>NC_088201.1:140916839-142363502 GCF_037126465.1 Ornithodoros turicata
ATGACAAAATTGGCGATGTAGACTGCTTGCAAATGTCGCTGCTTCCGCAGGGCGTGCTTAATATGAGCGATGGCACGAGCGAGAAGGTCCACGATGTCTGCAGCGATGTAGTTGAATTCTGCGTTGGCCAAGCTCACAAATTCGCACATTAGTCCCAGGGGTCCGTCTGGAACCGTTATGCAGACGTTCTTGTAACGGGCGTAGATCCGACGCACCATCTCCTGCAGTGGCCCCGTCGAGATCTCTCCTATATTGCCAAAGCCTACCATGTCTATCACGTAGCGAAAAGCAGTGATGACGAGCTCGTTGCGGGGACTTTCGCCGTTGAAACATTCCTTCTCCACTTCTTCCCAAGAAGCGTGGGTGCGGGAACAATTTTGTAAAGAGTGGTAGCTGAACATCTTCACGTAGTGATGACGCGAGCGCGGTGCGCGCTGCCTTTATACAGATAAACGCGCGCGCGCAAAGAACGGAGAATGAAAGCGAAACTGAAAAGCCACCCGTCGCCGCTAGGAGCGCGCGCGCAGCAGCAGAGAGCCGAAACCGAAAACACCCGCGGCCGGCGCAGGGGGCGCTAGGAGCGCGCGCGCGCGCATGCGCGGACGGGTGGAGCAGAGGGCGCGCGCGGGCATCCATAGCGTCCGCTGCGCGTCGCCTCTCTCAGTTTCTCTCGGACCGTCGCGGAAGACGGACGTGCGCTCCGCGCGCTCGCTCACTTTCTGGCTGGATCTCGTAGAGAGCAGACGTATGTTCTCCGCGCTCGCTCAGTTTCTGCCTGGAAGTTGCCGCGGGGGAAAAGGTGAGTGATTTGACGCGCTCCTTTTCTCGTATGTTTGCCGTGTTTAGCGGTGACCGCGCTCGTGTTAAGCCTTTTCTCGCATGTTTAGACTTGTTTTGCGGTGTCCAAGCCTGTTGACGCATGTTTAGCGATGTGTGGTTCCCGCCTTGTGTTAGCTGCGTAGTGTTGAGGATAGGCCTAAGCGATCGCCCCCGTAAGCCTCTTTCCTCGTATGTTTGCCGTGTTTAGCGGTGACCGCGCTCGTGTTAAGCCTTTTCTCGCATGTGTAGCGATGTGTGGTTCCCGCCTTGTGTTAGCTGCGTAGTGTTGGGGTTAGGCCTAAGCGATCGCCCCCGTAAGCCTCTTTCCTCGTATGTTTGCCGTGTTTAGCGGTGACCGCGCTCGTGTTAAGCCTTTTCTCGCATGTTTAGCGATGTGTGGTTCCCGCCTTGTGTTAGCTGCGTAGTGTTGTGGTTAGGCCTAAGCGATCGTCCCCGTAAGCCTATTTCCCCGATGTGTACTGTTTTCTGTTTAGCAGTAGCGGTTAGACCTTTTCTCTCGCATGCCTAGACTTGCTTGGCAGTGCTGTCATTTTTACCTGCCGCTAGTATCTTGTTCTGTCTTTCTCGTCTAGAGCTATGATGGTGGCGCCATCTGGTGTGATGCCTTGCAACTAAGTGGCCACCTGTCGTCGATCTCTGCAACTGCTGGGTGCAAACTACCAACATGGCGGGTGCTGGTCACTCGGGTGTTGCGGAGCGGCTTCTTCGCCGCGGCATCGTTGATTTTCGAATAAATTGTTTCTCTCCACTCTATTTCCATCTTTTTATTTTATTTTCTGCCTATTATTTTTCTTTTTTATGGACTCTCATGGTGCACAACGCTCAGCTGGTCTGGACACGAGTTAGACTTTCCCCAATTAGTGTGGTGGCTCCCTGGAGGGTGCTGATTAATGTGGGGGGTCCCAATTAGCTCTAATTGCTAATTAAATCGTGTTCAGGACAGTTGGGCGTTGTGCACCATGAGAGTCCAGTACCTACTACTAATGATTGGAAAAAAGACTGACACATGGAACACCAAGATGACACTAGAAATTCCACGGACACAGCTAATGTTTATTTGCACAGGCCAACACCATAATCCAGAACGGGAGAGAGATGTAGAAGCGAGGGTCCTCTAACACAGTCCCCGCGGGTGGCTATCTCCAAGTGTCCATTAAGTAACCGAGTATCTTCGCGGGAGAACTGTGCTAGTATATAGGATTGCATTGTGCAAACATTTGTTGCGATCGAGAAATATGCTGTGTCAACTTCGGGACTTTTTTCAAGATAGCACATTTTGTGTGACAATGAGTACAACGCTCGGATTACACAGTACTAGTTCACGAAACGCAACTGACACAGGGCATTACATATACAACTGGACTGGGGTTGCGGTGATGCTTTTGTACTTCTGTCCGCCAATGCCACCTCTCCTACGATTTTTTAGTAGTACACGTCCGCTTACGGAGAAACGATGATGCGTTGAAGTCACGTTCAGGTGCAGGCCACGTCTAGTGCGCCACATACAATAAAAAAATCTGATAGCAACAACGTCAATTAGAACATAGTGTGGGGCACATAAATTGACAACCAAAGAGGACATACACGGTTCTTATACAATAGACAATATGCCTCCTGTGTTGTCCCCTCAGCGTCTGTCTCCTGTATGTGATCTCTTGTTCGATTAAAGGGACGGTGGCATCCGGAAGCCCATCTATGAAACCGATACCACAAGACGCGGCACCGCGGACAACCTACGCGGCTGAGTTTCTCGTCCGAAAAGTGCTTAGATATTAGATAAACGGATTTGAAAGTTAGCACTGCTTCCGCAGCCGTGGAAGCTCCGCCGTCGTGACGTCAGTGCCTAAGCTGATCAGTTATAGTCTGGCGCTCATAGGACGAAAGGCGCCGTCCAAACGCCCCGTAACTCTCTCCCGCACGGCCGCGGCATTCCTTTCTCAGGGTCGTGCCCTCATTGGTTCTTAGACATAGAGACGCTTTCTCGTTTTTTCAGAGGGAATTCTTGGACACTCCAACATCCGTCGTCTGTGCTTGTCATGTATTCCATCGAATAACAGTTCTCTTAGTAACTCTCTGCCGCGGGACATTCGATACTGTGGTCAGTGGTCCGCGAGGAATGTTTTTTAATTTGTTAAATTAGCATTACGGCCGCGAAGCAACTGTCCACGAGTAGTGAAATTTCTGTAGTTTCGAAATGAGAGGAAACTGATGTGACCGTCCCGTTAAGGTCTGATGGGTGACCGTATTGGCGTAGTCATCATGACGAGACGTTTGTTTTAGTTATAAGAAGGATGTGCCTCCCTGCACAGGCACGTATTCTACTGCGCGTCATAGTGCGGCCGGAAAAAGCAACTCTTTTGCTACGTGCCTTATTCTGCGAGATGCAGATACTTCAACAGAGGACCGTTTGAGTATTGTTTTTCTGACGTGGAAGTGACGAGAACTTCGATTCCTATGGGTTTCCTTAAGCTCGTGTCCTCTTCTTCGTGTCCTCTTCTGTGGCCACCCCATTGGTGCAGAAGCCTGCGTGATGTCCAAGCCGGTTCACTGTGATTCACACTGATTTTTGCTGTAAAAGTTCGAATGCAAGTTGACATCGATTCCATGCTGGTGGTTTACACTCGTGCGGCATAGCTTGAGGGTGTGTGTGCCACAAGAGTGTCACAACACATTTAAATATGTATCGGACATGCTTGCAGTGGAAGCGGAAGCAGGTTTGCAGTTTCGATTCTACTCAGACAGCCAAAGAGAAATGTCGACATTTTTCTAAGAAGTAGGCCAAGGAAGCGTAATCCTCCTGAGCGGACCACCGCCCTATCAGGATGTCAAACAATTCGGTAATACCGACATTATCACCAAAATTTTACAGCATCTCCACACCCCTTGCATGTCCAAAGATCTTAGAACAACTACTCCAGGATTTTATATATAAATATATTTTGTTCTGAATGTGGATGGCAGTCGTGAGCTGACAACCCCGTTCCACCCCTTGACGGAATTCCAAAAACCCCACAACATAGAAATGCTGCGAAAATTCATAATCACCAGAAACAACAACCCCCAAGCGTTTGTCTTCATCCTTTCTTTGCATCAGTGCACATGTGCCTCTGCATTCATTCCCAATTAATCTCGACGGTTGTAAAAGCCTTTGAATACTACTCTTCACGACTGTCTAAGTCCTACAGGTCATCTGTGAAGTCTGCAGCCTCACAAGTCTAAGTCAAGCCTCTAAGTCTAGGCGTGACATTTCCGAGTCACAACGCATGGTGCCCGCATATCTGGATCTGCTACTTCATGCGACAACGCTCTTCGGAGACGACATACTTAAAGCTCAATTGGATGCTTTTAAAGGAAACACAAAGGATCATAAATGCAGTTTATCTTGTCAGCGTAGCCTAACTGCTTGTTGCTTGTAAACCCTGCGCAACAAGATACAAGCGTGTCGGACAGCACTTATTATTTTGATGTCCCAGCCAAATTGCGGAAAAACGGCTCTGGACAACAACTGGCGGACACATTCCCAATTTCGCCAAGCAACAGTGATATCTGACAGATTGGCTTCTTTTGACAGCTACATAGTCGCAACGCAGCCAACTTCGTTTTAGATCTAATGTTGCCCGCATGCAGTAATTTTACCGTTGCATATGATAAGCAATGCGCAGTTCGTGACCTCTTTCCACACAATTCAGACCTTAATATTTAATGTAATAAGCATGACTGCAATTGTGACGAATTAGCATTGAAGGCTCATACTACAGAAGAGATAATTTTTGAGAAATTGCAGCGGTTCTCCTTTATGGTACCTTTAAGGCTACGGTTGCACTCCTTGGCGAAAAACGGCCTTCTTCTCTGACAAATTGCGCCGCCTCTATATACCTAAGAACATTATTTTTGGTACGGTTGGAAAGCTGCTTCCTTAATCTAGGGCGCTGTAACGTCTGATCTTTGATAGGTCGCTTAACACTCATGCTACACAGCGAGAAGCACGACCACAAATGCGATTTTGGCACTTGCATTTAGAGAGTTTACGTGATAACAAACTGAGATATGACAGTATTTCTTTTTGCAGTGTGTTCTCCAATGTTATGCGGGAGGTGCACCAACGTCATACAGGCAGCGTTACTAATTGACAATAGCTCTTTACAAAACGCGAAAAATGGTATGTTTCACATTATCAGTGCGAGTCGCCCTGCTGCCTGCACACGGCTAAGCCGTGCGTCCGCGAAGCGGGAGCCTTCCGAGAACTAATCCAGAAAAATCCATCGCAATCGGAACATTCCTGAGGAAGTTGTTGGGAATTTCGCAGACCAATATCAAATACCTGTTGAAAAAGTCGAAATGGAAACTAGCGCCACCTCTTGTAGAGACATGGACCCACTCCAGCGAGGTAGTAGACGGCTTCTGCGGCAGGTGGCACTGATTTAAAAAAAAGATTAGTTTGTAAGCTATGCCAGGATCCAACAGCTCCCCATAGAACCCATAGTTTGAGATGATTCACACAACACTGGGCACACGACCAATGAGAGTGCAACGTTGTAGATATTATGCAATGCCAGTCGGCCAATCAGGAGCCTTAACATTGGCTGAGCTTTCGGCCGGTTCTGGCTACCATCGACTTCTACCGGATTTCACTCCTACCGCCGTTACCCGATATTCAAAATAACAAGCTTCTTTTGCCTAAAAGAAATATTCACACAAAGCACTGATTCAAAGATCTGATACATGGGTGCACTGCGAATACAAAGTCCACTGCGTTGTTGACGCACTGTAACTAAGTTCGAACTTGAAGCAAAACGAACACAGCCCTCTAAATCCGACACGGCCCGAGCGTGTTCTTCACTCTCCAACCGCTCCAACTCACGAAGCATTCCAGTTCCGGAGTTGATACACTGTTCGTGGGATAATAGTCGTGTCCAGGAACAGCACAACACACGTTGAATCACATCGACGCATGAATAAACCAGCGAACACTTCTACAAACTGTTCTGCCAATTGACATCGCTGAAACACGGAACACAAGAGGACGCCGTGCCGGCCGATTTTATGATGAGCATCTTCTTTCGTTGCTTGCAGAACAGAAGGCACTTGTGTGGCACGTAATCCTGTTTTTGTTGTCATCCCTCAAAATCCAACGGCGCCCGAACGCGTTCTTCACTCTCCAACCGCTCCAACCCACGAAGCATTCTAGTTCCGTAGTTGATAGACTGTACGTGGGACAATAGTCGTGTCCAGGAACAGCACAACACGCGTAGAATCACAAACTGTTCTGCCGATTGACATCACCGAAACACGGAACACAAGACGACGGACTCCGTGCCGGCCGATGCGAGCTATTTCGAAACTATGCTGAAACTGTTGAAACGACCGCCGGGACGCTGCACGCACATGCGCGCGTAGAAAATGCGATTTCAAAACATTGTCGACCAATCGGAGCGCGCACACAGTCTAGGCCAACGTTGTAGATTGGCGTAGTGGTACATACTCTACAGCCGCTGGAGTTGGCGCATTTGCATGTGCGTTGTTGCTGACAGTGTCACGAATGATTTCGCCAAGTCATTTTATCAAGAGCCTCCGTGAGATTGAGCGGCATGTTTGTCCAGAGAGATATGCAGAGCGATTCGCCTTTCAAATAAGAGAGTTGGGCTTTTGTCCGAATTCACTTACAAGTGCAGTGGATGTAGTGAAGTGATGAAGATAACTTCAGACCCTGTTGCCGAGCCTACACGTGTGGTGACTGATGAGAAGATGATGAGGGTCAATGATGCAGCTGTCTTAGCCTTCATGACTATTGGATCCGGATTTTCAAATTTTGAGGAATCTCTCTCTGTCCTTGGCGTGCCCACAATGAGCAAGAATGCCTTTCTGCGAAGGGAAGAAGCACTTGGACAGGTGAGTTCCAAGATTATTCATCTTGTAATAGCACCATCGTTTGTAAGGGACCCGCTGTAATTGACAGCAGTATCATTTGTGCATTGTCAGGAGTCAAGAGAGCATTAAGGATGCGTTCACACCATTGCCTTTCATGTGGCATTTACCTGCCTTTCTGGTTTCTCTTTTTATATAGAATTCAGCACTGGGAGGAAATTTTGATGAAGTCCATCATCCTGGCTGGTAAGGAGGAAAAGGAGCTTGCATTGAAAGCTGGGGACATTTGTGAAGATGGGACCACGGCCCACACCAAGGTGATCGTTGACGGAGGTTGCTCACACAGAAGCCATGGTCACAGATACTCAGCTTCTTCGGGTGTTGCTGTCATCATCGCAGCAAGAACCAAGAAGATCCTGCACTTAGGTGTGCGCAACAACTTCTGCTATTGCGAGTATCACAAGCTAAAGGAAGCTGGCATCCCATCACACAAGTGCTACAAGAACTGGGACAAAGCCTCGACTGCCATGGAAGCAGACATCATTGTTCAAGGTTTCCAGATGAGTGAGCAAGTTCATGGGCTCCAGTACAGAACACTAGTCGGGGATGGAGATTCTTCAGTTTACCATCAAGTGATGACACCGGTACCGTATGGATACCTAGGGCAGAAGAACGAGTGTGCAAATCATGTTGTGAGAAACTACACAAGCAGGCTATACAAGGTCCGTGGAGAAAATTCGGAAAATCAGAAGCTGCTGACTGCTCCACGTTCGAAACGTATTTCTAACAGTGCTCGAAAAGCAGTATCTCACTATGCGCAACAACTTTCAAAGTTACATGGCACGAACACTGACAGGGAAGCATTTAAACAACAACTGACTAGGCAACTTCAGGCAGATCTCATAAATGGCCCCAAGCATGTGTACGGCTTCCACGAAAAGTGCAAAGATTACTTCTGTGCTGGAACGAAAGGCACCGAGATGTTCAGCACGTTGCCATATGACGAAACTCCTCTCTGCCGCAAATATAATTGCTGACAAGGCAGGCCGCCTCATTACCAATGACACAAGCAACGTTGCTGAAAATGTGATGTCGCTGGTTGCAAAATGCTCTGGTGGCAAGCAAGTGAACAGGAGTCAGGGGGGTCCATACCAACACAGATGCTACGGTGCAGCGCTGAACTTCCAATATGGGCCGTCATGGCAAAGCATTGCAGTCAGAGGGATAACAGAAAACAGCCCTTCTGCATCAGTGAAGAGATTCCTTGCAAGGAGAGAACAAGCAAAGAAAACAGCCATTGCCAGAAAACGGCGCCTTGAGGGAGAGTTTGCCAGCGGTGTGAAACCAAAGAGGAGGAATCTGTGTAACTGCACACCCAGTGCACACTAAGGGGACCACTGCCAGCAGCGTCCAGGTCGGGGCCAAGGAGAGAGATGCCATTGAGGTTCGCACCAGAGTGCAGACAGCAAACTTGACGTGGTTGATTGAGCGCAAGAACCGGTTGTCATCCTCCAACTTCGGCAACGTTTGTAAAAGAAGGAACACTACCCTGAGCAGCAACGTTGTAAAGCAAATTTTGTATCCAAGGCCATTCTCTACAGCTGCCACAGAGTACGGGAAGCAGATTGAAGATGTTGCCATCAGACTGTATGAAGGTGAGCAAAACTGCACTGTGCGGAAATGTGGCGTATTTATCGATCTGGGGCATGGTTTTTTGGCTGCATCCCCGGATGGTACAGTTGGAAGTGATGGGATCGTGAAAGTCAAGTGTCCTATACCAAAAAAGGATCTATCACCCGAAGAAGCAGCAAAAGCAATAAACCCTGTGAAGTTCCAAAGCCAGGCACCATTGTATCAAGGACACGACTACAACTACCAGGTACAAGGACAGCTGCACATCACAAGGCGTGACTTTTGTGACGTCATCGTGTACACAAAGCAAGGTATTCACGTTGAGAGAATACTGAGGGACGACAACTTCTGAGCAAAGAAGATGAGGCCTGCCCTTGTGCTCTTCTACAAGGAGTGTATGCTGCCAGAAATTGTAGACCCACGGGAAACAAGGAGCATGCCGCTGAGAGAGCCTGAGCGCATCATGACTGCCATCCAGAATCATAAGGAGAACCACAACAGAAAGCTGCAGAAGAAGTGCACAAGGAAACCAACGCATCTACTAGGCGTGATAAATTGAACCTCCCACTCTGACGCACCTGCACAAAGTGTAGCCATCCACCTTCTTCCTCTGCGACTTCATAAGTCTATTGCAGGATGCCAACGGCTACCTCATACGCATTCACGGTTGCTGATGCCCCAGTCCCCTGCGACTTCATAAGTGTAATGCAGGATGCCAACAGCTGCCTCATAGGCATTCACGGTTGTTGATGCCCCCAACCCCTGCGACTTCGTAAGTCTAATGCAGGATGCCATCAGTTGCGTCGATAGATTTACGGCTGCTGACACCCCTTTTCTTCAATGCAGGACGTAAACTGCTGCAGCACCTAGAGCCTTTACAGTGTTTTCTCCCCTCAGTATCGCATTGACAATGAGAGCATTACGCAAATATGGTGACAATGCCGAACCTGGGGGGAGATAAGCCTGGAAACATCTAGCACCACGCTAGGTCTTGGATTATCAGGTCCAGGTATATCGTGCCCTCAGCGATGTGAAGAAGTTGATCCACCTAGCAGTTTTGAAGTGACAGCAGAAATGGAAGGTGGCTAAACACAGATAGAAATGTAGCAATGAGAGATGTATTGGGGTATCTGGTGATAGCATAGCACGCACAGTTGTGGTTACTACTTCTTTATCATGCTTTTCCTTATTTTTCAGGTCAGCATGCCAGCACTTCATTCCAAGTGGTACAAGTTTTCTAAGCAATTTGGAAACAAATCGTATTCAGTAAAATTGTGCTATTCAGCTATTCGAATAGCAACAGCCCGCTCTCTACATGATACCCTTGCATGCAAATATTTTGAAGTCAGCTGGTTCGTTGTTTATGCGCCATGGAGCCATTTAGTTGCGCACCAATTACAACTCCCATCTGGAGTGGGCATAGAGATACACTGCACATCGCAGACATAACATGCAACAGTGTTGAGGAAAACGGGGAATTAGTTCTTTCTTTTGGGGGTCAGGGCAGCAATAGGTGGAAAACAGAACCCTGCTTTTCTGTCACTTGACTGGTCGGCGCCTGTATCCCATATGCTGTAAACACTACGTGAAGGACAGGGTACAGGCGCTGACCAGCAATTCGTTCCCTATACTTCCGTGCCGCCACGTGTGAATGTGTATTGTAATCGGATGATACCTACGAATGAAGCCACTCCACCGCGGCCCTTATTGCACAGAGTAATCCACAGGTGCGGCACAAGTTAGTGTGGCTTCCCATTCAACAACGAAAGAAATAAGAAAGAAAAGGAAACAGACAAAATGTCCCTTCTCGTGCGAGACATTTACTCGAGGCTAGCGGTATCTTAGAAGTCCGGATAAACGAATGTCAACTGTGTTTGGTTGGCTGGTTGGTTATGTGTATCAAGCGTAAAACAACATCATAGAAACAAAGCACAACAAACCATTGCGCATCATGTGCCGCCATGCTTTTCACCGAGTCTGAGTTCCCGATTTTTCTATTATCGAAAAAAAGAAAAAAAGAGAGGAAATGGGGGAAGCCTTTTTTTCCCTTTTTTACTCGCGCCTTTCTACATTCATAACTGCAGATTCGCGGAAACACACCTAGGAACGTTTCCTAAGCGTTTTTTCGAGCGGTCGTTGTTCAAAACAAATGAGAACAGCATGAAAAGTCTACTCAGCAGCGATAATATCAACATCAGTTGCACCCTGGGGATGTCGTCTGTGCCGTGGTCTGCGAACGAAGTGCGGAAGTGACGACAGCGCTCTGCAGGTGATTTCAGCTGAATTCGTGCTTTCTCGGCGGCGCATCGTGGTGGAGAACGCAAGGGAAGGACGAACACAAACACGACAGACACGAACGGCGTTCAACTAGCAACCGAGGTTTATTTGACACAAATTCTCCCTACCGCTACCCGGGAGTGTGTTTGGCGACAAAGGTGACGTCTTGCTTTTGATTAGTCCCAACCAACATGCTCTTTACCTTCTACGTAGTGCTCCACGGCGCAGCGGGTAGATCTGAAATGGCCAGTGGAACGCACGAATCCGATCCGATACAACCAGTGAAACACGGGATTGCTCTACACGACTCTACATTGCTCTACACTCTAGACGACATTTCGTGGCGAAAGATCACACCTCTCGTCATCTCACAAAGCGCTAACACGAATCGCAGCCAAATAGGAAAAAAAAAAAAGTTATCTTCACCTTTGATGGCACTTGGGCACGGACTGGCTACATAGAGTATAATCGCCGATTTCACTATTTTACTTTGCTTATGCCATTCCTTTGATTCTGATCAGTTTGTGTGCGCACTGTGAGTTCAACTTCTAGTTTCAACAGATCCTGTTTCTGTAAGCTGTATTGAGATAAAACTGCTACCGATCGACACGTAAACAGACTCTTCACAGCTGACTGCAATTATTTAGTATTTGCGTCAATTTTATACAACGGTTGTTTGACCATTTTGCATTTGAGATATATATTTTTATATATCCCAAATATATTATATTTTGCACAGTCTTCGTCACACGGTACGCGCGCGGCAGCTACCCCCTTGCTACTCAGACCACGAAAGCACGAAAATCAACTCGCCGTCTTGCACGGCGGTTTCAAAATACTTTATGAGACAATCGTCCCTTCTACACACGCATAAACACCGGGTACAATGGCACAGAGGGGAGATCCAAGGTCAAAGGGCCGCTTCCAGTCGCCAGCTGAACCACGCGTAACTGTTTCTCCCTAACGGGGTCATCGACGGAAACCGGGGTGGTGGCACCCCGCCGTAGGAAGCGCGTAAATAAATTCAAGATGGCTACCGTGAAACCGTGGCCTTAAAGGAAACATGTAAAATATTCGTGTTAATAAAACGTGCGATATGGCTTCTGCGGGAGTCCGCTATGCTCTCGTATGCTCCATACAATGTGGGGACTACATTATCCACTTGAGGATATATACCTATATGGCTCCACATTATGAGAGAACGGAAAGGGAAACGCGGGAAGACACACAACCGACACGGACGGCGTTCGCGTTCTGCGACTGTGACTGCGATATGTTGTCTCGGAGTGGATTAACAATTAAGCCACATACGCAATGCAAAACAAAACATAACACCCTCACATTGAAGGTACTACTTTGAATATATTCAATGTTTGTTTCGCTTTCTTTGTTTTTCAAAAGTGTGCATTTCAAAATGTGTATAAAATTTCAATTATGTTGACACATGGAATCGAACTTTCAGCCCTGAACGTAAGTCACCATTTGATGAGTGGCATGTACGATGTATGCACATGTGTATAGTAGTGGGATATGTAGGTGTTCAGTTGCTGTTTCGATAACTATGAAACACGAATCAATACACATGTAAAGTTTGCCTCGCAGTTATATGAAATACAACAACAGGCAAATGACTAGAGAATTCGATACTTACATAAATTTAATTTACAATTGCTGACAATAACTCGAAGCAAAACGTTTCAGGACAAAATCTGCGTTCAAGCTCAATGCGTCCAGAATACAACGATACCGTAAGAATGCAGGAGATGATCTACACATCCCCGGGCAGCTTCGAAGACTTCCAAGTTCGTTTTCCGAGACAGTGGGAACACCGCGTATTATAAGTAGTATGTCAATGTAATCTAAAAGTAAGTAAAGTGAAATGAACGTAAAGTTGTGTCTATGTAAGCGTGAATTAAATTACATTTTATGATGTGCTCGATAACACCTGGACATGAGTATATTGCCTGCAAAAAGGATGCGGGTGAGCACTCAACAGTGTCTGTTCTCCATACGCAAGCTTTGCGTTATTGTATCTGCCAGCTAACTCGCTGTGCTAACGACTCACCACATAGGTTTATTTAGGACACAATAATGACGTGATAAACAAGGTGTGCATCACAAAGAATTCCCACTATTATAATTTATACGTCGGAAAAAAAAAAGAAGAAGAGAAACACTGTCAAGGAGCCCGCGCAGAGGGAATCAAACACATAACATGAAAAACGGTTAGGAGCAACTAATATTTATTTGAACAAGAACTTTCGTGCAAGAGACTGCACTTCTTCAGGTTACAAAACTAAGTGCGACACAAGTATATACAACCCATGAGAACAGATACAATAAAACAGGTTTCCAGAACCAAGTAAACAGAAAACAACCAGACAGCACCTGTACACTTTCTCTTTCCTGATTCTTATGTGACGGTTGCTCACGTGATGCATTGTATTACTGTCTGGTTGTTTTCTGTTTACTTGGTTCTGGAAACCAGTTTTATTGTATCTGTTCTCATGGGTTATATATACTTGTGTCGCACTTAGTTTTGTAACCTGAAGAAGTGCAGTCTCTTGCACGAAAGTTCTTGTTCAAATAAATATTAGTTGCTCCTAACCGCTTTTCATGTTATGTGTGTTATAATTTAATGTAAGGAAATATAATAAATCATCTGCAGTTATTATTGGTGCTTTTTTTAGGCATTGCTCTTGTCATGAACTGCCAAGATATGTTGTGATGATGAGGTGATAACAGGCAGGCGACGAGAGCACAGTTGCCACGGCAACCTAGGCAGCAGTATCCTGTGGGTTTCTTTGGAGTGTTGAATTTCGGTGCGTCTGTAATTTGCCTCGTGACAATTTTAGACTTTGCGTGATCCTCGTTGCTGTGCGGCAAATGCATTATTCGTTCGGATATAGTATTTTGATTTGAAAATAACCAAGATTCGAAAATTTGAGATTTATATTCCTTCCATTTCACCAATCGCATTCCGAACTTTATGCGCTCTAAATGTTCCATTAGAAATGACGTGCGATGGAGTGATACTAGTATAATCGTTTTTTAGGAAAACGTATAAAAACGTTTCATCCAAAATTTCAGAACAGCCATGACCGGGACAACTGAGCCCGGTGTATCACAACCATGATTTCGTTGTATACGTTTACGCTGCATATAGTCGCTAAAATTATCTTAGATTTGTTGTGCGAGTGGCAGAGAGTTCCTTCGAAAAGATCTGATTTGCATGATTATAGCCCGTGCTTGTATTGTGCGGCGTGGAGGTAATGGATCCTCCAATAGACAGCACTGTTAGATAGTCCACTTTTCTTCGAATAATTTCTTCTTTTATATAAAAATTGTCTTCAGGGGTCGTTTAAATGTAGGAGCGTTATTATTGCTAACTATTTCGACTATTCTAAATAGATGAGCCGTCATTTAAAAAAAATGTCCCGATGACAAACTCACTTATCTTTGTTCACTGAAGTTCACTGAAATAGCTTCGAAGTTAGAGCTGATATAGAGAAAAAATAATCTCCTTGCGTTGCTAACTCCGCATTGTTTTCACGACATGCTGAATGAGACGAAGCTTGGTGTCCAATAACCCTATCACGCTGGTAGTCCTCAATGATAATTCAAACCAATAATCATTGAACAGACAAATAGCACCACCAAGCGTGCAACGTGTCAACCTCTGAGGGAGCATTTGATGTAATGCCATGTGGGAGGTCGATACGCCTTGCGGCCTTGGTTTCAATGACATTGGAGACTGCCCGTGTAGAAACTTAGATCAATCCAAGCCTACTTTTCATTTAATTTTTATTCTATCCAATATAGCGTTTGACCATATACATAACAGCTGGAACTGCAGGACACTTGTAACCAAGATTACACAACTCTTCAGATTCCTCTTTTGAGGTACATTCGCAACGTAAAAAAAAAAGAAACATAACAACAAGAAACAGAAATCGGAAGAGATTCAGGAGCTTAAATTACACAATGAATTGTCTTACTTCTCGTTTGAATCGCTTAACAGATGAAGCATATCTACTGTCTAAAGGTAAGGAATATCAGAGTTTAGCACTAGAGAATGCCGTTGTAAATTTATCTAGTCCTTTGTTTAGTTTTTAGTTAACTTAGTTAATTTTAAGTTAGTCTTTTGAGCACGAAGTTTATGAGTAAGTTTATGTGTTCCACGTGATGGTGATGATGGTGGTGGTGTTTTCTGGCAAAAACCAACGAAGTCTATTGAGCGCCAAGACTGTGCTAATGAACGTAACGTGGTTAAAGTTCAAAACAAAACATGTAAGGTCTAGCATAAAACATGATTTCTTTACTAGTTTGAACCGCACCGGCTTTCAACAAACATAACAAAATACAGTTAACGTTTCGGGTCCCATTCGGGTCCCATCATCAGAATGACGCTGTCCTGGTCGTCACCGGGTATTTACGTAGAAGAGGAGCGTAGCATTCTGGGAGGGGGCCTGGTTGTCGATTGATAGCTTCTTTTGTTTTCTTTATGTGCCATGACTCCAGCTTCACCCCCATTTGTTCTTTTTCGCCAGAATGCATGGGTTGTCAAGGTCTAACACGTGTCCTGTTTTGCGCGCGTGTTCACACAGTTCTGTTGGGTTTGTTGCTGATTTCTCGATACCTTTCTTGTGTTCCTTCATTCTTGTTCGTGTCTTCCTTCCTGTTTCTCCTTTTATTGTTATGTTATGTATATGTTATGTTTCTCTTTGTTATGTTTGTTGAAAGCCGGTGCGGTTCAAACTAGTAAAGATGTCTACTCCCGGCAATTGGACTATATTCTAAAACATGATTGTATACAACTTAAGAAGCAGGAAATCTCAGTCCACTCATAAAACCCAATGTTCATAAAAAAAAGTTGAGTAGTTCAGGGAGGAAGGTTAAGGAGAGGCAAGATGCAACATTTTTTGCCCGACGGCGCCTGTTTCATCTCTCAGACGTGTTGTTCCATGCGCTTGAAACTTTACTCATAGGTGGCTCTGCATATCCGCTTTATTGCACATCAGAATTGTCCGGATTTGTGTCTGCGTTGATGAGTAAAATAATCGTTACTTCTGCCTGGAATGTGAAGACCCGTAAAAAAGGTGCCATTTCCTGGAGTCCTTTTTCTTCTCAGCTGTGCAGCAACGTGTCGCAGGTTTGTAATGTCACTAAGTCCGTATCCTATTTCTTATTCACTCATCTAGATATATGCAAAATGTGGGCATTTTTTGTTACCCGGTGTTTAAGTGAAAAATAAATGCATCCGATGATATCCATGGGTCAAGACGAGACAATTTAATGTAGTTCAAAGGTAATGAAAATTAAATTTAATGTATTTTAGAAACTGATAAGTCAGCTATTATGTGGCTTTATGATGCGGCAGTCCAGAAGATGTGGGTACGAGCCCTACAGCTAGCTAACCTCCCCCCCCCCCCCGTGGCTTCCATCTTTCATAGTTAATTTCTCGGCACTTTGAGGCCTTGTATATATTGATCCTTTCTATGTGTTCCTGCCTCCCTGCATAGTTCATTAGCGCGACGTGTCTGATCTTGCACCACACGATGTCTTGTCTTGCCGCAAGGGTTGGAGCAAGATGAGACAATATGCATTTTCGAGTTTCTTGTTCTGTGTTTATTTTAGATCCCGCATTTTCGAATTTCTTGTTCTGTGTTTATTTAAGATCCTGCTACGTCCGTTCTTATTTACACATCAGAAGCTCTAGACCTCTGAGAATGTGCCTATGGCTAGTTCTTTTTTTAAACAGGAAAATAAAAATGTCATGTTCAATTGCAAATTTCTGTCCCATCTTGCCCCACCCTCTCCGCTCTTCACCCGTCCGGTATCAACAAATCACAAGGCACCCTAGAAACACTTCACAAATAAAATATGCTTTTCCCTTCTACCTCCATTATCATCTGTTATGCTCTGCATGGCCACTATTTTCTACTTTCTTTATTGCATGCCACAACTTTGCATTACAAATATATATATATATAAAACTTTGCTGGTTCTGGAATTTTCCCCACGTAACCACTAACCTCCTTATCTTTCGCTATGCTTGCCAATTCTTGCCTATTGTCCCGTTTCATCCACGTGTTCGTGAACCTTCCATTTTTCTGTAACCGGTCTGTAGCCTAGATCACTACGTTCACATAATCCCCTCCACACTCTAACAAAGCAGCCATTCACTCCGGCCGTAAAAGCCCGTACGGAACCTTTCTTCCCTCCGGGCTGTTGACCCACAATTCGCATGAACCTTTAAACACGTCACACCTAACCCTTTAAATACCATGCCAATGATGAGGACGGTGCCCAGAAGAAGAACAGTCTCTGTTCGAAATATCGGCGGCTTCTGTCCTGAGGCAACTCCCTTCCTCTGCTATAAGACGTTCATCACCTAGCAAAAGGGCCGGATGTACAGTATATGGACTCGATACAGTTCATGAAAAAGACAACGACGATGAGATTCGTGCGATGGGCAGATGATCAGGATGTGCAGTACAGAGAGTTGCACCCCACAGTGTTCCATGTGAACATGTAGAGGTACTCAGCGAAGTGATTATGGATGAGTCATGAATCTCATGGATGAACTTATAAATCAGTATTGGAAGTTTTAGCTTGAGAACGTCGAAACTATTCAGATGCGATAACAAGAGAAGCGCAAAGCTTACAGTTGTCTGTAGGAATCAAGACAATAGTGATGTAAGTGATCTCATGTGTGCGATGTATAATGTATTTACATGTTTATGTATATGGGAGACCATGGACCTGGAAGGCGTTGGTTACATGAGGTAGGACTAGGGTATATTCCCCAGACAGAACAAAATGTCCTGAATATTTTCATGGGTCATCCGCTAAGGGACATTGCAGCCTGCGTGGGAGAAAGCCATTTCTCCTATGGAAATTCCACGGAGATACGAGAGGTCGGGTTCGGACCTTCCCTGGAACGTGTGTTCCCTGACAATATCTGGATGTAACGCGGAGATACGCGGATATTGCACGTTGTTAGTGCATATACCGAAGGCCACGACCTCTAAGACCACAAAGCTTAAAAAGATTAGAGAAAAGCATTCCATAGAGCAGTAATGCAAGTAATACTGCCCTGCAACCGTCCGCAACCAACACGCGGTCCACCAAGGTTGACCGTGCTAACAGGAGAGCAGGCGGACTTCTGCCCCCTCCGCACGTAAGTAAGCGTATTTGAAGGGAACATGAGCATTCTTCACTGCCATTCATGGAGATTACACATTAGATTACAGGTATAGTTCAGAAATGTCCGCGAATTCCAGAGCACGGCTCGGTTTTGATACAAAAAGAAGGGTGAGGTGTCTAAATTTAGTTCGATTGCACACACAAACGGCATTGAAGTAAGAAATTGGTCGGAGTATTAATTCACCATCAGCACAACGGCTGCGTTCCCCATTGATCCTTATTCTGAAGGGGCTCATTATTTCATTCCCCGCACCACCACCAGCAATGAGGTAGAGTATCGCCCCCGGCGATGAAGCTCCCCAGCCATCATCCCGTGATAAAGTTGTTGTTTTGTGTGGGTTCTTTACTGGTTTTGTTTGGAATATTCAGCTGTTCGAGAGCAGGTTAAACTTCCGCACTGCTAAAAATCTCGGGCTTCTCTCTCTCCCCCAAGAAATGGTCCATGTAACATCTCGTCAGGTACGTGATTTGGACAATCCTTGAAACAGCCAACATGGGGCATCGTGCAGACATCCAACCAGGGACGTCCATTATGATACTCCCAGTTATGATACTCCCAGGGATGTCAGGCCGATGTCCGACAGATATCAATTTTTTAATAAGGACATTGGGATCTATCTCGGACGTCCACAGGATAAAGTGTTCTGACCAGGGATATACCTGCAAAAGTGCTTCACACATGCTTAGGTTTGGTCATAAGAAGTAATCCAGGAGCAGTTTTTGTATGAACATGAAGAACATAGTATCTAGGTAAGGTTTCCATGTATTACAATGTCAATAAATATTTGTGCCAAACTCTATGGAGCTCATTTACGGCAAAATACAGTTACACTGATGTAAGTTAAATATGGTAATGGTGACATCTAATATAATTAGATTTGCTTGCGGTACGAACAAGGTGATAGGAACAAGATGACTGGCATCTAACCACATTGCATTTATAAAGAACGGCGTTATCTGAAAAGAGCGAATCCTGAATAGTGAAAATAGCCAATTTTGCTTCAACAAAAACATTTGTCTTTGAAGTATAATATACAGGTAGTCCGCAGGTACTCAACTAGACGATTTGTGTAAACTAACAAATAACTGTTCAAGAATTCATCCCCGTGCGGACACCGGTTCTCGCTGGTAACACTACGCGATTTCAGATAACGCCGCTGTGCTCCGAGTGGAAGCTACGCTTTGCGGACCGTGCTTTACATCTTGGGAGACAGATATCTGCTGTCTGTCTGTTACTTGAAATCGTTTCAGTTTTCTACAATTGGTATCAAGGCTGTCAAGTTCCTCTCGGAAACTTACCCATTACTCATACTGACCAAATAATTTTGTGCTTCGTAGTCACATGGTGCTTTCTCCAGCAGAACTTCTTCTGAGGTGAGTGAACTGAAACCCGACATACACAGTTCGTATCTTTGACATAGCCGTACTATGGTGTTCTGAGATTACCGTTTCTTATTTGGAGTTGGTGTGCCGCGAAGGGAATACGCCTTAGATTTCGCAGATTTGAGGAAAATCAGTGCAACTTTGTGGGACGAGGGAAGCGGAGCATGAGTGAAAAGAAATATAACTAATTTGTGACTAATCTGTTCTGTTCCTTTTGTTCTTATTGCAAACAGTTTAATGAACCAGTGAGTGACAGCTGAGAGATAACCATCGTGTGACATTTGTACTCCAAGGTGAGAGTTGGTTTGTGGACACTGCATGCGTTTAGCAAAACCGTTTTGATTTAGCAAAAGCGACGAGCGTCATTTGATGTTTTGCGGTTAGCTTGTGAACAACATCGATTATTTCAGTTCAGAACTGTACTTCATCAGGTGGAGCAGTGCCCTGTACTCCTCTTCAAATTTCAACGTAGAGAAACATTTGCATAAATTGCTACAGCTACTGCATGATTATTTTGTGCTGTGTTAGTTTCAGCTGTTTGTGCGTGCAGCCGGAAATTAATGCGGCACTATGTTTCAAGCAGCACGGAAGTGTCATTTAACATGGCTCGAAACCCTGACTCATCTGTGAATGTGTCCACCAGAAGTCACCATGCAAAATATTTTCCCTGTGCGATGTAATTTGAATTCCCTCCACTCCACCTTTGAATTCCCTAACACAGTCGGAGAAAGCAGCCGCGAACGACAGAGACAAGCTTCGCGTCACGTAGATACGGTTGCTTGGCATTTTTTTTTCTCAGCCCACTCGCCCCTTATACGTGCTTGAACTGTGCCGCTGGACATCACTCGTCACGCGCCGGAGCCCATGATACGTCACGGGGCGTTTTCGTTCGCGGATGCGCTCTTTGCGGATGGAGAGGATTTTTTTAAAGGTGTGTGCAGAGAAAAAATATCCGGGAGGGGGGGGGGGGTCACTTCCATGTTCTTTGAAGGTGCTGTTGTAATTAGTGATGCACTGCAAAAAGCAGTGAGCTGCCCTTTCAGAAATGGTCCCCAGCACGCCTCAAGTTGGACACTCATGTATTGTGCCAGCGTGCAGTCACCATTCCCCGTTTAATCATACGATAACAGGTTAAAAGTTCGACGTTCCCTGTCTGTCTCTGTGTTGCTTTCATCGTCTTCGCTGACGGCTCTCTAAACCTGTCCCTGTGTTGGATTTTTATTTGATTGATATTAGTAGCACACCACAACGGAAATCACACAAGACCGGGTAAGTAGCTGGCTTGGTGATCTCCCGAGAGAATTCGAGCAAAATATTCTTCGAGTGCAGGGGGCTTCAACCTGAGCTTTTTTACTCGCCGTTTCCCACAGCTGTTGACAGCGTTCCTGACGACTAATGGAATGATTTACCTGCAGTGCGACAACCCGACACGAACAAGCTCGCTCGAACTGATGCGGTTTGGTTTTATAAATGCGCTACCATTAGAAGCCAGAGAAGACGGTGTCGTAGTGGGGTGCTCGAGGTGTCCGTCTACAGCGCGGCATGTGATAAAGAACAGCGAATCAGGCTGTGCTTCGCAAGCCGATTATCTAGCCGGGAAACGATTCCATAATCGCTGCATTTCAATACGTCCTTGACATGGTCGTATTCGGAGATATGGTCTAAATTCCGTAATTTAGACCATATCTCCGAATTGAAGGTGCGATAACTTGTATGCCGAATCTACAATACTTATAAAAATATCTGCACATCAACGTCGGAAGGGCCACTGGGATTGATGGCGCAGTTTTTGAGGTTTGCTGACAAAGAATTGAAATACACTAGACCAGATGCAATTGTAATCATTGCAATGGGCATTGCGTTCATCAAGAACGCAGTCAGATTAACTTATCATATACAAGCGGTCTATATCGCACGATTCATTACGGATTCGTTGAAATTACACATATCTGAGATGGAAAGTCATCATGGAAGACATCTTATCACATGATATGTTCCACTACCACGGCGACGAAATTATTTTCTTCTACCGGTCCCTGTAACGATGTCGAATGAGCAGAAGTTCAATATTGTTGTACAAGGTCTGATGTATCATCACTTATTGAAGCTCAACGAACATATCAACTGCGGTGGACCACCGGACGATTTTCATCTAATACTGTCTTGTACGCCATTCAAGGACATTCATACAAAGAAAGTAAACGTCAATACGTTATTGTGTGTGTAAGAAAGGGTCATCGGCGTCGACGAACCCGTTTCCGGAACAAGTAACACACTCGCGTGTGGTACCGCATTAACGCGTCGGGCGCAGAATCGCGTTCGGTTTCGGATACGGCATTATCGAAACGCGGCCCGACGTGTTGCCGAAACGTCTTCTTCGACGCGGATGACCCATTCTTCGAGTTTTAAGTAAATTTCGTTCGGAAAATATTTGTAACTTTTAATATCCACGACATAGAGAATTCGCATTATGTTATAGTGTATATACAAAATATCAATCAATTCGATTAAATTATCTGTCATCATGAAAGAGTGCTCGTTAAAGTGAGCGAGCTAAAGCTTCCGTATTGTGCAGTTACACATTCTACAACACTGATCATAAATCGCAACACCTGTTCAAAATTTAATTAAACTTTTACTGATGTGTGGTTGTCACCACTTCTCCTGAATGTGAGTCGATAAATTTTAGCATTTAAGCCACAATCAAATATCAACGAATCTGTAATGAATCGTGCGATATAGACCGCTTGTATATGATAAGTTAATCTGACTGCTTTCTTGATGAACGCAATGCCCATTGCAATAATTACAAGTACATCAGGTCTAGTGTATTTCAATTATTCGTTAGCAAACCTCAAAAACTCCGCCATCAATCCCAGTGGCCCTTCCAACGTTGGTGTGCAGATATTTTTATAAGTATTGTAGATTCGGCATACAAGTTATCGCACCTTCAATTCCGTAATTTAGACCATATCTCGGAATACGACCATGTCAAGGACGTATTGAAATGCAGCGATTATGGAATCGTTTCCCGGCTCTTCCTGTTCAAAGCAGTTTTTTTATCACATCATCCCATGACTTATGGTATCGAGTACAAAATCCGTCCATCTCTTCCATGTAGAGTAATTGTCTCTTCTGTTTTCAAGTGCACGTCTACACTTAATTAAAAGCATATCTATGCTCATTTTATTGATTCAAATTTTATTATCTGGTTTAGAGTGGTATAATATCCACCTGTCGTGAGTATTATTGTTTTGACTTTGTTTCAAGTATTCACTCGACCGATATTCTATGAGTTGTGAAGTTACTACCTGAAATAACTATTGTCTTGAATTTGTTTCAACTGTTCACTCGATTGACACTGTAAAAAAAATCTCTAAGATGGGAATACCTCATATCTCTGAATTCCATTTCACATATGATATTTCTGAGTGGTTCCTCTATACAGAACTTTCAAGCTATCACAAAAATGATGTCATTAGTTTCGTGTTTTTGATTGAGTAATGTTGCTGTCATTTAATAATTTGGGCTTTCTCTACATGTTCAATAAAAATATCGCATCTGTACAAACTTAGACGACTTGTCAACCACTTTGACGAAAGACTTCCGTTTCAAGGAAAGGATACGAAAAGATAGTGATCCCCGCGAATAATGCCGACATCTATTTGCGATGTACAATAAAATATATCGCCTTTGAACTATCTTATCTGAGCTCGAGAGTGCCCTGTTTGCTGGAGGAAGGAATATAGCCTCCAACACTTTGAGTGATAAAGCATGGGAGTTGCTTCATTTTGATCATATAGATAGAGACATAAAGTCTCCCGGCTTTGAGGAGAAGAGTGAAAACCGAAATGAAAACAGTGCATATTTTCTATGTCTTGGATACCTCCATCAAGGTTCGTAGTGTTTGTTAGAATGAAAATTGTATATTGGTCGATTTTATGATGGTTCAATGATAGATTATTTTCCTCTGTTGTTGTTTACGTGTCGCCGCTGAGAGTGTTCCTCTGTTGTAGATTGATTAGCTATTATTTCTCTATGTGTTGGATGGTGCGCAGGTTTCGCTCTCTATTAATTGTGGCTGTTGATTGTGTTGTTTCTCGTTATTTCCTTACGTCTATGCTGTTCGCTTAATAAGAAATTGATTAATTAAAAGTTGTGTAATGTTGCAATATGAAACTTAGATTCCCTATCGCGCTCGAAATGTTGTGACAGATATTCACGCTATTGCAATGATGGTTTTCACGTATAGGAATATTGGACTTTTTATGATACGACTTGTAATTTGATTGTAATCATATTGATTAAGAATATCTTCTTTGTAGTGGTGTAGATTATATTTCCTCTTGTGTTCGTGTTGTTCTTGTCGTTCGTGTTCCGTGGTCTTCCAGGGTCTCTGCTGTTCGCAATTAATTACATACATCTATCGGCATCCGTCTTCAACAAATCAGGGCAGATATCATTAGAGCTGGTTGTTTGCTAGGAGAGTGCTATGTGCCGAAGTTCATTTTTAACATATATTTTCTGTGTTGGATTCATAAAACAAAAGCTAGGTTTGTAGTGTCTCTTAGAATGAAAATTGTATAGTGTTCGATTAGATTATGTCACGAGGATGATTTTATGATGGTTCCATGATAGATTATTTTCCTCTGTTGCTGTTTACGTGTCGCCGCTTAGAGTGTTCCTCTGTTCTTCAGCGTTAAGTCTGTGCTACAGTGTTAGATTTGTAATATTTCTCCATTTGATAGATTGATTAGCTATTATTTCTCTATGTGTTGGATGGTGCGCAGGTTTGGCTCTCGATTAATTGTAGCTATTGATTATGTTGTTTCTTGTTATTTCCTTACGTCTATGCTGTTCACTTAATAAGAAATTGATTAATTAAAAGTTGTGTAATGTTGGAATATTAAACTTAGCTTCCATATTGTGCTCGAAATTACTTATATCTATCAGAACTTGTAATTAAAGCTGTAATCCAAAATACTATGTTTGATCTGTGATACCTATTGATTGCTATTGTATCGTACCTGTAGTAAGTATATTCTCTGTTACGTGTATTGTATTGAGTTTCTTCTGCTTCAGTTTTTTTTTTGTTGGCTGGGTTTTTCTCCTCCATACAGAGTCACAGCATAATTCCTGACATTATTGACTTCAATAAATATATTTTCACTTGTACTTTTGTGTATGTCTATCCTTTTCACGTCTATACTTGCATGTAAACCGCCTAACACAGGCTGTTGTAGCGATAAAAATGCCAAAGAAGTCGGCCCAGGCTGAAAAATATGCAACGATAAGTGTACGCGCAAATAATCGTTGATACGTGTATTGTATTATGTTTCTTCTGCTTCAGGTTTTTTGGCTGGATTTTTCTCGTTCACACAGAGTTATAGAATAATTCCTGGCACTATTGCCTTTAATAAAGATATTTTCACTTGTACTTTTGTGTATGGCTATCATTTGCATGCCTATACTTGCATGTAAACCGCCCACTGCACACCTGTTGTAGTGGAAAAAATTTCTGAGGGAAGTCGGCCCAGGTGGAAAAATGGCGAAAGAAGTCGGCCCAGGCTGAAAAATACGCTACGATAAGCGCACGCGCAGCCCTCCCCCAGCCGGTAAGCGCGCGGACAACCATCCACACACGCATCGCCCGCCAATAAGCGCCTCCACCCTCGCGCCACCCGCCGCGCGCGGGAAAAAATACGCGAGCGAAGTCGGCCCAGGCCCTGTGAGGGTTCGAACCAGGCAGCTAGGGTCTGAAATAGCCCCCACGTATTAGTACTGCCGTCTTATCCGTGTATTATAATGTATCGTGTTGTCCTGTTTCTCGACACAAGCATCGGTCTACGACCAGCCAATCGGATTTCAAACTGAGGTGTTGTCGTGAATTCTGGCTCGATGAACATGTTCGAGCGCCGCCAGATTTGCATAGCGATGACAAGAAAATAGGATTCATGAAGCAGCAGCATTTTATGTTTGACGTGTAGCAGGCGAGGACATCATGGTCAAGAGATTATGTGCAACTATGTGACAGTTGCTCGTTGTTGGGAATAAGCTGTGTCGATATGCGTGTTTTGCAAGTTCGAACTTTGTTCCAGTGTTGTTTCTACGAAGCGCTACTCAACGGACTCAGTACGCTCAGTGCATGTAAATGCGTCAACCTGCCGATTGTGTCAGTACAATGGATCAAATAAATTTCTGTTCATTACGACACTTTTCACTGTTGTTTGAAAATCACGGAATAACTTTACGACGTGCATGAAAGCTAGTAGACTTAGAGGTTAGGGGTAGCCGGTACAGGCCACTATGGGAAGCAGAAGTCAGTACTAGCCAGAACCGGTCGGGCCGCGATCCGGACGGAAAGACTTCTGATTGGAGGATTGAAGGAGCAATCGCTGCATTCTCATTGGTCGTGTGCCAGTGTCGTGTGAATTTACCTATACTATGGGCTCTATGGGGAGTTGGTGAGAGCTGGCGTGAGCCTCGTCAGTTTCGGCTTGTCTCTGGAAATGTTCAGACGTGTCTGGTACGTTCTCCGAGAGTTTTGCGAGCGGCTCAGTTTATGGTGAAACAAATGGCGTTGCGTATGTCGTATGTGTCATGTCACCATGTCGTGCGGCGTGGTGTATGTCATGCGGTGTGGTGTATGTCGTGTGGTCTAGGTATGCATTCTGTATGAGAAGCTATTAGAAACGCATTGTCATCGCATTAATTTTTTTTACGTTGGACGAAAGTACCTGAAGGTACGTATGTTGTTGCCACTGATCTCTATGTATAAAGGCTGGATCGCGCATGGGAGAGGGGCTCGTGGGGGAGAGGCGTGCCTTCGGGCCGCCATGTTGGTGGGCCCTAAAGTGCTGTGTGTGCCCATAGAAAACAATGGGGGGCAACAGAGATTGTGAGTATTTATTGCGCTGCAAGCATTGGTCGTTGTTTGTCATCACACAATTTTGTAAGGTGCCAGTATACTGATGTATCCTAACAGTGTTTCACAGGTGTCCTGCCGTTCGATTCTTAATTACGTTATGTTTTGCATTCCGAAACTAGACCGTCACTGCAGTGCAGCGCTGGGGATTGTACTACAGCACGTTCCCCAGCCAATATTTCAATAAGAAACGACTTGAGGTTAACAACAACCATGTATATAATATCCCGTACTGCGTTCTGGAGAGAAATTGTTCCATAAAGAACGGTCCGGGAAAAGATATACTCGCATGGCAGGAAGAGATCGTTCTGTAGAATCACAGCCGTTATTTTAGCCGTGTATGCGCTTAGTATGATTTATATCAAGCATCGCCTTAGAAATAGTCTTTTAGTAAACGACAGGGGTGCTTTGCCTCGCAAATATGGACACACCGAAGCAAAACTAATTACTTCACGCAATTAGATCACACAAGTTAGGACAGTTAATCAGGTAGTGATGTAAGCTTAATCAATTAAGTTACTTAGAAAGTGGTAACACCTCCTTGAGACACAGGACTTATCTCTTTTTGAAGTACAGTCCTTCTATGTTTGTTTGCTTCTTCCTTTATTTGTTCTGATTATTTGCAGGCGCGGTCGTGCCAAACTGAATGTCCTTCTCCAGCACTTACATGCTTTTGTTGAATACAAGTGCAGCGTGAGAAAAGCTGCTTGGGGACGGGGTCCTGCTATCCAGTGCTGACTTTGTCATGCTTGTTATGTGGAGCATGTTCCAAAAAATGCAGCTCCACGTATGGTCTTCAAATTGCAACAGGACTATTTGGAGCTTGAAACAGTTGTGATTTTGTCATTTTGGCCCTCGTGTACCCAGTCTGTGAAACGCAAACAAAAAAGTCTAACACGATTTGATTTTGTAATGAAGATCACTGATGATGAGTAAAGAGAATATACGAGTTCAAGTTTATTTGATATTTTATATCATTCATTAGATTATCCAACATTTTATGTCAAGTTTATATAACATCAAGTTTATTCAAGTTCAAGATTTATTTCTTGCACTTATGCGTTTCAGGATACAATGAACGTGCAGGGAGGTCGCAAAAGGCTACATTTATTGTTTTGTGACCTTGCTACAATGGCAATATATATTTTAGGAATATGACAATGGTCAGGTACGCTCTCTCAATTTTAGGTTGGAATGAGCAATGGATAGCAACTCCCCTCCTGATATTTTCTCATATATGCTAAATTTTAAATTTAATGTGATCGAATATGTGATAATATAATAATAATATATATGAATATAATACAGTAAAACCTCCAAAGTCGGACACCTCCTTACCTCGTACAACTCCCCATGTCGGACAAGGTTTCATTGCAAGGGCAGGCTACCATTGAAACTACACGGGGACGAAATTCTCTATATCGGACACCTCCCTATCTCGTAAGTTGGACAGGGTTTTCCCCTGCTAAGTCGGACAAAACCCTGGCCAAATTACCGGCCCATATCGGCCCATCTTTGCACCAAAAATACCCAAAACGAGCCAGTGGCCTTGACTTTCGCCCCTTTTTTTCCCTGTACTGGTCTCAGATTTTGTTGCTTTAGTTTTTCAGAGTCCAAAAACAAGTGCTGTCAGTGTACATCGTAATTCTTTGTGTGAGCATTTGTCTTCGGTTTGTCTAGAGCCTTTGAACGCACACTGCACCAAAGCAACGAAAAGTGGGCTGACGGTTCAGAGACAAGTCATCGCTGCTCAAAAAGCTCCAGAGGTAATGCCATTGAGTGGAATCTGAACAGAATTGAATCTACTAAAATCAGTAATAATTATCAGTGAAGAGTGGGTAGAGGTACCACTGCCACCAGGTACCACTCAGGACCATAAATTGAAGAAGGGGGACATTTCTGGCAACACAGCTGTGATCTTTTCCATTTTTTGTTTCCCTCATATTCTGTAACTCGGACACCTCTATAAGTAGGACCCGCTTCTGCTGCACCGTGGTGTCCAACATAGGAAGGTTTCACTGTATGTAATAAATGAATGTGATCAACAGTAGATGTAAACAACATGAGTAGCCAGAGAAGTGCATTCTCAATAAATAATTTTCTCCTTATAGCGTATATGTGCATGCCTATTAACTGAAACAATTATCACAGTTCCATGACAAGTTTTAATTTCTGAGAGTGTACTGTAGAGGCTGCTGAGATCTACAACAGTTCATACAAGGTATTATATACTGTGAACGCCTTTAAAAATCCCATGTGACACATATGCCTTTACTTTCTGGAGGTGCTGTGGTAGTCAAAGTTTGTGGGCATTACGCAGGTTCTGCACCCATTTCTTGAGTATGTCGAGGCAGCTGTGAAGTAACCTGCATTGATGATGTTTATTCCAATTTTATGGTGCATCGACAACAAAGGAAATAATACATCAAAACATCGGTTTGGGTGCAACCCGTTAAAAATGAATATGTTGTTTAATAAATGCATTGGACAAATGTTAAAACATGAGTTTAAAACATGGTTTACAATCCCTGTATCTTCTAAAAATTAAGAAGATTTAAAACTATTCTCAAAAGAATATGGGGAACTCTTCTAAAAAGAATTATAATCTCTAATTATTATATTGCTGGGTGAAGGAGCCTAAAGTCTAAAGTGTGTTTCTGATGTGAACATGTAAGAAAATATGCAAAACTGAGAGAGGCTAACCACAGTGCCTTCCTGTAAAGTAGAAACCAGTGGATGAGGAACGTGATGCTTACCTGTACACCCAGCCGTATCACACTGCACAGATTATTCACTGGGCAGCCCTCATGACGAAACCTGTATTGAGAGACCACTGTTGCCTTAAAAACTGCTACAAATAGCACGACACGCTACAAATTATTACTATCGTAACAAGCTGACGATACAGCTCAGACACAAAGGCGTTATTGAAGTCGCGCCACACCACCGTTACGTAGTTTCTTTGTCACAAATCAAACCAAGGCACAAAACAATACCAATACATGAAAAAAGGTGACAATCGTGGTCTCATTATGACGTAATACCGAACTTGTGCGCGAAGGTAATTCAAAGAAATGAATGTGGCACTTGCTTCCGCAGAGAACACCGTGTACCATGCTAGCAATGCATGCAAAAAAGCGCTCGAGTGCTCGCACATATATTGATGACAACACTACCTGTGTAGTGTAACATGTTCTTTCAAGCATATTATGCACTCAAACCGTATTTGCCGCCGGGTAAAATGCAAGTGTGCTCGATTGAACGTCGGAAGAGCGATCAAGCAACCTGCATCCAGTGCTCGTTTTGGGCAAAAAAACACTTCATAATGGTCAACTAAATATACAGAATGGACGCCTATTTATTCTTTGATGAAGAGTGACTCACCTGTATAAATTTAGGCCCTGTAACCTTGCCAGTACGGTTGGTACGACCGTAATTGCAAGAAGTTGCCATGATCGCTGCGGCGACTGTTGTGGGTACAGTAAGATGGCGGCCGGTTTCTTCACGCTCGCGCTCCCCATCCGCGATCCAGCCTTTTACAATCGAGATCAGTGGTTGTTGCAGACACGTCTGTCCATGTTCGGTACAACATACGTCTAATAATAATATGGAGTTTGAGTGCATTGTGTCATATGCTATTGCCTTTGCGTTCATAATGGGCAGCGTTGGTGGTTCTGCGCATACGCAAAACATAAAGAGAGCTTCGCGCGGTGCGCAGAACAGCTAACGTTACCCGCTACGTACGCAAACGTGACAGCGTGCGATGCACCAACACTTACTAATAATTCCTGACTTTACGTCGCGTGTCAACTCTGTCAAGATGCGTCTGCGAATACCCGTTTCCGTTTTTTTGTGATGAACCTCTATAACTCAAACTTAGGCCTCAAACGAAAGCCTCAACGCAGACCTTGAGATTACAACTGTGCAGTCACTTTCACATGATGTTAACGTAATAGTTAAAAACAAGAAGTGCCACGATTCCTCGTCCCCGTGTCCACCCCGTCCACCCCATGTCCACCATAATACACGATTCCCCCCCTCGTGTGGCGTGTCAATGTAAGCTCCTTTCTTCGCAGCTTCGCGCTCAAACTACGAGCCACCAAAAAAGAGGCGGAGCCAAGGGCCCATTTCCACGGATTTTCGGCGAATTTATTTCGGCAATCCGCCATTTTCACGCGATCGCTGTGCGCATGCGCATCCCGCGTCGTCTGCTCTTCTGGTTGAAAACAATGGGACCATAGCTGAAACCATTGCTGAAAACAGCCGTAGCCATTACTACGTTAACGCTGCTATACACCATTTTCCCGTACCTGGATTGCTTCCGTCAATGAGTGAGGCTACGCTTTTCGGCACCAGTAATGTATGAAAGGACCCAGGAACGATAACGAATAGCTTTAGTGAGTGCACTGCACTCAACAAGCGCCAATAAACTTGTTCCTCTTCTTCAAAACAGTTGTGCTCAGCTTATTGGTCAGGCATGGAATGACACGGACACGGTTTGCTCCAGGGTCATGTTGCATACATCAAACGGACACTTACACTTTGTACAGGGCGAAGCAGCAGGAATAGGCCTCGAAGCCTGATGGATACTCAAAAAGTGAATGCACGAAGTATGCTGGAACGAAAGACACAAAAACAGAACGCTCCTCACGTGCATTTGTTTTCAGCCAGTAGCAGACGACATTCGAGAGGGCGCCACATCTCAGGAAAATGGTCCATTGCCATTGCATTACGAGTGGGATTATGTGCTATACTGAGTAAAATGATCAAGGGGGGCACATTTCCGCAAATCAAACGTTAGGTTGCCTCGGGAAATTTCGGAGTTCAATTCGAGAAATTAACTTTCCGTCAATTGAAATGAAATAAAAATGTTACCAATACACGGTAAAAGTTGTTGGCAGAAAAAAATCCCTTGACCGCATGCCTCTCCGGGGTCTACGTCTTTTACTATGAATTTCTATCATGGTTGGTGGACCACCCTGTATGAGAAGCAAACGCAAAAACATCAGCAATGCACTCTATTTTTGTATTATTTATGCACTCCCCGTTGGGGGAGTGGGCCAATCCTGGAGGTAGTGCAATACCAGGTTAACACGTGGCAGAGTCGAAGCAAGCTCCAAGCACTCCATCGCATTCCAAAAAGAAGTTTAATATCTTGAGACCAAATAGAACTCGTATCAGATATTAAGCCGATACTGTTCAGAAAATTTTATTGACAAAGCTACAATGTACATGTCACTGTTAAACCCAAGGAAACAAAAGCGAACAATAAAACCAAAGATCACTTTAGTCACATATTTACAATATCAACAGGTGCAACAACTTGAAGTTAAAGCGTCTAGAGCATCCTACATCACAGCATCTAGTACGCTAATAATCCACACACAAGAGTCATCTTATCATCAAAGTCATCATGGCAGGGAAGGAACCGACCTGACAACCTTGCAGTAGCATGACTCATGCAGCTGGAACACCAGCTTGTTATCTCTCACCTGTACAAGTGGGGCCCACTCCCACTGTTGCACAGAGCTGTTCCGTTCTGCAGCCCAAAAAAGGCGATTTAGGTGCTCTTTGAAGGATTGCATGGCAGTGTTCACTATGAACCTAGTAGATGCCCACCGGCGATTGTGTGCAACGTCACAGCAGCGCACTTTCCACAACACCTGCTCAGTCAGGGCGGTTATGAGGATTCGTAGTCTTTTATGAGTCGTCGTCCAGTCTCTACACGACAACCCCGCCGGAAATCGAAGTATGCTCCTGATAGACATTTCCGACCACGTTTTCCGAGTTATGGGGCATTCCCGGAAACATGTTGGACGGTTTCCGTTTCTCCGCAGTGTACGCACTCGTCAACGCGAGCTATTCCAACATGCATAAGCCTATCTCGCGTAGGTAAAACTTCCCACGCTGCCTTCCATCTCGAGTCTTGCGTTTTCCCCGGCAGCCAAGATGGTGCAACTCCCGTCCAGTTGTGGGCCTGTCGATCGTCACTTGCCTCCAATTTAAGCAACGCCGTACTCAGTTGCGCAACCGTCATCTCTCGTAGGTCAACATCTGTGTCCATAGCCTTCAATCTTTTGAGATGCTGCACCAGCTTCGCATGGCGTTGGTTGGGTGTTTCGGCCTTACAACACATTTTCCAGGCCTGATCTTCCAGGACAAACGTCCCCTGGGGCCCCATCTAGTATCTTGGAAGCGCTGCAGGCGGATCTTCAGATACAGCCGTTTGAAGCAAGGTCTGCAATGCCAAAGTGCTGGCGTATACGTCGAGGTGAGGAAAACATTTTCCTCCTTCACTGGGAGCACAGTGCAGTAGGTGGCGCGCCACTAGTGCGGTCGAACTGTCCCAAAAAGAAACCAAACACAAGCGAATGAATTATTCTTACTATCCGTTCAGGAGGAAGACATATCCAGGATAAGTACCAACATCTCGTCAGGAAAACGGTTTTCACAAGGTACGTAGCTTGTTCGTTCAAGGAGAAAGAGAACTTACAGACTTCTCTGAGGCATTCTTGGATTTCGTTTGCCTTTTCCAGCCCCCCCCCCCCCCCAGTTCTTGTTCTTCTCACCATTCTCATCTTCTCGGGCCATTCTCATCAGAGGTAATTCCCAGCAGTTTTACTGTGTCACATGTGGATATTGGGACGTCACCCGCAGCAAAACTGCCCAAGGGAAGCAGCTTGCACTTTCCAAGGTTCAATTCAGATCCAGGTATGGCACTGTAGTTTTGAAACAGGCGGAGTGCTGCCAGCACAGAGTCAGTGTCTAACACGAAAATCGTCAAATCATCAGCGTACGCGGCAATTTGCCATGTCACTTGACCCGGAATCGTTTGTCCCCGCACAGACACACATCTGTCGATCATTCTAATGTAAGGGTCTATGACGATGACAAAGAGGAGGGGGCGACAAGGGACAACCCTGTCGCACTCCTCTTTTTATGGGGACTGTTTCGCCTACTTTGGCCCCGAAGAGGAGCGTGGCATGTTGTCTCTTGTAGGCTGTCTTGATACACTCTACGAAAGTCTTAGGAAAGTCGTATTTATTGAGCAGTTCCAAGAGATAATCGTGCGTGACACTGTCAAACGCCTGTTTTTGGTCCAAGGAGACGACTGCTCCTTTTGCAGTCCGAGCTTTGCTGTATGCAAGCAAGTCGCGTATTCCTGACAAAGTGACGTGTACGCTTCTTTCTTGCACACCACACACTTGGGATGCGTGTATTATTGTTGGGAGGACAGCACGCAACCTGTTCGTTAGTAATGCCATCATGATCTTGTAGTCGCTGTTTAGCAGGGATATTGGTCTCAGGGAAGATGGGTCAGTTACAGACGACTGACTTTTTGGAATGTGTATGACGTAGCTCTCCGTAAAATGTTCGTTCCAGTCACGGTACTTTGCAATGTTGCGATAAAACTCAAGCAGGAAAGTTCGAAGCTTCGGCCAGAATACTTTATAGAAAAAGCCCTGGAGACCATCCGGCCCCGGTGCTGACCCAGAATGCAAATTCTTGACGACCATGTCCAGTTCATCTGCCGTAATGGGGCTCGCAGGCATTTCCTTGTCCTCCTGTGAAAGCTTCGGCAGCAAATCCTCCACATTATCCCGGATTACAGCTGCAGACACTGATGCGAAGTGTTCCGTAGCATACCGATGGAACTTTTGTTGATTTTCTTCGGATTATCTTCGAGTTCGTTAGCTTCGTTTTGACTGGTTCGCACCCGGACCGTCTCAGGAAGCACTTCCGTACCGCCTACGCACTGCGATTCTGCATGTTCCAGCTTCGCCGTCATCGTCGATATCCGTAATAACTCCATGTATTGAAACTTCAGCTGTTTCAACGCCGTCTGTGTCATTTCGAAGTTCTTGTTCCCTCTCCGAACGATGCGAATTTTCTTTGCAATGTCTTGGAGTTCTTTAGTACGTTTCTTTACTTTCCTTTTCCCAAGATCAGTGAAGAGGTTACGCAGATCATCCTTAATTTCCAACCAGCTCTGAAGGGATGTCAAAGTCCCTCTTAGACGATTGCTAAAAAATTGTTAACTACTAAAAGTCCATGTGAAAGTCTCCAAGGTCTAGTTCCTGCAGAATGTGCACCGAAAATGTTAAAGGTAGCCACCACGGCTCGATGGTCCGAAACATACAATCCAGTAATAGAAGTTGCAAAAACTTCGCAGCCTCGAGCACCGTTTGCGATGTCTGTTGTCGCGTACATTCTGTCGAACCGCGAGCCACGAGCACCTCGTGCTCACGTGGTTACGTTTGCGCTGCCTTTAATTCTGCGCCAAATATTATGCAAGTTAAAACGGCACACAAGACGAGCCAATTCTCGGCTATTTCATACTGCAAAAATACTCCAAAAGCCGGGAGACGACATAACTGGACAAAAAAGTAGAGAACTTCGACTTAACGTAACAAAATTCAAGTAAACAAGTTTCACTCAGACGTTTCGTCCGTCATGTGACGGACATCATCAGTGCGAAACTGGATGAGAGATCATAAATAGCGACCGGTTGTATGATCTCTCATCCAGTTTGGCACTGATGATGTCCGTCACATCAAGGACGAAACGTCTGAGAAAAACTTAGTATTTTGTTATGTTAAGTCGGAGTTCTCTACTTTTTTTGTCCAGTTATTCCATACTGGTCGGTTCTGACCTGGACCTGCTACATCCAACGCACTGCCCAAAACACAGTTGAAATCCCCAGCCGAAATAAAGTCTTTATGGTCTAACATATAAACATCTAAATCCTCAAAAAAGGCATAGGTATCTGATGAACGGGCAGGAGCATAAACATTCACTATTCGGAGCTTTTTTTCCTGACACTTGATGTTTAAGGCGACAATGCGGCCCTCGCTGTCAGGTACCGCAAAGGCGTGTGACTGAAGACCTCTGGTAAAAATTACTGTCGCAACACCTGTGCACCGACTGGATGCAAGGCTGAAAAAACAGTTAACTCGAAAACGTCTAAAACGTTGAAATCTTCTACTTGCCGAACAGTAGCGAAATTAGTATCTTGTAGTAATAAAACATCCAATCGGGCCGCTTGCGCGAAATGCATTACTTCCATTTGCTTTTCTACGTTTCCAAACCCTTGAACTTTCAAAGTTCCTATTCGAAGGTGCATGGATAGGAGAATGAAGAAATACACTGAGCACAAACACATACCTAATCGTTCAGCATGTCCTCAGATTCGACCGTCACACCGCTAAAGGAGTCGTCACCAACCCCCCCCCCCCCATCCGCAGCTACAACTACCTTTTTTGTCGTATGAATCACTGCAGGATCTTGGTGGGAATCCGATGATGACGTGTGCTGGCGTTTTTTATGCTGCACAGGAGGTTGAGTCATCTTTACCACCGCTGACGCCAAGTTATCCGATGCAGTAGGCACAGGTACTATTCGAATGTGTTTTCGTTGTGTTGCAGCAAACAGGAGTTCACCCTCAGAGCTTGAAGTATCAGGCATTCTCTTTTCACTATGTTTGTTGGAGCTGACGGTTTCTTCGGTAGTGAATGACCCCGAAGACGATGTTATAGCAGAGTTAGATATGTCGTGAGTAGTAATAGGTCTTGTCCAGACTACAAGCTATCCAAACTACAAGGTTCCTGCCCCTGAGCCCTGCGCGTATTTTTCCTCGCGCGCGGCAGGCGGCGCTCGGGTGGAGGCTCTTACCGGTGGGCGGAGCGTGGCCGGAGGGTTGCGTGCGCGCTTACCCGCTCACATTTTTCAGCCTGGGCCGACTTCTTTCATCATTTCTCAATCTGTGTCGAATTCAATCGCAATTTTCCCCCCGCTACAACAGGTGTGCAGTAGGCAGTTTACATGCAAAGGATAGCCATACACAAAAGTACAAGTGAAAATATATTTATTAAAGTCATTAGTGTCAGGAATTATGATATGACTCTGTGTGAAGGAGAAAAACCCAGCCAAAAAATCTGAAGCAGAAGAAACACAATACGTGTAACAAAGATTATACTTATTACAGGTATGATGCAATAGCATTGAAGGGGTATCACACATCACACACAATATTTTTTATTAGTGGTAATCACGCGTTTTCAATTAAGCAGAAGGGATAGCACATTTAATCAAAGAAGATATTTTTAATCCATATGATTACAATCAAAATTACAAGTTTTATTATAAAAAGTCTCACATTTTTTCAGCCTGGGCAGGCTTCTTTCGTCATTTTTCAATCTGCGCCGAATTTTTTCGCGACTTTTTTCCCATGCGCGACATGCGGAGCTCGGGTAGAGGGCTGCTGTGGTGGGCGGAGCGTGGCCTGAGGGTTGCGTGCGCGCTTACCCACTCACATTTTTCAGCCTGGGCCGACTTCTTTCATCATTTCTCAATCTGTGTCGAATTCAATCGCAATTTTCTCCCCGCTACAACAGGTGTGCAGTAGGCAGTTAACATGCAAAGGATAGCCATACACAAAAGTACAAGTGAAAATATATTTATTAAAGTCATTAGTGTCAGGAATTATGTTATGACTCCGTGTGAAGGAGAAAAACTCAGTCAAAAATCTGATGCAATAGCATTGAAGGGGTATTTTATTAGTGATAATCACGAAAGTTTTCAATTAAGCAGAAGGAGTAGCACATTTTTAATCAAAGAATATATTTTTAATCAATACGATTACTAACAAATTAAAAGTTTTATTATAAAAAGTCTAACATGACAACCATAGCGGAGTTTTAATTACATAGTTCTAATATGTAACTTCATGCGCAACAGCTAATATTCCATTATGATACATTTAATCAAAGAATATATTTTTAATCAATACGATTACTATCAAATTAAAAGTTTTATTATAAAAAGTCTAACATGACCACCATAGTGGAGCTTTATTTACAAGTGCCGATAGATGTATATGAACAGCAGAGAACATGGAAGACCATGGGACACGAACACAAGAGGAAATAAAATCTATAACACTACATTGGTTAATCAAAACAACAGAGGAGGAGACTATCATTTTAACTATCATAAAATCATCCTCGTGACTTCCCCATACAAACCTTACTTTGTTTTATGAATCCAACACAGAAAATACATTAAAAAATGAACTTCACCACATAGCGCGCTCCTAGTCAACAACCAGCTCTAATAATATCTGTCCTGATTTGTTGAAGACTGGAGGCGTACACTTATGATTGTACACACTGGACTGACTTCTTTGGCTATTTTTCAGCCTGGGCCGGATTCATTCGCATTTTTTTCATGCGGCGCGCAAGTATAGTGGCATGCAAACTGACAACATCGGACCACATCTTTGGCGATTTTTCACCCTGGGACGACTTCGTTCGCAATTTTTGTCAGGTGGTGTGTGTATCAAAATTAAAAGTTTTATTATAAAAAGTCTAACATGAGTAACCTAGCGGAGTTTTAATTACAAAGTTCTAATATGTAACTTCAAGAACAATAGATAATATTCCATTATGACACATTTAATCAAAGAAAATATTTTTAATCACTATGATTACAATCAAAATTAAAAGTTTTATTATAAAAAGTCTAACATTATTATATGTGAGCACCATAGCAGAGTTTTATTTACAAATTTCTAATAGGTATAGTTAATTGTGAACAGCAGAGAACCTGGAAGACCATGAGACACGAACACGAGAGGAAATAAAATCTATAACAATACATTGGTTAATCAAAAACAACAGAGGAGGAGACTATCATTTTTAACTATCATAAAATCATCCTCGTGACTTCCCCATACAATTTTCATTCTAAGAGACACTACAAACCTTACTTTGTTTTATGAATTCAACACAGAAAATATATTAAAAAATGAACTTCACCACATAGCACACTCAGCCAACAATCAGCTCTAATAATATCTGCCCTGATTTGTTGAAGACGGGAGGCGTACACCTGACAGTTATGAACATTTTCGAGCGCAATAGGGAAGATTATTCCAACATTACACAATTAATCAATTTCTTATTAAGTAAACAGCATAGACATATGGAAATAATGAGAAAAACGATCAACAGCTAATAGAGAACCAAAACACATCACATAAACAACAGACAGCTGCAGGCAAATAAATGAAAAAAGAATCTATCAAAACGATCAACATGCACAAATGAATGGCAGAGAAACACTTTGAACGGCACATGACGAATAATTTAATACAGCACAGAGCTAACGCTGAATAGCAGAGAAACAATCTAAACGGCGCATCTGCCAACGTGTAAACAACAGACAGGAAAATATTACTGAAACAGATAATAGAGAGCCAAAATCCAACACGTAAACAAGAGGTACACAAAGGATAAATAGTTGAAGAACAATCTAACAAAACAAGAAACATGCACGGATGAATAGCAGAGAAACACTCTAAACGGTGCATCTACCAACGGTAAACAACAGACACATGCAGGAAAATAATTGAAAAAGAATCAATCAGAACGATAAACATGCACGGATGAATAGCAGAGAAACACTTTGAACGATGTATCTGCCAACATGTAAACAACACACCGGAAAATAATAGCAAACATTACAATTTGAAATAATATATCTTTTGAACTATCATAAAATCAACATTGCGAGCTAACAATATCCTACTCAGGCACTATAAACATTACCTTGACAGAGTTATTCAAACACACACCACAGCTATACTTTCCACAGTACAACCAGACTCGAGACACGGTGGGGTCACTCTCTCCATCTATGCAGACCGGTGGGGTCACTCTCTCCATCTATACAGCCCCAAAAGCGGGGAACCCGTTGTCAATCTGCGGGGTGGGGAAATCCTCTCCCTTTTTCAAATTCTTTCCTCCAAAAAAGGAAATATTCTTAGGACCGGTGTACAGAGGCGAGATTTTTTATTGATCGCAAATAGACATTGGAATTATTCGACTCTCAAGAACACAATAAGAACCCTATAAAAAAAAAATCTAAGAATAGACTTTCTAAGCAAACGAGAAAATATTATCGGTGCAAACAATACTCAACGAGAAACGTTGCATTTAATGTATTTCAGATCAGACACAACTATTAGGCAATCATTATTCTCAACTCACAAAATATCAATCGAGTGATCATCTGAAACAAAGTCAAAAGCAGTAATTAATTTAGGCAAACATTTTTCATAATCACACAGCGCAAATATACATCACAGAAACATGTCTTTTTTCATTCAGGACCCACTAGTGGAAACGAAGTGAGAGCGTTCCCGTACACATTCGGCAAGGTTACGCCCGCGGGGAGTAGGGGAATCCAAACAATGGTCTCGGTATACAAAGCCATAAAATCGCTCCTACAAGTCAAGTTAGGGAAGGAGGGTCTCTTGCGCTGTCTTGTACATAGAATCACTGAAAGCAAACGTTTTTCCTTTACACATCACATCTTTTTTGTAAATTGACTTTCATAATTCTAACGTCAGGTGGAAGATTACGAACCTGATAATAAAATTTTAATAAATAAAATTAGCACCAATATGACTTAATTAAATGTCGAGGCGCACTACAAAACAGAACAGACAACTGATATACATTGAAGAGATGGACAGATTTTGTACTCGTTACCATTCGTCATGGGAGGACCTGATAAAAAGTTGCTTCGAAAAGGAAGAGCCGCGAAACGATTCATTTATCGCTGCATTTCAATACGTCCTAGACATGGTCGTATTCGGAGATATGGTGCAAATTATGGAGTTCAAGATGCGAGACATTGTATGTCGAATCTACAATAGTTATAAAAATATTTGCACGTCAACATCGGAAGGACCGTTTGGATTGATGGTGGAGTTTTTGAGGTTCGCTAACGAAGAATTGAAATACACTAGACCAAACGTAATTGTAATCATTGCAATGGGCACTGCATTAATCAAGAAAGCAATCAGATCAAATTATCATATACAAGCAGTCTATATCGCACGATTCATTACGGATTTGTTGAAATTACACCTAACGGTTGAAATGGAAAGTACATAAAAATATCTTATCACGTGGTATATTCCACCCTAGAACCTCTACACATCTACTCATACAAAGAAAGGAAGCATCAATAAGAGATTGTATAAGTTCATCGCGACAAAGTGCAAGTTGTTGAAGCAATACAAACACGGCGACAACATATCACCTGCCTTAATCAACGCTGGATTCAAGCGCCCAATAATCAGAATAAACTACCTGATGTCTTCGGAATTCATCAAGCAAGACAACAAACGCAAACTTCAGAGTTTGGAATAGAATTGTAATTTATCAAAATAAACAAGTGTATAATTGAAATAATAATTGTATTCTTTGTCATCATTGTAATGTATCCTACACAGCGCAACGAAAGCAGCTTTTGATTAGATTGCTAAGGAGACACCACGTACAAGGATCTTCGCATGGAATCAGCGCTGGCAATCAAAGAGATTTTTACACGACCACACTCTATACAACACCGACGCCCGAAGGAAAGAATTGTAGAAGAATCGATAATAGAAATTTAGAGGCATGTTACATCAATATTTGCTTACAAAGAGGATCACTAATATTTTGCGAAAGCTTATTTTACGAATTAAATTGCACAGTGTATATATTTTCTCAAACTATTGGACAGTTGACAATACTATATTGAAAGGAATCTATTATCAAATGACGCGAAGGTGGAGTCTACAATTCTAATCATCATAACATGCGGTACACAATTCCAATAAGATTTTGGGAGAATCGAATCACACAACTGTCATCAGAAATGTTTAATTGCTATACGACGACGCGAGTGACCCTTTCTCCGAGTTTTAAGTAAATTTTGTTCGAAAAATATTCGTAACTTTTACTATCCACGTCGTGGAGAATTCACATTACGTTATAGAGTATATAGAAAACATCAATACACTCGATTAAATTCTTTGTCATCTCAAAAGAGTTCTTAAAACCTTCGCGTATCAAAGTGAGCCAGCTAAAGCTGTGAAATTACGCTTTCTACAACTCAGTTCGTAAATTGCTGTAGCAGTTCAAATTTTAATTAAACACTTACTGATAGTCTCCACTGCTCCGGAATGTGATCTGATAAATTTTATCAATTAATGTACAAACAAATATCTTGTATACAATGTGTGACTATATAGACAGCTTTTTAATCTACATCTTAAAAAAAATTGTAAGAAAGAGTGTACAGTTTTGACTTTGAAAATTTAAACACGAACCTTTGGTGTTGGAGATTGCGTTTTGATTCATTATGAGCTAAAATCTTCTAAAATTAATGTATGTCCTTCCAATTGTAGTGCCTCATATGCCGTGACATATCGAATAGACTCGTAGTTTTTCAGTATGGCTAATTAAAAACCTCGGGTACATTCTGTGAATTGAAGCTACGTTTATGTGTGCCGCTTTGGTTAAGTTTGCAAAAGGAATATTTACTTATTATAATTACATATCTTATGCATAGTGCTCATCTTCATTGTATAGCAATTAAACATTTCTGATGACAGTTGTGTGATTCGATTCTCCCAAAATCTTATTGGAATTGTGTGCCGCATGTTATGATGATTACAATTGTAGACTCCACCTTCGCGTCATTTGATAATAGATTCCTTTCAATATAGTATTGTCAACTGTCCAATAGTTTGAGAAAATATATACACTGTGCAATTTAATACGTAAAATAAGCTTTCGCAAAATATTAGTGATCCGCTTTGTAAGCAAATATTGATGTAACATGCCTCTAAATTTCTATTATCGATTCTTCTACAATTCTTTCCTTCGGGCGTCGGTGTTGTATAGAGTGTGGTCGTGTAAAAATCTCTTTGATTGCCAGCGCTGATTCCATGCGAAGATCCTTGTACGTGGTGTCTCCTTAGCAATCTAATCAAAAGCTGCTTTCGTTGCGCTGTGTAGAATACATTACAATGATGACAAAGAATACAATTATTATTTCAATTATACACTTGTTTATTTTGATAAATTACAATTCTATTCCAAACTCTGAAGTTTGCGTTTGTTGTCTTGCTTGATGAATTCCGAAGACATCAGGTAGTTTATTCTGATTATTGGGCGCTTGAATCCAGCGTTGATTAAGGCAGGTGATATGTTGTCGCCGTGTTTGTATTGCTTCAACAACTTGCACTTTGTCGCGATGAACTTATACAATCTCTTATTGATGCTTCCTTTCTTTGTATGAGTAGATGTGTAGAGGTTCTAGGGTGGAATATACCACGTGATAAGATATTTTTATGTACTTTCCATTTCAACCGTTAGGTGTAATTTCAACAAATCCGTAATGAATCGTGCGATATAGACTGCTTGTATATGATAATTTGATCTGATTGCTTTCTTGATTAATGCAGTGCCCATTGCAATGATTACAATTACGTTTGGTCTAGTGTATTTCAATTCTTCGTTAGCGAACCTCAAAAACTCCACCATCAATCCAAACGGTCCTTCCGATGTTGACGTGCAAATATTTTTATAACTATTGTAGATTCGACATACAGTGTCTCGCATCTTGAACTCCATAATTTGCACCATATCTCCGAATACGACCTTGTCTAGGACGTATTGAAATGCAGCGATAAATGAATCGTTTCGCGGCTCCTCCTTTTCGAAGCAACTTTTTATCAGGTCCTCCCATGACGAATGGTAACGAGTACAAAATCTGTCCATCTCTTCAATGTATATCAGTTGTCTGTTCTGTTTTGTAGTGCGCCTCGACATTTAATTAAGTCATATTGGTGCTAATTTTATTTATTAAAATTTTATTATCAGGTTCGTAATCTTCCACCTGACGTTAGAATTATGAAAGTCAATTTACAAAAAAGATGTGATGTGTAAAGGAAAAACGTTTGCTTTCAGTGATTCTACGTACAAGACAGCGCAAGAGACCCTCCTTCCCTAACTTGACTTGTAGGAGCGATTTTATGGCTTTGTATACCGAGACCATTGTTTGGATTCCCCTACTCCCCGCGGGCGTAACCTTACCGAATGTGTACGGGAACGCTCTCACTTCGTTTCCACTAGTGGGTCCTGAAAAAAAAAGTGATGTATATTTGCGCTGTGTGATTATGAAAAATGTTTGCCTAAATTAATTACTGCATTTGACTTTGTTTCAGATGATCACTCGATTGATATTTTGTGAGTTGAGAATAATGATTGCCTAATAGTTGTGTCTGATCTGAAATACATTAAATGCAACGTTTCTCGTTGAGTATTGTTTGCACCGATAATATTTTCTCGTTTGCTTAGAAAGTCTATTCTTAGATTTTTTTTTTTTTTGATAGGGTTCTTATTGTGTTCTTGAGAGTCGAATAATTCCAATGTCTATTTGCGATCAATAAAAAATTTCGCCTCTGTACACCGGTCCTAAGAATATTTCCTTTTTTGGAGGAAAGAATTTGAAAAAGGGAGAGGATTTCCCCACCCCGCAGATTGACAACGGGTTCCCCGCTTTTGGGGCTGTATAGATGGAGAGAGTGACCCCACCGGTCTGCATAGAGGGAGAGAGTGACCCCACCGTGTCTCGAGTCTGGTTGTACTGTGGAAAGTATAGCTGTGGTGTGTGTTTGAATAACTCTGTCAAGGTAATGTTTATAGTGCCTGAGTAGGATATTGTTAGCTCGCAATGTTGATTTTATGATAGTTCAAAAGATATATTATTTCAAATTGTAATGTTTGCTATTATTTTCCGGTGTGTTGTTTACATGTTGGCAGATACATCGTTCAAAGTGTTTCTCTGCTATTCATCCGTGCATGTTTATCGTTCTGATTGATTCTTTTTCAATTATTTTCCTGCATGTGTCTGTTGTTTACCGTTGGTAGATGCACCGTTTAGAGTGTTTCTCTGCTATTCATCCGTGCATGTTTCTTGTTTTATTAGATTGTTCTTCAACTATTTATCCTTTGTGTACCTCTTGTTTACGTGTTGGATTTTGGCTCTCTATTATCTGTTTCAGTAATATTTTCCTGTCTGTTGTTTACACGTTGGCAGATGCGCCGTTTAGATTGTTTCTCTGCTATTCAGCGTTAGCTCTGTGCTGTATTAAATTATTCGTCATGTGCCGTTCAAAGTGTTTCTCTGCCATTCATTTGTGCATGTTGATCGTTTTGATAGATTCTTTTTTCATTTATTTGCCTGCAGCTGTCTGTTGTTTATGTGATGTGTTTTGGTTCTCTATTAGCTGTTGATCGTTTTTCTCATTATTTCCATATGTCTATGCTGTTTACTTAATAAGAAATTGATTAATTGTGTAATGTTGGAATAATCTTCCCTATTGCGCTCGAAAATGTTCATAACTGTCAGGTGTACGCCTCCCGTCTTCAACAAATCAGGGCAGATATTATTAGAGCTGATTGTTGGCTGAGTGTGCTATGTGGTGAAGTTCATTTTTTAATATATTTTCTGTGTTGAATTCATAAAACAAAGTAAGGTTTGTAGTGTCTCTTAGAATGAAAATTGTATGGGGAAGTCACGAGGATGATTTTATGATAGTTAAAAATGATAGTCTCCTCCTCTGTTGTTTTTGATTAACCAATGTATTGTTATAGATTTTATTTCCTCTCGTGTTCGTGTCTCATGGTCTTCCAGGTTCTCTGCTGTTCACAATTAACTATACCTATTAGAAATTTGTAAATAAAACTCTGCTATGGTGCTCACATATAATAATGTTAGACTTTTTATAATAAAACTTTTAATTTTGATTGTAATCATAATGATTAAAAATATTTTCTTTGATTAAATGTGTCATAATGGAATATTATCTATTGTTCTTGAAGTTACATATTAGAACTTTGTAATTAAAACTCCGCTAGGTTACTCATGTTAGACTTTTTATAATAAAACTTTTAATTTTGATACACACACCACCTGACAAAAATTGCGAACGAAGTCGTCCCAGGGTGAAAAATCGCCAAAGATGTGGTCCGATGTTGTCAGTTTGCATGCCACTACTTGCGCGCCGCATGAAAAAAATGCGAATGAATCCGGCCCAGGCTGAAAAATAGCCAAAGAAGTCAGTCCAGTGTGTACAATCATAAGTGTACGCCTCCAGTCTTCAACAAATCAGGACAGATATTATTAGAGCTGGTTGTTGACTAGGAGCGCGCTATGTGGTGAAGTTCATTTTTTAATGTATTTTCTGTGTTGGATTCATAAAACAAAGTAAGGTTTGTATGGGGAAGTCACGAGGATGATTTTATGATAGTTAAAATGATAGTCTCCTCCTCTGTTGTTTTGATTAACCAATGTAGTGTTATAGATTTTATTTCCTCTTGTGTTCGTGTCCCATGGTCTTCCATGTTCTCTGCTGTTCATATACATCTATCGGCACTTGTAAATAAAGCTCCACTATGGTGGTCATGTTAGACTTTTTATAATAAAACTTTTAATTTGATAGTAATCGTATTGATTAAAAATATATTCTTTGATTAAATGTATCATAATGGAATATTAGCTGTTGCGCATGAAGTTACATATTAGAACTATGTAATTAAAACTCCGCTATGGTTGTCATGTTAGACTTTTTATAATAAAACTTTTAATTTGATAGTAATCGTATTGATTAAAAATATATTCTTTGATTAAAAATGTGCTACTCCTTCTGCTTAATTGAAAACTTTCGTGATTATCACTAATAAAATACCCCTTCAATGCTATTACATCAGATTTTTGACTGAGTTTTTCTCCTTCACACGGAGTCATAACATAATTCCTGACACTAATGACTTTAATAAATATATTTTCACTTGTACTTTTGTGTATGGCTATCCTTTGCATGTAAACTGCCTACTGCACACCTGTTGTAGCGGGGAGAAAATTGCGATTGAATTCGACACAGATTGAGAAATGATGAAAGAAGTCGGCCCAGGCTGAAAAATGTGAGTGGGTAAGCGCGCACGCAACCCTCCGGCCACGCTCCGCCCACCACAGCAGCCCTCTACCCGAGCTCCGCATGTCGCGCATGGGAAAAAAGTCGCGAAAAAATTCGGCGCAGATTGAAAAATGACGAAAGAAGCCTGCCCAGGCTGAAAAAATGTGAGACTTTTTATAATAAAACTTGTAATTTTGATTGTAATCATATGGATTAAAAATATCTTCTTTGATTAAATGTGCTATCCCTTCTGCTTAATTGAAAACGCGTGATTACCACTAATAAAAAATATTGTGTGTGATGTGTGATACCCCTTCAATGCTATTGCATCATACCTGTAATAAGTATAATCTTTGTTACACGTATTGTGTTTCTTCTGCTTCAGATTTTTTGGCTGGGTTTTTCTCCTTCACACAGAGTCATATCATAATTCCTGACACTAATGACTTTAATAAATATATTTTCACTTGTACTTTTGTGTATGGCTATCCTTTGCATGTAAACTGCCTACTGCACACCTGTTGTAGCGGGGGGAAAATTGCGATTGAATTCGACACAGATTGAGAAATGATGAAAGAAGTCGGCCCAGGCTGAAAAATGTGAGCGGGTAAGCGCGCACGCAACCCTCCGGCCAAGCTCCGCCCACCGGTAAGAGCCTCCACCCGAGCGCCGCCTGCCGCGCGCGAGGAAAAATACGCGCAGGGCTCAGGGGCAGGAACCTTGTAGTTTGGATAGCTTGTAGTCTGGACAAGACCTATTACTACTACAAACACAGTTGAAATCCCCAGCCGAAATAAAGTCTTTATGGTCTAACATATAAACATCTAAATCCTCAAAAAAGGCATAGGTATCTGATGAACGGGCAGGAGCATAAACATTCACTATTCGGAGCTTTTTTTCCTGACACTTGATGTCTAAGGCGACAATGCGGCCCTCGCTGTCAGGTACCGCAAAGGCGTGTGACTGAAGACCTCTGGTAAAAATTACTGTCGCAACACCTGTGCACCGACTGGATGCAAGGCTGAAAAAACAGTTCACTCGAAAACGTCTAAAACGTTGAAATCTTCTACTTGCCGAACAGTAGCGAAATTAGTATCTTGTAGTAATAAAACATCCAATCGGGCCGCTTGCGCGAAATGCATTACTTCCATTTGCTTTTCTACGTTTCCAAACCCTTGAACTTTCAAAGTTCCTATTCGAAGGTGCATGGATAGGAGAATGAAGAAATACACTGAGCACAAACACATACCTAATCGTTCAGCATGTCCTCAGATTCGACCGTCACACCGCTAAAGGAGTCGTCACCAACCCCCCCCCCCCCATCCGCAGCTACAACTACCTTTTTTGTCGTATGAATCACTGCAGGATCTTGGTGGGAATCCGATGATGACGTGTGCTGGCGTTTTTTATGCTGCACAGGAGGTTGAGTCATCTTTACCACCGCTGACGCCAAGTTATCCGATGCAATAGGCACAGGTACTATTCGAATGTGTTTTCGTTGTGTTGCAGCAAACAGGAGTTCACCCTCAGAGCTTGAAGTATCAGGCATTCTCTTTTCACCATGTTTGTTGGAGCTGACGGTTTCTTCGGTAGTGAATGACCCCGAAGACGATGTTATAGCAGAGTTAGATATGTCGTGTTCTCTTCGTTCTTCCACTCTTTTCTCTGGCTCTGGTACTTCTGAAGCCGGATGGGACGAAAACTGATCTGGGCCTGACCAGTTTGCAGGACTCACAACTTCTGCGCTGACAGAAACCACCAGATGATTTTCAGACGGCAGCCTGGGAAATGATTCACCGGTCACCTCCATGATCTCACCTGCGTTCGGTGGTGGAGTATGGGATTCGTCTCTCGAAGCAGCTGCCTTCGCGGTCGTCTGTCGAAGTACGTCGGACATAAGTCGTTTCTTCCGAAAGCAATCAGCTGTAGCATGTTTTCCCCCGCATCGTCTGCAGAGGGACGTGCACTCAGAAATATCATGTCCATATGTCGAATAACGTGAACAGAGGGGGACCGTGCGTGCTGCACGCATGTAGCCTTACCGTTTGCAGCGGCTGCACACTCTCCGAATGCCATAGTAATCACACGTGACCCTGTAGCCAAGCACCCGAAGGAAGTTGGGTACCGGGTGTCTGACGTCCATCTCCATTTCTACAATGGGGTTTCGGTTACATACTGTGGGGTGTCTTTAGAAAAGCTCCATTCGATTTTCTTGACTTTACCATGCGGGCCGAGCGCTCTCATCAATTACTCATCCGGCACAAGAGTCGGCAAATACATGCATGTCACCCTTGTAACCTGCGATCCTAACCGTTCCAGAGTGCAGGGTACTCCAGCAGTGATGATGACACCATTTGAAAGAAGCTTTTCCACGGCGTCTGAACAGGGAACTGTGATCTGGAACAAAGTTCCTACCACATGTTGTACGAAGAAAAGGCCGTCGAGAGTAGCCACTTCGGACACTCCGTCGATGACGTCTACAAGCGAGGCCTCTTGAGGGGCGATAACGTTGCAGATGAGAGCCTTCGTCGGTATAAACCGCGCTATCATGTTGACCCCGGACACCTGCAACAGCACCGACCGGGGTATCTCTTAGCTGATTTTGATAACTGCCAAAATCTTCCCGGAAACAACACCGCAAGCGATGCTGCCCCGACTACCGTTTTACGGGCCGCGCATTCTAAGACATGACCCACCCGGGGGCGGACCGCGTTATCAAAGGGCCCTTCTCGAAATATGAAGGACAGGCTCCCTTTCGCCTCCCTCCACCGCGAAAGATCGAAAGATCAACACGCGGATTTGAAGGGAGACCAGAGCATATATACACAAGCGGTATGTATTGGCATCGAGGCGGAAGACCAGTCACAAGCGATACTGTTCAGAAAATTTTATTAACAGGTATTCTATTTACATCACCTAAAGGTGGAATTCTTTAACACACAAAACCCAAACCCCTAAAACAAGAAAAAAACATTCTATCTATGTACATTCTGTCTATGTAGTCACACACAAAATTGTCCCACTACAGTTTTGTTTTTTGTGATAGCTCCTAAGAATCATGATTAAAACCCTATGACGAAAAGGAAATGAGTGGCATGAACAACTTCATCCTGGTTGAAATGGGAAACGGCCAGCAGGGTTCCTTTTGTAGCACTCTTTGTTTGTTTGTAAGGAAAAAAAAACAAGGAGAAATTGAATTGGAGCATTGAATTGGAGAATTGTAGCACTCTTAATTTCCCTCCTCTAAGCGATACTACACTTTGATCTCCGCCCAAAAGGCCGAGAGGCGATACCGATAAATCGGTGGACATCGGGCTCCTTCAAAACTTGCAACTTCAAATCGATGGTGTCCGCGAAACGCCGCTTGAAGTGCACGAGTTTCCACGCCTTTACTTGAAATGTGGAAATACATGTGAAATGTAAAACATTTTACGTGAAAATACATAAATTTACGTACGACACCTGCGCTTTACTTGTGCTTAACCATCGACGTATGTTCTGTTGCAGACGATGGACGCATTGCTAATGGCGGCAGGAGTGGATCGCCTACATGGGTGAAGCGACGGTGACAAGTGAGGCTATCGTGATTAAAAGCGTTAAAACCCCAGTGCCGGGTAGCTAAAAAGACAAACACAGACACATGCACTAATGTGAGGCTAATTGTATTATTTCGTTATAGGTGACCGTGGAACTGTGTGGATTGCAAGGACGTGAGTTACAAAATGGTGTAGTACTGTTCCAACATTCACGTTGGAACAATGCCAGCCTGATATTCACTTCGGTTTCTTTACACCTTGTTTCCTGTCTCAACGATCACACATACGTGTGGAAAATTGCGACTGCTTTTCTCATTGAAGCGTGTCTGGTGCCACTTGCTTCGACAATTGTACGTCGGCCATTTCGTTTGAGGAACTGTCGTGTTCGTCACTGAGGATGATCTTGATTGAACTTTGCAGTGCCAGCCTTTTCGAAGTTTCGAGGATTGTGTGTTCGCCTGCCTGATGCATGAAGGACTGCCTGATGGATTGGATGGGTTGTGTGCCCGTGCAACGTGTGCTCCGTATGTGTGTGTCGGGATTAGTGAACCGTGTATGCTTTCCATTCGACAAACGATGATGTACTGGATGCAATTTAGAGATATGTGCACGCCAATAAAATTTTGTGCTTCAAGTTCGATGTCCTTTGTGCATTTTCTTTTTTCTTTGCGAAGCCTGGAGGTCATTTTTCTATTAGGGAACCCGAAAGGCAAAATGTGTCTCGCGTATTAGGGGTACAAGTAACCATGCTATACGTCCGGTACATTGTGGCTCCTGGCGTTAGCAGGGATGTCGTACCAGTGGTTTCAGGGGGCACAGATCACGTGCAGCTTTCTCAGGCACCGCGACCTCTTGGAGGCATCTGATCAGACGGCACCTATCCGTCATTGGCTTTAGAGTGTGCATTTTTTTTTCTGTTAGCAACAGCAGCTACCCAGATAGGATGCAATATGCAGGCAAGCGTAGCAATTTGGTGCTTGAACATATGTGGCATGTTGCGGTAACAAAATTCAGGGAGACAGCAGTTGAAAGCAAAATGTGACAAGAGAGTTAAAAAATAAATAAATTAGAGCCATAACTCTATTTCGCTCACTATTCAGTAACAAAAGGAAAGCAAGAAATAAAATTGTATCAAACACGATATGGATCGAACATGATCACATGATGCATATGATGGAACTACACCGCTGTCATCTCAAAGGGTGGATCACACGAGCTTATAGGCAAGGTCCAAGCATTAGATGGTTACCAGACTTTCCCTGAGAGGCGAGGATGCATATCTCACCTCGAGGACAATAATGATATGGGTCCACCATGGCAACACATCCAGCAGAGGACAGCTTTGCCATGGTCTGAAGATTTCAAACAAACGTTTCCCCACAATACAATGCTTTGCTGAAAAAAAAGGGGAAACTTAATTCGCTTGATCCTAATCATTTGTGAAGTGCACATGCTCATCACAGTTGTCTGTAGCTCATTGCAAGGAATTTTTACATAACATAGGGACGCATGCGGCATAAAACAAGGTTGTGAGAAGTTCGGGGCTATAGAACTAGAATACTGAGAAGTTTAAGCAAGAAGAATGATTCAAATGCTCCTTCCCAGTCATGCACATCAGACATTGAACAACAAGACGGTCAACAATAGAGGGTATCAGATTGAAGATAGACCAGAAGCCCGGGGACATCATGATGAAAAACTTACACACACTGGCTTAACGCAACAATGAAACAAAATGCAAGTCAAAACGTCATATTACATTTTGTTTCATTGTTGCGTAAAGCCGGTGTGTGTAAGTTTTTCCTCAATAGAGGGTATCCAAAATAATAGTGCATTTTTGCAATGCTTCCCCACCACCATGCCCGACTGAGTCATTCACATAACAAGTTTCTGGGACTTGGGAAGAATTATTCGAAGTGTAGCATGAACAGGCAACAATCGGAGAACCTCGTTGAACGCAATTAAGTCTAGACAAAAGAGATAGTTCAGATGAAGTATTATCTTGTTGTTTACCTGTATACTTTCTTCATTGGCATTCATTGCTCACGTAATGGCGCATGTTGCTGGTGATGGTGATAGATCACACTAATTTGCACAAGGTAAACAAGGGGGACAAACAAACTGAGTAGTTGAAAGTGAACATATTCGACGCGGATGTGCCTGGTAGAGTGGGAATCAAGAGCGATGCTGAAGCTCCAACCAGGATACTACAAGAGGGGTTCCGACGTTTCGAGGCCAACTCGGCTCATTCAGGGAAGAGATCACAGCGAATCGAGATCCTACGCATATAAGACGTGATGTTCCCTGGTCGCCACTGTCAACTGTAAATCGAGACTAAAATCGGGACTGGTTCCAGTATGGTTCCAGTAAAATCTGGACTGGTTCCAGTTGAATGTGGATGGTCCCAGCTGGATTCCGAAGTGGGCTGGCTGGTTCCACATTGGTAAAATCAGTGGTGCCACTCTGGCCTCAAATGGTTCCAGGACTTATAGTGGGAGCCTCACGGGTACAATTTTGTTCCCAGAATGGTCAATTTAGCCAATTGAGATTGCAAGCTGTGTAGCTTCTTCCTTTGAGGTCCGTTAGGGGAGGAAAAGTCCACTCTTGCATATACCCCTCTGGTTTGTTAGATCTATTAGCACATACATGATATATTTTTATTGCTTTTTATCCATGTACGTCGTCGATAAAATATATGCTGTAACTTAAATCCGTGCTCATATTGCCATCTAAAGGTGAATATCATAAAAAGTACAAGCAAAATGTGAAAAGTCATTCAAAAGATGACAGAAACTGCGCTAATAATTAGAAGAAGAAAAACCAAAGATGTAATTGCACCTGATGATCCCAAGCAGATGCAATAATTATGAGGGCGCCACGGTGCGGCGGGAGGCTTTAAATTCAAATTCGAACGGCGGGCCGCGGTAGGGCGAGAGGCGAGAGTGTCACTGTCAGTTGAAACTTGGACGCGTCGTAGCGAGTTGGTTTTTCTCCTCGGTTGGCGTGGCAGTGATCGGGCATCTCCTGTGCCGTATTTACGTATTTTCTAGTGCGTTTTCTAAGACAACGTGATGACAATGATTCATGTGAAACAGATATCGATATTTCGATATGTCGATATCTCGGAGGAGCTTTGGCGCTAAGAAGACGACACAGCGCACGGAGAAGAACCGAACGATGGAACACCAAACGGACTGCACATAATGCTTGTTCTGATGTTAACAGGTATAAGTGCTTACAGTCATGATTCGATTACTATTAATTAGATGTTTTATTTCATGTGCTAGAAGAACCTGTGAAACAGGATATGAAGAGTCTACAAAGATTCGGATCGTTTGGTGAAGAGGAAAGGGGTACATGTCGTGACTTACATGGACGGAGGTGTCATCTTCTCGGAGAAAATACAAAATGTGAGTTGGTCAACAAAACGCCATTCTCCCTGTGGCCCGTGAGTGCATCGCACAGTCGACACAGGCATATGCCTAGTCTCGCCACAGAGGGTGATTACGCGGATAGTACTTAGTACGTGAGAGATGTATTGGTATTGATTATTTATTTATGCTCAGTGAATGGTCATAGCAGAATAAACAATATTTATTTGAACAGTATGCGGTTTTCTACCCATTATTTTCGGTCATGCATTCAGTGGTCCCAGCTGTTAAGTGGTCGGATCCGAAACCACTTAGCACAAGGGACCACTGGATAAATTCCATTGGTTCCACTTCAAGTGGGACCATCATGAAACTGATTCCACTTTTAACTGGTCCCAGTCAGTGAATGGTTCCACATTCAAGGTGGTTCCTGCCCAATAATCCACTTCGAAGTGGTCCCACTCCATATATTTGCCTGGGAAACGCTTCAGGACGTAGCCATGCAACATGGACTTGTGCATACTGTGCTAGAATTACTGCGGACACGGCTCCAGTGTAAGCCACTGAAGGATCGATCTTATTTCATAATGTTTCATGAAATGCCTATCGAACAACATCTGCAGTATGATACAGGCTCCGTTTATGGCTATGCCGGTTCTGGGACTGAGAGATCGCCTGGGCGCATACTGAGCACTTGTTGCTGTGCTTGCTAACATAAAAAAAAATGGCTGCAGCCCCTCTCGTACATCATGTCTAAAACAACAGCATCAGCTGAGACTTTGCAAACGTTGCTTTTTTTGTTTAATTCGCAGACTTCAGTTGGTAGTGATCTTTGTAAAAGCAGTTGTGTGTGACCAGGGCTCCAGCAACTGTGCATTGGTCACAGCACTGCAGGTTTCTCCAAGAAAAAACATTTTTCTTTGTTGATGAGTCAAAAGTATATTGCACCTTTGATCCTCCTCACCTGATGCAGGCCACAAGCAATATTTTGCTTCGTCACAACCTCCAAATTGGGAATGATTAGCAGAGCGTTAAGTAATCCTTCACCAGGGTGTTCTACGAGAACTCAGCAAGTGTAAGGCTATGTTCACGCACATCTTTACCCCACTGTTTTCAAACGCATGAGAGTGAAGCATGCCACACAAGTGTTAACTGAGAGCGTGTCTACCGGAATCGCGTGTATAATCTTTATGGAGCAATGTCCCCTGAAGCTGCTGCAACATCAACGTTTCTCGAGGTAATTGACATGCTGTTCGACGCCCAGAACAGCTCTTCAGTTGTACAGGGTGATGACAAAACGATGCGGTAAGCACTGTGAGCAACATCACAACGAGGCTCTGAATTCTACTGCAGTGGGAATCTCTGAGTGAAAGGTTGACTGTGATAGGCAGACCAAACAGTAAATGGATGACAGGTCACTATCGCTGCTGTACTAGGTCTGTGAAACGACCTCAAGGAAACTTCAACTTTATTTCTTCTAACTGGACGGCTAAACCAGTATCCCTTAGAGAACCTGTTTGCAAACTTCCGGCAAATTAATGGGTGCAATTAAACCCCGAATTCATCTTAGTTCTTTGTTGGGGTGAAGCATGTCCTTGCTGATAGGCTGCTAAAGCTCGCTGTTAGAGGGAACTGTGAAGCAGGCACCGCAACCCTTGTCAACGAACTGAGACGCATTTCTGTATTCAGTAAGCTCGCTTGTAGTGTCTGCAGGCCCTTCTGAGACTATTACATTCAGGGGCAGACACTGGTTCTGAGCCTGTGCTGCAGCATCTAGGAGAGCATGCAAACCTGATTGAGATGAATGCACAGCACGGATTTGCTCGAAGCCTGGTGCAGTCTTTTCTAGTGCTATGAAGTGTCAAAATTGTCAAAATTTGCTGAACGCTGCAGAAACAGAACTTGGTCCAAGCACCATGTACACGTACTTGGGGGAGCAAGATCTAGCAACTCATACGAAGTGCATGTCCTCAAAATGATTTTTTTTTATTTTTATTCCGATATTGAAAATAAGTTTTAGTCAACTATAGGGCAAGTTGTCCATAAAACGAATATAATGGCAGGCTTGTTAGGTGAGCTACAGGGAACTATGCGCGAGTCGTTCTGTAGCTCCCATTGTAGTGCAACATTTATGGGAATCCTTTCCACTTCAAGAATTCAGCTACACTTACGGCCCTAAAATCAAGAGATCACTGAGGACCATACAGAACGCAGGAAGCACAAAATGTTAGAAGGCTTGTTCTGATGTGTCAGACACACCGACCACATGAACGGCTTCAAGAGCAGGTCACTGTATTGCGGTAACTAGCAGATACTTGCCCAGCAGAAGAACAGTCTCTGTTCGATATACTGGCAGTGCTCGTCCCTGAGGCATTTCGCCTAAAGGTAGCATTAATTAATTTTTATTTATTAATTCATGGCATCACGTTGCAAGAATACGATGATCGAGAGCGACGCTACAGTGGTTGGTATGGGGATTAATCTTGTCCACGTAAGGGTTCTTTAACCGACTGTGAAATCTCAACACGTGGCACACTGCATTTAACGTCCTTCGCGGAAGACGGACTGTAAGAGCAACTTGCACAATACCACGGTTTTCTACCATTCTGCGTAGCTACTTGTGTGTCAAGTATTGCCCTCACTGCCCTAAAGACCACTCTTCTCAGTGTTTCATAAGCACCGTCAATCAGGCCAACCACTAAATATATGATTGAAGCGAAAATACAAAAGAATGGCGTTCCCATATTTCCAAGGAGGTCGTCAGGTACTCTTGCAGGACGGCTTTCATTCACTCCCATTGAGTAGATCGTTCGTATTGTTTTTGTTTTCTAAATATTGGAGCTGCTTCCTCGCTGTGTATTACACGTGTTGCTTTCATTGCACGTATGTTGTACAAAAGCTGAGCATGTGCTTTGGTTGCGGAGGCTGGTTTTTCCAACGGTTGGGCGCATAGTAGCCGCGCACATCTTTTGCACACCAGAATTGTAGACAGGGCGCATACTAATCATAAATGTGCTACTAGATGAGCATTACTCTTAGCAGTAATTTCAGCATTTTTACATGCCATGCTGTTCGATCTCTGCATATGTGTATGTGCTTCCGTGCTTGCATTACAGGGCGTTTCACCTGAGGTGGTGAAAATTCTAACTGGGGACGTACTTACTTTCGGCAATTACCTTCTGGGAACTTTTGCCACCATTGAGGAAGGCTTTGGACAATTTTTAATAGCAGGAAATTATATTTTTCTCAATTGAACTTCAAAATTGCCAAGCGAACCTTACTCTTTTTTTTACAGAAATACGCAATCCTCCACGCATAACCGCAGACCCAACAAAAACCATGCACAACATCGCAACAGAAATAAGAATAAGAATAAGAATAAAAATAGAAAAATAAATACTAAAAATTACGCTTTAGCCCTGCCTGCTTGATTTTCGCAAAGCCGTATTCATCGCCTGCCTGCTTGATTTTCGGCGAAATGCGCGTCTAGACGAGAAAGTGTTCCCACCTACATTTGTTTTGCCGTCTTTGTTATAAGTCAATTGCAGACCTGTAAAAATTAGTTTTCCTCAGTAATTGAATTACGATTACAATTACATGTTCACAAAGGTAATTAAATTACAGTTACAATTATTAATTTTCTATTGTAATCAAATTACGATTACAATTACTGAAAAAATAGTTGGATTACACTGAATTACATTCACAAAGTTAACTGCAACGGGCAAGCGACGTGCAAACTGCAAGAATTGATGTACACATTTATTGCGCATGTTCTGAAAGATGGTGGTAGTTGTGCTTGTGGTAGAAAAACAAGTTAGAGAAGTCTTACACAGGGACAAATCTCTCGCCATGTTAAAGAAACACCGAACATCACAGTCAAAAGGCTTTCTTTCTTCAGGTATGTGAACAAAGTGCAGATCATGAGTGCAGCTTGTAACGTCCATTGGCTTTCAAAAGTATGGTATTTTCAAAGTTCTTGCCTGTAAGGCTGCCACGTCTCCTTGTCATAACAAGACAACTAACCGAAAACAGACGCTCCACTGGTGCACTGCTGGGCAGCCCAACATTGTACATCATGAACACCTCGAGCACACAAGGAAGATCTCTCAAGCACTCTAACGACTCTGAAGTGCGGGTCGATACCCACAATTCGTACTCCTTTTCCCATGGCGCAAGAGTTTTTCTCCTTCCACATTCAAATGTAAAAAATCTGTACCAAAAATGTACCGATCTGAATCGAGTCTTTGGGTAATCACTGTAAAAAAAAAAAACGAAAAAAAACGGTGTGGAACTGAGCCAAACTTTAAACATTTGGCCTTCCCAGATAGCTTTCAAAGTAATTCCAAAAGTAATTCAAAATGCGTTACGCGTGCCTTGTAAAAGTAATTCAATTACAGTTACAATTACATGAAACCTAATGTAATTCCGGAAGAAATTAATTACTAACAAAGTAATTATTTACAGCAATTCAATTACTTGTACCTAATTACTTTACAGGTCTGGTCAATTGTCACCAGCATCAAGGTCAAAGCGGGGAGAAGAAAGGTAAAACAAGAGGCAGGAACAGTTCCTCCTCACCCCGCATCTTCCGTGCGCTCTGCTTTGGGACAATCAAGCAGGCATGCCGAATTTTTGCTATTTTTAGAGTATTTCTGTTGCAATACTGTGCAGTATCACACTATAGTTTTTGGTGGGTCTGTGGTTATCCGCGGAAGACTTCATATTTCTGTAAAAAACGTGAGTTTCGTTTGGAAATTTTCAAAGTTTAATTGAAAAAATAATAATTTCCCTCAACTAAATAGTGCAAAACCTTCCTAAATGGCGGCAAAAGTCCCCAGAAGGTTATTGCCGAAAGTCCTACAATCCTTCGGCGAGTATGTCGCCAGTTAGAATTTTTTTTTTACTTTGGGTGAAACACCCTGTATATGTGCTCATCGAGTCAGCCTATGTGGGCATTGTTTACTTTTGTTGTGTGTTATGCACTGCTGTTGATATTCCACAAACTACTTTGAACAGCTGATGGTGTGCTTTCGTATAGTTTGCTTGATCGATTGCTTTCGTGTTGTTTTAACGCTATACAAAATTATATCTGCTGTGAGACACAGCAGATACCATACCCAGCACTGTTCGGTTTCCTAAGATACCGGGAGCATATATGCTAGCTAGCTATATGCTATGCCAGCTGCTATCGGCAGCTAGCTGACTACGGAACACTGCTGGGTAATCTGCTGCAAATGTGAGCAGAGCAACACAGCCTTTGTACCTCGTAAAGTATTATAAAAGATTGATTAATGATAAAAAAGAGAGAAAGCAAGCTCGATGGTGGCAGATCTCCATAACGAAAACCCGGGACTAGGGAAAAACAATTAAACTAGGACGCATACAAACGCAGGTCTCAAACACAACACAGCTGACGTTTTAAGGCGCAATTCGAAGAAATATACAGAAACAGCAAGATCACGGTGGAATGGGGAGCAACTTTCCCAAATAAGGTACGAGGGCCACAGAAACATTGCTGACACATTTCCCACAGGTCAGGATAGAAAGGGTTTCCCTCAAAAGTATGTTATTGTGATCGGGTTCCAAGGCTCTTACGCGGGTATCTTTATATGTGAACACAGCTATTACATTCATCAACATGCTTGACTATTTCCGAGGTGCGACCGTTATTTTTCACTTCTAGAGCATGCTCACACAAGCAGTTGTTTAAGCCTATTTCCTTTTTTTTTAAAGCATATTTAACATAAGGACTTTTGTGGTGTTTACAAAGGCACTCAGTCTTGCCAAAGGGGTGAGCGCATCCAATCTAAAATCATTTTTAAAAACCAAATCCACATTGAACTTCCGTGCTAGAAGCAGCAAGTTATGAGACACATTGTGGTAAGAGGGATTACAACACGGTTGGAAGGATGAACAAGATTTTTCACTTAACTACACCTCGCTTAACTACCTTAGTGCAACCTTGGGACAACATATGCTTAGAGTATCCTGCTACATGTAACCGGCTGAACTGCCGGCGTATTGAAGACATTAAATGATGCAAACATTATTCTTTGACAGCATTCTTTAGAATACCCGTAATTACACCAAACTTCACTGAATTCGAATGACAACTTTTAGCTGACCAAACAGGCTTCTGTTTAGATTTTCCATAATCCCAGCGCAAAGTTGGTTCTAAAAAGAGCTTCAAGTCAAGAAAGGGGAGTGGTAGTAAAGTACCTTGTGTGGGGAACTCAGAAGTGAAAGACAATTCAGGTGGAGAAGCTAAAATCACACCTTTGCATTCAACAATACTCAGGCGATCACAAGACACGATTATGAAATCATCAACAAACGTCCTCACAAGAATAGCAGCGGGAGAACGCGATGACACACAGGAGAGAACAGGAGGATCTACAACGCACAAATAAATCTCAGCCAGAATTGCGGCAATAGCAGAACCAATGCACATACCACTTTTCTGGGTGAACAAATAACCTCCAGCATTAATGGTTCTAGATTTGAAATTCAAACTCCAGAATGCGCAAAAAAATCTGGAATTGAAAGGCCATCTTTTGCCGGGAAACTCACAAGACGATCTTCGAGAACTTTCAGATTACAGAGTGCTGATTTTCACGCATGCCTCTACGACATCATCCGGCTCCTCGTGTGCTTTTGTTATCCCGGAGGCGAATACCGAAAGAGAGGTGCGGCTGTCTCACATCACCTCTGCGTCGGCCGCTGAACTTCATGGAGTCCTCTTGGCACTAAGTTTCATCAACTCGCAATCTTCGGTTGCTCGCTGGACCATCTATAGCGGCTCAAAATGTGCGTTACAGACTCTAGCTGCCATACTTACTACGGGATCTCTGGCGTCAGCAACGCAAGAAGTCTTGCACGCATACCATGCGGCAGTTTTAAAAGGTCATGATATCCAAATGCAGTGGATCCCTGGTCACTGTGGCATTGCAGGCAACGAGGCTGTGGACGCTGCTACACGCCGGGCTCTTCAACACAGGCGCGTCCAAATGATGCCCATTTATTTTACCAAGGGCGACGTGGGGCGAATGCTGAACGAGCTCAAGCAACAAATGTGCAGCACGTCCTGGTTAACAGGATCGGGTAGGGATTCGCTTCTATACGAGGTCGACCCAGAGTTACGCTTTCGGGTACAACCTTCCGTCACGCGACAAACGACGACTGTCCTACATTGACTACGCCTCAGTGTACCGTACAGTGCACGTCTCCTCTTCAAACTTGGAAAGCGAGACTCTCCGAACTGTAGCGAGTGTGGCGTTGTAGAGGATGCAGAACACATCCTTCTCAGGTGTCAGAAATACATTGATACTCGTAAGGGCGTTAGAGACCGCTAAGCGCACTTGAAGACTTTCTGCATACAACCGGGCTTATGGACATTCTATGATACGTTGAACGTGTGATGTGTCCTGTGTGTGCCCCCAGCGATTCCGACATTTTACTCTCACTTAGTCGAAACGTTTGACAAATACGTTGAACCCCATTATCATATATGTTCTTCTCTGGACATCCCCGTCAGCCCTGCCAAACGCCAACGGGTAGGGAGCCCTTCTTCTGGTGATCCCAACATTCCACAGATCGTGAATGTTCCCGATAACACCATGGACACTTCGGCACCGCCAGCTCCTCAGCAGACAGATGCGATGAACGATAGCAACCTTGCCACTTCACTTCATGACCCGTTCACCACTGTCACCTACAAGAAGGACCGAGCCGGCGGTATTCCCATACTGTTTCGACCAGCAACTACTGACTACTCCTTCTGGAAGGTGAATCCTAATGCGGTCGCTAGTGAGATACGCCTGCTAACCCAACAACAGGTTATGCACCACCGTTTCCACCGAGATGGTTCTCTCTTCGTCTCCGTACGGTCCGAAGCAGCCGCCCGCAACCTTTTGTCTGCTAAGTGCTTAGCTGGCATTCCGGTGATACCATCCATACCCCAATCGTACGCCAGAAATATGGGCAAGATATATGATGTTCCAAGAGAGTATTCGAACGACGACCTCGTGCTCTATCTTAAAGACGCAGGGGTTTTATCAGCACGGCGACAGGTTCGGCATTCCCTAGCAGAAGATGGCAGTGATGTGTTCACCCCGTTACGGAGCGTTATCCTGACTTTTGAACCTACAATCCGTCTTCCTCCCCGAATTGCCCTTGGGTTTCAGACCTTCACAGTCCAAGAGTATATAGAAGGCCCCATACAGTGTTATAACTGCCAACGATTTGGCCATATTGCACGAAATTGCCGAGGTTCTACACGGTGTGGCATCTGCGCCGGACCTCACCGGAGATCAGACTGCAACAATAAAAGAGAGCCAAAGTGTGCTAACTGCAAATCCAGCCATCCCGCATCATTTTCTTTATGTCCTGTCAAGACCGCCGCCACCAAGAGGCACCAAGACCGAACCCTACGACTTCCGTCTGATGCTCCTAGGGATGCTAGTGCCACACTCCCGTCTCGTACAAATGCACAAGAATTTCCTGCACTACCCCCTCGATCTGCACCAGGTAAACGAGGGTCGCTGAACACAGTCGCGGCTACGCCTCTCACAAGCGCACCGCCTCCTCGTCCATCAAGACAGATTACAAACACTTACGCCAGTGTGACGGAACCAGCACCCTCATCAGCCCCCCAATATATGCCTCCTCTGGGACTCTTCTCAGCGGTACTCGCTGCCCTTAAGGCCATTGTCTCTGCTTTTCCTGGCGCGTCGCAACTGCCCGAGGTTCAAGCGCTTCTGGCACTGGAGGCATTATCTTCGCATCAGCATGACGGAATTGTATAAAAAAGCCCTGGCCATGCAGTGGAATCCTCGAAGCCTGCGTAACAAGCTCCCAGATTTTAAATCACATCTTCAACAGTACAAGTTCCCTTTCATAGCTATATGCGAACACGGCATGGATTGTACACATCGTGTTAGTGGATACACAATCTATCGCTCTCATCATTCCCCTGAGAGTAGAGCAGCGCTATACGTTCGCAATGACCTCGTTGCTGCACCCATCGGCTCAGTTTGTCATCGCTCCTATGATTACGTCACATGCAGGATCCGCCTTGGCCCCATGCTGTTAACGGTCGTCAGTATCTATATCCGTCCCGCGGTACAGGTCCCGTGGAGTGACCTTGAACGCTTACTTGGTTCTCTGGAAGCCCCGGCGCTTGTGCTAGGGGACTTCAATGCACATCACTCGGCCTGGGGAAGCCGAATGACGGACAGTAGGGGAAGGAGGTTGTTAGAGGCAATGGAGAATAATAACATGTGCCTGCTGAACAACCGCGAGCCCACTTACATGCGATCCCCATTGTCACTTGATGTATTGGACCTCTCGTGGTCCTCAACCGACATGATTCGCCACTTGTCGTGCGCTACGGACGTCGACACTAGAGGTAGCGATCATTTTCCTCTATATATTTCGCACGACAGACTGCCCCTCTCAGCCACTGCTGGACTGATTTCTTTCACAAACTGGAGACGTTTTCGTGAGGGCCTCAGAACATCTGTGCACACCGGTATGTCCCCAGAGGCTCTCTCTCAAGCAATTACCCGCGGTATTCAGGACGCGGTGGTCATGTCTAAAAGGGTAACAGGCCATATCGGCCATTCCCCCGCTATTAATCACCTTAGAGCATTACGTCGCCGAGCAGAAAGAACGGCTCGTCGGACAGGGCAACTTACGGACATTGTGGAATACCGCCGGATGAAAGCTAAAGTAACACGAGAACTTAAAAACGAGGATAGGAAGCGTTGGCGTAAGTACCTTTCACCGTTCGATCCGGCCACGAAGATCTGGCGGACAATCCGTTCTCTGAAGGATGCGCCCCCTCAAAAGAATCCTCTCGCGGCCTTGGCTCTCGTTCAGCGTGTAGACGAGAACACGCTTGCGACGGACTTCTGTGTGGTACTAACGACTCCGGCGGCTGCCTCGACCACGCCCCTACACCGCAGTTTTGTCCACAGTTTGACGGCTGAACTTCACCACGACTGGCCCCGTCCCCCGGAAGTTATGGACCGCGACTTCACACTAATCGAGCTAAAGGCAGCGTTGAAGCTTGTGAACGCCAGCTCGTCCCCTGGGCCCGATAAAATCACCTATGCCGCCCTACGAAACCTTGACGGGCGGTCACTCCAAGCTCTCCTTCATGTCTATAACACGTCTTGGCAACAAGGATCTTTACCACATACATGGAAGCAGGCCTTGGTTGTTCCCATCCTGAAACCAGGCAAGCCCCCAAATGCCCTATCCTCCTTTCGCCCGGTGAGCCTGACAAGCTGTATGGGGAAACTGATGGAGAGAATGGTTCTGCATCGCCTCGACTGGTGGCTCGAAAAACGACGTGCGTTCCCTCACGAAATGGCTGGATTTCGTCGCCACCGAAGCTCCATGGATCCAGTTCTCGACCTAGTCTCTACAGTTCAACATGCTCGAGCCCATCGACGGATCGTCCGATCGATCTTCCTCGACATCAAGCGCGCCTATGATACCGTCTCGCACATTTGTGTGCTACATGCCTTGCGCTCGTTTGGAGTATCCGGTCGGCTCTTCATCTGGCTCCAAGACTTCCTTACGGACCGAACTGTCGCTGTCCGTACGTCCCAAGGCCAAAGCCCTCAGCATCCTGTTCCCCAAGGAGGCATTCTCAGCCCGACACTGTTTAACGTGGTGATGGCCGGCCTACAATCAGTAATTCCTCGCAAAGTGTCGTTCTCCGTGTATGCAGATGACGTCGCCCTTTGGACAGTAGGAAAATCACGCCCGGCTCTCCAGCGCCGCCTGCAGCTCGCTTTAAACAATATCCATACGTACCTGACGCACCTCGGGATGGACCTTTCACCCGAAAAGTGTGTCGAGCTCCCTTTCACGCGTAAAGCTATGGCCAATTTCCCACTTTGGCTTGGCTCAAAGAAGCTAGAACCAGTACGCTTTCACCGCTTCCTCGGCGTGGTAATCGACTCGGACTTGCGCTGGGCTCGGCACATTAAACACCTTGAAACTAAAGTGCAGCGATGGCTCCCCGCAATCCAACATCTTTCTGGCCCAGGATGGGGCTGTGATCAGCGTTCCCTGCTCGCGGTTCACGCGGCATTGGTGAGGGCAACTGTGCTTTACAGCCTTCCTATTCTGCACAGGATATCAACAACTTCATTAAATACGCTTCGGTCCCTGTTTACTCGAAGCCTTCGTCGATGCCTCGGAGTTCCAAGAATGGCTGAAACACGACAAGTACTCGCTGAAGCTGGTGAGCTCCCGCTTGAAGTTCTCCGTGAACGGGAAACGGCTCGGCACTACCTCCGTTTGCGTGCTCACATTCCCCGCCACCCGCTACTCAGGAAAATTCGATACCGCCCTGGAAGCGACTTCTATCGAGTAGCGCAGAGGACACGCCAGACTCTCACTGGCTTCATAACTAAGGACACTATACCGCCGGAAGCCCCCTGGTCTCTCCCGGTACCGCCCACGTTTGTACGCCTCCCAAACCTTCTGCAAAGAAGAGATCAGGTCCCCCCTCAAGTCCTCCGAGCCCATTTTCATGCTCTGGTAGACGAGAAGTTTTCTACGTTTACGGCAGCATATACTGATGGCGCATCCCGAAACAACAAGTCCGCCTCAGCCTTCGTCATTCCATCCGAAGGCGTCGTGCACGGAAGACGCCTTTCACATCCAACCTCCTCCACAGCTGCGGAACTCTATGCCATCATTTTCTTTCTACAACACATCGCTGATTTTCCACCCCGGGAATGGGCAGTCTTTACAGACTCCAAATCTGCACTTCAAGCAATTGAAACTTCCGGCATACAAGGCCCATCCGCACCCCTAGTCACCGACGTGTTAATGGCTTACCACACTATCTACGCCGCAGGCCACAGGCTAGTTCTCCAGTGGGTTCCAGCCCATTGTGGTGTCGTGGGGAACGAGCAGGCCGACAGCGCCGCAGAAGCAGCACTCTCGTCTCGGAACCGGACCCGTATTGTTCTGCTCAGAGGAGACCGCCGTTCAATTCTGCGACGTCTAGTGACACCCCTGGCTTCCCGCCAACGGACAACCGACATTCTTCCCCCCTCTATGTTGAACAGAGTTGATCCCATGCTCGCTTTCCGCATGCCACGAAACACATCTCGTCAGGATGCTGCATTAATCCACCGCATGCGCCTCGATATGGCCTTTACAGCTCAGTGGCGTTACCGCTTGAGACAAATTGATTCTCCCACCTGTTGCCACTGTGGTGCTCTTGAGGATCTGGAGCACATTCTTCTTCATTGCCCTCACTACGAACCTTCCCGAATCACACTCTCCGAGTCTCTTCGTCAGCTGGACTCTCGCCCTTTCTCGCTACCGAAATTGCTTGGTCCCTGGCCCAATCCAGCCCAGCAACGCTCTGCGCTCAAAGCTCTTCTGACATTTCTGGACACCATCGGACTTCGAACGTTATTGTAAAGGGGCTCGTTATTTTATTCCCCCCATTCCACCAAGCACTGGGGTAGAGTATCGCCTGTTGCGATGAAACTCCCCACTCTCCAAGGCCGAAAATAAAGTTGTTGTTGTTGTTGTTCTCTGGATATCATCTCTGTTTTTCATCATCTCATCATCTGTTTGAACTTTCTGTGTGTAAGTGTACAGGGGTAGTCAGTTCGACTTCGTCGAAACTCACATCTCCATTTTTTCTTTATCACATCAGATCACATCACAACATTTTTCACTCGGATTAGCAATATGAGTGCTGCAGAAAATAATATAAGTACTTTATGTCTAATGACACGGCAAAACACTTTTTTTTCCCGTGAAAGAGTGCTAAATCAGACAGAAACTCTTCTGGCTTGTGACCACTGGGGACAGGTACAGTTTGAAAACATTTCTCTATGAAGGTTGATACATGTTTTTGCAAGATGCGATTTTCGTTTACAACAATTGTAAGAGGAATGTCGACTTTGTGATTTTTCAGGAAGAATTTTACCGCAAAACTGGAGCGGGTGGCAGAACGTACACTGTTGCAAAGGGACACAAACTCATTTTCACGTAGAAGCGGACAAAATTGCTTTGGACTTTCCTAAGATTCCCAGAGAACAGGGGGGATATGTTTATTGAAAAAAAAAAAGAAGTGACGGTTTCAGGACGCTTTCAACGGCTACACCTTTCTTCTCCCCAAAACTACTTAAAGGGAGCGCCGCGAACTTTGAGGACTTGCCAGTTTGTAGAAGCGCCAAATGAAAAGCGCTAAGTTCGTTCCTTAGAGTTTTTGCAGCAGCGAAATTTCTTTTTTTCTTGGTGGCAACTCGAGTATGGGATAAGCGGCTAACAATTTGGTCGGTGAAGGTGGAAGCCGTTGCGGCATCACGTAGTTGAGACGAGATTTTAAGGATACAAACCGCGATATCCAAACAGGACGGCTTGACATTCAGACCGAACTTCGGCCCTTTAGAAAGAACAGCCAAGGTTTAAGTAGACAGACGAGCATTTTCGGGGTTTACGACTCTTGACGACGATCAGAAGTACGTTTTGTCTTACGTTCTGTTACGTACTCTCGTACGTTTTCTCGGGGGAAGTGAAACTTTCAAGGACGTATGTAAAATGGCAAATCGTGAAGAGAAGACATTTTAGTGCCACTTTAGCTTCTGTACCTGAGTTGCCTTTCACCTCTGAGTTCCCTACACGAAGTATCGTCCCCTTCCTTGACTGGAAGCTCTTTTTAGAAGCAACTTTGTGCTGGGATTATGGAAAATATAAACGGAAGCCTGTTTGATCAGCTAGAAGCTGTCACTCAAAATCAGTCAAGTTCGGTGTCATTACGGGTGTTCTAACGAATGCTGTCAAAAATAATGTCTGCATCATTTAATGCCTTCAATAGGTCGCTAGTTGAACCGGTTACGTGTAGCAGGATACCCAAAGCATATGTTGTCTTAAGGTTTCCCTAAGGCAGTTAAGTGAAAAATCTTGTTCCTCCTACCAACCGCGTTGTAATCCCCTATTACCACAATGTGCCTCATAACTTGTTGTGTCTAGCACTGAAGTTGAATGTGGATTTGGTTTTTAAAATGATTTCAGATTGGATGCGTTCACCGCCTTTGGCAAGACTGAGTCTCTTTGTAAAAATCACAGGAATCTTTACGTGAAATGTCAGTCCCGTCTTGTCGACGAAATATCCCTGTCCTGTGGGTTCCCCTATATAGGACAAAGCAAAATATGCTTAAACGACCGCTTTCGTGAGCATGCTTTAAAGGTGAAAAATAAAGATTGCGCTTCGATACTAGTCGAGCACGTTGATGAATGTAATGGTTGTGTTCCCTTATGGAAAGATACCTTCGTAAGAGCCTTGGAACTCGATCACAGTAAGATACTTTTGAGGGAAACCCTTTGTATCCTGACCTGTGGCAATTGTGTCAGCACTGTTTCTGAGAACCTCGGACCTCCTTTGGTGACGTTGCCCCCACCCCCACCGTCACCTTGCTGTTTCTGTATATATCTTAAGGTTGCGCATTGAAACCTCAGCTGTGTTTGAGACCTGCGTTTGTGAGCGTCCTGTTTTATTTGTTTTCCCCTAGTCCCGGGTTTTCGTTATGAATATGTGCCACCAGCTCGCTTGCTTTCGATATTTTTTATCGTTATACTTTCGAGTTCTTGACCTTCCTATAGTTAATTCGGATCTTGATCTCACAATGGGCGATGCAAGACCCCCAGTACACTATTTGGCTATTAGGGGCTGGATACGGGAGATGCTGGAAAAATCCCTGTCAATATCTGATGTGGTGATTTGATCTCGTAATAAGCTTGCTGAAAGGGGCAGTCCAGTAGTTGCTGAGAGGGGCAGTCTGTCGTGCGAAATATATAGAGGAAAATGATCGCTGCCTCTAGTGTCGACGTCCGTAGCGCACGACATGTGGCGAATTATGTCGGTTGAGCACACCGAGAGGTCCAATACATCGAGTGACGTTGGGGATCGCATGTAAGTTGGCTCTCGATTGTTCAGGAGGCACATGTTATTATTCTCCATTGCCTCCAACAACCTTCTTCCCCTACTGTCCGTCCTTCGGCTTCCCCAGGCCGAGTGATGGGCATTGAAACCATCCAGCACGAGTGCCGAGGCTTCCAGAGAACCAAGTAAGCGTTCGAGGTCACTCCACGGGACCTGTACTGTGGGACGTATATAGATACTGACGACCGTTAACAGCATGGGGCCAAGGCGGATCCTGCAGGTGACGTAATCATAAGAGCGATGACGAGCGAGGTCATTACGAACGTATAGCGCTGTTCTGTTATCAGAGGATGGATGAGATCGATAAACTGTGTATCCATTAACGGAGGTGTGTAGAATCCATGCCGCGTTCGTATACAGCTATGAAAGGGAACTTGTACTGTTGTAAATGTAATTTAAAATCAGGAAGCTTGCGCAGGCTTCGAGGATTCCACTGCATCGCCATGGCCTTTCTATACAATGGCGTCATGCTGATGCAAAGACAATGGCTCCAGAACGATTCGAGACCCAATCCTCTATGTCGTAGGGTTTGATCACGACAACTGTGTCAAAGACCTCACCAGGAAATATGCCTCTGGATAGCTCACGACGATTCCGAAACAAAGGGTGAACGAGAAGTGGTAAGTAGTTTGGCACCTACAGAGACAAGAAACTGAAACAGACACCGTTACACCGTTATGAGGCCCACCGATATTTCGTGCGTTTCGCAGAAAATGTAATTTTCGAAAAGCGCGGGAGCTGTGAGCACACCGCCGCCGCCGCCAACGACGACCAAAAATGGGCCTTCTCAAAAATGGGCGCGACGGGCTTGGACCTCGCGCAGTTGCGACGCACCAGGAAAAGCTGAGACAATTGCCTTAAGGACAGCGAGTACCGCTGAGAAGAGTCCCAGAGAAGGCACATCTTCAGGGGCTGATGAGGGTAACTGTCTCCTTGTGCCTGCTGGTTGCGTCACACTAACGTAAGTATGTGCGTCACACTGGTGTGAGGAGACGCTGGGTGGCTGCTTGTGATGGGCTTAGCCGCGGTTGTGTTCAGCGACCCTAGTTCACCTCGTGCAGATCGAGGGGATAGTGCTGGAAATCCTTGTGCATTTGTATCAGACGGGAGTGTGGCACTACCACTCGTAGAAGCGTCAGACGGAAGTCGTAGTGTCCGGTCTTGGTGCCTTTTGGTGGCGGTGGTCTTCACAGGACATAAAGAGAATGATACGGGATTGGATTGCTGGATTTGCAGTTAGCACACTTTGGCTCTCTTTTATTGTTGCAGACTGATCTGTGGTGAGGCCCGCCGCATGTGCCACACCATGTAGAACCTCGGCAGTTTCGTGCAATATGGCCAAATCGTTGGCAGTTATAGCACTGCATGGAGCCTTCTATGTACTCTTGGACTGTGAAGGTCTGAAATCCGAGGGCAATTCCGTGGGGAAAACGGATAGTAGGTTCAAAAGTGAGGATAACGCTCCGTAACGGGGTAAACACATCACTGCCATCTTCTGCCATGTAATGCACAACCTGTCGCCGTGCAGATAAAACCCCTCCATCTTTGAGGTAGAGCACCATGTCGTCGTTCGAATACTCTGTGGGAACATCATATATCTTGCCCATATTTCTGGCATACGATTGGGGTATTGATGGTACCACCGGAATCCCAGCTAAGCACTTAGCTGACAGAAGGCTGCTGGTAGCTGCTTCGGACCGTACCGAGACGAAGAGAGAACCATCTCGGTGGAAACCGTGGTGCATAACCTGTTATTGGGCTAGGTAGCCGTATATCACTAGCGAACACATTAGGATTCACCTTCCAGAAGTGCTAGTCACTAGTTGCTGGTCGAAACAGTAGGCAATACCGCCGGCTCGGTTCTTCCTGTAGTTGACAGCGGTGAACGGGTCATGAAAAGAAGTCATGGATGCAACCCGAAGCAGGGAAATAAACAACAGACCAATTTCAAAAAGACTGAGGACAAAAGACTGAGAAAATTTTGTCTGTTGTTTATTTCCCTGCATCGGGTTGCATCCTTGTCATCGTGAACCAGCTTGTCTGCGCCCTTTCTCTGTTGTCGATGAAAATAAGTGACGAGGTTGCCATCGTTCATCTCACCTGTCTGCTGAGGAGCTGCCGGTACCAAAGTGTCCATGGTGTTATCGCGAACAGTCACGGCCTGTGGATTGTTGGGATCACCAGAGGAAGGGCTCCCTACCCGTTGTCGTTTGGCGGAGCTGGCGGAGACCTGTTGACCTGTGGGAAGTGTCATACAGGCGTTGGACCTCCCGTCCAGATTACGGCGGGAGGTCTGTGAAACATTAGTTCGCTCCTTGCAAAAGGCTCCGAAAAAGTCTAAGGGCCCCTCCAATGGTTATCGTCGTTGCTGCTTCGTTGCTGCTTGATGAAGTGCAGATCCTGTACAAAGGAGTGCAAAGTACCATATTAACCAGACTTTTTCGAAACCAAATTGCTCCACAGTACTCAGACCATGCCTATTGATAAACCTCCAACACGTGAATAATATTAACCCCTTTGCAGCATTCTGTAAAAGCTCAGAGGTATTGAACATTGATATTGTAATTATTTAAGTGCTTTTTATGTCAATCGTGTAAAAGACAACCATTTTTGCAGTTTGCATCATTTTACGAAATATAATCATCCATAATGGCGAAAACTGATTATTGATCGCAACCATATGGAATTGGTGGGACCAATGCGTTCCGAGGTATTAAGATTCACTAGTAAGATGGGACATGCAGGGGGAAGGAAAATATAGTCTGGATTAAAGGTAGTGACATGTTGCAAGAATTCGTCCCAAGAATGGAAACTTTGTATAGAACATCACATGGCAATGATACAGAACATACCACATTGTTTGCACACAGAACAATATCTAAGATTGTGTACTCTGCACTGTAAGTGAAATTTGAAAATGCGTGTAAGGCAATCTAGCTAACATATTTCTGAATAAAACATACACTTAAGTTCGACAGGGCCTTCAGATTATAGGACACCCTGTGCAAATAAAGTAATATCACACACTGCTGAGCTTGCACAGCTTAGCGCTGGCGAACAGGAAACTGTTCTGAAAGCTTCGTTTCAGTCAATATGAAATCGTAACGCTTGCAGTCATAGGCTTGCAATAACTTGTTCATTTGTTGTACTAATGCATCGATAATAAGTCCTTGAGCAAGATTTCGTCAAAGCATTTTTGATCAAGTCCTTTTCACTAACTTATGGTGACATGCTTTGAATGCTTTGTTTGAGAAATTCTCTGGTAAGTTTTCTATTTGGTTTCCCATACCCCCAGTATAACCCAATTATCGAGGTGGCATGCGGAAAGGTCCACATCAAGAGGGAGCTCTTTCACGACCACCAACACTAGAGCAGAAACACATATGAGACATTGCAAATCTAGCAGGCTGGATTTAACACGCCACAACTCTTACTCTTCCTTTTGTGTAGAAACCGATAACGCCAGCTTTCATCTAATCCCCAACAGAGATCTTTGGCCAGAGGGCTATTTGTTCCATGTATTTTGTGACAGTATTCCTTCACTGGAGCCTACTGTAAGTGCTACTACTTTATCTGTACATTCGGCATCACTAACATGTTTTCTGTATATTATCAGAACGGTAGAGGTCTCCGCACAAGCAAAGAGTATTCTCAGCTAACCTAGTGGTTTCCATTACGATATTATATATATATTACCGAAACTTAGTTGCATTCACATTTTGTTAGTTCCGATTAGTTTGGTATCGAATATCACGTCTTCCGACGTGACAGAGATTGTGGCTCATTGGGTGTACAAGTTTGTGGGGATGTCCTTATCTCTGTTATGCATGTGTTCCTACTACCTCGAAAGTAATCACTAGAGCGCAAATCCCTCGGCAAATGCCTATTTTTCTTTGTGTGGTTGTAATACGGCGTTATCAATAGAGGAGCACGACGTGGGTGCTGAGGAACCTCGTGTATCGATTTGATGGTGCCTATAAATGCCTATTCCAGCATTAGTGCCTATTTTGGCAAAGATGCCAAAAAGTCCGATTACACATTGAAAAATGCCTTTAACAGGCATGCCTTTAATGCCCTTTTTTTAGGCGACAGGTCAAAAGGACTCATGCGCTCTGACCCCAGCAGCGCTGTCGGACATTCCCACCAACACGATCTCGATCAGCATCGCCATCGCCGCTCCGATCATTCCCGTCACCTCTCATCGTCATCACTCATCATTGTCACCACTCATATTAGACCACCTAGCTATGGGGTAGCGTTCCACTCCTAGACTGGAAAACTTCCCCACTTCATCATCAGAATAAATATGTTGTTGTTATAGCCTTTAACAGCTCTAAGGCGGTGGCGAAACTTCGTTGCCAGGTGAAATTGACGTTAGTCATGTCGCATATCCTTTTGAAGCCATCGATCGCTTGAAAGACGCGAGTAATCTCGACGGGGCTGAAATGTAAAGCGGATAATGGAAAATATCTTACTCTGTACAGTCGCTCGTTCTTTCTCTACCTTCTAGCATTGTGTGGTTTTGCACGTCGTAATTGTAAAATATAGGCATCTTTTGTAACACTGTTGTCGGGTGTGGGATGAATGGGACGAATGAGGCACAGCACAGGCACGGTACTATCCCTACAGTTTCGTAACGTGAGGAAACTGAACTCCTCGCAGGCAGTCGGGGCCAGAGTGGAGTTTCTAGTCCACTATAGCCATAAGTACACGAGCGAAAGCGACACTATGTCTTGTATAAGCAGACTTGATACCCCATATTTGCCTGCTATTGCCAGTCTTGTGGTAATGCTGAAAACAAAATGTAGAAGGTGAAGCTCATACGGTTCTAGGACCAAGAAATTTGCACGTTAGACTAAGGCTTTCGATGCTCCAAGCCCATCTCGCATAGCGCCAGTACGCTGCCCACGACAAGCCCTTCTGAGAAGTGTTGTTAAACGGGTGGCAATGACTAGAAGCCTTGTGACCACAGTAGGATGGCTAAGCGTTGCATTTCGTGCAGCAAAAAGGTTAGAAAAACAGTCACAACTCTAACGAAAGAAGGAAGTCACTATGCTTTGTTGTGTTTCTCGTTTCTCTGTGTTCCAGTCTCAGAACATCAATTTCCATCGTCACAACTCTCATTTATCACATTGTTCTTGCATATGTAACTGATTTATTCACTTTGTTTTTGCAGTTTCAGAGCTACAGACATAAAAAATTGCAAACTGATTGTGTCTATAATGCCATTTTTAGGGCCTAAATGGGTTTTTTGCGCCTTTTATAGTTGAAAAAAAAAGTTTTTTTCGTGCTTAAAATTCCATGCTCTAGCAATCACGAGCCTGTTTGGGTCGAAATACCACTTCATAGTAATAACTGTATCATTGGGAACTGTTACCTTCAACCCAAATATTATATCTGACAATCAGGCTATTCTGAATTGTCACTTTTTGCTGTTTAGTGATTTTAATTGTGCGATGTCGATTGCTTAAACTTTAGTTATAGGAGAACATTTGGTGAACTCCGGCTCAAGGTCTCTTATCTCCTTGAGTGTCTCGATTACCATTGTCTTCTGTCACATATATTTAACAACTGCACCTCCAACACAGTGGATTTGGTAATTAGCAACTTTTATATGAAAGACATAATAACCGTTCTTATGTTACGTTGGTCTGGCAGACCTTTCCTTTTAATAAATGTATATTCCCCCACATAATAACCACTTCAATAATGACAGAAGGAAGTCACTGAAAAGCTAGCCAGCTGTAGTGGTTTGTTTGTCCCTTCAGATGACGCACCCATGGTATAGGAAGGGGAGGTATGTTAGCTTATTTGGTAAGTTCTCTGGACGGGTAATCAAGGAGATGTGGGTTCGAGTCTTACAGCTGGCCAACATTTTCAGTGACTTCCTTCTTTTGTCATGAATTTTTTAGGTACTGAAGGCTATGTATTTGTCTTTTCTATCGGTTCCAGCCTCAGAATATCAATTCCCATTATAACCACTTCCTCACAAATATCATCTACCCTCGATCACTGTTTTTCCCCTTATCGCTAATCGACGATATCCAGAGGTCAGAAACGGCTATGAGTACAGTAGGGGCGACTACTTATAGCTGTGCAGATTTTATGCCAACGCTGACTGCTCTCCAGTAACAAACGCTGATGACATTAATATTGCCACAGCTAATCTTACCAGCTTAGTTATTGATAGCACCGACAGATTTATTCCAAAATGTAAAGTCAGATTGAGAAGATACTCTTACTGGTTTTCTCGGAAACTAAGATTCCTCATGCGCAGGAAGCTTCATTTTCACAACAAATAGGTCACTATGGGCAGTCACTATTGGCACAATAAATTTTCAGTTGTTTGTCGTCAAATAAAAAGGTTATATAGACGAGATTTATAAAAGTGTGGGACATCTGTAGGGGGTTCGCTTGACAGAAATCCTAAAAAGTTCCGGAGATATGTTAAAATCAAAATGTCACCTGATTCCTGTTGTATGTGTCCGTTAGAAAGCCAATGTCCCTGTGACTCACTCCGTTGAAGTTGCCAATGCATTTGCTAACCAGTTTGCTGAAGTAATTTGAACAAAGCAAAACTCCCCTTGCAGTTTTGTAAAGTGTACATCTGGCATTCTGACTTCTCTTACACTGTCACACATTTACAAAACTGAGTCAGATGTTTATTTCGCTATAAAAGGCTTAAAGGGCAACACAAGTTGTTGTTTTCAGCAAGATACCAACTTCATTGTGAAAGGTTGTGCCTTCAGTGTTTTCCTCTACTAGCAACTGTATTTAATAGTGAAAATGTATGTTCCCACCGTTATGGGGAAAAATATATTATTCTTATATATGAATCTGAATCGCACAATTCTTTGGCACACTATCGGCTGATGTCACTCTTTTCGTTTCTCGAAAGTCTTCAAAAAGGTAACATTCATCCACCTCTTGCCATTTTTTAAATATTTGCTGTAAGCTACCCAGCATGGCTTTACTTGTGGTAGAGCAGTAGAAACAAACTTGGTCACTTTCCTTAATTATACGGGACAATGAGTAGCATCAGTTGATACTATTTATTTTTATTTTTCGAAGGGCTTGAGTTTGGTTTGTCACCCATTGTTATTATGTACATTGTCACTCTATATGGTATTAGTAATCCGCTTTGCTCATAGTTGCTCATAGCCTCTTATCTCTCAGATTGAATGTTGTTCGTGTCAACGGTTATTCATGATCTCATAATGTATCCACAGGTGTACCACTTAGGCCACTTACCTTTTAACATCTTTGTGACTGACCTGCCAATTTGTGTGAAAAATTCAGATGTTCTTCAATAAGTTGATGACCTGAAGCTGTTTAGAGAAATTTCATGCTGTAGGGATTGTATATTGCTCCAGGATGATATTACTTCTCTTATTGAGGGGTACTATAATCACTTACTCACACTTAATGATGGTATGACACTCATGATTTCATTCACAAGGAAAATTAATTGGATTACTCAAAAATACTAGCTTTCGACTTTAACAATTCTACGTGTCGATGTTATTTGTGATCCCAGCGTTCATCTGGAACACTCCTTATCTTTTGTTCACCATGTCAGCAAAGTAGCATCTGCAGCGATGAGAAACCTTGGTGTTATTGCCGACATTTCGAAATTATTCTCGAGTCATTCTTGCTTCTTACATCTGTACTTCACTTTGGTTGTGGCACATCTAGAACTTGCTTGTACCGCATGGAATTCTATAGACTTGACCAGACAACAAGTGATCGAAAAAGTGCAGCAACTTTTCATCATTTCATCCTACCGCTACCATCACCTGCTACGAAAATTAAGTTCGCCAACATTATTATCTCGTCGAGCTATTCACGATCTTTTGTTCCTCCACAGAGTACATAGTTCGTTCATTCCCTCGTTGATTGTACCTATCTGCTATCGTCTCTTTCTTGTAATGTGCCGTCAAAGGTGCTGTCATTCCCCTATTTTTTACACCGCTACGCACAATTCCTATAGTCCATTAACATGCCTATTGACTAATGTCAATCACCTTTATTACCACCACGGTGTCAGCATTTTTATGCCCTGTAGCTTATTTTATGTAGTGCTGTAAGACCTATTGTTTAGCTGTTTGTTGTATGAAGTTTCTAATGTTCGTTATTTCGTTTTAGGTCATTGTGCACCATTAAGTAGACCTTTATAGGTTGTTCATGGGCACTTTATGAAAATAAACTTGAAACTTATACCCCTGTCACACGGCAAATTGAATGTCATTCCCAGCGAATGACATTCGCACCGAATACCATTCGTTTGTATTGCATGGAGCTACACGAAGAAAAAGAATGTCATTCGCAAATGATGTCACTGTCGATGATCAAGACACCAAGGCCGAACATATGATGTAATATACAGGAACATTCCTTATATTTTTATTTCTTTTCCTCTAAACCCGTGAAACATTAGGTTATTTCACAAAATCATTGCGTTTCAGGCCGTGGTTTCAGGCGACGCTCAGTTGACTAAGTGTTACAAGCCAAGACAAGTACCCATCTAGACCATATTCGGCAACATGGCGGCGCGCGCTAAAGACGTAGTGCCGCTGGCTGACAGTGACAATGTACAGTTGAACCGTGTTATTGCCACACTGTTGTGCTTGCATTTGAAGCGACATGCTCAGCACAGACGACTGCGACTTGCCATACGTGAGCGGACAAGGGCTGTTCGAAGTATTGAACTACGCTTGCATGCCAATGCCATCGCAATGACTGCTGTGTTGCTAGGTGGAGTTCAACGTGAACGATGGGCCTTTCAGCGCAACGAGCGATGGTTTGAGGATACTCTCCCCCATTTGGGCGAGTTCCACTTCAAACAGGCACTTCGAGTGTGCCCTGTTACGTTCCGTTACTTAGTGGAGTCATGCAGGCACGTTCTAGAGCATCAGACGACCAACATGAGGCAACCAATTTCGGTTGAAAAGAGGGTGGCCATCGGCCTTTATCGGTTGTGCTCCACAGCTGAGGACAGAACTATTGCGCATTTTTTTGGGGTTGGTAGGTCTACTGTGAACGTAGTCTACAGACAGTTTGCGAAGGCTGTCATCCAGGAGCTCGAAGACGAGTGGCTGCGAATGGTTAGTCCTGGCGAGATGGGGGAACACATGCGAGAGTTCTACGCAGTGAGTGGCTTCCCACAGGGAGTCGGCGCCTTGGACGGCTGTCACTTTGCTGTCTCGCCACCAAAGAACAACGCTGTCGACTACTATAACTATAAAGGGTGGTAAGTTCTTTGCAGCGCTTGTGTTTACATAAAGGAACTCCTCACAAACGTACATGTACTAATGTAAAACTAAGGGGAAAAAAACGGACAAATTACTAGCCGGTCTTGTCTTTCGGATTACTTCTCATTTAATTTAGTTATTTGTGCACATTGCGTACTTACCCACTAAACTTCAACTGCACAGGTACAGTGTGATACTCCTGGCCTTAGTGGATCATCGGTACCGGTTCCGCTATATAAATGTTGGAAGCCCCGGAAGGTGCCACGATGCCCACGTGTATGGACGTTCAAAGCTGTGTGAGTTGGTGAACAGTGCACATTTCCAGACACCAGTGTCAGTGATCGAGGATGTCCCTGTATCGCCAATCATTCTGTGCGATCAAGCATTCCCTCTCTCCCCGAGCCTAATGAAGCCATACGCAAACGCTGTGAGTGAAACTCCAGAGGCACTTTTCAACTATAACTTGTCGAAAACAAGACGAATAGTCGAAAACGCTTTTGGAAGGCTGAAGGCTCGCTTCAGGTTTATCATGAAGAGACTAGAATGCACCTTGCCCAATGCGAAACAAGCGGTGAGGACGTCGTGCATACTTCACAACATCTGCGAAGCATTCAACGATAATGTGGAGCACCAGTGGGAACGAGATGCACATGAATATGATGCTCTCTACGAACAACCACGTCACAGCTCAGATATGTGTCATCATGGAGGACAGGAAGTGAGACGTGCCCTCACACAGTATTTCTGGAAGCGGCGTCAGCAGACTTCGTGAAAGTGGGCAGAACTTCCTGTGGCTGACTGCCCATGTGTCTTTTAATTACTGTTGATAAGCATGCCTAGAGACAAATGTACAGTGGAGGCCAAATAAAGAAAAAGGGCTGTAGTGTGGTCTATAATTCTATGAAGGGTGCAGCCATGCCACTGGAGCTGCAGGAAGAATAGTGCATCCACAGAGGTCCATCAAATTTTTTAGCCGCCTGATTAGCATTTCCCAAGGGGTGGGGTAGAAATTGCAACCGACATCTGTGAATCACTGATCTGCGTGCAATTGAACCCCTCTATGAAATAAGGGGATAAGTCGACTTATCCCCATTTTACTATTCCGTCTTCAATGATATCTACATACCGGTATGTACCTGCCAAAATTTAGAACCGTGTTGGAATTTATTGGCCCGCTACAGGAGGGACAATCAGATCTGGCCCCTTTTCTCGGCTTGAGATTTTTCGACTTATCCCCTTACTGCATACAGAAGTTCAATTTCAGTGGCACAGTCGCACTGGGAGAGTTCATGTGACCGTACCCTTCACAAGGTTAATGCAATTTATTTTTCTAGGAACTGTACAAGGGCTTGCACTAAGACTTTTTCTGTTCTTGTAGCGTCCTCCATGACCTCAATTTCTCTCCGTCTTAAGTCCATTTCCTCCTTGCGCGCTTCTTTTAGCTCGCAACGTAGCTGACGCTGCTCATCAAGCAGTTGTGCAAGTAGTGTCCGCTGTGTCGCTTGTTTCGGTTTCTCTTTTTGCACCCTTCGCTGGTTGGTTTCTGAACTTTCACATGAAGATGTCGACGGCACTGGGCTGTTCGTGTCACTTCTAGCACTTAACATGTGCATCTCTGATTGTTCTGATTCCAGCGTTGCATCAAATTCGTGGAATGCCTGCTCTTCTACATGGGTTTCACCATGTCCATGCTGCATGCCATTGATTATCTGAAAGCAGAGTGTTCAACGTGTACCAACAAGTGCATCATATGCGAGAAATTAGGCTGCATATGGTGAAAAGTGAAAGCACAAAATGATGACACCACTGCACCTGCTCAACGGAGGTGTGGTCTCCACAGGCAGACTCGTCCATCAGGCTGGTGTCATTCATGGGTAGGAACCCTAGGAAACGATGGATATCCCAATAAAATTTCCACCGAATTCCTCCAGACCCTGTGGTTTTTTTTTCGGTTTTGGTTCCTGAAAAACAAGCAGCGTTTAGAGGATACTGGTTCTTGAGTATTGGTCATGTCACTCATGTGCTCCCTGTCATGCAAACTTTCATGCAACCATCTTCCAATTATGGACAGCTATATGCAGACATTAGGATTTTCCCAACGAAACCCCTGTGCCGTTGTTACACATTACAACGTTACTTAAAACACCACACTGAATGAGTAACCACAAAAGGACGCCCACCCTAATAACGCAATAGATCGTTTACCTGCTTCTGCTCGCGCACGTGAACGTCGCAGTGTCAAACATGCTATGACTGTCACATGCTCAAGCAGACGTGTCCTTTATCAGTTCAGGACTAGTACAAACAACAACAGTGAGCTCTACGGAAAGCTTCACCAAGCAGCTCGAAACCCTCAAATATGTACTACAAAGAAGACGTGTGTGAAACAATGGGTTGCTCACCTATAACGGTTCCCCAGGTTTTCAATTTTAGTTTTCACTTCTTTCACCGATTTCACAATTCCTTGGGCAGAAAGCTTCTCCGTGATCTGCCCATACACCTTGAAGTTTCGCTTTGCACGACGCAAATCGTTCAAGTGGTCCTCCCACAAACGTATGACAGCGAGAGTTTCATTGTCGGTCCACTGTGCTCTTTCTTTTTCTATCAGTGCACACTGTGCAGCTGTCCGAGGGTCTCCTTCCATTACGGTTCAAAAGTCTTTCCGCAGCCTCACGGAACACGACGCGTCCGATATGTCTGTCAATCAGTGTCAATGATGGCGCGGGCGGCGTGGGAGTGCGTGGGAGTAGACTAGGAACGAGAGTAGTCCTTTAAAAAACAGCGTTAAACTTCCTTCCTCCACGTCAAAAGTTATTAAGTACCTGATACAATATTGGAACACAACTTTTCATTCGTGTTTAGTTTCTCCTTACGGATTATCGTTGTTGTTTTTGCTACGCCTCTGCTGACCAGGATACGCATTCGGTGCGAGAGGGAAAAGCGAATGCGTTCCTCGAACTCATTCGCTGGGCGAATATCATTCGCATTGATTGGCATTCGCTTTCGTCGTGTGACACGAAACGAATGACATTCACTGCGAATGTCATTCGCTGGGAATGACATTCAATTTGCCGTGTGACAGGGGTATTAGAATGAGACACAAGAACTGGATCACCAATGAAACCCGCAACAGGCCTGTTGTTCGTACTGCCTTTCCCAGCCATGGTCAGATCATGAGTTCTGGCTGATAACTTCATGCAATTTGGTGCAAAGAAGTATGAGTTTACATACATGATAATATTATAATTTGGTGTGGTGAAAGAACACATGGTGGACACTCATCCTTTCGGCTAATGTGCACATGGTGCGCATGAATCCAAACAAAAGAGAGCTAATGGTTGTAATATACATAGATATGTAGAGGAGGTGGTATGATGGAATGTCCCAGCGGGCAGATAGTCGTGGCCTCACGGAAGGACGGTGCCGGAGGAACTGGCTGGCAAGCCAACGCGTTCTCTATAAATGAATGCCTGTCAGATCGCGCGCTTACCAATGGAACCAAAAGAGCCCTGGTGAAGGCTCGGTTTCCCTCGTGCGACGAGAGATGGCGGTAGGCCCCGTGACTATACCCGGAACAGACCGCCGGTCTCTGTACTTGTTTCGCTCGCTCCCGGCTCCTTTTAGTGCTCTTCCGCTTGTGTAAACTGCGGAATGATTGAAGAACGAACAGCTTTATCGTTTAATTATGTCCAAACTGTGCGCAAGTGTTTTGTTAGGCCCTGACATGAATGACTTGATTGAGAGCAGGTTTGACCCGAGCACCGGGACGTACGCTAAAATCGAGATAACAACGATGTACCCATCGGGTCGCATAAGCACCATTTCGAATACCAGCACGAGTTGTGGATCTAGTAGAACAATGCCTAGAAAAATCTTCTGCGCATGAGGAACCGAACGCACACATATTTTCAATGAAACTTGTACGTATTTGGAGTGTTGTATTAAAATACTGTATTTCAAATACAGTTTGCGGTATTTTAGTACTCTACTCAATAATTTTTGTTGTGTGTACTTGTACTCTATTTAAAATACATTTTATTGTATTTTCTACTCAATACTCTAATTACATATTTTGGATCCGCCTCTCAAACTTTCTGTGTCTCGTCTTTCCATTATATCTTGCGTATTCAGTGGAAAATGCCTGAGTCCCTCGGACTTGATCCGGATAGTGACTCTAGACCCGGACATTGGCCCTTCTTTGAAGTCTACGTTTAGAGATCTTGCCCCATGTGTACTAATCCTTCGCCAGTGAGGGTTCTATTATGTATGCCCTGACGCGGTGACGCCGAATTCTGATCTTGACGAGCAGGGACCTGCTAGAAATTTACTTTGTTCTGGTCACATATATTTAGGGTTCTTCGTTTTCGGGCTTTATGATTTTTCAAATTCGGGAGGGAAAAATCGGGTGCTATTTACACACGAGAATTCGGATAGGAATCGGGCGCTTTAATCTCTGTTTGACGTGCTACCGGGGAGTGTTCGGGTGAAACGAAATGTATATGAAACATGCCACTGCAGTGACACTGGGACAAGAAACAATAATCTTTATATTTTCGCTCCAAACTGGGATAGTGAATGACCGTGGTATTGCTCGAGCTCGACAAAAGCTTGTCTTTGACTCCTGCAGGAGGGGATCATAAACTGAGGACGAATATATAGGTCCCATTGCTGATATTATGATTCACTTTTCCAACGGTTCACCGAGAAGGACACGTTGAAGGACCGCAAGGATTTCGGGTAGATATCAGGTTTTATTCGAATTCTTGAAAATTTGTTCGCGGGGGGGGGGGGGGGCTATAGTTAAAAACCCGTGACGAAAACAGCAGGCACCCGATTTTTGCGTATCGGTGTTTTCCAACATAGTGTCCCCTTCCATTCCTTTCTACACAGCATGACAATTTCAGTCTCACACCTATCGTTCCCCGGTTTCGTTTCACAGTTATTGCTTCCAGTATAGGCTTACTGAATTGACATTCGACACTTACTGCTACAATGATTTATGAACAGGAGTAAATGCTGACGCAGGTGCGACTGTTCACGACTTTTACGCTTTTGACTCACGACTTTTGATATCTGATATCATCGCTGACGAAATAAGTTCAACTTGCACGACACTAATTATTAACCTCTCAAACAGCTCCAGCGTTGAGCTCAAGAGCCCTGTGTGAGTGTCTGCTACTCTTCTTAGTGCTCAAAATCAGGCTTCTTCAAGTTTAGATAGTATGTGCATTTTTCATGACTACCAAATAGCTGCACGTGCAACTAAAACAATAAGGCGGAAACAAGTCTAGTGGGGGAGGAATGCCCCCACCGTGTCTCTCATGGTGACCACTGTGATGATTGGCAAAATGCAGGACAGTCTTGAAGGCAGTATTTCTGCCTCAAAACAAGTCTTCTCTATTTTTCTCGTCTTTTGTCTTTCTTGTATTTGCATTGACAAACAGTATCATCCCTTAATTTTGTGTCCTTCACATCTCGAAACCGCGGTTCAGGTTCCTGAGGAAAGCAGTTGGAAACGCAGAATACTTTCAGATCTTCCTGAATAATAGAGAGTGACCCAACTTCAAATGGCATACATTGCCAACTTACACCAGCTTTTGGCCCACCGGTCCTCCCTTGTATTGAAACCGGACCTTTACACTAAAATGTGCCCCTTCCCTAAGACATAACTCGTTAAAGTATGACGTCTACTATAAAATCAGGCTAAAATAAGGCAGCCAGGAAGCACCGGCATTTTACACGGGTGAAAATGTTTTCCTCCCATGCCAGCATTGTCTTTGCTGCCAGTCTTTTCGGGACCCTTTTTCCTGGAGCAAGTTTTTCTCTAACCCAGGACTTCCACGTCTTTCTTAAGAAGGGTCAACGTGCAGCACCTTGGGTTTGGGAGCTTGTGTGAGCAAAGCATTAAGACACCGACCAGGCAGGACAGAAGACCCATGCCGAATGAGGAGTGAGAGAGGGCACGTAAAATGTTAGTAGGGAGTTTTAGTACATGGCTACATTGCTAAGCTAGGATTTGATAGCTTCTTTTATCTTATCGTTTTCATTCGAAAATTCCCTAATAACAGATTATGAGGACGGGAGGATTCACAGTGTGTGTGTGAGGGGAGATGTCTTGAACCCACCCTAAATTTCTCTTGTTACATAGAGTTTCAGTTGACCTTGGTTGTGTGTAATAGCATGTTGTGCAAGGCAGGACCCCCCCCCCCTCCCCCTTAGAAAAATTCTGGATCCGCCTCTGTATGAGGATACTAAGCAACAACGAATAGCAAAGTGACGGTGAAGTCAGTCATTTCTGTAGAGCATTCGTTTGCATGTCTAGAGCACCTATTCAATATTGGGGGTAGTGCTTCAAAATGAAAGAAAGAGAACTGGGAGGGCTATCTTATAGTAACAAATGTAAATGCAGCAACTGACACACATGAAAGGAAGAACTCTGTGAGCATCCCTTCTATAGAGTTGAAGAAAGAAGAGCTTACTGATGACACCCTAAGAAATGGTATTTTAGAGTGTGTGTTATCAATAAATTTCAGTTGAGAGTACGTAGTCTTTCTGTCCCTTCTTCATTTCATGTGTCACTTGATGCGTTTCCATTTGTTACTGTAACATACATACCAACTACCCTGCTTCAGCACTTCAAGCCATTGGAAAGTAATTTCAAAAAGCAGTTCTCCTTGTGAACTAATAAGGACTTCTGATGCCATTCGCAAATTCAAACAGTCCTCAGGGAAAAGAGGTGCTGACGCCAGGAATCGAAACTGGTTCTTCTGACCTGTTCAATTCGTGGCCTCGGCACCTTTTTGCCCTGGGTTGTTTGAGGTTGAGAATGGCATAAGAAAGTTTTATTAGTTCACAAGATGAGCTGCTTTTTGAAAACACTATCCAATAGCTTGAAGTACTGAAGCAGGGCAGTTTGTATGTCATAGTAACAGACGTAAATGCAGCAGGTGTCACATTTACATTTGATTTGATTTGATTTGGATTTTACTGGCGCCCTAGCTACTAAGGCCATAATGTGCCAAATACCAGTGGAAGTTTTACCTAGGTAAAATTTGTGTGTTCACTAGAACTAATGCAAGATAAATGCTGGATTAGTAATGAAAATCAAAGGAACGAATTTATTTTGTGGGGCTTACGTGTCTGTGTCGTCTCTAATTATGGTCTGCCTCGGCCAATTCTCGTGTGAGAGGCTTGGTTCTACGGACACTACATGTTTGATTCAAGTGGGACTGTTGTTTCCTGCACACCATTACATGTTCCTTCTTTCTTTATTTATTTACTTTATTTCTTCCTTTACTAGCAATACAAAGCAAAAGAAAACATGTAAGAAATGGGATTGTAGGGTAAACCTGCGACACAGGCCTAGATACACAAATAATATAAATAATAATGATAATAAAATAGTGTCACTGTCTCGTGAGGATACAGCAGAGTGTATCAACAAACACTCTGAAACTACAAACATAAATCTGACGTAAACAATTAACAACAACCATACTTCGAAACAGGAAACAAAATCTGACAACGTCGAAAAATATTTATTGCCGTTAGCAGTAGAAAAGCACACTAGCTTCCTGTTTAAATTTAGGAATCGAAGGAGTCTGATGTGCAACCAAAGGTGAAATGTTCCAGACCTTGAGACAAAAAAAATGCAACAGTAAACTGCCCAAAATAGGTCCTCGAAATTGGAAGCCTCAGAGTAAGGTTATTAGTACGAAGTGAGTATGGTGTTGTAATAAAGTTGTAGGGAGATCATTTATGAATCACAGATCCTGCTTATGACTTTGTAGAGAAGGCTGGCAAGTTTTACCTTTGGTATGTCAAAGACACTACTTACAGAGAAAAAGGAAAGGTGAGACAAACAAAAGCGTGAGGATGTAACAATAGCACACGTGCCCCTTTGTGCGTAGTATATCATCTGTTCAAAGGGGATGAGTATGTGGGTCAATAAACGCATAATTTATGTAGCTCTGGATCAATGCATAATATATCAGAATAGGGACTCTGGTAGGTAAAGTAGATTTGACTCTTGCAAGTGCAAGAAGACCGGAAACAATCATGGTCTAAACATCCAGAATATGTGGCTTCCATCAAGGTGCTCATGCAGTAAAACACCCAGAAACTTTGCAGACGAGAATTTATTTATCTCGTCGTCCCCAAAATGCAGTTTATAGTGAGTGGTTGTGATTGCATCCTGTTAAAGGGACAGTCGCATCGACCACAGATCGATTCCGAAACCACAGTGAAATGAGATTCCCCGTCCTTCACTGACCATGACTCCGAAAGTCCCATCCCGATCGACGGAATACTTCTTGCGTAATTCGTGTGTAAGCGGCGCAATAGCAGACGACGGATGTGGGCGTCAAGCGGAACTCTCTGCTGAGAATCTTTAGCAACGTCACATGGAATCTGACCAATCAGAACGCGGCAAGCCAGAGGAGACCCCGCGGCTTGCAGCTTGCATGAGCAAGGTCAGGGAGGCGAAAACACATACGGAGGTGGCGGACTCGGAATGCGAAGGTGGTGAATCGTGCTGTTCAAATGCCTTTAGTAATAGCTCCCGTGACGAATATACATGTTTGATGACGGCCCATATTCGACGGATCCGCTTCCTCTGCAAGTCGCTGGTGATACGTGCCGCATCTGCGTTAGCGCAACCGAACGAGCCTCAGGATCAGGGGATCAGGGGTTTAGGTAAGTTCATGATGAAGTGCTCAATATGGCCTTCACTGACGCCGAAAACAATTCAGGTGTTTGTGCGGCGTCTGTGCTCCCCAGGAACCGCATGTGTACCTGTGCTGCAGTGCTGTTGGCAAAGTGGCAGAGTTGTGCATTGACAGCTGGCTGTGTATCAAGCAGCACGCTCTGTTCTAAGATATCTGCCACCGGTCAGAACTTCTGGTGGTGTGTGCAACTCAGTATTGCCGTGACGATCACCGGCTTCGCCTACTGAACCCACGAGAGAATAGGTACGTCGAGCAATCTTTGTTTTCCTCGTCGTCGTCCTGTTGTTTGCACAAGACGAATGTCCCATGAAATTTACAAAGACCCCAACCAGCTGTGCAACTCAAGGGCCTGGTTAGGGGGTTTTGAGTTAGAATGGTTGTTAGGAAATTACTGTACTACATTTTTAGAAGTGCCCATTCTTTTTACAGCTGCCTCAGGTTCACCACTTATTGTGTGTTTACAAGCTGGGTTTGGGGCTACCTTGAACCCAGGAACAGACGACAGATACCCGGGTGTGTGGTCCACATGAATCACCAACGTTTTCCATCCCAGTCCTATCAAGGCATCATTATCATATATTATAATTATTATTGTACCACAATTCCTGTACACACCTATGACATAATAAATTTGTGCTATTTCTAATTGAGAGGTGAGAAACAGAATCTGTGTTGCGATAGTAATCTCCAGAACTGCCAAGAAATATGCAGGAGCAATAAAATACCCGGTCATGGGTGGCTGTTATGTTTTTAATGTGAGTGCCATGGTTCTTATCGGTGACAGTATTATAGATTATAGCATGTAAGGGGCATAGCATGTCAAATAATTTTAGTTAACATTTGATAGCTTCACTAAGGTCGCTACACTTCGTTATCATAGTAAGTGATACATACGTCTGGGAATGTTGTCATTCCCATGGAAGATTGTTCTGCCTTCACACACCAAAACAAATTTCGATACCTGTCATTGATCCAATTTTTTTAGCAACATTGTTTTGAATATGGCTTGCAACTCCCTAACTTCCTAACTGCAGAGCACTGCCTCTTGTCTAATCATTATAATAGTTATGATGACAGCAGATTGGTTATGCAAATGTGAAGAAATCTTAAGTGTTGACTGAGTGTTGTCCAATCAAGAGCCATTACATAGGTCCACATCCAACTCCTCTATGCATAGATATTTATTATTTGCACATACAGTGATCAGAGTGATTTCGTTAATTTCCCTGCCAACACTGGCAATGTCCCTTGGCATCTGAAGTGGCGAGCTGAAAAAAAAAGAGAGATAAGACACATAATTAATGTTTGTCATTCCAAACATAAAAAAAAGAAAAAGCAAACACACAAACACATTTGTAAGGGCTTCAACTGCAATGCACCCTGTAAGGCAATGGAAATGTACAATTTGGTGTTCTTTACATTTCTGGAAGGTTTCATGAACACCAGCTAATTAACATGGGTGAGACAAGTTCCACCTGCACTTAGCGTTCCCAAAAACATAACCAGTATAGTTCATCCAGCCAGCTGGGGGGGGGGTGCAAAACAATTGGCGTGCAGTTACTTAGTAATAGTGGTAGAGAGGAAACAAACTCAAGGTGTTGCCAAAAATTGGGGGGGGGGGGTAGGGGAGGGATCTGGATAGATCACTGTGTGCACCCACGTGTTAAATTTTGGTAGGGCTAGGACATCCTGAAATGATCCCCCATGCCTCAGCCCCCACTGCTCGAACACTGCACTTCCCCTTACAGTAAGAGCCCTCTATACTATCCATAGCACTTCCTATCACAGCTCACAGAACAGCAACTTTGACCAATGCCTATGTGATGGTGCCTCGTAGAACAAGCAGCTTAATGTTTGGAGGTAGGTACATCATTTTACATTTAACCAGCAGCAATAATGTTAAGCATTTTGAAGGAGAAAACAAGGGTTTCATCTCAACGCTGCGTCAGTCTCTGCGCAAGCATTTGGGTGGCCCTGAAAAGGGCCTTTTTCTTTGTTTTTGGTTTTCTTCCTTCGGGTTCTTTTCTCCTGGCACGTAGCTGTGAGATGTCAGTGTATTCTCCCGTGCTCTTTACTTCTTGAACCTGGATGAAGAAAGCACTTTTCTGGGAAATCCTAATGTAATCCTACAAGCTAGGATGTAGCTCCTATGTACAAGCTAGGTCTCTCAGCAAAATCATCATACACACAAGTACCTTGTTTGATGCCGCTTCACAGCCTCCACTAAAGAGGGTTTTTCCCCATAAGATGCCGACCATGGTGGCTGCGCTTCCACAACTGGAGGTTCCGTTTGGTGCCTTTCAACACGGCTGAGGACCTCTGTTGTTAGTCTTGACACATAGTCTGTTGAGCAAGTTCAATGAGGTGTTGATTGAACACAGTCACAAGTCTCGCGCACAGCTACCAGTTTGTTTTACATCCCACGTAAATATATACACTCTTGGGGGGAAGAGAAAGCAAGTTGAGGAAATTGAACATTTTCAACTAATCTGTGTAAGAAATAGAATCTGTGGAAGAAATAGACTGTTTCCTACTAACATTCCCAGAACTACATTTCTCTGTTTTTACCCCAGTGTGTGTATTCGTTTTGGAGAGCATCATCGAGTTGTCTACACCTACCAGACTTTTTCTCTCACTCCTGTACGAAATGTGTATCTCGCATAATGCGACCCTGCATGCCAAAGACAATGTTGTATCAGTCCCGTACCATACGTAGCGTCCTCCTTGAGTGGTACAGCAACCCAAGCCTTCTTGACTTTTGAGGGCTTCAGTCGATACTGTTTCGACCCTTCCTTTTCGATTTGGTCCCTGTCAGCATTCTCGTTGTAGTGCATCACTGCTAACTGTGTCCTATTGTACAAAAATGTATATATTAGGCACAATGAGGTTCTACACGTATGGTCAGCATGCATCCTGTTGTTCTGTACCTTGCCAACATTGCCTCATCACTGAATGAATGAGATTTGGGAACAAAATGGATGAGGACACTGTGGAATGCTTCCAGGCCATATGTCTGGTGCTGTGAGGACAGCAGTGGGACATCTTTCAAGAGTGCAGGGGCCTTTAGGATGTCCACGACTTTCCTGTATGTCTCACTGTCTACAAGAAAAAAATCGTGAAGTTCAGTTTCAGTTATGTTTGAATCGCTGGAGGAGGCTTCATTTTTGGCAGAACATATAGTGTTCGCATATAACACTGTACTACCGCAATAAGCTTACCTTCTCTAAGCCATTCCCGTGGCTCTGAAGTAGCACCGTGGTAGCACACTGGATAGGCAGGATCGTCATGCTCATGGATGTCCACGATGTGGTTCAGTGCCGACATCCATTTGGCAAGGCATAGGTTGCCGTCTTCTCCACTTGTCTTTGGGCACCAATAAGCATGGCGAACAAGGCTGTCGATCCAGAGGCGAACTACCTGATGCTTGGCTGAGCGACTCAGTGCTATGAGCTTTTTCTTTATCCCTGCAAATTAAAAATTTAAATATGTGTATTACCAAGCAACAGAGGCACTGTTACATTTGATACCTTTGACAACATGCCAAACATCAAAGCGATGTTTAACATGGGGGCAGGAGTCTCGCATCATAGCCTTGATGCCGGTGTGACGGTCTGTGATTAAGGTGTCTACCACCATGTCATTCCATTCGAGAAATGCCAAGCACCTCTGCAGCCCATTTTTCTCCATGGCATTGCTACTTGAGACCTCTGTTGCCTATTCCATGGAATAGAAATCGTAACCTATACGTAAACCCAAACGCTCAGATGATGACAGTTCATGTATTTCATTATTGTACCGTGGAGTTTTGGTTGCTTACACGATGGAATTTACTCAACTGACCCATAACTGCATCGTTCCTTAGGCTATTCCTTACTCCTTATGGAACCTATTCAATTGAATAGTGTAGGCATGCTAGCTTTGTAGCAGATTGATTATCAGTTATGCACAAAAAGTTACCATGCTCCACAGTGACCTTGCAGCAACCATTGTTTTAAGGCTGTGAAAATAGTAGGTGGTTTTGTAGCAGCTACTGCAACAAAAAACTAATACCTTGACCAATTCAAAGTGAATTATCCGGTTTATAGACGTCTCAAGCAGCGTGTAGGTGCCATAGAGTGCCGTGTGCCCTGGGGAGTCACATCTCCCGTCACCGGCAACAATGAGTGGCTTTTGCTGCAGCTCATCCAGGATTTCCTTTTGTTTAGCCTGGTAGACCTGTAAATATGTAAAGAAACAGGATCTTAAAAACTAGTCGGGACGCCTTGTTTTGCTTGTTTTTCTTTTATTCCTTGCAGTAGTGACATCTTTGTATGCTATTCAATGTGAGCATAGTATTTACATGATTGACAGCAGGAAGAAGGACCTCTCTCTGTGTCCTGTAGTACTGCGACTTTGATAGTGTCGCCACCTTCAGCGCTTCAAACATGCGGAATGTTTTTGCGATGTTCACTCCAGAAAATAGAATGGACGAGCAAAAGAGTATGTTGCCCAAGGGCCTGCTTCCAATCCAAGGCTGGCTGGACCACGTACGCCGCTGACAACATCTGCTACAATCTGTTGTGGCCTTTATCCATGTACCTATCAGTGTGATTTCTGTGGAGAGGTCCTTGTCATCACAACAAGAGAAAGATGACAGCAGTTCCCGTAGGCTAGATTCCGCTACGAGGAACAGCCGTTCATCATCACTTGGTCTGTAAGAGGAATGCATAATATTCACCCATGTGAGCCTTTGTTTACATGTCCAAAACTTACGCTAGGTGCACTATGTGAGACTTGGAGTGCTGTGGCCGTGAGGAGCTTGCAGGTTCATCACTAGAAAGCAGAGTTCGTGACATCAGTTGGCAAGCAGAGTTTGTACATGGTCACAAGCTCGATAAAAACAGAACTCACTCTTCGTTCCCGGAGGTTTCCGTTAGCTCCGACAGGTGAACTGTTGTGTCCTTTGGGTCCGGCATACTACGAAGGGAACAAAGTACACAGTGATCACCAATTACCCATTCCTGTTTTCTATGCAATATCTATAGATCAGAGCATTGCTCTTCAGGTGGGCACCTTCCTAATTGTATTTATTGTGTGGGGGCATGAAGAAGTATATGTTACCATAAGGACACAGTCACAAAAGGGTCCATGTACAGAACGTGGATGGAGTACCAGGACACAGACACATCATAAGCAAACAGTGAGTTTTCTGTTTACTTTCTCAATGGACACAGCAGTGTAAAAACCAAAACATATTTCTAAGTACATAAAAAATGACTAAAAGGAATTGTATGGAGCACAACAGGACACAGAGCACCGTTTCATATAACTATAATATGACTATGGTGGTCTAGAAGGCTCGGTTACCATAATATAACATACCACAGAGATTCTATGGTGGTATCCCATCCTTCTTCGTCTTCTCGAGGATTGGCAGATATCAGCAAGGGAGATTCCCCTGGGTCTTCTGCTGCTGCTGCTTCTGTTTCCTGTACTGGGGTAGAGGCTCTTGGAGTGCAAATGTCTAGGGGGCCTTCCAATACCATGTCATCACTTGCACCCTCAGTGGCACTTTGTGACGGCCTCAGGTGACGCAATGTGTCCAGTGGAAGGTGCTGTTCTGTTTGTGTGCTCCTGCTTAGCACCGAGAAGCGTGTTTGAGTACCTGGAAATTTAATTCTCTTTAGTTACATGCCGAACTTGACAAACCAAGCCTCAGGAAATAGTACCTAATGTAGATGTTGCTACGACTTTCTGTGTACTCTTGTGCTTTACGGCCTGTCTCATCTTTACCTCCATGCCCACAGGCACTAGGGTATAAAGAAAACCACACTGGCCTACTCTTAGGTATGGTGCCAAAGGCTCCAGGGGTAGTCCATCCAAAATTATGGCTGTAACAAATGAGTAACACACTACATAACCTATGCTATAGCATATGGTTTCATTTTCTCCTATCATATAACAGTCTTGCACAAACAGCTATAACTTTGTGGACATACTGCCTTCTGGATAGGGTGGTGGTAGGGAGTGCTCTTGGATGGGACCTGGATCAGCTGCACCTGGTTCTTCTAAAATAGAACCTAAGATTTAAGAAAAATCTTTCCAGAACAGCACCACAAGAACATAAGAAGTGCACCTAAAGTTGGGCACGACAACCGCAAAAACTGCCTCCCTGCAGCACACAAACAATTCAGAAGCAGAGAGATAAAAGGAAACCGGGAAGTGGAGTCCGTTTTTCCTTTTATTGATCTGTTTGTGAATTGCTCTGTGTCGAGAAATTGCAAACACCTATTTTAATAATATACCGACCACTTGCGCTTGACTCTGTCGAGGTGCTTGCGCGTGCCTGTAATACAGATGAAAACCAATCATATACCACTTTGTACAAAAGAAGACGAAAGTTACGGACAAGCTCAATAGCGCCGCAGGTTCAGTAGTTGCACTATAACGCATCGGGTAACCAGAAAAGCCAATCATATGCTGCTGTCATGTGAATGGCATCACATTTATTGAATTTTATTTATATATTTATTAACGATAGGTTAGGGGATACAGTATTATATCGCACGGAGGTATATCCACTTCGTCGTTTGCGCCTAAGTAGTTCATGCGGAAGAGCGACATATCAGATTGAAAATAACTACGTGTTATACTTACTGTCGAAGTTGCTGGCTCCTTTTGTTCCTGGAACACTGTCGGAACGGCGTCAAGTTTTAGTCTTTTCCTTTTTTGCGCCAATCCAAGTTGCACCTGCAGGATACTCTCATCAAGGTACGCATCATCGGCGAAATGCGAGGAGCATACGCGGGCAGCATGAATACACCTTGCTTCGTCTGGATACCTGCTGGTGATAGCAGCTTCCCACTTTCGCTTCGTCTGGCTGTCCCTAGGCATGTGAAATGTCGCCTCGGGGTTTTCTACTGAAGTTTTCCTGCAGCCGGGAACGCTGCATCGGTTTCCCGACGGCATCTCACGCGAACTAACGCGAACGATGCAAGCGCAAAGATTCTCCTGGTTGCTTGCTTCCGTACGCGGTAAGAGTGGACAGCCAAACGATCTCTCGATTCACAAAGAGTATCCGCGTCACTTGAAAGTCAAATTCACATGTGAAAGCGGGTGACGTGCAGGAGAAAACAAAGCAGCTTCAGACTTGACGGCAGACGACAGCGTCCTTCACAGCGGATTAGCCAGATTCGACCTTGCGTCACACGGTGTTGTTGGCGCTGGCGCTTTCGAGGATCAAAACGCAACCCGATCTTTTAAATTCGATTTCTCATCACCTGGGCCGTTTTGTGAAGAGAAAGTTTTGCAAATTACTCGTGGTATTGTGACGAACAAATTTGTACTGGATTCGTAGCCACGGTTCCGGATGCGACAGTCCCTTTAAGGATGAAATATGATGTACCTGGACTTACTAGCATTTTCGATATGACTGTTTGGAGGTAACCACGTTGAATGCCTTAGAAGAACTGCGTTAGCTTTGGGAAACAATGCGCGTGTATCATTAGCCTCGACAAAGATGTTTGTGTCATCCGCATATAATATACATATGTAGCTCGTAAATAATCCACTGTGTCGTTTACATATACTAGGAGAGAAATGGGACGAAAACTGACCCCTGTGGAATGCCACTGTTTATTGGCAACATACGTGACTATGCTTCACAGATCTGTACATACTGATATCTGCTGTTAAGGTAGCTCTGGGGGACGCCGCATACACCATACTTAAGGAGCTTCCTCAGCAGTATGCTGTGATCAAACAGATCAAATGATTTTTTAAGTCAATAAATATTCCCATAGTCAGCAGCTTCTCATCAATATTTTGTTTTATGTATTCTGTTGCGTTCACAAAGGCCAACTCTGTTGATTTTACTTTACAGAAACCAAACTGAAAATATGTCAATAACTTAAGATGTGCATTTCCGCAATCTTGCTCAGGACCAGAAGAACAGCTATAGGCCTGTAGTTCTGAACTCCTTGTTTAGCACCGTTTTGTATATAGGTATGACCATTGCTATTTTTAACTCTGAGGGATACACCCCAGTCTCAAACATTTTGTTGACAAGGATTGCCATGGCTTGAGAGAGGAGGCTAGAGGAACCGCCTGACAAATATAGTTACGATCCGATCGTAGCGGACCGAACGTGTTTTTTTTTAGGCCGTTAATTACATGCTCAATTTCATGGGGATCTGCAGGAGCAAGAAAAAGTGTTAGGTACGTTCCAGTTTGATCACAAGGGTTCGGCTCCGAAAGGAGTTGGTGGAGTTTGAACCACTATAGTGGTTCAGACCTGTTATTGCTAAACAGTTCGGTCCATGAACGAGCTCAATAACATGAACTTGCCTCCATTGAAATGATCCACATTATGTCTACTGCACTACAACATTTGTTTGTTATATTTACTTTTGTATGGTGGACTGAGGCAGGGGATTTGTAATGCTCATGACAGATTTCTGGGGTGGTTTATCGCGGGCACTCTAGTGCGGAGAATGGGCAATGTGCACAAGTAAATCATGCGTTCTCCTCCTACCACGTATGGTATCATTACTTCCTCTGATAACTTGAGAACAGACACTGTACCAATTCCTGGCACTTTGCATATATTTTAACAAAGACGTACACCCTGCTTTCATAACAAATAGCAAGCATAACTTCAATCCTTTAAACTTGCGCTAGCATTACTATAACATGTAGCTTTCATCTTGCGTAGTAATTGGTTCTGAGCGTATTAAATAATGATGCCCTGGTCATGAAACATAAAGTGGCCACACACTGCCACCACCTGCTCAAAATCGGCAAAGCCGTCACCTGTGAACGAAGATAATGCAGAAGGCGGCGTGGACTACATGCTTCATATGTCAGTCCCACGAAGTAATCGCTTACAATGACATTGGCCAGTACCACTTTGTTTAACACCTGATGATGCATACGGCAGTTTCCTGGAGAGCAGCCATCTAGCTTGACGTCACCTGGTTGCCATTACAGCACTGTGGGGGCGTCATGACCGCGCCCAGTTATATGTGCTGCAACCATTACGGCAGTGTGGGAGCGTCACAGCGGCGCCCACTGATATGCGCCGCAACCAATACCGCAGTTCCCTCGAGAGGAGCTATTTTGCCTGACGTTACCCGGTCACCATTACAGCACTGTGGGTGCGTCATGGCCGCGCCCGATGATATTGTGCCGAAACCAACGTATATGCCCTTTTGTAACACTATGAATGTTTATGAGTACCACAAAGATTGTGCTCTTCAGATTGCAGTTGCCGGTCTCACTGGAGCATATGTTACCGGCAAAGTATTCTGTTGAAACCCAGATCTTTTTCGCAAATTATGAAATCTGCTTCCTCGTAAACGTCTTTCACACTCTGCACAGGCATTCTGTACATTGCCAAAGCCCCTTCCGCCAAAGTATGAAAAATGTTTCTTCTCGACAGTAAACTGTTGTTGACGAATGAAGTCACTAATTTGTGCTATTTTTGGTGAGTTTCGGTGTGTATTTTTTGCAAAAACCCGCGACCAAAGTGGGTCCGTCCATAGACAGTTCATCCGTCGTGACTTGGTTAGTTTTGAGTATCTTTTTGCATCAACAGAAGGCCAGAGTGTGTACAAGTCTGAGTAGTTTTGTTTATATTTTGCATGAAGAAAACAAAACATTTTCGCACTTTGCCTGCCACAGCTTACACATTCTGTACATAATCTATAGAATGTCTAGACAATGTATGAAATGCATTTTCATTGCCTTTCAAATGCCTGGGGGTGAGGGCATTCCATAGAATGCTGTATTTGACACTTTGCCGGAAATATACGTATTATCATGAAGAAGTGTCTGCTTCGTGCAACAATCAGTTCAACACACTGATTCTATTACCTTGCATCCCACATAGGTGCCCTTTAAATATTTCAAGCATGGTGGTCAACCCAGTTGACTACCCAGAAAAATATTTTTCTATTGCTGCATGGTGGTTCTGTTCGTCGACCACTTGCTCGCTGCTTCGCAATAGTCATTAGCATCGGCATAAGGTGTCGCCACATCGGAGCGCGCGACGCAAGAGCTGCTGCTTCGTTTTTGTGAAGAAGTGCATCATTGCGGGCTGCATTCTCGTCGTCGTCTTCTTACAGAAAACAAGGTGAGAATCTCGTGGCACACCGTTCATTTGTTTCATCACATGACTACGCGCCGTTGAATATGCTATCGGCCTGATCCAGCGCGGACTTTTGGTGCATCTTGAAAAAAACGGGTGGTCAGCTGATGGAACCACGGTGCTGGAAAGGGTCACTAACACGCGGAACGGGTGTTGTTACTTTTCGCAGGTGCGTCAGTGCGCACGAAAGATCCGTGTCTCCATATAATTCAGGACCTGCCGGAAGACCCAGGAAGCTGTTCGGACGGTGCTAACAGTGACAAGGATCCCACCTACAGTCTTATAGACTGAACGACAGCTCGTCTGCATCCGGAAACCATTTAGCAGACGCATCAGTCTCAGACAGACAGTGCCGTCGAACAGGTTGATTGATAAACAAACACTTTAACAAACGAAAACAAACGAGCGAGTGTACACATTGATACCGCTGTCCATCTGACGGCTACGAAACACCACCCGGCGCAAGTATCCCTCGACGATATGCTAACCGCAGCGCAAAAGCAAGTTCATCCCCCCTCAACGTGGGTGTACATCACCTGCTGTGTTGTCCTGTGCATGAAAAAGAGAAAAAAATGTTTTGCGCTCTACCAGTTTTTGAAGATTTGTAGCCCCTTACTGCACGGTGGTAAACACCATTCACCACCCTGTATACTGTAACCAGTATACCACATATTTACCACATATACCACAACTGAATTTTTGTGTTCTACAGGACACAATAAACAATTATATCATTAAACGACTCAGTCCAATTCAACATAAAATTTTCTGTGCTTCAAATATTTAAATTGCTTGAGTATTTTGTAGTAAACCTGTCTCTCCCTTCACTGCTCGTGTCTGCTATTTCTACGCTATTAAACTTTATACATGTATTGCCTGTGTGTATGGTTAAACGTTTGCATTTTTCCATGTTCATTTTTTGATATTTTTGCTCTCCTCCTACTGTTGCACATTCATGTGGCTGTGTACTGTGTGTACACGTCATAGTATTGAGCCTTTGATTTACAGACTTACATTTCCGGAAACCAAATTCAGGCTCATTAAAAACACATTTTGACTCAAAGAAGCCTTCTAACCTCACGAGAATAAGCTGTTTCATAATTTTCCTAACTCTGGTTAACAGAGAAACAGGGCGGTAATTTGTAGTGTCAGTTATAGATAGTTTCCTATGAATTGCTATCACTTTCGCAAACTATAGTCCCGACGAAAGACGAAAGCTCGTAAGCCTTCATAAGAGGCGGCTTCGGTGGCTAGTGCGGTTCTAGCTTTGCACCTAGAATATAACATCCCACTCACGTTGAATATGGTGTAAATGTCGTGTGGTTGAGAACCACCGTCGAGCAGGGCACCATAAAGGCTCTGCTCACGTCCGGTCTGCATGAATAGGTTGACTGCACCCTGCGCTTCAGGAGTCTGGGCCACCGAACGCTAAGTGACACCGATTAATCTACACTTAGTGGTTAATTTCCGTCACTAGCAAAGCGAACTTCTTCCGTTCGTTATGTGCAATGTGTAGAAAATTATGAGCTTCACAGCGGCCCAGTCAATGGAAGTCAGGTCATACAGTCCCCGTACCCTGCACCAAGTGTGTTGCGGGGTGCGACATCGCAAAAAGAAAAGCGCCGCCGATGCGGAAGCGTCTCATGCCGGGCAGCGGTCAGAGCGGCAGATGTTAAAGCGCGACAAGCGCGAGCACACTGGAAGCACGCCGTGACCGAACTTCCAGAGAAGGGACTCTGAGAAATGACTCGTCCTCCGGAGGCTCTGCTAATTTCACGAAGTGCCGTCTAGAAGCCCTTTACGTTCCAAAGCCAAAGATGAGAATTAACTACCTGTGGTCTAGCATCTACGGCGTGGGCACGGTGGGCGTAGGGAAAGAACCTCGTATTGCCAACTGTAGAATGGGACAGGCGCAAGCTTGCTCACATCATAAACAACTCCATGTCAGGAATGGAATGTTACTGCAAACATCAACGCAAACACGCCTTCGGTACCTGGCTATTGCCACTACAGTCGACGCTAGCTATTCAAGTTTGCCGGTGTTGCCTTTCCTTTTCCTTTTTCATTAAACATATGCGCCCTCCCCTCCAGACCTGGTGGAAGCATTCTGATTGGTCAATCCTGCCCCCAAGCGGTACGCAAAGACAAAGACGTTTCAGTTTTGAAAACTGAAATAATATTGATAAATAAACCGTGATATGGGAACCTGCTCAAGCTATAATGCGACAGACGATACCGTATTGCGATGAAGCTACACTCTAAATCCTCTGACGGACATGTGCCAGTTAAAAAAGTTCCCTCAGAAAGTGCAGCCGGTACACAGCCATAACCGTCTGGAAGCAGCCGTACCGGTTATCAAATAGCAAGCACAGCGATCCTCATCGCCAAATTTCAGCAGGTACAAAGCCGTCACGTTGGCATGAAACGGCTTTGTGCCCGCTGAATAATATGTGTGCCTCCTGAACCTTGTACTCGTGTGCTTGTTGAATAATGCGTGTGCCGGCTGAATATGCGTGCCTTCGTTGGAGCGTACTACGTGGTTCCGCGCTCCGCCGGTGAGGAGTGACATGGCACAACGTATTCTCCCGAAGTACGTTCCTTCCCGCTTTCTTGCCGCTGTCTGCGTTGCAACCTCGCCTTTGAGAAGGATGACACTTTGCTTTTTAAGTACAGGTCTAATCTTTGCTTAAGGTAAGCCAACCTAGCTGCGATGCATCGTATGACGCCTGCGTTTTACTCGTGTTTAACAATCGAAGTACATTCTGTTGCCGACGGTGGACGTATTGCAAATGGCGGCAGGGGAGGATCGGCTGCATCGGTGAAGCGACGATGTACATTACAAGCGAGGTTAATTGTATTCTTTCGTTATAGGTGACCGTGGTACTGTATCGATTGCGAGGAGGTGAGTTTGTATTACTACTCCAGCATTAACGTTGGAACAATACCAGCGTGATATTCACTTCGGTTTCTTTACAGGTTGTTTCCTGTCTCAACGGTCACACATACGCGTGCAAGATTGTAACTGCTTCTCACATAGAATTGGTGTCTGTTGCCACTTGTTGGACAATTGTTCCTCGGCCATTTCGTTTGAGGAACCGTCGTGTTCTTCACTAAGGATCTTCATTGAGCCAGCCTGTTCGAAGTTTCGAGGATTGTGTGTTCGGCGTTTGGAGGACTGCCTGGTGTATCCTATCATCGGATGGGTTGTGTGGCCGTCCAACGTGTGCTCCATATGTGTGTGTTGGGATTAGTGAACCGTTTACGCTTTCCAGTCGACAAACGATTATGTACTGGATGCAATTTCAAGGTATGAGCAAGCGAATAAAATTTGGTGTTTCATGTTCGATGTGCTTGGAGCATTTTCTTCCTTGCTTTTTCTTTTTTTGCGAAGCGTGGAGGTAATCTTTCTTTTAGGGAACTCGAGATGCGCAATGTGTTTCGCGTGTTAGTGGCCCTTCAATACGTCCGGTACACTGTGGCTCCTGGCGTCTGCAGGGATGTCGTACCAGTTGTTTCAGGGGGCACAGGGTGCCTGCAGCTTTCGCAGGCACCGCGTGCCCCTTGAACTCACCTGGCACATTTTTTTTAAAATGTGCCAGTTGATCAGACAGCACCTATCGGTCACTGGGTTTAGAGTATATTTAGGAACTAGAACTACGTTTCACTAAAGCGACAATATAAGCTGAACTAATTGATAACAGACAATAGTGAAACCATCAGATAATAGGATGCCTGATTTCTTAACGATTGATAAGTTCTAACAAAACATTCAGGTCCATCACCCTCACCACGCAAATGATTGCATGAATACCTAAAGAGTACGCATATATTTCAATGTACGGATGCAGACAATAAATTGCATGTTTGCACGTAATTGACAGCGTGTGCGAATGTGCATGATAAGTTGCTCGAATGTATCCCATCTGACTAAATATTTCACTAGTCAAGTCCGCAAAACATTGGTTACTGTGTTTCCTACACAAGGTGAAGTTAAGTTTTGTTTTTTAAGGTTTAATCGGATAATTATATATAAATATTAGCTAGTTTTGCCTTACTTCGCAGTTCATCACAGCAAAGGGTGTGCCAACAACCGGTCAGAATGGGGTTCTACCCTCCATCTGACACCATAGTCCCAGAAGAACGCTCATCAATAGCAAAAGCGCACCCAAAAGAAGGCAATACTTTCTGCCCGCTTCGCGCTCAGGTAGAAACCCTACGGCTCCTCATCACGGTTGTAGTCATCTCGAGTTTGCGAAAGAAACTCAACAATCACACTATAGAAATGATCCTATGAAGAATGACCTTGAATCTTAAAGCCTTCAGGATAGTAGAACTACCCCGGCCAACCGCAAACCAAAGGAGTGTGTGGGCCAGCTTAATTAGAAGTTGCTCGAATGTATCCCATCTGACTACATATTTCACTAGTCAGGGCTTTGAGCAAAACATTGGCAAGTGTGTTTCCTACACAAAACTGAAGTTCAGTGTTGTTTTTTAAGGCATAATGCAATAATTATCTATAAATATGAGCTACTACTGCCTCACTTCGCAGTTCATCACAGCAAAAGGTGTGCCAACAATCGGTCAGAATGGGGTTCTACCCTCCATCTGATACCATAGTCCCAGAAGAACGCTCATCAATAGCAAAAGCGCACCCAAAAGAAGGCAATACTTTCTGCCCGCTTCGCGCTCAGGTAGAAACCCTACGGCTCCTCATCACGGTTGTAGGCATTTCGAGTTTGCGAAAGAAACTCAAGAATCATACTATAGAAATGATCCTATGAAGAATGACCTTGAATCTTAAAGCCTTCAGGATAGTAGAACTACCCCGGCCAACCGCAAACCAAAGGAGTGTGTGGGCCAGCTTAATTAGAAGTTGCTCGAATGTATCCCATCTGACTACATATTTCACTAGTCAGGGCTTTGAGCAAAACATTGGTAAGTGTGTTTCCTACACAAAACTGAAGTTCAGTGTTGTTTTTTAAGGTATAATCCAATAATTATCTATAGATATTAGCTACTTCTGATTTACTTCGCAGTTCATCACAGCAATAGGTGTGCCAGCAACCGCTCAGAATGGGGTTCTACCCTCCATCTGACACCATAGACCCTGAAGAACGGTCATCAATAGCAGAAGCGCACCCAAAAGAAGGCAATGCTTTCTGCCCGCTTCGCGCTCAGGTAGAAACCCTACGGCTCCTCGTCACGGTTGTAGGCATTTCGAGTTTGCGAAAGAAACTCAACAATCATACTATAGAAATGATCCTATGAAGAATGACCTTGAATCGTAAAGCCTTCAGGATAGTAGAACTACCCCGGCCAACCACAAACTGAAGGAGTGTGTGGCTCAGCTTAATTAGAAGTTGCTCGAATGTATCCCATCTGACTAAATATTTCACTAGTCAAATCTTTGCGCAAAACATTGGTAAGTGTGTTTCCTACACAAAACTGAAGTTCAGTGTTGTTTTTTAAGGTATAATCCAATAATTATCTATAGATATTAGCTACTTCTGATTTACTTCGCAGTTCATCACAGCAAAAGGTGTGCCAGCAACCGCTCAGAATGGGGTTCTACCCTCCATCTGACACCATAGACCCTGAAGAACGGTCATCAATAGCAGAAGCGCACCCAAAAGAAGGCAATGCTTTCTGCCCGCTTCGCGCTCAGGTAGAAACCCTACGGCTCCTCGTCACGGTTGTAGGCATTTCGAGTTTGCGAAAGAAACTCAACAATCATACTATAGAAATGATCCTATGAAGAATGACCTTGAATCCTAAAGCCTTCAGGATAGTAGAACTACCCCGGCCAACCACAAACTGAAGGAGTGTGTGGCTCAGCTTAATTAGAAGTTGCTCGAATGTATCCCATCTGACGAAATAGTTTACAAGTCAAGGCTTTTTGGAAAACATTGGTTACTGTGTTTCCTACACAAGACTGTAGTTCAGTTTTGTTTTTTAAGGTATAATCGAATAATTATCTATAGATATTAGCTACTTCTGATTTACTTCGCAGTTCATCACAGCAAAAGGTGTGCCAGCAACCGCTCAGAATGGGGTTCTACCCTCCATCTGACACCATAGTCCCTGAAGAACGGTCATCAATAGCAGAAAGGTACCCAAAAGAAGGCAATGCTATCTGCCCGCTTCGCGCTCACGTAGAAACCCTACGGCTCCTCGTCACGGTTGTAGGCATTTCGAGTTTGCGAAAGAAACTCAACAATCATACTATAAAAATGATCCTATGAAGAATGACCTTGAATCCTAAAGCCTTCAGGATAGTAGAACTACCCCGGCCAACCACAAACTGAAGGAGTGTGTGGCTCAGCTTAATTAGAAGTTGCTCGAATGTATCCCATCTGACTAAATATTTTACAAGTCAAGGCTTTGTGGAAAACATTGGTTACTGTGTTTCCTACACAATACTGAAGTTCAGTTTTGTTTTTTAGTGTTTAATCCAATAATTATCTATAAATATTAGCTACTACTGCCTCACTTCGCAGTTCATCACAGCAAAAGGTGTGCCAACAACCGGTCAGAATGGGGTTCTACCCTCCATCTGACACCATAGTCCCTGAAGAACGGTCATCAATAGCAGAAGGGCAGCCAAAAGAAGGCAATGCTATCTGCCCGCTTCGCGCTCACGTAGAAGCCCTACGGCTCCTCGTCACGGTTGTAGGCATTTCGAGTTGTATTGTTGACTCTGTGAGATGAGCCACAGAAGATTGTGTACTCATCTTCCTAAGCTTTCCCTAACCATTTATCCCGCTTGTTACCGTACTTGTTATTCGTATCTCGCCTATTTCTATCCTTGAGTGAACAACTGAGACAAGTTCTAAAACATTGCCACATTGCTATCGCACTGAAGTGCAGCATGAAGAAGGCATTTCGAGTTTGCGAAAGAAACTCAACAATCATACTATAGAAATGATCCTATGAAGAATGACCTTGAATCCTAAAGCCTTCAGGATAGTAGAACTACCCCGGCCAACCACAAACTGAAGGAGTGTGTGGCTCAGCTTAATTAGAAGTTGCTCGAACGTATCCCAACTGACTAAATATTTCACTAGTCAAATCTTTGCGCAAAACATTGGTAAGTGTGTTTCCTACACAAGACTGTAGTTCAGTTTTGTTTTTTAAGGTATAATAGAATAATTATCTATAAATATTAGCTACTTCTTGTTTACTTCGCAGTTCATCACAGCAAAAGGTGTGCCAGCTACCGCTCCTAATGGGGTTCTACCCTCCATCTGATACCATGGTCCCTGAAGAACGGTCATCAATAGCAGAAGCGCACCCAAAAGAAGGCAATGCTTTCTGCCCGCTTTGCGATCAGGTAGAAACCCTACGGCTCCTCATCACAGCCGTAGGATTTTCGAGTTTGCGAAAGAAACTCAACAAGCATGCATAATGTAAAACCCCGAGACTAGGGAACCACGTCAGGACAGACACAAACACGAAGCCGTTTTTTCATTGTCAACAATCATACTATGGAAACGATCCTATGAAGAATGACCTTGAATCTTAAAGCCTTCAGGATAGTAGAACTGCCCCGGCCAACCACAAACTGACGAAGTGTGTGGCACAGCTTAATTAGAAGTTGCTCAAATGTATCCCATCTGACTAACTATTTCACTAGTCAAGGCTTTCTGCAAGACATTGGCAACTATGTTTCCTTCGCAAGACTAAAGTTCAGTTTTGTTTTTTAAGGTATAATCCAATAATTATCTATAAATATTAGCTACTTCTGCCTTACTTCGCAGTTCATCACAGCAAAAGGTGTGCCAGCAACCGCTCAGAATTGGGTTCTACCCACCATCTGACACCATAGTCCCTGAAGAACGGTCATCAATAGCAGAAGGGCACCCAAAAGAAGGCAATGCTTTCTGCCCGCTTCGCGCTCAGGTAGAAACCCTACGGCTCCTCATCTCGGTTGTAGGCATTTCGAGTTTGCGAACGAAACTCAACAATCACACTATAGAAATGATCCTATGAAGAATGACCTTGAATCCTAAAGCCTTCAGGATAGTAGAACTACCGCGGCCAACCACAAACTGAAGGAGTGTGTGGCTCAGCTTAATTAGAAGTTGCTCGAATGCATCCCATCTGACGAAATAGTTTACAAGTCAAGGCTTTTTGGAAAACATTGGTTACTGTGTTTCCTACACAAGACTGTAGTTCAGTTTTGTTTTTTAAGGTATAATCGAATAATTATCTATAAATATTAGCTACCTCTTGTTTACTTCGCAGTTCATCACAGCAAAAGGTGTGCCAGCAACCACTCAGAATGGGGTTCTACCCTCCATCTGAAACCATTGTTCCAGAAGAGCGGTCATCAATAGCAGAAGCGCACCGAAAGAAGGCAATGCTTTCTGCCCGTTTCGCGCTCAGGTAGAAACCCTACGGCTCCTCATCACGGTTGCGGGCATTTCGAGTCTGCGAAAGAAACTCAAGAATCATACTATAGAAATGATGCTATGAAGTATGACCTTGAATATTAAAGCCTTGAGGATAGTAGAAATAGCCCGGCCAACTACAAACTGAAGGAGTGTGTGGCTCACCTTAATTAGAAGTTGGTCGAAGGAATCCCATCTGACTAAATATTTCACTAGTCGAATCTTTGCGCAAAACATTGGTAACTGTGTTTGCTACACAAGACAAAAGCTCAGTTTCCTTTTCTAGAGCATAATCGAATAATTATATATATATATATATATATATATATATATATATATATATATAAAGAGGGGGGAAAGCCATTAAAAAAATAGGTAAATGATGCTAGACGTGTTTGAAATTCAAACTTACAGTTAAGATGGCTTCTATGGCTGCACGTAGAGAAACAGATACTCATTGAACGATGCGACAGCACCAGAGGACACGTGTTTCGCCGTGTTTGCGGCTCGTCGGCCCTGGGTAGCTGCGCATCGTTCGGGATTGGCAAACCAGGGGTCACTCAGCGAGCGATATACACCTGGGAGGGTGACCGAGCACTCCTCAATGCCACAGTGCAAGCCAGTGAATTATAAAGAGGGGGGGAAAGCCATTAAAAAAATAGGTAAATGATGCTAGACGTGTTTGAAATTCAAACTTACAGTTAAGATGGCTTCTATGGCTGCACGTAGAGAAACAGATACTCATTGAACGATGCGACAGCACCAGAGGACACGTGTTTCGCCGTGTTTGCGGCTCGTCGGCCCTGGGTAGCTGCGCATCGTTCGGGATTGGCAAACCAGGGGTCACTCAGCGAGCGATATACACCTGGGAGGGTGACCGAGCACTCCTGAATGCCACAGTGCAAGCCAGTGAATTATAAAGAGGGGGGGAAAGCCATTAAAAAAATAGGTAAATGATGCTAGACGTGTTTGAAATTCAAACTTACAGTTAAGATGGCTTCTATGGCTGCACGTAGAGAAACAGATACTCATTGAACGATGCGACAGCACCAGAGGACACGTGTTTCGCCGTGTTTGCGGCTCGTCGGCCCTGGGTAGCTGCGCATCGTTCGGGATTGGCAAACCAAGGGTCACTCAGCGAGCGATATACACCTGGGAGGGTGACCGAGCACTCCTCAATGCCACAGTGCAAGCCAGTGAATTATAAAGAGGGGGGAAAGCCATTAAAAAAATAGGTAAATGATGCTAGACGTGTTTGAAATTCAAACTTACAGTTAAGATGGCTTCTATGGCTGCACGTAGAGAAACAGATACTCATTGAACGATGCGACAGCACCAGAGGACACGTGTTTCGCCGTGTTTGCGGCTCGTCGGCCCTGGGTAGCTGCGCATCGTTCGGGATTGGCAAACCAGGGGTCACTCAGCGAGCGATATACACCTGGGAGGGTGACCGAGCACTCCTCAATGCCACAGTGCAAGCCAGTGAATTATAAAGAGGGGGGGAAAGCCATTAAAAAAATAGGTAAATGATGCTAGACGTGTTTGAAATTCAAACTTACAGTTAAGATGGCTTCTATGGCTGCACGTAGAGAAACAGATACTCATTGAACGATGCGACAGCACCAGAGGACACGTGTTTCGCCGTGTTTGCGGCTCGTCGGCCCTGGGTAGCTGCGCATCGTTAGCTGGCCCTGGGTAGCTGCGCAACGATGCGCAGCTACCCAGGGCCGACGAGCCGCAAACACGGCGAAACACGTGTCCTCTGGTGCTGTCGCATCGTTCAATGAGTATCTGTTTCTCTACGTGCAGCCATAGAAGCCATTTAACTGTAAGTTTGAATTTCAAACACGTCTAGCATCATTTACCTATTTTTTTAATGGCTTTCCCCCCTCTTTATAATTCACTGGCTTGCACTGTGGCATTGAGGAGTGCTCGGTCACCCTCCCAGGTGTATATCGCTCGCTGAGTGACCCCTGGTTTGCCAATCCCGAACGATGCGCAGCTACCCAGGGCCGACGAGCCGCAAACACGGCGAAACACGTGTCCTCTGGTGCTGTCGCATCGTTCAATGAGTATCTGTTTCTCTACGTGCAGCCATAGAAGCCATCTTAACTGTAAGTTTGAATTTCAAACACGTCTAGCATCATTTACCTATTTTTTTAATGGCTTTCCCCCCCTCTTTATAATTCACTGGCTTGCACTGTGGCATTGAGGAGTGCTCGGTCACCCTCCCAGGTGTATATCGCTCGCTGAGTGACCCCTGGTTTGCCAATCCCGAACGATGCGCAGCTACCCAGGGCCGACGAGCCGCAAACACGGCGAAACACGTGTCCTCTGGTGCTGTCGCATCGTTCAATGAGTATCTGTTTCTCTACGTGCAGCCATAGAAGCCATCTTAACTGTAAGTTTGAATTTCAAACACGTCTAGCATCATTTACCTATTTTTTTAATGGCTTTCCCCCCCTCTTTATAATTCACTGGCTTGCACTGTGGCATTGAGGAGTGCTCGGTCACCCTCCCAGGTGTATATCGCTCGCTGAGTGACCCCTGGTTTGCCAATCCCGAACGATGCGCAGCTACCCAGGGCCGACGAGCCGCAAACACGGCGAAACACGTGTCCTCTGGTGCTGTCGCATCGTTCAATGAGTATCTGTTTCTCTACGTGTAGCCATAGAAGCCATCTTAACTGTAAGTTTGAATTTCAAACACGTCTAGCATCATTTACCTATTTTTTAATGGCTTTCCCCCCCTCTTTATAATTCACTGGCTTGCACTGTGGCATTGAGGAGTGCTCGGTCACCCTCCCAGGTGTATATCGCTCGCTGAGTGACCCCTGGTTTGCCAATCCCGAACGATGCGCAGCTACCCAGGGCCGACGAGCCGCAAACACGGCGAAACACGTGTCCTCTGGTGCTGTCGCATCGTTCAATGAGTATCTGTTTCTCTACGTGCAGCCATAGAAGCCATCTTAACTGTAAGTTTGAATTTCAAACACGTCTAGCATCATTTACCTATTTTTTTAATGGCTTTCCCCCCCTCTTTATAATTCACTGGCTTGCACTGTGGCATTGAGGAGTGCTCGGTCACCCTCCCAGGTGTATATCGCTCGCTGAGTGACCCCTGGTTTGCCAATCCCGAACGATGCGCAGCTACCCAGGGCCGACGAGCCGCAAACACGGCTAAACACGTGTCCTCTGGTGCTGTCGCATCGTTCAATGAGTATCTGTTTCTCTACGTGCAGCCATAGAAGCCATCTTAACTGTAAGTTTGAATTTCAAACACGTCTAGCATCATTTACCTATTTTTTTAATGGCTTTCCCCCCCTCTTTATAATTCACTGGCTTGCACTGTGGCATTGAGGAGTGCTCGGTCACCCTCCCAGGTGTATATCGCTCGCTGAGTGACCCCTGGTTTGCCAATCCCGAACGATGCGCAGCTACCCAGGGCCGACGAGCCGCAAACACGGCGAAACACGTGTCCTCTGGTGCTGTCGCATCGTTCAATGAGTATCTATATATATATATATATATATATATATATATAAGTACAGAAAAGGTAAAGAAGGGATTCAGAAGCCTTGAGGGAGAGTTTAAAAAATTTATTACAACTAATTACGGGAGAGAACTAAGGTTTATTTACATGTTACAGGGGTCGACGTTTCGGCGACAGCGTCGCCTTCCACAGGACTAAAGGGGATTGTAGTGGGTCATCGCTTATAGAAGGGCGGGGAGAGTTACGAGAGAGGAGGAATCCGCACGTGGAACGGGTGCTGGTCTTCGGGAGTTTTTCCAGGAGCTTTGTCCTTGGTCGTCACTGGGGAGTGGGGATCTGTAAAGATAAAAGGAAGAGGCGGCAGAAAGAACGGAAGTGGGTCGATGTGCTCAAACCTGATCATGAGCTGAGGCTGCGGACTGTGGACAATATGCCCGGGTCTTCGTTTATTGTGCATTGGAATTTATGGATTAAATAAGACTCACGTTGTTGTCTGCTACGGTTGGATGTGAAACTTGACTGTAAAATGAATACAGTTATGTCACTGAAGGAATGGCCGGGTTCGCGAAAGTGGCGGGAGACCGGGAGATTTGGTTTCTTTGTCACATCTGATTTATGATTGTTGAATCGAATTCTGAAACTTGTTGTAGTTTGGCCAATGTACTGTGCATTACAAAAATTGCACTGTAATAAATATACGACGTTAGAGGAGTTGCAGTCGTGGTCGCCACTTATCTTTATATGGAAATTACAATTTGTACTGTGAACTGTATCCGCGGTCTGCATCAGGTTACAAATTTGACATCTACGTCCCATGCAAGGGTGACAGCCTTTTGCTGTATGTTCCGGTTTGTTAATCTTAGCGTGTACCAAGTGATCCTGAATGTTCTGCGCACGACGATATGTTATACGGGGCGGTGTAGGGAATATTTCCTTCAGACGTTCCGACTGGGATAGAAGGGGCTGGTGCCGTTGTAAGATATTTTTAAGGTCAGGGATATTACCATTAAAGGTTAGAGTGAGGTTAACACATTCTTCATCTTTAGGTTGCTTTGATTTGTTCAGGAGATCAGTGCGGTTCGTATGGCGGGCTTTACTGAGTGCATTTTTCACTAGGTCTGGCGGGAATTGTCGATTAACTAAAGTTAACTTTAGTTAATCCTTTAATGGTAATATCCCTGACCTTAAAAATATCTTACAACGGCACCAGCCCCTTCTATCCCAGTCGGAACGTCTGAAGGAAATATTCCCTACACCGCCCCGTATAACATATCGTCGTGCGCAGAACATTCAGGATCACTTGGTACACGCTAAGATTAACAAACCGGAACATACAGCAAAAGGCTGTCACCCTTGCATGGGACGTAGATGTCAAATTTGTAACCTGATGCAGACCGCGGATACAGTTCACAGTACAAATTGTAATTTCCATATAAAGATAAGTGGCGACCACGACTGCAACTCCTCTAACGTCGTATATTTATTACAGTGCAATTTTTGTAATGCACAGTACATTGGCCAAACTACAACAAGTTTCAGAATTCGATTCAACAATCATAAATCACATGTGACAAAGAAACCAAATCTCCCGGTCTCCCGCCACTTTCGCGAACCCGGCCATTCCTTCAGTGACATAACTGTATTCATTTTACAGTCAAGTTTCACATCCAACCGTAGCAGACAACAACGTGAGTCTTATTTAATCCATAAATTCCAATGCACAATAAACGAAGACCCGGGCATATTGTCCACAGTCCGCAGCCTCAGCTCATGATCAGGTTTGAGCACATCGACCCACTTCCGTTCTTTCTGCCGCCTCTTCCTTTTATCTTTACAGATCCCCACTCCCCAGTGACGACCAAGGACAAAGCTCCTGGAAAAACCCCCCAAGACCAGCACCCGTTCCACGTGCGGATTCCTCCTCTCTGGTAACTCTCCCCGCCCTTCTATAAGCGATGACCCACTACAATCCCCTTTAGTCCTGTGGAAGGCGACGCTGTCGCCGAAACGTCGACCCCTGTAACATGTAAATAAACCTTAATTCTCTCCCGTAATTAGTTGTAATAAATTTTTTAAACTCTCCCTCAAGGCTTCTGAATCCCTTCTTTACCTTTTCTGTACTTATATACTTACGTGTCCATCCGTACCCCCTGAATCATCAGCATATATATATATATATATTCGAATCGAATATATAATTATTCGATTATGCTCTAGAAAAGGAAACTGAGCTTTTAGCTACTTCTGCCTTAATCAGACATAACGGAGAATATGGTGAGGAGGAGGTCTCACTTAAATCAATTTGAAAAAAAAATGTGGCGTCCTGTTGTTCTCGGTAGTTGGTAGCCTTTATCGCAGGTGGATGACGCAGGCCGTATTTGGAATATTTTGAGTCTTAGTTCGTTTTTAATAAGAAATAACAAAGACTATGCTGAAGATGTACAGGGTTAGTCTCACAAACGTTATACATTTTGATCGCATCGTAAAAATAGAAGACTGGGTTTATCCAACACCAAACTTTGCAGACTCGTAGCCATTTTTCTGAAGTTTTGTTGGAATTTTTTGTGGGCATTATGGTCCTGTAGAAGAAAAATTAAAAATCAAGCAAAATTTCACTCTATGCATTTTCTATGGCCTATCTCACTCAAAAGCCGACATCTTCTGCTGTGTGCGCTTCATTTTCATTTCACCACACACAGGTGGCACCAGCATACGGAACAAGACTAGAACTTGAGGATTGGTGCATAACGTCAGAATTGGCCTGTCAGATCGTTGTAGGCAGCGCTACCTGTGTGAAGTGATGTGAACGTGGAGCAGACACAAGAAAAAATGGCGGTGTTTGTGTGGGATAGGCCATTGAAAATGCATGGGGCGAGATTTTGCTTTATTTTTAATTTTCTTTCTACATGACTATAGCGCTTACAAAAAATTCAAATGAAACTTCAGATAAATGGCTATCAGTCTGCAAAGTTTGGGATGGGCCAAACCTAGTCTTCTATTTTTACGGTGCGATTGAAATGTGTAACGTTTGCTAGAATAACCCTGTAGAAACGCATTTTACCAGACGCAATTATACCTCCAGACTCGTATTTCCTCTTTCAAGGCTTCCGTGCGTCGAAATGGTGAAGACTGAATCACCAAAAACAAGGTGAATGACACAAAATGCAAAACGGGATTGTCGAAGAAGCGTGGGTTTCCCCACTCTCTAAAGCCAAAATAAAGTTGTTGTTGAAGCGTGGGTTCACATTGTTCTTCTTATTTTCCTTTTACTTCTTCCTCTTCGTCGTCTTCGTGTCCTCGTTGTGCTTCTTCTTCTGCTTCTTCTTCTTCCTCTTCTTGTTGTTTGTTTGTTTGTTTGTTGTCGTTGTAGTTACTATTACTTGGTAGCCTTTATGGTAAGTGGGCGACGCAGGCGCTTTTTTGAATACTTTTTGAGTTGTAGTTCGTTTTTAATAAACTATAACGGAGAATATGCTGAAGATGTAAAAATGCATTTTACCAGACGCAATTATACGTCCATACTCGTATTGCTTGGTCCCTGGTCCCTGGCCCAATCCAGCCCAGCAATGCTCTGCGCTCAAAGCTGTTTTGACATTTCTTGACACCATTGGACTTCGATCTTTATTGTGAAGGGGCTCGTTATTTTCTTCCCCACATCCCCACGAGCAATGGGATAGAGTATCGCCTCTTGCGATGAACCTCCCCACTTTCCAAAGTCAAAATAAAGTTGTTGTTGTTCATACTCGTATTTCCTATTTAGAGGCTTCCGTGGGCTGAAATGACGAACCCATGAATCACCAAAAACGAGGAGGAGAATGACACAAAATGCAAAACGGGATTGTCGAAGAAGCGTGGGTTCGCATTCTTCTTTTCTTCTTGTCCTTCACCTTCTTCTTCGTCGTCTTCTTCTTCGTCGTCGTCTTCGTGTGCTTCGTCTGCTTCGTATTCTTCCTCTTCGTCGTCGTCCTCCTGTGCTTCTTGTGCCGCTTCTTCCTCTTGTTGTTGTTTGTTGTTGTTGTTATTACCTCGTAGCCTTTATGGCAAGTGGCCGATGCAGGCGCTTTTTGGAATATTTTGAGTCGTAGTTCGTTTTCAATAAGAAATAACGGAGAATATGCTGAAGATGTGGAAATGCATTTTACCAGGCGCGTTTATACCTCCACACTCTCCACACTCGTATTTCCCATTTCGAGGCTTCCGTGCGTCGAAATCGTGAACTACTGATTCACCAAAAACAAGGAGGAGAATTACACAAAAAGCAAAACGGGATTGTCGAAGAAGCATGGGTTAGCATTTTTCCTCTTAGTTTTCGTCTTCTTCTTCTGCTTCTTTGTCTTCGTCGAAATGTTCATGTGCTTCATCTTCTTCGTCATCGTCTTCGTGTGCTTCTTGTGTTGTTTCTACTTCCTCTTCTTCTTGTTGTTTTTTTGTTTTTTGTTTGTTTGTTGTAGTTGTTTCTATTACTTGGTAGCCTTTAGACAACTGGGCGACGCTGGCGCTTTTTGGAATACTTTGAGTTGTAGTTCGTTTTTAATCAGAAATGACAGAGCATATGCTGAGGGCGAGGACTCACTTAAATTAATTTGTAAAAATAATATGGCATCCAGTTGTTCTCGGTACCTGGTAGCCTTTATGGCAAGCGGGCGACGCAGGCGCTCTTTGGAATACTTTGAGTTGTTGTTCGTTGTTAATAAGACATAACAGAGAATATGTTGAAGAGGAGGATTTACTTCAATTAATATGGAAAAATATAACGTGCTGTTGTTTTCGGAACTTGGTAGCCTTTATGACAAGTGGGCGACGCAGGCACTTTTTAGAATATTTTGAGTCGTAGTTCGCTCTTAATAAGAGATAACGGAGAATATGCTGAAGATGTAGAAAGGCATTTTAACAGACGCAATTATACCTCCATACTCGTATTTCCTATTTCGAGGCTTCCGTGCGTCGAAGTGACGAACTACTAAGTCACCAAGAACAAGGAGGATAATGACAAAAATGCAAAACGGGATTGTCGAAGAAGCGTAGGTTCGCATTCTTCTTTTCTTCTTCCTTCTTCTTCTTCTTCTCTTTCTTCTTTTTCATCGTCGTCCTCGTGTGTCCTTCTTCTCGTTCTCCTTCGTCGTCGGCTTCGTCTGCTTCTTCGTCGGCTTCTTCTTGTGCTTCTTGCGCTGTTTCTTCTGCCTCTTCTTCTTGTTGTTCTTGTTTGTCTGTTTCTTGTTGTTATTACTTGGTAGCTTTTATGGCAAGTGGGCGACGCAGGCGGTTTTTGGAATACTTTGAGTTATAGTTCGTTTTTAATAAGAAATGACGGAGAATATGCTGAGTGTATCCAGTATTTCGGGCAGCTGTGGCTGCCTGATGAACTGCGCACGTTTATGCTTTCAACAATAGCATTATCTTCAAATGAAAAGTGATTCTTTTTAGTTTGTACGTGCAGACTAAAGACGCGTGTATGCGGTATTTCGGGCAGCAGTGGCTGCCTGATGAACTGTGCACGTTTATGGTTTCGACCATGGCATTATTTCAAATTATAGGTGATTTTTTATTCTGTACGTGCGGGCTAAACACGCTTCTATGCGGTATTTCGGGCAGCAGTGGCTGGGTGATGAGCTGTGCGCGTTTATGCTTTCGACAATGGCATGCTCTTCAAATTATAGATGATTCTTTTTATTTTGTACGTGCTGACTAAACACGCGTGTATGCGGTATTTCGGACGACACTGGCTGCATGGTGAACTGTGCACGTTTATGCTTTCGACAATGGCATTATTTGCAAATTATAGGTGATTTTTTATTTTGTACGTGCTGACTAAACACGCGTATATGCGGTATTTCGGGCAGCAGTGCCTGCCTGATGAACTGTACACGTTTATGCTTTCAACAATGGCATTATTTTCAAATTAACGGTTATTCTTTTTATTTTTATGGGCGCACTAAACACGCGTGTATGCGATATTTCAGGCGAGACTGGCTGCATGATGAACTGTGCACGTTTATGCTTTCGACAAAGGCATTATTTCTAAATTGTAGGTCATTCTTTTTATTTTGTACGTGCGGACTAAACACGCGTGTATGGGGTATTTCGGGCGACACTGGCTGCATGATGAACTGTGCACGTTTATGCTTCTGACAAAGGCATTATATCCAAATTATAGGTGATTTTTTAAATTTTGTACGTGCTGACTAAACACGCGTGTATGCGGTATTTTGGGCGAGACTGGCTGCATGATGAACTGTGCACGTTTGTGCTTTCGACAAAGGCATTATTTCCAAATTATAGGTGATTCTTTTTATTTTGTACGTGCGCACCAAACACGCGCGTATGCGATATTTCGGGCGACACTGGCTGCATGATGAACTGCGCACGTTTATGCTTCCGACAAACGCATTATTTCCAAATTATAGGTGATTCGTTTTATTTGGTACATGCGGACTAAACACGCGTGTATGCGGTATTTTGGGCGTTACTCGCTTCATGATGAAATGTCCACGTTTATGCTTTCGACAATGGCTGGCATGATTTTCAAATTGTAGGTTATACTTTTAATTTTGTACTCCTGACTAAACACGCGTGTATGCGGTATTTCGGGCGACACTGGCTGCATGATGAACTGTGCACGTTTATGATTTCGACAAAGGCATTATTTATAAATTGTAGGTGATTCTTTTTATTTTGTACGTGCGGACTAAACACGCGTGTATGCGGTATTTCCGGCGAGACTGGCTGCATGATGTACTGTGCACGTTTATGCTTCCGACAAAGGCATTATTTCTAAATTGTAGGTGATTCTCTTTATTTTGTACGTGCGGACTAAACGCGCGTCTATGCGGTATTTCGTGCGAGACTGGCTGCATGATGAACTGTGCACGTTTATGCTTTCGACAAGGGCATTATTTCTAAATTGTAGGTGATTCTTTTTATTTGTACGAGCGGATTAAACACACGTGTATGCGGTATTTCGGGCGAGACAGGCTGCATGATCAACTGTGCACGTTTACGCTTTCGACAAAGGCATTATTTATAAATTGTAGGTGATTCTTTTTATTTGGTACGAGCGGACTAAACACGCGTGTATGCGGTATTTCGGGCGAGACAGGCTGCATGATCAACTGTGCACGTTTACGCTTTCGACAAAGGCATTATTTATAAATTGTAGGTGATTCTTTTTATTTTGTACGAGCGAACTAAACACGCGTGTATGCGGTATTTCGGGCGAGACAGGCTGCATGATCAACTATGCACGTTTCCCTTACAAAAATCGTTTTTGAGTTTCTTGTGTGTCCCTGATGTGTTCATAATGAGTTATAAGGAACACATCAGAAACTCAATGTATAATGTGTTTTTGCATCACATTCCTATTAGGAATTCCGCTGACTTTTGACATTAACATTTCTAATGAGAAATTGTCATTGATATTCTATTGAGCTTTTAATGTAAAAAATCATTAAGATATGTGCCCTAGCTCTGAATAGAAATGAAAGTGGTTTCAGGATGTGGCCAAGCAATCAGCTACTTTATAACTCTTCACTGTTGCTATGTGAAGAGTAGCACACATATTCATTAGGTTAAGAAAGAGGTGCACAATTTGTCCATGCACATGGTCGCACACAGACAAACGTAACCTGAGTAATGTCAGTGTTAAAGAAGGTTGGACAAGATGCTACAGTAAGTTCCATCCTACTACAGATAAATTTAATTATTTTCACAAAAATGCAGAGACTGGGTTTATTTCAGTGCACACGTTCTGCTTGCAATCACTCGCTTGGTTGCAGCAATTTCATCATGAACATCCATGCCCAGAGCAAAAGAAAAACTGGGTGATATATTGCTGTTCAGTTAGTACACCCTGAGGGTATAGTGGAAATTCCTTTTTTTTAATTGATATGAAAGGGTGAAACATGTCAGTGTATCTTTATTTCCGTGTTCAATATCCTTCAGCAGGAAGGCAGCTACACAAAAACGTGAGAAATATGCTCAGGGCTGTCTGAGATAAAGAAGCTTCAAAGCTCCAAAGCAAATTGAAGCTTATTTCGTTACGTAGCGCAATGATACGATTTGCTGGTAGCATCACTGTAGTCTCAAAATGAAAGAAGGTCAGCCACCAATAAGTTGGGTTCCTTTCAAAAAAACAAATTGGCAAATTGGAGCTTATTTCTTCATGTGGAGCAATGACACGATTTGCCGGTAGCATCACTGTAGTCTCAAAAAGAAAGAAGGTCATCCGCCAATGAGTTAAGTCCCTTTCGAAAAAAAAAACAAATTGGCAAATTGGAGCTTATTCCGTCATGTGGAGCAATGACACGATTTGCAAGTACCATCACTATAGTCTCAAAAAGAAAGAAGGTCAACCACCAATGAGTTGGGTCCCTTTCGAAAAAACAAATTGGCAAATTGGAGCTTATTTCTTCATGTGGAGCAATGACACGATTTGCCGGTAGCATCACTGTAGTCTCAAAAAGAAAGAAGGTCATCCGCCAATGAGTTGGGTCCCTTTCGAAAAAAACAAATTGGCAAATTGGAGCTTATTTCTTCATGTGGAGCAATGACACGATTTGCCGGTAGCCTCACTGTAGTCTCAAAAAGAAAGAAGGTCATCCGCCAATGAGTTGGGTCCCTTTCGAAAAAAAAAAACAAATTGGCAAATTGGAGCTTATTTCGTCATGTGGAGCAATGACACGATTTGCCGGTAGCATCACTCTAGTCTCAAAATGAAAGAAGGTCAGCCACCAATAAGTTGGGTTCCTTTCGAAAAAAACAAATTGGCAAATTGGAACTTATTTCGTCATGTGGAGCAATGACACGATTTGCCGGTAGCATCACTGTAGTCTCAAAAAGAAAGAAGGTCAGCCACCAATAAGTTGGGTTCCTTTCGAAAAAAACAAATTGGCAAATTGGAGCTTATTTCTTCATGTGGAGCAATGACACGATTTGCCGGTAGCATCACTGTAGTCTCAAAAAGAAAGAAGGTCATCCGCCAATGAGTTGGGTCCCTTTCGAAAAAAAACAAAACAAATTGGCAAATTGGAGCTTATTTCGTCATGTGGAGCAATGACACGATTTGCAAGTACCATCACTATAGTCTCAAAAAGAAAGAAGGTCAACCACCAATGAGTTGGGTCCCTTTCGAAAAAACAAATTGGCAAATTGGAGCTTATTTCTTCATGTGGAGCAATGACACGATTTGCCGGTAGCATCACTGTAGTCTCAAAAAGAAAGAAGGTCATCCGCCAATGAGTTGGGTCCCTTTCGAAAAAAACAAATTGGCAAATTGGAGCTTATTTCTTCATGTGGAGCAATGACACGATTTGCCGGTAGCATCACTGTAGTCTCAAAAAGAAAGAAGGTCATCCGCCAATGAGTTGGGTCCCTTTCGAAAAAAAAAAAACAAATTGGCAAATTGGAGCTTATTTCGTCATGTGGAGCAATGACACGATTTGCCGGTAGCATCACTCTAGTCTCAAAATGAAAGAAGGTCAGCCACCAATAAGTTGGGTTCCTTTCGAAAAAACAAATTGGCAAATTGGAGCTTATTTCTTCATGTGGAGCAATGACACGATTTGCCGGTAGCATCACTGTAGTCTCAAAAAGAAAGAAGGTCATCTGCCAATGAGTTGGGTCCCTTTCGAAAAAAACAAATTGGCAAATTGGAACTTATTTCGTCATGTGGAGCAATGACACGATTTGCCGGTAGCATCACTGTAGTCTCAAAAAGAAAGAAGGTCAGCCACCAATAAGTTGGGTTCCTTTCGAAAAAAACAAATTGGCAAGAGTTTATTTCATCACATGGAGCAATGATACGATTTGCCGGTAGCATCACCGTAGCATCAAAAAGAAAGGTCATCCGCCAATCAGTTGTGTGATGCCGTGCACTATGTTACATGAATGCAAATCCTAGCCAGGAAGTTTGTATTGAAGCAACCTTTGAAAAAAAGAAAAAGAAAAAAAAATCTGTTGCCAAAAAGCAAGAGACAGGGCAACAAAAAGAAAACAGGATAATTGTGATCTTTGTGACATTTACTTTGCATTGCTCTGTCTCTGGCTTTTTGCCATCAGTCCTAGGTGCATTTTATTTCGTCAAAGGGCAATGTTCAACAGTATCACAGTAAAAGAAAATGAGCGATTTGTTATACAGACTCCAAGACATACTCCTCTGGGATCATCGATAAAACCATTTGTCCTGAGCAAGACAGTACAATACATTTCCTTACGTCCAGTGCACTGACAGTGACATATGCATTTGCTTCCTGAACAGATGCAAAATGAACTGAATTGCTGCCAGCAATGCAAGATAACATACTGTTCAAAACATACAGTTTTCTGAGTCTGAAGCACACATGAGCATTCACTGTACATGGATGATCGGTGCAGGTTGTGAAAATATCAGTGATTTGCCCAAATGAGTCTGCACCAGTTGAGACGAAAGAATTTTTCCGCCGCGACTTGTCCATCAAATCTACACAATAAGTAAAGGATCCAACCGTTGCTTTCTTGTACTTCATAATACCATCTTCTTTTCTTCCTTTCCCAAAAAGGTATATGCTGCCACACTTTGAACTTGCCTTTCTCATGTTGTACCCCTTCAACAACGATCTGACAAAAAGCTTGAGGTCATCATGTTGCCAAGGCGAGGTTGTAGAAAGGATTTGTGGAATGTTCTGCAAGATGCAGAACTTCTCCACAATCTGTGAATGGGCATACCTTGTCCCGTTTACAAATCGTACCAACTTCCCATTAATTGATTCAAATGGGTATGCCGAAAACCCCCAAAGAGGTCCCCACTCTTTCACATGGTCTACCATGTGGAGGAGTATATGGGCATTGTATGTCATGTTATGGATTCCGTACAGCTGTTCGTATTCCTCCAAAAATTCTTCCATGGCCTTTTTGACATAACCAATTTTGTCCACTGGGACATGAGATTGTAGGCAGAAGTGCATTATCTGCACAAACTTCGTCCAGTTTTTGTAATAAGTCTTTGGAAGATACTCTTTCAAAACAACCGGCGAAAAGTAGAGCACCCAGTCCCGCCACTCAGATGCCTTCCAGAACTTCATTTCTGATAGAGGTCTTGGAAGCCTGCTCATCTCCCAGACCGGGGTCATCTTCCTAAGTTGCTCATCGACCTGTGACATGTAGCTGCCAATGTTGTACGCAGAACGTTTCTTGTGGCTGAACCAGAGAAATGTAGTTGCCCGTGCAAACCCATTGCAGACCGCATGCATGTAGTCCACAACGAATGAGCTGCAGAAGTTGAAAAAAGTCATAAAGAAAAGGACACTTGGACCTTTCACTCCAAGGCGATGCACACCCCTCTCCTGTGCCTGTTTTGCATGCTTCACAAAACGTTCATGTGTCCTGAGCCTTGCTGCAGGCCTTTGCATGACGTATACACGGGTGTGCCCTCTGCCCTTGTCCACTACTTCACCACTGTGCTCGCACCATGCGCAGCTATGAGCACCGTTAAATTGGTTCATATTCATCACCATACACCGAGCAACAGTGTCCACAGTACACGGCCCCGGGTAAACACGGCATGTCTTGTTTTCTCCAGTCTGTGTCGTCCAAGCAATACCTTCCGAGGAAAGGCGATTCATAGTTTGAGCAAATGGCTTCAAGAAGCTATTCATTTTGGGTTTCTTTGCACCAAACCATAACCCAAAAAGCAACAACTGCTGTACCCTGTCCTTGTAAGGAAGCTCGTTTACTTGCAGCAACAACGGCCATACACTGTGTCCCGAAGACTCAAATAAAGGAACACCATCAGTGTTCCATGTCACTGATATATCATCACTTGTTATGGGTAACCTGCTATATGCTGCACTCTGACTTATATCGCCAACATCATAGGAACGACAAAGACGGCTTTGCAACAGCTTCCCACTTGTTAGCAACTGCTTTATCTGCGTGTCGATGTCCAGGGTGAAGAAGAAGGAGCCTGACTGCAAGAGGCTCGTCACACTGTGTGTTGAATTGCACTGGGGGCACTGCACACTCGAAGTTGTAGAGGGTTCTGCAGTCAGGTACTCCAAGCATTCGGGACAGTATGTGTGTGCTGTCCGTCTACATTCCGACAGTGAAGAAGAGTTCTTGAAAAATAAAAACTTTGTGTTTGGAAAGCTTGTTCCTTGAGGTAGGTGTGCATCAAGCACTTTCAGTAGGCTTTCTGTCGCTTCCTTTGATGCATGATGTCTTGGGCTGTGTGCCATCACCATAACCAAGCTTTGAGATCGTGACAGCTTTGATCCTGCGTAGAGTGGCTCGTCCTGGAAAATTTTAAGTCGAGAGCTTAGATAAGCATTTTTGCTGAAAATATTAGTGAACCAGGGGCTGCACAAAACACACAAAGCTTACCAGATCACTATTTCTGCCCAACATCTCATCGAGTTCCGACGTTCTGATGTTCCCGTCGCTCGAAGATGAGTCTTGCGAACTGTCATCACTTAATCCTGTGTCCTCGCTCTCGAAATTCGAATAGAGATCACCTCTGTCCGGGTCGTGGGAAGTTGTTGAAGAAGTGAGTTCGTTTGTTTGTGTTTCGTCTTCTTGGAAGGTTTGCAGCGTTGACATGACGAAATCACTCTCGGAATCGTCCGTACTACTGCAAGGGTCAGAGGAATTACTCGCTGCCTCCGTCACACCACCACTCGAGGCTTCATATGCTTTCAGCCTGCATTTCGTACGAACTGGAACATTACATGAGGCATCGTAAAGACACCTCTTGTATCCCTTTGTCTTGGGCATTTTTGTGCCCAACTAGCAAAAAAAAAACCCACTGTTGATTAAACTGATTTCGGAAAGGACGTCCAAAGTAAAACAAAGATCGCAAGCCAAGGCAAAGCGTAAAGCTGTCGCTTTGGCTTGGATTGACTCGCTTGCTCGAGCTGGCTTTATGTAGGATACAAAGAAAGACCGCCGTTATAGCACACTTTTACGGCGAATCTGGCGAGATTCAGTGTAGTGGTAATTCATAAAAAAAGAGAGAGAATATAATTTATTTCTAACTGAGAAAATGTGACTTTTTCAAGGATTTTACCAACCATACCTGTTGCCGCAAGATAGCCGTCTCAAGCCGGCTCCTGCATGTTGTGACAGGTTGTGGTTCCGCCATAGCATTTGATCTCGTGGTGCATTTCGGATTTCGGCATTTCTTCCTCGTCACTGTCACGATGTACGTCCTAGTGAAATGGCCATCTGAAGATACCTGGGACGTGTACAACGTGCGTGCGCTTACAGACGTTGGAACTGGCTTCCGATTAATGTACGAAGACAACGCACTTGAGAGTTTGCGTGGGACACTTGTTAGTGTTCAATGGAAGGCTGGCGAAGAACCGGCAATGGCGGAACTACTTGATTGTGGTAAGTGAACTACTACGTACTTTTAAATAACAGTTGGGTCTTTAAATAACAGTTGGGTTGGTGTACTCATTGACTTGACTGTGTCTGGTATCGTACCGCAGGTTCAGAGAAGTCGATGGAACGGAAACGGACGAGGTTTGCAAAACGTGGTGCTGGTGGCAGTGGCGGCGAAAAGGAGGCAACTGGGGAACCCCCCTTGAAGTCACAGAGGGTAAGTTTTGCACGTAGGGACGCTCCTGATTAGCATTATTTTTATTAACGTTAACATTTCCTTCAGCTGTATGTGTGCTTTAATATTTAGGCCGCACCGGTCCACAGTAAAAGAAGACAACCCGTGGCAACTGTAGACTACTATAGAGCATGTGTGTTTCTAGCTTTTGGAGAATTTTAAAAACACTGCATAAGTGTTACTGTAAGAAACTAACAACATAACATGTCTGTGCAGGTATCATGTAACAAGGAGACGTCTTCCCAGTGCAATTGCAGCTGCAAGCAAAAGTTGGAGGACATTCAGAAATATGTCGAAACATTGGAGGAGCGTTTGAAAGTTGCAGAGAACAATTATGGTAGGCTACCCTTCGTGTTGCAAATCAGCAGGACAGGATGCTAGATTATAGTCTTTCTCGCCACTGTTAGATTCCTCAGTGCATAACCTGTTGCCCCCTTTTCTCTCCTTTAAGCACTGCGTAATTTTTGCACTTCATGAAGTTGGCATGCGTTATTTTTACCTAAGTTGGTCTTTGCATTGCCAGATCATGCTGTGATTTATTCGGGTTACCATTTGGGGAATGTGTCAGCCTCAACTTTGCATTTTCCTGCTAAAGGTGTTTTTGCATGTCAATACCAATGATTTATTCAAGTTGGGTGAGGCTGGTACTTGTAGACTCCGGTTAGATTGACTTATGTTCATGGCAAAACATTCCAAACGATAAGCACAACTGTTCACCATGAACAGTTCTGATGACTGCATGTGTTGCATAGAGGCACCTCTGATTAGAATTTACTATGTATCGGGCCAGAAGTTTCACTTCAGGCACAGTATATCTCTGTCTACCCTCCGATTAGAGCAGTGCAATCTTCGGCTAACATCTTTAACCCTATACTACATCCTCCTTCCGGAAGCATTCGTGAACATCTGCAATTTTTGAGTGAAAAAAGAGTGTGGAAATTCACAGCAGTGCTGCTCAGGGTTGGCTTTTTTGGTTAACAAACCTAGACTTTTATGTTTAGGACTGTCTGCTTGATCACATGTTCCATCAGACAATCTCAAATATAGTTCACAACTGTAAGTCCATTTCTTAATAGCTACGTTCATAACGTGTGCTTTTTTAGTTTGGATTCTCAGAAATTTGGACAACATATAATGTCCGTTATTGAGACCCCAAGCTTCCAGACAACTTCTAGCCCGATCAGCCGCACAATATATTGTTTTGACACCTGAGCTTACATATTTTATGTTTCCTCCATGCCTCCCCAGACTCCTATCGAATGGTGCGCCAATTGCGAAAAATAAGCCGCAGTCTTGAGTCGTCAAAACAGGGCGCAACAGCTGAAGCGGAACAGGTTTTTTTTGTTTTTGGCTTTCTTTTTTTGTTGTTTAGTATAGTTTTCTTATTGCTGGTGATTATGTTTAGGAATGTTGATGTCAATTCCACTTTGCAGTCTTGATGGGTTGGCCTTTTGACAGTCCTTTATAGCATAGGCTCTGCTTGTTAATATCGTAGTATTGGTGGTATTTCTTGGTTTTCAAACATCCTATTGTGCTATTAGTGGCAGCTTGCATGTCATGTTGTTGTAACGTTTTATGCACTCATGAAGTTCACGACAAATTAATACATTGTGAATGGGAATGCTTGCAGTGTATGGAGTTTAGGTTGATGTCTTTTGAATTCACTATACAGGTGAACATTGGCAGTGGGGTTCTTGTCGAAAAGGCAGTTCTTGACAGGCTCCACTCCCACTGCCGAGGAGCACCAACAAAGTTCGCTAGAAGCCTTCTGCGCAACCTTTTCACAGAGGATGAGCTGCGCGGGAAATCGCTCTTTGGAAAAGGGTCAAACGCATGCAAAGATGGACCTGTCAAGGAGGCCCTCGATCCTGTGCGCGTCAACGCAGTAATTGGTATGTAAGACACCCATGACCTCAACATGAACTTGGCTTGCTTCGTTATGCTTTTGTAATGATCACAATGTTTTTGATTCTGCTGCAATATAATATATGCGACTTGAAACCTCCATGGAATAATTTCAGCCATATTTTTGATTAGTTATACTGTTTGCACCTGTTTCTTGATGGAGACAAAATGCACTTCAGGTTGCTTACTTTCCCTGCTTTATGCACCACTGGGAGGAATTACAAAAATTAAATTGATACAAATGATATGTTTCTTGTGAGGCTTGTGCTAGACACGTATGGATCGTGCATGGCAACCCCCGTTTGCAACACGTCTTCAAGCAATGGCACCAGTTTTTCCACGGCAGATTGCGTCATGAGAAATCCTGTTTTCATTTGGAAGTTCTGCATATGTTACTGTCATGTTAACATGGCTACATACCGGTTTACGCTCTGTTGTCCCTGAGCAAATCTGAGGTGCCCTTTGTTTTCACACGTGAGTTTCACATGTCGAACTATCTAAAAACATTCACATGTCAAACTGTAAAATATAGTCTGGTTAAAATTATTGAGTCACTGGAAGAGCAACAAAAGTTATCATCAGCAAGATGCTGGAACTTATTTTTCCCAACTTTTGACACATTAGGCACAAAGCTTTGCATGTTGGGCTGTCTGTAATGATACCTCTCTTATTTTGCAGGTTACGTGAGTGGCAAGTTTGACACCACTGTGGTCCAAATCAAAAACAGCCTTTCTTCTTTGGTGTCACGCGAAATAAAGTAATCTCCTTGTACGTACACAACTCCTGTTTTGGGTATCGTTAACTGCATGTACGCACTAATGTCACTATTTGTAGTTTGTTGGCTTCTTTATGAACCTAGCTATGCATGTGCAATAAAGTGAACGATGTAGGCTGCTGTAGCTTCTACTCCCAGGGTTCACGAAATGTAGGAGGCCACATCAGGAACTCAAAAGGAAGCCATCACAAGCTCGAAGGAAGTGCAGTGATAATACATCATAAACACATCAGGAAGCCATCACAAGCTCGAAGGATGTGCAGTGATAATACATCATAAACACATCAGGAAGCCATCACAAGCTCGAAGGATGTGCAGTGATAATACATCATAAACACATCAGGAAGCCATCACAAGCATAAGCAGAGGCTCATTGATAATACATCATACACTCATTAGAATTTCACTCATCACATTGTAATCAGAAACGCGGTGGTCAATTTTGATTAGAAATGCATCAGAAACTCGCTAGGAAATACATTAGCATTTCTGATGCATGTGATGTCAAAAAGCATTGACTTTACAACAGAAACTCATCAGCAATTTTTGTAAGAAGTAATAGCCTTTGTCGAAAGCGTAATTACGCTTTCGACAAAGGGTATTACTTCTAAATTGTTGGTGATTCTTTTTATTTTGTACGTGCGGACTAAGCACGCGTGTATGCGGTATTTCGTGCGACACTGGCTGCATGATGAACTGTGCACGTTTATGCTTCTGACAAAGGCATTATATCCAAATTATATGTGATTTTTTTAATTTTGTACGTGCTGACTAAACACGCGTGTATGCGGTATTTTGGGCGAGACTGGCTGCATGATGAATTGTGCACGTTTGTGCTTTCGACAAAGGCATTATTTCCAAATTATAGGTGATTCTTTTTATTTTGTACGTGCGCATCAAACACGTGCGTATGCGATATTTCGGGCGACACTGGCTGCATGATGAACTGAGCACGTTTATGCTTCCGACAAAGGCATTATTTCCAAATTATAGGTGATTCGTTTTATTTGGTACGTGCGGACTAAACACGCGTGTATGCGGTATTTCGGGCGAGACAGGCTGCATGATGAACTGTGCACGTTTATGCTTTCGACAAAGGGATTATTTCTAAATTGTAGGTGATTCTTTTTATTTTGTAATAATAATTTGTAATAATTTTGAATAAACACGCGTGTTTGCGGTATTTCGGGTGACACTGGCTGCATGATGAACTGTGCACGTTTATGCGTCCGACAAAGGCATTATTTCTAAATTGTAGGTGATTTTTTTTATTTTGTACGTGCGGACTAAACACGCGTGTATGCGGTATTTTGGGCGTTACTCGCTTCATGATGAAATGTCCACGTTTATGCCTTCGACAACGGCTGGCATGATTTTCAAATTGTAGGTTATACTTTTAATTTTGTACTCCTGACTAAACACGCGTGTATGCGGTATTTCGGGCGACACTGGCTGCATGATGAACTGTGCACGTTTATGCTTTCGACAAAGGCATTATTTATAAATTGTAGGTGATTCTTTTTATTTTGTACGTGCGGACTAAACACGCGTGTATGCGGTATTTCTGCGACACTGGCTGCATGATGAACTGTGCACGTTTATGCTTCCGACAAAGGCATTATTTCTAAATTATAGGTGACTCTTTTTATTTTGTACGTGCGGACTAAACACGCGTCTATGCAGTATTTCGGGCGACACTGGCTTCATGATGAACTGGCACGTTTATGCTTTCGACAAAGGCATTATTTCTAAATCGTAATTGATTCTTTTTATTTTGTACGTGCGGAATAAACACGCGTGTATGCGGTATGTCGGGTGACACTGGCTGCATAATGAGCTGTGCACGTTTATGCTTCCAACAAAGGTATTATTTCTAAATTTTAGGCGATTCTTTTTATTTTGTACGTGCGGACTAAACACGCGTGTATGCGGTATTTCTGCGACACTGGCTGCATGATGAACTGTGCACGTTTATGCTTCCGACAAAGGCTGGCATGATTTTCAAATTATAGGTTATACTTTTAATTTTGTACTCCTGACTAAACACGCGTGTATGCGGTATTTCGGGCGACACTGGCTGCATGACGAACTGTGCACGTTTATCCTTTCGACAAAGGCATTATTTCTAAATTGTAGGTGATTCTTTTTATTTTGTACGAGCGGACTAAACACGCGTGTATGCGGTATTTCGGGCGAGACAGGCTGCATGATGAACTGTGCACGTTTACGCTTTCGACAAAGGGTATCATTTCTAAATTGTAGGTGATTCTTTTTACTTTGTACGTGCCGACTAAGCACGCGTGTATGCGGTATTTCGGGCGACACTGGCTGCATGATGAACTGGCACGTTTATGCTTTCGACAAAGGCATTATTTCTAAATTGTAATTGATTTTTTTTATTTTGTACGTGCGGAATAAACACGCGTGTATGCGGTATGTCGGGCGACACTGGCTGCATGATGAACTGTGCACGTTTATGCTTCCAACAAAGGTATTATTTCTAAATTGTAGGCGATTCTTTTTATTTTGTACGTGCGGACTAAACACGCGTGTATGCGATATTTCGGGCGACACTGGCTGCATGATGAACTGTGCACGTTTATGCTTCCGACAAAGGCATTATTTCTAAATTGTAGGCGATTCTTTTTATTTTGTACGGGCGGACTAAACACGCGTGTATGCGGAATTTCGGGCGAGAGAGGCTGGATGATCAACTGTGCACGTTTATGCTTTCGACAATGGTATTATTTCCAAATTATATGTGATTTTTTTAATTTTGTACGTGCTGACTAAACACGCGTGTATGCGGTATTTTGGGCGAGACTGGCTGCATGATGAACTGTGCACGTTTATGCTTCTGACAAAGGCATTATATCCAAATTATATGTGATTTTTTTAATTTTGTACGTGCTGACTAAACACGCGTGTATGTGGTATTTTGGGCGAGACTGGCTGCATGATGAACTGTGCACGTTTGTGCTTTCGACAAAGGCATTATTTCCAAATTATAGGTGATTCTTTTTATTTTGTACGAGCGGACTAAACATGCGTGTCTGCGGAATTTCGGGCGAGACAGGCTGCATGATCAACTGTGCACGTTTACGCTTTCGACAAAGGGTATTATTTCTAAGTTGTATGTGATTCTCTTTATTTTGTACGTGCGGACTAAACACGCGTGTATGCGGTATTTTGGGCGAGACTGGCTGCATGATGAACCGTGCACGTTTATGCTTCTGACAAAGGCATTATATCCAAATTATATGTGATTTTTTTATTTTGTACGTGCTGACTAAACACGCGTGTATGCGGTATTTTGGGCGAGACTGGCTGCATGATGAACTGTGCACGTTTGTGCTTTCGACAAAGGCATTATTTCCAAATTATAGGTGATTCTTTTTATTTTGTACGTCCGCATCAAACACGCGCGTATGCGATATTTCGGGCGACACTGGCTGCATGATGAACTGAGCACGTTTATGCTTCCGACAAAGGCATTATTTCCAAATTATAGGTGATTCGTTTTATTTGGTACGTGCGGCCTAAACACGCGTGTGTGCGGTATTTCGGCGACACTGTCTGCATGATGAACTGGCACGTTTATGCTTTCGACAAAGGGATTATTTCTAAATTGTAGGTGATTCTTTTTATTTTGTAATAATAATTTGTAATAATTTTGAATAAACACGCGTGTTTGCGGTATTTCGGGCGACACTGGCTGCATGATGAACTGTGCCCGTTTATGCGTCCGACAAAGGCATTATTTCTAAATTGTAGGTGATTTTTTTTTTGTACGTGCGGACTAAACACGCGTATATGCGGTATTTTGGGCGTTACTCGCTTCATGATGAAATGTCCACGTTTATGCTTTCGACAATGGCTGGCATGATTTTCAAATTGTAGGTTATACTTTTAATTTTGTACTCCTGACTAAACACGCGTGTATGCGGTATTTCGGGCGACACTGGCTGCATGATGAAGTGCGCACGTTTATGCTTTCGACAAAGGCATTATTTATAAATTGTAGGTGATTCTTTTTATTTTGTACGTGCGGACTAAACACGCGTGTATGCGGTATTTCTGCGACACTGGCTGCATGATGAACTGTGCACGTTTATGCTTCCGACAAAGGCATTATTTCTAAATTATAGGTGACTCTTTCTATTTTGTACGTGCGGACTAAACACGCGTCTATGCAGTATTTCGGGCGACACTGGCTTCATGATGAACTGGCACGTTTATGCTTTCAACAAAGGCATTATTTCTAAATCGTAATTGATTCTTTTTATTTTGTACGTGCGGAATAAACACGCGTGTATGTGGTATTTCTGGGACACTGGCTGCATGATGAACTGTGCACGTTTATGCTTCCGACAAATGCATTATTTCTAAATTATAGGTGACTCTTTTTATTTTGTACGTGCGGACTAAACACGCGTATATGCGGTATTTCGGGCGACACTGGCTGCATGATGAACTGTCCACGTTTATGCTTTCGACAATGGCATTATTTCCAAATTATATGTGATTTTTTTAATTTTGTACGTGCTGACTAAACACGCGTGTATGCGGTATTTTGGGCGAGACTGGCTGCATGATGAACTGTGCACGTTTATGCTTCTGACAAAGGCATTATATCCAAATTATATGTGATTTTTTTAATTTTGTACGTGCTGACTAAACACGCGTGTATGCGGTATTTTGGGCGAGACTGGCTGCATGATGAACTGTGCACGTTTGTGCTTTCGACAAAGGCATTATTTCCAAATTATAGGTGATTCTTTTTATTTTGTACGAGCGGACTAAACACGCGTGTATGCGGAATTTCGGGCGAGACAGGCTGCATGATCAACTGTGCACGTTTACGCTTTCGACAAAGGGTATTATTTCTAAGTTGTAGGTGATTCTCTTTATTTTGTACGTGCCGACTAAACACGCGTGTATGCGGTATTTTGGGCGAGACTGGCTGCATGATGAACCGTGCACGTTTATGCTTCTGACAAAGGCATTATATCCAAATTATATGTGATTTTTTTATTTTGTACGTGGTGACTAAACACGCGTGTATGCGGTATTTTGGGCGAGACTGGCTGCATGATGAACTGTGCACGTTTGTGCTTTCGACAAAGGCATTATTTCCAAATTATAGGTGATTCTTTTTATTTTGTACGTCCGCATCAAACACGCGCGTATGCGATATTTCGGGCGACACTTGCTGCATGATGAACTGAGCACGTTTATGCTTCCGACAAAGGCATTATTTCCAAATTATAGGTGATTCGTTTTATTTGGTACGTGCGGACTAAACACGCGTGTGTGCAGTATTTCGGCGACACTGGCTGCATAATGAACTGGCACGTTTATGCTTTCGACAAAGGGATTATTTCTAAATTGTAGGTGATTCTTTTTATTTTGTAATAATAATTTGTAATAATTTTGAATAAACACGCGTGTTTGCGGTATTTCGGGCGACACTGGCTGCATGATGAACTGTGCACGTTTATGCGTCCGACAAAGGCATTATTTCTAAATTGTAGGTGATTTTTTTTGTACGTGCGGACTAAACACGCGTGTATGCGGTATTTTGGGCGTTACTCGCTTCATGATGAAATGTCCACGTTTATGCTTTCGACAATGGCTGGCATGATTTTCAAATTGTAGGTTATACTTTTAATTTTGTACTCCTGACTAAACACGCGTGTATGCGGTATTTCGTGCGACACTGGCTGCATGATGAACTGTGCACGTTTATGCTTTCGACAAAGGCATTATTTATAAATTGTAGGTGATTCTTTTTATTTTGTACGTGCGGACTAAACACGCGTGTATGCGGTATTTCTGCGACACTGGCTGCATGATGAACTGTGCACGTTTATGCTTCCGACAAAGGCATTATTTCTAAATTATGGGTGACTCTTTCTATTTTGTACGTGCGGACTAAACACGCGTCTATGCAGTATTTCGGGCGACACTGGCTTCATGATGAACTGGCACGTTTATGCTTTCGACAAAGGCATTATTTCTAAATCGTAATTGATTCTTTTTATTTTGTACGTGCGGAATAAACACGCGTGTATGTGGTATTTCTGCGACACTGGCTGCATGATGAACTGTGCACGTTTATGCTTCCGACAAATGCATTATTTCTAAATTATAGGTGACTCTTTTTATTTTGTACGTGCGGACTAAACACGCGTATATGCGGTATTTCGGGCGACACTGGCTGCATGATGAACTGTGCACGTTTATGCTTTCGACAAAGGCTGGCAGGATTTTCAAATTATAGGTTATACTTTTAATTTTGTACTCCTGACTAAACACGCGTGTATGCGGTATTTCGAGCGACACTGGCTGCATGACGAACTGTGCACGTTTGTGCTTTCGACAAAGCCATTATTTCTAAATTGTAGGTGATTCTTTTTATTTTGTACGAGCGGACTAAACACGCGTGTATGCGGTATTTCGGGCGAGAAAGGCTGCATGATCAACTGTGCACGTTTACGCTTTCGACAAAGGGTATTATTTCTAAATTGTAGGTGATTCTTTTTACTTTGTACGTGCGGACTAAGCACGCGTGTATGCGGTATTTCGGGCGACACTGGCTGCATGATGAACTGTGCACGTTTATGCTTCCGACAAAGGCATTATTTCCAAATTAGAGGTGAATCTTTTTATTTTGTACGTGCGGAATAAACACGCGTCTATGCAGTATTTCGGGCGACACTGGCTGCATGATGAACTGGCACGTTTATGCTTTCGACAAAGGCATTATTTCTAAATTGTAATTGATTCTTTTTATTTTGTACGTGCGGAGTAAACACGCGTGTATGCGGTATGTCGGGCGACACTGGCTGCATGATGAACTGTGCACGTTTATGCTTCCAACAAAGGTATTATTTCTAAATTGTAGGCGATTCTTTTTATTTTGTACGTGCGGACTAAACACGCGTGTATGCGGTATTTCGGGCGACACTGGCTGCATGATGAACTGTGCACGTTTATGCTTCCGACAAAGGCATTATTTCTAAATTGTAGGCGATTCTTTTTATTTTGTACGTGCGGACTAAACACGCGTGTATGCGGTATTTCGGGCGAGACTGGATGCATGATGAACTGTGCACGTTTATGCTTTCGACAAGGGCATTATTTCTAAATTGTAGGTGATTCTTTTTATTTGGTACGAGCGGACTAAACACGCGTGTATGCGGAATTTCGGGCGAGACAGGCTGCATGATCAACTGTGCACGTTTACGCTTTCGACAAAGGGTATTATTTCTAAGTTGTAGGTGATTCTCTTTATTTTGTACGTGCGGACTAAACACGCGTCTATGCGGTATTTCGTGCGAGACTGGCTGCATGATGAACTGTCCACGTTTATGCTTTCGACAATGGCATTATTTTCAAATTAACGGTTATTCTTTTTATTTTTATGGGCGCACTAAACACGCGTGTATGCGATATTTCGGGCGAGACTGGCTGCATGATGAACTGTGCACGTTGATGCTTCCAACAAAGGTATTATTTCTAAATTGTAGGCGATTCTTTTTATTTTGTACGTGCGGACTTAACACGCGTGTATGCGGTATTTCGGGCGACATTGCCTGCATGATGAACTGTGCACGTTTATGCTTCCGACAAAGGCATTATTTCTAAATTGTAGGTGATTCTTTTTATTTTGTACGTGCAGACTAAACACGCGTGTATGCGGTATTTAGGGCGACACTGGCTGCATGATGAACGGTGCTCGCTTATGCTTCCAACAAAGGCATTATTTTCAAATTATAGGCGATTTTTTTGTAGGTGCGGACTAAACACGCGTGTATGCGGTATTTCGGGCGACACTGGCTGCATCATGAACTGTGCACGTTTATGCTTTCGACCAAGGCATTATTTCTAAATTGTAGGTGATTCTTTTATTTTGTACGTGCGGACTAAACACGCGTGTAGGCGGTATTTGGGGCGACACTGGCTGCATGATGAACTGTGCACGTTTATGCTTCCGACAAAGGCATTATTTCCAAATTATAGGTGATTCTTCTTATTTTGTACGTGCGGACTAAACACGCGTCTATGCAGTATTTCGGGCGACACTGGCTGCATGATGAACTGGCACGTTTATGCTTTCGACAAAGGCATTATTTCTAAATTGTAGGTGATTCTTTTTATTTGGTACGAGCGGACTAAACACGCGTGTATGCGGTATTTCGGGCGACACTGGCTGCATGATGAACTGCGCACGTTTATGCTTTCTGCAAAGACATTATTTCCAAATTGTAGGTGATTCTTTTTATTTTGACCGTGCGGACTAAACACGCGTATACGCGGTATTTCGGGCGACACTGTCTGCATGATGAACTGCGCACGTTTATGCTTTCTGCAAAGGCATTATTTCCAAATTGTAGGTGATTCTTTTTATTTTGTACGTGCGGACCAAACCCGCGTGTACGCGGTATTTCGGGCGACACTGGCTGCATGATGAACTGCGCACGTTTATGCTTTCTGCAAAGACATTATTTCCAAATTGTAGGTGATTCTTTTTATTTTGTACGCGCGGACTAAACACGCGTGTACGCGGTATTTCGGGCGACACTGGCTGCATGATGAACTGTGCACGTTTATGCTTTCGACAAAGGTTATTATTTCTAAGTTGTAGGTGATTATTTTTGTTTTTTGTACGTGCGGACTAAACACGCGTGTATGCAGTATTTCTGGCGAGACTGGCTGCATGATGAACTGTGCACGTTTATGCTTCCGACAAAGGCATTATTTCTAAATCGTAGGCGATTCTTTTTATTTTGTACGTGCGGACTAAACACGCGTGTATGCGGTATTTCGGGCGAGACTGGATGCATGATGAACTGTGCACGTTTATGCTTTCGACAAGGGCATTATTTCTAAATTGTAGGTGATTCTTTTTATTTGGTACGAGCGGACTAAACACGCGTGTATGCGGAATTTCGGGCGAGACAGGCTGCATGATCAACTGTGCACGTTTACGCTTTCGACAAAGGGTATTATTTCTAAGTTGTAGGTGATTCTCTTTATTTTGTACGTGCGGACTAAACACGCGTCTATGCGGTATTTCGAGCGAGACTGGCTGCATGATGAACTGTCCACGTTTATGCTTTCGACAATGGCATTATTTTCAAATTAACGGTTATTCTTTTTTATTTTTATGGGCGCACTAAATACGCGTGTATGCGATATTTCGGGCGAGACTGGCTGCATGATGAACTGTGCACGTTTATGCTTCCGACAAAGGCATTATTTCTAAATTGTAGGTGATTCTTTTTATTTTGTACGTGCGGACTAAACACGCGTGTATGCGGTATTTCGGGAGAGACTGGCTGCATGATGAACTGTGCACGTTTATGCTTTCGACAAAGGGTATTACTTCTAAATTGTAGGTGATCCTTTTTATTTTGTACGTGCAGACTAAACACGCGTGTATGCGGTATTTAGGGCGACACTGGCTGCATGATGAACTGTGCTCGCTTATGCTTCCAACAAAGGCATTATTTTCAAATTATAGGCGATTTTTTTTGTAGGTGCGGACTAAACACGCGTGTATGCGGTATTTCGGGCGACACTGGCTGCATGATGAACTGTGCATCTTTATGCTTCTGACAAAGGCATTTTTTTCAAAATTTTAGGTGATTCTTTTTATTTTGTACGTGCGGACTAAACACGCGTGTATGCGGTATTTCGGGCGAGACTGGCTGCATGATGAACTGTGCACGTTTATGCTTTCGACAAAGGTTATTATTTCTAAATTGTAGGTGATTATTTTTGTTTTGTACGTGCAGACTAAACACGCGTGTATGCAGTATTTCTGGCGAGACTGGCTGCATGATGAACTGTGCACGTTTATGCTTTCTGCAAAGACATTATTTCCAAATTGTAGGTGCTTCTTTTTATTTTGACCGTGCGGACTAAACACGCGTATACGCGGTATTTCGGGCGACACTGTCTGCATGATGAACTGCGCACGTTTATGCTTTCTGCAAAGGCATTATTTCCAAATTGTAGGTGATTCTTTTTATTTGGTACGAGCGGACTAAACACGCGTGTATGCGGTATTTCGGGCGACACTGGCTGCATGATGAACTGCGCACGTTTATGCTTTCTGCAAAGACATTATTTCCAAATTGTAGGTGATTCTTTTTATTTTGACCGTGCGGACTAAACACGCGTGTATGCGGTATTTTGGGCGTTACTGGCTTCATGATGAAATGTGCACGTTTGTGCTTTCGACAATGGCATGATTTTCAATTTAAAGGTAATGCTTTTTATTTTGTAGGTGCGGACTAAACGCGCGTGTATGCGGTATCTCGGGCAACACTGGCTTCATGATGAAATATGCACGTTTATGCTTTTGACAAAGGCTATAGTTCCCAAGTATAGGTGATTCTTTTAATTTTGTACTCCTGGCTAAACACGCGTGTATGCGGTATTGCAGGCGACACTGGCTGCATGATGAACTGAGCACGTTTATGCTTTCGGCAAAGGCATTATTTCCAAATTGTAGGTGATGCTTTTTATTTTGTATGTGCGGACTAAACACGCATGTATGTGGTATTTCGGACGACACTGGCTGCATGATGAACTGTGCACGTTTATGCTTTCGACAATGGCATGATTTTCAATTTAAAGGTGATGCTTTTAATTTTGTACGTGCGGACTAAACGCGCGTGTATGCGGTATCTCGGGCAACACTGGCTTCATGATGAAATATGCACGTTTATGCTTTCGATAAAGGCATTATTTCTAAATTCTAGGTGATTCTTTTTATTTTGTACGTGCGGACTAAACACGCGTGTATGAGGTATTTCGGGCGAGACTGGCTGCATGATGAACTGTGCACGTTTATGCTTTCGACAAAGGGTATTACTTCTAAATTGTAGGTGATCCTTTTTATTTTGTACGTGCAGACTAAACACGCGTGTATGCGGTATTTAGGGCGACACTGGCTGCATGATGAACTGTGCTCGCTTATGCTTCCAACAAAGGCATTATTTTCAAATTATAGGCGATTTTTTTTGTAGGTGCGGACTAAACACGCGTATATGCGGTATTTCGGGCGACACTGGCTGCATGATGAACTGTGCATCTTTATGCTTCTGACAAAGGCATTTTTTTCAAAATTGTAGGTGATTCTTTTTATTTTGTACGTGCGGACTAAACACGCCTGTATGCGGTATTTCGGGCGAGACTGGCTGCATGATGAACTGTGCACGTTTATGCTTTCGACAAAGGTTATTATTTCTAAATTGTAGGTGATTATTTTTGTTTTGTACGTGCGGACTAAACACGCGTGTATGCAGTATTTCTGGCGAGACTGGCTGCATGATGAACTGTGCACGTTTATGCTTTCTGCAAAGACATTATTTCCAAATTGTAGGTGATTCTTTTTATTTTGACCGTGCGGACTAAACACGCGTATACGCGGTATTTCGGGCGACACTGTCTGCATGATGAACTGCGCACGTTTATGCTTTCTGCAAAGGCATTATTTCCAAATTGTAGGTGATTCTTTTTATTTGGTACGAGCGGACTAAACACGCGTGTATGCGGTATTTCGGGCGACACTGGCTGCATGATGAACTGCGCACGTTTATGCTTTCTGCAAAGACATTATTTACAAATTGTAGGTGATTCTTTTTATTTTGACCGTGCGGACTAAACACGCGTGTATGCGGTATTTTGGGCGTTACTGGCTTCATGATGAAATGTGCACGTTCGTGCTTTCGACAATGGCATGATTTTCAATTTAAAGGTAATGCTTTTTATTTTGTACGTGCGGACTAAACGCGCGTGTATGCGGTATCTCGGGCAACACTGGCTTCATGATGAAATATGCACGTTTATGCTTTTGACAAAGGCTATAGTTCCCAAGTATAGGTGATTCTTTTAATTTTGTACTCCTGGCTAAACACGCGTGTATGCGGTATTGCAGGTGACACTGGCTGCATGATGAACTGAGCACGTTTATGCTTTCGGCAAAGGCATTATTTCCAAATTGTAGGTGATGCTTTTTATTTTGTATGTGCGGACTAAACACGCATGTATGTGGTATTTCGGACGACACTGGCTGCATGATGAACTGTGCACGTTTATGCTTTCGACAATGGCATGATTTTCAATTTAAAGGTGATGCTTTTAATTTTGTACGTGCGGACTAAACGCGCGTGTATGCGGTATCTCGGGCAACACTGGCTTCATGATGAAATATGCACGTTTATGCTTTCGATAAAGGCATTATTTCTAAATTGTAGGTGATTCTTTTTATTTTGTACGTGCGCACTAAACACGCGTGTATGAGGTATTTCGGGCGACACTGGCTGCATGATGAACTGTGCACGTTTATGCTTCCGACAAAGACATTATTTCTAAATTGTAGGTGATTCGTTTTATTTTGAGCCTGCGGACTAAACACGCGCGTATGCGGTATTTCGGGCGACACTGGCTGCATGATGAACTGTGCACGTTTATGTTTCCGACAAGGGCATTATTTCCAAATTATAGGTGATTCTTTTTATTTTGTACGTGCGGACTAAACACGCGTGTATGAGGTATTTCGGGCGACACTGGCTGCATGATGAACTGTGCACGTTTATGCTTCCGACAAAGACATTATTTCTAAATTGTAGGTGATTCGTTTTATTTTGTACGTGCGGACTAAACACGCGTGTATCCGGTATTTCGGGCGTTTCGGGCTTCATGATGAAATGTGAACGGTTATGCTTCCGACAAAGGTATTATTTCTAAATTGTAGGTGATTCTTTTTATTTTGTACGTGCGCACTAAACACGAGCTTGTGCGGTATTTCAGGTAAGACTGGCTGCATGATGAACTGTGCACGTTTATGCTTTCGACAAAGGCATTAATCTAAATTGTAGGTGATTCTTTTTATTTTGTACGTGCGGACTAAACACGCGTGTATGCGGGAGGTACCCGAAATCCGCCATTAAAAATAAACTGCTTAAAAATAAAACATTTAAGAATAATCCGCTTAAAAAATACACGCTTAAAAATAAATCGGGAAGAATAAACCGCTTAAAATATCCGCTTAAATATAACCGGTTAAGGGGTGTATCCTGTTTGAAACCATTAAAAATAATCTTTCAAAAATAAACGCGTAAGTACCCACTGTTAAAAATATATCTCCCAGAATATACGCTTAAAAATTCCAAAAATAATCGGCGAAATATCCGCGTTTAAATATAAACGCTAAGGAATCCACGGTTAAGAATATATCGTTAAAAATAAATCATTTCAGAATCCCCCCAAATCCACCCTACAGTTGCTAGAGTCATGTGGTATGGCCCAAATCAAGGTGAACTGCAAGCAAGGGGCTTAACCTAACCTCACAGGACCAAACTAGTCTAAACTATCCCAAAATAACCGAAACTAAACTAAACTAACCTAACATAACATGATATAGCTCGGCGTAAATTGCAATCAGTCCGCCTCCGTGCTAGATATGGTGAGGGGATTTTGAAACAGTTTATTTTTAATGGTGGATTATTAAACGGTGATCTCTAAGCGGGGATAGTAAGCTGTTTATTTTAGGAGATATATTTTTAACCGTGTATTTTTTAAGCGGATTATTCTTGAATGTTTTATTCTTAAACGTTTATTCTTAATGGTGGATTTCGGGGACCCCCCGGGGATAGGTATGATATCTACATCGTATCGGCCCGGGATACCACTATTGTGTTTAGCTGGTTTAGTGACGTCAGTTTGCGTGTGTCTGTTGGATTGCGTCGCTTGTTTTTGTTCCTCCGTCTGTGCTAGTTTCCTCATAGCTTCGCTTCGAGGAGGAAAAGAGTGGTGTGGGAATGGTGTATTGAAACTCGAAGTGATCAACGGTAGAAGCGGAGCTTATTCGTGCTACTTAGTGAAATTTGCGTGCTTCGTAGGTCACCTGCGTCGATCACCGAAATATAAATGTCGCTAGTCTCCTCTTCTTGCACAAACGTATGGGAACAAAATCGTTTTCTTGACGTTTCTTATAACGGTTTCGGAGCGACAACCACATACAGCTCACTATGTATGTGCTTGTGCTTCTATGTCATAAACGGTTTCCACTGTCGAAAGTCTGCCGCTGTCCTTTGGGATAGCTGCCTCATTTCAATAATAAACGGTTTATCCTTTGCGCTGTGACTGTGCCTATCTCTTGACTGACAAGTTCGTATATTCTTACGCGGCTTGTTATTTAATTTCATTATACGTAGTCGCTACGCACGCACGTTGATGTGCGCGTGTGTGTATGTGTCATACCTAAGATCAGTGACTTGCCCACACATTCGAACATTCCCCAAACCTCTGTGAGATTTCGCTATATTGTGCCGAAAAACATGCAAATGCACCTCTTTGCAAAGCCCCACCCTGCCCCCCCCAGGACGAAATTTTGGATAAATCACTGAATATATATGGACTTCAAAACAAGGAACAATGTGGTCAAAGCTGTATAGGAGCACCTCACAGTATTTTCCTCATTTTTACCTATATTACTTGTGTATCGACAATGGTCCACTTTTATGTACTGGCCCCTGCAAGTTACGTGTACTAAGACAGGAGTGGGCCACAGATGAGATCGCGTTACATTGCTAGTGCACAGGGGCGGATCTAGGATTTTCCCGAGGGGGGGGGGGGGCTCTGTGGACAAGTGCCACGTCCATGCTAGGATCGGTCCACTGAACCCTATGTTAAAGCTTGGAGGGGTCCATACCCCTGGACCCCCCCCCCTTAGATCCGCGTCTGCTTGTGCACCAGCTCCTGTGGCGTAGTGGTTAGGATGATCGCCTTCCACACTGAGGCTGAGAGGTAACACGGGTTTGGCACTGGCTGTGCTATCTTAGGTTTTCCCTCAGTTTTCGGAAGACTTTCCAGACTGATGCTGGCACAGTTCCCCCGAAGTCAGACCAGGACACATACTAATCCCGCATGTCCCACACTCCTTCCTGCTGTCCTCTCTCTCCATCTGTCCACATCTGTACGCCTCTCATCGCCACAATTGCTTCGCAGCGCTAACACAGAATTTTTAAAAAAGAAACACTGCTTATAAGCAGACAACCTTGTTGCATGGCTAACCTACTGGTTGTGGAATGTATATGGATGCCCCTGTCGTGTGCTTCTAATCACCAGAAGTAATTCTCCCTCCTCCACTGACACCAAAAACTTGTTAAATAAGACATATCAAGTCACACAGACTGTTTATATTGCAACGCTGGTCACCATTGTATATTACTATCGCAAGGTGGATAAAGTTATTCCCATGCACAAGAGAAAGAAACAGATTTCTAAATCAAGAGATTAAGATCTTTCATAACCATTGTACGCAGTATTATAGGCAGAAAAATCGTCTTGTGTCTATCCTTTCATGTTCCCTAGTCTCGGGGTTTTACATTATGCATAAAACAATATCTTTTTTCAGGGGTGGAGGGCTATGGTGACCTTACATGGGGTAGGTAGTGTTAACCCCTCCCAAATGCGCTACCAAAGGTACAATTTTGGGGTGTATTGAACCCGCCTAATCTGACTATGCCTATTGTTGTACGTCGGTGAAGCATACAAATGTCAGACATGCACAGTGGAGTCAAAATGTAGCCTGCTTTCGGATATGCCTCTGAGTTGGAGAATGGAGTATAAACTAATTGAGAAAAACTGTAACTGAAAAACAGTTCCGGAGAAACTGTTCAGAAAAGCAATTGGGAACCAGAACAGTCAGGAAACAGAAAAGGAGATTTTGTGCATTGTTGTGCGCTATGCGTATCGTTAACATTAATCAGAGCAGTCGCATACGCTGTCAAACTATCAGTGGTTTAAGTTACTGTCACTTTGATATGTCCACAGAAATGCCCACTTAAAAAAGCACAAACGTATAAATACTCCGATATTTCATATTTCATTAACTCCACAATTTGTTTCCCATTACGATTTTTTTTCTTCGTTTTTCACAGCAACTAATCAAGAGTGAAATGGCACTGTCGAACTGAATGCAAAAACCGAGAATCCAGGAGGTTTCATTTCCGATCGAAATGTGTTCAACTGTTAAATTGTGAGTGACTGAACTATCCACATAAGGGAAAAGTTAGCCGGAGCTCTTTGGCTGTACGTATGGCAAATGTTTGTAAGTGCTCAAACGTCACCATGCCAGTACTGGACATCTGTTTCGTCCTTATTGGGCCATCGTCAGCACTACGCAGGCAGGCAACGTTTGAGCGGATGGCGTCAGATGCGGATGACGCCATCAGGTCAAACGTTGCCTGCCTATGTACTGCTGATGATGAGCCACTCAGGCCAAAACAGCTGTCCAGTGCTGGCATGACGACGTTTGAGCGCTTACAAGCATGAACTGCCCATAGTTCGCATGAGCAAAAAGCAAGTACAGACGGTTTTGTTTTTAAAAGGAACAGAAAGGATCATGAGTTGAATTTTCAATTTGTAGTTAGCAAACTATTGAGAATTTGCAGGAGCACAACGCGAATCCAGAAAGTTTCGTTTCAAAAGAAACCTGTTAAAATTTTAAATTTGGTGTGCACAAATTATTGATAGTTTCCAGCAGAGAAAAGCTAAGTCAAAAGGTTTCTTTTTCAAAAGAAACATGTTAACATTTTAAATTAGCAGTGAGCGAACTATTGATAGCTTGCAAGAGCGAGACCCTTCAGTACCTATATTTTTCTCATTTCTGTTTGTTCTGATACACGATACTCTAGATCCCTATTATTTTACACCCCCTTAATTTTTGCAAATGTAAGACTCATGCAAAATTTTCGCCGAGAAATAGACACAAGGGAAACCTGATGCCTCAGGATTGATATTGTACTTCCCCATGACGGGGGCTATTTTTCTAGGGCAATGTACAAAGGGGTGTTCTTATCCCTGTTCCTTGTGTCCTGTCCCAGTTTGTTATTTTCCAATGCTTTGACATGCTTCCATCAAATGGATGTCAATGATTTGATGGAGAGTAATTAGCGTTTTTCGTTTTCAGTTAAACATGATCCCCCCCCCCCCGAACAGTTTTCAAGAATTTCATTTAAGCCCGATATACACCCAAAATCTTTGCGGTCCTTCAACATGTCATTCTAGGTAAACTGTTGGAAAAGAGGATCATAATATCAGGAAAGAGAGCTATTTGTGGCAAATATGTCCTTCTTTTATGATCCCCTCCTGCAGGGGTCAAAGACTAGCTTTTGTGGAGCTCGGGGGAAGTGTTTGAATACAGCGGTTATTCATAACTGCCCAGTCCCGAGCGGAAATGTAAAGAATATTGGTTCTCGTCCCGGTGTCACAGCAGTGGCTTGTTTCATATGCCTTTCATTTCACCCTTAAATTCCCTGATGACTTATCAAACAGAGACTTAATTTCTCCATCAATTCTTGTGTGTAAATAGTACCAGATCCCCCCCCCCCCCACACACACACCCCAGATTTGAATCATACGACCTGAAAGCAAAGAACCCGAAGTATAATCAGCGATGGTGTTCAGACGCATTTGCAAATATATTAATGGTTGCGAATATATTGGCTGCCCAATTCGCGAGATTTTGAGGCAGAAAATAATGGGGTTCTACAGTATGTACTTATCATGCGTGCAGGGCCGGTGATAGGGGAGGCGAGTAAGGCGACCGCCTTAGGCCCTGCGCTTGCATAGGCCCCGCGCACGAAGCCCTCAACCAGGGATTACCTTTTCTTTAAATAAAAATATGCACTTAAAGTTCCACAGAAGTCATTTTTAACACCCTGTTTTCTTCCTATAAAACTGTTAAGTAGGCCAGTCAGATGCAGCATGCGAAGTAATTTACACCACAGAGTCATAATTATCGTAGAAATTGAATTTAAAGTACGCAGAAAAAAGCGACCGTGCGCAACGGTGGTGAAGAGCAGTACCAGCCTGTGATCTGCCTGGAACCTGGCGCTGACGCTATAAGGAGAACGCTCCTTGATTGGTCTAGAGATAAGTTGTCTGCTACTCCTCTGTCGTCAGCTACTCGGCTGTTCGGGGCTCTAAAAAAGTCTTTCTCCTGGCTCGGCAATGATTCGGCCGCTCCTTCTATCCCCAATTCTCCGGGAGAACTGGCAAAACTGGTTTACGGCGGCAAAGGGACAAGGTGCTGACCCCCACTGACCGGCGACCCAGAAAGAGTTCTCCTTATAACGTCACCGGTGATGTGACATCATACCTTCTCCTCCTCGTAATACCTGGAGTGGTGAGTTGAGGGTGAAGGCACGGACCCATTTTTATGAGTGTTTTTTTCTGGTAAAGAAATTGCACACATCAAAACATTTAGCGCCATTCAGATATCTTAATCTGAACATTTCTTTGAAGGCCCTCTGTACTCCTTTAATCGGACGGAAATGGGAGAAGAATGTGTTATGTGCCATTCCGTTGTGTGATGAGAAAAAGGCCCACTTTTAAGAAAAATCTGCCAACCCTGCAAGCTATACCAAGGATTTCGCATCCTTCTCTCCTGCTGCCATTTCCCGTACCGCTAAAATCTCTCACTGCGAAAATCTTATAATTTCTTATATTTTCATTACTGCTGGTGCGAAACAGGCCCTGCGATGTGCCTTTGCCTCAGGCCCCGCACACCCCTAGCACCGGCCCTGCATACGTGTATATGCATATACAAGAGGTGATACAAGTGATAAAAGGTATGGGTGCACGACCCAGCAGAAAAGAGTTTACTATACTAAAAGATAATTTCCACTTAGCTCCCCTTGAAGTACCCAACATTGCTTTGGGTGCATGTGTCCCACTTCTTCTGCCACTCCCTGGGAATTTGCAAGTCCATTTAGTTGCATAACTTAGATCATTTGTGTGCCTGGATGCGAATGATGCTCCATTCATAGTCATTGTGATTTTGGGGAAAAGTGAGAAGACATGTGGTGCCAAGGTACGAGAGGAATAATCTTTTTCTTTTAATTTATAAAATGGTTCTGTAAGCGACATGTTGTCGTAGCACAAAATGAAACCATTCTCTATTTTTCTTTGTTTCTTCTTTCTCCTTCTTGACATATCATTTCTTGAAAAGCTCAAGTAGGTCTTTATAATACTGAGAGTCAACTCTAGTGTACCTTGGAACAAATCAGTTCACACATTTTTGTCAAGCTCAGAGAAAACAATCAGTGTCACATTTGCTTGAACTCACATGTTTGTTAGCATATGTAGAACTCACTGTCTTCCATTGCGAGCTTAACCTTTGTCTCAGGGCCAAAAGTGATGATGGAGAAGCGTTGTGATTACACACTCCACTAAAGACTACTATTTGAGCAATAGAATGATATTTGTAATTGATTTGCCATTGATTGTGCTATTGCTTCAAGTAGACATTGGTAACAGCTTTTTTCTGAAAGTAAATAACCATAGCTACATAGAGTTTTGTTCTGCATAGCGATCAGTCCGGAGGGTGCATTTCTCGTTGGTATGGCAATTTGCTTTATGACCAAAATTCGTGGAAACAGTGGTGGTCATATTAACAAGGGTCCACTGTATTTTGCACTGATTTGTAACTTGTACAGTGCATGTATAACAGCTCCTAGCATATCTGTCCCTTATGTCATTCTGCAGCAACAATCATCATAGCTTTTATTATACCGCGTAGATATTATTAACATCAACATTATTACACAACCTCCTTACTGACCCAGCTTCTATACTAACATGTTATATAAATTATGTCGGTTAATTATGGTATTGTTTTATTAATGGGAATAAACAATGATGAAAATACTCAGTGTGACAAACACATGTGTGCAAGCTAGCTGGTGTCCTTGCTCCCTCTCCAGGCTAAAAGATATGGTTCCCATTTCGATTCTTGGTGTATTCTGCCCAGTACAAACAATTTGTTTGCTTCTTACACACTTTTTGAAGAGGCTAAAATGCCTGTCCTCCCATTAGATTTAGGTGGCTTCTTGCTGCAGGACTAAGCGCTCAATTATTCTCTGATATGGCAAGTGGAAGCTCTCACCACTCCATCCCATTGCACCAAAACACGCTCTTTAGAGCTGTATGGTAGCACGCTACACATCATAGTGCATGTATGCTACAGAGTAAGAGCTGTCGCCTCTTTCACAAACAGCCAGTCACAATATTATGGTTGTCATACACACTTTTGTTATCACACACAATCTGTTACCATTAATATCCATGGATGTACCTGTAATTAACATAATTATCATTAGAGATTTCTAATGTGTACAGGGTGTCTCAGAAAACGTGTCGTTGAATTCTAATAAAAAAGAGTACTCGACCTAGAATCACGCAGTCAACGGCTTCTGTTCTTACTAGGTTTTTGCCACCTCCTGATGTGCATGTCATGTAACGTAAGTCTAATTATGTAAATTCTGAGAAGAGAATTCGGCAACTTGCTAAGTAAAGGTCACTTTTTTACCCCACCGACATGAAGAGCGTGCAAAATTTATTCAAATTCATGATAACTGACAGTGATAATAAGGGTCTATCCTATCGGGGACGGGAAAAATATCCGAACATTATGCTTCTCGGCGTACTTGATTGTAACGTCCGAGGACTTTTTGAGCGTAATCGCTGTCAGTTCGACGAAAGGAGGTTGGAAACCCAGCCCAATAGTAGAAAAAGTGACAGTTCCTGAAATTGGGAGAGGGAAAGTATGGTCCCAGCTGAAGCTGGATGCAAGAAGCTATGCCTTTGTTATCTCTGTACTATGCCGGTGCGGACTGGGTTTACAACCTCCTTTCGTCGGACTGACGTTGATTTCGCTGAAAAATTCGTCGCCCGCTATCCTCTGCGAGCTCCGTCGAGCATGATTTTGGGCTCTTTTTTCCCCGATACGATAGCTGCTCGATACTCCTGTCAATTATCATTAATTTGAGTAAATTCGGCACGCTCTTCACATTGGTGGGATAAACAAGTGACCTTTACTTGACAAATTACCAGGTTCAGTTCGCAAAAATCTACATGTAATTAAGCTTAGGTTACATGACATGCACGTCAGAAGGTGACAAAAACCTAGTAAGAACAAATTCTGTTGACCGCATGATTCTTATGTGGCGTAGTTTTTTAAAATTCAAATTCAATTACACGTTTTCTTAGACACCCATTACACTTCTTCACTAACATGTTTATATAATTATTGCAATAGTTTTGACTTCGTCGTTTTGTTCTAGTCCCAGAGCTAATGAACTTTAACAAAACTGTACTGATCACGTCAAAATAACGTGTCGCTATTGTCGCCAGGACATCGCAGAGCGGGGCATGAGGGGGGAGGGGTTCAGTATGAAGATCACAGATGTTTTTGCAGTTACCATTGGCTATCTAAGCAGCATACCTGCATATGATTGGTACTATGAGATTTTTGGGCTACACTCTTAAAAATGAACTTCCCCACATAGCACCCTCCTAGCCAACTATCATCTCGAATGATATCGTTATCTTCCCTGATTTGATGAAAACGAGAGGTGTACGCCTTTTCTGTGACACTTATGCTGTTCATAATTGTCACAAAAAAGGCGTACGCCTCCAGTTTTCAACAAATCAGTGCAGATAACGATATCATTCGAGATGATGATTGGCTAGGAGCGTGCTATGCGGTGAAGTTCATTTCTAATAGTGTAATTTGGAGGTCTGGCTATGCTACTGACTTCTTTATATCCCATTCCCGAAGAAAGTCTTATTTGATCCATAAATGTAAATGTTCAGTGTTTCCGTAGATAGTGGAACCTACAATGGCTTTTGTGTGCACTACTCAAATAAGTGCATACTTAAATAAACAATGACTAGGTACTAATTTGCATACTACCCTACTATACTATATTATACTATACTATACTACACCAGATAGTATTATAAAATAAAAGACTGAGTTGTACTAAATTCTCATTCTGGGAAAATATTTGAAACAGACATACTCTCAAAAGGATCTTGGTGCTTGGTGGTGGTATGGTTAACATAAGTGAATCTGGAGAGTACTTACGTTAGAATCAGTGATTTATTCATTGCAACCACCCAGAGACTTGGGAGAACCCCCGCCAAAAACAAAGAAGATCGTGAGATTACATAATATTTCATCATATAGCATAATAGTACATGATAACTTGCATGTTTTGATGTCGCACGTCCTCCACCCCTCCACCCCCTTGCAGAGCCTGATGCACCCCCGAGGGACAAAATTCAGGGTACACCACAGGCTAAATACTAAATACTGACATATAAAAGTATTTTGCACCCGTAGTTGTAGATGCAGGTCTGACTACAGACAGCAAAATTAATGCAAAAGGAATATTCAGAGCAAGGAAGTACGTATATTTATTGCGCACAAATATGAAGAGAACCCTGCATACACAATAGATATTGCCCATGAAATGCTGGCTCCACACTACTTATTATTAGTACATATGTAAAAGTTAGAAACCAACTAAGGCTTGGTTTCACCAACTTTGGTTAACTTTGATTGAGGGTTGCTAATGCTTGAAGTTAACACTCAATTCCTTTTTGCAAACGTTAGTTGGTGACATGGTGAATGTCTCAGTGACAATAACTCCCCTTCGTGAAGCAGAGTTAAGCGTTAAATTCAAGTTAAGGGACTGTTGATCTCGGCTCAAGTGTTAACCGGTGTTGGTGAAACTGGCCCTAAGACGGTAAAGAGCAGGTTACTGTTTCTGGAAGACACCGAAATACTCTTAAAATACCGATACCGAAATGCTGTTAAAAGGGATTAATGCCTCATCGCCTAGCAATAGGGCAGGGTGAAGAGGCAAATGATGTGCATAAAAACCTCTAAAGTGATGTAGACAGTGGGCCGCATAATGAGGACACGAAATGAGTACATGTATGACAGAGAGAACTTCACCACAGTGCTCGCACTGAGGAGGCTCCTCTCCACGAAGTAGAAACCCATGAGTGATGAATGTATGTCCTATGCGTAGCCTTGATAGTACAACACTCAGCAGGCGATTTGCTGAACCTTCTTTGTGTCTTTGGATGTTCGGTTTAATGAGATGGAGCTTGTTATACGTTTGGGTGTCCCAGAAGCTTTGCCAGTTTGTATAAATTGATTGCATTAATGTATATCCAATGTCCTGTAAGGGTAATTCAAATGGGGTAACGTCACTAGAAACTGCAGCTACAGCAGCCTTGTCTGCCAATTCATTGCCCTGTATGACAATGTGGCTGGGCACCCAGCATAATATTACAGAATATCCTTTCTTGTTTATCGTGTGGGCTCCCTGTGGAATGCCAACGTTTCATGGCAACATACGTGACTGTGCTTAACCAATCTGCACATACCGATATCTGCTGGTAAGTTAGCCCTAGAGGACACCACATACACCATACCTGGGAAGCTTCCTTAGTATGCCGCGATCAAATAGATCAAATGTTTTTTTTAAGTCAATAAATATTTCCATAGTCAGCAGCTTCTGATCATTGTTTTGTCTTATGTCTTCTGTTGCATTCACAAGGGCTGACTCGGTTGATTTTACTGTACGGAAACCAAACTGAAGAGGTGTCAATAACTTGCGATAATCAAGGAAATGCTGCCAGCACTTTAGGATTAGGATTTTCTCAATCTTGCTCAGGTCCGGAAGAATAGCTATAGGTCTGTAGTTCTGAACCCCTTGTTTACAACTTTTTTTGTAGATAGGTGTGACACGTTTGCTCCTTTGGACTCTGATTTCGTTGACAAGGGTTGCCATAGGTCATGAGAGCTGCCTGACAAATTCATTTGAGACCCGATCGCAGCGGACGGAACCTCTATGGCTGTTAATTATCTGCTCAATTTCGTGGGGATCTGTATGAGCAAGAAAAAAAGTGTTAGGTATGTTCCAGCTTGATCATAAGGGTCCGGTTACAAAAGGCAACTATAGTGGTTCAAACCTCTTATTTCTAAACAGTTCAGTCCATGAACCAGCTGAATAACATGAACTTGCATCTATCGGAATGATCCATGTTATGTCTATTGCACTAGAACATTTTTTTGTTATATTTCATTTTGTGTGGTACACTGAGGCAGGGGATTGCAATGCCCATGGCAGATATTTGGGATGGGTTAACATGGGCACTCTGGTGCGGAGAATGGGCAACGTGCACAAGTGAATTAGACGTTCTCCTCCTACCACGGTATGGTAAACTTACTTGCACTATGATGTTCAGAGCATTCACTGTACCACTATCTGACACTCTGCATATATTTTAACAGTAACTGAAAGACATGCACCCTGCTGCCATAGCAAATAGCAAGCATAACTTCAATTCTTTAAACTTGCACTACTATAGCATGTAGCTTTCATCTTGCGTAGTAATCAGTCCTGAGCGTATTAAATGATGATGCCCTGCTCATGAAACAACAAGTGGTAAACACTGCCACCACCTCCCAAAATCAGCAAAGCCATCACCTGTGAATGAAGAGAGGGAGGGAGATTATGGATTTAGTGACAGAAAGGCGGCAAAGGCCAAAGAGGGCCAGAACCATGGTGAGTGTGTGCGAGATGAGGATGACAGAGAGAGGAGGAGGACAATAACAAGTGAGCGTGGCAGTTAAAAGCTATCTACAGGTATGGGCGATGAGATGATCCAGGATATGTGAGATTTACAGGATGAGTCAGGTGATAAAGGGTAAAAGCGGAGCAATGCTGGAACAATCTTCATCTGACTAAATAACCAACACATTGTCAAAAACTGGATAAATTATCAAACGGCACAAGAGGGGTATCACCTAGTAGAAGGGCTCGGTGGCTGGAGTGAATGAAGATAATGTAGAAGGCGGCGTAGGCTACATTCTTCATATGTCAGTCCGACAAAGTAATTGCTTACAATGACATTTGCCAGTACCACTTTATTTAAAATCTGATGATGTATATGCTCTTTTGTCGCACTATGAATGCTTATGAGTAGCCACAAAGATTGTGCTCTTGAGGTTGCAGTTATTGGCCTCACTGGACCTTATGTTACCAGCAAAGTATTCTGTAGAGTACCCAGCTCTTTTTCACCAAGTGCGAAACCTGGCTTCCTAGTAAAAGTCTTTCACACTCTGCCTAGGCGTTCGGTACATTGCCAAAGCCGCTTTGGGCAACGATGAAAAATGTTTCTTCTTGCACTTGTTGACGAATGAAGTCTCTGCTTTTTGTTATTGTTGGTGAGTTTTGGTGTATATTTTTTGTGTAAGCACGCGACCAGAGTGGATTCTCCCATAGAGTGTTCATCTGTCGTGACTTGATTAGTTTCGGGTATCTTTTTGCATGAACACAGGGTCAGAGTAGCTGCAAGTACACTGTTCATGTGTAGTTACTGACTTAGGTAGTCTTGTTTATTTTTGCATGACAAAAACAAAACATTTTTGCACTTTTCCTGCCGCAGGGTACACATTCTGTACATATTCATTAGGATGCCTACAGAATGTACGAAATGCATTTCATTTCATACTTATATGGCTGATTTCGAATAGTTCATAAAATGCCTTTGGGGCACTTAAGCCGGCAGGGCACTTTGCCTGAAACGTACGTATTATGACGAAGAAGTGTCTGCGTCGTGCAACAATCAGATCAACACACTGATTCTATTAACTTGCATCCTACATAGGTGACCTTTAAATCCTTGAGTAGTTCGTAGTGAACCTGTCTCTCTCTCTCTCTCCACTGTTCCTGCCTGCTATTTCTACTGCTATTAAGTCTTATACGTGTTTTGCCTGTGTACGCACCTTTGCATTTTTCCATTTCATTTTTTTTTTATTTTTACTCTCCTCCTACTCTTACACACACATGTGGCTGTGTCATTCTCAATATCCCGTTTCTTCGACAAACTTGAGTACACTTCATACTGTTGAGCACAAAACAAGTGAGATGCTTCATAGAACAAATACATCGCGTTACCTGATGTGATGCAGACATGATGTAGAAATGCTTGTGATTAAGATTGTGCCAGGGTGCTCAGTCGCTCGCATTGCCTCCGCTTTTTGCAAACAAGTGTGCCACATATGTTTAATATTTTAATGTAGCAACTTATTGAAAGCACCCACGTCTTGTCACTCGACAACAACGCGTTTTGAAAGCCTCTACAAAGCGTAAAACGCCTTCGACTTGGGAGCGCTCAAAAAAGAAAACAAACTGAGTGGTTGGGCACCACCTGGCACTTGGAGCAGCGAATGGCTTATGATTATTCCACGCCGTTGTGTTTTCGTGTGGGACAGTTCGTGTAACTAACCAGACCACGCTACTCAAACCATGCACAAATCCGACCATGAGACTAAACAAGTGAACGGCCATGTGTATCTTGCTTCTTAAAAATAATAATTCAAAATAAAGATCGTGGCGTAACAACCATCTCCCGAACCGTCACCAGCGCAGGCAGCATAACTTGAAACTCCACTCAACACCGGCGTTTTCCGAGGCGCTGTTACACGCTGTACACAGTCACACGGTATCCACCGAATTGGAATGATGATATATGATGAATTCACCCACAACAGAACAGTAAACATCTAAACATTAGCCGATGTGGCACACCGCTTCATTGACACACGCGCACAAATAACAGCTCTCTCGCATGACGACAAGCACACTAAGAATAACTAACATCTTGTCCGTGTAGCTGTTTCATGGTAAGAAGCATATTTTGGACCGAAAAGCCGAAGAAAAGAAAATTGCAGCTAAAGTGGCACGTCTCATCAGTCAACACAAAACACATATGACGTTTGGAACTATTTTTTGCCGCGGTTTTACGCTGTCACAAGGTTCATCCGGGTTCGGCCAAGCCGCGACGAATGGAAGTTGATCACTATTTTTCAGAGCGCACAACTACACCCCCGTTGGCAGCCATACCACATGACTACAGCGACCAATCAAATCGGGTGGATTCTGAACAGTTCATTTTTAACGATATATTGTTAACCGTAGATTTTTGAGAATTTATTGTTAAAGGTGGGGGGGATAGTTACGCGATTTATTTTTAACGGTGGATTCTTAACCGTATATTCTGGACGTTTTATTTTTAACGGTTTCAAATAGGTTACACCCCCCCCCCTCCCGCGTTATTTCGCTTGACAAAGTATCGACCGGCACTGTTGCAGTGCTGAGCGCTCGTTCGTTCGTGCGTGTGCTCTTAGTTCGTTTTAAACAGACGTTCAAGTGAAGTACGCTTGCTTCGCGTACAAAGTATGGAAGTCCGGTGTACGAAGTATACTCATGGCAGGAGTCCAATTAAATTCGCCGACTTTGGGACTATTTGTCGAAGCGGATTGTCTATTTCACTCTCGGCCATACCACGTAGCAGTAGCAACCGTATGGGTTTTGGGGGAATCTGAAACGGTTCATTTTTAACGACATATTGTTAACCAGGGATTCCTTAGCGTTTTTTTTCTACACGGGGATATTCGAGCGATTATTTTTGTGCGTTGATCTTTAAGCACATATTCTGGGCAATTTATTATGAACTGTGGCTACTTACGCGTTTATTTTTGAAATATTATTTTTAATGGTTTCAAACGGGATACCCCCACCCTCTACCAAGTGATCTGTCATATCTGCCATATTTGTTCTGTGTGTGTTGTTCCTATGTTTTCCTTTCTAGTGTAGAAAAGTCTATGCATTTCCCCCTTTCCTTTTCTTTAATAAACATATCCCCCCCTATGCATTATATGCACGTCCCAGCTTATTTCGCTTGACAAAGCATCCACTGGAACTGTGGCAGTGCTGAGCGCTCGTCCGTTCGTGCGTGTGCTCTGAGTTCGCTTTACACTGACGTTCAAGTGAAGTACGCTTGCTTCGCGTACGAAGTATGGAAGTCCGATGTACGAAGTATACTCATGGCAGGACTGCAATTAAATTCGCCGACTTTGGGACTATTTGTCGAAGCGGCCATACCGGAATGATGAGTCGGAATGGTCGGGTGTTCTGCAAGAAATGCACTCGTCGATCTTGTACAAATGATTCACTAATCAGGCATCGTCGTGTGTGTAGGAACTTGAAGGAAATCATCTTAGAGTTTCCTCCACATGAAAAAAACATGATAAAATTTAATCAATATTCCAACATGTTCGCTTATCCTTATGTGATAGGACTTGACACTGAGTCCATTCTGGGCCCTAATACAATAGTCAAAAATGCCGTACCACGCCACGTAATGAGCTGATTTTGTGCAGTTCTTGTACGAACTTACGATCCGCATCGGACATTCCCACCAACACGATCACGTTCAGCATCGCCATCGCCGCTCCGATCATTCCCGGCATCTCTCATCGTCATCACTCATCATTGTCACCACTCATATTAGACCCCCTAGTTATGGGGTAGCGTTCCACTCCTATACAGTGGAAAACCTCCCCACTTCATCATCAAAATATATATGTTGTTGTTGTTACGACTCGCAGATCATTCCAAAGGATGTGGACTTGGGGCCTGATGCAGGTTCAAATTCTGTAGAGTATATCATGCTTCTACACGACATCACAGCAATGTATAACAGCGAACCAGCACCTATAAATTTGTCGGCTGAGCAGTAAACACAATGCAGCTACTCAGTGTGAGTACTGCGGTGTTCTCTTTCATCGAGCTCACCCGAAAACTTGTCGTCACGACCACACTAGGTATGATGGCCCAAACTTTTTAGCCTCTTTGTGCAATCAATGCGATGTCGGTTGTGCAAATAAGGGCAAGGTACCGGTGTTGGTTCACAATTTGGCCTACGACATTTCTTCTCTGCTTCGTGACTTCCATGCCATGAAATAAAAAAAAAAACACCCAGATTTATTGCGACAACTAGGGAAAAAATACGGAACTTTGAGTATGGTAATTTCATTTGCCGTGACACTACTCAGTATTTGAATCAATGACTCTCCTGTCTTGTTGACAGTTTAATGGTTTCTGAGGGTGTTCAGGCATTCAACTGTCTGAAGCAGGTATATGGCGAAGATTTTCTTCGTCTGACTCGGAAAGGTGTCTTACCGTATTCTTACATTAGGAGCTTTGATGTGTACAAGGAAGAAAGGCTTCCACCCACGGAAGCTCTTTTTAATGATCTAACTAGGACACCTGTGAGCGACGATGACTATGCCTATGCACAGGATATATTTAATCACTTTTCTTGCAGGACCCTCGCCGATTACAACTTTTATTTGTTATGTGACGCACTGTTGTTGATGGATGTAAGGCAGCATTTTAGGTTTCTATCCTTGAACACATATGGGTTGGAAGTGCTTCGCTTTGTGAGTTATCCAGGTTTCAGGTGGCAGGCTGCTCTGAAGCACACTTCGGCGGAAACAGAGCTCTTCACTGGTAAAGAAATGTACCGTACAATTGAGGACTCCATTTGTGAGGCATTTGCCAACACTCATAACGCTATGCTCGAGCTAACAATAAGCATTGCCCTGACTACGATGAAGAAAAACCATCGAGCTATTTGGCCTACTATGATGCCAATTCTTTGTAGGGTGGTTGTCTCACAAAGTGCCTTCCGGTTGGAGGGTTCGAATGGGTGCCTGAAGAAAAGTTCTCAAGTATCGATTTTGTTGATCACTCAGATGGAATGTAGCTATCGGTTATATATATGTATGTAATCTAGTGTACCATCCAGAGTTGCGTGAGAAGACCCGGTATTCCCCGCTGGCGCCGCTTAAGCAGAAGTTGGACTCAAGTTGCCTGTCAACGTACATCAACTAATCGAGCAGCGTACGAGTCTGGAGCCTTTCTGGAGAAATATAGAAGTGTGTAAATTATGTCAACATTAAGTTAGCCATACGAAACAAAACCGACAGAAATATAAAGAGCCAATATACGTCACCTGCAATGCCTATTTTGATCCGTTAATGTCCGCACGGGACATCCATGAGCGCTACAATGGCGCTGTTTTTCTGTCTCACTTGGTCCTTCTCTGATACATAAAACGGACCTAAAACGGATGTACATGGGACGTCCGAACGTCCGTTCTCGGATATTCCCCGGACAGCCATAGGAGTGCAATGTGTTGTTGGGGTAATTACAGGACATCCACTGAAGAGAAGTTGCTTCCCACATGTATGGACAAAACAGGGTATGTTGTGCAGTATCGCTTGCTAGGATTGTACTATAGCTTGGGTATGAAAGTGAGCAAGTTTCATAAGATACTAAAATTCAAGCAGAGTAAGATAATTCAACCACATATCACGACGAACGTTGAGAGTCGTAGAGCAGCACAAACAGAGTTTGAGAAGAGTTTGATGAAGCTCTCTATAAATAGTATTTTTGGAAGAAATCGTCTTAATCCTTCTCGTTTCAGGAACATTAAGGTAGCATTTAGTCTAGAGGAGGCTGAGCGGTATAGCAGTTCAAATGACTATATTCATTTCGAAATTCTCTCTGAGAATGGTGTGTTGTATGAGATGAAAAAAAGAACTATCAAATGGTAACTTCCCATTGCAGATTGGATTCTGCGTGCTCGAGCACTCAAAGTATGTCATGTATGAGTTCCTCTATTGTACTCTACAGAGCAAGCTCTCCTGTACAGTCATTCCCATGTACACAGACACTGATAGTTTTATTCTAGAGTTGATGACTGACGATTATGAGTGTGAACTGAAGAAAATTGCAGATGAACATCTGGACCTGTCATCATATCCTGGAGATCATACATTGTACAGTGACAAAACTAAGGGTAAGTTGTTTAGATTCAAGTGTGAGACTGGCGGTCGTATAATTGAGGAGATGGTTGCTCTAAAGGCTAAAATGTATTCGATAAAGTTGGTTGGTGATGATCAAATAGATAGAGCAAAAGGAGTTAAGAAGCATATACTCCGTAAGCATTTGCTTCATGATGTGTATAAAAATGCGTTGTTCAATAGTGAAAAGGTATCTCATGTGCAAAGACCAATATGTAGCAAACGTCAGTGCATGTGTACGTTGGAGAACACGAAGCTTGCTCTCATGCCCTATGATGGTAAACATTATCAACTCAATACCATCGATTCATACCCACATGGAAGCTGCCAAATCAACGAAGAAAATGTGTGAGTATGTTCTGTTCTCTTGATTCAATTGCCATCCTGTAGTATCTTTCTTGTCCTGTATGTTTCTTCTGTTTCAGGTGTCAAGGTTTTTCCACTGGGGTTTTCTCCTTCACGCAAATTGACAACGCAATTGGCAATCCCCAGTACCATTGGGTTTAATTGGCATTAATAAAATATTTTTCACTTGTACAAATGTGTATGTCTGTTGATTGCATGTCTTGAGTCGTGAGGAGAAAATATGCTATGTTAAGTGGGGTAGGAAAACACTCCTCGTTCGGGGATGTAATGAATGACGTGGATAGGAAATAAGGTGCATTTTCGTTGGTGGTTATATATTTGCATGTTCATGCATGTTCAAACGTAACAAGGAAAGCCCCTTTGTACGCACGAGCGTGAGAGAGAAGGCCTTCTGTTATGCGACGCGCGGCCGCGAAACGCGCAGGGAGGTCTTGGCGTGCGCTCTCCTTGGCGCAGGTGCTACAGATACATGAAAAATCTTCCAATTCCAGGAGATACACGAACTATCCTGCAGTTTAAAATCCCCCTACTACTGATGTGATCACTTGTCAGGTATACGGGTCCTTTTGGCGGTACTCAGCATTCCATGAGCACACTCCTTGAAATATCTGACCAAACGACCAGCCATATGAAGGGACCTTAGTTTGCCATGGAGATCATCAACAGTCACAGAGGAAATCACTTTACCTTACTTGGTCGGTGCAAGTACTGCCTGGAACACCACAATCTGAATGGGGCAATTGCTTGGACATTTTCAAGGTGGTACAGATAAGGCTGTACATCCCGACTGTGATGGTTAGAGTACGGATGTCACGGCACGATAAATTTTGGTTTTATTTGCCTATAAAAGCCAGAAAACCATAATAATGCATCACAAATTACAGCACATTTTTTCCTGCTATGGGCTATACGAATGCGGAAAGGAGTGGCTGGGCCCTTCAATGTCGAAAAATGATTCTCCAAACATGGGCTCCATGGAAAAATAAACGAAATTACATAGGCGCAATGCATTAAAGGGTCTCTGACCAGAACCTGGTCAATGTCTTTGTTTGTATGGATAACGAACCTACATGGTGCCTCCAAGTTACAACTGAAACGTTTCGTCTCACGTTGAAACGTTGCGGAGCCGCCAACTATTCCAAACAAGGAGCCGAAAAGCGGTTTCGATTTCTGCCCTCAACTCGTGCGATCAGCGCAAAACTCTAGCTATTATGCAGTGGTTTTCCCATGTGTATGACGTCAAACGCCCGCGACGTTTATTGGTGGAAAGTCCACACCGGAAGTTCGGGTGGTTTCCGCAACTTCCGTATTGCTGGGTGCTTTTGCAATATGGACGCGGAAGCACAGCGGAGTCGATAAGTCAGCTTTTCAGCTACCTTTCAGCAGCTGAGAGGCACCTGCTACGTGCAGCAGAGTTTGGAGGCCTCGCTTTTGAAATGTTGAGCCGCGAATCGACTTCAGCCTGAAGAGGAAGTTCCAACGACAGACTATGGTGAGCTAGCTCACCATAGGCAGACTGTTAGATGAGCTTTCAGCATCCATCGCGATGAAGCACATGAACAGTTTGTGTAAATTTCATGTTTGACGGCGCCGTGTAAAGGGGCCGGAGTGGTCCATTGCATAATAATGCCGAAAGAAGTCGAGTGCTTATGTTGCAAGGAGCTGCTCTTAAAGTAGCATATTTAGAACTTCGAGGGCAGCACGAACCTAGCGCTCATATTCACAAGTAAGCAGCGTACGCGTGTCTCATGCACAATCATGCTGGTTGGTTTCAATACAAAATAGTTTTTCTGAACTTTTCGTTATTGTTCGTCACTTATTCAGAAAGAGTGCAGCTGAATTAATACTCGGCGTCCTACTAGCTTTAGCTTTGTTCAAAGCTTGCGTGTCAAATACAGGAAATAGATACGTACACTACATACCAACAGTTCGTGAGATGGGTGTTGCACAAACTTGCAAAAAAAAAAAAACAAGATAATCGTTATACCAGTCTGCGCGGTGAACAGGATACGCAAAGCCTTTCCCATAGTAACTACTACATGCTTTAAATACCCAAGATACTAGGTGGAAGTACCCCCTACAGGGGGTGCCCTTGCAATTTCAGCTGTAGACACATGTCGGCAATGATGTAACTATAATAATGACCCCCCTCCCCCCGAACTTTTTTCAACACTCCTCCGTGCTTGGGATTCTGGATAAACCACTGTGCTGATTCCTGACACAAAGCACCATCTCATCAGCCTGCTCCGCCTGGTAAGGATTACATTGGGCTCTCAATTCCACCACAGACACAAATCCAATCCTGTTCTAACGCAGTCCTTTTATCCACCCATTCAGTCAATATGTCGTAAGTGTTGTTCGAACTCTTACTGTCTGATAGCACCCAAATAGTATTGTTTAAGCACCTCAAGTATTTTAATGATCGTTATGTGGAAGTAAATCAGACTGTTATGCAGGCCACCCTTTGTGTGACCTTGGTTCCTGCTCTCAGTCCTCCAGAAGTGCTCACCACACCGGTTGACTATCGAAAACCTCAATCTTCCATGCATGATGTAAAACCCCAGTTCGCTTGCTTCCTAGCCGTTTTTGCATTCTCAATCTTCCTTTTGTGTGCAAAGTGCACACCCAGTTCGAGTAGGATGTAGACCTTGAGCAACCAAGCTTTGTTTCTTGGGCTGCTCGAATACTCAAATAGGCATGTTTTAGTCAAAGATGATGTAACATGAAATGTGGTTCATATAGTTTATTGTGGCACTCAGATAATATCTTCATAATATGTCTGCAGAGATTGCTCCAAAATAGCATATGTGATGCAGCGTTATACATTATTGGGCTTCTGCGAAAAATCATGATCCACCTGATACAGACGGCAGCCTTTGTAACGCCACTGTTTTGTTTTAGCAGCCACTGTTTTAATATATGCATTTAAAATGCTCCAACTATGAAAGTATCACGAAGTTCTTCATTTCATTTGTTTATTTAAAGGGTCTCTGACCAGAACCTGGTCAATGTCTTTGTTTGTATGGAAAGCGAACCTACATGGTGCCTCCAAGTTACAACTGAAACGTTTCGTCTCTGCGGAGCCGCCAACTATTCCAAACAAGGAGCCGAAAAGCGGTTTCGATTTCTGCCCTCAACTCGTGCGATCAGCGCAAAACTCTAGCTATTATGCAGTGGTTTTCCCATGTGTATGACGTCAAACGCCCGCGACGTTTATTGGTGGAAAGTCCACACCGGAAGTTCGGGTGGTTTCCGCAACTTCCGTATTGCTGGGTGCTTTTTCAATATGGACGCGGAAGCACAGCGGAGTCGATAACTCAGCTTTTCAGCTACCTTTCAGCAGCTGAGAGGCACCTGCTACGTGCAGCAGAGTTTTGAGGCCTTTGCTTTTGAAATGTTCCAACGACAGATTGTTAGATGAGCTTTCAGCATCCATCACGATGAAGCACATGAACAGTTTGTGTAAATTTCATGTTTGACGGCGCCGTGTAAAGGGGCCGGAGTGGTTCATTGCATAATAATGCCGAAAGAAGTCGAGTGCTTATGTTGCAAGGAGCTGCTTTTAAAGTAACATATTTCGAACTTCGACGGCAGCACGAACCTAGCGCTCATATTCACAAGTAAGAAGCGTACGTGTCTCATGCACAATCATGCTGATTGGTTTCAATACAAAATAGTTTTTCTGAACTTTTCGTTATTGTGCGTCACTTATTCAGAAAGAGTGCAGCTGAATTAATACTCGGCGTCCTACTAGCTTTAGCTTTGTTCAAAGCTTGCGTGTCTCATACAGGAAATAGATACGTACACTACATACCAACAGTTCGTGAGATGGATGTTGCACAGACTTGAAAAAAAAAACAAACAAGAGAATCGTTATACCAGTCTGCGCGTTGAACAGGATACGCAAAGCCTTTCCCATAGTAACTACTACATGCTTTAAATACCCAAGATACTAGGTGGAAGTACCCGCTGCAGGGGGTGCCCTTGCAATTTCAGCTGTAGACTAATGATGCAACTATAATAATGATCCCCCTCCCCCCGAACTTTTTTCAACACTCCTCCATGCTTGGGATTCTGGATAAACCACTGTGCTGACCCCTGACACAAAGCACCATCTCATCAGCCTGCTCTGCCTGGTAAGAATTACATTGGGCTCTCAATTCCACGACAGACACAAATCCAAACCTGTTCTGACTCATCCTTTTGTCCACCCATTCAGTCAATGTCGTAAGTGTCGTTCGAACTCTTACTGTCTGATAGCACCCAAATAGTATTGTTTAGGCACCTCAAGTATTTTAATGATCGTTATGTGGAAGTAAATCAGACTGTTATGCAGGTTACCCTGTGTGTGACCTCGGTTCCTGCTCTCAGTCCTCCAGAAGTGCTCACTACACAAGTTGACTATCGAAAACCTCAATCTTCCATGCATGATGTAAAACCCCAGTTCGCTTGCTTCCTAGCCATTTTTTTCATTCTCAATCTTCCTTTTGTGTGCAAAGTGCACACCCAGTTCGAGTAGGATGTAGACCTTGAGGAACCAAGCTTTGTATCTTGGGCTGCTCGAATACTCAAATAGGCATGTTTTAGTCAAAGATGATGTAACATGAAATGTGGTTCATATAGTTTATTGTGGCACTCAGATAATATCTTCATAATATGTCTGCAGAGATTGCTCCAAAATAGCATATGTGATGCAGCATTCTACATTATTGGGCTTCTGGGAAAAATCATAATTCACCTGATACAGACGGCAGCCTTTGTAACGGTGTCTGACACATTTTTAGCAGCCACTGTTTTAAAATATGCATTAAAAATGCTCCAATTATGAAAGTATCACAAAGTTCTTCATTTCATTTGTTTACTTAAAGACCCTTGTGAAGGGATTTACATAAATGCGGGAGGTTTTTAATCGAAAAAAGACAAACACCAAACTGATGTACACAAAATTCGTTCACTCACCACTAAGAAATTCATTCGATCTGAAAATGATCATAGAACTTGGAAATAAATGACGATACATTTTGTTCTGATGCTATGTGGACAGGAAGGTCATTCCAGTTTGACACCATCAGCTGGTGCGGAGGGTAGAGGAATTTTTTTGTTTGTGTAGGTGGAGCAAGTACTTTGTGCGAGTCCTCAAGTATTGGAAGTAACTTGTGAGGGGATTGACAGTAAGTGGGGTGGGGAGGAGTGTGACTGTAATATAACCTTCGAAAGAATGCCAGGCCTGGTACCTTTCATCTGGTAATCAAAGGAGTAAGAAAGAGTTTGGCTTTAATGGCTGAGACGCTGGAAAAAGGATGATAATCACGAGCAACAAACCGTGCAGCTTGTACAAATTCTACTTTGTCGATTAAGAGATGTTGGGATGGGTTCCAGATTGCAGAGGCATATTCCAGTTCCTTTGAACATGGCAGTTGATGTTCTGAGACTGGAACACATAGAAAAGGCAAATACATACACAGCATCAAGTGCCTAAAAAATGAATGATGAAAGAAGGCAATCACTGGAAAGGATGGCCAGTAGTAGGACTTGAACCCGCATCTTCTGTATTACCGATCCAAGGCCCTTACCAACTGAGCTAAGCTAACACGCCTCTCCAGTGACTTCCAAGGGCGCGGATGTACCCTAGGAATAGGTTTATGGGCAGGAGAACATTAGTCACTGTTATTATACAGGCATAGCTCTCTGTCCAGTATGATCACCGCAGAGCACATTTACAGGAACTCACAGGCACAGAACTTGCATAATAAATATGTAATAACCTCAAACAGCTATTATATATAATAACTGGGACATGGAACTGCAATAGCAGATGGTCTGGCAGTACAACACAGGTAATCTTGCCATCACTATATTTTTCCCAAAATGCTGAAAATAAATCGATAGAATTACTGCAGTGAACTGCTCAATTTTTCACCTCAGATATATTTTTAGCATTCTGTCTTTCAGGTTTCAAAATATACATGCATCTAACCTGCAGAAGCTTGTGTGTGTAAGTAGAGTCACACATCTCATGTGCAACAGGCAGGTCTAAGTTGTATTGAGATATGTCAATTCCTTACGCGTGCTCACCACCTGTAGATTCCTTTAAAGGGAACCAAAAAACTTTTTGTTAGTCACAACTTAACGCTATATACCACATTTATAAAGGAAATTGGTTCCGTACCTGACGGACAACTGTCATGACCATTGCCAGATGTCTTCCTCTCCTGTTCCTTCCACTTCCATGAAGTAATCACCCTAACATTGTTAAAAAAAGCCATATAAATGCGATAACTGAGATATTACCACTACGAGCATACAGCAAACCACAACCACATAAATAAAATACACAATTGCACCAAGCTGTCTACATTTTCACACACACGCACACACACACACACATACATAACAGAGTGGACTGTCTCTAATAACACTTCAACAAGTTTGTGTAACTCTGTTTTGGAACTGGACACAGGAAGGCCATTTCCAGTCAGCTGAAGAAATGTGTTCGGAAGAGGAACGGTTTCTGCTGATTTCTGAAGTTGGTCCGTAGCAGTGGAACCTTGTAAGGTGGTACTGTGATAGATTTCATACCGTAATGGCAAGTGTTTGGGATGGCGCTAAAAGATCCTGAATTTGCAAGGCAATTTTGTGTAAATGTCTGATTTCCAAGTGAACGCTTTGTCTACTGTATTTTGCATGTCTTGAAGGAGCTGAGGGGCTGGATGGATGGATTGTAGTGGCACCCTTGGTGGGCCTCTTTGCAACGAGGGTCCAGCACATTGCACCTGTAGACAATCTGTAGACACGGTTGTCGTATACCAGGCTTTCTTTCTTTCTTTTTTTGTGCACTACAATTTTATCGTAGTTGCCCTTTGTGGTGTTTCCCCAGATTAGACAACAATAGTACAGCTTGGGATAAACTAAGGATTTCAACTGCGTTGGTTTAGAATCCAGAACCCTTCTTTACTATGTGCAGTATGCTGCATATTATAAGGAAAACAAATAGAAGAAAACTTGTACCTGATCCCTGCCTTGTATTTCCAACATTTGGCTCCACATCTTGTCCGAGGAAGTCATGAACTACATTGGTGCTCACTGCTGTGACAATTATAGTGTTACAACTAGATGCGGAATACACAGCTTCATTTTACGTACTGTGAATGTTGCTTACTGCATTGGCATGGCTGCATTCAACAACACTCGGAATTGTACAGTAATCTTTTGATTTAGTGCGTAAACTTCAATTTTCTTTAATCCCTATTTTTCTTTGTTGCGTAAATGGTCCCCTAACATCTGCATGCCACAACGTAATTCTCACAAGGAGAGTAATCACTGTATAAATTGTACACAAGACACTAACCTCGTCACGTCCAGATGCAACAGCCTTGGAAGATAGATTCAAGGAAAGCACTGCGGACTGCTGTAGGCGGAGGTTCTTTGTACTCAAACTGAGGGGTCGGTCTCATAGTCTGCATTTTTCAAATACGATTGGCAAAAGCCGCTGCCAACCATACCTGCCGCTGCGGTTGAACGCGCAGTATCGTACGGAACTGAATGCCCGCCGAGAAATCTCGCTTTGACGACACAACCGAGGCACGTCAAATGAAGTAAGGGCTGTACCCCGATAAATTGGTCGTTGTTCCAAAAGATATAAATAAAGAAAACTTGGAAATACACACACTATGCTAACACAGTGAAATAGCGCGCTGGATACCGAAAGTCGTCGTAGCTCGTAGCTCCTCTTTCCACGGAAGTCGCTAATTGGATTATCGCAGTTATAAAACAGGTCCTAGATTTCGAAGTATATACGTACTTTTTATTTCCAGACATTGTGACAACAGTATATCGGCGTAAAAATGTTGGTTCTTGCTGAAAGTTGTTGTTGTAGTGCTCGTTCACGTGACGGCATTCTGCGCGCTGATTGCATGGGCGATTGACGTCATCCCAGTGGGATGACCAGATGAGTTTTCTATATATGCGTACGTTTTCTTGGTTTGACGCTAGGCGTGCCAGCGTCGGCGTGAAGCGCGATGTTCAAAATTCGAGTTTACGAAAACTACGGGGTGTTGAGGCATGCATTTTCGTATGTGAAGTTGCTTTTGTGTATTCTATCGGTAGCCACTGCGGAAAAGGCTCTCCAGCTTCTGGTCAGAGACCCTTTAAAATTTATTTGGCCAGGCTGCACTAGTTTTATATCCTGTTAGCTCCTTTTATGTTCCTGGGGTTCTTTACATCGTGTTCTTCCGTGTCAGACGATGACACCTTACAGTTTTTATTGTTTCTCTGTTAAGTGGCATCAACGCAATTTTTCACTAAAAGGCAGCCTTCCCGAATAGCAGCTGAGCATAGCAGAGGAGCGTACCGACGAGACGAATAGCCGAGAATACTGCGAACGCTTCCGTGAAGGAGTGATCGGACGTGTTACCCCTCAGCCGTCAAGCTTCGACTTTCGCTCGCACATTGTTTGCATGTCACTTGAAAAGTACCATACCATGGGTGTGCTACCAAAATGTGGGGATTTTTGTAGCGCTTATTTCATGCGCCTCGGTATTTAATGAAACGTGTTTGTAACAAAGACTCGTACAGAACAAGGTGAGCAAACGTTTCTGTTGTGTTCTTTCAACAGCTATGGAACTCGATTGATTAGAGGTAACAGACCAGCTATTTTTCAGACGCACAATTTAGAAATTACGTTGCGATTTATATTCTCCGATATCTGCAGGTTATACCATGCACAAGCCAGAAACATCACCGAAAAACGCCGATTTCATTCAAATAAATAAACCCCTAAAATATATGCCGAAAATAAAAATGAGTGTACGGGTGACATTACAGTCACATAGGCAAGTTTGGTGTATATTGCTCAAAGAATGTTCCCCGAAAATCCTGCTTGGAAGATTCATTCTAAAGGGAAAGCGTTCCATATATTGCCATTTCATGAAAGGTTAGTCCGTAACCCACGTACTTTCTCAACACAATTCGTCATCAGTAATTAAATCATAAGCTGACAGCAGCTATCCTCGTCATCTGCAAACGGTGGCGTGGTACTCTACATAGACGTTCTTAATGTCAGATAGGAGTACTCATGAGTCGCCTCACTAATACAGCTGTTGGGAAGAAGATATCCTGTTTCTGAACAATCGCTCGTTATTTTGCGTGAACACTTGTCTTGGAACTATTCTTGCGCAGAAACCCTGCTTGGTTCACACACACACACCGTACATTCATTTGGAACTCCGGGTCCAAGAAGATGATTGCTCTCGCGATCATCGTCGTCGTTCTCACGTATTCGCAGCTATGTAAGTAAAGGCTTCCATTACTGTATATTGCTCCCGCTTAACCTCGCGCCTCCATCTCTACAATATAGTGTGCGACGTCTCGGATCCTTTGAAAGGACGATCGCGTCCGCTCCGATCGATTTCGAAAAGTGTAGTGTAATTTTACTCCTCGTGGGCGATTGGCTACGTTATCGGAAATCCCGCTCGAAATGGTGGCTTAGTTTGGCCGTTCTTCGATGGAACACGTGGCAAGAGCACACGCTGGACGGGGAGTGTATGCCTCTATCTGAAAAAAAAAAAAAGAAAGAACACGAGAAAATGTTAGCCACTAGGAACCTAGGAGGGCGCAACATCCAGAATGGAATGCTGCGATGGTATGAGCGTCTCATGTGCTAGTTACGTGGCGTGTGAACGGCGCCTTCCCTCCTCTGATCGCCGCGGTCTTACTCCTCCGCGTAGAAAGTGATGTCACGCCTCCGGATCTCATGCACCCGCAGAAGCAGCGCTGATGTTTGGAATTAGTTTAGTATAGTGTTTTCCTAGTGTAGTAGCAAATATTTGTGTATTTGTGTATATCCGCACCTTTCTGACGAAAAACTTAGCCAGTTAGAGCGTTGGCCGACACCGAGCACAGTGGTGTGAAAGATGTGCTTTCGGATGTCCCTTTAAAGGTTTCTTACTCAATAAGGGTTACCTGGGTTAGAGAGTAGAACTGTCCTTATCAAGGCTAAAGCCGAATTGACCAGCGACCGAATTGAAAGCGAGAATTGACCAATGAAGAAACGCACAGCCATCTTGAGATATCTGAAATAAAGGCAAGCAACGCTGGCACGGACGAGTGGGAGTTATCACTAGCGAGTCTTAGTACCTCAAGAGTTACCGTGAGTCTTGTTACCTCTCTCCAGATTACCTAAAGGGCTGACGTAACGATCTATTTTTGCGTGCGAGCTCAATTTCCTACATTTCGACTTCTATGCGAAATTCGGTGTGCCACACTGATTTCGAGTTTTGCAGGAAACTATGGATAGGGAATAGCTCGCACGCAGCCTATATACAGGGTGTTTATTTTATTTGTTATGAAATTTGATGAAAAATCTAGCAGAGAAAAATAGATGCCGTTATACCAGGTGGTTATGCGGTCACCCGAACATCCTCTAGAACAGCATGTGCAACTTCTGGACAACTAATTTGCCAAAATCCATTGATTAACTTGTTCACTTGTTTTCTGGGAAATGTTCGGTGACATTCTGTGACATTCATTTGGTGACATGGAAGTATTGGTGCCAGTCATTATTTAATTCCACCTTCCTTATTTAACACCCCGTGAAGCGAACGTACGTTTCGCTGAACTTATTTCGCTGTTCAAATGGGTCGAAAGTTTTTCGACCGCAGGAACGACGCGATCTTCACCTTACCTGGGTCGGAGACCGGTCTCAGTTTTGCGCCTACTCCAATCAGTCCCGTCGCTACAAAGGACGTGCCCTGTCTCCTGGTTTGTCTGTCGCTCTTTCTGCGCTCGAGTAGTGCGTAGTTGTGGTTTCGGCTCATTTGCATAGCGACATCTGGCAATTTTTATCTCGAAGTACGTTCTGTTCTCAGGCTGTTTAATGCGGACGATGGTTTGAAGATTCACTGGCTTGAATTCTGCTAGCCCGCATTTCCCGGGAAACGCCTAATTTATAAGTTAATTAATGAATTTTAGCTAATTAGTCGTCCAGCAGTTGCATACGTTGTCCTACAGGATGTCTGCCTTGCCGTATAACCCACCTGGTGAAACGGCATCTATATCGCCCTGCCAGTTTTTTTTTTCTTAAATTAAAATTCTGTAACGAATAAAGAAAAAAACACCCTGTATATCGAAATGTACCACAAATGTGAAAGAGGTTTCAGCATACAAATATGTTTGACATTTATACTATAATATGTAAAGTGAGTTATTTACCTCATCGAGGTTCCGGTAGTTCGATAGGTCAGGCCTTGCTGCTGCACTGGCGGTGGCCTTGAGACAAAATTACGTTGCGAAGCCTACTGAAGCGGATTATTATCGCAGTCAAGTAGCCTTTCTAGCAGCAACACTAAGATTCCACCGATCATGTATTATATACTGATGCACCATATAAGATTACGCGGTGCTCTACTTCATGAAAATTATGTGGCAGCAAGCTGCTACCCTGTGTTACAGCGGAAGCGCATCACCATTTGAAGGGAATGATGCGTAGGCCATTTTTCTGTCGTTGATCTGTTGATAGCACAAAGGAAACAGAGGGCGCTTCCGTTGTTTCGACAGTATCAACGTGTATCAGGTTCCACTGGCTCCACAAGACGTCTTTAAGAAGACAACATCTTCCGACAAATTAGTTGTCATACCGTATTATGATTCTGTCTCCCATAACATTTTATCTGTTGCGGGGGATTTTGGGTTGAAAGTGTTTTTTTCTAATGCTTTCAGGTTGAGTAGATTGACTCCATTCTATGTCGTGCCAAAAGGTTGCACTGTAAATCATAAGTCTGCGATTGTACCATGCACATGTGCTGTTGTTTATTCTATTCCTTTAAGTTGTGGTTTTTGTTATGTGGGGCAGACTGGACGTTGTTTAAATGACCGCCTTCGAGAACACCAATTGAACTTAAAAAGGAGCCATATCTCTAGCGAGCTAGTTGAACATCTTCGGCAAAGCAGCAACTGTGAGCCCATTTTCAACGAAACCGTGGTTGTGTCTAGGGAAAAAGATAAGTGGAAAATACTTTTGAAAGAGACGGTGGCGATAACGCAGCGCGGGAACTGTGTAAATAGGCCATCCTCTATCCCTCTCCCTCCCCTCCGGTAGTTGTTAGGTATTTAGGAGGCTCGGTGTTACTAAATAATTACTGTGTCTGAGAACTCTGTGCTTGTCTTCGTGTCCCGTGTCTCTCGGTTATTCGTTCCTTCATCATCATGCACCAGTTAGTCTGCGCCCCATCTCTTTTATCGAACAGTTACGCCATTTGGACTTAATTTCACACATATGCCTTCCGGTTTTTACAGCGCTGCGCACGCCCTACAACATTCTATTGACTTTATTCTCCGAGGGTTGCATTTCGCGTACTTTGACAACCTCCTCATTGCAAGCCAGACCGAAGTGCTGCATTTCGAGCACCCGTGTCTGGCATTTCGACGACTTGAGAGCCACGATACTACAAACAGTGCGCAAAAATGCGAATTCAGCAAACCGCCTCTGGACTCTTTGGGTCGTCGCTTCTCTGCCGATTGTATCCCCCCACTGCTTGATAAAGTGCCATCACAGACTTCCGCCGTTCATCCTCATTACGTCAACTTTGAATACACAACGTCAACGTCAACACAACGTGAACTTTTGCCGGGCTTTCATACGAGCCTGCGCCGTTTTGGACCCCGTCGCCGCTTGGAAGAAGCGAAGGAGACGACGCATGGAGAGCGCGACGCGGTACCAGCCGGCGGCGCTAAAGCGAAACGCACCGCTTCGAAAACATTGTCGCCACTGGCGCAGCTGCTATAAATAACCCGAAATGGCTCCGTGATATATGAATATTTGGATGCTCATTGGACTCCGAGAACTGACATCAGTCTTTTTTCGTGCTCATTGGGTGGGGGTCATTTGTTTGGCGAGCTAGGATCGGAACTGCCGGTCGAACAGAGGAGAAAGAGAAACAATGGACTAGACGTGTCCAGCCACGCGTGTTCTCTCACACTACGACCGTTGTGCTCGCAGACGCTAGCGGATAGTTTTCATGAATTTGAATGCTTCAGATTTAGATTGTGGAGAACAGCTGATGTGAAAACGGAATGACACATCCAGCTGATCATGACAACACCAGAAAGACAGGGAATTCTTGCACCTCCAAAGGATGTAGAAATCGTTCGTGAGGAAGTCGGGACTCCTTTCGATGCCCTGCAGGTGAACGGTAAGACAAGTTTTGTTACTTTTTGTTACCGAAGGAAGTAATGCGGGTTTATCGTGTGACGTGTATTACGTACACATTTACATGTCACTCTACGTTACAGGCGTTTCAGTGTGTTTCGTAACTTGTGCGTCTCGAATATGCCGCTAATCAAATTATATGTGTGGTTCAGCTAATCGCCCCTCCCGTCACAGCTGTTCATTCACTGTGATATACAAACATTTGCTACACGTGTGCTTTGGTGTCCAAATACGAAATCAACATCGATTGCTTAATTATAACACGGTGATTCCACGTGAGATCAGGCAGGTTGGTCCCGACGACCTCCCGGACTTTTTATACGCCATATATGTTGAAGCATAGCTTATGAAAAGAATTGCAGGACAAAAATAAATTGAAAATTATTTGGGGAGTTTGCGTAAAAAACAATTACGTGAAACGGCAATTTTGCGCAGTGGTATTTTCATCAACTTTTGGACGTTGTATCTCTGGGGCCATTTGGCGCAGGGGGAAGATATTTTTGTCACAGAACATATAGGTTGTCATTAGTTGACCGCATCCTTTCTACGGTCGCAGCTGTGACAGATGATTTCGTAAAAATTCTCAAAATCACTCCTTCTGCAGATTTTCTTGCTTTTTAGACGCCTCAGTGTTCGGCTCTATGTTACCGATACATAGTGAATGTGGTATCATAATGTACGTCATTTTACAACCTCTTTTTACTGGTATCAAGAATCTAACAGGTTGTTCGATGACAAAGCTCTCAGGGGCGAATTGCTTAACCATGTTTCAGCGAAACTGTCAACTTCGGACGTCCATTTCAGGTATCCGCCCACTCAGTACGTTGTTCATACTGCGTACAGACATTGTTCCACGTGTCCCGAAAAAACCAAACAGCAAATTTTTTTGTGGATCAGTGAAGGGCAAAGCACAGCCAGCAACCTTAAAATCACCCCTGCCTCACCAGTCGTGTGCCCATAGGGACAGCGCATGCAGATGCGGCTTATCACTTCGTAGCATGGGGCAATCTTGCGAATTCACTGCAGGGTCTCTTTATGTCGCCGAATATAACTAGAGCCTGAAGTTTTCGTTTTTTTTTCTAAATTCGGGGGGTAAAAATCGGGTAAATAAACATGTGCACTAAATTTATGCGAATTTGGGTGAAAAAACCATTATGCTATTCCATTACGCTAAAATCGGGGAGAAATCGGGCTCAGTTATTCAAACTAACTGTAGCGGTTTGGTACAAACGGTGATGTAACTGCATTTTTCTGCCAAACAAGTTAGTTGGTGCATTCCTACAGACATCCCAGTGAGGGCAATTAGCATGGTAAAAATCGGGTTTCACCCTAAAGGGGCAACCTTCAATTCGGGGTGCAAATTCGGGGAAGAATTGGGTAAAACCCTAAAACTTCAGGCTCTAAATATAACACGATGTGGCTTGCACATGCTTATATACTTGTTGCACAGGGGAAGGTAAACAGTTTCCAGAACAATTTTTTGAGCTTGAAACACACCTGGTGGGTAAACGAAAATGCAGACGATGCCCCACACTGACGTGCGTGGAAAAGCTACCTTCACTACCTTCTTGCGCACGCTATCGTCCCTCCTTGCGACCAAGATTTCACACTTACCGTCCTTGTTCCGTCTGGATTCCCACACATGTGACGACTGTATCCCTGGAACGGCGCGGACAGTTGTCCATTGATTTGCTTTTGTCACCCGGAACTTTGAGATGATGTCGGCTGGAAGGTGGATGAGGTGGATATTTGAAAGCTTTGGCGAAAGACAAGAAACAAACTCTGAAGCGTTTCTTATTGTGTCGCGAGCCGTCGCTCGCAAATTGTGGTGTGGTGCTTCACAAATTCCCACACGCCATCACAACCGCTCTTACCATGTCCCGTTGTAGTGAACATCCATGTGGTGGCCAGGTAATTGGAATGGGAAAGCTCGTACAGGCGGTAGGGGTTCTTGGAATGGGCAGTTGTCCCGTCGGGCAATAAATTATATTGGCTAAGATTGGACGGTTGTCGTCGAGCCACCTGTGATGTCGTCCCAATCATGCAGCCACCGTCATTCCAGATTCCATCCTTTTCTCTCTACCATACCCATGACGATGGGTCTACCCCAAAACGTGCCACATCACACATCCCCCTCCGTAAAACAAACTGAGGTCCGTCCTTGATGCGAACAAAAATGAAAACGAAGTTCAGAGAACGAAAGTTCACTCAACCCAACCCAAATAGTTTCTACGGCTTTCTAGTGTCCGGGTAGCGCTCGGGTGCGGTACGCTGGCGTTTGCCCCGTCGAAGTTGTGGCCCTCGTTCTTGTTCCTGAACAGTGCCGGGGGCTGGCACTTGTGGCACAAGCGGAGGATGTGAAGAAGCTTGCTCGGTGATTGCCCACCAAGAGCTAGTGATGACCGGCTGTTCCTTCTGCTCCTCCATACGCTGGGCAGGCAACCTCTCTGCACCGTGGTGTTTCGTAAATTTCGACGAGTGCCATACTTTGCCATCCTCCAACAGATAGGAAAGTGGTCCCCGTGGAGCAATTATCTTCAACGGCGGCGAAAAATTCGGATGCCCCTTCTTTCGTCGACCAGGTAGGCGCACTCGAACGTAGGTACCAGGAGTGAATATTCGACACTTAGCAGTTAGTTTAGAGTCAGTGTATAACTTCTGCTTTGACTGCTTACACTCCACTCGCTGCCGGACTTTCGGCATGTCCACATCGACTGACTGTCCTTCAAGTCCCACCACATTTAGGCGAGTTCGTATGGCCCTTTCGTGAAGCAGGACTGACGGTGAAACACCCGTGGTAGCATGAGGGGTACTTCTATATACGGTGAGGTACTCGAGAACTGCTGATTTCACGTCCTTGTTACGAAGTTTTGCAACTTGAATGACGTCCTTGAAAACACGATTGAAACCCTACACTTGGCCATTTGCTTTTGGGTAGTACACGGAAACTGTCGTTTGACGGATGCCACGATCTTGAAGAAATTTTTTAAATTCTGCTGAAACAAATTGCGGGCCATTGTCAGTGACTAGTTCTTCAGGAAAACCCTCGCGACTGAAAACATGCCAGAGAAACGTTTCTACTGTGGCGGTCGTTACAGTTGATGCAAACGAAACCTCCGGCCACTTGCTATGGTAGTCAATTAGGGTAATGGCGTAGCGACAGGAGTGAGTGCAGTCCTCCAACGGTCCGACGATGTCTACACCTAACTTTGCCCATGGCTTGGCCGGAAATGGGACCGGGTGTAAAGGTGAAGGCGCTGTCCTGGCAGACTTGTCAGCGGATTGACAGGTAGGGCAGTCGCGCACTATCTTTTCAGCTTGTGCGTCCATACCAGGCCACCAGTAGAGATCTCGGAGTCTCTGCTTTGTCCGCACAATTCCCGGATGGGTTTCGTGCGCGAGAGTGAGAATCTTAGATGTTAACGCCTGCGGAACAACGATGCGTTCTCCACGGTAAGCAGTCCATCTACAACAGAAAGCTCGTTTCGAAAGCGGTGATACGGGGTCATCTTCGAGACATCTCAGCACGCGGTAGCCACGACCCTCCTTCAAGTGCGTTGATAACTGCACTGGCTTCAGGATCGAGTCGAGTAGCATCTTGGAGCTCTCCCTTGGTGATCGGATTGGAGACGGTGCACACTATCTCCTCTTCAAATTCTTGCTGTGATGGTAACGGTAGCCGGGATAGAGCGTCCGCTACGTAGTTTTCTGCTCCCTTCTTGTATTCAACTTTGAAGTTGTAGTAAAGTAGCCTCGCAGACCATCTGGAAATTCGAAGAGGTCTGTGGCCTGTACCGTGGGCCCCAAGAAGCGTCACTAACGCTTGATGGTCTGTACGCAAAGTATACGGGCGTCCCCAAAGGTAGACATGCCAGCGCTCGCATGCCCACAGGCAAGCAAGCGCTTCACGTTCTCCAACCGAATACTTCCTCTCCAGGGGAGACAACGTGCGAGAAGCAAACGCAACTGTGCGAACCTGGTCCCCTTTAAGTTGCTGCAAGACGGCGCCCAATCCGTAAGACGAAGCATCCGTCGCCACGATCACAGGGAGTCGTGGGTCAAACATGTGGAGGACTGGACAGGAGCTGAGCACCGACTTCACTTTCTTGAAGCTTTCATCCGCACTTGACGTCCATACGAATGGCTTGGAGTCTCGAAGGAGTTCTCGCATCGGTTCCACCAGTTCAGCGTAGTGCGAAATGAATTTCGAATAATACCCTGCTAATCCAAGAAAATAACGTAGAGACTTCAAGTCTGTTGGGGCGGGAGCGCATTGCAGAGCCTCAATTGCGGATGCCTGCGGTAACAGTCCTTGACAAAACGCATGCAAGGTGATTTACCAGTCGTCGCCAAAATGGGTAGCCTGTGGTGTCGTCCCAATCATGCAGGCACCGTCATTCCACATTCCATCCCTTAATGTCTACCATACCCATGACGATTGGTCTACCCCAAAACGTGCCACATCACACGACATCACACCACTCTTCCACAGCTTTCGCTGCATACAGTGCGTGTGCAGAGTCGTGGCTTAAGTCACCGCTGACCACATCTATACATTCTGGTGCGTGTCCTGCTGGGGGTACCACACATGTGAAAATTGAAACTTGTTTTTTGAGCCAGTGGTACGATTGTACGTCATCGGGAAGTACAACCGTCCAGTTCTCCGCGAAATCGAAGTGGAGCACAACCGTCTTCTCGGGCAGGTGGCTCTTGATATTGTGGATGGCTTTACTTTGCACAGTTCTGATGAAGTTGTGAGTTATATGCATGGACGTCCACTTTCTTATTTCTATTAAGAAGAGTGAAGGCTCCAGCACTTTTCGGATGAGACATCCTCCTTCCCAAATCGCCTGGACATTGTTTGCATGATTGAAAGAAGCAGTATTGTTGTGGGTTGCGGCACAGGCACAGTGCTTCAAGGCTGTGAGTGCTCACTTTTTCTCCCAAGCTGTTGCTTTCCGCAGCTGCCACACGGAGCCAAAAATTCGCGCAGTAGATGCACACGCACACTTCGTGGTGAGGATCAATACGTACCCACTTTGGCCGCAGCGCGTAGAATTTTGAGATACCAATCGTGGCATCAGAGTGACTTCCCTTAAACATCCGGAAGGCCTCTCTGACCGACCCTGTCATGTACCGTTTTGCCACTAGCTGTTTCTTGTCATTGAGAAGCACAGTGATGACGCCTTTGCGGTTGGGGCTCTGCACAGGGCATTGTAGGTCATCTTCAGTGTAGTACCTTAGAGCCTCGGAAACATGCTCAGGCTTGAGCTTCTTGCCCTCATATGGATCAGGAACTGCCCCAACACCGCCCTTTCTTTTTAGCCTTCGCGATTTATCAATCATGTACTTCGTGGCTTCCGGTATGAGCCTGATGATGTCCCGCCTTGAAAGTGTATCAGGGATTAAAGTATACAGCCTGCACCGCTCAAGGCGTGATGTGCTTGCTGCGAGGGCTTTCCTGAGGTTGTGTGCCTACTCCCTGTTTTCTTCAGTGTCGCTCACATTCGTCGATGGACCTGCACTGCCATAGATGACACCGAGCTTGACACCAGCAGCCTCTGCGATTTCACGTTGTTTCCTTTTAGCATAGGACTTCCTCAGTCGAGGTCTGACGGCTGCTCTGGGCCTCAAAGGTGAAACGTCAATAGTCCAGACTCCAATGCTTTCGTTCACCTGCTCTGGGACGTCGTCTTGAAAAATCAACGGACGATCACCGAAATGTGCTCAGCGAAGCGCCGGAAGCAGTGTGTGCACAAATAGTCTCCATCGTTCACACGAGCGCTCGAACTGAAAACTTTCCTCAGCGCGGACACGTCCAGACTATGAACAGCTCTGCCGTACTTGTCGTGCGCTGCAATTCGTCGTTTGTGCTTTCCGTGGTACTCCGTGCAGAACACCCGGTGTAAGCTATGGAGTCTCTCCATGACTGCTGTGTGCAGCTAATGTGCGAAGCATTACGAGAAGGCGCGGAGTTCCAGCGTAACTGAATGCTACGAGGCACAAGCTGCAGGGGGCTGTGCTGCTGCTACGGGTGCTATAATGGATGCTGCTACGGGTGCTATAATGCTACGGGTGCCCGGGTGACGTTGTTCTGCCCTCGAGATCTCAGAAAGCGAGGAAAGGGTCGCGTTTCAAAGCCTCCACCTTTTTCTAACCAATGATCCAGCAAAGTTCGCTATCGTCTCAGCGAGGCAAACCACATCTGCCCGCGCTGCTCTCATGGCTGGAGTGACTTTGATAATTTTTAAGAAGTTATCTGTCATAGCTGCGACCGTAGAAAGTACGCTGCCAACTAACGACAACGTATGTATTCTGTGACAATACATACAACTAGACAACAAGAGCCTTGTGAGGAATACAATTTCTAGACAACACAAGAGCCCTTGTGTTGTTTAGGTGGTGTTGCCTTGCTCCTCAGTCAAATGACTCTCGCCCAATCCGCGCGTAGGAAGACGGGCGCCAGTTCTAGGACACCAATGAGAATCCAAATACAGTCGATCCCCGTTTATCCGGACTTCATTTATCCGGATCCTGCGGTATCCGGACAAAAGGCACGGGAACGGATCTTCCTCCATGTATTTTGTTCTCGTTGATCCGGACTTCAGCTTCCGGACTCGGACAAGAATTCCAGGGAACGAAAGTCGAAAATTCTTGTAATCCAGCTTCAGTCATCCGGACTACCGTGAGTAAAAAGAGACGCTGACCCCGCTTCGTCACCCTTTTCGCTGTGTTGGGGTTATTCGCGTCACACGTCAGGGACCTACATTCCTCCGTAGGGGAGACAACCGTGCACGATGACCCCCTTTTCTATTTGTGTGCGTTGGGTCACGTTGACCAGTCGAGTTATTTGGAAATATCTCGAGCAACTGTCCGGTTCTAGGGGGAAAACTGCATCCCGAGGGCCTGCTGCTTACGGCCCGTTGGCCGATGAAGACATTCCCCTAGCTGAGCTGCGATCCCTGATGCAGAGGCTCACTGCGACTGCCGTAGATGATGCTGCGGTTTCTGACTACGTTGACGTTGATAAGGATGATGACGCGTGTGATTGCTGCTGTTGCCTCCGATGATGTGCAGCAAGACGGTGCCGATGCCGCCAGTGAGAAACAAGGCTCCGACATTGACACTTTGCGTCCGCACTGACATTCTTCGAGCAGCGCAACACCGCGGCTCAACTCTATGTAATTAGCAAAAGTTTGCAGGAATCGAGTGCCTACACTACTATGTAACAGCTGTCATTGACGAGATTTCTGTGTTTTAATTAAACCTTGCTCTGTAGGACGTTTCTATTCGGTCGTTTCATTTATCCGGATGCCGCGGTATCCGGACGATTTCGCCGGGAATGGCCCCGTCCGGATAAACGGGGGTCGACTGTACTTACACATATATTTCGCAGCCAATTATATTGAGATCAGCTGCGCCAGTAGCGACAATGTTTTCAGAGCGGTGCGTTTCGCTTTAGAGCCGGCGGGTGGCGAAAATAAGTCCTCCAGGAACAAAAGTGTGACGCTCGTGCGGTTACATTCCACTTGTACGCCATCGAAGGGCCTCTCACAGCAACACTTATGTGTGGCCATTTCTTTCTAAAGCTCAGGGTAAACAGATATTCTAACAAAACCAGACGGAATGCATTGCTTCAATGGAGGGAAGCGAGTACACCGGTCAAGCCAACTTTAAGAAGCGGTGTCCCGCAATTCTGGGAATGAATGTTGCTTCTTGTAAATATGTACGTGTGCATTCTTTGGTCTTCTTGATTTTCATTTCCTGCTTGACGATAATATTAGCAGATGTGCCGGCGGAGCGCCAGGACCAGAGGGGGAGGGGAGCGAATTCAACGGAGAGGGTATAGGAGCGGGCACGCAGCGCACATGCGCAGTTCGATCAGTGTGCGATTTTTGGCGCTAGATTCTGGCTCTGCTTTGGCGATTGGCTACGGATGATCACGTGGCCGAGGTGGGCGGTGGTTTTCGTAGCGAAACTGTGAGAGCTACAACTACACTCCAAATAACTGGTAAATACGTCTGCCTCATCGCCATCGACATTCCCCCGCCGCAGCATGCAATAGGCAAGGCGGCTCATCGTGAAGGTTCGGTACGATACGGCATTTTGTTACAGGGAAGGGGCTTTGGAACTTAAGGATCACGCATATTTTGTACTCGAATCTCTGAAGCATCGAGGCAGTACTGGCCAATACGGTGAACACCTACGATGAGCATAACAGCGAATGTCGTGGTGTGCGAAAGGTAGCGATCCTGTGTTATCCGGTTTTCGAGTTGAGGTAAGTTTTCGTTATCTCTTTTGCCTCACTTAAGATTTGTGCATTGTTGTTTTCTCAACAATCACACGTGGTAGACGTGGTGAGCAATAACAGATTAGTATGCGAAGTAAACAGCTATCGTTTTCTTTACCTGCGGTGTTTGGTGGGTATCTCTGGGGAATTCATGCAAACTGTTGGTCTCTGTGTGGTGCGTGTGTGATATGTACTTGGGCGTACGATGAAATCCTACACAGCGCAGTTATTTTATATGTTGCATATTGCATAATACAGGTATATTTTGTCACATGTCTGATCCAGGTACTATTTTATAAGCTATTGTGACATCTTTGCATTAAAGTAACACAAGTCATGTTTAACACCCTGTTTTCTACCAGTAAAACTGTTTATAGTAGGCCAGTAAGATGCATCATGCGGAGTAATTCACACCACAGGGTCATACTTATTGCAGAAATTGAATTTAAAATATGCCGCAAAAAGCGACCGTGCGCAACGGCGGTGGAGAGCAGTACCAGCCTGTGATCTGCCTGGAACGTCGCGCTGGCGCTACAAGGATCACGCTCGCTTACTGGTGCAGAGAAATGTTCTCTGCTACTCCGCTGTCGTCTGTTACTCGGCTGTTTGGAGTTCTGAAAATGCACTGCTCCTGGCTCGGTCATTATTTGGCCGCTCCTTCTAACCCCAACTCTCCGGGAGAACAGGAAAACTGGTTTACGGCGGCAAAGAGACAATGCGCTTACCCAAACTGCCCGCGCACCAGAACGGGTTGTCCCTGTAACGTAATCGGCGACGTAGCATCATACCTTCTCCTCCTCGTTATACCCGGAGTGGCGAGTTCAGGGTGAACGCGCGGAGCCATGTTTATATGAGCTTTTTTTTTTTCTGGGAAACAAATTGCACACATCAAAACCTTTTGCGCTATTCGGTAAAATGGCACACACACTTTCATCAGACGTATTAACCTGAAAATGTTTTGGATGGCCCTCTGTACTCCTTTAAGGGTGATGAAAGCAACGGTGTCCTATTTTATGAAGTATGAGCAGCTGCTAGTAGATAAGCTTGGCTCAGCTACTGTTGGCTTTGATATAAAGGAAAGCACTTACCTTTCCACATCCAACTGCCCTGTTCTCCGTAGTTCCTTGTTTTTTGTATGACCGCTAACCTTGCTGTATACAGAGTTGGTTGCGCGTTTCGCATTGTTTATTGACATAGCGCTTCAGTAACTGTTGTCAGAACGCTTGAACTGCGTGTGTTTTTGTCACGTGGGTGCGATGTCAGTTTAGGTTGATAAAACACGACTGTTTTACACTAGGCACACACACCCATGGACAGCATGACGCATGTGTAAAGTAGAGTAAAGTAGAGTAATGTGTAAAGACGTCGCTTGGGCCTGGTAGAGAAGCTTCCGCGAGAAGCTGCGGAAAGTCACTGTCAGGCATTTGCTCCCACTTGTTGCAGAATGTTTGTTCTTTACGCCTATTTACGGCAGTGTGTGAGCCAATAGATGGAATGAACTGTATTATTGGTTGTCTTCCAGGAATGACCGTCACCAGAAGGCGTAGAAATCATGTGATTATTATTATTATCACCATCATCATCTGTGATTATAGTTTCTGTGCATATTTCACTAATTGCTTTAACATTTTAATAAACATGCACATAAAAGCAACTCGTTGTCTTCTGTATTATTCACTATTACACACTTGTAGTATTGTATTTGGACACATTTATATTTCAGGATACCTGCGCTTTTGCGCGAGTAGAATTGGAACTCTAAGGTAAGGTAGAAAGATTTAGCAATAGACAACATGGAACTAACAGTAAATCACAGCCTTTCATTAATGTTACATCACCGTAGAAAAAACAAGCGTCAACTCAGAAGTAGCGTTTTAAAGTTATGTTGATACTACTTATTTTTGAGGGGATATTTTCCACGTGGAATTACGTTCCACGCTATCGCAGATGCTACGATGGCATCGTGGATTTGTAATGTAAGCACGTGCATAAGCTGTTCTACCCCACCTGCTGGGCTGGAAACTTGCCACTCGTTCACCTCGATATCCGAGCATCCGTTAGGCTAAACCTTGCCTGCTCCACCGCCGGGCTGGTATATGGCTCAGCTCTACGTGTCCCGTTGACATTTTGAAGTCTGCGCCTTTACCCGGCCACGAACCTTCAGAATTCCTGAAGGATCCCGGAGGATCCCTCATGATCTCTTCTTACGACTTCGGTCAAGGCCAAGTCGAGCAGTTCCCAGCTCTGCTTCATATGTCTCTGCGAGCTTCAAACAGCCTCGCACGTTGTCCCGCGTACGAAATCTGTGCGTTGCGTATTCCAGCCTGCGTACTTCGGTCCCGACGAAGTTCTATTGCCTTTCGGCTACATCTTTGTCATCGACCTGAGTGGCCGCGAAGGAACCGTTGCTACTGCCCGCTTGAAGTCCGCCTACGTTGAAGACGGACTTGAGCGCTTCAGTCTCATGCCCATTTATGAGGCCCTCGCTGCAACTAGGCCCCATTAAAGTTATACCCCCAAAGGTTACCTGGAGCGAGTTACCTCCCCCCCCCCCCGACCAACATCTCAGACACTACGGGACAGGTACCTGACAAAGGGGCTAAAAGGTTTCATTCCACTCGCGCTGCTATCGAATTATACAGTTAGTAAGCCGATGTCACCCAGAATAGTCCCCCCAGAATAGTCACCCAGAATAGCCACAAGCTCTCGCCAGATCACCCTAGATAGCCTACTATGCAAAGGTGAAGTTGATATCCTACGAAGTTGCGACTTTTGCTCTTATGCATGGCGGAAAGAAAGAGAGGAGGAGCTCTATTGTTTTGAGAAGTGAAACCGAGATGGGGAGCCACTCCAGTGACATCACCGCTTGCTTTCCGGTGTCGGTTACATACGTCGCTATGGGGACCCAAACGCATAGATTCAGGATACTTTGAGAGGAGTGGTGGTAGCGCGCCGAAGTAACCTCCAAAGTGACGTGTGCAACCTCATTGCGACCAAAGCTACCTCATTGGGCTAGTCAGGTAACGTGACCCTCGCGTGGCTTCAAAGAAGCTACAGTTCATCTTCTATCCTTACTTCACTGGCCCCTCGCTTCTCTCTTCTGTCGAAGAGCCGTTAGGGCGCCCCTTTCCTTCTTCCCTCTATGCTCTTATGTCTACCGAAGGACGGAAACTGCTACCTCGTCTCTCATTATGTGAAACAATCATCTTGTAGGTGATCCGGTCAACGGATGCACCCACACTGCATGCAAAGCGGATGTGGTTAACAACCTGAACGACAGAATAAAGGCAAGTAAAATGTTGCACAGACTTTCTAAGCTGGTAAACAGAGACGAAGTAAAAAAGCACGATCCATGTGGGCAAATGCACTACGTGACCCAGATTTTCAATCTAGGTCAGGTAAAACAACAACTTTATTACGGGGTGATGGATGGGTAGCTTCATCGCCGGGGGCGATACTCTACCCCATTGCTGGTGGTGATGCTGGGAATCAAATAGTGAGCCCCTTCACAATATGGATCGAAGTCCTGTGGTGTCCGAAAAGGTGAAGAGAGCCTTGAGGGCAGAGCGTTGGTGTGCTGGATGTAGCCAGGGACCAAGCAATTTTGTGAGAGAGAGGGGGCGGGAGGGATGCGGAGAGTACGGTTCGGGAATTTTGGAAGCGTGGGCAATAGAGAAGAATGTGCTCTAGATCTTCAACAGCACTGCAGTGGCTGCAGTGGGGAGAGGCAGCTTGTCTCAAGCGGTAACGCCACTGTATTGTGAAGGCCACGTCGAGGCGCATTCTATGAACTAATGCGACATCTTGACGAGAGATATGTGCAGAGAAAGTGAGCGCTGGATCAACTCTGCTAGCATGGCGGGGAGTAGAATGTCAGCGGTCCCTTGGCAGATAGCTAGAGGAGCCACGAGGTGTCGAAGTGCGGAGCGACGATCTCCTCCCAGCAGTGTAATACGCGTCCGTCTCCGAGACGAGACTGGCGTGACGTCGGCACTGTCAGCCTGTTCCTTGCCTTCGACACTACAATGGCTGGAACCCATTGGAGAACGAGCCTGTGCCCTGCTTCGTAGACAAGTTTGTAAGCCATTAACACATTCATCAACAACGGTGCGGAGGAGACTCATATGCCAGGATTTTCAATTGCTTACAGTGCAGATGTTGAGTCAGTGAAGACCACCACATTCCGTGGGCTAAAGTGAACGATGTGCTGCAGAAAGAAAAGTATGGCATACAGCTCCGCAGCTGTGGATGAGGTATGATGCCAAAGGCAACGTTCTTCAACTACGCCTTCGGATGAGATGACGAATGCCGACGCGTACTTGCCATTGCGAGATGCGCCATCGGTGTGTGCAGTAGCAGAGAAAACTTCGCGTCTACGAGAGCATACAAATGGGCTCGAAGGACCTGAGGGAGAACCTGATCTCTGCGGTCGTGGAGGTCAGGAAGACGTGCGAAGGTGGGTGGCACAGGCAGAGACCAGGGGCCGTTCGGCGGTGTGACGGTCTTAGGTGTGAAGCCAGTGAGAGCCTGGCGTGTCCTCTGCGCTACGCGATGGAAATCACTTTCAGGGCCGTATCGAATTGTCCTGAGGAGTGGGTGACGGGGAACGTGCGCACACAAACGTAAGAATTGTCGAGCCCTTTCCCGCTCACGGAAGGCATTCACCAGGAGTTCACCAGCTTCAGCTAGGACTTGCCGTGTTTCAGCCATTCTTGGAATTTCAAGGCAGCGACGAAGGCTACGGGCGAAGAGGGTCCGAATGGTATTTAACGATGTCGTAGAAACCCTGTGCAAGACTGGAAGGCTGTAAAACACAGTCGCCCTCACCAAAGCCGCGTGTACGCCTAGTAGGGAGCGTTGATCACAGCCCCAGCCTAAGCCACAAAGATGTGTAATTGCAGGAAGCCATCGCTGCACTTTGGTTTCAAGGTGCTTAATGTGGCGAGCCCAGCGCAGGTTCGAGTCCAGGATCACACCAAGGAAGCCATGGGAACGCACAGGTTCGAGCTTCTTTGGACCCACCCAAAGAGGGAAATTACACATAGCCTTGTGAGTGAAAGGGAGCTCGACGCACTTTTCGGCCGAAAGGTCCATTCCAAGTTGCGTAAGGTAGAGGTGGGCATTGTTTAAGGCTTCTTGCAAACGGCACTGAATGGCTGGTAGTGACTTGCCTACTGTCCAAAGGGCAACGTCATCGGCATACACGGAGAATGCTACCTTGCGAGGAACTATCGATTTTAGTCCTGCCATTACCACATTAAAGAGCGTAAGACTGAGAATGCTTCCTTGGGGTACGCCTTGATGAATAGGGTGCTTGGGGCTTTGGCCGTGGGATGCGCGGACAGCGACAGTTCGGTCCGTAAGGAAATTGTGGAGCCAGCTGAAGGGTCGACCACATACTCCAAAAGCCCGCAACCCATGGAGCACACACATGTGCGAGCCGGTGTCATAGGCGCGCTTAAATATCCACGAAGACCGATACAACGATCCGCCGATGAGCACGAGCATGTTGGACTGGATAGACTAGGTCGAGAACTGGATCCATAGAGCTTTTGTGGTGACAAAATCGAGCCATTTCTTGAGGGAACGCACCTCGTTTTTCGAGCCACCAGTCGAGGCGAGCTTGGAGTGACTGCTCGTCAAGGTTGCGCTGTGCGGCATAGGTGATTTTATCTGACCATGGGGACGATCGCACACCCACAAGTTTCAACGCAGTCTTCAGCTCGATTAGAGTAAAGTCGCGGTCCATAACATCCGGTGGACAGGGCAAGTCTTAGTGGATTTCTGTCTTCAACCACTGGACAAAACAGTTGTGTACTGCAGACGTTGATGCAGCCTCCGGTGCCGTTATGACGACGAATAAATATGTCGCTAGCGCGGTGGTGGTGGTGGTGGTGATGATGAAAGGGCTCGCCGTTGTCGGCCTCACAGAGGTGGGCAACGTCACGACTGACGCCCTGGGGAAAGTGCGTCCTGGGCCGACTTCTAAGGGAACTGTGCCGACATATGTCTGAAAGCGTCTGAGGAAAACCCAGGAAAAACCCCAGACAGCACAGCCGGCACCGGGATTCGAACCCGGGTACCTCCCAGTCTCGACGTGACATGGCCAGCATGGCCAGCATGGTCGCTAGCGTGATTTTGTCTACACCCTTAACGACAGCCAATGCCGTGAGAGGATTATTTGATGGGGGTGCATCGTTCAGAGGCCGAATTGTCCCGCAGATCTTTGTGGCGGGGTTAAACGGTGAAAGGTTTTGACAAAACTTACGCCATCACTTCTGGTCTTCGTTCTTAAGTTCTCGTGTTGTCTTAGCTTTCATCCGGCAGTATGCCACAATGTCAGGAAGCTGCACAGTTCGGCGAGACGTTCTCCCTTCTCGGCGACGTAATGCTCTGAGGTGGCTAATGTGGTAGGAAAATTTAATACGGCGTGGAACGGTCAGTGCATTGTCAGCGCCTCGAGAACAATATTTACAATCTATGAGCTACGAGGTTATGAGCTATGAGGCTATGGGGTGAGTGGGGAAAGTGCACTATTTACGCCCGATCGAGCATGGGACGAGTGATGGGAAATGAAAGTGAGGTACTGTTCATGGAGGGACACCTTGGACAGATGCGGAGTCCCGTTGCACAGAAAGCGAAGGGTGGAACCGCCACCGCTGTAGAAATTCGTCGCGTAGAAGTCGCGGTCCATAACGTCTGGTGGGTGGGGCCAGTCTTGGTGGATTTCTATCGTCAAGCTCTGGGCAAAATTGTGTACTGCAGACGTTGAGGCAGCCGCCGGTGTCGTTAGGACGGAGAAATCTGTCGCTAGCGTGATTTCGTCTACATACTGACGTGGTGTGCACAGATGTTCTGAGGCCGGCATGAAAGAGCCTCCAGTTCGTGAAAGGGATCAGTCCAGTAGTGGATGGCAGAGGCAGTCTTTCGTGTGAAATATAGAGGGGAAAGGTTAATTTCCGCCCTGGGAAAAAGAGGTCCAAGAGTAGGACACGTGCCACGGCGTCATATCTTGCGAAGCACTGAGGTGACAAGGCCCTGTTGAGAATGAGAATGGTGGTTAATTGCTGGAGGATGACCACCGCTTCCTGCATGGCGGAACGAATGCCTTGCGAGAGGGCCTCTGGGGACACGCCGGTGTGCACAGATTTTCGGAGGCCAGCACGAAATAGTCACCAGTTCGTGAAAGCGATCAATCCATTAGTGAGTGACAGAGGGAGTCCTTCGTGCGAAATACAGATGGGAAAGTGGCCACTACCTCGGGTGTCGACGTCGGTAGCGCACGACATGTGTCGAATTATGTCTGCTGAGCACCGGGAAAGATCCAGGACATCAAGTGACGTTGGGAATCGCATATAAGTTGGCTATCGGTTGTTAAGTAGGCATATGTGAGCAGTCTTCATTGCTTCCAACAATCTCCTTCCTCGTCCGTCCGTCCGTCCTACGGCTTCCCCAGGCCGTATGATGAGCATTGAAGTCACCCAGTACGAGAGCTGGGGATTCCAGTGAATTGAATAAACGTTCGCGGTCAGTCCACGGAACCTGTACTGCGTGATGTAGATATATACTTAAGAGTGTTAAGAGCATGTGCCCAAGGCAGATTTTGCAGGAGACATAATCACAAGAGCGATGACAAGCTGACCTTATGCGTGCAGTAACGATGCCATTACGAATGTATAGCGCTGTTCTGTTCTCAGAGGACTGATGAGATCGATATATTGTATAACCATTAACGCGATGTGCACCATCCATGCCATGTTCGCATACAGCTATGAAAGGGAACTTGTACTGGTGGAGATGAGATTTAAAATCAGGGAGCTTGTTACATAGGCTGCGAGGATTCCACTGCATCGCGATGGCCTTTCTATATATTTCCATCGTGCGAAGTAAAAATAATGGCTCCAATGCCAAAAGCCTTTGAACCTCGGGCAGTTGCAACGCACCAGGAAATGCAGAGACAAATGCATTGACGGCTGTGAGTACCGCAGAGAAGGGGCAGCTTCGGTGGTTGATGGTGCAAACTGTCTTCTCATTCCTGACGGGTCTGTTACACCGGTGTAAGTGCGTGTAATCTGCGTGGATGGACCAGGGTGTGTCGGGTGGATGGTTCTGATGGGCTTCATCGCGGTGGTGTCGCTGCAACCTTCGTTCGCCTTGTGCAGATCGAGGTGCGAGTATAGGAAAGTCGAGTTCATTCGTACGCAGATTCACCGACGTAGCGAAGCGTCCCAGACGTCAGGAACGTACCGAAGACGTACCGAAGCACTCTTCATCGGCTGATTCCGGAAGCGGCGGGTCCAAAATGCGCAGTTGCCTTCGTAGTTCAGGTAAGGGTAGGTCGTCGTCTGGGCTGAAACATTCGTCCTCATCCATAGCACTGGGAACGATTCCTGTGTGTTGCCAACAGTTTTTGATCGTTACTGCTGAGACACTTCCCCAGGCTCGGCCGAATGTCCTAATGCACCAACGAACCAATGTAGTGGCGTACCAATTCAGTCTGATAACGGGCCTTCGCCGACCGAATGATGCGTGCGTCGAGTGGCTGTATCTTTGACGCTGTGTTAGCTGGAAGGAACTCAACTCGAAGGTTGGTGAAGGAACTCAACTGTTCGCCGCGCAGCTTGTGACACCCAGCATTGTCAACCAAAGGTATCGCTTGCTGTTCTCCTGCTTGAGCCTGTTGTCAAAGCGTCTCAACGTTTCCGAAAAGATATCCGAGGTCATCCACGCCTTCCTATTTGCATAATAGTGGAAGTACTGAGCCGGCGAAAATTTCTTCCCAAAGTCACTGGGCCGTTGGGCGTTGGGCTTGCAGTTGTCCGTACCAGAAGCATAGCACAAGAGACCCGCAGTCACTCTCACCTTCCTGCGCTTAGTGCCGGGAACACGGTTGGCTGATAACGTTCGCGTGGGACCCAGCTTGAAAAACAATGCAGTCTCATCGAAGTTGTAAATGTCGTCGAGGCTGTACCGTTGAAGAACTCTGTGAAGTCTTTCACGTCCCTCTGATACCGTGGTCGGATCAACATCGCCGCTCTCACCGTGGATTCGGTGGCTGGGAATCTTGTGGCGAGCCTTGAAACGCAAGAGCCAGCCGCTCGAGTACTGGAAGTCGGAAGGCATTCCTAAGGACAAGAAAGAGCCATAAGCTAATAGCAAAGATACCGTTTAAGAAAAGACAATGAATGAAGGATGTCCTCTATAGGGAAAACCTCGCTCCATCAGTTTTCCCACACAGCTTCTCAGGCTCACAGGGCGGAAGGATGATTGGGCATTTGGGGGTTTGCCTGGTTTCAGGATGGGAACAACTAATGCCTCCTTCCACGTAGATGGTACGGATCCCTGTCGCCAAGAGGTTCTTAAACATAAAGGGGAGCTTGGAGTGACAGCTCGTCAAGGTTGCGTTGTGCGGCATAGGTGATTTTATCTGACCATGGGGACGATCGCACATCCACAGGTTTCAACGCAGTCTTCAGCTCGATTAGAGTAAAGTCGCGGTCCACAGCACTAAAGACCACTCCAGGGCTTCCAGTTCCGGCAACCTCCTCTTCATCGATGACGCATCTGCTGATGTTATCCGAAGTCAAGTACCGGCATCTTTCAAGACTGTACACAATGTTGCCTTGGCGATGTCCAGGCCCATGTCGTGGTGAATCCAGTTTAGCGTCGCGTTCAAGTTTGCTGGTGGATGAGCCTGCTCCCTCTGACAGATGTCCCGCTTGTCTCCCGCTGTAAGGGCTTCTAGCTCCTTTCGGGCTCGTGAGGCTTCCATTTCGAAGTCTTCGTGGAAAAGTGATAGCTGTGGTGCTCACTGACGCCGTGTGCTCTTCCCTGACATTCCGTCCAGTATGCAGCTGAGTCACTCTTGTACACTTCGCACAATAGATACCATGGACAGGGACCACGTAGCAAAATTATAATTATGAGGGCAGTTATTCAAACGGCGAAGTCAACGTATTTCCAGAGGTATTCCGTTAACGTAGTTGCAGATGAGACAATAGACCTTTTACAAAAGCAAGCCCCACCAGTGGCACGCAACGGCTCATGGGAGCTTACGGTGCTTCGTGCATTACGAGACGACCAGAGGCGCAGGTAGAAGAAGAACAACAACTTCTCGGTGTGCGCAGGGTAAACCATAACCGAAGCGTTCAATTGAGGTGTCCCTTAAAGTTCCCATGCAGCTTTGCCCCTCGTGCATGTTGCATCTTTTTTCAAATTCGCCTATTAAACACAGAAAGACGAACACGGCGCAAGCCTGACAACGGCCAGTTGCATATTTCGAAGGACCATTGCTAGATACGCGTATGCACATGCCCAGCCACGTCTTGCGGCAGTTGCCATGTTTGTTGACATGAAAACATGCTGTATGCTGTGATAAGTGTTGGCGAAACTTTTTCTCGCAGTGCCTATATTGTGTCAGCTGCCCAAACATTAAATGCATAAATGTCGGTCTATGGTTATTCACACCGTAAAAGCATCACCGAAGCAGGAGCTTTCCCTTCGCGCCGTTGGGCGGATGAAACAAAATGGGTTCGTGCGGATGATGACGAAGAACTCACGTGCTCCCAACATCTTTCTCTTTGACAGTGTTGGCGCATGTGCTTGGAAGCCGCTTGCAATGCCTGTAATGGGTCGCGTCGAACTGTACGAGCAATACGCACGTACATACCAACTGTACATACCATAGCCGCAATGATAGTTGGCGTGAAATAATAAAGTTTTCGTGTTTTTTGAGCGTGCATCACATGTTGTGCGCTTCCACAGGAACAACCTATACCATTCAAAACAAATGTTATCCTGCTGTAGCCTCAAGAAATGCCAGCTACGCTCACGTTGTATTAATTTGTCATCATTGTTTCGTCGTCTTCTCATCATGTCGTCCCTCGCCACCAGGACCGACGCGCACATGGAAATGTCTCATTAGATAATGGCAGTTGAAGCAACGGCCCAGCAGTGGCGCTGAGACCCGCGATTTCCCGTCACACATGGTACCAGGGTGTTCACCCTTTCGTCAACATACCAAAAAACGCTAGTTAAACGGGAACACGCACTCGCATTCAACACATTCTTTCTTACGTGGTTGCCAGTTGCTTCCACATTCACAAGGACGAAAACACTCGTGGCTGCGGCATCTTTCTCATGTAACGTAGTAGTGGATGAGGCAATTAACACAGAAGGACGAACACAACGCAAGCCTAGTGATGTGAAATTTCCGGAAAATTTCGGCCCCAGAAAAAGAAAAGAACGCTTCGTGTGTGTGTGTCTGTTTTTTCTGAAAAAAATTGAAAAAAAATAGAGAGACGAGACTGTTACTATAGGTCGTAGCTTGTCTATTTACATTATATACATTGTGCGGCATTTGAGCAAAGCTTTTGCATAACCGCATAGGCATCAAGGACAAAATACCGAGCAAAATTCTTATACCTCTCATCTGCAGTGCAGCTCTACGCAACGAGGTCTCTCTAACTTGGATCCACTGCTATTTGTGGTTCAGGTGTTGTTCAGAGCATCCTCTAAAATCTTCTTGCTTACATTGAGATTTGGATTTTACTTTATGTATGTATTATACACCGGCGTACAACAGCGAAAGAATGACGTGGAATGAGGTCTCGGGGTTCATGCGAGCCCCATAATCAGAAATAATATGACAACAATATCACAGACTTGTTAAGGTCACCTGTTACTTACTGTTAGTGTTGTTGTTACTTGTTGTTATCAAATACTTGTTAAGCAAAATGGCGTATCAATCTTGGAGCGGGGGACGTGGATACAATCCTAGGCTTGCTGACCATATCGAGACTTGCGTGAAGAAAACCGAGTTTTTGTACGCGCTCCTCTGTGAGCCGGTTGCGTATTTTTACGTGCACTTTTCCGAACTGAGCTTACGGACGAAGAACGATGTCATAAAATGCTGAGGTGTTTTCCATCTTTTGAGCGGATGATTTTTTTTTTCGTGCGTTTTTGTTTTTTGCTGTTTTTAGATCTCTATGCAAGCCTCACAATGCCCAGTTGCATACTGCAATTGGATAATGGTCATAGAGTGTGGACCAGCAGTGGGGCTCAACTCATACCGTTCCGACCTGAGGTGGTGCCAGTACCTCTGCCCACTAATCGGAGCGTATCGGTTCGAATCCTGCTGCTGGTACCTTACCTTCGACTACACCATTTGTAAATTAAGTCCACTTATGGAGTTGATGGAACATGAAGTTACCGCTCAGACATCGAGACAGGGAGACGTACTACACGCCACCGTGCAGATATATCTTGCCTTTCGGCATAATGACATTCTAGCTACCTGCTACACAGCAACAATAACGTTTTACACATTGTTTTGTTCATTTTACAGTACGGCAATCGTTTCCTCACCTGCAGCTACCAACCCGAACCTGACAAGAGTTGCCCATGCTATAATACAGAAGAAGACGGGGCACACTGTTGGGTATGTTTCATTGTCACTCTCTGAACATGCAGGCAGGAACGGCTTTTCACACGAACTGCACGTAAACGTCCAGCATTTCATGCATTGCGTAATAGTAGCATCTGCTGAATTCCATATATCGAATTTCGCAGTACACTGCACACGAATCGCATAGTGTTCGCATTATCTAGATTTCTGATTTAGAGCCCGTAATAAAACAAAATCTCATTGTGGGTAATGCAGCTTTTGTCTAGGGCGAAGAGCTAGCAACAGATACATGTGTGGTTATTATTGGATGTATGATGACTATCGGACCAGTGCATCCCAGACCTTGGCATCGCTGTCGAAACCCGTAACTAAATGACGTGGTCAAAAGTAATAAAATGTAGTTCGAAGCTATAAAATAAAGCAAGAAGTGATTGTCATATCTGTTGCACGTAACGTTGTGTATGAAGATACCAGGAAAGACATGACAACTTTTACAAGGCTGGGTTCTGTATGCTGTTGCGTATTTCGATGTGATCATGGTGCAACAAATGACTTTCCCTGGTCCGACTTTTCCAGGGACCGAAAAGTGAACGTAAACCTATCGAAACTTTATGCTCAGCGAAAAGCTTGAACCTTCAAAAGTTCAATTATCAAAGAACTCCGCTGAAATCGCTGTATTTTTTCTGTAATCGAATTTTCCATGATTGCATGTCGAAGGACATAGTAGGAAACCGAGCAGTCTGTCAACAATTGCATCACCCCGCGCCATCTGTCGAGGACGCATCTAATACGCACGCTTCCGGTCGCTAATCCGGCGAAAACGAAAATGGCCTTAGCATTTGTGACCATTTTCTACGTCGAGAATGTCGAACTTCTTGAACATGATTGCGCTGGAATGCCGCATTCGAGAACTATCGCTCACACAACTTCTGTTCGTGCGATAGCGTGCCGGAAATTGTGTTCTTCGCAGCAGAAGATTCCTCGTCCAGAGATTTACCGGAGTCACATTCGTCCTCACCAGTACCAGTACCTCACCGTGCCCTGAACACGGACTGGTTTGTGAAATTTACATGTATCAGGGAGAAGCACTTGTGTAAGCCGAAACAAGCGCTGTTTTTTCGTCGTTCAGGTGTTCATGTGGGAAATGCAGACCGATGGGACCTTCGGACCAGTGTTTTTGCTGCCGAGAGGTATAGAATGCGTGTGAAAAGCAGACAGACAATTGCATCACAACTAACGAATATTCCGAAATACTGGGCCTTGACACCGAAGTACTGAAAGTGTGTTTTACGTACATCCGAGAAACCGAAGGGCATGAACCGGCAGCGCCCTGTGGTGTTTACGCGCTACTTGAACATAAAACTGGACGGAAAACCCTTATTTCTGCAGGAAGTTCCGTTATATCATGCACATGTGGGCTATTCACAAGGCGAATATGGGGCTCTCTAAGAAGGTACAATAGAAAGTATTCTTCCTGCCTTACTCGTGCATGCTATTAGGGACGCTTTCCACATCAGTGTGCAGACTTGTAGAAATGTATATATTGATGTCAGCAACTTTTCATTTCTTCCTTGCTGTAAGTTTTTCTCATTGCTTTTCCGTTGCAGTCACAGCATATTATTAGTTGGTTCCTGGAGGGTTAAGTAACCCGGGCGCATATCTGAATTTGTAGATTATACTCACGTCTTATCTATATGAGTAAATAAGATAATTTTCATCAGCGTCATTCAGCTGAACTGTGTTCATAACCTTGTAATATACTTCTTATTGACCAGGTTTCCAAATGCCAATTAATATTTGAACCAAGATTGAGATTTAATACTTAATTAACTCTGTTTTGCTATAAGGAGTACCTGTAACTGATTCATTATCATGTCACCAACTAACATTTGTAAAGAAGGACTTGAGGGCTGACTTCAAGTATTAGCAACCCTTGATCTGTGTTTAAAGTTAACCATGCAGCATTGGTGTGGGCAATAGTACTCCAAAATGGCTAAATAATTTATTGCATAAGTTCTCTGGTACTGTAATTGAGATGTACTTCTGTAAAGCACTTTTGACAGCCCTGTAAATCGAAATTTGCGTCAGTGTACACGACAAACGTTTCGTAACATTTAATTGAAATATAATATAAGAGCAGATGCAACACTTTGTCACAACTCAAACTATATCTTTCATTTTTATTGTCCAGGGATTTAGGAAAGAGAGTAGGACTTCCTGCCCTCTGATGTTTTGACGTACTTGATAGAGTTGTAAAACCTGCAACAAAATAAACAAGAGAAGTATTAACATTTTCGTCTTTCCCTTTTGAACTTAACAAGCTAGTTATATTTTACCATTTGTGCACTTTTGCATTCCGTGTTGGTGAAAAGATTACAGGAACAATAATGCTGCAGATCCAACAGTGACCTGTCATCTTGATGAAGATGAGAACTTTTTTTCAGGCATGCTAAGTGAGACAAAAGAAATGCACAATGAAGGCTGTACAAAAACAGCAAATCTCCGTCGACTAAAATTATATATATGTGGATGTTACCACATCGTGTAGTTTCGATCCAAAAGTAGGACAATGCAAGGTTGTTTGGTTGTTGTTGGTAGGTTGTTGGCACGTTGATGTGCTATACCGTTGTAGCACATCAATCATGAGGGGCAAACACAGTAGACTGTGTGATGGCTGCAAACTCTCAAGTGAAGATTTATTCAACAGAACAAGAACCTGAAAGCATTAGTAGAGAAAGGCAGTGCCCATGTAATGCATGGAGAACCACATCAATCTCGGAGAAGGTAGGACCGGGAGAGCAATAAAGAAAAATGACGGTTGCGTCCGAGATAGGGGAACTCTGCAAATTTAGGACCAATATGATGTGATAACCTTGCATGGCTCACTGCAGCTGTGACACACACTGAACAATTCCAGTAGTGGGGCTTCAAAGACAATGAACTTTCACTGTTTCAATGGCCATTCAAGTGTAGAGGATGCATCTCTAGAAAATTAATTAGCGTTCCTTAGACATAACTACACCTCTTCACACAGCAAGTATTCTTCTACCCTTCAAACAAGTTAAGGCGGGGTCCCATAGCCTCGATTTGAGCAGCAGCAGCAGAGCAACAGCAGCGGAGCAGCAGAGCTGCAGCGACACGAGCGGTCCCATAGCACTGTGCGAGAGCAGCAGCGCTGCCGAGCTGCAGAAATTCCCTGCTGCTCTCGTATCCGAATTTTTGGTTGCTGTGCTGCCCTGTTGCTCTGCAGCCTGAGCAGCCGGTCTCGAAAGCCAATCAGGAGGCTGGTTGGTATTGTTTTCGTTCGACGGTGTTTAGGGTTAGCAGGGCGGTGAGTGACGGCAGAAAGTTTGTTTCTGGTTGTTCTGTGATTTGATTCTGAAGACCTGGATACGTTTGTGTTTGCCAGTAGTTTGGAGCGAGTGTTCAATCATCGGGACTGCGTGAAGTGCGCTTTCGGGATATAATTCAGTTCATAAAGTTCAATAAAGTGTTCGGCCGAACCTACGTGTGTACCAGTACATACGTTGTGTACCAGTTGTAGCTACATGTTCGCTTGTTTTCTGGAAAGTACTTCAAAACCCGTGACCTGATAACGTACAAGCACTTTCACGTCCATGCCGTGTGAAAACCAAACCGAACAAATTTCTTATGGTCGGTATTCCAAGACCTTGCTAGGTGGTTGTAAATGAAACTGACCCTTGAAAAGGGTTAGATGGAGATAGACAACGTTCAGACAACAACAAAAGGTTCGATAGAGATAGATAATGAACCCATTCCTTGTGAAAACAGGCAGAAAGCAGTGAGTACTAGCAGAAGGGGCCTTTGTTCTCGTTAGACAATTTTATTTCACTAAGAGTAACGTACGCATTTGACAGTCACCGTAAATCAAAATATCGAATACTATAGTAACGAGGCAATATTTATACGACAAAATCCCGTAGAAGAATCTCCACACAACACAGCAAGGACTGTTTTGCAAAGCAGTAGGACGAACCTACGTTGAATGTCATGAAACTCACTACACATCAACGAAACATCAACGAAGAGTCAATCAGGTAATACGAGGCTCAGACCACCACCACACTCATCTCAAAGTTCACTTATGAGCTCCAAATCCACAATATATCTCCCACACAAACGCCTTTCACCTAGGATTACGTTCCTAGGTGTGTGCACTAAAAGGCTTAGCCGCTGCGTACGCCTTCGGAATGTGCGAATTGTAAACAATGACACAGTTGCCAACACGTTTTGTGTTTCCTAAGCCGCTGCTGCCGCTAATTCAAAACGAAGCTATGGGACGCCTCCAGCAGCAGAGCAGCGGCAGCAGAAAGCTGCTCTGCTGCCATGTTGCCGTGTTGCTGCTGCCGCACCGCTGCTGCTTTGCTGCTGCTGCTCGCATAAAGCTATGGGACCCGACCCTTAGTAGTTCTCATAGGTTTCTTCTCCTACTGTTGACGTCATACTAATGTTCTGCACCTGTCTAAAGACTCCAAACATGTCACAAAGACTGCAACACGTAACAAGTCTACTGCTTCCATCTTTGGACTTTGGACAGCTATTTCTGTGATGTCAACTTCAGTGCCTGGATCACACAACACGAAGCTGTCTGGCGCCACTTCAACACTGGAAGGCCCCTAAAATTAAATTTGTTTATGTTGACAACGTTGAGTACGGGACAAGTGGGATAACATAACTTAAATAGAATACGTCATCGCTATATTATAATTTATACATGTGTGACGCCTGTACATACCTAAGAGTTGTGTTGAACTCGTCAGCTCGTTGAAGCAAAATCACTGGTTACTAACGGCAGTTTGCTTCGGACACCTTCGTAATTCGCCGTCAACTGCATCTTCGTAGTCATCGGCAGGAAAATGAGCTCAGCACACGCGACAGGACTGCTGCATCTAATAGCCGAGTGTTTCGAGCCACATTCGTTTTCGCGCTCTCTCCTGTAGAATCTTGTGGCAGAAAACGCACACCATCGAAGATGAACGAACATGATTTTTGCATCCTCGAACACCAAAACTACACCAGAAATATGTAGGTATCTCGAATACGTGACGCAGCAGCCACGAACTTTCACTTTCTGCTCCGCGCGTAAACAATAAACCACTCACGACGTAAACAATAAACGCGATAACACGGACGGCCTTGCAGATGGCGCGGCAGATCGTTGCTCGTAGCGGCGAAGTAGCTGAATGCTTTATTAATGTAGAAACTATGGAAGTGAGCGTCATTTTTAAAATGGCGTTTAGCTGTAAGATAATGTACGTCAACTTTCTTCTCTACAAAATTATCTCTCACGTGGTAAGGGTTGACCAATCCCTGGGAGCCCTGGACCCGAAACCCAAGTTTCTCTTTTTCGCCGTTCGTTGACAGCACCGTTCATGTTCCGGCAATCTTCAAAATATTTATACGTAAAAAAAATATGCCGAATTGAGAAGTAATGCTTTCTGTGTCTTCTCAAACAATGATGTTGTGCACGACAGTGGACAAAAATATGGGGGTTATTTTTCACTTTTCAGTCCCTTTAAGTATTGAGAGGAGTAAAGCAGCTGCTGAGCTTAGTGCATGTCTGTCCGCAGGGGCATGTCTCGTTACACCGTAACGCGCCCCTTCGTCAGTGATTCGCGACAAGCTCCATGGCCCTTTAAAACGGGGTCCGCCTCCGGGTGGGCCGTGTCTTTAAATGCGCGGCCCATAAAACGGTCGTCGGGGCAGTGTCGCTTGCGGTGCTGTTTCTAAGAATTTTTTTCCGAAAATCGCGTGACGTCTCAAATTTTAAAAATGAGCCTTCAAGGACTTGGGCCCAGATCTAGTGCCTTCGAGAGAATAAAGGCAACGCCCTTCATTTGTTACAGCACGGATGTGTCACTCCACTAACGTCCACATTTTTGTAAGAATCATATTTACTGTTGTTGCGTGCATGAACTATTGCATGATTATCCCGTATGCCACTATGTCTGTATAGACAAACAAAATATATAGAGAGGGTTTTGACTCGTCAAAACACAAAGAAGCTGTGTGCCCTGTGTGCGGAGCATCGCAGCTTTGCAACGTTGTATATATCACAATTCCTTTGCTGCGTGCTCGGTACGCTCTGTTCATTGTATGTTCTCTTCTTTATCCCAACCATGGCGGATCTAGGACTGGGAGGCGGGCAATTGACACCCCCTCCTAATCATTTGGTGCATTCCTGTTCCACCTGTGTCACGCGCTTCGACGAGGAACCCTCCTCACCCCCGTAAAGGGAGAATCTGGATCCGCCCCTGTTTCCAACACAGATCACTTCTCATATCTTGTGTGTAAATGTATCATCATGTTAAAATGAAGCCGAAATCGTTTTTACCTTCCCGCTTTTGCGCTGGGCTAGTTCCCAAGCGAACACAGCGCTTTGCTCTGTAATGCTGGGAAACATCGCTGTTTTTCCTCCTCGCACTGCGAGGAAGCAGTGGAAGGCAGCACTTGGCGATATTGAGGTCCTGCCAAGCTTTCCATTGTTATTTCTATTCTAGGTTTCTGTTGTTCAATGAAGATGTTCCGCTTGCTGTGACGTTTCGGAAGCTTGTGGAAACCCGTGTTTCCACAACCACGGGGCGTCAGCTCGTGCTTTCCGTCGCCGAGGACGACACAGCAAATGAAAAGTGCTAACAGCAAACAAAGGTTTATTTTACAACTTGCAGTGCAGAACAGCCTCAATCCTCGCAAACAGAAGGAATGCCAGATCCCCCTGTACCTTGTGTTTTTATCCGCTCTTCTCTAACCCCGCCCCTCTTTTCAGCTAGGCAGACTACCTAGGCTTCTAGGCTACCTAGGCTTCTACCACGATTGTGGTGCCCCCCCAAGCTGTGATTGCTTTTTTCGGGATTCCCCCGTATCGCACTGGCGGAGCGGAAATGGCCATCGGAGAAATGCCGGTGCTTCACGTTGTCACGGGATCTCGCGTGAATGGAGTGGGAGACAGGGGAGTGGTATACGCTCCACTGTGCAAGTGAGAACGCGAAGGCAGAAAGCACCGTTATAGCCTTTAAGCGTTCAGTTATACCGCTATTGAGCGGATCGCGGCATGTGAGAATAAGCACTTTATTTTTGTGTGAATCTCGATATGACAAATCATTCGATCAGTCAAAGCGCTTCTCCGATTGCTGAGTCATGAGAGCGCCATTTCCGCGCTGACAAGTGCCGCTGCTGTTTCACAGCCAAAATTACGGTAAGTCGTGGTAAGTATATATATTTTGATGGAATACACCTTTCCTTAGTAGTTCAATGCAGCCGTTGTGCGTCGTTACTTGTGTTCTCCTCTGTCCCTCTTGTACCCAGCACTGGGGTTCTGTCGATTTTAAAGTAAAAAAAAAGGTGGTAAGTATAACGGGTGCATCTATGAGGTATCGTGAGACTGTTACTGTGTGCCTTGGGTATTGTACCAGTGCCGTTTGTTCTTATCCCATTAAGCTCGGTTTCCCGGTCCACCATACCAGCTGCAGATAATAAAATTGAGCACGAATACACATCACAAGTACACTACCAGAAACATTCTTGAAACACTACCAGAAAATTTCATGAAACATTTCTTGTGGCATCACGCCCATGTTAGCATTGCGCAAATATCCATATTCAGAAGGATGTCGTTTCGCAATTCTTCTGCGTCAAACAAAGGTTTACAGGAACTTCTAGTGACTTACAGCTTTTCGATATAAAAGTGAAGGGTGCAACTCGTATAACACAGTCATCAGATGAAATGCCGGACAGTGGACGACATGTGCTAACCTGAACTTGGTACGCGCAGCTAGATATAACTGCGTGTCGAACTTCTCAAAGACAGGGGTGTGCAATAGAATTTTCAGCCGTACGCAGTCACCACCCACGGGTATATGGCGACGACCAGAGCGTATATATGGGTCGCAAATGCACGTGGCCACGCCAAGGCAGAACCCCTCGATCACTCTATGCGCCTGGACGGTCTCGAACTATGTAGATTCAGCCGAAGTAATAAATGTGTTGGTGTTGTTCAGCTGTGAGCGGAGGCTGTGCTCTCCCTGTGACCTCTCCCACAGGCCATCAGTCAAATGGGCGTTTTCTTATCGTATAGATCGGGGGCATCGTGTCCATTTATTTGCCCAAGTCACCTCTTACGCTATGGGACATAAAAAGGGAAGCGCTACTTCACCTTGTTCCTTCTGAATAATTACTTCAATATTCGCGAACTATTCAAAACCGTTTTAATGCCATCATCGATTAGCAAAAACATTCGTAGTAAAATATCGTTCGTATGTTGCTCGCTGATTACGGCTTACATTGACACCCCCAACACTGTGGATGCAGCATCAGAGAAGGAACTGGCGCACCACTCCGAATCGGCATTGCTTGTAGCTCCAGGCATAGGCGCCGACTGCGGGAGGGGGGCTTGGGCGTCTGAGCCCTCCCCCACCCCCCAAGACATTTACCAGGGGGCCAGGCCCCCTTCGGGAAGTCTACCCGGCTGACACTCAATATGAAAGTTTCGAGGGATGTCATACGAACGACGTGTTTTCACGCGAGTAATCATGAAAATACTCTAGAAATTTCCCTCACAACGCCGGAACACGGAATTCCCGACACCCTGCCCGACGTCTGGGCATGAAGGGGGGAGCCCCCCCCCCCCCCCGACGTCTGTGCCCCAGCCCCCTCCGGTAGATTGAAGACTCTCCGCCTACGGCTCAACGCACTAAGTGCGACTCACTACATACAGGGTGTTCCACGAGAGAGTGTCACGGATTTTTTAAAAAAATAGCTGTGCATCCTAAAAATCTGGAATCAATTGGGAGAAGCTTATAATCGTTTTTGCCACCTACTCCAGTGGTTTTCATTAATGTGCCTTCTTAATTAGGCTAATTTTGTTAATTGAACTCGAAAATTTGCCAGGGGAATGCCACTTTTTTCTTCCTGATTTCGAAAGTACGGGATTAAAATACACTACTCCAGTCAAAAGTATGCTTCATAACTCAACATTACAAGGGATATTTGACTGCCGAAAAATCGACGGGTGCGGAAGCGCGCTCGCTGTACTTGCGGCCGCGGCAGTGCTGGCCCCGCCTGGGGAGGGGGAGTGAGGAAAGGGCAACAAGTTTAACGGGAAGCGGTAAAAGCACGTTTTTATCTTTTCGTCCTGTTTTTTTCTGTTGCTCCAGCTGAAATTATCAGTGAGCTTCGGGCGAAAGGATTGCCAGTATCAATGTCCTTGCACTCTCGTGCGTCTTAGTGCCTCATTCTTAGGCTTCCTAGGAAGGTTTCGCTTTGTCTCCAAAACCTCCTTTTGTGCAGGCACACTTCGGTGCCGCTTTAAAGAGTGTAATGTCGGGGATTCGCTACTCCATTGAGGAGAAGACAAACATGATATTGGCACTTGGTGCTACCAACATGAATTTCGACGCTGCTGCTGCATTTTACAGCGAACGATTTTCGAGCGAGAATGCGCCAAGCGCTAGAACAATCCGACGGGTCTACAAAACGCTCAGCGAAAGTGGTTCATTCACGCCACCCGTAAAGCGTCGGCGACCTAGTCAGCATGAAGGCACAATCCTTGCAGCTGTTTCGCAAGACCCGCATGAGAGTGTGCGACGTATTTCCAATGAAACTGGTGTGGCTGCAACAACAGTATGGAGAGTACTTAATCGCGCCAAATATCATCCGTACCACCTGAGTTTGCATCAGGCCCTGCACGACGATGATTTTGCGAAGCGCATCGAGTTCTGCAACTGGGTCCTGAATATGCAGGATGCACAGGGCACTTTCTCTGAAAATGTATTATGGACAGATGAAGCGCATTTTTCACGAGACGCGCAGGTAAACCTGCATAATGCCCACTATTGAAGTACCGAAAACCCTCACTGGATACGTGCAGGAAAATACCAAGTGAAGTGGTCCTTCAACGTTTGGGCAGGAATGTTCAATGGCCGCATGCTTGGACCTGTGTACTACACGGAGAACCTGACTGGACAACGATATGTACAGGAGATTCTCATGAAAGACAGTTTCAGACTTTCTGGATGAGCTGCCTCTGAATGAACGCTCCGGAGTGTGGTTTCAGCATGACGTGGCTCCACCGCATTCGTCTTCCAAAGCCACAGACTTCCTGCGCAGTCACTTCGGCGAGAAATGGATCGGTCGCCATGGTCCCGTGCCCTGGCCCCCGCGGACCCCTGACATCACTCACCTGGACTTTTTTCTATGGGGCAGGATCAAAGACTCAGTGTATCAGTGCGAATCGAGGTCACCAGAAGGACTTCAAGAGAAGATCACCAGCTTCTGTCGATGCCTTTCGCGAAAGGAGCTTCAGAGTGCCGCGAAGAGTGTGCTATACCGCTGTCAGCTCTGCATCGGCGAGGACGGGAAACATTTTGAACATCTGCTCTAATTGTCTCAGCGTGTAAATAAAATGTTATAGCATGTTTTACAAATACCTGTTGTCAGAGCATGCGTTTCATTTTGTGCTACGTTTTTTGTGCCTTTATTACGCGATCTGCTTCTATCTTCCGCTGACGAAGGAGTCCGTAACGACTCTTTGCATTGTATCCCTTTCACTCATATTAAGAAACGAGCAGTTCTTATTAGCATAAATACTCTGTCGCTTCAAAATGAAAAAGGAAATGAAATGTCTCCTGACACAACCATCTTTTTTGCTGATACAACGGTCTACTGAAATCGAAGCCCTTATCGCAAGGCCCGACGTTATCCGTAGCTGTCAACACAGGCACTTGGTTGAGGAACTTGTTTCAATGCAGACTTCTTTTTTTTTTTTATCTCCATCTATCTCGCTTTCCCTCTTGTACAGAGGGTGGGCGACTGGGCGGGGCCAGCACTGCCGCGGCCGCAAGCACAGCGAGCGCGCTTCCGCACCCGTCGATTTTTCGGCAGTCAAATATCCCTTGTAATGTTGAGTTATGAAGCATACTTTTGACTGGAGTAGTGTATCTTCCCGTACTTTCGAAATCAGGAAGAAAAAAGTGGCATTCTCCTGGCAAATTTTCGAGTTCAATTAACAAAATTAACCTAATTAAGAAGGCACATTAATGAAAACCACTGGAGTAGGTGGCAAAAACGATTATAAGCTTCTCCCAATTGATTCCAGATTTTTAGGATGCACAGCTATTTTTTTAAAAATCCGTGACACTCTCTCGTGGAACACCCTGTATATTTAAGGCGTCTACTGCAAAATGATGTCACACTTCGATGGTCTCCGATACAAGGACTCCCGTAGGAATTAATTCATGCCACCGCCCCATTTGCGTTGTTCACGTCATTGTGCTCTTATTGTGTTACTAATAATCTCGCAGGCCATGTCGAACGCTGAGAACGGCTTGTGCTTCGAAGGGGAATGTTACAACTTCATCAGCTACATGGGTGTGAAAGTAGGAAAGGGTAAGTGTATGCCATGTTGATTTATATCATCTCACCGTATTGTCTCTCGGTGTGAAACAAAAATACTTAGTGGCCAAATGAATCGTCACTCACAAAGGCTTTCAGAAATACAAGTCACCAGCGAAGAATGAAACCCGGGACTCGGAAGGGCTAGTGAAGTTTTAGTGAAGAGAGGCTGAATTAGTGACAACAATAATGCTAAAATAGTATGATCTTCATTCACAACCATGCTGTAAATGTCAGTACTTCCTCGGCAGCGATGGTTCGGTTCAACCCTCTTCGTTTTCAGAGCTCTGTGGCCTGCTCTCCATATTATTACAATTTTATGAGTATTTTGAGAATCATATTCCTCATGCCGCATTGCAATGCCTGGGAACCACTGTGATGTGAGCGTCTCGAAGGTCTCTCTGGCGACCACTAACCCTGATGTGTTTTTTTATTCACATACCTCAAATGTCTACGACAGAATTACATAAGGGAGATGCACAAATACACACAAAAAACAACTCACAATAATTATATTAATCTTGGTGAAATCAACAAGTATGTTTAAAGGTCAGCTCCGGAGAAAATTCATTGCGGCAGATCACAGCAAAAGTGGGCAGGCACAAAGCTTGGTGCCTACTGAGTGTACCTCCAAAATAGTTTGGAAAATACCCTGTATTTACGGAGAAATCATTTTTTTTGGGTTGCCGTCCGATTGTCCGCTCAAACCAGTGACATCACGGCCAGCTTTCGCTCTGGCTCTTCTTGGCTTGTTGACTTGCTCGCGAGTTCGCAATCGCCAGCAGTCGTCTGGCTGAAAGCGAAGTCGTGAGTCGCCCGTGCATACAAACACCACGAGCACCGTTCTCTTCGTCTAAATTTCCGTTTTCTTTCGGCTGGTCAGTACACACCACTTCGTCCAAAATGTCATTTTGTTAGAGATGCGGTGTGAGAGAATTGTGAGAATGCCGTGGTCCTCGGGTGATACGAAACCAGTGGTCGAGTGCTCTGAAGACCAGTCCTGTGTGCTCGAAGCAATTTGCATCAGAATTTACGAGGTCGTTCACCTGCCTCGTTCGATAAAGACAAAGAGGATAGCACAAAGGGACCTAATTGCAGGTAAGTGTCCGCACGAACTTGCACTATGGCTTCCACACGATATGAACGAGAAATATGGGGCTGCTGAGTCAGCGGATGTATGTAAAACTACGCAGTTTCTCAGAGATGCTGGTTGCGAAATTACATGAGTTTGAAGGAGCCTGAGCCTGCGCACAGAGTAGATGAAACAGTCACATTGGCTGAAATCAGCAAGAAATTGAGGGTTCCTGTTTTGAGACGCTCTGTGTCTGTCTTCACTTCTGTATGATCATGCTCAGCCTTTTCCAAACTGTGGAACAGCCCCGTATCCCACTTACATGGCAGCGTTATTGTTCCTCTTTCAAAGGCGGGCTCTGTACATTAGTGCTGTGTGTTCAAGTTATAATGTACGGTTATCACATGCCACAAATTACATTGTGTTCTAGTCCGCTGAAGTTGACTCCAGCAACCAGCACGCCTTCAAAGGGTGCTCGAGTACGTTGACCAGCAAGAGATGACAATCAGCATGCTCATCACCGATAGGCACGACAGACTCATTCATCTGTGAATCATCGCCTTGACGTGCCGCACGTTGCAAGAGAAAATAAAACACATTTCCTTTGTAGTGCACAACGTCACAACACACATGTGCATTCCAGCTTGTGCATGTTGTTCGACAAGATGTTTCCTACTAGGAGGGGTACATTTAGGGGCAAGCTTTGCTGTTAACATCATTGGTCACATTTGTAGCTTAAATGTGTAGATGCTCTTTGCACATTTTTTAGCAATGTTAGCCTTAACCGGCATCATTATACTCCTCTGCTTCTCCTTGCTCAGGCTTCAGGGAAAATATACATGCAGCAGCTCTGGTGACGCAGCATACGGTGCTACAAAAATGGTGCCACAACATCTCTACTGGTGCGCATTGACAAACAATGATAATGGGAAGTTGGTCCTGGTAAAGTGGCTCATGGTATTATCATGGATATTTAGATCATGGTGTTGCTTCACATATTTATGAGAATCAAGGTCATGCAGGATGTGCACATCGTGACATTAGAGAGCAGCTTTGGCTCCATGAAGATGATTTACAATATTTCAAGCTAGCAGGAAAACTAAGTAATTTTCCTGCATTCCTCGCTTACAGGGACTGAAACATTCGAGCAGCTGGAGAGAATAGTGGACATACCTCCTCTGCTGAAGCACATCTTGTCATTGTGTGCACTACAAATTTCCTTGCCTCAATGCTGTTTCCCAGTCATGTATTTCAGATATATCAGAACACCACTTCTACTTTATCTGTGTGCCACATGTTGTGTCTACTCAAGAGGAATGAATGCGGGAAAACTACCGAAAGATGAAACTGCATTGTTCTTTTACAGTGCAGGCTGGTTTTGTGTGTTTAGGTATTCTCAAAATGCTAGTTTTCATGGTAGGCTAAGTCCAGGAGCTTACTGGAGCTGTGCTCAATCTCCATGTGCGGTGGCTGTTCATGAGACCCTAACCAGAAGCAAGGGGCTACACAAGCTCACCACAAGAGATGCAGTAAATAAGTCACTGAAACACTGACAGCTCTGCAAAGCATTAACTGCAAGTGGACAGCAGAAGGGCTTCAGTGAACATGTACAGCTCCCGCAAACCTTAATAGTAACACCGGAAAAGATATGGTCTCATTCCTGAGCGCGGTTACAGCAACCCTTCGGGAAACGAGGAAATTTTAGTTGAACGAAATTATTCTGTTCGTTTAACGCAAGTATTTTGTTCATTTAACGTTCCCCCAGTGCTCCTAGGGTGACTGTTATCGCGCTCGGAAACGATGCCGAATTTTTTCAAGTGTTATTGTTAAGGTTGACGGGAGCTGTACAAGCAGTCTCATAAATAGGATTTTTGATGTTTTCGGCACCACATTTGCCATTAACCAGTGGCTTCTGTAGAAGAGTAGGTATGGGGAAACAACACAAGTTTCCTGTGCACACGGTAAATGGTACCCTACACTCTAAATCGTTTCACACCTTTAAAGGTGTAAAATAGGTGTATTAACAAAGATCACACCCCTTTCACACCCTACAACTTTGTTTTAGAAGTTACTGAGGGTGTAACAATGGTGTACTACACCCTCAGGTGAAATATGGTCATAAGTGTGTCGCCTAGGTGTATAAAGGGAGTATGTTTATTTTCGTTCACATGAACAAAAGTAAATATATACAACAACAGGGAACGAAAAATCACACTACAAAAGTGCATGGCGTGAATTACAACACGTCTACCATCATATAATATAGGCATATTTAGAAGATCTGCTGAGATAGTGCTCGAATTTCTTAAAACACGTTGCTCCTCATTGCAAGACAGAACAAATACATGACAGTGCTCATCATAATCAACAGCAGTTAATGTTTGTATGAGAAAAATGGTATCAGAGTTAATAACATATATGCCTGCAATCTCAACGAACACGGGTAAGTCCTCCTCGGAAGGTTCTTTTGCAACAACACAGCCAACAGCAAATGTGTTATCATTACCAACTGCACTTTTCTCATAGTCTATAGATTCTGCGTGAATATCACAGTCATGAATGTAACTCTGAATTGCTCCTGGGCCATGCTGAAGTAGTATCTCCTTGGAACCATCAGTAGATGTGGCATTTCTGATGAAGGGTTGCGACCACACATACATTTGATAAAATTGATGTCTTCTTGCTAATGAAAGGGTTACGTTCTTAAAATTTCGAGTTTTTCTAGCAACATCTTTAAAATGCTAGTGTTTCCCTTCGAAACGCATACACCATAGAGCGAGGAGAGGGCCAAACATCCTGATGAGTCGCGGTTAATGAACAATGTAATGCATTTTACAGGGGTTAGATATCTGTGCATACCACACTGCAAATCCTTGAAGAAACGAATAAATGCTACGTTCTAAGTAATTAACATGCACATGGGGGAGGTGCCTGCTCATGAGAAGGTCTACAATTTCACGAAAGGCTTTATACAGCTGCGATGGTTCATTGCCATGCACAGCTGCCGTGCTATACATGATTGTCTGTTTGTCGCCTGTGCCTGTTTACACACATTTAATCACCTTGATGTGCATACATATATGGACCTCTATGTGATTATATGCAATATGTTGGTAATTGTGAATACACAGTTACCAGAATATTGCCACGAACCCAGCAATTTTATTCAGCGTTACACCCTTTACACCCCAATTGCCATGAGGGTGTTAAAATACACCTTAAAAGGTGTGCGCCATGAACAATTTGATTTACACCCTTTAAGGTGTAAAACGATTTAGAGTGTAGGTGCTTTAGCCATTTGAACAATATGCAGTGTCAGGGAAAGATTAAAGGGATTGGGTCACTTTCATAGAGATGGTTTGTTACATCATAGGTGCATGTTTTCCACACCATAATACTGATAAAAATAATTACTTTTTGTTACGCGTCATACTTTGCGAGATAAAAACCCTCGAACAGATGCCACGGACCTCAGGGCAATAAACAATCCCATTGGTAGCCGTTAGGGCTGTGACATTAGAACTACAGAAGTTTCGGTATTCACGGTGTTCATTTTATACAATTCTGTTCCCATCTTGGTTGTAAAACACACATTGGTACAAAAGAGGCTTGTTTTACGCTTACGTGGGATGGTGATGTTGCAGCCCATCTCAGTGATTAATGGGGTATGACCTTAATTTGGCTATAAGACTGACCACAGAACACCTCAACTGCATTGAGGATTTGTCCACCTTGCAGGGTCCTTCTTCACTCGTGGTGAGCATTATGCAGGCCAGTCAGCCAGTTGTATGACCTCTGTTTATGGCAATAAGATTATGTGTTATGTGTAAAACCACAGTATCTGAATGTGTGGAAATGTACATTGATACTAGAAGTGACGTGGCTGCTGAAACCAATATAGATGTAATAATGACCTGGCCAGGTGATGTATGGAAGCAACTCATCCTTCTTCTTCTTCTTCTCTTTTTTTTTGTGTGTGTGTGGTTGATTAATGCGTTGTGGCATGGCTGATTTGGTCTGTGAACCAGCAGAAGTGAGACATGCAAAGATGTCCTTGATAACTACACTTTCACCATGTGCTTGTACTGTGTAAGGTATTACGCCTTTTTTTTATTCTGTTGTTTTCTCCTGCTCTTGAGCTCTCAAAAGCCATGTATGCCCTCATGTAAATATCTTGTTTGATCTTGTACCTGGTGCTTGGTCTCTTGACAATGCATAATTTCGGGAAATACGTTCATCAGGAATCAGCCGCTAGAGTTATCATTCATGCCTAATTCTTACGTCCGTACGTGCAGTGTGTGTACGATACCATGTCGTTGCCAACTGCGACTCGTTCACACGATTATTTTTAATGCTCTTAAAGCAGCTTACTTATTGTTCCTTGCAGTGTGCGCAGTGTGTGACTTCGCAAGCAACAAATGGTGCAGCGGTTACGATACGAGAGTGAAGTCTCGCAATTAAGCAAGCAACTGACTTATGGCGAATTCGGGTGGTCATTTCGTGCCAATACGGCCTAGCGCTCGGAAATTGCTAGTCGGAGAGCGAGCTGGATCACGTGACCGTTGCCACCCGAACATGAGTGCTAGGAATCTAGCCTTTTAGTTTCTTGGATCACACTAGGGGCATCGCGGACACTCTTCGAGTTCTGCCGTCTGTTAAACCACGTGACTTCAACCTGCGGGCCAATGAAGGCACTCGCCATCGTTGCTCTGCGGAGGTGACGACACCGGATAAAGTTGAGCAATCCGCTTCTCGATCGTTTTGAGGCAGGGGAAAAAAAGTGCTAGCTGGCAAATTTCAAGCGCTCGGAAAGTGCCACGCGAACATGCGAGATTGCTTCATTTTGACCATGGGAACATGACTGCTCGGGACCTGGCAAGAAAAGTCGCTACAAAACGACCACCCGAATTCGGCGCTACTTTATGAAAGATAACTAGAATTTCAACAAAGATACATTTCGTACGTAACCATAGCACATCTCGGTTGGTAATACGTGACGTTCATAGTGCTCTCCGCTAGTTAGCCCAGGACGTCAACGGGACAACAGAATTGCACGAATCCTAAGCGCACTGGTAGTATCAACAACTTTGGCATTAGCAAACCATTCCGCAAATAGAAAAACACTGCAAGCAAGAAGCCTACGTCGATCGAGCAGACGCCCCCTGCCACCATCGCCTGTCTACATTCCCGTATGCTCCGTAGAGAGGGAGGGATGTCTTGAAGAACACTGATATCGCATACGTCAGCGGTATAGACCGCCTAAACCAATTCCGTCATAAAAATGGCGGCCCCATGTGTGTTTCGGGATGGTTAATTTACGATTATTTAAAATATGGGGCCATTTTCTGGAAATGAAGGGTGGTTTCAGACACAGTTCGATATAGGATTCCAGAATATCGTTACAGTTTCAATAAGTCGAGGTACGCCTGGAGCTCACCTTATAAGGTGCCGCTCCGTACTCGGAAAACAGCGTTTATTTTATTTAGACCATGAAAAGAATGTGCCTCAAGGAATGTATACGCGAAATTTCAAACTTGTTTATGAACGCTGTGCATTTCTGTAAATTTTTGAAGATCTGCTCAGCCTGCACAAGTTTTGATGACGTGAGCAGCGGGTGGCGTAGCCATAAGCCCGCAATGTTCTGGAGAGGGTTCATGTTCGACTCCTAGCAACGACACCACCGTCCGGGGAGGGTCACGTGGTGAATAAGTCACGTGACACTGATTCACAGAGGGTAAATTGGGAGAGATGTCTTCTGCCTCCTTTGTGTTTTCTCGAAGGTCGGAGCGATCCGAGTATATATAACGTAGGGCTCCGCTTGCGGAGAGCAAAACGTGAGCCTCCGAAGCCTACGAAGATGCGAACGGCGACAACGTTGCCAGGTGAGAGCCGGGTGCTCCGTCGGAGCCTAGCATGGCGTCACAGTTCTCAAAAATAGAAATTAAATTTCTCTATCTTTAGGGTCACGTAGAGCCAAAATATTTTGCAGGAACGTAAAGTGAGAAAAGAAGATTCCAGTAACACTACTTTGGTAGGATTCTGAAGACACGATACGTAGCCCATAATGGCAATTTAAGGATACAACATTATGTGATAAATTCTTCCAATTCCATTGCTACCTACCTGCTTACTTCCTGCATTGGGGAGTTGTGTACATAATCAGGCGTGCCAAAAATTGTCTGAAGCTTAAAAGCATGACCCACACGGCTTGAGGAGATATGATGGTAATGTATAAAGATAGAATGAACTTAAGTTGAACTTTTGGAGTATTTTTGCAAATATTTTGTGCACGTGCGCTAAGCTACGGACCTCTCTGCAGTCTTCTAGAGATAAAATCTATTTATTTCTCTCTTTTTACAGCGATAGCTGTATATCGGAACGGAACTTGTTTGTCAAGGACGGCCTAGGTCCTGACAGCCGACTTGGCGCGACATTTGGTGGCGCAGCAGCAAATTGGAGAGAACGTAAATAGACATCAAGAGCCCCACTGCGTCATTGACAAAAGTTGCCAAAATACGGCAGCCGTGTGGGGTAGTACAAGCGTCGTCAGTGTATTCGCTCCGAGATCGAACGGTGTCGGGGCGCTGCAGAGAACTGCCGTGGTACTGCGAAGCATTGGGGGACAGAACAGTAGAACGAAAGTAATCTTCGGGAGAATATACACGAGAATTACGGAAAAGAACCAGCAACCCCGACAATCTATACCAGAATAGGACGAAATCGTCCCCATAGGTCGATTTTCCAGGGACGGCAACGAAGAGTGGGTCATCAAATAGGGAGTGGCACGCCGCTGTAGAACGGGAAGATAATGGAAGGATCGGCTCCCCGCTGTAGACGCGCATTGTCAGCACGACGACAACATGACCCAGCAGTGAGGAAACGCAGAGCGGCTGCTATGAGACCAAGGCGAGAAGTCCCGAAATTTAGGGAACGCGAGGCCGAGAGACGTATACTGTCCAAGACGTGTGCACCTCAAACGAGTCTGTGTCCGTGCACTTGTCTACGCGGATTTTGCGGAGAAATTTTTCAAGAGTGCGTTTGGAATGTTTGTGACGTTTCCGACAGGCTGTGGTTTCGCACCAACAGGGTGCCCGCACACGCGAGACACGCCCAATGGTTTGCCATGGAGTTGACGGCAGAACGTGTGAAATAACTTACCTACATGTGCGCACGCCATATAACTGTGAACATCATCAAACACTTTGGTTTGGTTGGTACCATCAAGGTCGGCAAACAGTTCCACATGTTTCATACGAGAAATCACCAGCGGTGCAAACAAGTGCTTGCTCCAGAAACTTGACTTGTGATGAAAGAAGACCGGGGTACACCGTGCCTGTAGATAACAGCAGCTGCAAGATACAATAGAAGTTCGTGAATGGCTTGTTCACACTGCTACCGCAGGCCCACATGTTCATAGGGGCTTTTGCGATATTGTGGAATCAACAACAGTAGTGACAATGCTGAGTGAACAAAAAAATAAATAAATGTACATCCTATGCTGCCACTGCCTCCTAACCATGTGTTATGGAGGATGGTGCATTTAATGCTGCAGAATGAATAAAAGGCTGTACAATCATGGCTTTTGACCTTCTTACAGTGCTCAGGATCTGCGTAACAGGCTGCTACCAAAGAAGTGTAGCGTGGACAATGACGAAGATGGCCACGCGCCTGAAGCACCTGCCTCAGTTCCACCGGCGCGGCCATGGAGATAGGCCACCGTCATCGCCTCTCCGTGGCATACCATCATCGCCGGTCGTGGCTCATGTAGAGGAATTCCACCTCCTCTACATTTGGTGACCCGAACAACGAACACCATGTTCGGAGCAATTCGGCTCTTTACTATCCCAAATTCCTGACGACGCCTTCGACGAGCACTACCACAGCGCCCTATACTTGAACCCACCGCCTGCAAACCCCACCGTTAACGTACCCGGCGCCTTTCCGTCTGCGGCCTCACCGTCCAGCACGGCCCGGCCCACCTCTGCAGCTGTGAAGCATTTCACCGTCCGGCTCACGACGACAGCATCACGTTTGCCCTTCTCCTAGCGACTGAATCGCCGACCGCTTACGTACCGCCCCCCTCCACGGTACCGGTTCAGACGACCATGCAACGCTCCGACCGCTCACTGGTCATACGATCCTCTAAGCGACCATCGCTTGACGGATCCCTGGGACCGCCCTGCGCTGTGCGCGGACCCCGGCACACTCACTACCCGCCACTTCCTTTCCGCCTCTCGACGCTCTTTCGCAGCCGGCCGCGACAACAGAGCAAAGTGCTCGCCTGCCGGTTTCGGCAGTCGCGGCCGCCGACGCCACGGCCCGCATTAGCCGGCGTCTCGGCAGTTTTCACGGCAGTCCTCACGGGTACGCAGCATCACTTCCTGGGACCCTATGAGCTCACGCTCCCGTGCCGGTTGCGGCACCCCAGGCCACGACTCTGACGCCCAACCATTCGCCCTTCATCTGCCTCGCTCATCGAGAGCTTCACGCAACGGGTATTCTGCTGTCCCGCCAATTCGTCCAGTAGTGCACGTCATCCACGGCCGCTCTCGCTCTCTCCCTCCGGTATAGACGTGATTCTTCCATCTTTCTTATCGCCGCTCCGCGTCTGAGGGGGGAGCACTGTAGCGGGCCGTGGACAATGACGAAGATGGCCACGCGCCTGAAGCACCTGCCTCAGTTCCACCGGCGCGGCCATGGAGATAGGCCACCGTCATCGCCTCTCCGTGGCATACCATCATCGCCGGTCGGGGCTCATGTAGAGGAACTCCACCTCCTCTACAGAAGCATTGGACAAGAGCGCATTATTGTGATCGTTTAGTTCAGTTCTGTGCTAGTGAGGGCGTAAGCAGCGTCAGATTCATCCATGAGGTGTCCCCGTCACACCACTGAAGCTTTCCGTTGTCAGCTGAAGAACTCTACTTCAAAGGCCCGCCTCGATATCAAGGATTTCAGTGTGAACTGGTGCTATCGACTGCTCATCTTGAGTAGCTCATTTTGACTGACCATTTCAAAATAATATAAAAAGCCATATTTCCAATAAAAATACACCATCAGGTTGACAGCACGAATATCGCACCGAAGACTTATGCACCTCCGTAGTATGGAAGTATACTGACCCAAAACCTACATTCTTAATATCTGATCTCCCTGGAATGAAACAAAGTGTTTCAATCCTACCGTTGCATCGTCTGCATCAGCATACTTTACATAGCACAAACACCATAACGGAGAGTCTCGCGTTCACATGTGAGTTATAGTTATTCATGGGAAGCCTACAATATTTTAGTGCTTCCTAATTAATACATAAAAATGTAATTACTTTGAATAAAATTATTCAGATATGTCTGACAACATGTTTGTCATTTGATGCTTCAATATTCTTGTATTTTGTGTCCTGAACAAATGGCAGTCATGTTATTACCTTCTACACAGCTATCCTATGTAGCATCATAGAGTAATTTTCTTTTCCCATTTTTGCTTCATGGGTTTGTGTTTATGAAGACATTTACTTTGCACATACAGGGAACCATCGATTAATGATTCATGTTCCTGGATAAAATATTCACACATCGGGTCTGAAACGAGCAAGGGAATGTTTCTTCTCCCCATTCGATAAAGCGAGGGATTTCGTAAATTCAGGTTTAACTGCATTTATTTTGTGTCCAAAATATTTATTTTGTACTAAGGTAGCAGCAGCAGCTGAGCTGGAGGAAGCGCCGTAAGCAAGCAATAATATTGCGCCGCTTTTTGGCTGTGTATATATTTATTTTCCATATATGATTGTCAGCGGCAGCTGAGTTGACAACCAAGAAGGCCGTGACCTTGCTACCTGTAGTATTATGTGTACCATCATAATGCGAAGAAAGGCGAATTGAATAATTGCCCAACCTACAGGTGGGAGTGCGTGTATGTGAAGTAAAAAGGGTGCCACTCTCTGAATGTGCCTGCGTCCACTCTTTATACACGTTTTTCGCACTTGGTAATTAAATTCATATATGCCACAGCAGAGCTGTAATGTAAATGTTGGCTCGGGCTGTTTAATGCTCGGGCTGTGGGCTCGAGCTGGTAACAAACGGCCATCATTCACATTGCGCTTGTGATAAATGAAAATGGTAACAACATGAGAAACCGTTAGAAAAGGGAGTCATCCTTTCAGGTGTGGAGGCAATTCTCCTCACCCTCAAGGATTTTGGACTTTCAATATTGCGTCTTAGCAACTTCCCATCGTTTTGCACATAGCGAGGTAGGAGTAAGCAAGCAGATAAAAGGATTCAGCTGCATTGGTGCATTACACGAATGTATAGACGACTGAGCTAAGCTGAAACGTCACAGAAATTTGCCCTGCTTTGAGTTATTCATGTTTACGCTAGTATAAGGCATTATTATAGTTATCACCGTTTCACAGTCTCAAGTCAATGTGGGAATTGTGTTAGTATGTGTGGAGCAGACGACTGTTGTGTTGCAGCTGTTAGAAAGTGCACGAACCTTGCGTCTTTTATGCCGTCGTACACCGCCACAATTGGTACCGCAAACATGACGGATATCGTGAATAACCATTGTACGTTGAGAACATTCGTCACACCAGCTGATCGCGCTAATGCATCCACCTTGGAAGATCATGTGTGAACCACTATCGGCAGTCGGCTAGATTGTTTCAATGTAGCAGGCGTAGTACAGATATCACAACATAGCGTCTCCACCGTCTTCATAATAGACGTCACGAGACGGCAATCTACACACACAGCGGAGATAAGTGCCCGGTTGTGTAGCACCGAAACTGAGGTTACGGTGTGTTGATATCGCCTATCTTCGTACCAGCAGCCCGTTGTTACGTGTTTACACAAGGCATCTCTGCCACAGAAAGAATGACGGGGACGCAAAGCTGTGTCACGGACGACTGTAATCTGCCAATCCTTTTCGAAGCGGTAGTTTGATGCGCTGCCATTTTGTTTGGCACAGAACGTAAACGAACGCAGCAGCGGCAGCAATTCTCCAAGGGAGAATCTCACTGCCCGAGGTAAGTGACATTTGTTTCGCAGCCTCAACGTACTAATGGTTTGAAGATATGGTGCTACGACGACGCTTTCGCGGAATTCGTGTGCCACCTAGGATGTACGGCCCGTCGTAAAACAATAAAATGAGAAGGGGAAGAAGAAGCCATACACTATGCGAGAAAGATGGAGAGCTGTTCCAATCAGCACATTCAGCAGCGCTGCATGACGTTATGTCTTTTGCGGCTGCGATTTGCTTGAAATATAAGATGTATGCGTACACTTGGAACACATCCACAGGTTCAAATCGGTGCAGCATAAGTTACATAATTTCAGCTGGGGCTATTTGATCTAATTATCGAATAAAATCAGGTGATCAGATTAGAGGGAACTTCTTCGCAAACTAAAAAGCACATGAAATTCAGTAGTGTTCCATATATGTCACAGAGCATAAATTGTACCTTATCAGCGTGAAATGATATTTCTTGTTCAGAGCAATATTGGATTATCGCTGCCTTAACTAAAAGAGTAGACAGCATAAGGCAACATCTCCGCTGTAGAATGTGACTCTTCCTGTAGTATTATAGTATAGTTTTATCATGAATGATGCAACATTACGATACAGTTACATTTTTCAGAAACACACAACTGTTTGCAACCTTGCCTTGGAGGTACTCAGACCCGCTTACTGATGCCAAGTAGGGCAATCATCCCACCTTCTAGCACCCTCCCTCTAAGACTTGTCTCAGTCGTTCTTGGGGTGTGCGGAGACGAGCACAGCTGAAAGTGTGCAACTGGCATCCTTTGGCGATATCAGCGGTTCCACACCAGCACCTCGACATCCTGATATAACAGCAGCATCAACGGGGTATGGTGAAGCATATGTTATAAAGCATAATTATTTAGCAATACTACTGCTGATGCTTGAAGGGAATCGCCTCAGGACGATAGCCGCTGATATTTTCTCTGTACTCTGTTTTTCTGAGAGCTCTCTTCAGCTCTCGCCTTGAGACAATTCCCTTCATACTTCCTTACACTGGTTCGCTGGGTTTCTCCCAGTCTGTGTAATGCTGATGTTGCGCTACATGCCACTGCGATTTGACATGTATAACATGAGAAAAGCAAATTAATCTCCCCTGGTGCATCCCAACGGACCCTCATTATCTGAGCTTCCCCGTTTCCGAAATAAAAGGGGCTCAGATTCTGAAATGGAAGTTCAAACCCTGTGCTGGCAGATCTGATATTTCAATACACCTTGTCTAGAGAGGAGTACAAAAACAGTTATAGTCACAGCCTCGCTAAATGTCATGGACAGGAGCTGTAGGCCATAATTTCCACAGCATGCACATAAGCTATATAGAAATTCGTCTACATTTTAGATTAAATCCAGAAGAATACTTGGAACTCATGGGTGAGTTGAGCCATGTTGCGTTTCAGGTAAGGAGGTTCAATAGTAAAATTTTGAGTTTTCTCACAGACGAATAATATGCAATAGTGAAAGGGATACAATTGCATTATCTGGCAAGCGATTGAGTGCAACCTTTCTGCATCCAACCATCCTATCTGCCCTATAGTAATACTTTGAGAACCGACGGACTAGATATCGTTTCCTTCTTAAGTCGAACATGACTATAGAACCCTTGTTGAAGGGCCCATCTTGCGCCAACAGCAATGCTCATGTCATAGTATGAACAAGAGGCACATGGCTGGAAGCAACAACTGCCTGCAGTTGCGGCATCCAGAGCACATGGTCAAGCTAGCCCTGGGTAGAAAATAGGCCACTGGGAAGCATCCTCCTGTGCTCAGCCATACTCTTTTAGGAAATGGTTGTTGTAAAGGCGCTTCGCATGTTTGATACCATAAATGAGTCTACCCTGACGAAATCACAGTATTTAAGCGCACAACAGCACCATTTCTTATTTTTGCTGTGAATGACATGAGTACATTAATGTGGTACAACTTTGGACAGTATAAGTCTCATGCTCGTAACTGTTTCTATTTCGTATATGTAATTAAGACCTAAGCACACTGAGAGAAGAAACTTTGACGCTGTCTTATGTGTCTTTTGTTGAGATATGTCTTCATATTCTGCACAGGGCTTGTAATTCTAATTCTCCAATCATATTTGTTCTCGAGTCCTTCCATGCCCTTTAAATACCCTGACAGCGCACAGAACAACAACAGTCAAAATATTGGTAGCTGTACCAATATAATATTGGTCAAAAGATTGGTACCAAAGGCACTTTTCTTCACATTCCCTAACCCATTCGCTGGATTTTCTCGCGAAATACATTTATGGACAAAGATGTCCAAAGTGGCATCACGGAGAAATTGTTTCATAAACTATTTGTTATTGCGGACGTATTTTGTGTGGGTTAGTTGCTGTTTCATTTGCCTCTCACTTGTGCTGCTGTTACATTTCAGGGATGCATTATGTTGACCCTCCCCTGTGTACATCTGATGCCCACCTTGGATCTACTAGCAAGGCTGTTAGCACTTGATACATTAGCCCATCCCACAAGCAAGTTGGAATCCAGGGTCCTGCACCCGAATGCATGACTGTGCAGTTGAACATGATGGAGAATGCACAGGAACAAGTACAACAAGCACACACAGCATCCAACTAGCATCTGGTTTATGTGGACAAACACCTCTAGTCCAAATAAATATGTGGCTAGTTGAACGATTTCTGTGTTTGTTGTCCTTGTCCCGGTCCATTTGCTAATATGTGAAGTCCAAACAGACATGCTCTAGTGTTGCGCTGCAAAGTTTTCGAGATAAATCAAAATTTTACAGTCATGCTTTGCCTATCCTTTTATTGTGCAGTGCATGGACAGCAGGCATGAGACAGGTCTGAATGTTATGCTACATGACATGAGTTACAATTGGACTGATCAGAAAGCGTCAGTTTACAACACGGGATTGCTGTGGAGCAAAATGATGCGAAGAGCAGCATTTTATATGAAAGAAACCTGCATGAAATGGAATAAGTGTGGGAACATGTAGGCTCACATAATTTACATGTCCTACGAACACAGGCAATCGTCATCAAGCAGCAAGAGAAAGGGACACAAACATGTACTTCACTGTAGCAACTGCGTGACAGAATGAAACAACAGCATTTCTTTTACTTGAAATGAACTTGAGAAGGGTTGAGGATTGGGCTAGTTGGTAATGAGACATCTGAAATGAGAGCCCAAGATACACGGACAAAGAAAGGAGAAACAGACAGGACGGGCGCTAACTTCCAACTAAGTTCATTGAAGAAAATGAGCAAAAAATCAGAAACCCCCTTACAGCACACGTGTCACTTTCTGGGCGCACCGGTTCTGAGCACACCAGTTCTGAGGAAGATCAGTTCCTTTTCGGTTAGAGATACAGAAAGTGTGCTAACGCACGCATCTTGATGACTATTTATCTTTTCTGCTTCTATTATTTCCCATGTTAGTTTAGTCTTGTTTCTTGCGATGATATGGCAATCTCGATAAATAAATTCACATCCATGAGTGTTACAATGATAAGCCAACCACACCTCTTTTTTCTTGTTGTTCACATAGTTCCGGTGTTCGCTCAAGCGATCATTAATGCATCACCCTGTTTGGTCTATATAACATTTTCCACAAGTGAGTGTATATATATATACGTATATGTATACGTATATATGTATATATATGTATACACCCCTCCTTCATCACAGGGAACAAAGGGATTTCTGTGCTTGGTACTGCATGTTTGCGTAGCCTGGGGACAACTCAATTTACTGAGCTTACTCAGCTTTTCCGGAGCCGAATAGACAACCCTTGCTCCTGCCCTTTCACCGATCTTTTCTAGGCGCTGCGAGATGTTATGCAGGTAGGGAATAACAACCACCCTTCCTTTGTCGGGGCCGGGTGCCGTCAGTTGAGTTGGGTCATGAGCTCGAATAAACTTAGTTGGAAGTTAGCGCTCATACTGTCTGCTTCTCCGTTCTTTGTCCGTATTCCTTGCGCTTTCAGTTCAGATGTCTCATTACCAACTAGCCCAATCCTCAACCCTTCTTAAGAACACATGCGCAAGATCAGCACACTCTTCTAGAAAAACTGTGAGCAACTTCTTCTAGTAACCTTTTGCTTAGTTGCTAGTAAAACAGATTGTCTTGTTGTGTGTGTTCGTGTCCCTGTCTCTTCCTGTTGGAAGATGCTCGCTGAATACAAACTACTCCACTTCGCAACTTTGCTCCGGATACAGGCAAGTAGCAAAACTCGTGGAGGTCACAAGCTGCTTTTTTAGTGCATTGTAAAAAAATGGTATCAATAATAAGGAAAGTTGTAAAATGTAAGTGGAATATGTTATCCTTCTGAATGTGTTAGTGCCCTCATATGCCGATGGGGAGAGTAACAGCAGATTCAGGTAGCCCCACATCCAGCTGGTGAATCATAGACACCTGTGAGAAAAAACAATCCTAAAGGCTGCGGTGTCAATTAAAACGGGTAAAACCACTAAAATATACCTTGTGCCATGGAAAACAACCATGCTGAACTGCAGACAGGATATAAACATGAAGCAACATATATACAAACATCAGAGAACTGATGTTCTGAGGCTGGAACAACATAGAAGGGACAATCACATACAAGGCCTCAAGTTGCCTAAGAAATTTAACGATGAAAGATAAAAAGTCACTGAAAAGGTTAGCCAGCTGTAGGATTCGAACCCACATCTTCTGGATTACCGTGTGTACCGTGTGTATGAATGTGCATTACATGCCGTGCCGTACGTCACCGTACCATGTACCGTGTGTATGTGTGTGCAAAAATGTAAGAGTGAAAGGAGGATGAGTGAGAGAGAGTGACTGGTTTGTCCCTTCAGAGGACGCACCCTGGAAGTCGCTGAGAAGGCGTGTTAGCTTAGCTCAATTGGTAGAGCCCTGGACCGGTAATCCAGAAGATGTGGGTTCGAATCCTACAGCTGCGTAACCTTTTCAGTGACTTTCATATTTCATCGTTATATATACAAAGTACGCGGTGGTGTGTGTGTGTGTCCCTTCTTAGTGTTTATGTCCTGTAGTGTTACCACTCTTACCCTTTTTAATATATTAGTCCAACATGCCCAACAAGATGTTTCGCGTAATATAATAAGTAGGGTGGAACTTGTTCGGATGGGATGCTTTTCTGAATTCAGGCGATAGAAAGTGGGGTGCTAGTTGTGGAGAAGCGGTAGTGATATAACTGTACGATTAGATCAACGAAGGCTGCGTGGTTGGAGCTATCGTTTGAAAGTGATAACTACTGCCCCCTCAAAGAAAATGAAAACCACGTTACTGCACCTGTTGTCTGTTGGAGCAGGCAGTTGCAGCATGTAGCACAGGTGGGGGGACAAAAGGGGATGCTACGTAATGCAATAGAACAATAGAGAGTTTTAGCAGACTGTTGATAACGTGGATAGCGTCGAACCGTATCAACCGGAACCAATCAGTGGACAAGTACCTGAGTCACGCACCACTGCGATTGGTTCCGATAGGCACGATAACCTTATCAGCGGTATACTAAAACTCACTAATGTGCTAGTGCAGAGCGTCGCTACCGGGTCCCCTCCACGGCAACACAATACACGTCCGGCTCCTCTGACTGCAAAACACGAGAGCTAGCTGTTGGGCTGTTGTATTTGAAGTGGGCATCTGTCAAGCAATGAATCGAGAAGTTGCTGGTAACTGCCGAACGGCGTGATCGTCGCAATAAATTTCGTCTCCGTACCTCTAGTATAAAGTGTCGTTGGAATGGATCCGTAGAATAAGGATCATTGTCCTCTATTACTGCATCACTGCTGTCCTCGAGGATATCTCTGGATAGCGACGGTAGGAAACATTCGCTCGCGTCGGACAGGTTGACATCCAAATTATGCCTTGCAGAGCTTGCAGACGACGGCGGATCAAAAGTGTCCCGTTCCAGATTCTGGATACCGCGTCCTGATTGGTTCTTAGACAAATACGTTTTCATGCTTTTTGAGAGATGGATTAACGGAATACACACAACATCCGACGTCTGCTCTTGTCGTATATTCCATTGAATAGCAGCCGAACAACACCAGTATTTCGTGCGGGTGTTTTGATAGGGGTCTTCTTGCTTGCCGCGCCTTTCGGCGTGTCCTGGATACCACCGACTTATACCACTTATCCGTCTGAAGCCCACTGATTTTTAGTCTGAAATGACTAAAGCAACTAGCTAAAGCTTTTGTAGTACACATTTCCATTATTGATTTATATATATATATATATATATTTGTGGTCTTTAGGTATTTGGTTGGAGAGCTTCACGCGAGTTGAGGGGATCGTATTTTCCCACTGGCGTCAACTATCCCCCCCCCCCCCGGTGTTCGGAACTTGCCGACGGGAATGGTGACAACCCTAGTACTTATGCGTGGAAAGTGTAAGGTGATCCAAAACTAAATTGCATAGCAACCAGCGAGGAGCAAGCAAGAAAGAAAACAATCAAGCGCCGTTTCATAATGCGGCCGCGGTGTTCAATTCCAGCGTACCTTTCAACCTGGTCTCCAGACTTTACTGCAGATATCCAATAACTCAATGCCCATTTGCATGGATCCATGGTATGAAGACCGACATGGGATAGAGTATAGGGTAGTAGCAACTGCAAAAGTTAGGGTATCGCCCGTGGCGATTAGACATCCCAACCTTCGTCAAAATAAAATTGTTCTGGAGTGGAGTTGGAGATAATGGTGAACAAGTGTTGCACGCTCTCGAGTACATTATTTATATATGAATGATGATGAAGGAATGCCTAGATCAGGCTAATCAGGGGTCTCACAGACGCGGGACGCATGTGGCCCTCAGTCAGGTACTCTGTGAGCCCAAGGTTTCTAAACAGAATAAAGCTGCCCTCCACCAAAAATAATGAAGCATTAGGAACGAAACTAGGTTTTTGGGCATTGTGTTTACCATTGCTCGCCAAAGTGCTGCTCCTGTCCATGTCAGGAAGCACATACACATTTGACGAGTTCTCGTGGCTTATGAACCTCAAGAAGTAATGGACACAGCGACCTGGTCTGCACGTGCATTTCGGTAAACTACACTGTAAGTAATATGATAATTATGAGCAAAAGTGAAGAGAAGATGTCTAGAAAATGACGTCATCTTAATTATTACACTACTGTTATGGGACTGCAGTATAGCAGCAGCCTGTTCGGATATTGTCCGCGAAAAACTACACGGAGCAGAGAGACGCATAGAAAAAAGGAAAAGAGAAATAGACATGGCACAGTTATGTACAGGCGTGATTGTATTAAAATTTTAATTATTGCTCTTTCTCTGATTTTTCTTCTTTTTTTTTTTTTCACGTTGAAGTTGTAAGCAACGGTAGCAGTACAGTGTGTAAATAGACAGTTTCAGTGCTCCTTAACATTGGGATAATCGTTCGTGAAGAACTCTGTCTGAAGAACTCGAAACATCTCAAATTTTCAGTGCCGGATTTGGAGAGGCAGCTTATTTTATTTCTGTCGATGTGCATAGTGTTCAGGTATTTTGCGATAATTACGGTTATCCCAACCCAACGTTTCTGTCCGGTCCTCCAAGATGTCGTCTAAGGTCACTGTGGCCCGCGACTCAATTTCAGCTTGAGTCCCCTGGCCTACATGCTCCGTGACCGATACGACTTTGTTGCATCAATTTCATTTCATGTGTGTTAGCCAACCATCTCTAGCACTATCTGATAAAGAACTTGCCGTCCTAAATACCGAATTTACGCACCTTACTATCTACTGGCAGCCATGCGTCTATCAGCATGTTTTAAGGCTTTGCAACTCGGCACGTGTCGCCTACCGGTTGTGTATTTATGCATTCTTTTCCTGCAATACATTTCAGTTGCGAGTGAGGCTTGTGGTTGTGTACTTCCTTCGGTCCTTGTCTTTCGCGTCCCAAAATTCGCAGTATACTACTAACTACTTTTAAAAAGTGTGGTATGCAGCCTACTGCACAAGTTTTTTGTTTTTACTATCTGATGTATGTAACCATACATGTAACCATGTATGTAACCTCTGACATTTATTACTAAAAGTTACGACAAATTATTGTCCTGTCAAATTTAGCAAAAATGACACTTAAACACACTTGCACAAGTATTCCAGCATATTCTTATTCATGGCTTTCGTATTTATTGCAAGTAAGAAAACAAAGAAAAAGGGACACCAACACAGTCATATCTGGTCAACAGCACCCGATAGAGCGGAGCAACAGTGTGACGTAATGCATGTATGTACCTCTAGTGCATGTACACTTTTCAAAGTTATCTTGATGTTTTCTGACAGACAAAGAATGCTAATCATATATATATATATATTCACAAAATTTGCACAAAAGTATTCCCCACCAGTAAGTGCAACATGCAAGAAGACATCAAATCTGCATCATAAAAATCACTTGTGAATAAAAACCACATGTACATTTATCAATAAACTTGAAAACAAGCAAGTTGACGCACCTAGCATACATACGCAAAGTTCGGCTTACCACTTTGAAAAACTTTTGAAGCGATGGTCTTTTGCAGCATACGATTAAGTTGCGCCAGCGTTGCCACTTCTGTCTGTAAACACGTCCCATGTCTTCTTTTTATTTCGAACTTTTGTGGTCTTTGTTCACTGATTTTCGCGGAATCCAGGGACAGAAACAGTGTCTTCTTCTGCATGCCTTCGTGCAGTGCTTGTTTGTCCTGCCTTGCCTAAAAGCCGCAAAGAGGACATGTTTCGATCAGCGAATACTGGTGTACACCGTGCGACAAGCGAAATATGTGATCGCTATTCACTTCTAATCAGTCACTAGAACACCAGAATAAATCATTTCGTGGCACAATAGAAGTGACAATGAAAAAATGGCTAGGCAGCAAGCCAGCTGGTGAAGATGATGCATAATATAATATATAACTATATAATATATAGTCTGATGGCAGACTATATATATAATATAGTCTGCTGCGTCAGAGACTAGGGAACACGAAGGGACGGACACAACACGAAATCTTCGAAGACTTCGAAGACTTCGTGTTGTGTCCGTCCCTTCGTATTCCCTAGTCACGGGGTTTTTACATTATGCACAATAGAAGTGCCGGTTCTTACCTTTTTTTCTTCGGCGAGTGGTTCGCGATCTACTTTACACCTGCTTCAGTGCCGCTCATTCACCCTGTCTTGTTTCTGCAATGTTTTTACTACAAAGAAGTAAGAAAACTTATTCAAAATGACCTGTCGAAACCACCTTACCTGACGTGTAACATGTGTCGTCTCGTCGCATTCCAAAATGCCTCGAAAAACTTTCGTTTGTCGTAGTCATCTATTGTGTGGAAGTTCACAATAGTATTGTGCTCGACGACATGCTTTTCCTAGTTTCCGGGAGTCTGGCCATTGGGAGGAGCCACAAAAAGAGGCTCGACCTGTCAATCATAGTTTCGCTCTTCTGATTGGTTTGCTTTTTACCAAGGGGGTCGCCATGACACCATACTGCCACCCAAATAGGCGACGAAAACAAATACAGTGCAGCGCGGATTTCGTGACAAAAAAAAAATTCACAGACTAACCTGACTTTACGCTGCAAATGTACATCCTAATATAAATTTCTTGGAAATCAGTTCCAACTTATGCTCATCCATCGATATCTAGCTGAAAATAATACGTTTTGTCGCCGGTGTTAGGCCTAGTGAACACGGCGATCACAACGAAATCATAACATAAACGGCGCTGTGCTGTACATACTTATATTAGACAGCTGGATTTCATGGATATAAACGTTCTTGCCTCTTATATTCCAACTATTCGTGTAGATTTGTTTAAAAATCATACCAACAACAGAACGTGTCCCAGCAGGTGGTTCTGCCGGCAGCGGTACAACGACAGAAGCAGACGACAATTCCCGACGTGCCTTACGCTCCCTAGGTGGCGCTTATCAAATTTGCACCAACAATTCACTACTTTTGCAGATTGCGAGTGGTATCCATTTAAATCCCATCCAATCCACTTGCAACCCAAAATGGCGCTGCCCATGTTGGATAGGGGGAAAATAGTGAGGATAGGCTGATTGATAGCGCCCCATATTTCAAGACTTCATTCGTCGGAAAGCTGAAAAAGTGGGTGGAGCTTCAGGTATAGGCATGACCCATTAATGGCCAGACTCCCTTTTAATATACGGCTCTGGTAGTACAGTACATTAAACTAATAAGAACTAAATTCCTACAAACTTTCCTAGCACGTAACTAATCGAATTTGGGAATTCTTACGTCCATCGAGCCATTTTCAGGAAAATCATGTGGCAAGTTTTCCTTGTTTCGTTGTACTTAAAAAAAGTAACCGTCCAGTAAAGGAACGTTTCGCGCTCATATAAACCTCTACCCGAGAAACGTCATCATGACGTTGGTAGACACACTGAAACCAAAGCAGATCGGGAGGGAGAGCTGGGTTCCACGAATGGTCAGTTGTTCGCTGCCTCCTATTGAAAGAAAAGTAGGACCGAAGGTCCTACTTTTCTACGAAGGTACCTTTCAGAGACCATCGTAATCACCTCAATACCGCGGCTTTCGGGCGCGACCTTGTTCGCCACTAGCTTTGAACGTAGTTCAACTCTACCAAACTCGTTGCGCTGTTGAACATTATGATGCCATTTGCTTACAAACAGGTAGAGGTCTATTACTTGGTCTTTTTTTCTTGCTTACTTACTTTCTTACTTTATTACTCTCTTGGTTGACTGTCTTACAACATGGCGACAGTAACGCGCATGAAATGCGATTTCAAGAGTATCGCCGTATCGGCGAACATGAATCAATTGAGGCTGTTTTTGGTGTGGGTACTTGATGTCTTTTCTGTTTCTCTTTTTGTTGTACTGTCGCCAAGCATAGATGCAGTGAACGTCATTTTGCGGAAGAGGACGCTAGTGAGCCTGCGCCCTCAAACCATTGCCGGCATCTGTGCTTTCACCGGCCCCCAGAGTCGGGCACCAGTGTGACGACACCACCAAGCTACCAATAATAACAGCAATTATAACCACATCAATAATAATATAGTAACAGCAATAATGACAACACAACAGATGTCGCGTCGTGTTTTCTTTCCTTTCCTTGTTTTTTTATTAGGTGCTACTTTCCTATGCTGCTTATCGCACAGCAGGTACCTGTCGCCACAGCGAGATCGACTGTTTGCAGTGACGGGAAATGTGTCTGCCGTACGACAAAGCTGCTTGTTGTACAGCATCCATTCCTGTCATTACTACAGGCTCTTTTGTAGTTACAACAAGACCGCCTGTTGTAACGACAGAACAGCCTGTCGTGACGACAAACGTGTACGTCACACGACAAAAGCGCTTGTCGTTACGACAGGCGCCCCTGTCGTAACTACAGACTTTTTTTAGTGACGACAGAAGTGCCTGTCGTACGACAAAAAATCCTGTTGTCACGACAGAAATTTCTGTCGTGTTTTTTGATGGGATCCAAATGAGCAAAATGGAATGGAATGAGCAAAATCCAAATGGAACAAAAATGAGCATCTTGCCGATTTCCGCTTCTTTTTGTTTAGTTTCTTAGCCCCAAGTCAGATTACAGCTGATAAGAAAAACAGAAAGGGAAAATAATACATAATTCACAATTCACATTTCAGTGCGATTCTGCTTGGAGCAGGTGGACATCGCTCATTCAAGCAAGAACCGCACAAGGGTTCCATCGTTCTATCCCCCCCCCCCCCCAGAGGTGTCTCAGAGTGTCTGACGTGTACCTATGGCAGATACATCAAGCACTTATTCCGAGCTTGAGGAACGTGGCGTAAGGCATATCCTGTACGCATGTACTAGAATGTATGTATCTGACTTGGGGCTAAGAAAATCAATAAATAAAATGAAACGGAAATCGGCAACATGCTCATTTTCGTGTGAGAGGGTTAACTCGCAGCTTTGGAACAGGTTACCCGCCAAAGCCTCTTTTATAAGGGCCGCAAATAGGTGTTGGTGAAACCTTGCTTGCTTTATTATTATTTCCTGGGCAAGACCACCGTCAGTGTCACGAATGCTTAATCGAGCGTCAGAGTTGAGTAACGGTTTCAAATTTGTTAAGGCCAGTGTTTCTGCGCTGACTTTTATGCAGAAAGGAGGAGGGCACCGCAAGGCAGCCCATCCCATACTCGTCGACTCTGTTGCCATACTCGTCGCTGCATACAAAACTTGTTAAGAAGGGAATAGCTGAGGGATGCCTGGGTCAGGCACTAAGGAAGTCGTGCTGCCACAAAATGCGTGTTAGTGTGAAGTCCCAGTTTCATAGAATACAGAATGCTCGCTATCCAGGGAGTCTTCTTATAGCGGTTTCGGAGAAGCTTCTGAAAAAGCTTTCTTGCAATAGACAAGAGGTACCCAGGCAATGTGTGATGAATGTGGTGTACTGGAGGCATATGTTGGGCAAACGGGGCGGTGCGTTAATGCAAAATTAAGAGAGCATTGTTATGTTTGTTCAAAGACACCTATCTGCGGCCACCTTGCTGCTCATTGCAGCGTCTCCAAATGCAGACCGTTGTTCGGTGACACGACCATTTTGGACAGGGCGATAGATATGTTAAAGATGGGAAGTGATACAAGGTTATCATATCTGGTGGCTTGGTAGCGAGCGGTGTGTGAGTCAGGCTTCGGTTGCGCTGAGCGGAAGGGAGCTTGACATGCTGCACGTGTCTTTGTCTCGCTAAGAAGTAGTGGTTGTAGGGGTGTCTTCCAGGGTTAGCTGTGGTTCCTCCGGCTTCAGTGTGTTTTCTTTGTTCATTGTATTAAAGTTGTTAGTGGCGCTCGCTCTTGTTTGTTTTCCACTGTCTGTTTTGTAACATTTTGCAGCGTTTCTTTGCACCTTTGTTGTCGCTGCGCCATTAAACTTACAATCAAATCAAATCAAATTTTTGCACCTTTGCCATGGAATACCAACTTGCCCAACGGTCTGCGTTATTTGAGATTTTACTCTTCTGTTTAGTACTCTTTGAGGGTAAGAGGTTATCCCAATAACCCAGCCATTTCCTACGTTGAAGGGACACGCTTCAAGAAGCTTTTGTTTAATAAACCCAGCGCTATTCCCCCACTTAGCATGCGTGTTCTCGAGTAATGGGAGGATTATAATTTCCCACATAATGATTTCACAGTAGTACAGGCTACTCCACGGTCCCGCCGTAACAATCTCCTCCAGGTTTTAATCGTTCCCTGACTATGTTCAAGAAACAGGACACATCACCTGTTGTGCTCCAGCAGGGGTTTGAGTTCCTTAAACGAAGTCTTGGGGAACACATAGCTTTTTGCACTGACGGCTCCGAAACACGTACCGCAGTATCATGTACAATGGTAGCCGATGGACTCCCACAATCATATCGTCTGCCTCATGCACATGCTCTGTTTTGAATGCCGGTCTATATGGAGTAATCCCCGCATTGAACTACATCTTAGAAAGTCACACCAAGTCATCGGTTATTTACACAGATTCTCTGAGCTCTTTTCAAGCAATAGGGAACATAGTGATGTCCAAAAGCCTCCGTGTACAGAAGGCATAGTGCCTTGCTGGTAAGGTAATAAAAAAGGTCTGTCTTTAACATTCTGCTGGGTACCCAGTCACGTGGGTGATGAACTCGCTGAAGCAGCTGCTACAGGTGCCATTTCGTCTGAGATCAGTCATTTTGATATAACCTTTCATGATATCCGTCCAGCACTTCTGAGAAGCAGAAATAGCAAGTGGCAACAGCACTGGGGATACACAACATCAGAACAAACTGCATCTATAGTTAAACCTACTATTGGGAAATCAACACACGTTTTTGACAATCGCCTGAATTAAGTTATTTCCACAAGTCTTAGGATCGGGCAGACCCATTTGACACACGTCACCTCTTCTGTAGGAAGGATACCCCGCTTTGCGCACGATGTGGCGTGCACAGCTCCGTCCTCCACCTCCTCATCACATGTCCATCGTCCGAAATTCGCAGGCACCATCTTTTTCATGAGTTTTACAAGTACCATTTACATCTCCATCCATCCCTTTTACGGGGTGATGGAGCTTTTGTCCAATTTGAACGTGTTTTTAACTTCATCCAAACTATTGGTCTTTTAAATGCATTGTAGCTTTACAGCTTTCGTTTATGCGTTAGTTTTAACCGAATCCTTGCGTCGTTCTTAATCAATCACTGAACCATACTGTCTTACATCGTTAATGGTTTTAATCACTGCATTGGCGCATTGTGGTCGTTGTTACCGCTGCGCCAATAAAACATGAATCATCATCATCAGCAGAATGCCGGTCCTTGCTAGTGCTCACTTGAAAAATGTGCGTAGGCACCCAACGGGCGTTCCCGCATCCGTCCACAACTTCCAAGGCGACGCGTTATTTATCAAGAAGAGTTTGAGCGGTAGAATGAACGAACTGGTGGTGGGGCAGCAGCAGCTCTCTCCGTGGTCACTGCAGGGTGAGAGTGCAACGAGTGTGCGGCTTTGTATTAGAATTAAGACTGCACAAGACAGCGAAGACAACCCTGCAAGGCTGCCGCTGCCATTTAATACGGTCAAACTTTCGGTGCTCCCGGTGGTAGTGGTGGTGATAGGGCTCCCGGTAACTCTACAGCACACCGCGGATCAGCCAAACACCGGCTGTTTTTATCGACGCGTCATTGTCGTTCCCATGGAATCATAAAGCTCGTAGTAAAAAGTCGATTGCGCTCAGGTCGAGTTGGGAGGTTCTGGATATTCAGATTATGTGAAGTGACTGTCCATTTTTCAGTGACATGGAATATCAATTGCACTCACTCAAAATACAACATTAGTGGAAACTTGTCCATAACCCATATGCACATTTGGGATGCGACGATCCCTTGCTGAAACATGTGGTATTAAATCTTACACTTGACCAATGCTCTATTTTACAGTGTCAAACACTGAAGCACCGTGCCCAGCTGCGCACGATTACCTGTTCGTAAGTATTGGCTTACCAGAATTGTTTTCAGAACAAGTGTCATGGTGGCGAATGATCATCCATTTAAACTGGACGAAACGTACCGGTGCACACAGATTAGACGCCTGAAAAATTACAGGCCTTGTAAGCCACAAAACTCCTCTACCGTAATTGTGAAAAAGAAATACTGCGCAAAAAGAACGACAGGCTTGTACGAAAGCAACCTCTGGTTAATTAGGTAGGATGTTTTACAGATTATACACCCTCACAAAATGGTTTAGGAGTCATACCCTTGAAACGACAAAAAGCTGTTAGCGAGCAGGATAACGGTAAATATTTAGTAATAAATGGAGTGAAGGTCAGGATTCGAATGTCCCCTTTCTGAAAGCCGAATAAGGGAAGCAAATTACAGATGCACGTAAGATGTAAGACCGTCAGGTCCTGTAAAGGCCGACTCTCATGGTGGATATTTCAGCGTAGAAAGCGCTGCGCGAAATATTGCCCGGTAACGCAGAGTGTAGAAATACGTGTGTCAAACCCCATGAGGCGCAGATCCCGCAGCTGTGTACACAACGAGCTTGATCTGTCTGCTTCCACCACTTACGGTGTATTCACACGAGCGACATCCTCACATCCTCACAGAGGATTCGAGTGGAAAAGAAAAAAAAAGCGAAAACACTGGAAAGAAAGCCTGAGTTCCGCCCCGTATTCTGTCGAGCATTCACACGGTGCGAAATATCGGGAGTGCATGGCGTACTGCCACTCTTAGCAGACGACACCGTCAGCGTCTTTTCCTGTTGTCTGCTACGGAATATTTTGTGACTGTGTCGCAAGGTATATTACCCACGGTTAGCAGTGCACGTTAAGACACGATGTTGAACGCTCTTACTCACGTGACAGCAAAAAGCTATGTCGTTTTTCACATCTTCCGCTGTAGTATTCTGGGGAATGTGACCCGTGTGAATGCACCGCGGTCGAAATATTCCACCGCTACCTCTTCCCACCGCATTACATTCAAATGTACATTTTTGTAGTCAAAAGTATGCGTATGCCGAGGGGTTCTCTTCGCCACCTCAGAAATTATTTTCTCGCTTTCCTTCGTATTCTAGTCAGTCTCGGCAGCTTTTTGTGAGAGCAGCCATTGCTAAAAATTGCATTATGCGTTCCGATTGGTCGATATGGACTCCTCTGAGCTGACTGCTGCGTGATATATCAAATCTGCTCTGACGCACTAAATCACGCGCTACGACCAGCTGTAACGTACGAAATTTTGCGCGTGCGTTACCCTATTTCCGCTACCAAGAAGCGACGCCTGCATCGCAATGGAATCACTGACACCTGATGCTCTCCTGTATTGCGTGTCGTCACACATCAACACAGACAAATGATGTCGACGCCGACAAAAATCTGTTGAGTGTCACCAATGAATTGAAGATTGGCTAGGGGATCCTGTCTTCTTGTGCTTCCCCCCTTTGCGGGTTCCTACAGTAGTGTTTCTTTCGTTTTCTCTCTGCTCCGTCGTCCCGGTAACGGGGGACGTTACAACTGGAAAGAACGTGTTCCGATGCCGATGTCAGTGCACGTGCACCTCAGCAATGCCAGAAGGTTATGTGCCACTCTAAATTTGGCATGCGGTCGGAGGAGTGCAAACATTTAATGGATTGTGCAGGAGAAGCTGCTACATGCACATGCATACAGAACGACTGCAGTCTCGCGACTGGAACTTTATTCGACAGCCAGGTTCACTGACATGACAAACACTGACGGCTTACTTCCGCTAGAATGAGCTCCACAAAACCAGAATACAATAAACACAAATAGTTGGCGTGACCCTAGCACTAGTACCTTGGGAGGTTTCTTACATAGTCCCCCCGGCGTGTGTGTCAAAGTTGGCCAAGATAATCTACCTCCAAGTTAGTTAGCGATCGAATGCGAACTGATACAGCGCTCCCCACGAACGAGGATATATATGCTTCAATGATTTCGTGGACAGATTGCTCTCTCTGCCTAGCGATGACAGTAGTATCTCAAAAGTTGGAGAGCACGTGCCGCAATATCTACAGTAGATTTCTAAATGCCCAGAGGGTGCCTTACTTAAAGATGACGCATGCCCTTGTAATCTAATATTACCGCTGCCCGACTGCCCGCGTGTACTCTGTCACAGGAGAGGTTGATGCAATCAACTGCGTGCAAAGTACTGTCAACAAAGGGGGACCGGTGGTAAACGTTGCAAGAAACAGATACCCTCTTATTGTTGATCTTAGCGCAAAGTCCCTGCAGCCTAAGGGCTGACGAGAACACGGCACTAGCTCTAAGCCTATAGCCTACTTTTTTAGGTAATGAGAAAAGCTACGAATGAAGGGGACGCAGAACGGTTTACGGGGGCCTGAGCCCTTGTCCTGATGGGAGAACATTTCTGTAGGTCACTCAAATGGAATTCCGCGACAAGGACAAGAAAGGTTAACTGGTATCCCGCTTATCACAGTTTGACTAGATATGAACGAAATATGTCACTTGTGAAGTGTGAGCACGAACTTGTGACAGCGGATCTCATGGCAGATTTTGCGATGTCCCTTTTTACAACTCTAGACTGGGAGAACCGAATGGAAGAAGACCCTTTTTAGCACGAAAGGAGTATTTTCATCAGATATCGTCCCAGGTGGCACACAACTGGACACCTTGGAACTGCAGGCAGTTATCCTCTCGGCGTTCCACTGTGAGTTGCGGGCCATGGGTGCAGCGCTTAAAGACCCACTGCGCCCTACCATCTTGATCGACATGAAGAACTAAAAAAATCTTCCACGTAGCGGAATAGTGTGATCGGAGGGATGTCTTGCAAAGCCGTTTTGGTGTATCCTTACACTCTCAAAAAAAAGAAGAAGAAGAAGAAGAAGATGTGTGTTATAACTCCTTTTTGGGGAGTACGCCCTTGCCGCATATTATCACTCACTTTTGAGTGCACGATTACTCTCCATTACCCTCGTTAAGGACTGAGGAGACTCCTTAACGAGGGTGATTGAGTGTTATTGTACACTACATAGGGAGTGATATATGTGACGTACTCCCGAAAATGGAGTTACAACTCACCTTTTTTAAGAGTGCAGATAGATACTTAGGTAAAGAGGGCCATCGAAAAATCCGCCTTGAGATCCGCTATGATTAGGTCGTGCCCCCAACTTCAACGATGGGAGCTTCCGTTGCCAGCTAGTCAGACTGAGGGAAGCGGGATACCCTTTAGCCTTTCTTGTAGTCGTCGCGGAAATCCTTCTGGGTGACCTAAAGAAAAGTTGTACCGTTAGGACTAGGGATCCGGCTCCGCGTAGACCTATCTGCGACCCCTAAATTCATTGATTTTCTCATTGCCTGAAAAACGTAAGCTCCAGGTTTGGAGCGATTGTCGTGTTCTCGGCCGCCCTTAGGATGTAGCGACTTTGCGCTAACGTTAACCATAACAAAGGATCTGTTTCCCGCAACGTTCTGCACAGGTCCCCCCTATGTTGACTGTACTTTGCACGCAGTTCACTGCATTCGCCTTCTATCGTGACAGAGTCTACGCAGGGCAGTCGGGCAGATGCCTTTAACGTTAGGTTGCAAGAGCATGCGCCACGTTTAGGTAGGGTCCCTCTGGGCAGTTTGCAATCCGCTGTGCTCATTGCGGGACGTGCAGTACCGCTTTCGAGGATACTTCTATCATGGCTAGGCACAGACAGCAATCTGTCCGTGAGACCATTAAGGCACATGAGATCCTCGCTCGTGGGGAGCGCTGTATCAGTTTACATTCTATCGCGCTCGCCATGTAGCCTAGGACCTTGTAAGAAAGCCTCCCAAGGTGCTAGTTTTGTGTTTCGCAAAATGTTTGTCTCTTGTTTATCCAGGTTTTGTGGAACTCACTCTAGCGAAAATAACGCGCCAGCGTTTATCATATAGCGAGCCTAAGCGAAAGCAATCTAAGTGAGCCCGTCCATCAAATAAAGTTTCAGTTGCAAGCCTGCAGTCGTCCTGTCTACATTGTTTATTAACGCGTGTCCTACTCACTTTTGCTGCAGTTCTGAAAACGTGAAATCACGTTTTTCAACACGTTTTGTTATTTTTTTATGGAGTATTTTACATCGCTAGAACAAACAGCGCAGCCTTCAGAGCCTTGTCGATGGCCTGCGGTGCCCCCTTTCTTTCGCAGTGAGACATGACCCTGGCAAACTTGAGAGTGGACGAATGAGAGATCAGCAGAAGGATATGAGTAGGAGGATTTCAGCAGGGTGTTGCGCGGACTTGTGACCAGTATGCAACCTTCGATATCAGACGCTGTAGTGGATAAGGCAATCAATTAAACATTGATTGCTGAAGACATCATGAAGAATCTCACTGCTGGTGCATTTTCTTCAACTGCCACCGATTGCTTCAACTGCAACTTCGATATCACGTACTAAATATGGTATGCGAAGTCGGCGTGATTACCGATTATTTCACAACGAAACGTTACCTCGTTTCTTCGTGATATAGGAGAGCCATGCAGATAAAGAGGAGGGGTTTCGTGGAAGTTTCTTCGCGCTACATGAAACACAATGTGATTGGTTTGGGAAGAGATGGTGTTTAAATGCCGCCACATATCAGATGACTTATTTAGAAATATGCTATTTTTGTTGTATGTTAGATGGGCTATAAATAAGGGTTAGAGAAGGATCGTTCCATATCTATCTGATTCACCTATTAAGATGCCATTATTAATAGATTCAACTGCCTTGCATAAGATGAGCACAGCCGAAGTAACTATGCTATAATCTATGCTACGCTTTACACAGTCGACCCCCGTTTATCCGGACTTCAGTTATCCGGATACCGCGGTATACGGACAAAAGACACCTGAACGGATTTTCCTCCATGTATTTTGTTCTCGTTTATCCGGACTTCAGCTTCCGGACTCGGACAAGAATTCCAGGGAACGAAAGTCGAAAATTCTTGTAATCCAGCTTCAGTTATCCGGACACCGTGAGTAAGAGGAGACGCTGACCCCGCTTCGTCACCCTTTTCGCTGTGTTGGGGTTATTCCCTCACACCATCACACGTCAGGGACCTGCATTCCTCCGTAGGGGAGCCAACCGTGCATGATGACCCCCTTTTCTATTTCTTTGCGTTGGGTCACGTTGACCAGTTGAGTCATTTGGAAATATCTTGAGCAACTGTCCGGTTCTAGAGGAGAAAACTCCAACCCGGGGGCCTGCTGCTTACGGTCCGTTGGCCGATGAAGACATTCCCCTAGCTGAGCTGCGATCCCTGATGCAGAGGCTCACTGCGACTGCCGTAGATGATGCTGCGGTTTCTGACTACGTTGACGTTGATAAGGATGATAACGCGTGTGCATAGGTCGGCGCAATCATGATCGCAATGCCTTATCAAAGCCTGATGATCGCGATCATGAGTGCGATCACGAAGTACTGGCAAGGGTGCCGCGATCATGATCGCGCCGACCTATGCGCGTGTGTAGCTATGACTGATGACGGTGTGATTGCTGCTGTTGCCTCCGATGATGTGCAGCAAGACGGTGCCAATGACGCCAGTGAGAAACAATGCTCCGACATTGACACTTTGCGTCCGCACTGATATTGTTCGAGCAACGCAACAGCGTGGCTCAACTCTATGCAGTTAGCAAAAGTTTCCAGGAATCGAGTGCCTATACTACTATGTAACAGCTGTCATTGACGAGATTTCTGTGTTTTAATTAAACCTTGCTCTGTATGACGTTTCTATTCGGTTGTTTCATTTATCCGCATGCCCCGGTATCCGGACGATTTCGCCGGGAACGGCACCGTCCGGATAAACGGGTCGTAATATGTGAACGTGACTATCGCTGTTTCTGTAGGGCAACCTTTCGAAAGCTGTCTTGTTTATTGTCTAACAGACCGAATTTTTTTTAAAGGTAGGCGCACTTTGCTGACAAGTCTCCAAATATTTCAGTGCAGAATAGTATCAGACATATCACACTTGCTATTGTGAGACATTGATTGCCAAACTGTTGAACCTCTTCGCACTGTCCAACATTCGCGTTTTCTCAATGTCGTAACAACGTAGTTTTATTGAACTGTTGACCTGCTTATTCGCCATTTCTTTTTCATTAAGCACGTTGACGTTCGCGCGTTCTTAAGACACTAAAATATTTGAAGTCTGTCGCAATCAGCTACACAAATAATGTCATATTTGCTCATTGCCAACTTGTGCGCAAATAGGATAGATGTCACGTGAACGGGTGTCCCTGCTAGCATAACATGCCTCATTCTCTTCCATGCAGAACGCAAGAGGGGCTTTCGGCTGCAAATATTATTGCAAGGAGAGGCCTCGCAATATTGTCAATCGTCCTGATGGTTATCAGTGTCTGGTAAGGTACAATTCATTTTTCAGGAAAATTGTTGAAACACCGCTGAGTCACGAACTGACAACCTCATAGCCCATCGGTTCTCGTTCTTCAAATTACTCAAAAAATATAGGGATACCTTGCTCAGACGTGTACGTCGTTTCGAGTGAATAACAGTGAAGTGTGTAGCTAACTCCCCTTCAACTCGTACTTCGTGCTCTAGACTCTTCCAGATCACCGCAGTGTCGGCATCTGGGAGAGTCAACTTGTCTGAAGCACGAACGCCACTGAGCTGTAAAAGCCACATTGAGTCGCATCCGATGGATTATTAGAGCACCTTGAAGAGAGGTAGTCCATTATGACGATGGCGGTGATGATTTGTTTGTTGGTGATCCATAAAGCGCTAAAATTCTTGACAGCGTGGGACTTAAAAACGACGCACAGAACAAAGACTTGTGTTGTGTGCGTTTGGTGTGCTGTTTTAATAATAAAGAGAGGTGTTCTGTGACATTCGGGTAGCGAGCGTTGGATCCTCCTAAGCATAGGGGAGGGAGGTCCTTTGTTCATTTGCGGGAAACCAGGGGTGCCACTAAAAGTCGAAGAATGGAACGACGGTCTATTCTCAGCGGTGGAATACTCTACCCTCTCCCGGATCAGAGAGTTGCTTCTGCGGTGCTGTCACCGTGTTCATTTCCCAGGACACCACAATGGGCCGGAGTCCACTGGCGAACCAGCCTGTAGCCTGCTTCGTACAGCAGCTTGTAAGCCATTAAAGCATACTTCACTAGGGAGCGGACGAGTCTTGTAACTAGCTTGCAGTATAGGTTTTGTGTCAGTGAGCGCTGTCCATTCTCGCGGGGTAGAATCAACAATGTACGACAGAAAGAATAGAATGGCATAAAGTTCTGCAGCAGTTGATGAGGTTGTTTGCGAAAGGCATCTCCCGTGCACTACACTTTCGGATGGCATCACGAATGCCGAGGCAGAATTGCCATAAGCACCATCCGTGTATGCTGCCGATAAACTGGAAAATTGCGGTGATGTCTCTTTTACCAGAGCATAAAAACGGGTTCGAAGGTCTTGAGGGCGAATATGTTATCTCTTCATTTTTGAAGATTCGAAAGACTTACGGAGATGTCCGGTACCGGTAGAGACCAAGGCGCTCCCGGGGGCGTTACGTCCTATACTACGAAGCCAGTGAGGAACAGGCGTGTCCTCTGCGCCACTCGAGAACTCGTCGCTTTCAGGGCGGTTTCGAATTTTCCTGAGAAGGGGTGACGGGGATTATGAGCACGCAAACGGAGGTAGTGCCGAGCCATTTCACGTTCACGTAGAACCTTAATCGGGAGTTCACTAGCTTGAGCCGGAACCTGTCGCGTTTCAGCCATTCTTGGAACTCCAATGCAGCGACGAAGGCTTTGAGCAAAGAGGCTTCGAAGGGTATTTAATAACGTGAAGCGGAAATCCCATGCAGGACAGGAAGGCTGTAATGCACCTGCACCAAACATGTGTAAACTGCAAGAAGGGCGCGTGGATCATAGCCCCATCCTGAGCCGTAAAGACTTTGAATTGCAGGGTGCCGTCGCTGCACTTTGGCCTCAACGTTTTCAGTGTGACGAGTCTATCCAGATACAAGTCCATGACCATGGCAAGGAAACGATGGAAGCGTACAGGTTTAAAGGAACTATCGCGTCCGCCCCGGTTGATTCCGAAACTGTAGTGCCGTTTTACTCCGCGTTCATCACTGATAATAACGCCGAAAGCCTGACGCGAATTGATGGCGTTGCTCCTGTGCAGTTTGGGAGGGGGGAGGAGTGACGTCATAGAGAAATGGAGTGAGGTCTGCCTGCTCGAGAATGGCGGCAAGGTTCACTCCTATGAAAAGGGGCGGTAAGTGGGGTAAAATGACAGAGAAAGAGAGAAAAAAATAGATGTATGGTCCCATTATAGACCCACACCAACACTAATGTGGCGCTAGTGTAGGTCAATGGTGGAGGCGAAGAGTAGCAGGGTATCCCAGGCAGATCTTCGGGTTTGCATGTATAGTAGATCGTTGAGCGAGGCGTATGGGAGGTTGAGCTCCTTATACTTCTTGAGGAGGTCATCCCTTGGCGCCTGGTGGTCCGGGCAATGTAGCAATACATGGTTCAAATTGCCCTCTTTGAAGCAGGTGTCGCAACGGGGGGATGGGGCTAATCCCTGCTTGTGATTGAATGCCTGCGTTAGGATTGAGTGCGTCCTGAGGCGGTTGATTGTCAGGGCCTGTTTCCTTTTGAGGCCCTTCGTTGGAAGTGGCTGCTCAAAAGATAGTGTTTCAGGGAAGGCGGCAAGCCGTATCTCGTTGATGTAGCTTGCAAGACGTGATCTGTTGGACTCCGGATCTTCTGGAGTTACCACTTCACGGGCTAAGCTGTCGGCTACTTAGGCGAGGGCATCTGCTTTTTCGTTTCCGTCTATTCCAACGTGTGACGGGATCCACTGCAGGGAAATCCCAAAGCCCCTGTTGTGGAGGTCCTTTAGTGTGGACTGGATCTGCTCCGTGAGAATTTCCTTGGGATGGTTGCCTTTCAATGCGTTGAAGTGCGCACATGGAATCAGTGAAAATGGCTGTTGCCTGGTCTGGGGGGGGGGGGGGGGCAGGTGATTGAGGGCTTTGTACATGGCCACCAGTTCTGCCCGTGTGGATGACACTGTCTTGTCCAGTCTGCCACTCCAGCCATGATTAGAGGCCGGAATGTGCAGTCTGATAAAAAAAAAAAAAACTTGGCAAGAGCAGACGACGCATTCCGGGATTCCCTCTCTGGAAACATCACACGGACGAGGCCAATCACTGCGCCCCTTTGACGCGGAGGAGACGAATCATTGAGCGGCCGGAGGGACCTTGGTAGCCTTGGCGACCGACGGAGAGGCTTGCGGGCGAGCCGCAATGCTAGGGGACGGCGTCTTCTCTGTGATCGGCTCCCGGAATGTTGTTTCTGGCTAGCGTTGAACGTGTTCGTACAGCCAGGAGCGTAACACGGTGTTTCACGCAACGTGGCTATGTCAGGTCTCACACTGGTAAGCGAAAGTCAGCATATTTACCGAAGACTTTTCACTTAGTATATTGCGACGCGAACGCGAAGCAGACGACCTCGGAGACAATCGCCTGCGCTGCGCTCCCATTCGTGTGTCTTGCTTACGTCATCATCATGTTGGCTGCAGATGGAATGCGAACCTTTAAAACTGGTTTATTTAAAGGGACCGAAAAGTGAAAAATAACCCCTATATTTTTGCCCACTGTCGTGCACAACATCGTTGTTTGATAAGATACAGAAAGCATTACTTCTCAATTCGGAATATTTTTCACGTATAAATATTTTGAAGATTGCCGGAACATGGACGGTGCTGCCAGCGAACGGCGAAAAAGAGCAACTTGGGTTTCAGGTCCAGGGCTCCCTGGGATTGGTCAACCCTTACCACGTGAGAGTTAATTTTGTAGAGAACAAAGCTGACGCACATTATCTTACAGCTAAACGCCATTTTAAAAATGACGCTCACTTCCATAGCTTTTACGTTAATAAAGCATTCAGCTACTTCGCCGCTAGAGCTACGATCCGCCGCGCCATCTGCAAGGGCGTCTGTGTTATCGCATTTATTGTTTACGTCGTGGGTGGTCGTGTTGGTCGCGCGAAGAGAGGTGAATGACATGTTCGTGGTTGCTGTGTCAATTATTCGAGAGACCTACATATGCCTGGTGTAGTTTTGGTGTTCGGGGATGCAAAAATCATGTTACCATCGGCGGCGGGCGTTTTCTACCACAACATTCAACAGGAGAGTGCGAATGTGGTTCGAAACACTCGATTATTAGATGTAGCAGTCGTGTCGTGTGTGCTGAGCTCATTTTGCTGCCGATGACTACGAAGATGCCGTAAAAGGCGAATTGCGAAGACGTCCGAGGCACACTGAAGCTCAATATCCAGTGCTTTTGCTTCACCGAGGTGACGAGTTCAACACAACGTATTAGGTATGTACAGGCGTCACACATGTATAAATTATAATATAGCGACGACGTATTCCATTTAACTTATGTTATCCCACTTGTCCCGTACTCAACATTGTCAACATCAACAAATTTAATTTTAGGGGCCTTCCAGTGTTGAAGTGGCGCAAGACTGCTTCGTGTGTGCGTGATCCCGGCACTCAAGTTGACATGACAGAAATAGCTGAATGCAGGTATGCAAAGTCCACAGATGGAAGCACTAGATTTGTTACGTGTTGCAGACTTTGTGACATTTTTTTGAGTCTTTGGACAGGTGCAGAACATTAGTATGACTTCAAAAACAGGAGAAGAAACCGATGAGAACTACTAGCTTGTTTGAAGGGTACAAGAATACTTCCTGTTGAGATGTAGTTATGACTTTATGACTAAGGAATGCTAATTAATTTTCTAGAGATGCATCTTCTACACTTGAATGCCCAGTGAAACAGAAAACGTTCATTGTCTTTGAAGCCCCACTACTGGAATTGTTCAATGTGTGTCAGAGCTGCAGCGAGCCATGCAAGGTTACCACATCATATTGGTCCTAAATTTGCAGAGCTCCCCTATCTAGGACGCAACTGTCATTTCTCTTTATTGCTCTTCCGATCCTACCTTCTCAGAGACTAATGTGGTTCATCATACACTGCATGGGCACTGCCTTTCTCTATACTCATGCTTTCGGTTTCTTGTTCTGTTGAATAAACTTCATTGAGTTTGCAGCCATCACGCTGTCTACTGTGTTTGCCCCTCATCTATATTGATGTGCTGTAACGGTATAGCACATCAACATGCCAACAGCCTACCAAACAACCTTGCCTAGTCCGACTTTTGGATGGAAACTACATGATGTGGTAACATCCACATATATAAAGTTTTAGTCGACGGAGATTTGCTGTTTTTGTACAACCCCTGAAGAAATGTTCTGATCTTCATCAAGATGACAGGTCATTGTTTGATCTGCAGCATTATTGTTTCTGTAATCTTTTCACCAACAGAGAATACAAAAGTGAACAAATGGTAAAATATAACTAGCTTGTTAAATTCAAAAGGGAAAGACGAAGCTGTTTATACTTCTCTTGTTTATTTTGTTGCAGGTTTTACAACTCTATCAAGTACGTCAAAACATCAGAGGGCAGGAAGTCCTACACTGTTTCCTAAATCCCTGGACAATAAAAAAGAAAGATATAGTTTGGGTTGTAACAAAATGTTGCTTCTGCTCTTATATTTCCTTATATATAAGAGCAGAATTCCATGTCATACATCTCATTTCCAATTTTCTCTCTTCCTCAAAACCATCAGTGCTTGGAACGACCTTCCCCAGTCTATCGTAGCTAACTCCGACTTTTCAGTTTTTCGCAGCCAGCTAGCTGCCGGTTTTGGTGTCTAATTTCCCTATCATCGCATATGTTTTCATAACGTTTTCACATAAGTGTTTTTTGTTTTTGTTTTTTTTGCAAAGTGTTCAATTGCTTGTGCTGTATCATATCTTGCTGATGTAACCTCCCCCTCACACAACGCCCCCCGAGGGCACGTGAGGTATTGTCATAAATAAATAAATAAATAAAATATTTCAATTAAATGTTATGATGCATTTGTAGTGTACACTGAAGCCAGTTTCAATTTGCAGGGCTGTCAACAGAGAACTTATGCAATCAGTTATTTAGCCATTTTGGAGTACTATGCACACCAATGGTGCATGGTTAACTTTGAACCCAGATCAAGGGTTAATAATACTTGAAGTCAGCCCTCAAGTTCTTCTTTACAAATGTTAGTTGGTGACGTGATAATGAATCAGTTACAAGTACTCCGTTTAGCAAAACAATTAATTAAGTGTTAAATCCCAATCTTGGTTCAATTATTAGTTGACATTTGGAAACGTGGTCACTAAGAAGTATACTAAAAGGTTATGAAAACAGTTCAGCTGAATGACACTGATGAAAATTATGTTACTTACTCCTCACATATACAATTGAGACATGAGTATAACCTACAAATACATCTATGCCCACGGGTTACTTAACCCTCCAGGAACAAACTAGTAATTATAATATACTGTGACAGCAAAGAAAAAGCAATGAGAAAAACTTGCAGCAAACAAGAAATGAAAATACGCTGACAACATTTCTACAGGTCAGCGCACTGATGGGTAAGCATCCCTAATAGCATGCATGACGCAGATCGAAATCCAGTGGAGTACTTTCTATTGTATTTTCTCGGAGCACCCCATATCCTTGTGAATGGCCGACAGGTGGTATAACGGAATTTTCCTGCAGAAATAATGGTTTTCCGTCCAGTTTGCCGTTCAACTAGCGCGTAAAGACCACACGGCGTTGAAGTGCATGTTGCCATGCTCTTCGGTTTCTCGGATGTATGTAAAAGACACTTGCAATACTTCGGTGTCAAGGCACAGTGTCTGTCTGCTTTTCACACGCATTCTCTACCTCTCGGCAGCAAAAACCGTAGTATCCGTCCGTAGTATCCGTCCGTTTGCATTTCACACATGAACACCTGCACAACGAAAAAACAGCGCTTGTTTCGGCTTACACAAGTGCTTCTCCCTGATACATGGAAATTTCACAAAGCAGTCCATGTTCACGGCACGGTGAGCTACTGCTGAGGACGAATGTGACTCCTATTAATCTCTGGACGAGGAATCTTCTGCTGCGAAGAACACACTTTCCAGCACGCTAACGCACGAACAACAGTTCTGTGTGAGCGACAGTTCTCGAATGTGGAATTCCAGCGCACTCATGTTCAAGAGGCTCGACATTCTCGACGTAGAAGGTGGTCACAAATGCACTGCCATTTTCGTTTTCGCCGGATTAGACAGTTCGACAATTAGACAATTAGACATTCCTCGACAGATGGCGCGGGGTCATGCAATTGTTGACAGACTGCTCGGTTTCCTACTAAGTCCCTGGACATGCAATTATGGAAAATTCGTTTACAGAAAAACTACAGCGATTTCAGCGGAGTTCTTTGATATTTGAACTTTTGAAGGATCAAGCTTTTCGCTGAACATAAAGTTTCGATAGGTTTATAATCACTTTTCGGTCCCTTTAATATGTAAGCTGTTTCCAGAAGATAAATTTAGCCAAATTGACTCTGAAGCGGTGACGAACATTACCCTATCGGTATCATACATACGTTCCGGATGCGATAGTCCCTTCAAGCTTATTGGATTCACAGAAGGAATTTATCGTAGCGTTACGTGTGGACGGGGGCTCGATGCACTTTTTGGCCAATGGTTCATCCCAAGTTGCGTGAGGTACTTGTAGATGCTGTTGAAAGCCAGCTGCCAGCGGTGCTGAATGGTTGGTAGTGATTTTCCTACTGCCCAAAGACCAACGTCATTTTTGTAGAAATCGGATTAAAAACTGACATTTGAAAAGGAAACGCTACCTTCACGAAAACGAACTTACCAGAAAAACGCTACCTTCACTTGACTAATTTATGAGTTCAGTTAGCAAAGTTAGATGAATTAATGCCTGCCATGTGTGCTAACCGTCAGAACGTGTGGCAAAACGTAGCAGGACTAAATACCGTTGACCCCATATGCGCACCCGACATACTGTTTATGTACATAAGACGCACGTTTTGTTACCAGTATTCATCGTGCGCACGATCTGGTGATATAAAAGCCATCCATGCTGGGATCGCCCCACTCGTAAGACGAAGCATGATGACAAGACTGGACTTTCATCGAGATGTTTATTTTGATCAGTCAAATATACCCCGCAACGATTGTTTACTACTGGCTAACTTTGTCTTCAAACGTTTGCACCACCTCTTAAAGATTAACCCCTGAATTCATAGATGTGACCTCATATGGATATGAGTTTCAGCCGGGGAACAGTATCGGTAATGGTAACGAAAACGAGAGCGGTATCTCTCGTGGCCGTAACGGTATCGGACACACAAATGCATATCATGCATCACTATTACCGAAAATGATATATGGCATTGATATATGGCTACACGAATGATAATGATGAGTTATTCTGAGTTTTTGAGCTCAGCGTGGAGTACTTTCGGGACAGCCTGAAGATGGATGGAGCGAACAAGTTTGCCATAGCTCGGCTGACTGATGGGAACTATCAGTCATGGAAATTCAAGACGAGGATGTTACTGATACGTGAGGAAACTTGGACCTATGTTCCTGACGAAACGCTAGACAACTCGCCGGAAGCTTTGAGCGTGGGGGACCGCAAGGCCCAGAGCACCATATCTCTCTGCGTGGACGACACCCAGATTGTACATATTTGCAACAGACGATTTCAGAAATTGCATGGATGGCCCACCAGAGAGCGCCGTGTTGCGAAAGCCCCGCTGCACCTTGGGATTTAGTTTTCATGAGTCAGAGAGAAGAAGAAGAGCACAACCGGTTTCAGTTTTCTCTCCTTCACCTCCCGCACCTTCGAGCAACAGGCAGACGAGCACGAATGTAAACTATTTCCCACGACGCATTGCGCGATGGGCGTGACTTGGCCCCGTGCGGAGCACAAGGGCAATATCTGAAAACGTTTATGGTTCGTCATGGAAGTCTATGTGGGAAGAGCTCCGTAAGGTGCACGAACGGGCGAACTGGAGCAACAAGCTCTAGCTTTTGCGAAAGTTGTACAAGCCGAAGATGGAGAGAGACGAAAACATGCAAGCGCATATTAGGCGCGTTTTGGAATTGGTTCAACGCTTGAGCAGCATTGATCAAGAACCGACGGACTTTCGAGTTGCCGCACTACTTCTCAGTGGACTTCCAGACAGCTATGAAACCCTGGTCACGGCCCTGGATGCTCGCTCGGAAAAAGACCTCACGCTGGAATATGTCAAGGGCAAGCTGATGGATGAGTACAAGAGGAAGAGAGAGCTAACAGTTGCCACAAGCGAGTCTGAATCAGCACTTCGTTCACAAGCCAAGGAAAGAGTGATCCGTTCGAGTGCGGCTGATTCGGGGGAGTGCTTCTACTGAAAAAACTATGGCCACTTCAACGGGATTGCCCAGCCAGGAATCCAGAAAGGAAGAGCTCACGCAAAGTTGGCGTCAAACAGCCAGGAAAGCTGCGTCGAGTCACTCGTCCTCTTCAGAAGCCACCTTTCTTGCTGGGAGTCTCTAAGGGGCCTGGTACATTGACTCTGGAGTGACGAGCCATATGTGCAACGACAGGGAGTTTTTTTTTTTTTTTTAAGAGGAGCTACAAGGAGAAGTCAGAAGTTATCACTGTAGCGAACAGACAACAAGTCTTGGCTCAAGGTGTGGGAGACGGCATACTGTACTGCAGAATTAATCATTCACTGATTCAGAAAGTACGAGTACAGAGCGTACTCTACGTTCCGTTATTGGAGAGCAACCTACTTTCGGTCAACAAGATAACTCAGCAGGGGAACGTTGTGACCTTTCGAGAGGACCACTGCGTCGTTACAAGAGAGGACCGCGTACTCGCTAGATGTGAGGCTCACAAAGACCTTTAGAAGCTTGAGATAGCCGATCCGGGAGCAGCTCGCGCTACGAGAGGCTCGAGTCATCACAGCCACCATGGCTGCATTCACGTGTGGCATCACCGCCTCGGACACCGCAACCAAGCGGCAGTACAGAGGCTACAAAAGGAACGCTTAGCGGATGGAATTGTAGTGAAGCAGTGCAAGGAACTGCTACAGTGTGCCAGCTGCATAAAAGGAAAGATGAAGCGTGCATCATTCCCTCAACATACTTCGTCGAGGTCAGAACATCCCCTAGACTTAGTTCATACGGACGTCTGCGGACCAATGTCTGTGATGACACCAAGCAAGAGCAAGTATTTCGTCACCTTCACAGACGACTTCACTAGGTACACCTTGGTATACTTGCTCAGGTCTAAGGATGAAGTTCCTGCGAAGGTGGAGGAGTACCTGGCGTACGTTACTTACAAATTTGGCGGATATCCAAAGATCCTGCGTGCTGACAACGGTACGGAGTACCCTGGCGGACGGACACGGGAAATTCTCTGGCAGACCGGTATCGTACTTCAGTCAGTCAGTCTCCAATTACAACATCAATTCGGCTATCACAAGCTTATAAAGGTCTTTGTGAGCCTCACCTCTAGCGAGTACGCGGTCCTCTCGAAAGGTCACAACGTTCCCATGCTGAGTTATCTTGTTGACCGAAAGTAGGTTGCTCTCCAATGATGGAACGTAGAGAACACTCTGAACAGGACGAGTGACTCAACGCAGCTTTCCTGGCACGCTGTTTGGCGCCAACTCTGCGTGAGCTCTTCCTTTCTGCATTCCTGGTTGGGCAATCCCGTCTGAAGTGGCCAGGCTTTTTACAGTACAAGCCCTCCCCCGAATCAGCCGCACGCAAACGGATCACTCTTTCCTTGGCTTGTGAACGAAGTGCTGATTCAGACTCGCTTGCGGCAGCTGTTAGCTCTTTCTTCCTCTTGTACTCGTCCATCAGCTTGCCCTTGACATATTCCAGCGTCAGGTCTTTTCCCGAGCGCGCATCCAGGGCCGTGACCAGGGTCTAGTAGCTCTCTGGAAGTCCACTCAGATGAAGTGCGGCAAATTGCAAGTCCGTCGGTTATTGATCAATGCTCCTCAATCGTTGAATCAATTCGAAAACGCGCCTAATATACGCTTGCATGTCTTCGTCTCTCTCCATCTTCGACTGGTACAACTTTCGCAAAAGGTAGAGCTTATTGCTCAAATTGGCACGTTCGTGCACCTTACGGAGCTCTTTCCACATAGACTTCGATGACGAACAATTACAAATATGAAGAATCTGGGTGCCGTCCACGGAGAAAGATATGGTGCTCTAGGCCTCCCCCGCGCTCCAAGCTTCCGGCGGGTTGTCTGGCGTGTCGTCAGAAACATAGGTCCAAGTTTCCTCATGTATCAGTAACATCCTCATCTTGAATTTCCATGACTGCTAGTTCCCATTAGTCAGCCGAGCTATGGCAAACTTGTTCGCTCCATCCATCTTCAGGCAGTCCCGAAGGTACTCCACGGCCTAGTACTCCTAGGTCAGAACATCCTCCAGACTTAGTTCATACGGACGTCGGCGGACCGATGTCTGTGATGACACCATGACACCTTCACAGACGACGTCACTAGGTACACCTTGGTATACTTAATAGGTCTAAGGATGAAGTTCCTGCGAAGGTGGAGGAGTACCTGGCGTACGTTTCTAACAAATTTGGCGGATATCCAAAGATCCTGCGTGCTGACAACGGTACGGAACACACTGGGGGACGGGCACGGGAAATTCTCCGGAAGACCGGTATCGTACTTCAGTCATCAGTGCCATACAGTCCGCAACAGAATGGCGCCGCAGAAAGAAAGAACCGCACGCTCTGCGAAAGTGCTAGAAGTATGCTCTTCGGAGCGGCTTTGCCAAAGACGTACTGGAGTGACGCTGTTCTCACGGCATGCTACCTTCAGAACAGGGTCCCAGGTAGAGCAGTAGAGAGGACGCCATATGAGTTATAAAATGGTAGGAAGCCAAACCTGGGTCATTTGAGGATCTTTGCGAGTAGGGCTTTCGTGCACGTCCCAAAGGAGCACCGCGACAAGTGGGATGCCCATGCTACTGAAGGAACACTGGTAGGTTAGAGTGATACGCAGAAGGGATACAGGATACTGGTAGCCGGCGCAAATAAGGTTAAGACAGCCCGGAGCGTCGTCTTTGATGAAGGTCCTGTCATGGAAAGGTTCTGTCGAGAATCGGGATCACAGCTAGCACCTACACACCGACGCGACCTCAAGTGCGAGGAACACACCGCAGATCTGTCAAGCTGCGAGTTTGGGCGGCCTTACAATGACATTATGGTGGACGTGTGTCCGACAACGTATGCACCACCAAGTGTTGGCACACCGCTTAATGGAGTTGAGACGGTCGAAGTTGTTATCAGTGGTGATCAGGGACGGGAGAAGCCCGCTGTCCACGTTCCTGTCGGCCAAGGTCACGCCGTGGATATACCCAAGAGGTCGACGAGATCCCATAAAGGGATGCCGCCTGTACGCCTTGCCTACAGCACTACGCAGACTGAACTCGAGAGTGATCCAGCTAACTGGAGGGAGATGCAGAAATTGCCGGACTGCGAAAAGGCGAAAGAGTTAGCAGCAGCGAAGGAGGAAATGGACTCGCTGCATCAGCTCAACACCTGGGATCTCGTGCCGTTACCATCAGGGAAGCATCCATTCGGCTGCAAGTGGGTCTATAAGACTAAACGGGATAAACAGGGGAACGTGGACCCGTACAAAGCGAGGTTTGTCGGTCAAGGCTTCTCTCAGGAATACGGGGAAGACTATGATGCTACGTTTGCCCCAGTAGCGAAACTGACTACACTGCGTGTCCTCTTGACCATAGCGGCAGCGGAAAGGCTAATCGTTCAACATTTCGATGTCAAGACTGCATTCTTGAACGGTGACATAGAGGAGCATATACAGGGTGTCCACGCTAAGTGTGAACAGATTTTTTTAAAATATATCAATCACTTTTTCCGAGATGAAATCAATCGCAATATAGCATATGCTGAAGGGCACACCCTTGGGGGGCATTAACAGACTCCTAAGGCAATGTCTTAATTAACTTTCAATAATTAACTTTTTAATTATAAAAGCTACGAAGTTGCTCCAATGAGAACATCTGATCTCTTCGGTCACCAGATACCAAAGCCGTTTCCAGAACAAAAATCCGTTCGATAGATCGTCCGCAAACAATTCGTGAAGGAACGCCATTACTTTCTTTATTTTATTCATTGCGCATCTCTACAGACGCGTCTTTCCTTCGCCCCCAATACGCGAGAATGCAAGAGCACACTATCGCCTCTTGCGTCCTGGAAAAAGATTAAAAGAAAACAGAAAATACAGCTCAAGATAAGGGCAGTCGCGATAGAGTCACCCGATAGATTTGTGTTTTTGTTTTGTTTCCGCAAGTTAAAGCTAATCTTCGACGCAGGAGGCGGCACTGTGCTCTTTCACTCTCTCACACTGGGGGTAAAGGAAAGCCGCTTCTTTGAAGATGCGCAATAAACCAAATAAAGAAAAAATGGCGTTCCTTCACGAATTTTTTGCAGACGATCTACCGAACGGATTTTTGTTCTGAAAACGGTTTTGGTATCTGGTGACCGAAGAGATCAGATGTTCTCATTGAAGCAACTTGGTAGCTTTTATAATTAAAAAGTTAATTATTGAAAGTGAATTAAGACATTGCCTTAGGAGTCTGTTAATGCCCCCCCTAGAGAGTGCCCTTCAGCATATGCTATATTGCAATTGATTTCATCTCGGAAAAAGTGATTGATATATTTTTAAAAAATATGTTCACACTTAGCGTGGACACCCTGAATATATGAAGCAACATGAAGGGTTTGTTACAGCAGGCGAGGAGCATCTGGTTTGCAGATTTAAAAAAAAATCGCTGTACAGACTGAAGCAGGCAGCTAGAGCCTGGAACATAAAGGCCAACCAGGTGCTTCTGGAGGAGGGATTCAAACGCAGTGACGCCGACCCCTGCTGGGTTATCTTATTGACCGAAAGTAGGTTGCTCTCCAATGACGGAACGTAGAGAACACTCTGTACTCGTACTTTCTGAATCAGTGAATCCAACCACACTATGCGAGTCTCTTCGTCAGCTGGACTCTCGCCCCTTCTGCCTATCGAAATTGCTTGGTCCCTGGCCTAACCCAGCCCAGCAACGCTCTCCGCTCAAAGCTCTTCTGATATTTCTGAACACCATCGGACTTCGATCGTTATTGTGAAGGGGCTCGTTATTTTATTCACCACATTCCCACCAGCAATGGGGTAGAGTATCGCCTGTGGGTGGCGATGAACCTCCCCACTCTCCAAAGCCAAAATAAAGTTGTTTTTGGCTAATGGCTCTATATATGAAAAGGGAAGAGGCACCGCACACGTAGAAAGTGTCCCACAAGTGCAGCTTCGGGACATCGTCACCTTCTTGCTGCTTTCCTTTAATGTGTTTGCAGATTTATCAATACCCTGCACAATAATCTTAATACAAGTATACGCAGAGAACTGAGAAGGTTAGGGAAAGAGAGCACGTGATCATCATGCACGTTCGGGAGCGTCAGTCATGGTTCCTCCTGGAAAGACTAATTCAGATAGAAGCGTCACCGAGCGTCACCCAAGATGACAAAGTGTAGATATTTATAGGTATTTATGTGGTTATGAAACACTCCCTCTGGCCCAAGGGTCCAAGCAGGTCCCCGGCCAGAGCCGCGCGCCGTTTTTTTAACGGCCTTATTCGGTCACCTTGGTGTTGCGCGCGTCTCCTGAACAAACAGGCGCATGCGCATTAGCAGGCAGAGCTTTCCACCATCTCCCAGATGTAAGGGAAGTTGGACGTTCGATAGGTAGCAACAACACACATTTTGAAGATCCTGGCATATAGTGGGGACCTAGTCCTTCTGAACGTCATGCTCTTCATGCGCGCTCAGGGCTCTTTTTCGCATGTATATAGCTGTTCATATTCATACTTTCCAGTACGGTACCTCTAAGCCTATGAGCCACGGAGCATGTCGCTCATTTGTGCAAATAAACAGGAACACAGAGTGTGGATTGCAAGACATTCAAAGCAGGAGCAACAGGGGGAAAAGAGAGAGAGACATTGACGCCATGTGCCGAGTGCTCGTGTAGCCACGCTCTCGCGTTTCGTGCAAGTGCATACATGCAGGGAGTGTGGTATGAACAGTAACGAAGTGTGATCACATCCGGTGTGTTACAAATTGAAACGGCACACTGCTTACAGGGTTGAATGTGATGTTCATAACTCCCCAAAAAGCATCTCATTACCGGAAATAGTAACGGAAACGAAACGGAAATGAAATTGGGTGACCGGTACCGGAAACGAATAACGGAAACGTAAATGTTCATAAACGAAAATACAGCCGGTACTGTTCCCTGCTTGCAGCTGCCTCTGAAGGGTGCCTCTGCGCTTGAGAACTACATACTTAAAGGCGCAGATATAGTCCGACGTAACTGTGCTGCGCGTACGCGCGCTGCACAGTTGCGCTACGCCGGGGGAAATCACACCCTCTATAGTCTAGTGGCTAGCGCGGCCGGCGGCATTCAACGCGCTAGGACGTCGTCCGCGCAGAATAGAACATGTTCTATTTTTCGCCGACCGCGCTCGCGCAGTCAGATCAGCGCAGTCGCAGTCGCGCTGCTGCAGTCACAGCGACTTTGCGCATGCGCAACGGTCGCAGGCCACTGCTAACGCGCGTCTGACTATAAACGCATATTTCCCGGATCGCTTTGCTTGGCGTGTCTGACTTCGGCTGTCGCTGACTGCGACGCCAAAAACGTTGGACTATATCTGCGCCTTAAGCAGCGAGCTCGACTTGACACATGTGGTGAAAACCACTTACAGCAGGCCCGTGTGCAGACAACGTGCCCGTTATCAATTACCACGGATCGGAACCGAACCTGAACCCAAACCGAAAAATGCTGTAAAGTCGTATTTTTTTCTGAACCGGAACTAAACAGAACCATTTTATTTATTTATTTATTTTTTCGTGTTGAACCTGAGCCGAAATAAATTCAGCCGCTCACCAGTTCGCGAAGCGGCTCAGATGTAATGTTTGTTGTAAGAGATCGGTACACGTTGTGAGAGATCGGTAAAGATTTACACAGGGGATTGAGCCGCACTGTCAAGCAAATTCGAAACCGAAACCGAAGAAAACAAAACAGCAGTGGAAGTGCGTCGGGTATTTCCTTCTTACAGCTATTGCGATCATCAAGTTGTGTTAGTTCTCAGGTCGTCCCTTTTGCGGTTGTAGGCTTCCTTGTGCGCGATTTTAGTCGTCCAGCAATATCACGTTTTCTTTTTTCTCTTTTTTTAAAATTCCGTGTTTGCGCCGCGAGGCAACTGTGGCTATATCACGTTTTCATTTTGTGCTGTTGAAATAACGGTCAGCCCCTGTCCAGCATGTACCAGGGTGTATACGATAAGTGAACACAGAGAGTACGGTATGCTACCATAACATCGCACCTGGAATGCAGATCTGTAACACGCAGTGTTGCTCTGAACCACTGTCGTGTCGGCAATAACAAGTAAAGTACATTTGCGATACTTTGCGCTGCGGCGGAGTTGAACTCGAACCGAACGGGGCGGGGGGGGGGGGGGCTAAATAACGGTTCCGATCCTTAAGGCGGAATCAACCCAATGTATTCTCTATGGGCATTGCTTTGGGAAGTTCATCTCGAAAACTACTGCAGTAATGGAGCAGTACGCCGAGCTGGTAATACATGGGCAAATTCTGCACGTCCTGACATATTTTTTATCTGAATACAGCAAATAGGCGAATTTAGACGATTTTTTGTTTCTGTGAATGCGAATACATGGAGTTCTATGGGAGCAGCAGAAATTACTTCCTCAGACCTTTCAGCGACGAAATAAACGCCTGAAAAATATGTCAGGACGTGCATCTGTGTCCCCTGCTGACAGTACAAGCTAAGTTGCAACGTTAACATTCGTATTATACAAGATGAATGGGACAAATGGGTGGACATTTGTCGTCTGCTAGCATAGGCTGCATTGTGCTGCCCCCAGTGGGCTTCCGCTCCGGGAGAGGGGATACATCGAGATGGGAGGTGCGAGAGCGAGAGGGAAGGCAAACGGCTACGTGGCTACGTGCACTGCGTGAGGTTGTTGTTTCAACCTGCCTTGGCGACGGGCCAGAACGGCGCGTGTCTGTCTTATAATGGTGAATGACTTTGCCTGCTCTATCCGGCGTCAGCGTCGTGCATCGATATTCCTCACGCATGGCCTGTTACTGCGACCTCGGCTGCAATCAGTAGGACATAAATTGGCGTAATCGTGGCGTAATGCACGATACAAATAGGTGTTGAAGAGAAGGTACGACTTGTACTTTCTGTGTGTCAGTTGCGTGATGTTTTCGGGAGTGCGCTTGTTTTATTACAGTGGTTCACGACCCAGTGTATGCTTCAGCCCAAATATGGAGCGATATATTTTTCAGTATTCATACCTGAATCTGGCATGGTCAAGATGTGCTGACATGTCATGCAACCAACACAAGTCGATGCGTGGGTGATGAGGTGTCGAGGATGTAACTAAGCGGCCGCTACGGGAAGGATCGCCGTGAAATGTGGCTTGAGAACGAGAAGACGTGCCTTGATTTTGAACAAGTGTGTCGGAAAGACGCGTGAATTGTGTACCATTATTATTGTGTAGCATTCCACTCATGAGGACTTTTCGAACGCCGTGTGCGGCTGTATTATATACAACAGCAGGTTCTGTTCGTCATAAATCAGACCATCTGTTTATGGAATTTTATCGTGCATGTGCTTCTCTTCGTTCCTAAGTCCATTTCTATGTACTCTGGGTCATTCCTAAGTGTCGGTGCGATCTGTACTAGTTGTCAGAGGACAAAATTAAAGCCAATCAAATGGACTGTTCATCTGCATAGACAAGTGTTATTCATTTCTGCTTAGTTGCACCACGTACACACAGGTGAGCGCAAATAACATGCATGCGGGTGACCGTAAGTACAAGAGGTACAAAAAAATCCAGCTAAAGTTGTTGACACTGGGCATATAAGACGACGGTTGATCTTGCTTGCGCTTTGCTCGTTATGGATGTCCGTTGAGTTTTTCCGGGTCTAGCTACAGGATTTGTGTGAGACCAACCACACGGCTTCATCCACAGTTATTCGCGTGCTTGCACCGATGGTGCAGCACATCATATTTTCGGCCGTGAACTTATGTTGAATTGTGCGATTATGATACGTGAAATAACAGACGCAGGCAAGTCATGGGGATATTCCTGCCGTCACCCTACCTCCATGGTGTGATTTGCACAACATTTCGATTGGGGGATGGGTGAGGGCGGATATATTTATTGCAAAAAGAATGAAAGGGAAGCGCCAGCCACGCACAGTCCGATTGCTCCCGCAATGCGCTCACCAACAGGAGCGTATGAAGTTGTGCATGCATTAGATTGCATTGCATGCAGACTGAGTCAGACGTGTACAAGGTACTCGAAAATGTATTTAAGTAAATACAATAAATACTAACGTTAGATTGTAATTAAGATAGAGTATAAGTACACGAAAATCGAAGTAATTAAGATAGAGTAAAATACTTCAAATGGTATTTGAAATACAATTAAGATACTATTTATCCTTGAACGCAAAAAGTCACTGGTCAATGCGGCAAGTCGCTGCTATGTGACATGAATCACCTAAACCCCGCGTAATACGCTAGCCGCCGCTGTGTGATAGAACTCGTTTAAAGACAAGTCCCAAAAAGATGACAAAGAGGTACCACATAACTCCACTAAGTATATGTGACCAAGACAAAGCAAACTTCTAGCAGGTCCCTGCCCGGCGAGGTCAGAATTCGGCGTCAGGGCACACATAATTGAACCCTCACCCGCCAAGGATTAGTACACACAGGGCAAGATCTCTAAATGGAGGCTTCCAGGAAGGGCCAATGTCCGGGTCAAGCCCTAGGGACTCAGGAAATTTCCACTGAACAAGCAAGATAATGAAAGACGAGACACAGAAAGTTTGAGAGGGAGATCCAAAATATGTAATTAGGTTATTGAGTACAAAATACCATGAAATCCATTTTAAATAGCGTACAAATACACAAAACAAAACGTATCAAGTAGAGTGCCAAAATACCGCTAATTGTATTTAAAAGACAGTATTTTAAGTACAGTACACCAAATACGTATAGGTCTAGACTGACTGTATACACACACGATATCTACACTCGCTGCACGCGAATAACATCATTATGCAGCTTGCCAGGATGATGAAGTTGCCACAGAATTAAAAAAGTTCGTCCAGTTCGCTTATGTCCACTGCTTTATCCCGTAGTTCCATGTGTCTCGTGACTCGTGGATCAACTAGCTCAGGAATCATATATCCTACATAAAAGTTCTTAATGTTAGGCAATATTTTTTGCCAGAACGCAAGGTTCCTCTCGATGGTTACAACTTGCAGGTCCGTCGGCGACCACACTGCGAGTTTGCAGTAGCTCCTCTTCGCAATGTTTAGCTGAGCTTGTATTTGATAGAAGTACTTGTGTGATTCTGGAAGATATAAGCTGCCGTCTTTCGATATTTTTACGCCGATGGAATGGTTGCGAGCGGTTTCTGCGATGGTCATGTAATTCTGTGCTGTTGCAGGGCATTTTATTTCGAGGATTCCGTCGTTGTCGATAAGGCGGTCAGGAGTGGTGCATACGTAAGGTATATCAGGGTCGACGAAAAGGCCACATTTTTTCACTTCAACGTTCGGGTATCTGGCTTGGAATGCTGATGCTGCGTCTTCCTCGTGGTCGATGCCGTACTGACAATCTTTGCTGCGGAACGACTTGGGATACATTATGGCCTTCACTAAAGAAGAGTGCTTGAATGTTTTTCGATGTGGGCGACATATACTATGTATTGAGGTTGATGGTATCCTCATCTTTCTTTGTGAGTGCCATAGATCAGACTTGTTCTGTTCTAGTGTAGACTTCTGCAGACTGTCAGCTTCCTGGCTGGTCATCTGTATGCCACGCACAAAGTCTTTGGCTTTCTCAATAAAAATTGTCCTGTCCAGATCTGGCTTTTGAGATTGTCCTCCATAGTCCTTGTCCCCAACGGTGCTTGCGAATTTGGGTGTTCTCGATATTGGAGCCCTGTCGAACCGCAACGCTCTTTTGCATTTTCGTTCGTTGCGCTTTTGTCTTGATGTTATTAGTTTCTTCAGAGCGGATGATGGACTTTTCGCGACGAACTTGCGCAGATAGAAGTCGTGCCATCTCGCACCTCTCATGTTGTATGCAAGAGCTGCGACGCGACATCTGTTACCGTAACTTTTACCCTTTGCATAGTCAACGCGTTTGCCACCGACTGTACGCGCCACCATGCTCATGTAGGTCTCAGCGGCATTACTTGTTGCGTCGAGGAGCAGCATATCGGATCTGTCTGCGAATACGTCTACTGCTTTCTGGATTTCAGTCATCATGTTGGATCTCAGAAGAAGATTGCCCTTTTCCGTTCTGCTTTCAAGTTCCACAGCGCCGCCTCTCTTGACGGAGCAGTGCTCGCTTGGACAGCCGCTGTGGATACCAAATACGTGGTATGGGCCGTTCTTCAGTTGATGGCGCAGGCTACTGACCGCAGCAGGCGATACTGCAGTGTTCTCTTGTGCATGACGTCTTATTGTGGATCTGGCAAGACCTTTTAGGGCTTTGATGTTAGCAGTAGACAATAGCTTCCTGGCGTCTTTGCCTTCAGCTGTGGCGAATGTTTTAGTATCCTTTGCTAGGTTATACAGCCGTTTGGTATAGTTTTTTACCATGTGATTGACGCATTCTACCTTTCTCACTGAACGGCCGTAAGGAACCTGTTCCTGGACTGCAACGAAAACACTGCTATCTCCGTCTCCAACCAATGTAGTGTACCTAAGGCCATACATTTCTTCACTTTCTTTGAATCCCTGGACAATAATGTCTCGCTCCATGGACGTTGAAGACGATTTCCAGTTGCAAGAACACGAGTGGGGTAGAGGCTCCTTATGCTCCGACTCAGCACGTCGACAAGTTGTGCAGAACTTGTTGCGTACTCCGATGTAGAGAATCTTGGGCGTGTAACGACCGACAATGACAGCCACCCCGCTATTCGCATTGTACCCATGGCCGAAGGATCGCTTGCTCCACCCTCCATCTACAATGACTGGGATGTTCCAAAAGCCGTCGGGATCGCGACACTCTTTCCGTTGTTTGGCAAGCTCAACCTCTTCGGCCGCGGCTCTCTTCATAGAGTCTAATGTCGCTGATTGAAGGTTTTCCCCAACTTTGTTCTCACATTTCTGGTAGAGCTTATGCGAAAGGAATGGGAGGCCGACTGACGCTGTTAGCTCTTGCGCCTGCGTGTACCCGATCCCGATGGAAAGGCACCCTCTAACAAAATCAAGATTTATGCTGTCGTTTGTGACGGTCATTTTTTCCGTCCGCACGAAGTGAGTGAAACTGCACAGAGGTGACTTCGAACAACGATACTCCAGAGTGGCGATAAGTCCAACTCTGACTTCTTTGTACAACTGTATCTCACCACAAAATAGACAGTTTTGCTGGTGGGTCAAGGCTACATCTCCGTATTCTTTCAGCATCAGTGGCAGGTCAACAACCAAGGCTGCTCTCTTGGTTCCCTTCGTTCTTTCAATCTCAATGTGGCTGGTGTTCGCCTTATGTGTTGATGTGGATGCGCGAACACCTTCCGGGGTGTCGACTTTTCCGGACGTCGATGCCTCGTCCTGCTGCTGACTGTGTTGCCGTACGTTAGTAGTGCCAGATAGGGAGGGTGAAAGGACCCGGCCGCCTGCACCTCTCCCCTGCATCTCAGATTGCTCTGAGCTCATGGGGCCACTTCTGTCGTCAGGGCCGGTTTGAGGATCGACAGGCATCCCCTGTCCTGGTTTCGCGGAGCCGCCTTAATCCTATGATGTAGAAGCGGGTGCTGCATCCTGACCAGGTTCACTGCATGGGACGACAGCACAAAAGAATCAGCAAAGGATGCACGACTAGAACATGTTTTAAAAATGACTATGACCTGCGGTTTGTGATATACGCAATGGAGTACACTTTAAGATTCTGAACACCCTTCTCGGTGCACAAGGGTGTAATTTGGGTGTAAATAGTTTTGGACACCCCTGTTACATCCTTCTGGACAAAACAAAAGCTTGCATGGGGGTGTTATGTGGGCGTAATTGTTACAGAGCCTGATTCGAAGGTGTAACTATGGCTACTGACCTGGAGCTGTTTGAAAATCAAACAAAATAATGATCTTGAAAAATAGTGGTCAACAAAAGTTGCGGGCTTAAGCTCGACGGATTTAGCAAAATAAACAGGGTTATTCGTTTTCGGGTTTTATGATTTTTTAAATTCGGGAAGGAAACATTGGGTGCTACTACTGCGACAGGTTAGGGAAAATTCGGGCGGTATGCTGTTTGATGTGGCACCGGGGAATTTTCCCGTGAAACAAAAGGCATATGAAACGAGCCACTGCAGCGACATTTTGACGAGAAATCAGACCTCAAACAACAACAGCTTTATGTTCCAGCTCTGAGCTGCACTAAACCTCGTCTTTGACTCCTGCAGGATGGATCATAAAAGGAGCACAAATAGGTTGTCACAAATAGCTCTCCGCTGATATTAGGATTCACTTCTCCGACGGCTTACAGAGACGGACAAGTTGAAGGACCGCAAGGACCTCGAGTAGATATGGGGTTTTACCCGAATACTTGGAAACTAGTTCGGTTGGGGGAGGAGGGACTGTTGTGAAAAACCCGGTTTAACCAGAAAACGAAGAGTCCTAAAAATAAACACATAAACGATAAAAAAACAGAAAAGAAGTTGTTCTTGCAGAAATTGGTTCTTATAATGTAATAGTTCCGGAAAACATGGTCCCAGCCGCAGGGTGCAAGTAAGATGGTCTCGTGAGTTGTGCCAGCCAGTATTGGCGGAAAACCGTCCTGGACTCATGGTGTTTTCAGGCTTTGGTCAGGTGTTGACCAACTTCTGTGGCTGAGTGGCCTAACGCGCTAGCGTCCCAGCCCGCTATGTGGAGACTGCCGGGTAGTGGCTCCGACTCTAGGGTCGTCTGCTGTTACTTTTCTTGGTGTTCTTCTGACAAATGTGGACACAAAAGTCGGCCCAGGACGCACTATCCCCCTATGGCGTGACGAGGCCCACTAACGCGAGATGAAGATTGTAACACCTACCTCAGCTCCTCCCGCTTTCAGGCGTACTGCATGCGACAACTTGTCTGAAATCACAATCTCGCAGTTCCTGATTTATGAAATCATTAGTTGAGGCAATATCGCGTACCTTGAGTGATATAGTGGCATACAGCCTAGCATTTTTCAAAATAATCTTGGTACAACACTTTGGATGGCCACAATTCAGACACGGGCTGCTGAACCACGAACCGACGATTTCAGACAAGTATGTCGCATGCAAAATGTGGCACGCACTGATAATCGCACAAATGACAAGAAATTTGGCAACACCCCGTTCTTTTTTTCTTTACGTACATGTATGTTTTCGGTATTCTAAATTTATTTTCGCGATATTTATTTAAAACCCAAATTCCATTCCAATAATTTAAAAGGATTTCAGGCTACCTGCCGTCGAGCTAGACCGGGTCAACAGAAAGCATTTTCTCAGGGAGCTTGTCAAAGCAAGGCCAGAAAAGCAAGTTTGGGGGCCGGTGTACCTTGGGCGCCCAGCTGGTTGAACTTTGCCAAGCGAAATAATTTTGGTTTCCAGGTCTCCTGTTTCATTCCTACTGACATGGCTCTATCTGCTTAGGGCACACTTCTCTCCACAGACACTATTTTCACGTGATGCCACTCTAGGGCAAACGACAAGCACTTCCGGGTGTACCTCATCGATACTTCCTGTCGATAAATTTAAGTTGCGATTCTGCCGCATTAAATCCACGAATTTCCTGCATAATCTCATGACCAGGGATCGGAACCGGAACTGAACCCGAACGGAAAACCGGAAGAAACCGTTATTTTCTGACGAACCAGAACCGAACCGAAACCGAACAATTTTTTTGCATGTCCTGAACCGAACCGGAACTGAACCGAAAAAAATTCATACGGTTACCGGTTCGGGAATCGGTTCAGAGGTGAAATAATTGTACTAGTGACCGACCTTTTTTTGTTTGTTTATTTATTTTTTGTACGATGCCAGATGCGAGTAAAAGCTTGTGACTGTAGCGCCAGTTTTTTACCGCAGCAAAATAGGGCGCTGACCGGGTTCTGCCAAAAAGATTCCAGCACTTCGCTTTTCGTTTTCAGGAGACGACCACGAGAGTACAATACAGTAAAATATCAGGTAAATAATAAATGCGTTTATTACTTGTCTCCTGTTTTCACATGCTTTCCTGAAAGCTTTTTCACCTGAAACAGTTATCTCACACCTTTGTCTTACAACCGTGTCGGTGAGCGTAAGCTCGCTTTCATGTAGCAAAATATACTGCCCATGAAACGAGTAAACCGGGACCGAAAAATTAACGGTTCCAATCCCTGTAAATGTCCCGACCGCGGACCGATTTTTTTTGTCTGTGTGTGTGTGTGTGTGTTTTGGGGGGGTCTCCCTAAGCAAACCCGAACCGAACCGATATACCTGAACCGGCTCAAGCTGATAATTTCGGTTCAGCGGAGCTAAACCCGAACCGAACCAATATCCCAAGCAGAACAATGTACAGGGTGTATGCTATAAAAGGTCAGTGACATTTTCGCGCGTGACACTATATCTATTTGAGAGACGGACTTGTGCTGCCATACAGTGAATCACTTATGCCAGAGAAACCTACGAAAAAATTGTGGTTACCATACACTGCGTAATAAAGTAAACACGGCCACGGAAACTTTCGTCTTCATGTGTTTCCTATGCGCAATACCGATGGATGGAGGTGAAAGTTTGCATGGTCATATTTATTTTGTTACACAATGCTAGGTAACCACAATCGTTTCGTAGGCTCCTCTAGCATAAATGATTCACTTTGAGGCAGAGAAAGTCTTTTCGTGATAGAGGTATAGCACCATCAAGGAGGTATCACTTTTTGCACGAAAATGTGACTGACCTTTTATAGCATACATCCTGTAACATGAAAAACGGTTAGGAGCAACTAATATTTATTCCAACAAGAACTTTCGTGCAAGAGACTGCACTTCTTCAGGTTACACAACCTGAACCTAGTTGTGTAACCTGAAGAAGTGCAGTCTCTTGCACGAAAGTTCTTGTTCGAATAAATATTAGTTGCTCCTAACCGTTTTTCATGTTACGTGTGTGATTCCCTCTTCGCGGGCTCCTTGACAGTGTTTTATTTTTTTCCCCTTTTCGACATACACCCTGTACTAAAAGTCGAGTGCAACAGGCGTGGACGGTATGTGTCTTATCAATGTTCTTTAGTTTCAAGAGTCTGTTCAGGGCCTTTCACCTACCCATCCACCCCTATTGCACTCGACTTTCAGTACATTGTGCTGCTTGGGATGCCTTAACCCGAACCCGAACCGGACCGAAAACCGGTTCTGATCCCTGCTCATGACAAGGACCTCTGTGCCTGCCTAACCCCTCCAGGGGTGTACTGCAATACTCTTCCAGAACTAACATTACCATACTGACCAAAACTAACCTTATTTAGGTTGCTCTGGCATGATCGCTTTGCTAGGCCTAACCACCAACAAATACGCGACATTCATTCAATCAAAATCACTGTTGCTTGAGTGTACAGTTGACGAACAAGACAATATGATATTATCAGGAACGTTGCAATTAATAACCATTGCTCTCTGTGCAAAGTGGTTTCATATCTCGCACACTGAGTAAACAGAGGATTTACAGGGGATTTGCGGCTGGCAAATTGTCTTCAGAAACTCAATGAAGAGTCATGTAATTTGCACATAGAGCAGTCTGTTCATGCGCGCGGAAACACGTAAAAATGACGATTCGTCGACGCGGTTTTTTCCTCACAATATTTTTCGCTGAAGGTCCCGATGCGTAAAACACAGGTCCCGCACGCGTGCGAAGTAAAATTTAAAAGGATGTTTACCGAATTAGTGAGTGTATGCAAATGAGTCGCTCTCTACTCAGATCATGGCCGATGTCCCAAGGATCTTTACCAAAAAGATGTTTCTTCGATGACGCCACGTGTTCATGAATTATTCATCTGAAGGATTTTCGTGAGCTACAGTATACAGAGTGTCCCAGGAAACGTGTCATATAATTATAATTAAAAAACTACGCCACCTAGAATCATGCGGTCAAGGGCATTTGTTGTTACTAGGTTTTTGCCACCTCCTGATGTGCATGTTATGTAACCCAAGCTTAATTATGTAAATTTTTGCGAACTCAACTCTGAAATTTGCCAAGTAAAGGTTACTTTTTTACCCCACCAATGTGAAGAGCATGCCGAATTTACTCAAATTAATGATAATTGACAGGAATATTGAGGAGCTATAGTACCGGAAGAAATAGCCGAAAATCATGCTCTACGGATCCTGCACAGGATAGCGCGCGACAAATCGTTCAGCGAATTCATTGTCAGCCCGACGAAAGGAGGTTGGAAACCCAGCCCACACCGGCACGGCAGAGAGAGATAACACAGACAGCTTGAGAGAACTGATGTTCTGAGGCTGGAACAACATAGAAGGGACAATCACATACAATTGATTATCCCTGTGATTGTCCCTTCTATGTTGTTCCAGCCTCAGAACATCAGTTCTCTCATGTTCAACAATTGCCGCTTGCGTCGATCCCTGTCGTATGAATGTGTGTATGAGTGTGCAAAAATGTAAGAGTGAAAAGAGGATGAGTGAGAGAGAGTGACTGGTTTGTTCCTTCAGATGACGCACCCTGGAAGTCGCTGAGAAGGCGTGTTAGCTTAGCTCAATTGGTAGAGCCCTGGACCGGTAATCCAGAGGATGTGGGTTCGAGTCCTACAGCTGGCTAACCTTTTCAGTGACTTTCATCTTTCATCGTTCATCTTTCACAGGCAGCTTGTCGCGTCCGACCTCAGATGGGACCATACATTCCCTTTCCCAATTTCAAGAGCTGTCACTTTTTCTACTGTCGCTCTGTGGGCTGGGTTTTCAACCTCCTTTTGTCGCACTGACAGCGATTGCGCTCGAAAAGTCCCCGCGCGTTATGCTGAAGTGCCCCGAGAAGCCTGTTCGGCTTCACGATTTTTCCCGATAGGATAGATCCTGAATATCACTGTCAATTATTATGAATTAGAGTAAATTCGGCATGCTCTTCATGTTGGGGAGGTAAAAAAGTTACCTTTACTTGGCAAATTTCCGAGTTCACTTCGCAAAAAAATTACATAATTAAATTTAGGTTACATGACATGCAATTCAGGAGGTGGCAAACACCTAACAAATGCCGTTGACCGCATGAATCTAGGTGGCGTAGTTTTTTAGTTATAATCAAATGACACGTTTTCTGGGACACCCTGTATATATGAGGAGTTTTGCGAGAATATGTCACAAAATTTTTGATGTCCGGCATAGTATAACGTTGAAACCACTGTCGTCGCTTTTATCAACGTGGCAGCTATGTTTACGATATTCATTTTTGCTCTGAAGGATGTGGCACAAAAATACACCGTAGCATTTAGAATGGAAATAAATTCAGATACAAAAATAACATAATGTATAGCGAAATGAAATATGGGAACCAGTGCATCATTTGTTGTCTCATACAGTGCAGATTTGTATAGATTTGTACGCTTGCCCATGGCACTCCTATTTCTTGTCATAAAGCGGTTTGCTGAAGACGCTCTCTTGTCCACAGGTCCCCCTAAAAGAGCTCTTTTACTGCAAGAGCACCCTATCCAACCGAGTTTTTACGATACTCGGACATTGGAAACAGCCGCCAGGGAACACGATACAGTTTTCCCTTGATGCTGCGGGGTACAGCTCTGTCTGAGACCACATTTTCATTTTTTTTTTCGGGACTGGTATACGACTTTGGCAGACACGATGCAGTATTCAGCTGGCAATGGCAGACCGTTTCTTTAGTGTGAACGAGCGCTGCTCTCATCACCGCGTTTTCGACCAACATTCACGCGCACAAGTGTTGTCTTTTTCTGTCCTTCGAAGAGAAATTAATGCGAAATCGATTGGGAGCAAGGGGATCAAAGTCCTCATGGCTTGGAGCAGCCAGAGTTGCAAAGTTGAAGAAAGATGGGCTGACAATGGTGGCAGCAGGGATGGGCAGTATTTAAATACATTGTAGCTAAAATACTATTTAAAATATAAATACACGTATGTCTATGCTGTATTGAAATACAGCCTAAAAATGTATTTAGAATTATATTTAAATACCAATTTCCAGGTATTTATTCTTGTAAATACTCCTAAATACCGAATATACTGACTCTGTCCTAAAATCCCCCCCGTGTACTTCTCCGAATAACTCACAACTCAACTAACTCACTAACTCACAACCACAACTCAAGAATAGGAAGGTGGAACAGGGGAATGACGGTACAGCAGACGAACAAGTGGATGCAGCTTATTTCCCAAGTTTAGAAGTTGAAATCCCGCCACCTGCTACGTCACATGTCTAATTTGGTTCAAATCACGTTTCCTCGCCAACACACGGTTTTCTGTCGCAGTTCGAACATATTGTTCAATATTCATATTCGCACATATTGTTTACATATTGTTCTGAAAGTTCAATTTTTAGGTGCGTGAAAAATATAAATACCAAAACTCCGTACCTGTCTGAGGTGGGAACGAGCCTCTTCCTTTTACTTGCTTCGGCGATGTTTCGCGTCCTCTTGGTCCGCTTGCGCTTCTTGGAGAGACGAGGTTTAGCTTTCGGCATGATGACACTTCGTATGGCTAACCAAGAACTCACTTTGGACTGACATACCGAATCCATATATATTGTCGCCCGAGGAAGGGTCAACCAGAAAGGGAAAACGTGGGAAGGCCAAAGCAAGACATTGAAGGGGATTACTGGAGCGGCTCCCCAGAGCCCGACCTTGGGTATTGGCGCCTGGGTTCGGGTGGGAACGGGGGCGGCGCCTCAGTGCTTCTGCCACAGCCTTGCCTGTGTAACTGATTACCACAACGCTTGACCGCCATATTCGTCAGGAAGCGTGGGAGACATGGGTGGCCTTCACGAGATAAACTGATGTTCTGAGGCTGGAACAACATAGAAGGGACAGATACAAAAGATCCAGAAGATGTGGGTTCGATCCCTACAGCTGGCTAACCTTTTCAGTGACTTTCATCTTTCATCGTTGGCCTTCACGATTTCGTCCAACCGGCCAAAAAATAAATAAATAAAAGACCTTGTTCAACAATCTCAAGTCTTTCATCGGCCGTCTTTGTACCTGTCCCAACGTAACCCCCTTTGTGTCGTCAGATACCCTCTGAATCGCAGCTAGCTCCAATGTACAGCTGTATGCAGGTTGTCATCTTTCTATATTATTTTATGGAAGAACATTTTTAATTCAAAATGTTTCGAAAAGACGCTGATAAAGAAGTTGATAAGGAACCTTCGTTAATCAATGATTAGACAGGATCGTACTCTCGGTGGTTGGATTTCTGCTGTGCCGTCCGCATTGTGTAAAATATATTGTTGTGTGTGTATTGTGTGTATATATATACACATATATATAGTTCTGGAAGGAAAAAGACGCGGACAACGTATTTTAGGAAGGTTAGGAACACTAGTTTATTTGTTGGCGAGGGGGCAGAAATTAAAAGTTAAATGAAAAAGGGTCGACGTTTCGACTTTGGCGCTGTCCTCGTCAGGAGAAAAGATGAGCAGAACATAATACATACACACACACACACACACACACACACATATATATATATATATATAGTTGTGGAAGGAAAAAGACGCGGACAACAGATTTTAGGGAAGTTAGAAACACTAGTTCATTTAATGGGCAGAAATTAAAAGTTGAATGAAAGAAAGGGGTCGACGTTTCGACAGTGGCACTGTCTTCGTCAGGGCAAAAGATGGGCAGGCGGTTACAGATTGCTTAAATGGGTTTGGAATGTGACGTCATCATCGGTACAAGGCACGGGAACCGGAGAAAAGGTCCCCGGAGAAAACGCCCCTGGAGAAAACGTCCCCAGCAGAAAGGTCCCCGGAGAAAATGTCCCCTCAGGAGTCTCTCCCGTGGAGTTATACTTTATCGCTCGTAACTCGAATCAGTGACCATTAGAGCGCGAATTTTCACGTCATTTTTGTATTGTTGACATGGGACTGATTTGAAGAGCTCCGCAGAGATGTAGCAAGTGGTTAAAGAAGAAACAGAGAGAGAAGAAAAAAAAGAGCAGAGTGGCTAACTTTCAGCTACCGAGCATGGAAAGAGGCTCTCGACACAATGTATATTTTCATGATTTAGATTTTAAAGTGCATTTTTATCTTTGGAGTCTTATAATTTTTCGATGCCTTATTTTATTACTATTTACTACTTTACTTTTTTACTATTTATTTCAGCGTTATCTCTCGGGTCGGACATATGTTCGCTTCTGGCTGTTAGCTCTATCCGCTCTACCCAGATCCCAACGGCAGGACACTGCCCCGTCAGGTGTGTTGGCCATTGCCACAAAGAGCATCATCAGTCACCCTGAAATTAGTGGACCAGCTTTGACATGTGTCATCCGAAACCTATGACCAGGCCATATTATCGAGGGCAGAATATACATCTTTTTCCTATATTTGTATGAATAGCGTGTCCGCCCATTTCATCGAACGCCATTTCATCGACGCCTGACCAAGGTTAGGTCAGCAGAGCCTTTTACGTATTTCACACGTTGGGGAGACTAACCAAGGTTAGGTTAGGAGAGCCTTATACGTATTTCACACGTTGCCGCAAGAAAAACCGGCGGCCACTGATTCGATGAAACGGCGTTCGGTGAATCGGTGACCTTTTTTCCGGGGACGTTTTGTCCGGGGACCTTTTCGCTGGGGACATTTTCTCCGGGGGCGTTTTTTCCGGGGACCTTTTCTCCGGGGACCTTTTTTCCTACACCCACAAGGCACGCCACAGGCGGTTGTCGGTGAGTCAGGTACGGGAATATTCCAGAAGGTCAAGTCCGGGTGGTGAGGTCATTCTCCTTTGGACCCTGTCCGTTTTGGGGGGAAATTCCAGGGCAGGGCAAGTGCGGCTTCAGATTCAGATATATATAAAGCTAATCAGAGCAGTTCAGAAAGAAAGCGACGACCTGAAACCTGGGGCTATCTTTGTGGTACTTGTACTGCTACTTTTGACGTAGCGTCTATTTGTAACAAGTAGCACAAAGCTAGTCTCAGATTTCCAGTTGTCGCTTCTTTGTGAACCGCTTTGTTCCGCTGTTCTTGGGACAGTCTGGTGTGCTTTGTGTGCAAAAACAGAATTTGTATTCAGAATATACTTGTAACACTTCATAACCTGTTCTGAATAAACGAAAACAATTTGGAAAGAAAGTGTCTTCTATGTTTGTTTGTTTTTTCCTTTGCCTTTGGTATATACGGAAGGACGGACATCCAGCAAATAATATTGCTCCCCCGCCTTCATGTAATTATCAATAATTCGTTAATAAACCTTGTAATTGGCAGCTTTTCAAAAGATCTGACACATCAGAGACCCTCATTTATTGCGCTCAAAATGGCAACTTAAATGCGCACACGCTCCAGTATGGCCGTATAAGGCGCATCGTTGACCCGCATAGAGCACTGCAAGGGCCGAATTTTCAGGCCCGTGCCGGGCCCAGTCCCAGCTGCTACGGCCCGTACTCGGCCCGAGCCTGACGTCTTCTATATATTTTCAGCCCGGGCCCGGCCCGAGCCCCACCCCGCCGGCCCGGTTGTTTCCATGCTGAGGCCCGGTTCCAGCCCGCCCCTGCTCTATCTGTTCTCGAGGTTCGGAGGCGTACTAGATTTACTAAAGAGCACAGCGCAGCAAGGAAAAGGACGTAGCTAATTGGTGGAGAGCCAGGAGGTACACTCGAACGCAGCGGCGGCTGTGTTTCTCTGCCGGCAAGCCGCTCTGTGCTTGGTGCTGGCTTGCTTGGGAACGCAGCACGCAGCGTACGCGCGTGGGCGTAAGTACATTGCGGTTCAAAAGAGACTCTATGGTACATGCTTCGGTGTTAGTTCCTGTTTATTGAACCCTCACGGCAACGAAATATATGTCAGAACACCCAACCTATCCGACCCTCATGCCGGACCCTCACGAGAACGAAATATGTCTCAACACCTAACCTAACTGACGCTCGTGCAGGACCCCACACCAATCGTCCTCAAATGTGTGTGAGTGCACGCGTGAAATCAAGAACAATTCACGAAATCAGCATGATCACATGTAAGAAAGTGATAGTTCTCAGATGCGAATACCTGATATCCTATAGCCAATGGGAAAAAAAAGTAATGTCAAAATTCAGGTGTCCAGTCTCGTGAAATAAGTTCGCGTACACGTCCGACCATGTCTGGCGTTGTCAATCCCGTACCGGGCCCGGGCAAGGTGGCTGGAGCCCGAGCCCGGCACGCCTAAAAAACACCAAGCGCGGACCGGACCGGCCCACGGGCCGGGCCGTGCCAGGCTTTCGGGTAAGCCCGGGCCCGTGCAGTGCTTTAGACCCGCACCGGAGCATCTTACACTATAATCAAGTTCCTGAAGCCTGGCTGCAATCGACTATGTCGCATTATTACAAACGAAAAAAAAAAAAAACGAAGAAACAGAGAACGCTACTCAGAAAGGTAATTAACGAACTGTGCTTACGTGCTCGCCCTGTGTCATGTCTTCCGCGGTGGCGTGTGCACCCCAAGTAAAAAACATCGCTTAGTATTAGTTAATAATATAAAAATATGTATGGAATAAAAGAGGTCACCCTGTACATTGTTCCAAAATGCATTGTCGAAAGCAGAGGCTGTCCGCGGGAACAGAACAAATCTCTCGCAGGCGCCTATTGTTCTTCCATTCTGACCTTTGTGGTTACATATGCGAAGTGGGCTTACTTTTTCCAACCTCTTCAACCTCGTTAATGAACCATTGATGCGTTTCATTAGTGCAAAAACAGTACGGAAGAACAAGATTACTTCGTGTTCACTCATTTTCCAGTGCACTTGAAAACGCTCACACATTCCGTGAACTTCGCATTCCATCGTCATTCCATTATTACGTGTATGCGTGAGTGTATGTGTCAATGTGTGTGTGTGTGTGTATTTTATTTTTATTTATTTGTTTTGTGTTCCACTATTCTTAAACAGGCACGCACACTCAGAATGAGGTGAGGCGCATGGCACGTGAAATCATAGAGATAATGCGCCGCTGTGCAGCATGTACTGTGTGTCCAGCCATAGTCAGAATGTGGTGGTTGTTTGGTTCCCCAAATTCGCTATCTCCAACTCGTGGGCAGTTGAAGAGAAAGCCGGATACCAACATAGACAGGAGACATGGCCAGCGACTATGTCCCTTCCTACCTTTATCGCTGCTCACCAACTGGGACTGCAGCAGACAGGTAGAGAATCCTGGGCTTTCTCTGTAATACGCCACCCAAAGCTACTTGATAGATTTGTACCGCCTAATCCGCATGCTGTAAATGTACACAATGTTATCACCCAAATTGCGAAGAACGAAAAATCAGACACAAGTTGGTCGCTCGGTTTTGCTCAGTTCCGCCTTCCCAATTAGCGTCCCTCATTCTGTAAGCAAGTCCAAATGGATTATCACTTCAAGCCATTCGCGAAACTGTCAGCAAATCTACGAAGCGATGACAAACCAGCCGAGACGATCGAAGCAGCTGAGCCACACGCCACATCTCAAACACGCGCCGCCGCTAAACACAATAAAGCATGGACAAATTAGAGTCACTAAATAAGCTACGCTGAAGCGTAGCTTATTTAGTGACTCTAGGACAAATATAGCAGCAAACCATACGTGATTCATAGCTCAAGGCCAGGCCGAAGCCCGCGTGCTCTCGACGGCTCCGCCCTTACGAGGAGGAAACCGTCACTTACGTGAAGGAGAGCAAGGAGGGTAAAAAAAAAAGCAAAGCATAAAAATTTCTCCCGCGCGCCATCTAGTGAAAGAAGAAGACGTCACCATGCCGGAGCATTCCCCCTTAATCACAGCACGCGTACTGCGCCTCCCCCCCCCCCCCTCCAAGAGCAGAAATACCTCCTCCGATATTTTTTTAAACTCAGTCAATATTGATTATGACGCTAGGAGAAATACCGACACACATTCGTAGTTCACATATACATAGTTCCTACTAGTAGTTCACACGTTCGCCCCACCCATTGGACAACTTAAACACTCTTGTATAACCATGACGTACGGGTCTCTAGAACCGCGTCTAAACTGCAGGTCTTCAACGCATTTTGGAATTAACCTTCCAGGCCGCTGCTTAGTCGATGCACCACCCATTTAAGATAGACCTTCGGTGTTCAAGATACTCGTTGTCTAGCAGGGAAGTACTCCTGCTGGCAGTGGCTAGGGCGGGCTCGAGCCCCGTCTACCTACCACGTGCTGACCCACACAAACCGTGTAAATCCGAGGAGAAAAAATATATGGGGGGGGGGGGGGAGGCAAGTAGATCCAGCGTGACGACCGCGAAAGTTCTTGCTGCTTCCGGCATCAATCAGTCTAAGCAGCATTCCTGAATAGCTTTGAAATTATGATGTCTTCAGACTACCTCCAATCTCGCCGGCAGTAGTTTGTCCATAACCGCAAGTTCGGGTGCGGGGTGTTGCCAAACATTTGGGGGGTGTTTGTGGGGGTGGGGGGGGTATCGTCGGTAATGACAGCCTATATGTACATAATCGCATTTTTAATGCGTGTTGCTGTAATCGGAATCAGCCGGGGGGGGGGGTTCTTACCGAGCCCCCTCCACCTTGGAGGTCTGGCTACGCCACTGCCTGCTGGAACGTTCAATACCCGCTCAGGTTGGTCTCAACTAATCGAGATGGACAAGTCTAATATCTCCGTGACCTATAACGAGGAAATATCTTCTTCGGATTAACTTCTAGTAGTACGCTCCCGCTGCACCCATCAACTCCCATCAATTCCCACAAATTACTCTGACAAATACCTTTTCGCCCTCGTGCCTTTCTTATCAGCTCTGCCAATATGACGTTTTACTTTTTTTTCATCGCGGTAGCCATGTATGGTTTTTCATGATCTAATCTCGTCCGCAACCCGCGATCCAAGGGTTAACTTGAGCGCGACTTGGATAGCGGTCCAATACGGCAGCCTCGGGAAGTCACATGACACTCAGTATCTTGTATTCCTCTCGCTTTACATCAGCTGATGCGTCATCAATTTGTTTACTGGTCCTTTGCACAAGCGTGGGTGCCAGATGACAGGTGTAACATATATCAGGAAGTGTGATGCTAAGAAAAGTCGTGTTTTCATAACGCCAAACACATTTTAATAGCAAAATTGTACGAAAATCTAGCTCCGAGACGCAGTTAAAATTAGCAGGCAGCAATTTGACGAGGTAGGCCTGCGGGTGGGTTCACGGAACACGCAAATGAAGATTACGCTGCAAGTCGAGTCACCTATCTGAATTCGGGGGTAAGGATGTACGATGCAACTGTAGTGGCGCGCAACCAGGTTCAGGAGCTAGGTTTCTCCGTGTGAAGGGGTTGCGCAACTCGGTTCCTAGAATTGCAGCAGCGATAGCCCCGCGAGCAATGGGCTATTTGCGTGAGCTGTGGCGCTCTCTCGAATGTCGCCTGCTACTGGCTGAAAACAAATGCGCGTGAGGAGGCGCCGCTAATTGGTTTTCGTGTCTTTCGTTCCAGCGTACTGCCTGTTCACTTTTTGGGTATTCATCTTAGGTTTCGAGCCCTGTTTCTGTTCTGTACGAAGTTAGAGTGCTCGCTTGATGTACGCAACATATGACTCCGGAGCCCGCCGTGCCATTCCATGCCAGACCGATAAGCTTTGCACCACTGTTTTGAAGAAGAGGAAGTCATCTGAAATTCACAGAAGACTTAGGCTCAGTATGGCCACGACACACTTAACCGCAGCAAAGCGTTTCGGTGGTGCAAACGTTTCTGAGACGGCTGTACATCAGTGCAAGACGATTCCGGCCGGGGCGGCTCAGAGCGCAGTGTCAGAGTTCCTGAGAACATCCAGCTTGTGAAGTGCCTGATCCTCAAGGACTGACGGATAAGATGTCTCGAACTGCCTCGAAAGACGGACCTTTCTGTGGGAACGTTGAACACTATCATTCATGAACACCTCCAGTTTCGGAAAGCCGGGCCTCCTCATCAAAGGAGTCCGCCTCCAAGAGGACAATGCGCGCCCGCGTACCGCGCATCTCACGACACGCACCTTACAGGAACTTGGCTAGGAGTCGCTGCCACGTCCCCCTTACAGTCCAGACCTCACCCCTAGCGATTTCCATCTCTTTGGGCCAAAGAAGGCGTTCCTTGGGGGCCGCCACTTCAGCTGCGACGACCAAGTCACGAATGCAGTCCGATCATGGCTGCTACGCGCCAGTAAGGATTTCTACGCTGCTGACATCCAAGCCCTCGTGAAACGCTGGGACAATTGCATTAGTGCAACTGTAGATTACGTTGAAAAATAAAAATAATTTTTCGCCTGTAAGTTCATTCTACTTTTGCGAAAAATGAAAAGTCCCGGTTCGACTTGAACGCCCCTCGTATATACCATTTTCCCGTTCCTCGAATCCTCCCGTCAGCGAGTGAAGTGAGGACACGCTTCCCGGGTTTGGGCATCAAAAATGTAGGGAAAGGACCCAGGAATGATAACGTGCAGCTTTAATGCAGAATGACTGCACTACACCCAACTCTTGTTTACGCCTTCATCACGGTCCTTTGATACTCTCTCTGGTCACGAAACTCCGCCGGAAAGTTAGCCTAGGGACCGGAGCTGCTGCGCGGCGGCGCGCGCGTAAGCAGCAGGTGGTGACGGTCGCGTCTGGCTCATCGTAGCCGTATGTTCGCGCGTGGGCTGAGCTGGCCGTTTTGGGTGGTTTTGAGCACAACAAACCAAACAATGTTGTTCAACGTTTTTGAATTTTGTTTTATTTTACACGTGCACGGGTGTGCAGCGATATATAGCTCTCTGAGCAGTATAATCGGCTGCGGACGGAGAACTTTCAGCGAGAAATGGCTTTCACATACCGACGTCCAAATGGGACTGGTCGCAAATTTGCAGCGGCGCTTTGTGACTTAAAAACGCTGTGTTTAGGCAGTTATCTCATCGACACGCTTTACTGTAAGTGTTTCGATCGCGTTTAATGTCTGAAAAAATGAAGACTCCACCTGCGCTACAGCAATGAACCCAATCATCATTTATTGCAAATTTACAATTTTAGGTAGCAGAACTCCACAATACTGCTATTCAACGTGTTTCCCACACCATGGAGGCTTCAATTAACTACATTTTATGATTGTATTATACATTTTATGATTCGCGAAACAACAGTGATCACAATTAGCGGCACTGGCAATCAGGACTTTATATCACAGAACATCAATGGCAGTGAGTGACTGGGCTTTACATAATCAATTATGATAATCGGCAAAAACAATGTTCCAGGGCAACTCATGAAATGACCAAATGCCTTACGGCCTTGGATGGCCAGACTTATTTGCACTGTTCACCGACAGTGGTGAATCTTTCCTGCCACCTGCAACAGGGCGTGATCTGGGTGTAGCCAGATTAAGCTTCTTGTTTTTTTTCTTCTTTTTTTTGCGGGCAAAGAAGTGCAGCCGACATCTAAAAAAAATTAAGCTCTTAAGTTGTTTTCTGTATTTAGTGCGCACTGCATCCAACGCTAGGACCCGGACATATATACATGTGCGGTACATGTGACACCTTGAAGGTTGCACAGACCTGTGCCAACTTTCTCATCACGGTGTACTGCTTCTATTGTGTGTCCCACAGCTCCCGCTTTATTCGGTCAAGTTCTGCTTTTATGCACACACGTGAATCAGTCCGACAGGAATTGTTGCAAGTTTTACTGCAGGCTAGAAAAGATAAATTAATGAATGCGTATTATTATGGCCTCTTGTTGGCTGCATTGCATTCATATGTTACAACAGAGAAGTTTCAAATGGCTTCTATGAATAGTAACGCACATTCTACTCTGATGCGCCTAGCTGTCTGTCTTGAACGCAGAGTTCTCCTGTTCCAACGTCAATGAGAGGCGCCGAGCTTCTACCACCACAACTCATCAGTTTTCTTTTCGAGAATGGTTTCGCTGCTGGCAGCCTCGTCGTTGCGCAACTTTTAGGTTTTGGGGTTCTCTAGTATTGCGGACATCCATCAAACATTCGTGGCACGTCCTCAGGACGCAGCTTTGACCTGTCGCGAGGCATGGTGACCTTCTCTTTGCTTGCGGTGTCATTCAGAGCTTCGCGTGTCACGAGGAATTCGTCCGCTCTGACAATGTCGGATGCGTCAAAGTGCTTCTCGCACACACGTGTCCACTTTGACTCAAAGCTGAAAGGCGAGTCCTCTTTCGGAGGTATCGAACGCTTCCACTTGTCTCGCTTGATGGCATCAGTCGGCAACGCGAAAAACGGTACATTTTCACCAGAATTATCATATCCCGAGCGACACGCTGGGATACAACACGTCTGCGGCATGCATAGATTAGCCGAAATCTATTCACAGTCTAAGGATGTACGTGGATTCCAGGAAGAAGCGTCTACACTGGTCAAAACGCAGGCAAATGAAGAGGCATTTACCCGTATCAGCTGGCGTTTTCTCCCCAAGTAGCGACGCGCGCGCCCCTCCGCGCGGCGGCGGTTCTCCCTGGGCAAACCTGACCTATTGTTCTCCGGCGGACTTTCGTGACCAAAGAGAGTATCAATGGACCGTGCCTTCATTCACGAGAAACTTCATGACAATTCGCCGTTCGATGTGCGCGCTCACCTCGTTGTCGGCTATCTTGTTCAGCACGTGTCTTCTGTTTTGCACAGACTTTGGACCACCATGTGGTGAACGCGGAGGCCTGTCGCGTAAGAAAATCGCGAAAATGAAGTAGCACGATCCATTTGTACACTCAGGAGACAGAAAGTCCCGGTTTCACTTAAACACCCCTCGTAGTAGCGTTAGCATAGTATCGGTTCCGGCAGTTTTCAGCCAGAACCAGAGCCGCGCATGCGCTGTGCTTTCTCATGTAAATGGTTCATTCTTCTCGCAACATGTCCGTCACCTGGCTCCTCCTCCGAAGACATCCAATTGCAAGGACAGCTGTTGTAGCATCACTCCCGGGAATTCTCTAGGTTTTGCAGGCTAGCCAGCATGGCTTACGAAGGCGACCCAAGCACCGTGGAAGCTCCACCGGCGGTTCATGTAGGTGTAGTTCCGTATCGGGACCACTCTTTTTAAAAATTAGTGAAAGGGCTAGTAATGTAAATATTGCATAGAAGTGGAAGAAGTTCATTACTGAATCTAAAAATGTAAGAATTATAAAATTCTGTAGACTAGAAGTTTTTTTGTTTTTTTTATATGCATTTGAACAACCCCATCTGATTCACTTTTAGCGCAGGAGAAACACGAGAATGCTAAGCCTAACAAATTCGAAACTTGCCGTATTGCGAAAGGTAGGGTCGTTCAAATGCATTAAATCACCTCATCCGGAAGAAATCGGCGATAAAATTTAATTTTTATACATTTCACGCAATACACGAGGGTCATAGCTGTTTAATTTAGTTACTAATTAGCTCCTCTTTCATGTAAAACCATTTGATTTTTGTTTTTATTATTTTTTCTTTTGAAAAAGCCAGTGGTCCCGATGCGGAACTACATCTGTTCATGTAACATATTTCACGAGAATTGTTCTTGAATACGGTGTTGCAAACTGCTAGGAGCACACGAAATACCGAAGGAAGAGAGAAAAAACTGGTAATAAACTGGCATAGACAAGTTACAAAGGAATCAAATCAACGACAGCGACAGAGCTGTTTATTTGTGCTCGCCTGTCGCTACGTGCGCGGTTCGCCCTGTCGATTGTGCTCCGGAGCAATAGAGAGTTTTATCAGACCGTTGATAACGTGGCTAGCGTCTCACCGTATCAACCGGAACCAATCAGTGGATAAGATTCTGAGTCACGCACCACTGCGATTGGTTCCGATAGAGACGATAACTTTATCAACGGTATACTAAAACTCACTATTATCTTCCGTTCGTACGTCTCCCAGGACGGCCCATAATGCGGCTGTTATATACACACGCAAGATCATCTTTGATGCTGCAGCGTGCGATGAGAGCCCGGTACGCGCGCGGCGCAATTCTTCACATGCCATGGCATGATGGCATATGAACCGCCGCCGCCGCGACTTTTCCAGGTTCCCACAGCTCGCCATAGAGCCCATAGTTCGAGATAATTCAGGCAACACTGGGCATGCAACCAATGAAAATGAACTATGATGCCTACCATTCGGCCAATCGGGAGTCTCCAGGTTTGGCTCGCCTTTCGACCCGGTCCTGGCTACTGTGACGGTTTGAGGATTTGCTTCTGGGAGAAGTGAAATGGCTTTCCCGAGGGAGGCAACTGTCACACGATACGACCCGCCTTGCGCGAAGTTGCAGTGCCAAGGGGGCCATGAGGACTCGTCCGGCAAACGTTCGGCCACATGTTTTCGGGTGTTCCTGGTGTCCGGTTTCAACACAGCGTCCACGAAGAGTGTCTAAAAATAAACAGCAAAAAGAAAAGCCCTCAAAAACGGAGCGAAGAGGCAGTGGGCGGTAGGTTCGGACACGGAAAGGAAGCATAGAAAACGCTGCGACTGATCGCCAGAACCAAGGTTCAGCGGCCAGTAAGTTGCTGTAGTTTTCTCCTGCATCGGCCCCGCCCTATAATTCGAAAGACGTTACAACCCAGGACTGAGAATTCGTGGAGAAGCATCCCATCTTTTGTCAACGCCGGGATCCCCGCTTCAGCCAGTCATCGGCCCCTACGCTTCGGACGGGAATCTCGCACCGAATCAAGGATTCATCACTGTGTGACGAGAGACGACGCACTCTGTGAGAGCACTGACTTTGTCACCGTGCCGGGGTCCTCTTTAGGTTAGGGAACGCAATAGTAGACCTGACTTTCCATCGTCTACATCGTGTATCGCATTTGCCACATTAAATGTTTGTTGTTTCTTTTGTGCTGAGTCTCTCTGCCTCTGCGTGTGCCCACGTTAGCGTTTCCCATCCCTTTGTGCTCCGTCTGCTCCAAAGCCGGGAGGCGTCACAATTGGTGGCAGCGGTGGAATCGCTCTTGTGAATCCGCAGAGGTTACCGTTCGAGACATATCTTGCCCTCGAACAGGAGAGGGGTCAGCGCGGGAGACCAACATGGCAACGCAGGCAGGCGCAATGGCAAACTCAGTAGGACCGGCGTGTTAGCATTGGGGGAATGGTTCCTTTATTTACTGGTGATGGCAACGGAGTCATCATTAAGGACTTCTTTATTGTGTTGGAGCAAGTGGGCAAAATGGGTGCGTGGAAAGACGAGCAGCTGATCGGCATTGCACGATGCAAGATGGTGGGGGCCGCGTATAGTTTTGCGTGGCATGACGAGGATGTGCAGAACACTACTACGTACAAACGTTTCAGGGAATTGAGTCTAGCTCGTTTCGATACAGAACCCAAGCACGTGAAGATGGAAAGATTTTACTGTGCGCGACATGAGCCTAGTGAGGATGTGCGCGCATTCTCTTCCCGTATTCGGAAATTAGGAAACGACACGTTGGGCACATTTGAGGGCAAGCGCGCCGACGAAAGGAGAGACGTAGCTAATGAGATCGTCAAGCAACAGCTTCGGACACAGTTCCTCAACGGTCTGCGGGACCCTGTACGGCGATTCGCTTTATCTCATGATCCCACAACGTTTGAGGAGGCTGTGGAGGCGGCCACTAGAGAAGAGTGCAATGGGAGACTTGTCGGAGAAAAGCAGGCTGTGCGAGGGGTTTGCTCGGAACGGGATGAAAAGTCCGACATGTTAACGCGGCTTGAACGCTTAGAGACCTTGTTGCCCAGGACGCTTTCCCTGCAGGAGGAGCGTAGTCAGTACCTTCCCAGTGGACTCGCGATAGCAGGCAACTGACTTGTTACAACTGTGGTAAGCCGGGCCATATCGCCAGAATCTGCCGGTCACGCGTCAGGAATAGGTATGAAGAGCCCTGCATAAACACTGAACGTAGGGCAGAACAGCGCTCTCCGCGCAACACGCATTCAGTGAACCAGGGAAACTAGATATACCCCCCGTCGACGACCACAGCGAGGGGGATACAGAGGTCTGCGTCGTTCGAGCTTGGGGAGAGTGCTGCCCGATTGTAGAGTGCACGATTGCCGGTTGTCCTGCGCGATTCCTCATCGACACAGGTTCTAAGGTCAGTTTGATAAAAGAGGGTTTTCTAAACAGAGTGAAGCCTGGGTGGCGAGATTTGTACATAAAGAATGGGTCAAGCGTGAGGTTGGTAGGTATAACGGGAAGTCCACTTGAGTATAGCTGCTACTACAATGTCCCCTTCGTGCTAGGTTCCACGGAGTTCGAACGCCCGTGTTGTATTTGTCGGGATGGCGCATTATTTCCCACTGACGGCATAATCGGGCAAGACACATTGAGGGCTGGGGCGATCGATCTTAATACTAGTCGAGGCGTTCTAACGATACAAGACAAGGAAGTACCCATTATAAACTGGCAGGGACCGTTACCGAAGTGCGGTTGTGACCGGCCTACCGAGGATCGCACGCCGGTTAGGTTGGCGCACTGCTACAAACTCCCCCCACTTTCAGAAAGTATCTGCGCGGGCGTCCTGCCGGAGAGCATACAGGAGGGTGGATTAGCGGTACTAGAGGTGGACAGGTTAGAGGTGAACGGATTGACCGGGGCGAGTGCCCTAATACTCGTGCACGAAAGCCGTAACGTACCGGTTCGAATCGCGAATTTGACGGTACAAGAAATAACCCTTCCTAAGAATAGGGTTTTCGCTTCACTAGTTCATGCTGAGGTGTCCGAACCGCTACCTGATGCAGGCGAAGTTCCTGTGCGAGGGATCTAAGTTGTAGATGTCGAGAAGATGTTCCAGTTAGGCCACATCGAAAGTGTTAAACGAGACAGCCTTACCGCCTTAATCACAAAGTACAGTGACGCGTTCGCGATTGACAATCTGGACTTGGGATGCTGTGGTGCTATTAAGCACCGCGTTCCGACACAGGACGCTGCGCCGGTGTACCGTAGGGCGTACAGGATACCATATTCGAAAAGAGAAGAGATGGAACGTCTGGTCAGCGAACTGATGGACAAAGGAATCATAGAACATTCCACGTCACCATGGGGCGCTCCGGCATTGTTGGTAGAAAAACCAGATGGATCGTTTTGTTTCGTTGTCGACTATCGGGACCTCAACAAGGTCACCAGAGTTAATCCATATCCTCTTCCGAACATTCAAGAAACGCTGCCACATTTAGGGGGTTCTCAGTATTTTTCGGTCGTGGACATGGCTTCGGGTTATTGGCAGATTCAGCTAGACAAACGGGACAAGGAGAAGACGGCGTTTAACACTCCGACAGGGCATTATCAATGGACAAGAATGCCGATGGGATTTGCAAATAGGGCTGCCGTGTGGCAGAGAACAGTCGATGTTGTTTTCGCTGGACTGCTTGGAAAGTCATGCCACGTTTACCTGGATGATATAATTATTTTCAGTAACAGTCTTGAGACCACATCGAGCACACAGAGAAAGTTTTTGGTAGGATTGAGGGAAGCGGGGCCCAAACTGAAGCCATCCAAATGTCAATTTCTGAAACTGGAAGTCAAATACCTTGGACATATATTGTCAGAGGGTGGAGTCAGGCCAGATCCGGGAAAACTACAATGTGTCAAAGAGTTCCCTAGATCAAGCAACGTTATGGAGGTTCGCCAATTCTTAGGGTTGGTCGGTCATTATCGTCGCACATTCCCGATTTCGCAAAGCTAGCTGTATCCCTCACACGCCTTACGTCCAAGACAGTTCGATTTTGCTGGGACGGTGTGGCCGAAGACGCATTCACTGTGCTCAAAGAGAAGCTTGTCACGGCCCCGGTTTTGAGATTCCCAGATTTCATTCGCCCCTTCACGGTCACGACCGACGCATCGAAGCACGCTATAGACACGATACTCTCTCAGACATTTGATGGTCAACAACACCCGGTGGCGTACGCAAGTAGGCAATTTAATAAGGCAGAACGAAACTACGGCGCCACTGAGCAGGAGTATTCGGGAGTAGTGTGGGGCATACGTCATTTCCGGTGTTACTTGTACGGCAGGCGCTTCCACGTAATGACTGAATGCAGATCGCTTAAGCGGCTCATGAACACCCGAGACCCCGAGGTGCTTACGTTAATAGCCCATCTTTCGTTTTTCAATCCAGCTTTCAGTGCATTGTTGTATTTTATTGTTGTCTGGAGGCAGTTTTGTAACAGATATCATTTGGCTCTGTTGTTCTGATTAGGTTTTTGAAGTTGTACGAGGACCTTGGGCGGTTACCGGGTTAGTTGCTAGGAGGACCGGGTTAGTTGTTCTTACTGGGGAACGCATTCCAGTGCAGTGCAGTGAACATTGTTTCAACATGTGTGTCTGCAACTGCGTCTCGAGTGAAATAACCTTTCAAGAACATCCAGTGAATGAGGATGTAGCGGTACCGCTACCGTCATCAGCTCATCGTCATCTGCCCAGATCATCTCGTGCCGCGACCGTTCCGCTGGCCAAACAATAGGGAGTTTTAGCAGACCGGTTCCGGCAGCTCCCGATCGTTAAAAAATGCGGTGAAATCGAACCCATCGTATCTTTCCTTCTTGCACGCTTGAAACACTGCTTACTGCTGCCGCAATGTATGTCAAATGGGCCGGAGAATCTAGGTGTCCCCTATGAGCTCCTCACTGAGAAAATAAAGGTAATTGGTGATCGTAGAACGCTTTCAGGCGGGCGTCATACTAGCGCACGACACAGCTTTTCAATTTTCCAACCGCAAGTGTGTCCCGTAATGGCGGCTAGCCAGCGTAGCTCCGGAGAGATACCGTGCGGTCGGCGTCTTCTGAGCATGCGCAGTTGCGTGGCTGTGCCGACGGTAAGATACCGTGCGGGAAAACGTGGTTTGCTAAAACTCTTTAACAAATCAGTCCAGACGTAGCCTCTGGCTGGAACGGACCTAGCTTGCTGTCTCGTCAAGGACAATGTGTTTGTGAGGGCTGCAGTTCGTGTTGTCGTATTTGAATTTTCGTTTTTGTAGAAAATTCCTGTTGTAGGGAGGGCGAATGTGACGGTTTGAGGATCTGCTTCTGCGAGAAGTGAAATGGCTTTGCCGAGGGAGGCAACTGTAACACGATACGACCCGCCTTGCGCGAAGTTGCAGTGCCAAGGGGGCCATGAGGACTCGTCCGGCAAACGTTCGGCCACATGTTTTCGGGTGTTCCTGGTGCCCGGTTTCAACACAGCGTCCACGAAGAGTGTCTAAAAATAAAGAGCAAAAAGAAAAGCCCGCGAAAACGAAGCGAAGAGGCAGTGGGCGGTAGGTTCGAACACGGAAAGGAAGCATATAAAACGCTGCGACTGATCGCCAGAACCGAGGTTCAGCGGCCAGTAAGTTGCTGTAGTTTTCACCTGCATCGGCCACCGCCCTATAATTCGAAAGACGTCACAACCCAGGACTGAGAATTCGTGGAGAAGCACCCCATCTTTTCTCGACGCCGGGATCCCCGCTTCAGCCAGTCATCGGCCCCTACGCTTCGGACGGGAATCTCGCACCGAATCAAGGATTTATCGCTGTGTGATGAGAGACGACGCACTCTGTGAGAGCACTGACTTTGTCACCGTGCCGGGGTCATCTTTAGGTTAGGGAACGCAATAGTAGATCAAACTGAGCATTTCCATCGTCTACATCGTGTATCGCATTTGCCACATTAAATGTTTGTTGTTTCTTTAGTGCTGAGTCTCTCTGCCTCTGCGGGTGCCCACGTTAGCGTTTCCCATGCCTTTGTGCTCCGTCTGCTCCAAAGCCGGGCGGCGTCACACTACCATTGGAGTTTACTGGTTTTCATGCCTGACGCTCGTTATTCCGTATTCCGAAACAACAAAGCAAATTTTGGACAAAATACGCATTTATTTGAAACATCGTACTGGCTCAATAGTCTGACACGGATTTTCACCGTGCGTGCAGTGTCCAAATCGTTGCGTTCGTTGACAAGGTTCGAACTCGCAAAACACACACACAGTCTACTCCTAGAAGCGAGCGACGCTCACACGAGTGCATGCGATTTCACGGTGAGCATCTCCTTTCGTTGGTTGCAGTGCGAAGGTTACAATGAAGCGGGAAATGTTTGTCTTACGGACAACGAATCCTGTCTCCATTGTGGCTGCATTTGAAAATGAGACGGTGCTCACAAGTGGTCCTCGGGCGTCAGCTCACCACTACATTCCAGTTCTGAACTCGAGAGACTGTTCGTACGTAGGATACTTGTGTCGGGAAACATCACAACGCGCGCTGAGTCACCTTGACACACGAACAAATCTGCGCACATACTTCTCTTTCAACAATGTGGTCATACAGTGCTGTCAACTGACATCGTCGAGACGCCGCTGCCGCTTCACTTCTCGGAACTGCCCGCCAGACCGGCAGCCCGCAAAAGAATGCTCTTTTGAAACTTTGCCAACCAATCGCGGAGAGCGCAATCTCCTTCGGCCTATGGGTATCAACTATGATGCCTGACGGAGAATACCATGTGTTTATGACGTGCAAACATTTTTTTCACTGCATTTTTTAGAGCCGCGAAGAGGAGGAGCTATGGGGGCCTGACTTTTCCCCTGTGGCACGTGACGCCAACATCACAGCCACTCTCCCAAATGGCCAATCTTCATCGCGTGCTTTTTTCTCGTTTCTTTGCTTCATCTCGCGCAAAGAGCTTCCGGTATGCGACGTACGGGACAGGATCTTCACGGAATTGGCCCCTTTACAGCTGTTGCTGTAAAGAGAATAAAATTGGCGGTTAACTACCCGAGCACCTGCTTTTCATCTTAACTGGAGATAAATGAATCAAACAGGGCAAGTGTCCCAGGCATTCCGCCCAGCCGCTGCATGACATGATGCTGAGTGGACGGCATGTGTGATGTATCTTGACAAAGTTTGAAAAGAAAAACGGAAACAAATCTATCGTTCAAGCCTCTACAATGAACAGTGCTGCGCTGACGAATGAGGCGGAGCTCTTCCCGTTTGCGTGCGGAAAGAAAACCAGAGCGAAGAAGGCCGTGCATGGTTTATCAGTGGTGTCATCGTGGCTGGAGAGATGGTGGGTTAGATGTCTGCTGACACCAAAGGTAATATGTAACTGTGCCAAACGCTTACCCCGCCGATGTTTAAGCGTGCGTTCGTGGAGCCCTACGCTTAGTCTCACCGATGCATACCTGCCAACTTAAGAACATCCAAATTAGGAAGATTTCAAAAGCGGGGGGGGGGGGGTACGTTGTTGGAAAATTGACTTGCTATTGTATACAGGAGAAGGCCTGTGTTCAGAAACTTTTATTTGGAAGGAACACGCTTGACCCCAATTTACAACCCCAGACCCCAGTAGACTCATAAGGCACAAGTGTTGCAGCAACAGACATTGCCCTCCCCAAGAACTTATCTGGGTGTCTGGCTGTGACAAGGCCATGGCACTTTCTCAAGAGCACGTGAAGACACGAAACTATGTCCCTCTTTTCTTCGCGATGCTGAACTGCCCTCACATTCAGCACTCCCTCAGTAACGTGGCCAAACTTGAAAAGGCCATCTGGACTTTCCAGGAGAGCTTAAACATAGTAGTTGTTGAATAAGTTAGTTAACAAGTTATTAAAAAAAGTAGTTTGCATAATACGTCAGAACCATCAGTTAAGATGTACATCGCTGTGGTCAGTGTTGTCAACGACAACCGCAAGGAGTTCGCAGAAGTTGAAGCAGAAGAAGAAGTTCGACAACCGCAAGTTTCCGTTCAGTGTGCCTATCATGAGCTCTTGTGCACAGTTTCCCATTTCACCGACAGTTTGACTCAGTCAACCTAGTTCGAGCACACGCGTACCGCTTTGCAACGTCGGGAGTTGGGAACACGGAGGAGGTGGGCACGCGTGGACAACATCGTAGTCCTTGTCTTGCTTTCGGAAAAAAATGACCTACCTAGTGCCGTTTGTCTCGGCATTTAAGGTGGTCCTCGTGCTTATTGGACGTAACGTGAGTAAGAATGTCGGTCCACCCTCCACGCGGAATGCTGATCTCGAAACCGTAAACTGTGCAGAACACATGCCCTCTCCTGGAAGCTATCACACGTCCTAATTGAGGTGTGAATTGCTTCAGAAACACGTGTAGATAGTTGTTTCGCTTACACGGAGCCGTGATCTGCAAAGCCCAATGCAAAAACACTGCAAAGGCAACCTCGTCACACAGAAACGTGGAGGAATTGCACGGAAACTTGAAGTGCTAGAACAACAACACACTAGAACTCACAACTCTCCGGGAAGCGGCAGTGATGCCGATGGCAATAGAGCTGGTATTGGATTGACGTTTACGTCTGTGAGGACTGAGGACAGACAAAAACCATACGTTTGAGATATAGAGGGGGAAGCTGCATTTTCCGGGAGATTTGCTTCCCGGTCGTACAATCGCGCAAACCGGTCTAAATCCAGGAGTCTCCCGGGTGAATCGGGAGAGTTGGCAGGTATGCCGATGTGCAGCCATTTGGGGCAGGCTGAACAGAAATGCATTAGACCATCTTGGCAGTTTTACAAGTGTGATAGCGGGCCGTATGGATATTACTGTCTGACAACCGATTGTTTGGACCCATGTGGGAACACGTCACACCGCGGGGCTTCAGGTGCGTGAAGGTACCTGGTTGATGAACGCGGAGAGCCGGGGATTTGCAAACTGTTAATCGCAGATAAAATAAGACAAATCCTAGTGTTCAGGGTGCGAGAAACGGCGTAAACGACAGAGATTGAAGCTGAGTCGATTGTGCGTCCGTTTGTATGTTGAGGTTGCGTTGTTTCTGATAAGCAGCTGAGGTTCTACACTAGTTAGAGGGGGAGTAAGCGATTGCAGGATGTTTGTAACGAGTGAGAAATTTGTGAGGACTCCATTTAGGGACACAAATGCACAGACCTTCCAAATGCCCCACAAGTAGTGCGATAGAAACTTCGGAAAATCAATATGTGCAAGGACAGGAATTTAGACCTAAATTTAACCGAGACCTTTCCGTTGAATGTTTTGTCCCTGCTGTTAGATGTCATCCGCTGCTCTTGAGAAACAATATCAAGCATATTGAGTGAACGGACCGACCCCTCGTAATCAAAAATACAGTTCGGAGTATTAAACGAGTGTGATGCGAAGATGAGATCTCTGACGGGAAATAAGGGAGTCTATGTCCTGGCACTGGAATTACTTGAAGAATATGTGTATTTTTTTTTTTTCACACATATGCTGCAATGTATGGTTATATTTTGCTATTTCAGAACCCATCAATGGGACGTCGTGGCAGTTGTGACAATGGGTATTGCAAAGAGAAAAGTAATGTATGAAGATGCCGTGAGGTAGCTTGAAACATGCTTGTTTTAGTTGTTAATGCCTCTATGGAATCGATAAAACTTAGTTGCATCCTTGTGATCGTTGTATATACCCCTCTTCGGCAGTACTGTTGTAATTTCTGCCCTTAACAGGATGCAATTTAACCGCACTTTGCGAAAGAAACGCACTTCCATATTGGAGACCATCACAGAGATGACAACAGCTTCAACGCCATCAACGCTCCATCTGTGTGATCTCGCTCTGCTTGGAGTCACGCTTTGTAGAAGCGAATGCCGCAAAGCTGCAATATTGACGCTAGCTTACCATGCATGAATGCTGTGTACTGATTTCATCAATATTTCAAAATAATTTTGCTGTGTATTTGCTCAACTCTAAGAGGTAGTGTATCGCTAAGCGTAATCAGGCATGCGAGTCAAGAATGCGGAAATTCATAGCTGACGACGCGGTTGTCTTCAGCCTATGCAGAGGGAGCCAGTATTGAGGTATACTAGGTGCAGCGAATCTTACACTACGATCTCTGGCTTCCTCATACAAATCGTATGACGAATCGTATGATGACAATAGTGATGCACACTACTGAAAATCTTGCAGAATCGCACACTTCTGTCTCAGACGGTGCCTAAAGCAAATTCTAAGGGATTATGGAAGAATTTCTCACAAAATTTGTTACAGGATTTTTCATACGATTTATCTTAGGGGATCCTGCAAGGATTGCTATTGGGGGTTCTTTAAGGATTTCTCACCTTTTAAGGCGTTCCCATAAAACTTCTTCTAATGAGTCTTCTAAGCTTTCTCGAACAGTACCTCTCAATATTTCAAAGTATTTCGTGGGAAGCAGCTGAGACTCAAATGTTTCATTCCTTTAACTCTTTCATGATGTCATTGAGAGAGCTCCGCATATGCAGTACAATTCAGCCTAGTGTTTCTGACGATTGAGCGTCAGATATGGCTTTTTTACGCACTTTTGGTAAGCATCTGAATGAGAGCATTCTGGCTGCTTTTTTTACCTCCATCCATTTTGACCTAATGGATGTTCTGTGGACATATGATCAACATGTAAAACCCATCCACACCTCTAGCAAAGCACGACTAATGGGCGTAACTACTGGATATATGCGACGTCCGTTAGACGTCAGTTCAAAGCACATGAATGTCTGTAGGACGTCTGTAACATTCAGCAGATGTCAGTGCAAAGCACATGAATGTCTAGAGGACATCTGTTGGACTGTAATGACTGGAACGACGTGACTTGTGTCACTTAACTGGAATATTAATTAATGCAGTACTGCACATCACCTGTGGCACTTTCAATAAGCAATGTCAGTCCGAGTCATGCATTTGCTATCAAAGAGTATTTTATTTCTCTGCATACCAAAAAAAAACTAATATAAAATGCATTTAAAAAAAACTAATGTAAAAACTGAGCACTCTTCTTTGTGCTGTTGCATTGTGTCTGTATATAACAAACTATGAAACAATGCTCCCTGCATCAGCAGTTTTTCGTTATATAGTACTTGTGGATAAATAAATAAAATGACACCCTTGCGTCTGCAGCTTTTCTTGTACAGCGTCTTGCCCTACAAAAAATTCTACCCGTGCTGACATGCCATGCACACAAATTATTCAATGCAGGTGGCATATTCAGCACCGCAACAGAAAGTTATAACACAAAACATGGGATTTTCAGAGTTAAAAGAGCCGATATTTCGATGTCGCATAACGCAGTTGAGACGCTGCTCCCCAGACGGCAAAGTGTTGCATATCCTGACAGTTGGATGGGTGGTTTTAATTTCGGTTTCATGTACCAGTCATATTCTGTTCCCGAAATGAGCAACAAGAGAGACTAAATTTCCGAAATAATTAATAAACAGCAACCAAAAGTGATACTGTCGTCTTTTTTCAAGCCGTGAAATAATACCCCTGTCACACGGGCATTTTCGATCCTGCTCGACCGAACCTGCTTGAACCCAATGCAGATCGGATGGTGCTACACGGCCGCTTCCAAGCAGGATCCAACTTTGATCCTGCTTGACTCAAGATAGTTCCCATAACAGGATTGAGAATTTCAAGACGGCTCGACGGCCGCCATTTGCATCCTCTACCCCGGTGAACTGTCATAACTTAAGACGGACATGCGCGCGAAGCTACAAATGATGCTTACATCGGTATACGATAAATTACCACTAATATCGCTGTTATATAGGAAACGCGAAATTAATGAGTTCCGTTTATTCATTTGCCGATATTCTCGATACCACGCGACAACAGCCGGAACAGCTAATCGGCCACGCCGGATCAGTCTGTTTGGTTCGCGTATACGTTCTGTCGCAATGACTTCAAGCGGTGCTGCCTCATCCGCACGGAATTTGTGGACTGACCAGGAGAATACTGACTGGGAATATCGACTCGACGATCTCAGACGTCAAAAACGCAATGGCAGCGTGTACGAGGAGATGGCGGACGCAATGAGAGCTGCAGGCTTCGAACGGTCGGCGACAGAGGTTCGACATAAAATTAGGAACCTTCAGCAGCTGTACCGGTACGTGCTACATGATTTCTTGTTATTTATGCTGAGTGGTTTCTGTCACGTGTGCGTTTGGCGCTCGAGTACCCCGCACGAAGGGTCCGATTTAGGGTCCGAAGGGTCGCTCCTACAGAAAGTGTAATCGGAAATCTGTTCAATGCTCCCTCGTTGACCCTTCTTTCTCTTCTTTTTCGCTTTTTGTTACGCGCGTAGCACTAGTTCTGCTGCATGCATGCTGCACGTGGATTTACACCGTTTTCTTTGTCTACTCTCTTTGTCTACTCTTTGTCTACATCCTGCAAACTGTACTTCACACAAACGATTTTTGAATGCAGGAAGCACACAAAGACAGGGCAGACTACGGGGTCAGGTGCAGTTGCATGGCCCCATTTTTCAAGACTGCATCGTTTCCTGGGGACGCTGGCATAAACGACCAGTCCCTTGTACAAGAGGCAGGCTGTGGTGAAGCGACAACTGTGGAAATGGTACGTAGCTCACATGTAACTTTATCACTGGAACCCAAATACATGAATTTGTAATGCATACATTATATTACAGCTCATCAATGACATGGTTCACGGTAGTACGAGTGGAAGTTCGAGCAGTAGCCCTAATGTGCGAGTATCCTCCCCTTCGTACAGCAGGGAAACAGTAGACGAGGGTGGTGATAGCTCAGGAGGCAATACAGAGTGTGCCGCAGGAGGCTTGGAGATTGCCGAAGGTGGTCCTGCTGGCCAGTCCACTCCACAGATACGTCAAGGGAAACGTAGGCGGACCACTCCTCCGTCCGATTTCCAGCAGTCCTTACTCGCTGAACAAAGGATGTTGCAAGAATGTTTTGCAGAAACTCATGCCAGAGAGATGGAACTGCGGGAGCGGCACCTGCAGCAGCACGAAAAATTGGTTTCTGCTATTACAAGGTTCTTTGAGTCGTCGTAAATAAAGTGTGTTACTTCATATCTCACCTCACTGATGTTCTCGCTGTTTGTAGTAGCCAACAATTGCATAACGCACACATGTCCCACTTGCACGTCTGGTATCTGTGGCACCATTTGGCTGCTGGTACACAGAGCTTGCAACCTCGGAGTCAGAAGCCCATTCTTGCATCAGCGGCTCACTGAATGCCTCGCAGATGTTGTTCAGTACGCAACAAGTGCGAATGGCAAGTGGAGCATAGTCTAGGTCACATTCTAACCTTTTCATTGTGTATCTGAACCTCGCCTTCATTCTGCCAAATGCATTTTCTACTATCCTCCTGGCTTTTGACAGGTGGTAGTTAAACCGCCTCATGTCATCGTCAAGACGAGCCCGATGACTGAATGGTTTCACCAGGTGTGATGCCAGAGGGAATGACTGATCGCACAGGATGAGAGGCGGCACTGCTACGCCGTTGATGGTGGCTACTGGAGCTTGGAACAGCGGCCCCTCAACACACTGTGCCAGGCTTGATCGTTGATATACGTATGCGTCATGGCAGCGTCCGGGCGATCCAACATTGATGTAAAGAAAGCGGTACCGGTGGTCCACCAGAGCAAGCAAGACGATGCTGTAACTGTAAGCGGATGCAGTAAAATTTAGTCATGTGGCCATAACAAAAGTGCTGCTTTGCCAGAAGCAGGACGTGCGAGATTTTTGCAACATGCAACGATAGATCATGTTAACTTACCAGCCCTTGTAGTTGTAATAATCGGTCGCACTCTCCTTCAGTGGAGAAATAGGGAAATGGCAACCATCTAAAGCTCCCACCGCCTGCGGGAAGTCGCAGAGAGCGCTGCACTCTTTGATATGGTCGGCCATTGTTTCAGCCAGTGGCGTATCTAGAGATACCTGCGCCCATGGCAACCTGTGAGTCTGCGCCCCTTTTCAGGCACATATCGATGACACAGTTGGTCATGTTTTGTAAATACTTTAATGAAATCCACAGAACTACTACACATGCAGATGGCCCACTAACGTCACATGATAGCCTTTCTGGCTTTGCTGCTGCAAATTTGTCGATAATGTCACTGAAATCATTTTTTTCTGTTTCTTCTAGTCCAACACTTAGGACACCAAGGTCGGAAAGCCTGTCCTGGCCCATTGATGCTCTTAAATACGAAAGTATCAGGTTTAGCTTGCTAAATGACCGCTCACAGCTGGCAATTGAAACCGCGATCGTAAGCATTATCTGGACCGCAACCCCAAGGTTCGGGAAGACATTCTCATCTCCATGGTGAACAATAAATTCAAGAAGCTCTTCGGGTCTCGATATTTTGTTTTCTGTGCGCCTCGCGAGCAACATTCTGCAGTCCAAAATTTCTTCGTACAGCTCGTTGCCGTCAACATCGGAAGTGTAAAATTTGCCGAAATCGCCCCTACACCTCTACACCTGCCCCAGCCCGACACACGGGTTCAGGTGAACCCACTTGTTGGTTCGCCCGATACGAACTCCTCTTTTCGTCGGGTTGATTTTTTGGCTCAGATATCTCTCTCAAAGTTCCACTGCTGCGATCGGCTTGCTACCTAAACATCTTCAAATGCTGCTGTCGTCTCGAGTAACCTCACAGGGTACTGGGATCTCCCTTTTGTTTAGGCTGCTTTGGTCTCGGCCGTGCCAGTCGCTCACTGAGCTGGTTCGGTTTCCTCACAGTGCCCCGTTCTCGTCAAATACGTCACGCGCCCAGTTTAGCTACCACAATGGTTAACATGATGTCGTTGGGGATGCGTTTTCGTTTGGTCCGCACTAGGTTTCACACTACAACTTCACTAATGGCGGGTGCTTTAGATCATTTATGAATGTGCCAGGTTGAGTGTCCGACATTCACACCGGACCACATAATGGCGCCCCTGTTCACCTGGCGCCCATGGCACCTGTCCACACCTGCCACACCCTAGATACGCCACTGGTTTCAGTTGAAGGCATCTTTACCCAGTCAGGCTCAAGTGTGGTGATGACCGCCTCGCAGAACTCTCTGTAGAGAGTGTTGACCGTTGACCGTCCGATGTCAAAAAGGTGTGCGATGGACCTGTCCTCGGCAGAGGAGCACAGTTTGTACAGGCTCACCGCCACTCGCTTTTCAACCGAGATTGCTAGGCGCATGACGGTGTCCTCTCGCCGCAGGAGCGGTCCGCACATTTCCACGATATACCGGAACGTAGTGGGTGAAACGCGGAATGACTGCCGGAAAAACTGTTCACCAAGGCACGGCAATGTGTCCTCAAACCAGCGTTCGTTTCGGTCGAACTTCCACCTGTGCCGTTGTATAGTCGGAGAATCAGCAACAGCGGCTGCAACACACAGCCCGTTGGCAAAAAGCAACTGTCTTCTGATGTGGTCCGTCCTTGCTTTTGCTGATTTCAGTTTCCAAGTCAGCTAACGCAGCCAGCATAAATGCAATTTCCTGTTTCTGCTCGGCACACATGGCGGGCATAACCGCACAACGACACGTAAACACCGCTGGGCGGGAGCGACTAATCTTGGCTTTTTAACCGGATACGTACTCAGACGGAGACGGTTGCTCCGCCTCTCGTGCCACAGGTCAACCATTCAATGGGCATTGAAAGTGACCGTGTAGCAGCGTCAAAACTCGAGCGTGCTCGGGAAGTTCGATGCAGATCGGATTCGAGAAGGATCGAAATGCCCGTGTGACAGGGGTATAACATAACGGGGGGGTCTGTCCAAAATAATGTGTAAATGTTCGGGGAACTACGTCACAGCTGCTCTTTGCATGCTGCTCAATGCTGTGTAGCTTTGCGTTGTGGTGCTCAATCACAGATTTACAATGACATAATGTCCTTATGAGCTTTACGTATAGACAGCATAATATGCCACCCTAAGTGGATAATCGCCGAGCACGGCATGCCAAGGCTGGTAGACTTTTATAGGGTAAGAGCATGTGGTACATTTACATAACAGTTTAATGACGCGCTCTGCGTCTACGTACTTTGTCGTTGTTCAGAGGTATTCAAAGGACGAAACGCGGAACGGCGACCACTTCTGTCTTCTCTTCTGTTCTATCTTTTGTTGTTTTTCCTTCATTTGTCACCTCTTGCTGCAGGCCTGCATAGTTTATCAAAAAAGTTATGTCTAACTGGAGGCCCATTGTTCAGCACTTGGCCTGGAATGTTTTGTAGAGAGCCTTCCACCCAAAAATGGTGATAATGGCAGGAAAGCAAGAATTTTGTTGCAAGAATTCTCATCATCTAACATAATGTTACTTTGTACACACATTCTCAAGCGATTTGGAATAACTTCATCATTAATACATACGGTAAATTAGCAATTTTGGCTGTAAGATTTCTGCAACATATCGCCGCTGATTCTTCCTATTGTACAATCTATTATGTATTTTATGTAAAAACAGTGCCCTCCACATTTATGTGTACCTTACGTACAGGCGAGTTCTGTACACAGTGAAAAGCCAGTTTTCTTAACAAAATTTTCCTTAATGACTAAATAAACCGCTTGTTTTCAGCACTTATAGGTCCAGTTTCACCAATGCTGGTTAACTTTGAAGATAAACGGCTGAATATACCAAAGTTAACACTGTTTCTTTTATCTTTTTTAGCAAATGATAGTTGGTGACATGATGACTATTTCAGTGACCTTTCTTTTATGAAACACAGCTAAGCGTTAAATTCATGCTTGGGGACCACTGATAGCGGCTCAAGTGTTAGACAGCATTGGTGAAACCATGCCCTGGGAGCAATGAGCTGTCATTTAACATGGCTGAAGACAATGCACCACACGTAAGCTGTCCACCAGAGGTCACCATGCAAAATATTTTCGCTCTCCACAATGGAGTAACGGTCACAGAAAGCAACCACGGACGGCTGACGCTACTCGCGTGACATTAAAAGAAGCCCATGCCTTCTCTCTCTCTCTCTCTCCTAAGCTCACAAGCGGCTTATATATGCTTCAGCTGTACCTTTGTTCGTCACGGATCATAACCAGGGATCATATTAGGTCACTACGCCCTCTCGTCCTGCGATATTCTTGAGGAAAGGATTTCTCAAAGATGTGTGGAACACGTGCTCTGTGGGTCACCTGTGCTCGTTGTTCGCAGGAGCATATTTTATTGGTTGCAGAACAATCCCCAGGGCAAAAAAAAATATTTTTAGGGTGTCACCACAGTGCTCTTTTGTCGGGATTCCAACTACACCAGCTTAGAACTCGGCCAAATGCATTTCCTCTTTCCCAGTTAGAGAACTGTCGTGATTGCCTCTCTCTGCGCCTCGCGGGAGCGTGGCGCAGCCAATCTTTGACTGCAGTTTCAACTACATGGTTGGCACTTGTGTGAGACCTTTACAGCAGCTGAAATAAAAAAGTGAGTGTGAAAAAATCCTGTGCAAATAATTAATACTTTAAAAACAATTCATCTCAATTCAGACACGCTGGTTGCCACTGGTTCTTCAAATCTATTAGTTTTTAAGGCTCCCTTCTGGGTACTCAAATTCTCCTTGTCTGACAATGAAGTTTGTCCACCAACTAGCTAAACTAAAGCAACTATGCAGTACAATGCTACTTCGAAGGGCAGTCCTTTTAATCACTCTACGAATGACTTGCATTTTCCTAAAGTGCCTGAAGTACACTGAACGCTCGTTAGTATGACACTTAATAGACTGACATGCTGGGTATTAGCATCACTCAGGTACTTAACAAGCAAACTATACTGAAGCACTAAAGGTTGAGGCATTCACTGAGCAGAAGGAGGACACCTATAATGCCTGCACAATTGATGATTATTGTCCAGCTGATTACTGACAACTGCTCAGGCCACACACTGGTAACAGACTTTTGGCAAATATCATCATAATAAATTAAGTCATTATTGTTTTTCATCCGTGTATTTGAAAGCAGCTAACACGGAATGCATTAGCATGCGGACGTCGTAGGTGACAAAGTACACTTGAGTGAAATGAAATCTATTAAGTCAAAGTAAAAAATAACCTATTCATGATTTTTCTGCCACAACACTGACTGTCCCACCATGACTGTCACACCATCATGTTGACAGTGAATTGTCAGTGACAGCCAATTGCATAACTTACTCATGAGACCCCATGTCAATTAAACAGATCTGATATTGCAGTAACCAACACATTAACATTACATATTGGCACGTACCGATAATGTACCTGCAAATATTGAGACAACCAAACGGGCGCTTCCCTTTCTTGCCCTGGCACGAAAATAATGTTGCCAACCCATCAAACATGACTGTGCGAAGAATTCGTCGGGCACATGCCTCAGCCTGTGACACCCCCATTGCTTTTGAAGTGCAGTATCTGTGAGATAAATATATTTGTAAAAAATCAAAGAACACATAATTTATCTGGCTGTCAGTGTCCCTTATTACCATACTTGATATCAGTTCACTCAGCTTTTAATGCTCTTTCTTCTGATATATCTATCGTGCATATACCGTCAATAGCCATCAGCAGAGACAGGCAAATGTTTAGGCATATTTTGAAAAAAAATAAGGATTTTGCGCGTCAATTTCAAGGCCCCCATCGATTTTATTTATATTTCTCCAGGACATGGCGTAATGCTAGACCTTTTATCTGACGCAGAAAATAGTGTTTCAGAAGGCGTACACTGGGGATTAGCGCGTTAAAACGTGGCCCTGCTTTGCATGCGCACATACTGGAGCCCAACTGGCGGTATACAGTGGAATGGCGGGCCTCCTATCAATGCGTACCTTCTGGAATGCTGTCTGGTCTTAGCCTTACCTGAGCTCTTAGTCAACAAGCCTCCGACGTCCTGCTGAAGAGAGCCTCAACATCTGGGAGTTCGTTATTTATCACAAAGTATCTGAATGAAATCCTATGTTGCCGTAAAGAAGTCTTTCAACGACTAAATGATCAGCGAAGGTGAAACCTCTCTTTTGCAAGCTGTGTACACGGTGATGCGCATACTCTACATTTGATTTCGCTGAAAACTGGGCAGTAATTATGCCTAGCGAAATACAAGTGTCCCACTGGAGAAATACAGATTTCCATATCCACATGCGTGGTAACAGCTGGCACGGGAACGTACAATTTTGGTGTGGTTTGCGAACACTGGTGTCACAAATCACAACACTCACTGTTAGCCTCCATTGCTATTGAAGAGTGGCTTGACGAAAATGTTCCTCTTGCAGCTAATGATTTACGTGTCAGATGTAGTGGGATATAATGGGTACATTTTAAAAATCGGTATAGGTTCTATGAGCTATCGAAATCTACTTTTGCGACCGCGACATGGCTGTTCATAAGAACAGGCCACGACAAAACAGCCCGTTACAGAATCAGTGAAATAATACAGCACCATGCCACGACACCTAACTTGCGTTCATCCGAGCAAGATGTCATCCTAGGGTAACAAGATATGATAACGTGCTTGCCAAAACACCTAAAGCGCGTCTATTTACTCCACCTATGCGCTGAGGACGTGGCTTCTTTCATAATGAAAAACAAAAAGGAATGGGTAAATGTATACCGCATCAAAGCGGCATCCAAGGCTCACATGCGTGGTGAAGCAAGACATCGGAAGGTGGAGGCCCAGAAACATTCATAGCTCATACCGTCGACAGTGAATGCAGAAAAGTGACGTTTTCGTGGGAACCAGGTTAACTCGTTTGTTGCTGTCATTGCAAAATATTGCTTCCGCTTTCGCAGTCTTGTAAATATATCAACATAATCTACCACTTTTGATTACACAACATTGTCCCTTTTCTTGTGCGCTATCTACAGATATCCGCCATCCCGCGGCACCGTCAACCGGGCTCTGACATGTACGCACACAGAGTAGAACCCCGTTTTAACGCGCTAATCGCCAGAGTACGCCTTTCGAAGCAGATTTTTTTTTGCGTGAGACGAGAGGTCTAACTTCGGGCCATGTCCTGGCATAATATAAATTAAGTCAAAAGGGGCCTTTTCGAGAAATGGATGTGCAACATCCTGGTTTTTTTCTTAAAAATATGCCTAAAACATTTGCCTGTTTCAGCAGATACATGTAGGAGGTATATGCGCAACAGATACATCAGATAAAAGAGCATTAAAGACTGAGTGAACTGATACCAAGTATGGTAATAAGGGACATCTGCAGCCCCAGAAATCACATGCCGAAGTTGGAACAAAACTGCGCGAGTGAGCATGTGCGCAACTTTTTATAGCACACAGCGTTACACATGCGCGCCCAAATTTGCGCTCGGAGCCTCTACTCATACTAAAGGATAAAAAATTGCGCAATAATATATTTTTTTTAAACTCAGGAGATATGCCCACTCAAACACTGCAAAATTGAAAGTCTCGAATTCAGGGCCAGATTTGATCAATTTTATTGCACGAAAACCATTTGGTAGAAATTATTCCTTTTACAGCTGTTGATCATCATGTACGATGAGCTCCTAAATAAAGAAAAATAATGAAAATCCAGGACGTTGATGGGACCTCCCTGCCTGAACTGACGTGAAGACTGCCTTATGCTTTTATTAGCCTCCCTCACAGCCGATGCTACAGAGCTTATGACTGACTCTATGAATGTTTTGAATGATTTATATGGCAACAGAAATACACCTTCCATCCATAAGAAGCAAACATAGGCATAATATTGCTGATACACTATATGATTCTCTTGCCTTAGATTCATTCAAGGTCTCTTCAATTTTTTCAAATGGAACCATGTCATGAAACGGCTCTCTGATATTATCACTAAATGTCGCAGCTGCGTCGCATGCATGACTTGATGACAGCCAAAAATTGATTAGAAAAGAGAAAACATTATTATGATGTTGCAAAAAAGAAACAAGGAATAGTGTGAGATTGTACAACCCGACGGACTCAGCCAAATAGCTCACACAGCACAGAATCGGCACGCAAGGATCAGATAACGCGAGCAGACAGGCATCCGGTATTTTGAACATCTGTGGTCGCTCTTAGCGCGCTCTCAGGTTTCCGGACGGCCGAGGAGAGAATCACTTAGCGTCTCAGCCTCGAGGTATTAAGCACGAGCCATATGTACTCTTTGAGTAATTTGTTAAAGTAAACTGTTCCCCTGCCTCAACTCATATTTGGCGCAGTCGACCATGAGCCTTAGCCAGCCATTCAGCCACAACAGCAAGCCCTTTTGAAGCCTGATCATCGCCTTGCCAAGCATTTGATCTACACGCCAAGCCCCGCCGTTTCAACGCCATGCAAGGTATTGGTTGGGGACAGTTAGATGCTGCTACAACGTCGGGCTTCAGTGTAGCAACTTCTCCGAGAAGAACTGGAAGCACGGCAGTTGGACAGTGCCGGTCCGAAGGATGAACTCGTGCAACGTTTGGTGACAAATATCAATGCGCAACGTGAAGCGTCTCCACCTCTCGAACAGACGTCTTCAACCAGCACAGGTGCCCCCGCGGTACAATTGGACCCCGCCACGCTGCAAATCCTGTCAGCTTTGCTTCAGCATATGCCACGCCCGACGACAACTCTAACGACGCTGCCGGATCTGTCATCGTCCATACCACAGTTCGAAGTCTCACGGAAGCAAAATGTTAAAATGTGGTTGGAGGATGTTCGCCGTGTCCAGCAACTTGCATCTTGGGAGGATGCTACGACCCGCCTGATTGCCGCAAGCGAGCTCAAAGGCGCTGCTCGTAATTGGCACCTTGCGTTTGGAAGCCAGTTTGACACTTGGACAACATGGAGCGCAGCTCTTCAAGAAACGTTTTCTCCGGGCTTGACCGTGATCGAGTGGCAAAACCAAGTCATGAAAGTGACTCAGGAACATGGCCAGTCTCTCCATCAGTACGCTTTTGCGAAGCTACGGGTCATTGAAGGCTGTCCTGTGACTCTCAGTGACGCGCAAAAAATTGATTACTTGCTTCAAGGTATACGTGAGCAACACATCTCCGCAGCCCTGGCAGCCAACAGGCCACAAACGGTCAAAGGCTTTATCACGACCTGTTGCAGTCTCGACAAATGTGCTTATCAGCAAAACAACGCAAGTCCCTCATCGTCGACATCTGCACAACAGAAGCCTGCCACACAGTCGCCTCGGACAACTAAGCCATCGGAACCATCAACACAAGCGTCAGTTTCCCAGCCGTCAGCAGTTGCATCAGCACATTCTCGTCCTCGCATAGCGGACTTGCCAGCAGACCAGCAGGAAGCCAGGTACCAAGCTATTTCAGCCCAGTACGGTGCACCAGCTTTTCGCAGTGGTCAAGACCTGTCACAAGCAGTAGGTTACAGGTGTAAAAAGCTTGGTCATCTAGCGTCAAAGTGCCGCAGCAGCCGCTCTTCGGCGCCTTCGTCAGTAAGCACCCCAAGCGCGCCAACAACGTCACAGCCCTCTTTGCACAGCACTCCGATGGCCTTTTAGGGATCACAATTGCAATGCCCATTTGTTACTGCCAGCGTCACGGGAATAGGAGAATGTGAAGCCTTCCTAGATTCAGGATCAAAGATCACCCTGACCTCGAAATCTCTCGTCCCTGGTCACATGCTGAATCCTTGGACTATGCCGCCACTCGGTGTCGTTGGAGGTAGCACAGTACTCCCGGCAGGCACAGCCTGGCTGAAGATAGCGATCGGTACTATTACGGGTCTCGTCGAAGCTGCCGTTTCGGAGCATAATGTTCTTCCCTTCATCATCGGTGAAGGTTGGTTCGAATCCGCACATGCCCGTCTCATCTTCGAACCCCTAGGCCAGTCCAGCTCCAGCACGCGGCCTCTGGTGTGATGGTCACCGCAGCTCAGAAGCAACCCCCACAAATGACTAATGCCGTCATTCTGACGCACTCAAATTTCGCTGCACAAGTGCAAGTTGCGTCACCAGACTGCCTACAAAAAGACCCCGTGTCTTCACCAGACCAGCCACTGTGGTGGACTCTCGCTCAGGAAGCTCCGCCATTGCTACGCCCTCAGCTGGCACTCTGCTCCTTCCAGTTCATCCAGATCTTCCAGCAGCACACATAGCTAGTAGATAGAATAGAACTCGAAGCTCGGGTGGACATTTTAGGGGCCCAGCGGTTTACGTGGTTTGGTCGCGAGACAATCAAAAGGTATGGTCTGCGTGCTCCATTCCAACGTCGGGAAAGAATGCTTTCCTGCATCTGCCGACTGGAAAAAGTTTTGGGAGCTTGAAAACATTGGTATTGTGGACGACCTCGAGCCTCCGCACAATAACTCTGTCTTGAATGTTTTCAAGGGATATATCGCAAGGAACGAGGAACGCTATGAAGTGCGACTTCCCTGGAAGGCAACTAAAACTCCTTTGGACACTAATTTCGAAGTAGCGAAGACTCGTTTGAAAAGGCTGGTCCGTCGACTAAGTGAAAACGAAGAGCTACTTCATAAGTACGACAAAGCTATACGTAGCTATATACAAGATGGACACGCTGAACAAGTCCCCATGAAGAGTGCAGAGTGCCCAGCGATGACGTCTGAACGCATTTATTACATGCCGCATCGCGAAGTTATCAAGGAGCAGTCGTCGTCGACCAAAATTCGGATCGTTTTCGACGCGTCGTCTCACGCCCGCGCTTGCACTTCACTGAACGACCATTTAGAAAAGGGTCCTAAGCTGCACCCAGATCTTCTAGACGTTCTCGTACGCTTCCGGATGAAGTCCATAGGAATGACCGGGGATATCCAGAAAGCTTATCTACAGATAGGAGTTAAAGAAGAGGATAGAGACTCACTCCGTTTCCAATGGTTCGACGAAATATCACCGCACTCAGCTGCCACAGGAAATATTGTAGAGTGGCGCATGACCAGAGTGCCGTTTGGTACCACCGCGAGTGCGTTCCTGCTTTCTGCCACTCTCAATCATCATTTTGCCAATAAGGGGCAGCGTTGCTTGTTTTGCGTTTCTTGTGATCTTGTTTTCGGAGCCAATTCTGCTGTGGACGCTTTACAGCTATACAACGAAGCAAGAATTATCTTGAGCAGTGCGAAAATGGAGTTGAGGAAATGGTCGTCAAATTCTCCAGAGCTACGAGAAAAGTTCCAACAAGACGGGGTTAGCGCCCCTGCCCAGCCATTCAATTCCAAAATAAAGGTCCTCGGAATAGTGTGGAACACACAGGACGATTGTCTAGCAGTCGACATCGAGGGCATCCTAAGTTCTGTTTCAAAAAACGGCCAAACAAAGAGAGCGGTGCTACAAACTCTTGCAAGGATTTTTGACCCTCTGGGACTGCTGAATCCATTCACCATAGGAGCGAAGACACTATTTCAAGATCTGTGGAAACATGAAGTGGATTGGGACGAGAAGATACCAGAGGCCTTCATCGACGTCTGGGAGAGCTGGTGTCAACATATTTCGAGCATATCGGATGTGGAGGTACCTCGTTGCATTTCCACCCCAGGAGGAAGTTACTGTCAAGTTCACGTGTTCTGCGACGCGAGCAAACGTGCTTACGGTTGTGCAGCCTACTTACGCTGGGTGAATGACAAAGGTGATTCTACGGCTAGAATCATTTGCTCTAAGGCACGGGTCTCACCCTTGAAGGAGTTAACATTACCCCGGCTGGAACTCATGGCTGCTGTGATTGGAATCAGAATGCTGACCTACCTCCAGAGGGTATTCGCTTTCCACTTTGAGTATCGCATGTGGAGTGATTCATCAATTGTTCTAACCTGGATTAGGCGTTCCAGTAGGGACTGGAAGACTTTTGTTGCAAATCGTGTGCAAGAAATTCAGTCCAGCAGCGACACCCGTTTGTGGAGGTATTGTCCCAGTGCTGACAATCCCGCAGACTTATTAACACGCGGGATATTCGTAAAGAAGCTGGCGTCATCCGATCTATGGTGGAGAGGCCCGCCATGGCTCTCTGAGGATACGACATGCTGGCCTGACTTACTTGGAGAATCAGAGGACGAAGCCGCTCTCAAGGAAAGAATGCCATGCACTGCTAACGTGAACCAGTGAACTTGATGCAATACTCTTGAAGCTCACCTATAACTGTGTCCTAAATGACCATTCATTCTCCATTTAGGCCACAGTTCTTCCACACACACACAGAAGGCCACAGGCCTTCATTCTCCATTTAGGCCACAAAGGCCATTTAGGCCACAGTTGGAGTTGTGCTTTCAGAGTATTGCATCGGGTTTCATAGGCTCGCAGACCCTCGGACCTGACCATTAAACAGGGCATACAGGGGTCTGCGAGCTAAGGAAAACACCTCGTAAGGAGCCTTATCCTCGTGAAACAGTGGGGTAATTACTTGGTGTTGAAGTCTTAAGGCGGAGATCACCTACACCCGCGTTCGCAATGCTTCTTGCGCCGTCCGTCATCCTAGCAATGTCCGTTAAGCCACCCACAAGACCAAATGAAGGTTCAGCATCATATGTTGAATGGGAACACAACTGGACTGGACTCGATGATGTGGATGTTCATCTTCAACCTTCAACAAATAAAGAATAGGTGATTCCTTGGGATGCCCAGAAGCCCCATCAAGGTTGACGTGTCGAATTTTTCGGTGGAGTACAGAACGTGTGCGGATAAGCCCCAGTAAACAAAAAGCGACAGTGCTGTTTTTAAACACACACCAAGGCTTCTCGCATCATTTGGATCTTGTAAGCTTTTGCAATGTCACGAATTTTGGACTGAAGAACGCTGCGGACGAACACCTGCTGCTCATTTCAGGTCCTCCTCAGGGACTGTTTTTCAGAGTATTTTTCGAACAAATCTGTAACAGTAAGAAGTAATGTGTGTTACTTCCATGCAGAAACAAAAACGAGCCATGACACTCACTGTACAGGGCCACAAGCTTGTTGCTGTCAACTGCATCTTTCACCTCAGCTATGCTGGCTATGAGCCTATTTGATGGAAGTCCCGTGATACTCTTGTTGAGCAAGCTCGAAGATGCAAAAAGGGAGATGGCCGCCTCCCGTAGTGCCTTTTTCTCGTCTGCGAACGCAATGAGGTGGTTAAATTTCTCCACTGCCATCCAGATGCCTTTCCCTAGGTGTATCTAGTGCAACCTACGTTCCAAGACCGAAGGCTACATTAGATCACGTTGAGCAATCAATTCAAGGTAAATTGCTGCACGAAGAAGCACAGAAAGTTGAAATATTACAACAAATTAACAACCCAGGGAGCACATGGTGGGCTAGTAGACGTCTAAATGATGTCTAAAAAAAGATAAGGAATGTCTATAGAATGTCTAGGCACTAGACCAAATGTCAAGTATCCGTCCACTAGACCTCAAACAACACGTCTAACGTTACGCCACCTAGCCATCTAGCCTTAGACATCCGATGTCTATGTACCTAGCCGAGATTTAGACATTCTTTTGACCTGGATGTCTGGAACAGGGACACTTAACCATGTATTAGACATGAAGTCTACAGCTAGACCAATTTTATCCCTCCATTCAGGCGACAGGTCTAGGGTTATACATTTCCTGTACCTTACTTTAGCCACCTTTAGACCTACTTTAGACCATGACTAGTCCTGCTACTGTCCTGGCAGGCATTCATGCAGAAATGTGATATAATTGATAGCAACACGGACCTCAGCATAAAGATTTATTCACAGTAAACCACACACGAAGTCTACGGTACAGAACTCAGTCTAAAACTGAATTGACTTTGCCGCCAAGCAGGCGTCTTGTGTTTTGACTGAGGAGTGTTGAACTGGCATCAGTTTCGGGAAACTGCTGCGCCTTGTAGCACCAGTAGTACCCCACTAGTAGCCTTTTTTCAACCCACTAGTAGCCACTTGTTCACTGTGCCCAGTGGGGCACAGTGAAAAAGAGGTTTCGGGAAGCCGTGATGAAGCTTGCGCATGAAGGAATCATGTCTGGACACCAAGGCGGTCAGAACTCACGGACAGAGTGCGGGCAGTTTTTGTTTGGCCTGGAATTCAAGCAGACGTAAAGAGATTCGTGAAGTCGTGCGACCAGTGCCAGCGGACGACGTCCCGAGGGAAAGTGACCAAGGTAGCCTTTGGAAGGATGCCGAGCATTGAAACACCACTTCAACGTTTCGCAGTTCATCTCATCGGCCCGATCTCGCCCGCCACCACAAAAGGGAATCAGTACATCCTCACCATGGTGGATTAACGCGTCGCGCTACCCCGACGCGGTAGCCTTGCCGGGCATCACGACGGAACGGGTTGCGGAGGGTGTCGTCGAGATGTTTACAAGGACAGGAGTGCCGAGGGAGATACTCAGCGACCGGGGACTCGCCTTCATTTCGGAAGCCATGCAGGAAGTGAGTCGCCTGCTGTCACTGAAGCAATTACACAGTTCACCATACCACCCAATGGGAAATGGGTTGGTAGAAAGATTTAACGGAACAATTAAAGGGGCAATAAACAGGTATACAGGGTGCACATTTTATTGTTCTGCTGTATTTCATAGGGAACAGTGAAACCTTTGCGCCTGTTATTGGCGCTGAAAAGTTCCGTATACATACAAATCGACAAAATATCTACCGCACTCTTTCGTGCATATGGCCCTCCCAGCGATGCCTCGTCAACATTAGCTAGACGTCATTTTGACGTTGCGGTTAGACAACCAACCATAATACAGGACGGATTTTCCCCAATTTATTACGATAACACGAACTGAGATAAATTGAAAACTTTCGCCCACTTACAACAAGCAAGCTGTGGAGTTCGAACTTCACGAAAATATCGTATATTTCATTTCACCTGCGCACTATGTTTTCTGCGCAGTAGTATATCGCAGGCGCGGATAAACATCCGGCAGCGCTACTTCCGTAATACCACGTGCGCTCGGTAGCTCTGGGTTTCGAAGAGCTCACTACTGCGTTCGCTGTCGTGCTTTCGTTTCTGCGTTGTGTTCCTTGCCTTCATGTAATCGTCTAGTACGTTGTATATATTGCTGCTTATTATCGTTTAATTGTGAAACTTGTGTGAAATTTAACTGTCTCGTTAAAAGTGAATGTATTGTAAATTTATGTGTACAGTGTAACTTGTTTTTCAACCCCTACTCGGGTTGGGACTAGTGGCATCATGCCATCAGTGTGTATTGTGACTACGTGCCCGTACAGACGGTCGAAGAACCAGCCAGCGGGGATAACTTTTCACAGTGTACCCAGTGATGAACTTCGGAGATCTTTGTGGTTAGATCTTGCGGGACAGCGAAACGCGGTAGAGAACTTGCCGAGGACCATGCGCATTTGTGAGGAGCACTTCGCTCCAAACTCGTATCGTATGGCCATCATGGGGCCAGTCAGTAGAAATTTGGCCTTCGAGAACCACAACAGACAATTGTGGCATATTATGTCTGCACACAAGGATAAAATGCATTGTTGTTTATGCTGTATATGTATAATTGTATACATGCTTACTCCACATATGTATAGCACATAGATGGGGTATGTATGTAGAGCAAAGGATGTCATGTCAGAAAAAAGAATAAACACATGAAAAGAGGGACGTGCAAATAAATTTATTGTGCTGTGCTTTTCTTGGGGAAACGAAACCCCCTGTATGTTCTTGAAGGGAAACGCCTCCTGATTATGTTTATTGCACATGATGGCAGAGTCTTTCGGTTATATTTCCCCAAATATTCCCACACCCACACTACAAACTGGCGGTATGCAGTAAAACGGTACTGTCTGAAACGAGGCGAGGTGTAAATATTAGCGACAGAGAAGAATCTTGAATGCAGAAATGGACTAGAAAGGGAAAGAACTCTGCAAAGTTGATTCATAATGCTAAATCTCGCAAAACAAACGACGGAGATTTTGCAGCAAGAAAGAATGTAACAGCTTGATAAGAAAGGAAACATGCACGCTTGCGTGTTCCAATACAAAAGTACACCAGTGGCTGTGCTGAGTCTAACGCACGTAATTTCACGGCGTCCCTATATACTCACTCATTTCTTGCTCTACCAGTCTTTACTCCACGTTGTCGCAGATCTCTGTTTGCAAGGCGCAGGACCACTTCGTTTATACAGGCGGAGGCACACTCATCATGCTCCGTAATACATTTCACCCCGTTTTCTTCAATCATCTCTTCTACGGCAGCGTAATCGTGGCAGCATACCGATTCCATTGATGTTGGCGTGCCAACGCAGTTCCCGCATCGACACCTGTGGGAAGTAACTAATCTGAGTCTGGAACACAAATAGACGAACACAAGCATCAAGGTGCCAAAGAACATGATAGAATGAATATGACAGTCGGCGAAGACCCGAGACAGCGGCAAGTACCGAAACCTCACGGCTAGGTCACCCGTCAAGTATACCAACCCATCACCTATGACCTGATAGTATGTGGTGATTACGACATAATTCGATAAGCTCTAAGACGAGACAATGCCTTGCAGAATACACCCAATGCGATGTAGTAACTTCCACTTACCAGTTTGTGTTTCCGACCCGATCAACGTGGTCCCGGCTCGTTTCGGCGAGATTCTCAGTTGACGCGCTTTCCAATGTTGATGCGAGCGTCCCTGAGCGTTCTGGGGTCATGCCGTATAATGAACTAATTGCCGAAGTGCGCATAATAATTTCACGCTCAACGTCGCTCAATTCGGTCAGGGACTCCGTGCCGCTGGATCCGAAACCTGCACAACGTAGTCCGGCACAACAGCCGGACCACCAGTCACTCCGCGCTACAGCTGATCCTAAGCTGATTGGCTCAGCAATCCGAAACGTCATTGCTCTCTGCTGCCATATGATACGCTGGCGAGCCTCCACGTAACCGCATGACGTCAGAGGCGAAGGAGAGACGCACGCGGGTTGCTCCTCTTTGATAGCATTGTTCTAGGTCAATGTGCGCTGTTGAGTTGAACCAAGGGTATACTAGGGTAGTGTGAGGTGCATTCTTTCATGGAGTCACACTACTGGAAAATATTTGGCGACCTGTTTAGTGCCCCTTTAAGACAATGCTCAAACGCATGTGTGACGAGAGGCCGAAGGACTGGGATCGGTACTTAGCGCACTTGCTATTTGCGTATAGGGAGGTACCCCAAGCAAGTTTGGGCTTCTCCCCCTTCGAAGTGTTGTACGGGCGGCATGTACGAGGTCCATTATCTGTCTTGCGCGAGTGGTGGACTAATGAGGAAATCGAACACGATGTAAAGACGACGTACGAACACGTGTTCGAGCTGCGCAATAAACTGGAAGAGACATGCAAGATAGCGCATGAAGAGCTGGATCGAGCGGGCGCAACGTACCGCCAGCAATACAACAAAAGGGCCCGCCAGCGACCAATGGAAGTGGGACAAAGGGTCCTAATCCTCCTGCCGACGGACCACAATAAGTTGCTCATGCACTGGAAAGGTCCCTACCCCATCGTCGGAAAGAAAGGCGAAGCAGACTACGCCGTAGATCTAGGACACGGGACGAAGGTATTCCATGCGAACCTCTTGAAAAGATATGAAGAAAGAGACGCTGACGTAACGGAACCAGTGAAGACGACGGTGTGCAGCGTCGTATCCATAGAGGAAAGTGAAAGGGAGGACACTATACCCATGCTGAGCCTTGAACAGAAGGAGGACTACAAAGACGTGGTACTATCGGACGGGCTGACTGAGGAATGACGCGAGTGAGCTGATGCTCGAGTATGAAATGATCCTGTCAGATGTTCCCGGCCGCACAGCGTTGGCGACTTGCAGCCTGTAAATGACCGCGCACAGACCGGTGCACACGAAACAGTACCCACTGCCGTTTGCGGTGCGGAAGACGGTGGAGGAGTAAGTGCAGAAAATGCTTAACATGGGCATCGTTGAGATATCTAGCTCCCCATACCATTCGCCAGTGCTTGTAGTGTGGAAGGCAGGCAACAGCCACCGATTATGCATTGATTTTCAGAGGCTGAACGCCATGTTGAAACCGGATGCACAGCCGATCCCGCGGCCCGATCACATGTTCGCAGACATCGGGGGAAAGAAGTACTTCACGAAGCTCGATTTCACAAATGAATATTGGCAGGTCCCGCTTGATGATGAATCAAAGGTGAAAACAGCTTTCGCGACGGAATCGGACTTGTACCAATTCCGGTACACGCCGTACGGTCTGACGACTGCTCCTGCCGTGTTCACGAGACTTATGCGGAAACTTTTCGATGATCTACCAGATGTTCGCTATTACTATGATGATGTCCTGGTCGCGAATGACACACGGAGCGAACATATCGCGACGCTTCGAGAAGTGTTTCGGCGAATCCGCGATGCCGGGCTCACTGTGCGCCCTGCCAAGTGTGAGATAGGACAGGAGGAAGTGAATTTCCTGGGACACTGTGTTGGAAAGGGAAGAGTTGCCCCCCTGACGACGTTGATCGAGAAGATTCAGAACGCAGCGCGACCAATGACAAAGAAGCAAGTGAGATCTTTCCTTGGGCAAACCGGCTGTTATAGAGATTTTATTCCCGGGTATGCGCAAGTATCGGCGCCACTCACAAACTTGACGAAGAAGGGAACGAGCAACCAGGTGGTGTGGGAAGAAGCTCACGAGAAAGCGTTCCACAATCTGAAACGACTGTTGACAGAAGCTCCCATTTTGAGACTTCTCGATCTGAATAAATACTTCGTGTTAAGAACCTACGCATCTGAGCAGAGCATCGGGGCTACTCTTCTGCAGGAGCACAATGGCTTCTTACATCCGGTGGCATACGCTAATAGGAAGCTGTTACCCAGGGAAGCGGCGTACGCCACAATTGAACGAGAAGGCCTTGTCCTCATCTGGGGCATTTACCGGTTCCACACCTATCTGTATGGAAAGTCCTTCGTCCTACAAACCGATCACTAGCCGCTTCTCAATATCAACCGCAAGCGACACGCGAACGCACGAGTGATGCGGTGGAGTCTCCAACTCCAGGAATACAACTTCTGTGTGGAATACGTAAGGGGAAGTGATAATGTCGGAGCCGATTATCTGAGCGTGAAATGTGTTTTTACTGTATTGTTTGCGTGAGTTTGCAGTGATCCGTCACGCTGGTATTATACACGTCTGTGCGTTATATAGACATGTGTATGTGTTCGACATAGTGTTATACGTGATAAGATCTAATGATGTAACATTGAGGCTATGATTTGATTATACAATATGATGCGTCGTGCCCTGAACAATCAATTGTACAAGTTTCGTTGTGCTATGCGGTATACCATTCAGATATGTTTTGAATATTGGTTTGTAGCTCTGAGACGTTTGCACAGTATTGTACTATAATGTTCTTAATAATGTCGTGCCAATAATGTAGGGTCGTCGTGTGACCGTGACAGATATCGTGCATTAGAGGTTACGTAATTTTGTTTAGAACGTACCCGTGCTAGTTGTACTCTGAGTGTGGATTTTTGTAGTGTGTGAAACACTTTCACACACTACAAAAATCCACACTCAGAGTCGGATATTAAGCGGAAAACTTTTGTGTTGCCCTGTTTGTGGGTTTTGCTATATTATTTTATAATATTCTTAGCGATGGGGTCGTGTCACAGGGCGACAAGCTTGTTTTATGGATTTTTGTTGTTTAACAGTTTTTGGGTAAGTTAATTTAGAAGAACACACTCTGGTTCGGTGGGCCATGACATCTTCGGGATGCTCAGATTGATGGCGTCCAGATGCTTGGTCAGACAAGTAGAGGAACAGACCCCGTTGAGATACCCTACACTTCGACGCGACTGTGTTTGCGTCCTCCTGGTTGTTCTTGATACCCCGCGGTGTGATCAGTGCTGCTGCTTTCGCGTTGTTCGGACCGTGTACATTATCCAGATGCCACGTGTTGTAGTCTTTAATTTTGTTTGGTTGTTTCGTTTTGTTGAAGCCAGGGACTTGGGAGTCGTCTTCACACTGATGCATTGACAGAAGATGATTGTTTTTGCGTAAAATGACAGCTGTGTTTCGTGACAAAGGCGTGGTGACCTTTTCTCAGAAAAAGGGGGGATGCTCCGTGCAGTGTCATTTGAGAACCTCGTTTCCCGAGGTAATATAAGGGGTAACTGAGGGAAAGTGGTGCAGTCGTCGCAAGGTGGTCAGTTAAGAGTCCCAGCGAGACAGTTGTGGGGAAGTTAGAGGAGTCGCGGCAATGTACTGCAGGTGGACGATGATACAAGTTAGAAATGTGTGTGAAAGCTGACTGAGTTCGGCAAGTGTTGTGACACGTGTGAGTGAAGCGACGACTCAAGGGACCCACCGAGAACCACCGTCGGAAGTAGGCAGCGATTGACCCCCTCCAAGACATCGCAAAACTGAGCTAAGCGTGACTGTTTGGTTTGAAGTGGTACTCGCTCTGTGTAATCTCAGTTTTTGCAACATTATTGTACCATGAGTAAATAGTTGTTGTAATAAAATAATACTTTCAATAAAATGTAAATGAGTTGTTGATTGTAGCTCTGTGTGCGTGTGCAATCGTTCAGCCACTTACTGCAGCCGCTTGACCCGCTGAGTCCGAATCATAATTAGTCACGGAGTTCCAGGCATCACTTGGTATCGTCACCCGAACCCGTGACAAACCGTAATAACCTCCCTACCTGGTGTAATGCACAGCACGTGGCCGTTAACTTATCTAAGTGTAAGCCCATCACTGCCTCAACTTGTAAAATCAATGCATGTAACCTACTCAATTAGCTTCGTCCCTCTTGAACCCGTGTTGCACTATAAGCAAGTCGGGGTTTTCAGCTACTCTAATTTTTTATAGCGAACTGATGTTGAATATGTTACTAAACACGGATCATAGGCGATATACGCCGAAACATTCATCGATTGTAGTTAATGTTCAAACTTTACTACACAAGCTCCAGTGGGGTAGTGGTTAGGATGATCGTTTCACACGCCGGATAGAGCTGACGCGGAGCAGCGAGATGGCAGATTGAGAGACTATCCCAGTTCCTAGCCATTTCACGTTCAACAAATCCTGAAATACACACGTGCGTTAAAATTGCCATCTCAGAACTTTGATACGCAAATGATTCGAAACCGAAACCGCAGAGACCGGGAACGGGAGGAAGACAGAGCCCAGTGAACGTCAGAGGGCCACGTGCTTTGAAGCAATGAAGATGATTGGCGTAGGTGCCGCTCAGTTGGACAGATAAACCGCTTTCCGGCGTGGATAGACCTCCGTCGGCGAGGGTGACGCGCTCCTCAGGAACGCGTTTTCAATTTACGCTTGTTCGCGTATCAAAATTCAGGTTTGGATATTTTATTTGTTGTGCGTGCTTAAGGATTTTTTTAAAACTTGGAATGACATTCGACGACGATAGTGTGTCAACATTCTTTCTCGCTTTTGACCAAAATCCCTTATTTAAAACGTTTATTAATGAATTTCAGGTAATTAGCTATTCCGTACATACTCTATTCTAGAGGATGTATAGAATTGAACTGCAAAAACAACATCTATGCTGCTCTAATAGCCTTTTATAATAATTGTGTAAAAGCTAAAATAGACATCCTGTGTATTTCTTCCCGCATTGATCACAGGTAGAGCCTGGAGTTTTAGGGTTTAACCCGATTCTTCCACGATTCCACCCCGCATTGAAGGCCGACTCTGTAGGGTGAAACCCGATTGTTACCCGGCAAATTGCCCTCACTGAGACGTCTGTAACGATGTACAGTTACTTGTTTTGCAGCAAACGCAATTATATCACCATTTGTACCGAACCCATTCAGTTCAGTTTGAGTAACTGAGCCCGATTTCACCCCTAATTTAGCCTACCGAAAGTTTTTCTACAAAATTTGCATGAATTTGGAGTGCGTGTTTATTTACCCGATTTTTAATCCCGGAATCTAAAACAAATATTTCCGGAAAACTCCAGTCTCTAATCATAGGCCAAGGACGTGCTTAATAAGGTCATTTCATGATTAGTTTTTAACTCAAACATCGTCCGACTGAAACCACCTTCGTGGACCGACTGCGTCTACCTTTGATATAAAAGAATCCCAATGCCGATGTAGTTCGAATTTTTTTTTCTCCTTCATCACCTAACGTCGCATGTATAGTTTGTATTTACTGTATCTTCATGTTTATATGAGCCATCATCTTTGTATTCCTTACGTCGCATACATGTTTTTTAATATAATATATTTATCACCACCCTCTGTAGCTCCTAGCGGCTTCGAGGGTAACTAACTAACTAAATAAACAATGACTACTGGCGGCATGCGGCTTTTCAAAGTTGCGATAATTTGCGAAAGCGTTGCGGCGGGGCCACGCGGTGTCGGGTTCCTGGGTAGCTCTCAGTTATTTGTGATAGGGACCGCTCAGCTTTGAAATGTGATCAGTTGCCAGGACGTACCTATCTGGGAGCGAATAAGTTTATCGTAGAAGTATCTGTTCCGCTGATCTAGTTTGTTGAACGTCAGCTTTGAATATTGTAACTTCAAATATACGCCATTTCTCCGTGCCCAGCAAGCAGTTAGAAGTCATCGAATGGGAAAAACATGCTCATGTCGATGTTCTATTGCAAGGTACAGGTGAGTTATTAGCTCGGTCTGTCCAGGCGCTGGACAGTTTGGATGGGTTCCATGTGTTCTTTGTCCATGGGTAACCGCATCGTGCCGAGGCAGGAATACTCATATTCCCCTCACCTTGAGGATTAGTAGGTGGCTCGACAATGATGCTGAAAGGTAGTTTGTCGAGGTAGAACTTGAAGGTGCCATCCTTCAAAACTTGTTTTTGTAGTTAAACCTGATAGGCATATGGTAAAATTACGCTAAAGCACCGGAGCTTGAGCACTATTATAGGGGATGTTTGCTGCGTGGAGCTTCTCTACGTTGTTACCGCTTTTATATTATGTCAGTTACATGAAATACATTGTCAGCATACCTTCATTTCGCATCTCTCACCGGCAATCACATGGTCGAGTCCTTTCTTGCACTTTTGATATGCGTGATTTCGTTTTCGGCTCACTTGTATAGCAAAATTTGGCAATCGATATACCAATGTGCGTTAGGAATTCAGGGTTTTAAAGAAACAGAGTCGAATGACTGACTCCAATTGTGGTATCTCACATTTTCACGAATGCATCTAATTGAAGCGTTAATTAAATTATATCTGCTAATTAGGTACCTCACTGATCAAGCAACTTTAATCCTAATGGCTGCCAAGTCGCGTCAAAATGGAAAATATTCTAATGCAGTTATTTTCTTCTTTTTTGAAAATGTGGTCCAGCTACAAAAAGCACCCTGCAGACGACGAGCCACAGATCAAGCACTTTGAGAGCCACTCAACCTTTGAGCAAACTGTGATTGGTTCCCTAAATATAACCGTGCAGCAAACGCCGCTGACGACACAAGAGGAGCACTACACCAGCGCTGACCAGCAAGTACAGGTTTATTAGAAATAAGTATGCTTAAATACGAAGCCTGTGAAAAGGCAAGTAAAAAAAAAAAAACACGTCCCACTCCGACACGTCACAAAGGTCCCACGTCTACTCTAGATTGTCAAAGAATCGTGAGGTCGACATGGCGAATTTTGGAGATCACTTGGGAAACTTAAATTGCTGAGTGGTCATGCGTTCACTCCATATTGTTGAGATAAGTAGATTTTCTAATACAACTTTTTTCACGTTAGGGAAAACACCCTTTATAAACTCACCAATCATAATCATAAAGCACAGTTGTTGCTGTTACTGGAATGTACGGTAAGGTGTCCCGAAGCCATGGCTTACGGATATACAAACTTCTACCTGAGTCAAGTATTCATACATCGTCCAGTCTGCCCTATACAAAGTGTCCCAAAAAACGTGTCATTGAATTATAATAAGAAAAACTACGCCACCTAGAATCATGCGGTTTACGACATTTTTCTTATTGGGTTTTTGACGCCTCCTGAAGTGAATATCGTGTATCGTAAGTTTAATTATGTAAATATTTGCGAACTGAACTCGGACATTTGCCAAGTAAAGGTCACTTTTTTGCACACCAATATGAAGGGCGTGCCACATTCACTCAAATCCATGATAATTGACAGCGATATTCACGACCTGTCCCATCGGAACAACAACGACAACAACATAGATGAATGGATGATGATGATGTGGAATGTTTCCCTGCGTTGAGTGCAGGACCCTACCCCATTCCAAAATGGAAAAAATAACCGAACATCATGGTTTTGGGAGCACCGGACCATAACGCGCGATGACTTTCTGAGCGCAACCGCGCTCAGTCCGACGAAGGGAGGTTCAAAACCCAGCCCACACAGTGATAGTAGAAAAAGTAACAGTTCCTAAAATTGGGAGAGGGGAAGCATTATCCCAGCGAAAGTCGGACCCGATAAGCCACGCCTGTGGTTTCTCTTTCTGTGATGCCGGGATGGGCTGGGTTTCCAACCTCCTTTCGTCGGACTGAAAAAGATTGGGCTGAAAAATCCATCGCGCTCTATCCTGTGGGAGCTCCGTAGAGCATGACGTGCGACTATTATGATGGGATTCCTGTCAATTATTGCTAATTTGAGTAAATTAGACACGCTCTTCACATTGGTGGGGTAAAAAGTGACCTTTACTTGGCAAATTTCCGACTTTAGTTTGCAAAAATTTACATAATTAAACTTACGTTACACAACATTAGTGAGTTTTAGTATACCGTTGACAAGGTTATCGTGCCTATCGGAACCAATCGCAGTGGTGCGTGACTCAGAATCTTATCGACTGATTGGTTCCGGTTGATACGGTTCGACGCAAGCCACGTTATCAACGGTCTGCTAAAACTCTCTATTTACATCAGGAGGTGGCAAAAACCCAGTAAGAACAATGTCGTTGACCGCATGACTCTAGGTTGTATAGTTTTTTTTAATTATTATAATTCAATGACACGATTTCTGGGACACCCTGTATACAGGGTGCCCCAGGTTGTCTTGCGTACCAACCCTTTCGGCTCAGTAGCATTATGAAGTCTGAAGTATTCCCCATTCGAAAATCTCACAATGGAAGGTACAATATCAGTTTAGATAAAAGTCCGTTAGGCTACGGCACAAGCTATTACTAGTGCAATGCAGCATAGCTGCGATGACTCCTTTGGGAGAGAAACATGCGAGCCGCAGCCTCCTAGTGGTGATAAAATAGTTTATTTACTGACAGCAGTCGATATCGCACTAACGGAAGAATGTTGTACGATACCATCGTACCATTGCCAACGCAACATCTGGGGTGTCCGGGATAAGGTTGTGCTCTCGAAAGCAACGCTGAAAGAAACAATTAGAAATAAGGAAACAATGAGGAATAGAAGAAATATTTACTGGCAAGTACATTTTTATGTGACTGACACCCCTGTATCAACGTGAGTTTCTCCTCATCTCCCTGGTGATGTGAACGCAACTTTTCTCAACTTATGATCGGTGCAAATAATTCATAGCAAGAAGAAAGGTAGATTTTCTAGGGTCTCACGACCCAAGGCGTCATTGGGCGTTTTGTCACTCAGTCTGGGATGTTGTTAGTAAGAACCAGGGAAGCTAACAGCAGCATGCCGCGTGCGCTGGACAAACAGGCATAATGCACGGTTCACACTTCAACTTCTCCCCGTTGCACAGTGGGTTGCCTTACGGCATACTGTTCAGACACGGGCGTTCTTGATACGGAAAACGAGCGTGTTTGACCGATAACCCCTCCTCCCCAGCACGCCCCATTCGCCAGACCGCCATGAGCGGGCAGCAGTGATGAGGTCGGCATGCGAAGCATATTGCGGGGCATGTTGAAACGCATTTGCGGCATACAGAGCACTTGTTTCGCCACCATGCTTTCAACAAAGGCATCCATGATGGAAAAGCAACGGTGACAGCCCAGCAGTGATGCGCTTGCGCTCATTGGTCAACTGCATAGCCGGAGGCAACCTGTACCACATAAAGTTCGGTTAAGCTTTTTGGTGCGTGTGCTTTTTGGTTCGCCGTGCTTCGTTGCCGTGACAACCGTGCCGCGCCTCATCCATAACGTATGAAAATGCAACAGCGTGAACCAGGCATTATTGATAACGGTACCGAACCTACGGTACCTACAGTAAGCGAACACCACTTCCACCAAAAGGTTCCTTAGGATACTGTGCAGCACATATGTTGCGACCAGCTCCCGTGGCGTATTGATTAGGATGATCGTTTTCCTGGGAGGAGGAGACTGGGAGGATGCGCGGGTTCGAATCCCCGCACCGAGTGTGCTGTCTGGGGGTTTTCGGCAGACGAGTGTCGGCCCACGACGCATACTAACCCCCTGTCCCCCAGTCCTTCCTGCTGTCATCTGTCCATGGTTGTATCGCGCTCAGAGCCATATTTGCTTCTGAGCGCTAACGCGGAATTAAAAAAAAAAAAGATATGTTACGGAGGGTTGTTTACCGGGATAGGGGCGACCCGTTCTTCTGCGGCACCGCTCGCCAACGTGCGCTGAGAAATGAATAAGTGTGTCCTTCTTCAGTTTTTCTTTTTGTGCGTGCGTGCGTGTACATGTTCTGTTGTTGTTTCACTGGATTTGGGCATGCGTTAAAAATAACGAATGATCATGTCGAGAGTCATCAGTCAAAAAAACTGACTTTGGTGACTGACTTTCAGGTGGGCAATATTAAAGAACGCACCGCATATGTGACATCGCTATCTTTTATCACATTTCACGTTGCATGATGCCAAAATAATATTACCAGGGGCCTACATTGGCCATTGAGGTGTTTTTCTTTTTTTCCTTGCACGTACTGTCCATATACAGCGTGTTTCACCTAACGTGATGAAAAATCGTAATGAAAAATACAGTTGTCTGAACATTTCGGGTCAGCGCTCTTTACCTCTGGAGAGATTTCACCGTTCGTCTGAGCATTTCGATCAAATTGTATTGCCAAATCAGCCAAGTTAGCTTAAGGGGAACTCAAGAATTATATTGTGCAATTCCCAATACACACAATATTGCGGAGTCACTATTGCTTTTCTGTTGACCTTTCATTGTTCAAGAAAGACAGTGTTAAATTCAGATCAGAGTGTTTACCCTTACGTAAACTGTTATGGAGATTATATTGAAATGTCTCAATATAGTTAAAAAATGTTCTGTTGGAGAACAATAAATTTTTTATTGTTGAAGTTATTGACATAATATTGATAGGTGTTGAGAATTTCCCACCTCGTACCTCTTGGAATTATCTTGAGCTCCTATTTTGTGGATTTGTACAGCTGTTTATTTAATCTGTGTTGAAATGCAAACCCAGTCAGAAAATTCTGTCCTACGGATGTCCATCGAATATACTTTCACGGAGATACGGATATCCGCAGAATAATGAAATTCCGCCAGCGGAGATACTACGGAGATCCACTTGCCCGGGATTCGAACTTCCTACAACGTGCACTTTGCGGACATAACCAGGAGATACGGACAGAAACAGCAGATCTCTGGGATGTAGCGTGTATCTCGAGCGCTTGTTACTTTTTTATGTTTCAGAAATCAGTATACGCTTTGTAGTACAATATAAAGCGTGTTTCCGCCATTTTTTTAACATCTGCCACCGTCGCCGCTCGATTCACTTTCTGTTGCTCCGCTTTGCTTCCCATGAGGGAAAATCGGCGCGGCGTTTCAAAAAAATGAAAAATAGAAAATTAAAAAGAATAGAAAGAAGAAACAGCAACAAGAGATTGGGCCACTCAGCCAAAATGCCTTGGAAATGAAGTTGCATTCACTTCCAAACAGGGAACAGACACTGTACATTGGTGTTCTCGCGAGCTTCTACACATTCGGGTGCACTGTTCGCCTGTGAGTCGAAATGAAGGGTGAGCTGTCTAAGTTTATTTCGATTGCGTGCACAAACAACGTCGAAATGAGAAATTGTTTGGCGTATTAAGTCGGCATAGAGGTAATATCTCTGTGTCTTCCTGCTGTCATCTGTCCATGGTTGTATCGCGCTCAGAGCCATATTTGCTTCAGAGCGCTAAGGCGGAATTAAAAAAAAAAAAGATATGTTACGGAGGGTTGTTTACCGGGTTAGGGACGACCCGTTCTTCTGGGGCACCGTCGAAATGAAGGGTGAGCTGTCTAAGTTTATTTCGATTGCGTGCACAAACAACGGCGAAATGAGAAATTGTTTGGCGTATTAAGTCGGCGTAGAGGTAATATCTCTGTTTCTTACTCATGTAGCTTGAGAAAGTGAGTTGGTTCATGGAAAGTCGAATTTCTGCAGTGCTACATCGTCGCGCGTTTCTCAAACACTAAAATTTAAAAGCAAAAGTCAGCATTTCACGCCTGTCGCATTTTGCCAGTCGTACGACCCATGATTACACCAATATACGAGCACATACTAAACAACGACTGTCTCTTCAAGGCAATCTGATTGCCCGACTATAAGTACAGAACGAGCGTGAGATAACACTGAAATTCTTACTTCGAAGCTGTATATGAAGGTCGTCAAATTCTTAGCCTCATCCTTGGCGAAGTGCTAGAAAAGAAGTTAATTTTCTTTATTATTACGTTGGGGGCAATACAAGTATAGCAGCTACTGGTCACCTCATTATGTACACCCTGCTAGCCTGTGAAGAAACTGGTCGTACTGACACTCGTTACCTCGAACGTGGTCACGAATGTAGGCGAAGAAATAGGCACCGATGTAAAGACTTTCAAGGGTTTCATCTACAGAATGAGAAGGACAGGATACCTGCAAATGTTTCCGTGTCACGTACGACTGTCGGAGCTTGCTCGGATGACGGCAGCGCCTATGAGTCATTCGCTGTCCTAATTGCATTTTTCGCTCAACAGTGTACAGGGTGCACAGAAAGCTAAGTAAAAAACACTCTGGGCATACGCGAAGAGCAGACAATGTAGGCTGTATTAACTTGAGTTCCGCACGTCTGCTAGGTATCTCATCTTCCAGTGCGACATCGGGCACGCAGGTATCCACGAAATCATGATTGGATGGACATTGAATCAGATAACCTCAGTGTGCAGTTGTCCACTTTGTCTTGATGTCATATCAGTTAAGCGATGTTGTGAGTACAGAGGCAGAGGCACGCTATCACTGATATTGCATATTAAAGGGGCACTGAGGTGATCCCCAATCTTGCAGCGTTTTCCAACAAGTGAAGTGAGTTCCTGCTAAGGAATGACGAGCGCAGGTGGCCAACAGAGCGAGCGCGAGGCTCTGTTCCGCACACCGTTGAAAACTTATTCTCCTTGTGAAAACAGGGCATCGCAGAACGAGAGGACATCGTGACGTATGCTACTCCCCTCACGTGACTGGTGACGCGCAGCGGCACAGCTCAAGCATGCATAACCGGCGAGTGAATTGCGAAGAAAAAAACAAATAAACAAGGCACGGAACCTCCAACACGTCACGCAAGAATCGTGTCCGGCGTCTGCGGCTGCGGCAGCTTTCTCGGGCTGTTTTTGTAAATTCGATTGCACAGCTATAACGCACCGCACGGCGAAAGTATTTTGCATGGTGACTCCTCATGCGCAGCTTGACAGACGAGGCAGTATTTCAATTGATGTTAAATGTCATCTCATATCATGGTGGCCACTAAGTGGATATCTTAGACGTGATACTTTGAGTAAAATTTCACTTTTCCTCCCGCATCACGTGACAAATTTTAAGGCTTACCTTGTTCATCTTAGCAAGAGATAAAAATACTTCAGGGACACAGCACGCAATTTTGTTCTTGAACTCCTTCATGTCCTTCAAAAGGAAAGCACATTTTGTTATCTGCACGATAAGCACAGTCTCGAAAGTTAAGTACTTCGACCTGGGACATATCCAGGCTAGTGGCCCGCAGTTCCATTCGGCAAAAAAGAAGTACACAGCAACCTTTTTTGGAAGATGAAGAAAGGGGAGTTTCATCTCCAGGGGCGTTACTCAACCACATTGCTGATTGTGATGTGGGGAACGAAACAATCAGAAACAAAAGATAACGAAAAGAGGAAGGAGCTAGAAAAAGCAGTTTCAGACCAGTGGTCCTTGCCCTTGTGAACATCTTTCTGAGACCCAGAGGAAGGGGGCAGGTTGCAAACCGGTTGCAAACCGGCTCAACTGCTGCGTTATGGACATGGTAATCTCATATGTGGCTATATATGGACATTTCGTACGGTTTTGCTTGTGCTAACCGTGAATTGCTATACAACTAGTTCTTTTTGAGTGGTGAATGCACGCCTTTGTGAGTGCTCCTTGTTTTAACCGGGGGGGGGGGGGGGGGGGCAGTGACTTGTTTGTGGTCGCCCTGATAGAGCTGCGAAAACTTTACACATGCGCGAAACCTGCTCTTGAACAGAGCAACGCCGTAGATGAATTCGTCGTAGAGCGGGATCACACCGAGTTTATGTATTGTCGATCAATGTGCTGTCAACAGTGATGTTTATACCCTGGGCAATGAAAGTAGTAGTACACATGAGCAACAGAGACGAAGGAGGCTCGCTGATAACAAAAATAACTTGACGAGTCCAGAAAAGTAAGCAAAACGCGCTGATTGGACAGCGGAATGCACGTTGCTCCCCGCTATCCAATAGGAGCGCGCTGCTTACATTTAGTGCATGCATTTACATATTTATAAGTGAACAAAGCATCAGCAATATTACATCGTGCAGTCAATGGGAGGAAACTGAAATGCTTCAACAAGCCGTTATAATCAGTCAATTTAAAGGCCGGGATCCATCGTCGAAAAAATAGTCAACGACGTGAATAGCTCTTTTCTGAACAGTTTCAAGACGATTCACCTCAGTGACGCAATAAGCATTCTACCCAACTGAGTCATAGTCGAGTCGTGGGAGAACACTATATTTGCAGAGCATTACAGGGACGCTGAGATAAAATCGGCGAGAACAGCCTCCCAGTTGGGGCTCTTTCGAGCAAAGACATCACTGTGACACTGGTTTGGACAAACCGGTAATTTTCCCACCATTTTGCGTCCGAACACGGCAGTGAATGCTGAAGATGTTCTTAAACGCTTAAGAATTCAGCCTCAGTATGCCGCTGCCAAGGATATAGTTGGAAACCATTCAAATCTTCAGTCGGCATGATTAACGGCAATAATATGGACAACAAAATACGGATGATTAGATGCACGACACGCAGAGAATTTGCATTTACTTCGCTCTAAGATAACCGGTAACTTATCTTTATTCAACTAGACAAATTCGCACTTTGAGCGCTTCCACAATTGTTTCAATGCTAATTCTGGGCAATAGATCTCAACGGATTCATCGCAAACGCAATAACACGACACCGCCACCCCATAATGTAGGGCATTACGAATTGTATGTGCCTCAAGAAAGACTAATAGCTAAAGAGCTGGAAGTAGGTGAATAAACACTTCTTGTAAGTTCGAGGGTTTAAAAAAATACCTTGTACTGCTGCTACGTCTGTAGCAGAACCTTAAAGCGAGATAGACGAACTTCTTCCAAAATCCGTTTATTAGAAGCAGTTGCTCCGAGCCATCCTACTCGTTCTACAACGTTAAAGGACGACGGAAACGAAAATAGGCTGCAAAGCTATTTGCCTCATATTGCGATGTGTACCAAAACAATCCGGAATTCGACTTAGATTTGCGTATATTAGTTGAAACGCCGCCACAATCGCGATATAAAATTCGGCCGTGGAGCACTCTGAGCCCCTGGTGAGCGTCGCCGCGCCGCCGTAGCAGACCACGGAAGTGACGCACGTTGGCTCTCCTGTTGGAGTTCCTGACTTTCATTTCGCTTCATTTCATTTGGTGTTTCGGCGTGCGTCTAATTCCTGCTACGGGGAAAGAACGGAGACGAAGAAGCATGTACGAACCCATCTCTCATAGGATATATTGTCTTCCGACTTCCACGAGATCTCCGAATCAAACATCTTCAGGCGTTATTCAGAATTCGCCGTGTTTGTGCCGGGCAGCCGCACATGCAGCGCGAGAGATATTTGACGTCACGCGCTCCTCAGATTTTCCCGCAATGCTTGGCGCGCTCCATGGGCGATCGTGTCGGGTGGGCGGCCCAGCGCGCTCGTAATCGTCAAAAATATGGCCATCCGCACAGCTTACTTGCAAAATGCTAGTGGCACCATAATTTTACATAATATTTACACCTTGTTCGGTCCCCTTTTTGCAATGGACAAATTTCGTTTCCGTTGTCCTTTAAGAACAACAAAAAACGTTTTTATTCCCCGTGCGCATTCGAGCGAGCTCGCGTCTTCCTCTTCCTCTTTCGTCACGACAGCAACCGATACAAGCCAAAACAAAAAACCCCAACACATTCAAAGTCAATTCTCCACACTCCCCCGCAATGAGCTTGCTCATTCTTGGATCTCCAATGGGAACAAGTGCTGTATTGCACGCCTTAACGTTCCACCGGTCGGAAGTTGCACGACACATGAATGGACGTGTCCGTCTCTACCTGGAAACGTCTTTACGATTCGACAGATCTTCCATAGGCCGCGAGGGACCCTATCTTCCTTCAGGAGAACCAACGTGTCGGTCTGTAAACCAGTTGAGCCTGAAACGCGTTGCCAATGAGCAGTCCGTAGTTCCTGTAAGTAGTCACTCCGCCGCCTTCGCCAAAACCGTTCCAGTAGCGACTCGCGGTACCGCATTGCCCTCTGCAGTCGCTGCTGAGTTCCAGTAGGCAACTGCGCTGAAGTGACGAAGGGTGGCAGTCGCGTCAGCCGTTTTCCAATTAAAAGGTGCGAAGGTGTCAATGGTTCCGGCTCCTCTGATTCCGCATAGACGAAAGTAATCGGTCGGGAGTTGATAGTCGCTTCAGTTTCGGTGAGCACTGTGGTGAGTTCAGGAAGTGTTAAACTGCTCCTTCCAAGAACCTTTCGAAGAGATGTCTTGACCGACCGCACCATTCTCTCGTAGAATCCTCCCCACCATGCAGCCTTTTCCACAATGAATTTTCAATGAAGTCGAATGCTGGAGAAATATTTTTTGGCTTCTTCGCTACGAAGTGAGCTCCATAACTGCCGAAGATCTTTAGGTGCGCGTTTGAAGGTCAGGGCGTTGTCCGAATAAACTGTATGACAGACACCCCTTCTTGACACGAACCTCCGAAAAGCTAGCAGAAATGTCGCCGTGCTCAAGTCCGTGACGATTTCCAAGTGAACAGCTCTCGTGATGGCACAGGTAAACACTACTATGTAAGACTTGCAATCAGTGGTAGCACCCTTGTAGTAGAGAGGCCCGGCAAAATCAACTCCCACCACTGAAAAAGGTTCGTCCTTGGTAACTCGATCCCTCGGGAGTGGTGCCATTGGCTCTTCCGCAGGCTTCGCGCGCCACTTTTGACATGTCAGGCAACGATGAAGCATAGCCTTCACTGCTTGTCTACCACTGATGACCCATTATGTCTCACGTAGCTCAACAAGCGCGTCTCGTACACCTCCATGAAGCAAACGAAGATGCGTACGCATTATTAACTTCTTTGTGAAGTCGTGATGTTTCAGAAAAATAATCGGTTGCTTCTGCGATGCATATCCGTCGCTCTCTTGAAGTCTTCCTTTCAAACGAAGGTTTCCATCTTGATCCAAGTAGGGGGATAGTTTAAGGAGCGGAGAAGTTGAGGATATCCTTCCACCGTTACTGGCCAGGACTTCGTATTCGTCTGAGAAACATTCACGTTGAACCTGACGAATCCAGTACTTTTCTGCCTCATTTATTTCTTCAGTAATGAGAGGCCCAGATACTTTTTCATGTGGTCGTTGACAATTCAAAATAAACCGTTTCATCCACGCTGTTATCCGTAGTACACGAAGGAAGGAACTATGCTTGGTGAGGTCGAAGAGAGCAGATTGATCCCCCTTTACAACCGCAACTGTAACTTCCACCGCCTTCGCTTCAGTATTGACGATGTCTGTGGGTGTTCCAGGAGCTCTGGGCTCTGGTACCGAGCCGACCATGTCAATGGATGACAACCATTTTGGTCCAGTCCACCAAAATTCATCGTTTTGCAGTTGCCTGGGTAAAACACCTCGCGTGAGTAGGTCGGCAGGATTTTGTTCCCCTGGACAGTAGTGCCATGTAGAGGGATCGCATAGGCCTTGTATTTCTACTACTCTGTTTGCAACGAAGGGTTTCCATCGACTTGCATTGGCCTTGATCCAGCAGAGCGCTACACTCGAATCGCTCCAAAATATCGCAGGGAAGCGTTCAACGTGGAGTGCACCGACAATGTAGTGAGTTAGCCACGCTCCGATCAGTGCTGCAAGGAGCTCCAAACGTGGCAACGTAACGCGCTTCAGCGGGGCTACTCAAGCCTTAGCAGCTATAATCTTCACGTTGACAGTGCCGGCATCCGTTTCCGTCCTCAGGTACACAACGGCGCCGTATGCTTGAATACTAGCGTCACAAAAGCAATGCACAGGGTACTTCGCTGTTGGTCCCTCGGTTATAAGTGCTCTGGGTACGGCTATTTGAGCAACGTCCGGGATCCCTTTCGTCCACCGCAGCCATTCAGACAGGAGATCATCTGGCAGTAGATCATCCCATCCGAGTCCTTGCTCCCATGCTCGTTGGAAAAGAATCTTCGCCTTGATAGTGTATGGTGCAAGGAACCCCAAAGGATCAAAAATTCTTGCGGTTGCTTGCAGCAGGCAACGCTTGGTGTCCGTCTTGTAGGTGATGAATTTCACAAGAGAGTCCATGGAAAGCAGAAGTGTGTCCGTTGCGGTGTTCCAGCTGAGTCCTAAAACCTTTTTTGACTTGTAATGAGAATTAGCCTCCGCGTCTTGTTCGCTGCTTCTCCTGAACTCACTCTGTAGATCCGGCGAGTTCGTCGTCCACTTTCGTAGCTTCATTCCAGCTGTTCTGACGACCTCGTTAGCATCTCTGGAAAACCGCTCCCCTTCATTCCGTGTGGCAACGCTCGTCACCAAATCGTCGACGTAGAAACTCTCGTTCAACGTCTCACACAGGGACTTCAGAGATGGATCTGCCGAAGAAGTACTCTCAAAATGACAACGAAGCGTAGCAGCCATAATGAAGGGACTAGATGAGGCTCCAAATGGGACACGGGTCATCCTCCAGACCTTAATTTCTCGTTCGGTGACATCACGTTTCGGCGTCGCAGCATACCAAAAAAAAAACGAAAGGCAACACGATCAGTCTTGTTCAAGAAAATCTGGAGAAAAGCCTTCTCAATGTCAGCAACGACTCCAATCCGTTGTTTTCAGAACCTCATTAGTACTGCCAGCAAGTCAGGATTAAGGTTTGGTCCAGAATCCAAAACGTCGTTCAACGAGGGACAACCGGGAGCACTGGAAGAGGCATCGAAAACGATGCGCATTTTGGTGGTTTCCCTTTCGTGCTTGACAACGGCATGGTGGGGCATGTAATATGTTGGCCCATCCACTTCATGAGGGAGAAGAACCTTTTCTGCATGACCATCATCTAAATACTGTCTGATCGCCTTGTCATACTCGGCAGCCATGTGTTCATTCTTGGTAATTTGTTTCGTTAAAGAAAAGAGCCTCTTCCTTGCTACTTCTTCGTTTGACGGTAAATACGGGTGCACAGTCTTCCACGGCAGTGCGACCTGATATCTGCCGCTCACGTTCTTCATGGTCGACTTGAAGGCTTGAAACACGGCGTCCTGATGCGTCGGGTTACTGTTCGTCTGAATCCCGATATGTTCCAAGCCCCAAAATTTTCGTAATTCATTGCATAATTCCGTTTCTTGAGACTCGACGTTTACCGGCATGACTCCTACGTTCGTACATATTGTAGTTGAACTTGAAGACGATGGGCCCTGTACTGTCCATCCAAAAACAGTGTTTGCCGCTACCAGGTCCTCGCTGATGTGCTGTATCTCGCCAGTAACGGTCCGCCAGTAATAGTCGGCGCCTACAAGTATACCGATGCCAGGCTCACAATGAACGTTTCCAACAGAGAGGTCACCCACACGCATTCCGGCCCGATGAAGGTTGGAAACCAAATCCGTGCTTGGTAGTTGCATTACGTCGTTACAAATATCGTGCATTTCCAATGCTTCTATAGGTAGCTCACTTCTATCGTACTGACTTCGGAGCCAAATCTGAACCCGACGACACTTCCTCTGCCTGGCGCATTCCGTTCCAAAGGTGTACAGCGATATTCGTTCCTCCCCTACTGGTTGACAGTTGAGTTTCTTCGAGAGTGATTGCTTGATAAATGATCTTTGGCTTCCGCCATCAAGAAGCACACGAACCAATTGCCGTTCGGTCTCACTTTCCGCCCAGGCTCGAAGGGTTTGGAGCAGTATGGTGACACCAGCAGAACTTGCAGTGCTTAAGCTTGCCGACGTAGCCAAGGCTGAAGACTCCACGGAAGTAGGCTGGTTTATCGGATCACACATAACGTTGAGATGGCGTCTTCCGCATTTTAGACATCGAAGTCTGCTGACATTCCTACAATCCGTCGAACGATGATACTGTCGGCCGCAGCGAAAACATCGCATTTGGGATTTCAGTTTCTCTTTCTTCTCTTGAATCCAAATTGGAGCGTCACAATCCTCCAAAGTGTGTTCGTTGGATTCACAAAATATGCATTTTGTCGTCTCTGCAGCAACAGTCAATGCAGCCCCGGTCGGAGGAGTCTTCTGTGGCCACTGCCACTGCTTCTCGATCAAACCCTTGCGTCCTTCGGGTTTTGTGGTCGTGTCGTAAACTCTCTCTTGACTGGTTACTTCAATTCTCAGGAACTCTAAATACGAGGTCAAATCCTCTTCCCCATCGAGGTGTTTCCGGTCGTATTCAAGGTTGAGGTCGCTGGGAACAGCCTTCCTTAGCGCAGAAAGTAGGAGAGCACCGTAAGACGTTTGCGCAACGTCGAGAGCTTCAAGAAAGCGGACACCAGTCATGACGGTGTCATACAACTCACGGAGCTTCGTTACTTGACTGGTGACATGTGCGCATCGATGATGAGACTTTTCTTGCTGAACCTTTCTTTCAACAAGTCCAAAGCGATGTCATAATTCTCTGCAGTCAGCGACAGTCCACTCACCGCCGTTGCAGCTTTGTCAGTGAGGTAGCTACGCGGATACTTGAACTTGTCCACCTTTGCAATTGACTGATTGCTGTTTATCGTAGAATCAAATTGGTCCCAAAAACTATTCCAGTTCCGGAGGTCACCCTTAAATCGTGGGATTTCCAATTTCGGTAGCTTCACTGTAACGGTTCTCGTACCGCTACCTGTAGTCTCCAGTGTGCTGTAATCTCCCCCGCCTTGGCCATATCTTCTCGATCCGTCAGCAAGTTCTCGGCCGTATTCCATGTTCAGTTTTTGTATAGCTCGGGATTTCGCTACGCATATCCTGTCCTGGTATGTCTGGGAGCCTGCAATCTCTTCGTCGTAGACTTTGTCGTCCAATATCATTTCTTCAATGGCGAGATTCAGCTCCTCCAGCGCAGTTTCTTTTACTTTCAGGAGATCTAGCTTCTCCTGAAGATCACCTCTGAGGCTGGGTGAATGTGGTCCGTTGAGTAGTTGTTGTATTCCGTCAATAAGTATCGTTGCAGGTGCTCGAATCGCACCTCGCTTCCGCTTCAGACGCTCCCTTCCAAGGGCTGGTCCACGTAGTCGTCTATCACGTTGATTTCGTTGATATGTCGCTGACGTTCGGCTACTCCGGGGTTTCGGCACCAACTTTTCTTTGTAGCAGAACCTTAAAGCGAGATAGACGAACTTCTTCCAAAATCCGTTTATTAGAGGCAGTTGCTCCGAGCCATCCTACTCGTTCTACAACGTTAAGAACAACAAAAAACGTTTTTATTCCCCGTGCGCTTTCGAGCGAGCTTGCGTCTTCCTCTTCCTCTTTCGTCACGGCAGCAACCGATACAAGCCAAAACAAAAAAACCCAACACATTCAAAGTCAATTCTCAACAACGTCTACATAGAAAACTTAGAAGACGTAATAATAACCAAAGGACCTCCGATGAGGATACCATCATCATACGAGAATAAAGTGGTTTGGGTGTTTGCTTCTTCGGTGAGGAGGAGCACGATACTCATGGAGGGTTCCAGAACTGCGACTCAACAGGAGACAGTGGTTAGCATGAGTCCTGGACAGACATCTCGGTGAGGAGCGCTGACAACAAACCTTTTCGATGATTTGTTGGGGTTCTCCATCTCAGGATGCGATACTCTACCACAGTGTTACGCGTAATTTGGTGAAAATATAGGAAATTCGTGAAAATATTACACGCATCAGTCTGCCATGCTTGCAAGAGTACATCCAGCGCAAGGTTTCCGAATGCCACGAAATAACTCTCGTCATTACGTTGTATTACTTCATCGAATGCGACTCAATGAGGCTTTTACAGCCCTGTCGCGTTACCACGTGCGACAAGTTGAACAATCTTTTTCATTGCTTGCACTACCAACCTTTCAGATCCACACTTTCAGTGTCTCTAAATCACATGGTATCTCGCCCTCTCACTGTATCAAAATTTTCTCAACAATCAAGTTCTGCACACCTTAGTACTTTGGTCTTCACTGTGAGGCAATTCATTAGTATTCCATTTCGCCAAGTTGCGGCAGGCAAAGGGGTAGAATGCGCCCCTGAAGATGAAAGTGACCACTCATCATCGTTCAAATAAAGTTGCTATTGTCAGTGTGTGGACCAATGTCCCATATTGGCTAGGAAAAAGAGTTCTTTTTGCACAGGGTGTTGGTGAGCTGGAGTTCACCATATACTGTGTCGTCACGTGAGATATCGGGAAGTGACTGCATAAGACAGCACAGCGCGCGGAGATTTCACTCCCATCATCTTCACCGCGTTATCACGGCGAGTCGGCGGGCGCTGTATACACTTGGCCGCGCCAATTGTTCAACTGCATTTTAATTAGGGGCAAATTAGTTCAGTGAGTCATTTAATTCGTCTGTGTAGACGTCAAATACTATCATATTGGGGCTTCAAAACATATTGTAATCAAGAGCTACAGGCTGCTGATATATAGATATAGACTCCAAGTGAAGACGGTTTATTAATGACTAGGAACAGCCGTTTCCAGTTGTGTTTGATGTGCGATGCTAGTAGCCTCAATGCGTGCGGTGCTAATAAATTGCCAGCTATCCAGTTCCCTCCTCTGCTCCCCGCTTACCTCATATTTCACACTCTGGTATTTATCGTAGCATGCACGGAGAACGAAACAAATCCGTGTGATTACCTGAAAAAAAGAACCATTAAAACAAAAACAAAACATTATTTCCGAGTCATTACAACTATAACTACGTTGATACCTCTACGTGCGTACCAAACAGTTCTCCTGCCTAATGTGGCCAAATGAGGCCGTGTATGGGCTCGTGCATGGGAAAATTGGACTGTACCCGGGGCAACTTCGACTTGTGCGAGTGTGGGAGTGGTCTACAAAGACGATGGCGTTCATCCAGATGGGGGCTGAGCACCGTGGAGGAGCCACAGCCGAGCAAAGAACGTAAGATCGTGACGTCTTCATGTGAAACACTACGACTGAGTCTTCTCAAAAGACTATTAGAGCAACGGGAATTCTGTATTCGCAGGTGGGCCGTACGGCCAAGCGGAGATCCTGTAGGACAGCGTATGCAATTGCTGTACGACAAATTAGCTAAAATTCATTAATTAAGCTATTAATTAGATGTTTTCTCTGAAATACGAGATGGCCGAACTGGAACCATTATTATTCAAATCAATCGTCCTTATCAAACATCATTATTATGATGTACCGTAAACATAAACATTCTGTAAACATAATTATTATGTTGTGTAGATACGTTATTCTATCCGTTAAGCTTAACGGCCGCTGGCTCATGCATAATGGCATTCCACTTGCCCGTACGTCCCAGTTCCGGAGGTTTCCTTCTAGCATACTCCTTAACATTTCTATGGTGTGCGCCAGTTAGCATTGTGACGTTATCTTTTACCGGCATGTCATGTTCTCCCTATTAAAAAAAATCTGCATGTGATCCAATAGGATCCATATAATATGTGATTCTATGCATTGAAGGCAATTGGGTCCCATTCATGAGACCTTACTAGAACCCATTGGTAGGATCTCACAGGACCTCATACTCATTTACATGCGGGGTCACATTAGTATGACCCCATTGGTTAGGGTCCTATAAGGTGCTTTCTGCAATGAGGTCACATTTGTACTTCAATATGCCGCACAAATCGAAATTGAACACACGAGTTTAAAATGCATACGCAGCACAATAATATGAGTAGTAGTGAATGAGCCAAGTGATTTAAACAAAAAGCCCCGTGTTTGACGCCGTTTTTTGTCGTACAGGAAATAATCAGGTACAGTCGTCAGGCTTCCCTTGTTAAAACGACAAACGTTCAACTGCAGCCCCACAGCGCAACACTTTTAAGTCATTCCTTAGCAATTAAGGTTCATGTCCAGTATTGAACTAGAGTTGGAAACTACAAAAGTAAAGTTGTGCTTCTGCACATACACTTGCATATGGATAACATGTACTTCTACTGATTAGAAATCGTCACACAACATTGTAGAAAAAGGTTGATGTGTGCTTCATCCATCACAAGCTCACTAGAACTATCTGCATTAAGAGAGTATCACTTATTGCACTACAGTGGAAAAGCAACACATTTGCCAAGAATATGCTGGTTCTTCCAAAATATACCTTTATTTATAAAACCATAAAATTCTGTATGGTAGAGAAACCTAAGGACTGTCTCTGGAATGTTATGTAAAGGGAAGTATCAAAACAACCTGAGTCTGTTGGTTAAACACGTCAAAATGTTGGAAAATAGCAACACACGTTCATACTCTTTACAAGCATAATGCACCAGACCACAAATAAGCTATCGTTGCCAACAATGCTGTACTTGTAAAATAGGACTTCATGGTTCGCTGCTCAAGTGTACAATGCTAGCTTTTGGTACTGTGTAAAACACAAGGTTGTGCAATGCAGATGATTAAAAAATGTATGAAAAAGCCGAAATAGGAGTATCACAGTTATGCCCACATGTTAAAAAAACAACTAAAAGGTTAGGTTTGCACTAACAAGACAAGTTTAAAAGCAAACAGCTAGAGCTTTCTAGTTGTAGTAATGCAACGCAATGTTCCTAAGCTATAGTTAATAAGGGCACTGTACAAGGTGGATGCTCTAAAAGGTCAGTCACATTTTTGCACGTGACACAATACTTACCTGACACAGAGACTTCTGCTGCCTCAGAGTAAACAATGTATGGCAGAGAAATCTACGGAAAAATTTTGGTTACCAGGCACTGAGTAGCAAAATACAGGATGAATTTAGCAAAGGTTACACATTTTGATCGCATCATAACAATAGAAAATGACGTTTCTTGTACTTCAAACTTTGAAGACTGATAGTCATTTGGCTGAAGTTGTATGCATGTTTTTTTCAAATGCTATGACTATGTAAAAAAAAAGTGCCCCGCGCATTTCCTATGGCCTATACCGCCCGCAAACCGCCATTTTTTTCTGTCTGCTTCACGTTCACATCACCACGTATAGGTGGCGCTGCCTCGAAACCCTGCATCTAGTCTATCTGGCTGTTGGTGGTTCCATAGGAGTTGGTTCTGCTTCGTCTCCAGATAGCGCCACCTATATGTGGTGATGTGAACGTGAAGCAGAAAGGAAAAAATGGCAGTTTGCGGGCGGTATAGGCCATAGGAAATGCATAAGGTGAGAATTTGCCTTGCACCTAACTTTTTTTCTTCTAAAGAGTGACAGCATTTGAAGAAAAATATGGATAAAACTTCAGGCGAATGACTATCAGTCTGCAAAGTTTGAAGCGCAAGAGACGTTATCTGCTATTTTTAAGACTCTATCAAAATGTGTAACGTTTGCTAAATTCGCCCTGTATATGACCACACAAACGTTTGTCTTCGTGCATATTCTATGCGCTATGCCGATGTGAACGCCACAGTCTTGCAAATGGCTGTGACGGCCTGCGCCCTTCAGAGGATATAGCATCCTCTGAAGGGCGCAGGCCGTCACAGCCATTGGCAGACCACCGTGTTTACATCGGTATGGTGCATAGGAAATACATAAAGACGAAAGCTTGCGTGGTCATATTTATTCTGTTTCATAAGTACGATTTTCCTGTCAGTTTCTCTCGATTGGCCTCGATTGGCACGAATTCTCTACTTAGTGGCAGCGGAGGCCTGTGTGTCAAGTAGGTATCATGTCACATGCTATCATGTGACTGACCTTTTAGAACACCCACCTTGTACTTGTGAACTATAAAACTTCTGTAAGTACCCCATGCAAATGGATGGATAAGAACTGTCTCTAGTTTAACAAATACAAACTATGTTCCACGAAAGGTTACATCCTAAGAAAGCCCAGAAGTCTTTCTGCGACTAATATTGACTAGTAGACCGTGCCGTACATACGTGACAGCACCTAACCTCTGAGTAAGTCACACACTCAAATAAGACTGCACAAAAATGCAGACATTCAGTCCTATGTAACAAGGTCCTCTTCCTTGTTGTTCAACTTAGTCAGGCACATGCTGCGTCACTATGCTTCTTTCTGTGGAGTGCAGAAAAAGTCAATGATTGTAAGTAAGCGAAGCTACCACAAATGGAAACTGCATTTAAAACCAGTCGATCCCAACCAGGGTGGCGCATAACCCGGGACTTCCACGAGGCTTGACATTTGACATTATGCTCTGCGAGTGACAACGAAGCGTGGGTAAAGGACACAAAGTACTGACTTGCAAGTATTGTACTACACAAGTGTAACCAATTGTCAACATTATAGCATCTTCAGAGACGCGTCTTCCGTTCACACACATGATGTGAGGGGGTGAAGAAGCACAGTGCCGCCTCAAACTTGTTAGGCTCTTGCAAGTGTAACTTGATAAAATGCTTTTGCTATAACTGCTACCCCACTCATTAACTGCTGACCTGTATGCATTGTATGCAGTCTGTGATTGGATGCAGAAATCGTCTCCTTTTGTGTGTGCTTGTGTAAAGGCATGAGAATATAACTTTCAGAAGTGATTCGGGATAACTGCAAATCCCTTAGATTTTCTTTCAGTTCTCAGGCAAAAGATGCACATTCTAAGAGGCGCAAATGCTAGCTGGTTTAGAACTATTCTAATCCTCAGAGACAAGTTAAAAATCGCAAGACAACGCCACACAAGTCACAAATCTGAAGTCACTGGTCATCGAGCATACGGTTGCATTACAGCTCCAACCAAAAATACATTACGCGCGCTTCCATCACACTCTTCGTTGTACACTGACCATGCTTCAAAATGAAACATCGATGACGACATACATGGGGAAGGGGTGCTGTGTTTATTTAAAAACTGCATTAAGTACTCGCAAGAAGAAAACATTTTCCTTAGATTCCACGTGTCCGATTATGCGCCATATTCTCGGAAATCCTACAGTCTGTACATGGACAACATTTTCCATTTGCGGAGATATATGTCTCAGCATCAAGGCGAACTTATGGGGGTGACTCAACATAAGGTCCTTCTGCAGGTTTCGACTGCCATGACAACAGCGACTTACCCGCAGGACAATGTCATGCGTAACGCTGCATGAGAGTGAAGCACAGGTTTTGTAGTCTGCTGTCACAGCACATTTCAAGAAATTCCTAGAAAATTACTTAGTTATTCTGAATGAAAAATTACATTACATTATGCCTCCTACCACTTGCACGAAAATGGATATTTAGTCCCCATATAGTATAGAGCTGTTTTATATGATGGACGGTTCTTGGGTGGTAGATTCGTCAAACAAGTGCTGGCGCAATCATCGATTCCACTCATAGCAGAGCAAATTAAGAAGCGCAGTTTTACGTTTCTAACCTGTATGTTTGTGCTGGTAAGAACAGAAACAGTGTGCACAATGCTCACCAGTGCTTCCCGCATCTGTTGAATTTTCTGTGTCTTTGCCAGGTCCCTTATCTTAGCCCGGAGAACATTCCACACGAACGCCTGCTGATCTTTCTTTTGCAAGTTGGTCTTGCGTGTCTCGCAGTACTTTTCAAAAAAATCTGGAGAAAAAAGAAGCATGAAAATGTCAAAATTATTGTTATGCCCACGTAGCAACTACAACTTACTATACAAAGCCACAAGCTTTCTCCCATCAATACAATCCTTTCCCACTGCACCACATTTAGCAAATCTGTTCGAAGGTTGCCCGGTTATGCTTTTGCCTAACAGACCCGCGATTGAGAAGATGCAAACTGCCGCATCCCTCACGGCCTTTTTTTCATTTGCATTTGCCAGAACATGGTTGAATTTGTCGCATGGCACCCAAATATTATTTCCCAGGTGGATCTGAAACAAATACGAAGTGCGAGAAGGTGAACTCTGTATTGGTTGGTACATCAAGACATGATGAGGCAATATGATGGAGAGAGGAACAGAAGGCATGCACGGGTAGCAACTCACATATCAGCGCCTCAGCATTTGATTCCGTTAGCACAAAAAACCAGGCTGAATCTCTTTCCAGCAAAATTTGAAGAAATTATTAGCGAAATTCGAGGTGGTAATGATAACAGAAACTCATACCACGGTCCTCCACTACCGGAAACAGAAACTAAACTGACTGTCTGGCAGTGAATCCAGGTAATGGCCATTTCTGTTGTACCATGATATGCGCAACTTTTCAAATATTGGATCTGAAGGGACCATCCTTCGCATACCTACTCACCTGAGTCTTCCTAACTCCATGACATTAACAGATGAGACCTACACAACATAGACTCCACTCCCTCTGCTCCACCATAGCACGAGGACGACAGTGCCGTATTATTATTTTTTTAGTTCTCCGTGGCTATGGCAAAATAGTTTACTACTCAGTGCGTCCGCCTATGAATGCCAAGTTGCTTGAAGGTTATACACATCTTGAGTTGCTGAACTCATTGTCACTGAAGACATGTTCCTACACATACCCTGGTTTGTTTCATGTTCCTAACGTACTTAATATTTCTAACCTGGCCTGGGCAGCAACCCATACTCCGATCCCTTACCAAGACTGCTTCTGGCAAGAAACTTGTCGAGTGAGTTGTTCCCGATTTTGTTCTAATACGCTCGGTTGCTAACGTAGCGCTGTCCGTGTGTCTTCTGTCCGTCTCCCCGTTGTCTCTCCAGTTTAAAAGATGATATAGTTCATGAATAAATTCATCTGTATATAATTCATGGAAATATCTAGATAGTTGTTCTGCTGAGACCATATTTAAGTCAGCAACAACAAGTAATTATGTTGGAACAAATGTTGTTCCTCAGTATTGCACACTGAAGATGCGCATTTACCTGTTCATTCTCGATCACAAAAACCTGTTTGCTGCATTCACTTTCATGATGGGGCTGTGCTGTGTCATAGCTTTGAGTTGAAGGCAAGCTGTACTCAAATGTTTCACCCACATCGGCCAGAGCTGTAGTGATGGATGAATCGTTGCCCCTTGGACACTCAGGTTCTTCGGGATTTTTAAACGAGAGATCATCATTTGTGTCCTCTCTGGAACACTAAACCAAAAGTTTTCAATTTTATGCACAGGGTGTTGCACAAGAAAGAGACACCTAAGTATGTACAGGGTGGGTGCCCTAAAAGATCAGTCACATGTTCGCATGTGACGCTATACCTACTTGACATACAGACTTCCGCTACCATACAGTGAATAATTTATGCTAGAGAAGTCTACGAAAAAATCGTGGTTACCCGGCACCGCATAACAAAATAAATATGGCCACGCTAACTTTAGTCTTCATGCATTTCCTATGCCCTATACCGATGTAAACACGGCGGCCTGCCACTAGTTAAGCTCAGCTTCCGCCTAGGGCCGTTAGCGGCGTGGAAGAGAGTCAATGGCAATAACACATCATTTCACTCACAAATACTGCATCTTTTGTAATATTTCTATGAAATGTTTACCCCAGAATACAATAACAACTGCCAGAAAAACAGTTACTCATCCAGATTGTCCACCTAAGGAGGAGGAGGGAAGTACAACGGAGAAAACAGCACAGAACATCCAATATGTTGGTGATTATTATTAGTTGATGGATCCGAACAGATAAGCTGGCAAGGAAAAATGTGTGACCGCCCCCGGTCCCCGCCCCCTCTTTTTCTCTCTTTCGCTTACTGTTTCCATGCAGAGTGGTAGTGTCCTGGGGCAGCTATCGATAGTGCTGGCACTACAGAATACGAAAGCGTGCTTGCACAGATTGAAAGTTTTCAGGTGTCATATAACTGGGGAACACTTGAAGAAAGTTTAGATTACTTTGTAAGTAACACAAAAAATGTTGCCTTCCCTAGGGAAAATTTTCAATGAAGTTCAAAGTTCAAATAAGACAATTAGCCTAATTAATGAGGCACACTCATTCAAACCACCAGCATGGGTGGTAAAAACCTTCACAGCTGTCATGCAGAAGGTCTTAAATTTTTATGTCACGTAGATTTTTCTAAGGGTTAGGGGTCATGCTCATGCTATGCACTGTATAACCCAACCGTTGTCAGGGGAAAACTTACGGTGATGGCACTGACACCTGGTGTGTGTATCGGGCGCGTGACATGTGTGGAAGCCTTGCCTGGAACGAAATGTCCATGAGTAAATAAAGTGTTGAAACTAGTAGTTGCGGAACGTGTAAACCTTATTTCCTGAAACTTTTTTTTTTCTAACAGCAGTTTGGCAATCACAAGAATTAAAGTGTATGTAGAATACGAATGACTTACCCAAACTGAACACCTCTGACACAAGGGCTGCCTGCAGTTGGTCGTTCTGCTCCCTAAGTTTCTTGACCATGCGGTGAAGTGTTTCTATTTCATTCTTCGTCTCCTTGAGTTCACTTTCCGCCACCAACCCTTCATCATCTTCTGAAGTCGATGTTTCTATGTACCGTTTTCTTCAATGGCCATGTCATGTTCAAGTTTTTTCTTGACTTGAAGAGCTCGCAACCGTGATGACCGCTGTGAGGAAGATACATGCATTCTTCGAGTCTGAATATGCAGCATAGGATGTAGCACTCATTACATGTTGAATTACATAGTTGAATCTGTACTCATGAAATTATTTTATAACTCATTTAGTAATTCTGAACTTATTGCTAATTAATTAAAGCTTGCTTTTCTTGCACACGTCATACTTATTATCTGCATGCGTCAAGAGTCAAAATGGAACTCTCACCATCTTACATCCCTCGGGCTGCTTAAAGGACCCGAAAAGTGAAAAATCATGCTATGTTTGTTTGTTTTTCACATCAATGTTTTACTATACGCAGGGTGCAACTTGTAAGTTGTTGCATTACTCTTTAGATCCACAAATTTTGAACATGGCTCAAATTGAGTGGCACCTCAACTGGAGCGAGCACTAATCGTTAACAGTGCAACTTTGGTGGTCGCTCCTGATTGGCTGGGTGGCATAGCATCATAATTCGTACACAACAAAGTTTATCTATATTGTAATTACTACAGAGGATAATTTTATGTCTCAAATTAACTTGTAAATATTTTGAAGCATGAAGTTGTTAATCACTGCTCATTGCACATCATTTGACTTCCTGAAGATGTACTGCATGCGACATCTATCTTAGTCACACGCAGCAGAGTTTGCTAGTGAAATCACTTGTCGGTCGTATTGCATTCCACACTTGAAAGTCCTAGAGATGGCTCGGCTATTCGCACACCTGCCAACCTGACCAACTCAAAATTCTGGAACTGCCCGCAGCACGACTAGGGAGAGGGGGGATGAATTAATGTTGTGCATTCAAAATAGCATTGCCACTGTATTGCGATTCCTCTGCGTTGTACCTAACAACTGTGGGGTGGAGCTGTGTCACATTATCGTTCCTTCCGTCAACCACAATTGCGAAGACGCACCTGTTCAGGACATTGTATTTCGTGTGGCTGCAGCCATTTCATCGATGGTGGCAGTAGTCTTCTATATCTACATGTGTAGTGTTTCGCTCTGTTACTTTTTGAGAAAATTTTCTGCAACAACAGTCACATGTGGTCACTTACACTCCGCGGACAGTTGTGCTCAACCTGTAAAAAGGCACTTGACACGTGTGAGGGACACGTGCGAGTATACTTCTGTTTGGAGAGTGCCATTGAAGGAGACAAAACTACTGTACAGGACTGGACTAACGATATAAGAACAAATCTCCTCAAGAAACATGGACACAATGAAACACGCACTACGACCTCTCTAATTCTTCAGATATGCGTAGCTTTAAAAAAGTGAGAGAAGAAACACCCAAGGTCCTCATTCTCCGGGAGATCGGAGGGTGTGTACGTACAATTTGGAGACTGAATGCAATTTGGGAGCATCTCGAATAATCTGGGAGGGTCGGCAGGTATGTATGTAATGTTCTCAAGTATGGACAAACACATGACGTCAATTTAGGAGGTGTCCGAAATTACCCACAACTGCTTTCACTTTCTAAGTTCCTTCAGCGGATGGTATGGTTGTGCAATACTTGCCAGAGTGACAGATTCCATAAACCACGCAATCCTTGATAGCTCACTTGTTGAACACTGATCAGCTCACGCTACAAGCTTTCCGAAAGACAAAGTTCATTTGGTTAAAGGTCTGATAGAGACTAGTTCTTTTACTATAGTGGTGTTCAAATTAAGAAGGAAAATAAATCGAGTCCATCAGCTCGCCAAATAATAATAATAATAATAATAATATTAGTGCGACGCAGATACGATGGCTAGACATACAGACATCACTATCCCTCCGCCGCCAGATAATGTAATCTATTGCACTCACTCTGCTTCTGTATTGCCTGTTAAGACACTGGCTACATGACACTACATGGCCCCCCATTTACTTAAGGTAACTTTACATGATGTGACAACGTAATCAAAGACATTTGGAGTGATGAATAGCGAGCCTGACTCGAATTTGTAGTAGGAGGTACATCACAAGAATCAGATGAACATTTTCTTGAATTTAAGAAGCTTGCTGCAGCTTCAATCCTTGCTGTAAGGTTAGTGTCTACAACTTTGTAAATTTAAAACTCTTAAAAGCAGCTCGAAATCAGTAATTCATTACTGACAGTGCCATGACAACTATGGGTATAATTGGCATGACTAATGGGTTTATGAAGGAACTGTGGAGGCAGGTTGCAACAGCAAGTCAAAGAAAATTTGCTGAAGAAGCGAGAAATTGAGAATTACACTGCCACATGCATGTGCAACAGTAGGAGGACAGCAAAAATAAACAAAATGAACATGGAAGCGGGGTGTGCGCGCGATGCCCATGCGCATCCCGTCAGGTCATCTTCCTCCGCTACAGAACTAACTGTTTCGATGAAAAACTGCATACATTTGACGGAACTTTTCGGCAGTCTTGTAACATTTACCTTGGATAATGTGACATTCCTTCTTTTCTTTTTTGAATCGTGATAGGAGAGGCGTCAAAATGCACAGAGGACACGTGGGATGCAGCGACGCATTTCCAAAACTAAACGGACGCTCCCACTGTGATCAGAATTTAGAAATGAAACTTGCCTGTTGAGCTGTATAGTCTTCGATTTCTTCGCCAGAACTCTGGTCCTCCACGTCAAGTTGACTTCCCATTCTCGCTGGGGGCACGGCGACTCTCTTACTCAGCAGCGCGTTGGCCTTCTCTTTTGTTTCTGCTCCGAATGATATACAAGTGAGCATATTCATCCCTAATTTAATGACAACTTAGATTACTTGGAACGTACCTGCGAGACCGAGTATTTGGGCCGCATAATATCCATCTTCTTCGGGATTTTTCGCCGACACCCACTTGACAGAATAAGGACGCGTCTTTACGAAATCATCAACACGTTTCGGATAGAAGTTCTTGATGTCCCTGACAGGCACGACAAGACGCTTCCTATCATTCACAAGGCACACGTATGCATACCAGGACGAAGCCATCCTGCTGTATATTGTGAATGCCGTTGATGTAACAAAAAAAAAACGCGCGAACACCAACAAGAAACCGACAGTTTTGAAACGCAGCAGTCATGCAGATGCAGATGCAGCGGCTCAGACTTGCCCCGACTTGGCTTGTCTGCGGCGGTCTTGGTCTTGACTTGTTTTGACATAGCGGTTTTAGAGATGCGCATATTTTCTAGAGATTTTACACTCTGGTGCATTTAAAACACGATTGCATGCTGTCAAATTGGTCAGTGCCAAATTTATTCCATAATGAGTACGATACACAATGCATATCCCCACAAAACGAGAGTCGCATTTCCACTTTCGGTTTCTTAATTGTGGTCGGTGTTTGTGCGTCGTGCAACGTTGTTTTAAAGTCCCGTGTACTGCCCCTGCCCGTGTGAACATTCGATATACTGACGTCCGCATAAGATATGAAATATGGAAGGGTTCAGAAAGAGGTATCTGGAACCTGACCAACCTTTCGAACTCCCATACAAAATACGCCGGAGACTCGCAGGTGCGCCATCAGAAACTGCGTCTGTTAGTGAACAGTCGGAAAGCGTCACACAAGACGTTGCAAACGAAGGTGAAAGCTCAGCGGGTTGCAGTGCATTCCCAGAGCAACGTTCCTCCATTGAAGAAGACTGTGCCCCTTGCAGCGATAGTAGTTCCTACCGGTATCAGGCCGAAGCAACCAGCTCGTCACAAGCCGATGACCGGGGCACTATCATTGAGACTGCAGGTAGTGCCTTTCAAGAGCCGGAGCATCGTGAGGGCGAGAGTTCAGATGCCGACCCGTGTTTTGGATTTTTGGACAGTGGTTCGCGACAACAGTTTCGAGGCAACAAAAATTTCACGAAAGCGGATGTGGTACTGCTCGTTATGACCTATGTATCAGCATTTAATATCACATGGATGCAGCTAGATGGTCTTCTACAGCTGTTGAGCACGCTATTTGGTGTAAACTGGGACTTGCCAAAGTCACCCTATCACTTTCGGAACCTGTGGAAGTCGTCTGGACACACTTACCATTTCTACTGCAAGCAGTGCTTTTCCCACCTTGCAGAACGAAACAACCAGCCAAAGGGACAAGACAAAATGATGTGTCCTGAGTGCCAGAGCGAAACTGAAGTTGGATTTTTCACTGTAATGAATATCGGTGCGCAACTACAAGATATTATCCGTAACTTCTCTCGTGCTCTTGCCCACACATTAGACCAAAGGCACCTTTCAAAACGTGGAATGCAGGACATTGGTGATGGCCGTATATTTCAATCACTCTACAAAAAAGGCAGAATTGGAATGGATGATGTGACGCTTATGGTCAACACGGATGGCAGCCCAACATTCAACTCTTCACGTTTATCAATTTGGCCAATCCAGGCAGTGGTTAATGAACTTCCAACAAGGTTGCGGTGGCAGAACGTCGTCATGTGTGGGTTATGGTTTGGGAAAGGCCACCCTGCCATGCAACTCTTTTTGAAGAAGTTTGTGGACGTTGCCAAGAGCATCCCAAAGATAACATGGGAATGGGCTGGCCGTCAAATGAATTCGGGCGTCCATGTGCTTTATGCATGCTTCGACTCACCTGCAAGGGCTGCGGCACTTAACTCGAAACAGTTCAATGGACATTTTGGCTGTACATGGTGTCTTCATGAAGGACAAACTGTTAAAGGTATGTTCACAACTCTGTCACATATGCAGCAGATCTTATCTATATACTTTGTACATGCAGAATAACGGGCAATATATACAAATGGTACATTATTGGTTGTAATTTGCAGAAATGTTTGAAATGCTGTCTTTGACCAACAATTTATGCATTCATATTGTGAGCACAAGATCCAATATCTGTGGTTCCTATCACTGCTTGTTGAGAGAAGTGCTGCATACTGAGTCATGAGTTCAGCTGCTGCAAATTCTGTGTACACATATTAGTGAGTTCTCACTGTTTGCTTGATCCACGCTTTGGACATTTTGAGCTCTGTTGTTGGAGTTGTTCAACATTCATTCACTGCAGCATGTTAGTTATCACATTGATCAGTTTATGACGCCACGTTCTGTTGTATGCAGGAACAATGAAGTACCCTGTCGAAGATGTGCTGCCTGAAGAACGAACTGCTGCAACAGTGGTACATGACGGGATTGCGGCTCTTCAGAGTGGGTGCGACTCCCACGGTATTAAGGGGCCATCGGCTTTAGGACTTTTACCAAATTTTGATGTCGTCTGGGGATTGTCAGTGGACTATATGCACGCAGTACTGCTGGGTGTGACAAGGCAGATCACAGATCACTGGCTGCGGCACACGTCAGGGGAGCGTTACATCGGTGCACCTATGAAGATGAACACTATTGAAGCCGTTCTCACCACAATAAAGCCACCTATTTCATTTACACGTCTGCCACGTCCACTTAAAGAGTTGAGAGATTGGAAAGCCAGTGAGTGGAAGAACTGGCTTCTTTTTTATGGTCCTGTTTCATTGAAAGGAGTACAGGGAAGAAAGTATCTGCACCACTTTGAATTACTTTCAGAGTCTGTATTTCTGATGCTGAAAGAGACAGTTTCCCTAGAGGACATTGACAAGGCCAACAACCTCCTCGTGAACTTTGTGTGCAATGCAGAGACGTTGTATGGCAAAGATTTCATGACTTTCAATGTATACCAGTTGCTGCACCTGCCAAAGTGCGTTTCGAAGATGGGCCCTTTGTGGGCTCATTCATGCTTCCAGTTTGAGAGTATGAATGGCAGACTTCTAAAATTAATAACTGCGGCGAAGGGTGTACCTCTTCAAATTGTGGAACGATACTGCCTGCAACAGAAAGTTCAGTGCCTTCTCTATTCGAACATTTCCTCTGATGCTGCAAAGACCGCATGCGCAAGAATTTCTAAAAAGTGGACCCAATGATGTGTACGACTGCTACCTTAGGCAAACAACGTCTCAGTAACCCCTCTGCACAACAACTCACACCGCAGGAGACGGCAGCACTCAACGAGAAATTCGGGCACAATCAATGGACAACCACTATTTTTGAGCGCTTGACAATGAGTGCAAGATCTCTGCATGCAAAGACATATGCAAGGCCAAAAAAGACATGCACGTCATATGTTGTTTTTAAATCTCAAAGACTGTATGGCAGAATTGCTAAAATCCTTGATGTACAGCATGGCAGAGAGCAGAGTTGCTGGCTCATCTGTGAGCTCCTTAGGGTATCGAGCACATCTCTTCCGCATATACATGCTATCTCTGACGGCAATGTTGGACTACGTATATGGAACCCATCAGAGGTGCAAGTGTGTCTGTTTGTGGAGACCAGGGGACAGTCCTTGATCTGTGACATTCCCAATGACATTGAGACTGACTAGAACACATTACAACCAAACGTTTTTTGTAGCTCTTCTGTACGTGTACAACTTACGGGTCAATGTCAATGTAATATACGTCTGTGTGTGTGTCAGCAGTGCCTGTAGACCATGTGGTAATGTTATCTTTCCATCTCTTCGTTTACATTTTTGTCCTGTGATATCATAATCTCTACTCAATATTGTGATACCCTGTACAGCTTGTGAGAAAAGTTTACGGAACACGGCACAGGCGTATTTCTTCATCGGGTTGGCATCCTGTTGATATCAGGAAGAGATCGAATAAGAAGTGGGTGACTGCCTTTTCGGTACATCGATCAGTATCTGTGTCGGCTGCTGTTTGCAGCTAAGATGTCGCCTCAATGGCAAAGTGTGACTCCCGGGTGTTCCTTAAAGTTCCAAGCTATACGACAAACCCAATAAGGAACACACAAAAGTGTGGTAAAGCTATTTTTCCCCTTTCTCACTCCCGTTCTCCTTTTTGCTAGACCTGGGGTAGCCAATCAGATTTATTTGTGAATCACCTTCCCATCTTTCTCTTCTATCCATTACCATCACTGTTAAAAAATTTCACATCGTATTAACATGTCAGGTAAACAAAGATGTCGTCAGCTGAGTAAGTGTGGTACACGTAATTATATAGTCTATACAATAAATGTGATGACAAACACTACGATCATCTTTATAGATCTCTTCTAAATGGTTTGTGGCTCACATACACATAAAATAGTCATATGTGGCTTTCTATAAGCAATCACTGACCCTTGCCAACAATTGTACAGCTGTCTGTAAAATGTCCATAAATAATGTTACAATAAATATTCCGCATATTCGTTCATATATGCTGTTATAGCAGTATGTTGTACGTTTGTCAGGTCATTATCAGGTGATGTCCTGCTGTTATCAGTCTGTTCGTAAGCGAAAAATATTTCTGGTTTAAAATGTGCCATATTAAGTACTCAGCATGATTTAGCGCCCCACCCACTTTATTTATTTTTGGTTCCGCATAGAAACAAACATACAACAGCAGTGTAACAGCAGATCAACTTTCTGTGACTGACATTACATGGTTTTGCTAGCGATGACCCCACACGAATGGCTGTGTGTGATCCAATGAGCTTATTATAGGTCATCCTCAGTCTATTAGGTTCACATACAGCACTTCTATGGGGCCTCATAAAGCTCCAAGATGTATGGTATTGGGTCCACTAGGGGTCACACAAAACCCTTCTTGCGTTTCCTGATGGATCGCATAAAAGATCACTCGATCCACAGGCCACCCACCAGGAACCACTTGAATCTTATTCATTCAACCAATAGGATTCAATGACATTTTTTGATAGGGCTAGCTCTGCCATGATTTCTGTTTGCCATCATGCTATCCGTCATTATGGCGGTTGCCAGAGCACATGATTTGATAGTTTGATGTCTTCCCGTGCTGTCTTCGTGCTTTCACTTTGGGTTCAGCAGTACTTAGCTTTGCATGTAGGGGAACGTCAACTGCGGACTTACCGAAATTGCGGTAACTGCGTCGAGGCTTACCACAGCGCCATCACGATTGCCGCCACCAAAGTGGACGACCAACGCCTATGTGTTTCGGAATCCGGGGTCTTGCGTGTGGTATGTAGAAAGCTGACGACAGTTATAGGATAATGTGAAGGAACGTGCTATTGGTGATTTTCTAGCGCCAGTGAACCAAACGTGTAACGGAAGATGAAAAGTTTTGGCTGTCTCACCTGAACAGAACGTGAGAAACTTTCCAGGATACTTTATGTGTACGAACGAGGTTTAACGGTAATTCTAAAAAAAAAAAACTCTTGAATACTGCGCGGTGTAGCAAGAGGAACGTGAATATGAGGTGAAGAAGAGGGCTGGTGACGCGAAATGAAGCAGACGTATTTTAATGTACTTTACCTGATTAACTTACTTGTAACTTATTTAACGTAATAATAACTAATGCCAATTTCATATTTGTCCTTAACAGAATCGTAAAATGACTGTGCATTCTCGTGCGCCGTGTTTTAATGTCTCCCTAGAGGTGGAAACTGACACGCCACTTTTGCATGGTGGAGGAGCAGCGATATCAAAAAGGATAACGAAAATTGTTTAATGAGGAACACGAGCAACTGTACCGAAGCTAGGTCAGGTGCCCATATATGCGTTTCCTAAGAATGATGCATATTTCTTTTTAATACCGGGCTATGCAGGAAAACTATTTCTTTTCCTAGGAGTCATCGTATCCCTCTCCTTTTACGACGAAGAAATACCTTCTGCATCAGTGAAGGCGGATACTGATAATCAGTCATGAGTTGTTTTCCACACGCTTCGAACAGCCTCGAAGCCAAGAATGCTGCCTTTGACATGGTAATGACGCCTGAAAGTATAACTGCATAATTAATGCACATTGCAGCACAATGTTTAACATGAGTGGGCTTGTATTGTAATGCAAATCATTTTAATAGTATTAATAGTATTACTGCAATAGTTTTTGTATTAGAACAAGTAGTATTAAAATGTTTGTTAAAGAGTATTTGTATTAGTACTATAATACACAAAAATATGTATTACAGGCATTAGTCCATTACTCATAAAAAAATCTAATCATTCTTGGCTTTCACACTGACCATTGCCCCTGTACGACTCAGCTCAGTATGCCATGAGAACAACGGCAGCCTGGGCCTTCAAACCAGATCATAGCATTACACATTTATACTGTTCTATTTTTTCCCGCTGGCTTTTTCGCTATAATGCTGGTGACTCAAAATCCACCAAGCATATGGTTCGGGCCAGTTTTAGGCCTGAATAAGGCTATGGGTTTTGGTAACATACCTGTCCTGTAGGATAAATCACTTAAAAGGGAGGTCGTAGGCCTTCCCACTATAGAAAGCCGTGCGATCCAGAGCACTAAATTTTTGTGGTGTTTCGCGGTGAAAACTGTATTTTTAAGGTTAAACATCCACTTGAATTCATCTGGCGGAACGACTTTCCTTTGCAATTCAGGTGCTCAGACTGAACCGACGAGCACTTGATCATTACTTTTTGGAGAAAATGCTTTTCAAGTCAGATTGTATGTAGCGGCCTGTTGTGTAATAGCACAGGAAATGTATGTGCCGAAATAAAGGTTGCATGTGTGTTGGTGTTCTCTAAGGGCAAGTTCTAAAGGACCTGATGTGTCCCCCGCATTAACAGTGTATTACAATAGAGTGTTAGTTTTACGTACTATAACACGCGATGAAAGAATGATGAACGATGAAAGAAGGAGGTCACTGAAAAGGGTTAGCCACCTGTAGGATTCGAACCCACACCTTCGTTGTGTGTTTATCCGTTATTCTGTGTTCCAGCCTCAGCGCATCAATTTCCATCATAATACACGGTTTCGAAAGTATTACTGCATTAGTATTGTACCACGCATTTTCACCCTGTATTCTATATATCTCTTATAATACAAAACATAATATTACCGCCCAGCCCTGGTTTAAGCATCAATCTCGATACCATTTTTCATGTTATTATAAACCGTATTGTATAACTTCATGTGACAATTTATTAATTTAATGGTGACATTTGAAATAATATTTTATTTCATTACTTAGTATTAATATTTAATTTGTACAGCATTGAACTAATACTGGAACGAAAAGTGCCAATTTTTTTGCCAGTTTGCATGTTATTTGCAACTTTTGCCATTCGTCTATTATGAACTTGTGGCTGTCCCATGAAAGCGAAAGGCTGACATGTAAAAATGTTTCTCGCTTTTTACTAACTGTGCCGGTACTGAGGAAAGGAGCTGGTTTCGCTTCACCTCGTGGTCATGTGGCCTGGTACAGACCAGATGAGAAACTGGTTTTGCACGACTCTTTAGAAAGAAATGTTTGTGCCAGTTCGAACAGAGGTTCGAACATGTCAATGACCAACTATTATTCTTATTAATTATGATTATTCGAGGTCACTGTCTTAAATGTGTCCGTTCTCGGGTCCCAATGACGCTTTGATAGGATGCTCACTGAGCATTCGGGCAGCCTTCACACCAAAATTGTCGTCAATTGCCATTATAAACCTCATGCCTTGTCCTGCAAAGCGTCGGCACCACTAAGATCAAAAATGCTTGAATTGGATTGTGTTAAAACGTGCTCAACAAAGTTCTGTACTTACTGAACTTTTCGCCGCACACAAGGAATTTGTCAGAGCTTACGTTTCCTCTTGCCGATGCTGTTGCGGAACTCCAAAGTAGAAATAATCCAATCAGAAACATTGCGGCAGATATCGGTGTGATCCGAGAAGCAGTAAAATTATCTACTGACGCAGATGAAAATTCACCTATTCCACGAAGACGGTAAAACTGGATTCGCTTATGTGTAACCAGACGCCGGTATTAATGGTAGCGCAGCTGTCATCCATATTTGGCTCAGGTCATAAAGTGTGTGTTTTTTCTCGGAGACGGAAAATGGAAAATTGCGCTACGATCTATACGTTCAGCTGCGTCCCTTTTTCCTTTCTTCTCACTCCAAACCCGTACCTTTAGCCTTGCATCTCGGCAAGATGCCCGTTGTTTTTGACATTCGAATTTTACTCGTCCGGGAATTTTCCGTAACTGCCATGAACAAAATATAAAGCATCAGGGAGACATACTTTTGAGTTCAACGAGGAAAACGAAAGTGCTAACATCTCGTTTCCATTTTACTGCGACATAATCGTGAGCTACCAATAAACAATGCCCAGTGAGCAATGATAAAAGAGGAAAAAGTTCAAGGGTATTAATATCGTTAAAAAAGACGCGAGACCTAGTGCGAGAGTACCGAAACGACGACACGCACACACAGGGTACTGTACTGGCAAAGCAGGCTTTAATTCCTGTGCACAGTATCCTATAGCCAACTATCTCTGCCTCCCCTTCTCTTGTTCTCGTAATGGAAGTAAGGTTTTGCTAGTTTATCTGTTAGTGATAATGTTTGCAATCTCCCCGCAAAGATAAGCGGAAGGTATACATACAAGCACACAAGCATACAAGACGGCAATATGACATATTTGTCGCCAGACTTTTTTTCTTTTATCGGTTTGGTTCTTGAAACAACAGTGCATTCGATTTCCTGTTGTTATGTACGGTGTGCTAAGGTGTTCTGCCAAATTTCCGTATTTACTTTTGACAGCTTTTATTTTTGACGGCTCCCGAGCACAGTCAACGCACTCCTTTTTACTAAACGAAACATCTGCTTTTGTGGAGTCTGACGCTCCCGCGCTCCCACCCGCAAATCGGAGTGCCTTTCCCGCTTTCCACTCTCCTCTCCGGTTGGACCCACCTGCACCTTAATGAATCCATTTAAGGCACACAGCCGGATTGGAAGACGGCTCTCCGACAAAAGAACGTTCAGTAACACTCAGAGGCCTAGAAGCGCTTTGCACAGGTAACGCGCACGCATCACGTGCACACTCAACGCTTTCTTGTCAAAAGGAGCAATGAGGTGGCAATGAGGTGGCATTTAACTCGCTCGAATTCTTTCCTGGTCTTTCAAGCTGTCCACCAGGGGTCACCATGCAAAATATTTTCGCTCTGCGGTGCGTCATAGCTGCGCAATAAAATTTACATAAAAAAAGGCCTGACAAAGCAGCCGCGGATGACCAACACCATGCTCACGTGACGTGGTGAAGGCTCCGTGCCTTTTTCTTCGTTTTTCTTCGCTGCTCATGCGCCGCTTATACATGATTGGGCTGTGCAGCTGCTCGTCTCTGGTCACGTGAGGGTAGTAGCATACGTCACGACGCACTATCGTTCTGCGATGCGCTCTATGCACGAGGAGAATGATTTTTTAAGAGTGTGCGGAACTGAGCCCTCGCACTCTATAGTTAGCCTACGCTCATCGTTCTTTCGCAGAAAGTCATTTTATTCGTTGGAAAACACTCTGCACAAAAAAAAAACAAGAAAAAATCGGTGGTCACTTCCTTCCTCTTTTAAAGACCCGTGAAGCAGAGGCTCCGGAGCGAGGGACAGGGTTGACTGAGCGCGATCTACAGACCAGCTAGATAAAGCGTCCTCCTCCTTCATTCAAGTGTTCAACAATCTGATTTCTGCCCAACATGTTCTTGACCATATTTTAGTGGAATGCGAAATGCAACTGCTGTTTTACACTCTATGAATTTCGTGTTGGGGTGTAACCTATTTGAAACCGTTAAAAATAAACGCTCAAGAATAATCGCGTAAGTGTCCACCGTTAAAAATAAAACGTCCAGAATATACGCTTAAGAATCCACCATTAAAAATAAACCGCGTATCTATTCACTTTTAACAATAAATTCTCAAAAATCTACGGTTAACAACCTATCGTTAAAAATGAACTGTTCAGAATCCACCCAATTTGATTGGTCGGTGTAGTCAAGTGGTATAGCAGCAAACGGGGTGTCGTTGTCCGCTCTGAAAAATAGTTCTCAACTTCCATTCGTCGTGGCTTGGCCGAACCCGGATGATCCTTGTGACAGCGCCACACCCGCGGCAGAAAATAGTTCCAAATGTCTTGTGAGCTTTGTGTTGACTGATCAGACGTGGCACTTTAGCTGCATTTTTTTCTACTGGTTTTCGGCCCAAATTTGCTTCGTACCATGAAACAACTGCACGGACACGGTGTTATCTTTAGTGTGCTTGTCATCATGCAAGAAAGCTGATACGCTGTTATTCATGTGTGTGTCGATAAAGCCGTGGGCCACATTGCCAAATGTTTAGGTGTTTACTTGTTCTGTTATTGGTGAATCTCATCATAAATCATCATTGAAGGAAGGAGCAAGGAAGGCATCGCTGTGCCCGATCGGATTCGGATATCGTGTGATATCGTGTACCTGTGCTGCTGCGTAAACCCGAAGTGTGTAACAGCGCCTCGGAAAATGCCGATGTTACGTGGAGTTTCATGTTATGCTGCCTGCGCTGGTGACGGTTGAGGAGAGAATTGAGTTACCACGCCGCGATCTTTATTTTGAATCATTATTTTCAAGAAGCAACAGACACATGCCGTTCACTTGTTTAGTCTCATGATCGGATTTGTGCGCAGTTTGATGCAGTGTGGTGTCATTTGTGAGCACCGTAGTCACAGTGAATTCGTAACGGGATAACTGAATTTTATTTGGTAGGTTACATACTAGATATAGGATGAAATTAAACTCTCCGTGCGGCCACGCCTCCGCTTTCGTTCGTGTCGCGTTGTTCTCTCTCTCTTTGTCGGGCGTCGGCTGGGGCGCCTCCGTTGTCATCTGATACCTGTATTTAGAGAAGCAGCGATGCCTGGTGATAGATTCTTAGTTCGCTAACAGCTTGGTCTGCTTAGTTACACAAACTGTAGACATTCTGGCACGCAAACACAATGGCATGGAATTAATGATAATAAGCCATTCCCTGCTCAGGGTGCAGGTGGTCCCCAACATCTGTTTGTTTTCTTTTTGAGCACTCCCAAGTCTAAGGCATTTTACACTTTGCAGAGGCTTTCAAAACGCATGGTTGTCGAGTGTCAAGACGTGGGCGCTTGCAACAAGTTGCTATGTTAAAACATTGAACGTATGTGGTCCATTTGTTGTTTGGAAAAAGCAGATGCAATGCAAGGGACTGAGCACTCTGGTGCACTTTTAATTGCAAGTATTTCTGCACTATGTCTACATTACATCAGGTGACGCGATCGATTTGTTCTATGAAACATCTCACTTGTTTTGTGCTCAACAGTATGACATGTAGTAAAATTTGCTGAAGAAGCGAGAAATTGAGAATTACACTGCCACATGCATGTGCAACAGTAGGAGGACAGCAAAAATAAACGAAATGAACATGGAAAAATGCAAAGGTTTAACCATACCCACAGGCTAAACATGTATAAAGTTTAATAGCAGTAGAAATAGCAGACAGGAGCAGTAAAGGGAGAGACAGGTTTACTACAAAATAATCAAGAAATTTGAAGGGCACCTATGTGGGATGCAAGGTAATAGAATAAATGTGTTGAACTGATTAATTGTTGCACGAAGCAGACACTTCCCCATGATAATACGTATATTACCGGCAAAGTGTTAAATCTGGCATTCAATAGAATCCCCCCCCCAGCCATTTTATAAACTATTCGAAATGAGCCGGCAAAGTGTGAAATGAAATTCATTTCATACAGTGTCTAGGCATTCTATAGAATATGTACAGAACGCGTACGCTGTGGCAGGCAAAGTGCGAAAATGTTTTGTTTTCATAATGCAAAATATAAACAAAACTACCTAAGTCAGTAACGAGAGATGAACAGTGTACTTGTACCCACTCTGGCCCTGTGTTGATGCAAAAGGATACTCAAAACTAACCAAGTCACAACGGATGAACAGTCTATGGGCGGACCCACTCTGGTCGCATGTTTTTGCAAACAATACACACCAAAAATAACAAAAATTAGAGATTTCACTCGTCAACAAGTGTTTACTGCCGAGAAGAAACATTTTTCATACTTTGCCCGAAGCGGCTTTGGCAATGTACAGAATGCCTAGGCAGAGTGTGAAAGACGTTTACCAGGAAGCAGACTTCATACTTTGCGAAAGAGATCTTGGTATTCAGCAGAATACTTTGCCGGTAACATATGCTCCAGTGAGACCGACAACTGCAATCTGAAGAGCACAATCCTTGTGGCTACTCAGAAACATTCATAGTGTTACAAAAGGACATATACATTATCAGGTTTTAAACAAAGCGGTACTGGCCAATGTCATTGTAAGCGATTACTTAGTCAGACTGACATATGTAGTATACGCTGCCTTCTACATTCTCTTCATTCACAGGTGATGGCTTTACTGATTTTGAGAAGGTAGTGGCAGTGGTTGCCACTCGATGTTTCATGAGCAGGGCATCCTCATTTAATACGCTCAGGAGCAATTACTTCGCAAGATGAAAGTTACATGTTATAGTAATGCTAACGCAAGTTTAAAGGATTAAAGTTATGCTTGCTATTTGCTATGAAAGCAGGGTGCACGTCTTTCACTTACTGTTAAAATATATGCAAAGTGTCAGATAATGGTACAGCGCCTGTTCTCAACTTCTCAGAGGAAGTAATGATACCATACGTGGTAGGAGGAGAACGCCTGGTTTACTTGTGCACATTGCCGATTCTCCGCACTAGAGTGCCCACCATAAACCATCCCAAAAATCTGTCATGAGTATTGCAATCCCCTGCCTCAGTCCACCATACAAAATTAAATATAGCAAACAAATATAGTGCAGTAGGCATAATGTGGATCATTCCAATTCAGGCAAGTTCATGTGATTGAGCTCGTTCATGGACCGAACTGTTTAGAAATAACAGGTTTGAACCACTATAGTTGCCCTTTGGAGCCGAACCCTTATAATCAAACTGGAACATACCTAACACTTTTTTCTTGCTCCTACAGATCGCCACGAAATTAAGCAGCTAATTAACGGACTCAAAAAACATGTTCGGTACACTACGGTCGGATCTCAACTGAATTTGTCAGGCGGTTCCTTTAGCCTCCTCTCACAACCCATGGCAACCTTGTCAACAAAATGTTTGAGGCTAGGGTGTATCCCTCAGCGTTAAAAATAGCAAGGGTCATACCTATATACATAAAGGTGCTAAACAAGGAGTTCAGAACTACAGACCTATAGCTATTTTTCTGCCCCTAAGCAAGACTGTGAAAATGCTAATCTTAAAGCGCTTGCAGCATTTCTTCGATTGTCACAAGTTATTGACACCTTTTCAGTTTGGTTTGTGCAAAGCAAAATCAACAGAGTTGGCATTTGTGAATGCAACAGAAGACCTAAAACAAAACATTGATCAGAAGCTGCTGACTATGGGCATATTTATTGACTTAAAAAAGCATTTGATCAGTTTGATCACAGCATACTACTAAGGAAGCTCCCCAGGTATGGTGTATGTGGCGTCCCCCAGAGCTACCTTAACAGCAGATATCAGTATGTACAGATCTGTGAAGCATAGTCACGCATGTTGCCAATAAACAGTGACATTCTACAGGGGTCAGTTTTCGTCCCATTTCTCTTCCTAGTATATGTAACCGACGTACTGGACTATTTACGAGTTACATGTATATTATATGCGGATGGCACAAACAACCTTGTCGAGGCTAATGATAGACGCTCATTATTTTCCAAAGCTAACGCAGTTCTTCTGAGGTATTCAACATGGTTATCTCCAAACAGAAATATTGAAAATGCCTAGTAAATCTAGCTACATCATATTTCATCCTTAACAGGAAGCAATCGCAACTACTCACTGTGAACTGCATTTTGGGGACGATGAGATAAACAGATTCTCGTCTGCAAAGTTTCTGGATGTGTTACTGCTTGAGCACCTTGATGGAAGCCACATATTCTGGATGTTTAGACCACGATTTTTCCCGGTCTTCTTGCACTTGCAAAAGTCAAATGTATTTTACCTACCAGAGTCCTTCTGATATATTAGGCATTGATCCAGAATCACATAAATTATGCATTTACTGACTCACATACACATCCCATTTGAACAGATTATATATTACGCAAAAAAGGACACTTAGGATTGTGCTATCGTTACATCCTCACGCTTCTGTTAGTCTCACCTGCCTTGCACAACATGCTATTGCACAACCAAGGTCAATTGAAACTCTATGTAACAACAGAAATTGAGGGTGGGTCAGGACACCCCCCCCCCCCCCTCCGTAAACCCACCCGTCCTCATAAACGGTTATTAAGGAATTTTTGAATGAAAATATATGATAACAGAAGCTATCAAATCCAAGCTTAGCAATGTGCCGATGTACTAAACATTTTACGTGCCCTCTCTCACTCCTCATTCGGCACGGGCCTTCTGTCATGCCTGGTCGGGGTCTTAATCCTTTACTCACACAAGCTCACAAACCCAAGGTGCTGCACGTTGACCCTAACGACCCGCACGAAGACAATGTCCCAGCTGGCATGGGAGGAAAAAATTGTCCCGTGTAAACTGATGGTGCTTCCAGGCTGCTTTATGGTAGCCTCATTTTATAGTAGACGTCATACTTTAACGAGTTATGTTTTAAGGGGAAAAGACACATTTTAGTGCAAAGTTCCGGTTTTAATATATGGGAGAGCTGGTGGGCCAAAAGCTGGTGTAAGTTGGCAAAGTATGCCATTCGAAGTTGGGTCACTCTCTATTATCCAGGAAGATCTGCAAGTATTCTGCGTTTCCAACTGCTTTTCTCAGAAACATGAAGCATGGTTTTGTGAGATTTGTCAATGCAAACAGAAGGAAGACAAAAGGCTGGTCTTGAGGCAGAAGTACTGCCTCCAACACTGTCCTATGTTTTGCCAATCACCCCAGTGGTCACCATGAGAGACACTAGACAAGCACACGGTTGGGGCATCCCTTCCCACACTAGACCGTTGTTTCCGTCTTATTGCTTCTGTAACATGTGCAACTATTTGCTAGTCATCAAAAGTGTACATAATATCTAAACTTGAAGAAGCCTGAGCTTGGGCACTAGGAATAATAGCAGACACTCACACGGGGCTGAGTATTGCCACGAATCATCATCGCGAAACTTCCAGGGCAGTCACGAAACGGTACATCTCATCCCGGCGCATGCTGAAGAAGAAGCAAGAAGCTTCCAGACACATCGCCTGCTCTCTGGCAAACGCACGTGCTGTTTCTAGACTTTTCGGCGCGACGCTTAAATGCTTGTGCGCTCCAAGCTGGAGCATTCATTCTTTGGACTCAGTTGTGTTCAGAGAGCTATCACTCTTGTGTTTTGCTACCAAGTAGTCTAATAAACCGTTCGCTGTTTATGCGACGACTCGCCGAACCATTTCTCTTCGTGACATTTCTGGTGGAGTTGCGGGGCATTCCTTGTCCAACGGCCTGGAAGACCAACTGCGACAAAGCGGAAGACAGCTTGGTCTGCCTGCAGAATTCGGTCCATTAGAACCCCCTAAACGCAAGAAGAAGATGACTGCGGAGACCAGTACCCAACTGGCGCAACCTGTTGCCACGCCCATAGCCCCTGCACGGTCGCCGAAGACATTCAGCGGGGAGTATTACGACGACGTGGAAGATTGGGTCGACCAGTATGAGCGGATCGCCAAGTTCAACAACTGGAGTGACGACCAGAAGCTCGTCAACGTCTATTTCTCCCTGGAAGGCACCGCGAAGACATGGTTCGAGAACCGGGAGACTTCGCTCACGTCCTGGGACGTCTTCAAAAGCAAACTCCGCGAGGCGTTTGCTTTTCGACAACGAGCTGAACGCGCTGAACATATGCTCCAGAGACGGATCGAGCTGCCAAACGAAAGCGTTACAGGCTTCGTCGAAGATGTGTTGCGGCTCTCCCGGCGAGCTGACCCCAAAGTATCCGAGGAGAAGAAGGTTCAGCGACTCATGAGGGGCGTAAAAGAAGAAATTTTTCGCGCCCTGTCCCGGAATCCACCCGCCACGACCGACGCTTTTCTGGACGAAGCCGTCCGCATTGAGAGGACCCTGCTCTCTCGCGCTACCGTCAACGAACGACACCAGGGCTACGAGGCTTTCTCCACGACCGCTGGCCTCGACGTCGGATCGCTCAGACAGCTGATTCGAGAGGTGGTACACGAAGAAGTACGAGCTCTCCTCTGTTCTGAGAAGGCTCAAGACCCTTTGTCTTCGATCGGTGCGATCATCAAGGACGAGGTTCAGCATGCAATCCAGACATCGTCAACCGCCAACCCCGACGCCGAAGTACCGAGACCAACCTACGCCGCCGCTATGAGACAGGTGCCACCTACTCGTCCGTCGTACTACGGAAACCGTTGGACGCCTCCTCGGCCTGTCCAACCTACTCAGAGCGTCCCGCCACACTCTCAGCCATTTCGCAAAACGGACGTTTGGCGGACTCCCGACTTCAGACCGCTCTGCTACCACTGCGGAGAGGCCAACCACGTCTATCGCCGATGTCCCTACCGACGACTTGGCCTTCCCGGTTTTTCACCCGACGCCCCACGCCCCCAGCGCGGTAGTCCCCCCGCCGCAATTGAAGACTATCTACGGCAGCAGAATGCTTCTGCTGGCCCACGACGCGACCTGTCCCCGAGCGTCCCCCACCGCAGCAGGTCGCCAGGAAGAGCACGTTCACCGTCACCGGCAAGACGACCTGTGTGGCGCAGCCCTAACGGGGAAAACTGAAGACTGCACTCCGGGAGGTGAAGCTGCGGACCGACGACAAGTTACAATTCCTCCAACTCGACGAACAGCAACGCAGCACCAACACGACGCTCGAAAAATTACCAATAACCTGAAAATACTCATCGACGGCCATGAGATGATTGCGTTAATCGATACCGGAGCCGACGACTCTATTATAAGTGGTAGGTTGGCTAAGAAGCTTCGGAAGGTGCAAACGAAGTGGGATGAGCCTAACATCGGCAATGCTGGTGGACACGTCGTAACACCGACTGGCCGATGCACGGCAGTCATACAAGTGCGTGACATCCAGTACGTCGTCAGCTTTGCCGTCTTGCCGAACTGCCCACGGGATGTAATACTCGGAATGGACTTTCTAGTCGAAAACGAAGCAATCATCGACTTCAGAAATGGAGTTATCTCTTTTAAAACGCCGGAAACAGCAGAAGACAAGTGGTGGGCACGAATAACCCCGGAGAAACGCGCAAACACGGACGTAACCGCCGTGACCACTCAACTGAGACATTCATTCTTTGGACTCAGTTGTGTTCAGAGAGCTATCACTCTTGTGTTTTGCTACCAAGTAGTCTAATAAACCGTTCGCTGTTTATTTGACGACTCGTCGACCCATTTCTCTTCGTGACAGTATGGAATTTACCCACCAGCTTGCCTGCACTTATAATTAACATTGTCTGTGTATACTACAACCATTAGTTATCTTTTCCAAGGATTCATGTTCACCATGTGCACATTAGCCAAAATGATGAGTGTCCATCTTGTGTTCACACATCACACCAAATTATAATATCATGATGTATGTAAGCTCATACTTCTTCACACCAAATTTCATGAAGTTGTCAGCCAGAACTCATGAACTGATCATGGCTGGGAAAGACAGTACGAACAACAGGTTTTCACACTGGGTGTTTATCAGATGATCGATAGAAGAGGCAAAGCGCTAACAAGTTGGTGCATGATCAAGGAGGGGAACCCCAGAGAGGGATGAAGAGACGACACAACAAATTCTCAAACGCAGCAAAAACCGGAGGTTTTTGGATATATAGGGCAAGTTGCATTAAAGTTTTTTGCTGTGTTTGAGAATTTGTTGTGTCATCTCTTCATCTCTGGCTCAGGTTCCCGTCCTTGGTGTTTATCAGAAACTGGAAGGAATGCAGAAAAGAGGACACACATGCACAGCTTGTATGCTGCTTTATTTTCGAGATGAAGAGAAGGTATTATGTGCTTACTAAGTTATTGGATCTTCACTTCCAAAAGACATGGACCTAGCACGCGCCATACCTGTTGCGAGTTTCATTGGTGAACCAGTTCTTGTGTCTCATTCTAAGTTTCAAGTTTATTTTTATAAAGTGCCCATTAACAACCTATAAGGTCTACCTAATGGTGCACAACGACCTAAAACAAAATAATGAACATTAGAAACATCATAAAACAAACGGCTAAACAATAGGTTTTACAACACTATATAAAACAAGCTACAGGGCATAAAAATGCTGACACCGTGCTCATGATAAAAGTGATTGAAATTAGTCATTAGGCATGTTAATGGACTATAGTCACTGTGTGTAGCGGTGTAAAAAATAGGGGAATGACATAGCCCCTTTGACGGCACATTAAAAGAAAGAGACGATAGCCGATAGGTACAATCAAGGAGGGAATGAACTCTGCAGCACTCTGTGCAGGAACAAAAGATCATGAATAGCTCAACGAGATAATAATGTTGGCGAACCTAATTTTTGTAGCTAGAACCTAATTTGTCTATCATAGAACAATCTGATGAAAAGTTACTGCACTTTTTCGATTGCTTGTTGTCTTGTCAAGTCTAAAGAATTCCATGCGGTACAAGCAAATTCTAGATGTGGCACAACCAAAGTGATGTACAGACGTAAAAAGCAAGAAGGACTCGAGAATAATTTAGAAACGCGGGCAATAAGACCAAAGTTTCTCATCGCTGCAGATGTTACTTTGTTGACATGGTGAACAAAAGATAAGGAGTGTTCAAGATGAACGCTGAGATCACAAGTAACATCGACACGTACAATTGTTAAAGTCGAAAGATAGTACTTGTGGGTAATCCAATTAATTTTCCTTGTGAATGAAATCATGAGTGTCTTACCCTCATTAAGCATGAGTAAGTTTTTATAGCACCCCCCAATAACAGAAGTATGTAATATCATCCTGGAGCAATATACAATCTCTAATTAGCATCTAATTTCTCTCAACAGCTTCAGGTCATCTGCTTATTGAAGAACATTTTAATATTTCACACAAGTTGGCAGGTCATTCACAAAGATGTTAAAAGGTAGGGGACATAGGTAAGACCCCTGTGGTACACCTGCGGATACATTATAAGAGCATGAATAACCGTTGACACGAACAACATTCAATCTGTCAGAGAGATAAGGGGCAAACCATGAGCAAAGTGGATTACTAATACCATAGCGTGATAATGTACATAATAACAATGGGTGACAAACCGAATTGAAGCCCTCCAAAAAATCAAAAGAAATAGTATCAACTTGTAAACCCGATGCTACTCTTTGTCCCATATAATTAAGGAAAGTGACCAAGTTTGTTTCTACTGCTCTACCAGAAGTAAAGCCATGCTGGGTAGCTGACAGCAAAGATTTAAAAAACGACGAAAGGTGGATGAATGTTATCTTTTCGAAGAACTTCGAGAAATGAAAATAGCGATATCAGCCGATAGTGTGCCGAAGAATTGGTGCGACCCAGATTCATGTACAGGAATAATAGATTTTTTCCATATTGATGGGAACACACATTGTCTAAGAGACCTATCAAATATAGTTGCTAGTATGGGAGCAAACACTGAAGCACAACGTTTCACAATGAAGTTGGGTATCTTGCTGAAACCTATATATGCTATAAAAGACCTTTCAGGTCTTTTATAGCATAACCTTTCATAAGCAAGATCATAAGCAAGACCTTTCAGGTCTTTTATAGCAAAATAAACATCTCACTCAGTTATGTAAATGTGTGACAGTGTAAAAGAAGTTGTCGGAATGCTGGATGTACACTTTGCTCAATTGCAAGGGGAGTTTTGCTTTGTTCAAACCACTTCAGCAAACTGCTTAGCAAATGCATTGGCAACTTCAAGAGAGTGAGTCACAGAGGCGTTGCCTTCTAACAGACACATACAACAGGTATCAGACGACATTTTGATTTTAACATATATCCGGAACATTTTAGGATTTCTATTAAGCGAACCCTCTACAGGAATCATCCCGTCTATATAAGCTTTTTATTTGACGACGAACAACTGAAAATTTATTGTGCCAGTAGGAACTGCTCATAGCGACATATCTGTGGTGAAAATGAAGCTTTCTGCGCATGAGGCATCTTAGTTTCCTAGAAAACCAGTAAGGGTATCTTCTCAATTTGACTTCACATTTTGGAATAAATCTGTCGATGCCATCAAGAACTAAGCTGGTAAGATTAGCTGTGGCAATATTAATGTCATCAGCATTTGTTACTGGAGACCAGTCAGCGTTTCCATAAAATCTGCACAGCTGTAAGTAGTCGCCTCTACTGTACTCATAGCCCTTTCTGACCTCTGGATATCGTCGATTAGCGGTAAGGGGAAAAATAGTGATCAAAGGTGGATGATATTTGTCAGGCTCAACTAATGTGGTTGAAGTAGTTATGATGGGAATTGATGTTCTGAGGCTGGAACAGATAGAAAGGACAAATACATACAAAGCCTCAAGTGCCTAAGAAATTAATGATGAAAGGACGAAGTCACTGAAAAGGTTAGCAAGCTCTATGACTCAAACCCACATCTTCTGGATTACTGGTCCAGGGCTCTTATCAATTGAGCTAAGCTAACATACGTCCCCAGCGACTTCCAAAGGTGCGTCATCTGAAGGGACAAACCAACCACTACAACTGGCTAGCTTTTGAGTGACTTCCTTCTTTCATCATTGAAGTGGTTATTATGTCTTTCATATGAAAGTTGCTAATTACCAAATCCAGTGTGTTGGAGGAGCAGTTCTTAAACATATTTGACAGGACAAGGCTATGGTAATCGAGAAACTCAAGGAGATAAGAAACCTTGAGCCTTAGTTCGCCAGTTGAGCCTTGGTATTTCGACGCAAACAGACTTGTGATTACTAGGACCCGGATTTTTAAGCACGAAAAAATCTTGTTTTTTGGCACCTATATAAGGCGAAAAAAAAAACACTTAGGCACCAAAAATGGCATTATAGACACCATAAATTTATTTATTTTTTTTACCTGTATCTCTGAAAGTGCAAAAACGAAGTGGATAAATAAGTTACATCTGCAAGAACAATATATGACAAATGAGAGTTGTGGAAATTGATGTTCTGAGGCTGGAACACAGAGAAAGGATAAACACACCAAAGCACAGTGACTTCCTTCTTTCGTGAGAGTTGTGACTATTTCTCTAACATTTTTGCTGCACGAAACGCAAAGCTTATCCATCCTACTGTGGTCACAAGGCTTCTAGTCATTGACACTTCTCAGAAGGGCTTGTCACGGGCAGCATACTGGCGCTATGCGAGATGGGCTTGGAGCATCGGAGGTTTTAGTCTAACGCGCAAATTTCTTAGTCCTAGAATCTTTGAAGCTTCACCTTCTACATTTCGTTTTCAGCATTACCACAAGACTCGCACTAGCAGGCAAATATGGGGGATCTAGTCTGCTTACACTAGACATGGTGTCACTTTCGCTCGTGTACATGGCTATAGTGGACTAGAAACTCCACTCTGTCCCTGACTGCCCGCAAGGAGTTCAGCTTCCTCATGTTGCAAAACTGTAGGGATCGTACCGGGCCTGTGCTGTGCCTCTCTTCGTTCGTCACACCCCTCATTTACCCCACACCCGAAAACACTGTTACAAAACATGCCTATATTTTACAATTACGACGTGCAAAACCACACAATGCTAGAAGGCAGAGAAAGAACGAGCAACTGTACATAGTAACAGATTCTCAATTATCAGCTTTACATTTCAGCACCTTTGAGATACTCGCGCCTTTCAAGCGATCGATGGCTTCGAAAGGACGTGCGACGTGACCAATGTCAATTTCACCTGGCCAATGAAGTTTCGCCACCGCCTTAGAGCTGTTAAAGGCATTTTTCGATGTGTAATCGGAGTTTTAGGCATCTTTGCCAAAATAGGCACTAATGCTAGAATAGGCATTTATAGGCACTATCAAATCGATACAGGGGGTTCCTCAGTACCCAGATCGTGCTCCTGTATTGATAAGGCATTACAGCCGCAGAAACAAAACAAAGGCAATTGCTTAGGAATCTGGGCTCTAGTGATTACTTTCGAGGTTGTACCGTCGAAAGGCAGGAACAGATGCATCACACACAAACACCCCCACAAATTTGTAGACCCAATGAGCCATAATCTCTGTCACGTCGGAAGACCTGATATTCGTTGCCAAAATAATCGGAACTAAGAAAATGTGAATGCAACCAAGTTTCGGTAATCCATATATTATCGTAACTGGAAGCCACAGGCTAGCTGAGAATACTCTTTGTCTTGTGCGGAGACCTCTAGCGTTCTCATAATATACAGAAAACATGTTCGTCATGCCGAATGTATAGATAAAGTAGTAGCACTTACAGTATCCTCCAGTGAAGGAATTCTGTCACAAGATACACGGGACAAATAGCCCTCTGGCCAAAGATCCCGATTGTGGATTAGATGAAAGCTGGCGTTATCCGTTACTACACAAAAGGAAGAGTAGGAGCTGTAGCTTGTTAAATCCAGCCTGTAAGATTTGCAATGTTTCATGTGTGTTTCTGCTGTAGTGTTTGTGGTCAAGAAAGAGTTCCCCCTTGATGTGAAGCTAAGGTTTTGGCATATCACCTTGATGATTGGGTTATGCTGGGGGTATGGGAAACCAAATAGAAAACGTGTCAGAGAACTTCTCAGACAAAGCATTCAAAGCATGTCACCATAAATTAGTGAAGAAGCCTTGGTCAAAAATGCTTTGACGAAGTTGTGCTCAAAGTCGGGTTACCGATGCATTAGTACAACAAGTGAACAAGTTATTGCAAGCCTATGATTGCAAGCGTTATGATTTCATATTGATTCAACAGAAGCTTTCAGAACAGTTTCCTGTTCGCCCGAGTTAACCTGTGCAAGCTCAGGAGACCCTGTCAAACTTGAATGTATGTTTTATTTCGAAATAAGTTAGCTAGATTGCATTACACGCTTTTTCAAATTTCACTTAGAGTGCAGAGTACCTAATGAAACCTTAGTTCTTGTTCCGCGTGCAAACAATGTGGTATGTTATGTACCATTCTCATGTAATTTAGTATAAATAGTTTCCATTCTTGGGACGAATCTTTGCGGATGACCCTACGTTTAATCTAGACTACATTTTCCTTCCCCCTAGCAGTTTTGCCAAGGTACCCATCTTACTAGTGAATCTTAATACCTCGGAAAGCATTGGTCCCAGCAATTCGATATGGTTGAGATCAATAATCAGTAATTCGCCATTACGTATGAGTATATTTCGTAAAATGATGCAAACTGCAAAAATCGTTGTCTTTTATACGATTGACACAAAAAGGACTTAAATAATTACAATATCAATGTTCAATGCCTCTCAGCTTTTCAAAAATGCTGCAAATGGGTTATTATTAGTCACATTTTGAGGTTTATCAATAGGCATGATCTGATTACTGTGGAACAGTTTGGTTTCCAAAAAGTATGGTTAATATAGTTTGCACTCCTTTGTACAGGATCTGCACTTCATCAGGTACACAAATAGGTACACAGTAGGGAATCACTCCACTTCCTTCGCTTCTAATTCTCTATCGTTTTCGTCTTTTACTTTTCCGCTACATAGTTGTTCTCTACATGTGTACCTATCTGTATACCAGACGAAGTACAGGCCCTCCATGAAAGCTCTTAATTTTTTTATGTGCTCCATCTTTGTTGCGGATTCCCAGTGCTTATTTTTGGACAGACACTGCCGGGATTCCTTTAGTCAGTGGGATATCTGAGAAATCTTCACCAATCAGAAATGGGTTTCAGCCTCCCGCACTAGTCATTTTCGTCGGAATCTACTAACACGTCAAAATGTCTGCCTTACTGCTTTATTGATGACCTGCAGCTCAAATTCACAAACTGTACCTTTCTTTGTCATCACGACATTACTATCGATGACCAAGGTTGTGCACACACACTGACCTAGGTTTGTCGAGCTCATATCTCCTGTAAGAAGACAGAAATCTGAACAGAGTTACATTTTGGCGTCTCAGACTAAGAAACGCACAAATTGGATATGATTAAAATCACTGGCACATGTAATGAAAGGTTTGGTAAACCAAACAAAGAAAGCGTGAAAGCAGCTAAACAAGATTATTGTTACGAAGGTCTCGTAGATCACATTTTCTTAGCAATTCTGAAGAATCATATAACTGTTGCTTGCCATGTGTGACGGATGCACTATGGACTGTAGCATATTATCATCAAGGTGTTCGTTCTTCCGCGTGAAATGGCACGCTGTCACTCAGCATTGGCAATGGTTTTCCCTGGTTTTCTATCTTGAAGCTTGTGCACTGCGTCTCGTACAGTATGTTATACACTGCAATGAGCTTGCCAAAAACTCAGGCTGCAGCCTGTCCAACTCTCTCCTTGGAACTAGCTTCCCTCCATATGCCCTCTCACTAACACACAAGAAGTCCTACGGCAGAGAAAGAAAAAAAAAGAGAAAAGGCGAAAAGTAGATACACTTGAAGCATATCGTTTCCAACTGGATGCATCTGCAGGAGTTAAAAGAAGTGCAAAATCATACCACGTCAATAACTTGGTTGGAGTGGTTTGAAGATCCACAACTTCACAATACAGTCGCCCAACATACGAGTTGGCTGCAGCGGCGGAGCTGGTTAGGAATTTGGAAGAAACTAGGAAGCATGTTAGAAGAATTTTATTTGGCCAGTGGATTTACCAAGCCCACAAGCTGCAATGACTGCTTTGAATAGTCTTTTACGCTGTCCGCGTTGGCCCTTGCAACCCCAGCACGACACGCGTCTTCACTACAGCCACAGAACTACTTATATCTTTTATAGTTTTATCCCATGGTATTGGTATTTCCTAACTTAAATCACCGGTTTTACACTCACCAAACATCGGCCAGTTCTGTGATTATTTGCTGCGACATTGGGTCCCCTAGCGGATTCCGGAATGAATTTATTTACAAACAATTGTTTGTTTGAAATAGTTCGGTGCATGCAATATAGACTTATTTTTTGTGCTTGATATAGTGCCGTCAAAACTATCACGACTACCACAATTACTAGTTAGGAAGGGAGTTGCCTCAGGACAGAAGCCGCCGATATTTCGAACAGAGACTGTTCTTCTTCTGGGCACCGTCATCATCATGATGAGGACGGTGCCCAGAAGAAGAACAGTCTCTGTTCGAAATATCGGCGGCTTCTGTCCTGAGGCAACTCCCTTCCTACATCTCTACCGGTTCGCTGGATTTCTACCCATCTACAATTACTAGTTGTATTACATTTCCACGTGCCTGTATGCGCGTATACGGTTTCGTACCGGTTTCGTTTTGTCGTCTGCCATATTGGCAGGAGAGATATGAGCGAAATTTGTAATTTCATGCTCGCGCTGGCTGTGGGTGACTCGGTAGTTTGGGTATACTGCAGCGAGTGCGAGAACACCAACATTCTGAGCTCTTGCCTGATAAAGTCGCTCGTCTTGCGAATGCAGGACAGGTAACGATAGGTTAGGTTAGGTCAGGTTCGCATCATAGATGAAATTGATAAACTGATTAAATACCGAGAGAATAAGGAATACAGGGATGGTCGCAAACACATTCCCGAGAATGTATTTGTGATCGTCTCTATATCTTTGTCTCCTGGTTTAATCATTTTCCACATGTATCACCAGTTAGCGGCGGAATTGCAAAATGAAAAGAGAAGAAGAAAAATGAAAATCGGAAGAACCGACGAGAAATATGAAATATTAGAATAGTACTTTATGCACATTTAAATACTCCAACTGCAGCTGCAAACTACAGCTTTTTCTTTCACATTGCGATCAATGCGCACAAAGCCATCGTCGAATTTATCATAGTATATTAATAGCACTTCAGGTCACGATTCACTGACCCGCATGACTTCACATACATTTTCTCTTACGTGGTCTACTTGGAGCCCTAATACGATATTTTCATTTCGATCATTTTTTTTTCGGCAATTAATAGGGCATATGGAACTGCGACTTCTTTATTTGTGTTTGCACCCCGAGGACTTTTTCTTCGTACAACAACGTACCTCAACGTACAACATATTGAAGGCATGATGAAAGACCTATTGACGACAAAAGACCGCTAGAAAATGTGTTTAAAAGAATTAAAAAAGTGCGATAAGCATTTCACGTATCTCGTCATCAACGCTATACTGGTTCAAAAGCGAGTTCTTTCCATTTCGCTTTCAAGTAACACAACCACTTTATTTGATGTTGATGGTTATGGGAGAGTTTAATCGTCAGGGGCGATACCCTACCCCATTGCTGGTGGAAGGGAATGAAGTAAAGTCGTAATTGATTCCGTGTACTATTACATGTATGAGGCCATTTGAAGAAGTTCCAGGCGGGCGGGAAATGCGGTGTAAACAATAATGACTACGCATAAATCACAAAGGCGACGACGATGACGATCACAGACTATAGTAACAACAAAGCATTCACAACCTTGAAAACTTCCCCGACAATTCCCAATCTGAACCGCGACTCCCGCAGTCTAGCCTGGTGTGTTCTTAAAAAACAAAATAAAAAAATCTGTTCACTACGGTAACATTCCACTATCATTACCACGACCCCAGCCGCCCCGCGGTGTCCATGGACGGGAAGACGCTCAAAACTAGCAGTCGCCACGTTTGCTCGGGAGGGAACTCGGCAGAGTCCGGGGCCGGCACCACCGATTGCGTACCTGGAGGTGCCAGAACCCCAACTCTGTCTAACCCAACCTGACCTAACCTAACTAAAATTAGCTAACCTCACCAAATGTATATGATCCAAAGCTTTTTACCTTTACTTTGCCTGTCTCACCATGCACGCGTATTAGCCGCAACACAGATAGGTCGCAGTGCATCTATTTTCCACGTCTTGAATGGGAAGATTTCTGGCACATAACGTACACCATCACACGTGTTTTGTAGGTCGAATTATATCGGACTGAAGATGAGACATGCCCACACAGTTAAGCACCCGCACTTTATTCGTGCGAAGTGAAAAAAGCTTTTGTTTCTAAAAAAAAAATACCTAAATATTTGTGAATTTGTAATTCCAAACTCCTAAGTGTGGAGTGATATGAGACTGGGACTACAAGCTTTCAGAAATAAGTCGTAAAGAAGGACTCAATGCATTCGGTTCATATTTTTGACAAAATATGCAATCACAGACTGCACTGAAGGGAGAAGAAAATGAAAATCATCCTCACATCTGCAGTTATGAGTTCATGTGTACTGCTCGCGACACGGTTGTTTGAAATCGCCTGTCAGTAGTTCTGCAGCACATATTTCCTTAATTGCCCTCGAATATGTTGTTCCAATATTGTATTTAAAGGTGGACCATATGCTGCACGTGTTTCTTACTCGAAGTAAATGGTGTTGTAACATCTCGAGATTTGAGATGGGATAAACCACGGGGTGCTGATTTCAGACAACCGTGTCACAAGCAGTACCATATAGTTTATGTAATGTCATGCTGTCATACGTGAGCTGTTTCTCGGAAGACAAACCTCACCAAGCAGACCGTGGAGCGGTGACGAACATTATCCGTGTCAGTTGTTTCCGGATGCGTTGCACAGCATGATTGCGTAAGAGTTCTTTTGCGTGTGCGTGTGTATAAGCACCAGAGGAAGCTTTCTTGGAACTATCATAGCATCCAGAGGCGGATCCAGGATTTTTCTGAGGGGCGGGGGGTCCTGCCGCCTATGTAACGACAGAAATTGAAGGAGAGGAGTCTGGACATCAGGACCTCCCCCCTCCGCCAAATCAGCCCCTGATAGCATCTATCATTCCGTTTGCCACTGTTTGCAATATACGACGGTTTTCCGGAAGGCGTTGGCAACATTGTTCGTTTGTTTTTGTTTCGGATTCCGTTTGCGTTCCACACGTACATCAGGGTCTGACTCCGAGGAGTGTCTTTAGCAGGAATTTCCCCAGCGCCCCCAAAAATCTTGCAACACCTTGTCTGCCAGAAAAGCCAACAAAGTCAGAAAAGCTTCAAATATGAGTGCCACCGTCGCTGCCACCGAGACGAAAATCCTGGGAATATCCCTGATTCTTTAGTGTCTTGATGCGGTTTGTTCGGGACCTCTTCTGTCGCCTCTTTGAATCTGTGGACGTTTGTAATTACAGGATGACATTGGGTAGCGCTTATGTGCGCCACCATTTCTAGAACAACACGATACCGCTTTGCACGGAGGTAACATCGGAGAGCACTGTGAAGGCTTTGCAAAACGCTCGTGCCTTTTTACAGGACAGGAAGTCGTGCTAGATTCGAGTCCGATTTTGAAGTGCATCGAGCGGCTGCACGATCGTAAAATTTTCTGGTGGTGTCGCTCTAAGAGATCTGCTCTAAATTACTGGCAAGATGCTGTTTATCAGTTTTGCATGAGCCCACCCAGTCGCGCAGGGTTTTTATTAATGCCTGTTACATCATCTAATTACACCAAACTAAGTCCGATGAGATTCAAGGGGCTTTATTACAAGTACGTTCCGGGTTGGTGTACACTCTGGCTGCAGTAACATAGAACGTACTTTTTCTTATCAAGATTTTGGTGATATAGGTTGACCAAATCTACTCTGTTCTTTTTTAAAATTGCAACTAGTGCCCACCTGCTTGTTAGTGAACTGGACTGTTGAGCAAGCCACAAGTAGATATACAAAAAAATGCAATTTTTTGCAGGTTTTGAATGCGAACTGCACACACAAAATTAAAAACCATGAGTGCACAAAAACCTTCAAAGCAACATGCGATTCAGGGCAGGCACAGAAGCTGTCAGGACAGGCTGTGATTGGACTAGGATTTCACCATTGTGATATAATGGTACCTCGCATATGTTGATATACTGTGCTATGTGAAGCACCAGCTAAACCCGCCCACTCAAGTCTCGCCAACAGCCTTGACATCACCCCTCCAACTAAACCTTTTTGTTGCTCATGATAACCTCAGAAGTGACAATCAATCCAAAAGGTGTTTTAGAAGAACATTTCGTTGCTCCCAAACAAACATTTTCTGTGACAACACTTTCTTCATATAACCTCGGTGGAGATCAGTGGCGTAGCCAGACCTCCAAGGTTGGGGGATGGGGGGCCTCGATATGAAAACTCGCCCCACTTACCCTCAACCTCCCCCCTCCCCGCTGATCCTGGGTGCGACAGCACACACATACTCGTGCACACCACCAAAACTCCACTCCACTGCCACTTGTGGCAGGTGGGGAGTGGGGGGGGGGGGGGTCTCGTGCCCACCATAGGCCACACGTGGCTACACCACTGGTGGAGGTACTCTGGCTCTAATAAAAACACAGCAATAAACAGGGTGCACGCCACATATGGAATGCTGCAATGAACAATTTTATGGTGAATGTCGTTCATGTTACACATAAATGGCACTGTAGTGTTACGCTTATCACAAAGGCAATGCCTGCGTACCTATGTGGCTCAAAGGAAATCAACAGTAAATACACAGAAAGTAATCAAAATATTGATTACAAGAGGGAATGACTGTCTGCAACAAAATATAATGAAAAGTTCCCACAACGTGGCCAAAATATCCATCTCTTGGGTGCCTTTTTTCATGAAAATCTTTCTTGGTCTTGGCATGGGTTCACTGAGAACCAGTCATCAATAACTGGTTGCTACATTAAAAAAGGCTGATCAATTTTCTTCCTCACGGTAACGCACCAGATTTATTCTGCCTTTTTTTTTTGACATTACACTTATCGTCTTTTAGTGTGATCAAGAACAATTTAAAGAAATCCTGATAATCTTGTGTTTGTCTAAAAATTAGCAGGATGCATAATTAATTGTATAACTCTTACAGAAACTTTATGCTGTTGTTCGGAGCCTATCTCACGTTTGAGGTGAAGCATCTGTAAAGATACAAATTGTAATTGGATGTCTAGCAGCTATGTAAAGTAAATGATGCATTGCAGATAGTGTGCTAATCGTGTGTATTTGTCTAAATTTACGTATGTATACCAACAAGCCCAGTCAGATGTTTTAGGGAATGGTGCATAATTTTAAGCGAAGTGTTGCATGAAAGTGGTGTTGTTTGCCCCTACATTAAAATAAACTGTACTTGCACACAAATCATGCTCGACAGTGATCATGCTGGAAACTCCTAAGCCAATATCCTGTTATCCTGGAACTTCTGCATGATGTGCCTCAGAAAAGAAGTGATTCAAATTATTAGAAGAACTGTGCTAATTGAGAGGTCTTAGTGAAAGTTTTCTATATGTTACACGACACAATTGTGCATCAGTAATGAAATCTTCAAGCAAAGTACTGGCGTTTCACAAATCGTCTCACCATACAGGGCAAAATTTAGGAGAGGTGTAAAATACAGTGTAAATTTCTGGAATAAATTTTAAAAGCATTGATTATGTTGTTAAGTGCCATGTTTTTCTTAATTGTTTTATACTCCATTCTCCAACTTGGGGGCCTCTCCGGAAGCAGGTTACATGTTGGCTCCACTGCGCATGCCTGACATTTGTATGTTTCACTCACATACAAGTATGGGCATAGTCAGATTGGGGGGGGGGATTCAACACCTTACAAAATTGTACCTTTGGTAGTGCATTTGTAGGAGGGGAACACCTCCTACCCCATGTAAAGTCCACATAGACCCCCCCCCCCCTCCCTCCCCAAATATTTTTCTGGCCACAATACTGCATCCAATGGTTATGAAAGATGTTAATTTCTTGATTTACAATTCTGTTTCTCCCTCACCGGCGTGGGAATAACTTCATCAACCTTGAGATAGTAATATCCAACGGTGACGCCTGTTGCAAAATGAACAGTCTGTGTGAATTGATACGTCTTATTTGACATTTTTTTTTTTTTTATATAATTGGGTGTTTACGTCGCGAGACAACTGAGATCATGAGCGACGCCACAGCGGTCGGTCTGTGGATTGCTTTTGCCCACCTGAGGGTTCTTATTTAACAAGTTTTTGGTGTCAGTGGAAGAGGGAAAATGACGTCTTGTGATTAGAAGCACCCGAAAAGACTAGATAGAGGCATCCATATGAATTCCACAACCAGTGGGCTAGTCATGCAACAAGATCGTGTGCTTAACCAGTGTTGTTTTTTTTAATTCCGTGTTAGCGCTGCGAAGCAACTGTGGCTATAAGTAGCGTACAAATGTGGACAGATCGAGAGAGGACTGCAGGAAGTAGTGGGGGACATGGGGGTTAGTATGTGTCCTGGGCCGACTTCGGGGGAACTGTGCCAACATCAGTCTTGAAAGTCTTCGGAAAGCCGAGGGAAAACCTGAGACAGCACAGCCGGTGCCAAACCCATGTCACCTCCAAGCCTCGGCGTGGAACGCGATCATCCTAACCACTATGCCATGGGAGCTGGTTGCACAAGCAGTGTAACGCCATCTCTTCTGTGGCCTACCCCTGTCTTAGTACACGTAACTTCCAGGGGCTAGTACATAAAAGTGGGCCATTGTCGGTACACAAGTAATGAAGGTAAAAATGAGGAAAATACTGTGAAGTGTTCCTATAAAGCTTTGACCACATTGTTCCTTGTTTTGAAGTCCATATATATTCGGTGATCTCACAAAAGAAAGGTGCACAGTCACACCACAACACATAAACTGTACATGCTACGAAAACACGGGCAGTGGTTCACCCAAAATGTCGTCCTTGGGAGGCAGGGCGGGGCTCTGCAAGGAGGTGTATTTACATGTTTTTCGACAAAATATAGCGCAATCTCACATAGGTTTGTGGAATGTTGGGTTGTCTGGGCAAATCACTGAGCTTAGGTATGACATACACACACGCACACATCAACGTACGTGTGTAGAGCGACTTCGTATCATGAAATTAAATAACAGGCCGCTGCGTTGTCAATTTATATAGACATGTGTATGTGTATGTGCCGGACAATGCAATGAAGCAGCAACATTTAGTGCAAAAGAATATACGAACTTGTCAGTCAAGACATATGCACAGTCACAGCGCAACGGATAAAGCGTTTATTGTTGAAATGAGGCAGCTATTGCAAAGGACAGCGGCAGACTTTCGACAGTGGAAACTGTTAATGGCATAGAAGCACAAACACACACATAGTGAGCTATATGTGGTTGTCGCTTCGGAACCGTTAAAATAAACGGTCAAGAAAACGATTTTGTTCCCGTACTTTGCAAGAAGACGTGACTACCGACATTTATATTTCGGTAATCGAAACAAGTGACCTAGCGAAGCACGCAAATTTCACTGAGCAGCACTAATGAGAGCTCCGCTTCTACCGTTGGTCACTTCGGGTTTCAATACAACACTTCCACACCACTCTTTTCCTCCTCCAAGCGAAGCTATGAGGAAACTAGCACAGATGGAGGAACAAAAACAAGCGACGCAATCCAATGGACACACGCAAACTGATGGCACACTAAACCAGCTAAACACAATAATGGTATCCGGGACCGATACGAGGTACATATCATACCTATCCCCTGCGTAGAGATACAGTCCCGTATTAATCCACCGCTGTGCTAGATTATGGGGAGATTTTGAAACAGTTTATTTTTAATGGTGGAATCTTAACCGGTGATATTGGGTGTACCCTGTTACCCACTCTTAATAATAAAACTTTTGAAATCCACGCTAAGAAATCCACCCAAGGTCAAAAGGTTCAAAACCCAAGGTGTCAAAATAAATCACAATGGGTCTATGCAGTCCAGTGTTAAGCATGGTTTTACGTGAGAAAATCAGTGTTTAAGAGGGTCACACTCCAGAATAACGAGTCTTTATGCAATTATGTGTCGTATTCAGCATGTAACTCTCAATTATTCATTAATTTAATTAAGTTGCAGGCGTAAATAACTACGCGTATGAATACTAGGAAAACAACGCTTCAGCGGTTCGGCCGCTCGGCTATCATTGAGGACGAGGCTATTTGAGAAAATGGAGTAACGACGGAGCCGTATGGTGTTGCGGGATGTGCAGCATAAAAAGGATAGTCACTGCAAGCTCTAATAAAGCATATGTTTTTTCTGCCGATTTCGTCAGGTATTCATTTTTCAGACGTGTAACGACTTGGTGTGCTAACACGCGCGTGCAACTCATGAAGGAATTCATGGGTGAAGTAACGTTGATGCAGTCGTAGCTGTTTTGGACAGGAAATCGGGTAGCGAAAAATGTCCAGGATGAGCAACATATAAAACGTACCGCAAAACTGCTGTGTCGACCATTTGTCACGACGGTAATCACGTAAACATCTTGTAAACGTCTCTTGTGTTCCTCGGCCTCAGCCTACGAAAAACCGCTAATGTTATGTTTGATAAGAGCCGCGAAAAGTGGTTCAGCAAGGTAACACTGTGCCGGGAACACCGTCACATGAGGGAGGTGTTTAAATAAATCACAGTGAAAGGTAGCAAAGGACTGTTACTGGTCATGTAGACAGCAGACCTCGTCAGACAACACATCAATGGATTGTATAAATAGTCTTCCTGTCAATGGACAACTGACATTTTCCTCCCGTCTATACTGAGCAATGTTGGCCCAGAGCTTGGTTTTTGGATGCCACAAAACACTTCTCGCCAAGATGGTGCACTGTGACTCAATGGGGCATTTACAGCTCAGTGTCATTACCATCTGAGGCAAGTTGACTCTCTCAGGTACTGTCACTGCAGAGCTCTACAAGACCAAGAGTATATTCTGTGTCACTGCCCAGACTACCAAGATTTCCAAACTACCATTTTCAGATAAAATTGCTTTGCTTATGGCTAAATCGAGCCCACGAATGGCTACTCTCAAAGCTCTTCTGGCAATTTTGGACTCCATGGGACATTATTTCCTTCCTCACACCACAAGCAGCTATGGGGTACAGTATCGCCCCAGGCAATGAAACTCCCTGTCCATCTCAAAATAAAGTTGATGAACAACATTTGCAACTTCTGCGAGGTGGTTTAAACCACTCTTATAACTACATGTTACATAAACAAAATACACAAACCGACAATGAAGATTTTTGTTTAAGTTTAATTTGTACAAGCTTTCGCGTGGAGGTCCACGCTTCCTCAGGTACGACCTGAGGAGGCGTGACCTCCAAGTTCTGTGACCTCCGTGTTGTTTATGTGATCTACAGGACTTGACTCCCCTCTTCGTATACACTTCAACTACATGTTATGTGTAACCTAGGAATGCTGGTATGTGGGTGGAGTGGCTAGTTTGCCACAGTACCACAAATAGGAACACAAATGGCTGATAAATCTGCTGCAGAATCTGGGCCAAGAGGATGAGCACTTGGAATCATCACAGTTTCTAGTACCATGCAGAGGAAGACAGAGTAGAGCACCCTCAAATTTTGTACTACTTTTTCTGAATTACTCGTAATTATGCTGCAGCTACATAGGCAGCAGTTCAAATGCTACTCACAATTGCCAAACCTTCATGCACTCAATTGTTTTTACAAACTTTGGTTTGTGATGTGATCAATGTTTCGGTGACTTCCATAGGCCCGGTTTCACCAACTCTGGTTAACTGAACTAATATCAAGGGTTGCCAATTCTTGAACTTAACAGACACTTCTTTTTTTTCCATCGGTGATGTGGTGAATACTTCAGTAATAACTCCTTTACTGAAGCAGATAGTTTAATGACCGTTCATCTTAGTTCAGATGCTGAAAAGGTTGGTGAAACTGGGTCATTGTGTAGCCTTTGTGTTATGGTGCTGTGCAATGGCTTTTGAGGGATTCAAACTACAAAAAAGGTTAATAATAAAAAAAATTTCTTGGCATACCTACCTAGATACATGTCTTGGACAGCACGTAAGAAACTCAACAGAATATAAATGTCATCATGACATTGGTAGACAAACTGATACAGAAACAAATCGGGAGGGGAGGGCTGGGATCCACGAATGGGCACTTGTTCGCTGCCTCCTCTTGCAAGTAAAGTAGGACCGAAAGTCGCGTGCTCTCTCAGAGATCACGTAATCCTCTCAAGACCGTGCCTTTTTGATGCGAACTCGTCCCCCTCGCTTTGATCGTAGCTTAGCTGTACCAAATTGGTGGCTCTGTTGAACAGTGCGATGTCATTTGTTTTTATGATGAACAGTATGATGTCATTTGTACCGTTTCTAAGGCACTTTGTACAAGGGTTTTGTATGCCAGCAGCGTACACAATTTTGGCACAGTATTTGCTTTATACAAGCAGAGATATCAAATCTTTGTGCCATAATGGTGTGCCATGTGTCCGTGTAGAGACGAGTCGCTTAGATGGAATAGGTATAGCATCTTGATGTTGAATGCAAGAAGTTAATGTTTGACAACATATATGTCATGGGTTAAATAGAGCAGTATATCATACACATCAGAAGAATGCCAACACTTCAGTGCTTCACCTTTACCTGTTATTCCAATGTTTACTCTCCCTTCTATTGGAATTATGTATTTCAAAATCATTTTTGTATTACTGTATTACTATTAATTTTAATCTGGCAATCCTTTCACATGTCTTGTGACAGACAGGTTAGCAATGTAAGCAGTGTTTATGTGCCTCTCACAACCTGCATCTTTATGCAAAAAGACTCCAAAAGCTGGGAGACGACATAACTAGACAAAAAAAGTAGAGAACTCCGACTTAAGATAACAAAATAACAAGGTTTACTCAGACGTTTCATCCGTCATGCGACGGACATCATCAGTGCCAAACTGAATGAGAGATTGCACAAAAGGTCGCTGTTAAAGAAATGGGAGTATTGTTCGGGGAGGGGCCACGGTTTTTGTTACAAACCGAGGGGTCACTGCGTATGTGCCAAGACTCTGGAAGCTTCCTGTGTCCCCGTCTTTGTTCTCTCTTGTTATGTTAAGTTGGAGTTCTCTACTTTTTTTTCCGCATTTTTATGTCTGGGGGTGTTTTTGTGTCAAGAGGGCAAGGGTGCCGGCAACATGGCACATGTTCACAAAAATGCAGAACCAGAGAGACACACACACACAAAAAATGTATAGCATACATAGTCCCAATCATTTTGTCGTGTCCTTTTTGATGTGTCGTCTGTTCTACATTTTTTTTGTGTAGTTTCTGGATTTTAAGCCAAGGAGCAGTTGCTGTAGAGGATGCCGAGAACATGTTAGGCATACATTTTCTCATTTTCACGTTATGCTGTAAGCAGTGTGAAATACAACTCAGAAAGAATTTAATGAGAGACAACTTGTCACCAAGATCAGTGTGGGAACATTGCAAAGGAAAAATAATTCTAAACCATAATGGATTCCTATCCTATTTAATGGTACGGTATCAGATGAAAGTAATTCAAATAATATTAAAGAAGTAACCGTGCAAATTATCAGTCAAACAGTGAAGCTGGCTGCAGTACACTACAATGTGTCACATGTAACAATATCAGTGTTTCCAAAACTGACACATAAACCTTAGGAGGCCGCAATAGTCAAAGCGGCTGTCACATCACTTGGCGAAAAGAAAAAAGCAGATGAAGTGAACGCAATATGCGACAAAACCAAGGAAACTATCTCGCTACAAGTGCAATATATTGAAGTTGTTTTTAAAAAATAGAAGTTCAGTTCAGCGCACAGATATCAGCTGTCGCACACACAGCCATCCCGGAAACTATGTCCATCTTCGTTGATGCACCCACGAATCCACAGGAAGACCGCCGAGGCTTTCCCACTCACATTAAGTATCTGTACCTTGAACTGTGAACAGTTTGGTGGACACTCCAGAAAACGAGAACAGCTGATTGCCGATTTCATGGGCGCAGCCATGCGAGCCGACAAGGACAGTTCAACAGAGGAGCAATTTGAACGCGAATGTGGCGCTAGTGGTAGACGCAACAATTTGCACTTCAAACGACGTAAAACACCAACAGATGAGCAGCGAGGATGCTTGCTTGCTCATTTGTCATTATGTGGGCCTGTAATCCACATCAGGGTTCAGAAAGGCTGCTAAATGCCGATGGCCGGCACAAGAAAAACGTGTTTGCAATGTTTTTTGTCCCGTTGCGGTTCAAGCGAATATACCTTTTTTGTGCTTCCTTCCTCTCTTTTCTTTTTTTTTCTTTTTTCTTTATTGTTTTTTACTGTTGTCGGTTCGTTCCGGAGGCCTAGCTCGGAAAGCTGCTCCTGTTTAGTTTCGGTATAAATCGGAAGGTGGCGGCATGGGGAACAGTCCACCGCTCCTCGAGTTTTCACGGTGCTGGCACTGCCCCCCCCCCCCGAATTTTTCCTCCGAGGACCTCTTTGTATATGCCGTACTTCTCAATCTCTAACTCCATGTCCCGCAGTGCTCTGCTTCATGTTAGGTTAGGTTAGGTTGGGTTAGGTTAGGGCTCGCTCCCCCTTGCCGACTTCCGAGTTAGTGCGGGCGAGGTATCTCCATAATGGAAAGCCTGAAACGGTGCACTAAAAACAAATGTCACCTCTATGGATAATAATTTGAAGCATACAGATGAAGGATTCATCTCATATCTAAAACGACTGCCAGCAATTCTGCTCTTGCTGTTTCTCGAAAGAAAGAAAAACAGCTTCATAAAAAAAAATACATCTTAGTGAATTATGGAAATTAGAATGCCAAAATACCTTGCAGATAAGGTTTTCCTCCACTCGCATACGCGTAAGCGCGAAACTAATGTACACGTAGTCCTAGTTGTTTTATTTTAAAAAATCTCTATTAGAAATGGCTAAGACTATTTAGTGACCAGCTACGACCACGAAGTATGCGTTTGTGGCACCCCATTTATTGTGTGTGTGTGTGTGTTTCAGCTTGGACAAATTTTATAAAAAAGTCACGAGAGCACGTCATTTTCACAGTTGAGTTCTACGGGCGCGTATCTTTTCCAAGAAAGACTATAATGACTAACAAGGATGACTAATCAATTAAATTCATTAACTATAATAAGGACGTCTTGAACAAAAGCCAGATACCGATATGGGAGACTGTCCTAGTTAAAATCCACACCACGTTTGAAAATTTTGAAACACGTACGTGTATTAAAATATCAATCCCTGAATTTTGACATGCAATTGGGCCAAAACCGAAACCGTGGCAACCACACTCTTAAAAATGAACTTCACCATATAGCACGCTCCTAGTCAACCATCATCCCGAGTGACATCGTTCTCTCCCCTGATTTGTCGAAAACGGGAGGCGTACGCCTTTTTGTGACACTTATGTAGAAATGTTAATTGTCACAAAAACGCGGACGCCTCCCCATTTCAACAAATCAGGGGAGAGAACGATGTCTCTCGGGATGATTGTTGGCTAGGAGCGCGCTATGTGGTGAAGTTCATTTTTAAGAGTGCACGTTTGGGGTGGTGGTCTTCACGGTACGGGACACTTCTGTATGTCAACTGCGCTCGCAACTATATTGGCTTGGCTCAGAAACCGTATGTTTCTGGAACGTAGAGAGCGAAAAAGGAATCACAAAACACGAATATACTTCAAGTACTGTTCTCCTTAGGGAAGCGAGAGATTTATTGACTCTACGTTGCACGTGTGTCAGCGCGCTGAGCGGTTGAGCTGGAACTGGAATTAGAATTGGAAATGAATCAAAAATAATAATAAATAATACTAAAAAGAAAAAGAATGAAAAAAGCGTTATCTGAGCTGATCGAGCTCGGTTCACTCTGGAAATTGTTGCACCGACGACTGGCGCCACGTTCGAACTTACCTAAAATTGCTCCTCTGTTGAACTGTCCTTCTCGCCTCGCATGGCCGCGCCCATGAAATCAGCAATCAGCTGTTCTCGTTTTGTGGAGTGTGCACCAAACTGTTTGCAGTTCAAGCTACAGGTACTTAATACGAGTGGGAGAGCTTCGGCAGTCTTCCTGTGGATTCGTGGGTGCATCAACAAAGATGGGCATTGCCTTCGGGATGGCTCTGCGTGTGACAGCCGGTGTCTTTCTCCGTCTGTCACGTCACGAGACAACTGAGATCACCGTCTGTGCGCGCTCAGGAAGCTTGAAATCTGCCCTGATACATATACAGTAATATATACCTTCAATATACGCTGATACATATACGGTCAATAAATTGGGACTTGCTCCACTGCAATCTTTCCGGGAGTTCACAAGAGACACTGTTTGCGGATTTATGCCTTACATTTAATCGATCGCATGTCGTTCCACATCCTACCCGAATAACTCATGCCACGCAGTCAATCCTTGACTTGGTTTTAACCTCCCATCCTGAGCACATGACTTCTTTGCATGTCACTGATGGTCTCAGTGACCACAAGGCCATTTTCTAAGATATCTCTTCAAGTCGTCCAAATGTTCATAAATTCAACCATATAAATATACGACTATATAGATAATTCCCTTGTGAAAAATCATATAGCAAATAAAAAGAAAAAATAAATAGCATTTCTATAGAGAAAGGTCTAAAGAGGCTATAAACAACAAATAGATGGCATATAGACGCTGTTTGGACACACCACTTTCCTTCCTTTTTCCTCCGTTTAGCTATTTGGTACGGACATTCTATAGCATTTGTGCTATCGGAAAGCAAAAGATAATCTTTCGTTGGACATGCTATAGACTTTATAAAGGGCACCTTCTCGGGCTTCCGCCCATTACAGTTGAAAACATCCTCTCTTCTTCCCCCCCCCCCCCACCCCAAAGACCGCGACCTGTCGTAGATAACACACTGACCAAATCAGATATATGAAACGCCGGAAAATTTATTGTTTCTCATAGTACTCATACATCATTTTTCCTCCCTACACTTCGGGAGCCCTCGGGACAGTGCTTCGTTCTCGTCTTCTAGCTGAGCTACTCGTCTCACGCTCTTGTCACATGTAGTGCCCGTGGACTCTTGTGTTGCTGGGACCTGCGTTCAAAAAAATGTTACCAGAAGAACCTGTTTAAGAATCTCTGGGTACTCAATATCCCTGATTCTCCCTCTCTGACGGCGATATTATCCCGCACATTTATCGCATAGCCTCCCCCCCCCATGCCACAATCACTTTCCAGTCTAAATAAATCCAAGTATAAAAGGGGGCAAAAGCTAGAGCTGTTAGAGCTCCAGCATTGCCGCTCTATTAGCCTATCCATCGTTAAATGTAAGCATGGCCAACAGTGAGCCTTTCTCTCTTCCGTACGGCAGTTCGAAGGAGTTATTTTAAGGTAACGATTGATTAATGAACGAATGCATTCTACAATCTCTCGGATTCCAGTCACGTATTGCATTCTTAAATTTGGTACTGGGATGGAGTCCCATGGACGCTCGGTTATTGGAGCATTCCGTCGGCAAATCCCGTTTTCACGCAAGCCACGCGTGTAGCCATTTTCAGCATCCAAACTGCGAATGGCAAACAATGAGAGAATAAATTAATCACGATCGTGGAGTACTTACGTACTTTCCACATAGGTTGGCAACCATTTCGAGCGCCTTGAGAATTTCTAACCTAATTTTTTCCAAGGCAGCAGCATCCCCTGTACCAATAGAAGATATTATGAGTTGCATGCACGCAGCAGAGAACACCTTCCTAAAAATGCTACTCGTCAAATGTACCGGCACACACGGCACCAAGAGCTTCAGATAAGCAAGTAACTTACCAGCTGCAACGATAAAAGCTTCGGACGGTTCATCGACCAGATCCCATTTCACGGGGAGCTTCGTTCCACCACAACTTCTTTCCAACGCATCGTGCAAGCCAATGTCCACAAACACAAACAACCACAACAACAAACCACTACACCACAACAACAAACCAATGTCCACATCAAATATTCGGTCCACCGGGTAGACATCCAAAGCGTTCATATGGGGTCACTTCACTAAAACGTGCATTTTCTGCAAGGCAAATCTGTGAAGGAACACGGCAAGACGGTAACATCTCATTACGGCCGAAGTCTCATTACGGCCGAAGTCTCATTACGGCCAAAGTCTCATTACGGCCGAAAGTCTCATTACGGCCGAAAATCCTTTAATCCCCAAGTGTCTCGTTACGGCCAAAGTCTCAATACGGCCGAAGGTAGTCTCATTACGGCCGAAGATGTCTCATAACGGCCAAAAAGAAAAAAGAAGCATCCACCATATTAGCTGTGTATATACTGTGTTTTATGCTTCCCAAAATGTGTCCGAGGCGGTGTGCCCCCACAGCTTGTGTCACACACAATGGTTCATGCACACAATATTGCGACAGTGTTTCATGCATGTTTTTGACAGTGTTTCATGCATCCCTCGTGAAAAATGTATTTATTGTCATATGTGTCACACGATATTTGTATGTGTTACGCCATTTTCTTTCAGTATTCAAGCAACATCCTACTCGTTGGTTCTGTGAGCAAACTGCGTGTGTTCTGAAAAGTACTCCACAAGGGAGCCAATTGGGAGCTCCAGGAGCCACATGACTTATGACCATGATCTTCTCCCCCACTAGCTGCCTTCTACAATTTACGTCCACCTGAAATTTAAAAAAAGTACATAAGGCATATGCTCTTGTTTGATGATGACCATAAGACACATGCTGTCAAGCAGACGTGTTTTCCATATATTCAAAACACATTCAAGAATTATGGACAACAATGACAATTACGTCATAATGATGCAGCTGCATAGCCAGGAAAATATTTCAGGAGGTGTTTTAGAGGCTTGACATGGGGTGGAGGAGTCCCCCTCATCAGTGCTTTATCCAGACCCCCCTACACCCCCTAACTTTTTTGCCTGTGCACCCCCTACAGGGGGTGCCCTTGCGATTTCAGCTTCAGATACGTCTGTAATGATATGTTAAGCTGTAATGACGTAACTATAATGATGACCTCACCCCACAATTTTTTCCAACACCCCTCTCGTGCTTGGGATTCTGGATAAACCACTGCCCCTTGTTCATTTTCGTGGGGCACTACATTAGAGCTTATGTCACTGCAGTGATGTCACTGCAGTGATGTGTCACTCTGGGCATTCGGAATTCCTCTAAGATACAATATGTAAATTCAGAATATCCGAAGGGTAAGCATCAGATGTTACCTGCAGGCTTCATGCTGAAACGCGTGTACGCAAAACACTTCCGCCGTGGTGGGCGACGTCGTTAGTGTAATCATACACGCAAGACAATTGCGGGCACATGGAGTAGTGGCAGCAACCTGAAAACGATACATTTTCTTGTTATATATGAGTAATCAAAAATATACATTCCCACATGTTTCGTCGTTTGTAGGAAGCGCTAGCAAGGGAACAGCACTTGGTTGGTCACATGCAAGCCACAATGCGAGAGGTGCCGATATTTCGATTACGCGATCAAAAATTAAAAGTCTAGAACCATGCACACTTCCCCATGCAACTACTTCCCCAGCATCGTGAGACATGACACCCATGACATGACACCATGTATTCACGTATAGTGTAATGTGAAATGATATGCAGGAATGAAAAAGATGCCAACATACCTGTAATCCAGTGTCTCATCAGTTTGCTTGGTTTCCTGCAGCTACCATGAAGTGCAATGCACGATTTAAAAGTTTCGTTTCGCCATGATGCTCACCGCACATTGCTGCATATTTCGCAAGCGTCACGCAATCCCACGTGACCTCTTTTTGATCACTGAAAATAACTCGCGTCATGGACACGCATGTTCATCTCAGCGCTAATCACGTTTTGATAGTAACGAAAATCTCCAACCAAGTTACAGGACGGGGATACCCGACGTTTCGGAGCCAGCTCGGCTCCTTCCACAGGGGTGACTGTAGTGGCCGTTGGCAGCAGCGTTCTTGCATTGGTTCGAATTTCGTGATTCGCCAGATTGTTTTTCAGTCACGTGACGGAGGCCGCTGACGTATACGCTGGGTAACGCTCCAACAGATCGGTTAAGGTTTCCAGGTGTGGATTGTATATGCCAGGACTCTACAAACATTCTTTTGATCTGATTAACTTCAAGGTCGATGATGCAGGCGTTTTGAAAGTCGATAGGATGGTCCCGAACTTGACAGTGTTCAGCGAGAGCGCTTCGTTCGATGTCCGATTTCCGTACATCATTCTTATGTTGCCGTAGCCTTTCGGGGAAGTTCTTTGTCTCGCCGATATACGATGCGCTGCATTTGGTGCATGGAATTTTATAGACTACACCTTGCGCTTTTTCTTTCGGTGGGCGATCTTTCGGCCGCGGTATATAGTGTCCGATTGTTGAGACGGGTTTGTGAGACACACGTATTCCTTCCCTCGCTAGTATACGTGTCAGAGACTCGCTGATTCCCTTCACATATGGCATGGTGATTCGTCTAGTCTGACAGGGCTGGTCGTCAGTTGGACGTGGTCGGTTTCGGAGACCGCGAGCTTGACGACGGGCGACTCTCTGAACAAAGCCACTTGTGTATCCGTTCTTGTTCTCGTTTTGCATGCTATAGAAGGAGGGGCGATCAATACTCTTTCTTTCGTGTTTTGATATCTTATTATATATACTCTCACGCTCTCACTTCGGAAGTTCGGATGGTGTCTAGCAACGTTGGGTAGCTCGTTTCTTCCATCCATGCATCCGTGTGTTAGCGATCAGTTGTAGTTTACGACGCAATAATACTATCTATCGATTTGTAGTGCTGTAACGTGCAAATTAGCGGACGTAAGCAGCACTTCATTTTCCGTCGTTATCTTTCGAGCAGCGCGTATTGTTCCGGCGAAAATTGAGTTGAATGAATCGTCATAGTCCCAACGTATATCGCGCTGTGTTGACCCAGACCGAGAACAAAGAATTCTGGTGAGTTATGCTTTCGTAGACTGTCTTGCTTCGCAGTGTGTTATCCACACATAGTTGCATTCTCATACGAGTAATTTGATTGAATCAAAACATCCGAGGTGCCTGTAATGGATGTAGGTGGGTATGTGTTAGTAGATTTGCACCGTTTGTGGTTCGTTGCGCGTTTAGGAACAACAAATTCATTCGAAGTTAAGACGCCGATAATGCCGCACCGTACAGCAGCATTTATCATTGTGAGCCAGATTTCATTCATTTCATTTCATTCATTTGTTAAAATTTGTCGTCATATTTGTTCAAAAATAAAAGCACAAGTCGGCATACTTGATCTCCTCGAATTGCTTACCGCGAACAGCTGCAAATGTTGCGCAGGCTTTTGCACTGTACTAAGCGCAAAAGCATATCTGATTACAATAAATATTTAAAGAGGAAGTCATTACATTGTTATTTATAGCTATTTTCAATTTCAGTCATGTTATGTGGGTACGCGAAGGATTCCGAAAAAAAAAAAAAAGAACATGGCTAACAGTATGTTGCTGCCCAGGGAGTCTTGGCTGAAGAGGTGAGCTGTTAAGATTACCACTTGTATCATACGGTTCTGTTGTGAAATGAAAAATTGTGTATAGTAGTGCACGAGAGTTCATTCGTGCACTACTTTTATAAGAAGAAACGAGAAAGGGAAAGTCATGCATGCATCATTTCATGAATTGTAATGTATCACTGTTTCATATTCACATGTTTCCATTAAGTGAATGAACAAATGCAACTAAATTCATCTCATGGTTATGCAGTGTGTTTACCTGGAAGTCACTTTTTTTTTGTCTAGATGAATGTTTATGTTAGACTTGTATGAAATAACAGACACATATCAACATGTATGCAGCTTGTGCACATTAAAACCAGCCATGTAGAGTCAAATGCCTGTTGTTTTTTTTAAATATTCTAGCCTATTCACGGTTGCTCTTTGCTTCTTGCAGGTCTACTCATTCCAGAAGCAAGAATTTTACCATTGTAAAGCGAATGGAAATAAACTGACGTCGACTGAGATAAATGTTCCTTCTTGACCAGTGACTGTAGCACGACTCCAAAAAACGTCACAACAAAGCCGATGTTCATCTAACTCTCCACAAGTAGCTAACTCACCATAGTAGCCTGCTGCTCCACAGCAACATCAACACTACCTTTGGGGTGTACACATTACACAATATGCTGCATTGTACTGTGGTATGATACCATACTGATTGTCTCACAATATGTGTATATATATGATAAGGGCCCTAAGGGCACACCGCATGGCTTATACACTCTGGAATTGTGGGAACCTCGGCCCACAAACCCGGGGTGGTTCCGTATTCGACCCCGCCGTAACCCCGAAGAACACTGACACAGCAGTTGAACAAAAGAAACAAGGTTTATTGCCTTACATCAGAGCTGCTGGCCGTCTGCCCGCTTCGTCGCTCCTCGCTTCTGTGACCGTCTGCCAGCGTGCCTGCCGCACGAATCATTCTTTCCCCGAGCGCTCGCTCTTTTATCTCTTGCGCTATCTGCGGTATCGCGCAGAAGTTGCCGGGTTATCAGCGCCCCCCACACTCTCCCCCCCCCCTTGAGGCAAATGTCTGGAAGTTCGGGGAGATTGAGGATTATATCCTCAGGGTCCGGTGAGAAGGATGGCCGAGCGAGAACTTGGGGGGCCAGCTGCCGAAGTAGGTTCACTGCAGCGACTATGTCCCGACGTGTAGGGGCGGCCACGTTGTTAGCTGCCGCCCTCTGCTGTGCGGCTTGTTGGATACGATGCAGGTGAAGGGCTCCCGCATTGTGGGTCGGAGGGTGGATCAGTGGAACACCGCAGAAATGGCAGAGGGCGCTTCTTTCTTGTTCCGTGTACACCGCTGGAGGCTCGGTGGGGTGTCTGTTTGATAACCCCAGGCCGCGGAAGGGCTCTGGTAGGGAATCAGGTGGGTCACCGATGAGAGGTCGCGCCTGGTTCCGCCATCTCGTTCTGGAACAGTATCCGATACTGCGGCCTTCAACTAGGACAGTCCAAGTAGCCACATTCACAAGTCGGGGTGACGGGGAAGGCCTCCGAGCAGGAGAGTTCCCAGGGAATCGCTGAGGTCGGTACTGTTGTTGGGGTCGAGAACGGCTTCTCGCTGCAGGTGGTCGTGGCATCTGCAGGGGAAAACAAATGAAAGAACATCACCTTGGAGGTCTACGAGGGCGGAGGTTATAACGAGGAGACCCCGGTAACCCGCCCCGAACTATCCCATCTTCAGCGGGCTGCGACTCCATGTCGATGGGACCGTGGAAGGGTTGGGATTGCGACGAACTTGTGCTGGAGTCCTCTCGCCCTTCATCTTGCTCCAAGATGCGATCGATGAATTCCTTGCGGTCTGTGATGTGAACTGGGCCGGACTCCTCGCTTGTACTGCAACGTTCAAGTCCATAAGTTACGGGTGTAAGTTGCGCACTTACCCGGTAAGGCCCGTCCCATCGGTCCGCGAGAGAAGCTGCGAAGCCCTTCGCCGCGTCGCTAAGTGGATGCGTCCGCCTCAGGACTAAGTCTCCTACGCGGTATGTTACCTGGCGTCGACCCTTGTTGTACTGGGATGCTTGCTCCAGTCGTGCGACCTCAAGATTCTCACGTGCACAACGAACTGCAGTTGAGAGACGGTTGCGAATGTCTTCCGCATATAGTGCATACGGGCAACGGGGTTGTTCCCTCAGTGTTCGTAGCGTGTTTTCGAGTGGGAATACTATTTCCCGTCCAAAACTCAAATAGGCAGGGGTGAACCCAGTAGACCTATTTTCCGTCGTACGAGTGGCGAAGCAAATCTCCGTTAGACGCGCGTCCCAATCCTTATGCCTGATGGTAAGTGTTACCATCATCATTTTGATATTCCTATTGACCCGCTCAGTTATGTTTGCCTGAGGGTGATAGCGGGACGTCTTCTTATGTCGAATACTCAATGCCGAGCATGTGTCGACGAACACCTTACTTGTAAAGTACGAGGCGTTATCCGTGATAAGCTGGTCCGGGAATCCAAACCGCGAAAAGACATCCAGCAGTCGATCCCAGATCCGAGCTGACACCAATTTCCGCAGGGGATAGAGCTCAACCCACTTCATGAAGTGATCTGTAATGACTAACAGGTATTGGTTACCCCGGGGACTTCTGGGGTATGGCCCCATTACGTCACATGCGACTATCTGCCAAGGCTCCTGACTGACAATCGGTTGCAGCAATCCTGGCGGCTGTCCGGCCCTAGGTTTCGACTTCTGACACACTGGACAGCTGCGAGTAAACCGCAAAACATCCTGTCTCATGCCTGGCCACGTCGCGATACGACATAACTTAGAATAAGTCTTGCTGCCGCTACCGTGACCTGCCAAAGCAGAGTCATGGAAATATCTGAGGAATAACTTACGTAGCTTTCGTGGTACTACGATCCTGAAAGGGTTGCCGCCGATCTCCTCGTCGTCCGCCTGGGGGATATACCTCACCAGAAGACCATCCTAACTCAGCTGATAGGAGTCGAACCTCTCTTCAGCGTCTCCGGCGTCCGCTGGGCCCGTTGTCTCCAGCCACCTGACTACACGCTGAGAGTCCGTCCGTCCGTCCTCTGGGCTTCCACGATGTCCTTCCGGCTCACGATGTGTGCCCACGCCAGCTCTGTGTCCGTTCCGGCTTGTCCAACCGCGGCTACGAGGTCCTGCGTGGTAACAACGTCATCGAGGGGCAGAGGTGCTCGAGACAGTGCATCTGCCACTTTGTTAGAGGTCCCCCTCCGATATTCGATCGAGAAGTCGTACTGTTGCAACGTCAGACTCCAACGTGCAAGTCTTCCGGCGGGATTTTTCAATCTACTCAGCCAGGTGAGTGCCTGATGGTCAGTCTGGATTGCAAATTTCGCACCATCCAGATATATGTCAAACTTATTCAGTGCGAACATGATAGCCAGGCAATCTTTCTCTGTCACGGTGTAATTTAGTTCAGGTGATGTCAGCGTGCGGCTTGCAAATGCCACCGGCCGAAGTTCACCTTCGTGCTGTTGTAACAACACTGCGCCCAGTCCATAATCGCTCGCGTCTGTCTGCATTACAAATGGGCGATTAAGATCTGGGAGATACAGACAGGTGATCTGCGCTATCGCTTCCGTCAGGGCGGAGAATGCATTCTCCTGTGCTTCTCCCCATGACCAGCGCGCACCTTTCCGCAATAGCCAGGTTAGTGGCTGCGTCCTGTCCGAACAGCGCGGTATGAATTGTCCAATCATACCAAAGAAGCGCTGCAAACTCTTTACATCCTGCGGGCGAGGGTAGTCTAGGATAGCCTTCAGCTTGTCCTCGTTCGGCCTGACCGTGCCGGACTCCACTGTAAACCCGAGCAGGTCGATGCGGTTAGTCGCTAACTGCATCTTTCGAGGATTGACCGTCAACCCAGCAGCTTGCATACGTCCTAACACCACTTTCAGGTGTGAAAGGTGTTCCTGGAATCAACGTGAAAAAATTACTACGTCATCCATATAAGCCATGGCGAAGTTTTACTTCGCATCGCCGAGCACCTCGTCCATCATACGCTGAAAACTAGCTGGGGAATTGGACAGTCCGAAGGGAAGCCGGACGAACTCAAACAGTCCCCTATGACAGGTGAAGGCTGTCTTTTCGACATCATTAGGTGCTATCGGTATCTGCAGGAATCCTCGACTGCAGTCCAAGATTGTAAACACACGGGCTGATCCCAACGTGTACATGATTGAGTCTATAGAGGGAAATGGATAGGAATCTCTCACAGTCACCTCGTTGAACCGGCGGTAGTCCACGCATAACCTTGCGGTTCCATCTTTCTTCGGGAAGAGTACCACCGGAAAGGCCCACGGGCTGCGCGAGGGTCTCACAGCACCCGTCTCGATCATTTCGTTCAGCGCAGCATCGAGCAGCTTGCGCTTGTGGACGCTAAGCGGCCGCGGGTTGCATCTCCAAGGCCTTGCGTCGCCGGTGTCTATGCCGTGTTCCAAGACTTCGGTCAAACCTGGTTTTTTTCGTAAACATCCGGGAAAAGGGTAGCAATGCTTGCTCCAGCATTTCTCGTTGCTCTGAGGTTCCAGAAAACCCTTGCAGACCCCCATGCAAGGCAGCAGTTGCAACTACCGGCGTTTGGTATCCCGTTCCGTGGTGCTCTCCAACGGGCAGTGACGGTCCAGCGCCGCGAAGTACTCCAGCGGCTTGCTGCTTAGGTTCATCGCTGTTGCCAGTCGGTTCCCGGTTTCGCTTTGAGCAGTCGTCCTGGGCTCCCTCGCCAGTCCGGCGTTGGTCCGCTCCAGGGGTTGTCCACTCCAGGAATGGGTAGAAGGCACTGCTGCATGCCTGCTGGTATCCTCCGTGACGCAAGTCCAGGACAAGTCCCATCCGGATAATGAAGGCGCGTCCCAGGATCATTGCTCCTGCCAGTCCAGGAAGGTAAACAAAGCGTTGTCTGACCCGATGTCCATCGACAGTCAAGGTAAGGCGCACCGCGCCACCGGCAGGTACAACCGCATCAGGGGCGAGCCTTAGGCGAGTCCTGGTCGTCCGTACCGAGATGTTCCGCTCCCGGCACCAGTCGTGGAAGGTGTCGCCGATCAGGGAAACAGCTGCTCCGGTGTCCACCAAACCTGCAAAGTCTTTGCCCAGAACGCGCACCACGATGAAAGGTCCAATGTTGCAGATGTCATCTTGCAATCGTCACGCAAGCGGGACCAAGGCCACTGTATTATCAGAAAAGATAGCACGGTTAGAAGTAACTTGCCTCTTATCAATGTTCGCTCCGGCCGACGACGGGAATTCGTAATCTGCGGTTACCGCCGTCGGCGTTCAGAGTTTCCCTGGGGGGTTCTTTCGGAGGTGGCCAAAGTACGATGTGGGCAGTCCCGACGGATGTGTCCGTGTTGCCCGCAACCGTAACAACGCGGTCTCCCAACGTTTAGTCCATTAGAGCGCGGTGGGGTTGATCCCTCAGTCCTCTCGTTGCGCTCGTATCCTGACGTTCGGCGACGTTCGCTACCGGTCTGTCCTGCGCTCCTCGAAGTCTCATCAACGAGCCTCGCTCGGTTCCTTTGCTCGTGCGCAAAAGGATCGAGTGAGCGGTGTGAAGGACCTGCCGACGCTCCGCTGTTCGCTCCTGTAGGCCAACGTGGATGCAGCTCCGTTGCCTGTACCGATCCGCCCCATGCACAACTAGGCTCAAGAGTCTCCTCCGGTCTAGGAGGTGGGCGGTAACGCAGCTCAGCTAGCAAGTCGGCCTGAATGCTGCGCGCTTCTGTAGCTAACTCCGACAGGGAAGTAAAACTTCGACCCCGTAAATATGGCTTGAACCGAGGGTGGCACTGTCGGATAACGCGTGCCACCTTCTCTTTTTCGTGTACGAGAGGGTCCGCTCTCCGATACAGTTCCTGAATCGCCCGGATGTATTCCAAAAGGCTCTCATCACTATGGTGCGTTCGGGCTGTAAGCTCTTCGCGCATACGCATCACGTAGTCTGGGGGGGAGGAACTCGTCCCTAAACTGCTGCTTGAATAAGCTCATCGAGAGAAATGGGGGCTGGGACCTACGCCACAAAGCAGCTGAGCTTACCAGCGCTGCGGGAAGTACTCGACGCAGAATGACGTCGTCGGTGGCTCCAACGGCAGTTTGTTAAGCACTCAAGTCGGCGAGGAAATCTTCAGCAGACTTGGAGTCGCTGTAGCCCGAAAATGTCGGTACCGGCAAGTTCAGGCGCAGCTGCGTGTCCGGGGACGGCTGGGCGGCGGGCCTGCTGCTACCAAGCTGCTGCGTCAGTAACGTACAGAGGGATGCCATCTGTCGAAGCAAGTCCTCAGCCACAGGCGCAGGCTCGTCCTCGTCACTGTCTGGGTTGTGCTTCTTCCTGGGAGGCATCTCCGGTTGAAGAAACTGCGCCGCAACGCAGACGGGGGCAGAACGAAAAAAAACAAACAAAAATGCACACTAACTGTAACTATGCCGTGCCCTCCGGGGAAAACGGTACGACCGGTCGCAAACACCACCGTTGGGCGCCAGTTTTGTGGGAACCTCGGCCCACAAACCCGGGGTGGTTCCGTATTCGACCCCGCCGTAACCCCGAAGAACACTGACACAGCAGTTGAACAAAAGAAACAAGGTTTATTGCCTTACATCAGAGCTGCTGGCCGTCTGCCCGCTTCGTCGCTCCTCGCTTCTGTGACCGTCTGCCAGCGTGCCTGCCGCACGAATCACTTTCCCCGAGCGCTCGCTCTTTTATCTCTTGTGCTATCTGCGCTATCGCGCGGAAGTTGCCGGGTTATCAGCGCCCCCCACAGAATGTATATCCATACCTGGCTGCAACATTGCATGTCAATGCACGTTACAATACACATTTTGACTTTTGGCCGTTATGAGACATCTTCGGCCGTAATGAGACTACCTTCGGCCGTATTGAGACTTTGGCCATAATGAGACACTCAGGGATTAAAGGATTATCGGCCGTATTGAGACTTTCGGCCGTAATGAGATACAATCGGCAATACAGACCTCTTCACCCTGGCACACCTAGGACAAATGGCGAAATAGGTCACTTTGTCCCTTTGTCAATGGTGCCTTTCCCCTGAATGGGAGGCAAACCAGTCCCGTCGACTCATTGGATGACCCCGTTGACCCACATTGGGGATAACCACGACTGATACACGTGGCCTTCGCCTGACAGTGACAAGCAGTGTTGTATGAATATCTGCAGATTTGCAGTGGGTCGTACTAATCTACAGAACTTTTCTGAAATCTAGATTTTTTAATCTCTTGGGCAATTCTGCGTGTCAACCGCTTTCGCATGTAATTGTGTATGTAATGACCTTAGTGTTTGTTTGACCTTCCCCCCCCCCTTATTTGTGTGTGTGTGTGCAGTGACACAACTGTTTAAATGCATTAAATTGTTCTGTAGTGGATTGTCATAGTTTTCATCATTGCGAGAGCACAACACATTTTTCGTGACGTGATCTGCACTCAACACTTTCTACATGTGGTAGTCACACATCCATGTACATATAAACACAAATTAAAAATTATGGTCAAGCTTCTGAAAATGTGCTGTATATGTAAAAACAGAAGAGACTGAAATAGCATGAAGCCAGCACGATTCTGTCTTTCCTTTCACTAAGTTATCGAATGAACTGTCTTTTGTATTTCTGTTTGCTATTGTCTATTAAATGTGGAGAAAAAGAATTTTCAAAGAACGTTTATAGACTTCCTTTGGCAGAGTGGTTTGGACATGTGGGAAAAAAGGTGTCCAAAGCACGTCTTTAGACGTTATTTGTACAATTGTCTATAAAAAGGCAAGGTGAAAAGAAAAGCCAAAGGGGCCAAAAAGTGTCCACACAGCGTCAATAGACAGGCCAAATTCATTTTCACAAGGGAAAACCATATACGACTACGTTCGAGCTAACTTCCAAGCCATCAACGAGGGTCTTGAAGCTCTGTATGAAAATTCCTTTCATGGCATCTCGTCTCACTCCATTGAGGATAACTGGTCCCTCTTTCGTGGCAACATAACTTACCTTACCGAGTACAATGCTCCAAAGATAAGAGTGAAATCTTATTATCACAATCCTTGGTTCACGAAAAGTCTTAAAATCTTGCTAACCAAGAAAAAGTGTTTATTGAGGACGGCAAAGCGTCTTGGCGACGACGTATCACGGGCTAAATTTCACTACTGTGAACGGGAATACAGGCGCTCGATCAAGGAAGTGGCACATAAGTTCTTTACCATCGACCTCCCGTCTCTCTTGACAAATAAACCAAAACAATTTTGAAAAATTTTATCTCCGCCAAAATCCCACCTTATCAGTCTAACTGACACCCGCCGACAACGACTGCGCCAACGCTTTCGCTTCCTTGTTTTCATCCGTTTTCAACACCGATAACGAGTACACCCAAGCTCCATTATCAGTAATCGCCTCCTCACCTATGGTCCCCATTCATATCAGCATACACGGCATTTGTAAAATCATTGGGTCACTTAAGCTGTCGTCAAGTGCTGGTCTGGACTCTATTAACCCGAAGGTTCTATACAACACGAGATCTATTTCCAGCAAGATTCTATGTTGCATATTTACTCAGTCACTCCAAGATTCTGCTTTACCGCAGGACTGGAAGACGGTGAAGATTGTCCATATTCACAAATCAGGCAGCTGCCACATCGTTAATAACTTCCGCCCCATTTCACTCACTTCTATAGTATGTAAAATTCTCGAACGCATACTCCAACGTAGTTAAGTACCTTGAAGAAAAATGCTTCTTTCCTATCCCTTGCAGCACGGGTTTCGAAAGCTCTTTTCGTGTGAAACTCAAGTAGCCAGTTTTGTTCACGACATCTTTCTCCACGCGGACAATAATCATCAGACCGACGCCGCTTTCTTAGACCTTCGCAAGGCCTTCGATAGATATGGTGCCGCACTCTAAGCTTCTATACAAACTCTATCTGCTTAACATCGACCCGTATGTCGTCCGTTGGATAGCTCAATTTCTGACTAATCGTACGTTATTTGTTACTTACAACAACCACCTATCCCTAGATGTACATGTGCTTTCTGGTGTCCCTCAGGGTTCAGTCCTCGGCCCTCTCCTTTTCCTTATCTATATAAATGACCTTCCTTCAGGCATATCTTCCACGATTCGTCTCTTTGCTGACGACTGTGTAGTGTACAGGCAAATCCTCTCTCCTTTTGACCAACTAACCTTACAAAGCGACCTTTCACTAATCCGTCGTTGATGCAATGAGTGGAAAATGCTTTTGAACATTGCAAAGTGTCGCATTTTGTCGTTTTCTCGAAGACGGGTCTCCTGTCTTCCTCCCGTCCCCTACACTCTAAGTGATATCACATTAACCCGAGCAGATTCTTACAAATATCTTGGAATCTACCTTTCCTCCAACCTAACTTGGAACGAGCACATCAACCACCATAATAACTAACGCTACTCGCTCCCTAGGCTTTGTTAGGCGCACCCTCGGGTTGGCGCCCTCCACCTTAAGCTTCTAACCTTCACGGCTCTTGTACGAAGCAAGCTGGAATATGCATCACATATTTGGGAACCTCCCCAAAGGTATCTCTGCGACGCCATAGAAGCCATCCAGAATCGGGCTGCCCGTTTCGTTTCCAATGACTACTAATTCGATACCTCTGTAACCGCATTAAAATCAAATCTTAATCTCGACTCACTCGAACATCGTCGCCGTCTTGCCAAGCTAGCCCTCTTCCATTGTTCTTTTTTTTCATCTTGCCACCACACCAATCGCCCATCACCTGCCCGAGTGTCATTTTTCCTCGCATCGACCACACTAATAAGGTCACACGCTTTCATTGTAATACCAATGCATTATCCAGATCATTCTTTTGTTCAACTGCCATCGAATGGAACAACCTCCCATCACCCTCCTCCCAACCTCCCAACACCCTCTCCCGTTCACTCCACCCACAAGACCACCACGCTTGTATGTCAGTTGCTTTGAAATTTTTCACCTCCCCCTTATCATATTTGTAATTATCTGTGAATGTGAACGAACTCCCTGTTTCACGCGTTAATACTTGTTTTCATATGAGTTTGTACTGTCGTCGTTTCTTTATTTTCCTGTTTACTTACTGCTAATTGCGTTGTTCTTTTTTTGCTTGGTTGTTTGTTTCTATCAAGTTGCTGTAAATGTATCTTATGCTCCAGTTCCCAGCCCCATGTAATGTCCTCCGGGGTTCTCGAAATAAATAAATAAATAAATATGAATGTTATACTAGTGCGTGCAAGTACCGTCTGATGTAGGTCCACGGTCTCGTCATGATACAGTGAGCAATACTGCGACATACTTGATTGAAAGCATTGCTGCGAGTTAGCTTGTGACTGATTGTGCTTTGAACTGAACTTGCATTTTCGTAAAACAACTTCAATATAATGCAGTCGTAGAGAGATTTTGCGAGTTTTGCGAGAGAGAGTTTCCTTGGTTTTGTGGCATATTGCGCTCACTTCATCTGCTTTCTCTTGGGCCCCGTTTGTGCTATCGCGGCCTCAATGGGGGGGGGGGGGGGGAAACACGGAGGCATACTGTATATTGTTACATGTGACATGTTGTAGTGTACTGAAGCCAGCTTCACTGCTGTATTGTTTCTTCGCATGGTTACTTCTTCAACATTACTTGAATGAGGAATGCGGAGAATGAGGAAATGTATGCCTTGCATGTGCTGGATGTTCTCTAATTGCTTACCCCTGCTGTTGGGCTAAAATCCAGCAACTACACAAAAAGATTAACAAATGCAAACAGGAGACAGAAACATGGACACAATGACATGATTGAGATCATGATATGCTGTCAGTTTCTTTCTGTGTCTCTGGTTCTACATGTTATGAACATGAACCACATTGCCAGCACTTTCCCTCTAGCTACGAAGAGAGCCTCTCAGTAATAAAAATGCAGGTTGTCAAATGCACGTAAACAGTGCTTACATTTTTTGGGGTCTTCGCTCATCTAATGTTTATGGCAGAAAATGCTCCTCTAGTTCACGTGGCATACTGAATATGAGTGTGCTCCACAGCCACAAACTACATTGTAAATTAGCACTGCAGTATGTTTATTGGCACACACGAAATTACCCTTCATAAGTGCATCATGCAAGCTGATTGATTCTGATGCTAATTGCTCACGAAATAACGTGGGGTGGGGCGAAAGACACTGGAATGACATGTTGCGTCACTAGCAGTGCCGTACTCACTCAGCACTGACATCACAAGCAGTGATTTTTCACCGAAGCCTGCAACTCAACGATGTAATTGACATCTTGATTGCAGAAAAAGTAAGCACATGTTTGTTATTAGTTGGTATACAGTTGAAACTTGTTAATGTGATGACGGTCATTCTCGTTGATTTTGGCAATGAAACCATTTTAGGATAAAAAAGCACCTGTCAAGGTGTAAGCTATGAAAAGTAGTAAACTGAGTGAGGCATTTTAGATTGCCTTTTTTCCTTTATATTTTCAATGCTGACATACATCAGCTTGTGTAACTGTTAACCTGGGCTATTCCAGCCAAAACCAGCCAGAGATGTAGCTTGACTCTCTTAAATATGACTGAAAAAATTTGTGTGCATTTTTTAGACGATGCATTTATCGAATGTAAATCATCATTTTGTTTTCTTGAACAATGGGGCGCATTAAACTGTGCCGAAATATGAAGTTGTCCCTTACGAGCTTCCTTCTGACATCTACATATGCATTATTTGTGCGCTTTCCTTGCCTGGTGTTAGAGGGGAAGCACGGGTCTGCCATCCCAAAGGGTATGTAGAACGAGAATAAATCTGGTGATGTGGTGGGAACTCAAGAACGGAGCACATTGGGGGTGAAGTTTACAATAAATTTCTGACAAATTAGCATTCTTGAAGGAGCCGCAGATTATTTATGCTTGTAACTGATTGCTTGTGATTAGCTTCACATAAAAATATCAAACTGATCTATATTCATTGTTTAACCATGTGTTTGAGAATATCAAGCACTTGCAAAAATCTACTTTTTTTCAGATAGTATATTCACATATAGGTCGCCTAAAGAAATCTTCCCTTATTTGTATAACTAGTCCCCTCCTGCAACATATTGAAAATATGCAGGATTATTTTTCTTTAAAAAAAATTGTCACCATAATGTGGTGCAGCTTGTTCGTCAGTTGAGGCCACCTAGGAAGCAAAAAAAAAAAAAAACAGATGCCTCTCTCCTGCGAAAATTGAAGCTCTGCTTTTCCATTTTGAGAACCTACAGGTGTATTTGTTCTTACGCAAGAAAAATGTTTCGTCAGCTCGTTCATATCCCATCTGTATGACGCTATAGCACACTTTGAACAAATTCTGCATTCAACTGTTCTGCCCAGTTCTACAGATTAATTGCAGTCGCTGCTTCATAACAACTTTGTTAACATTTATGATTGTTTTCACATACCTGAAGTCATCTGGAAAGTGAACAAATCTCATAATTTCAAAGGCATACCCTCTCCTATAGCATGTTCAGAATCTGCTGGCATGTGTTTTCTGTAGTTCTTATAGCATCAGCTGACCATATTGGCTCAGATCATGTCAGAATGCGACGTAACAGCTTTTGGAAACAATTTATTATGATCTCGTGTGCCCTTCAACCACAACAGAAAAAAAGCCCACAGTCTTTCTTTCAGTGGAAATAGGTGTTTTTGCTGCATTAACCAGAAGGTGACTCAAATTAATTATACCTCCTTGTGGCCTGGGTGGAGCCTGCCTCACTGTGCTTTATGTCCAGTAATTTCTTCTCCAACCGTATCTCTTTGGCAGTGAGCCACAACGTATGCAGTTTTCAAGCTTTCTTTCACCCGGAACAACAGCTTACATCTCTGCAGGCATCAGAATATCTGCACATAATAGGGGGCTGCAATCTAGCCCTATAGGTGCCAACATTTTAAATGGTACTGCGAACACAGTCATAGTACCCTTTATCACGGCACAAAGCAATTACGTCAAAGTCATGCTTGTGGAGGAAAAGCACGCTTGCCAAAGCCAAAGAGGCTAAGTGATGCTTATGAAGGGTTTTATTATGTCCAGCTGCTCAGTGTATGGCTCCTGTTTTTAGCTGGAACAAATCAATAAAAAAAAATCTGAGGAAAGAAATATGCCACCTTCAGTTGCCATCGACCAAGAAAACTAAGTCAATAATGGTGGTTGTTATTCACTCTGCTATGTGATTGTGTTCATGTTAATTCACCTGTTTGGTACTGTGGTACCAGGTAGCTTCCTTGTAGCGTAACATATATGTGACCGCATGGAGGACAAAGAGGAGGAATTAGCTAGTCTGGCGTAGGAGCTCTCACACTGGCATAGCTGGTCAAAAACAAAATGTGGGCCATACATCACATAAGACACAAATACCAGTATATTTTCAGCAAGCACTGGTTAATTTCTAGTAGGTGCGGTGCATATAGCGTGTCCATGGACTGATTTTTTTATTCTTAGAGAAATCATATTTTTGCAGTTATAAGGGATGACATGTTCTACACCCAAGTGGATGTACTAATTAGGTCTCGTTTAATTATTGGAAATAGAAGGTCGATGCAAATGAAACGTCGGTTTCCCTATGTGCCGCTATAGTTTTCAAAAGTATGCTCGTGACCATCTAGTGCGAGGACATGGCCACGAAATAATTGTTGTCTGAGAGTAAGTCTCGGAGCGTTCTTTTGGCCTTTTCACTTGAACGTGAGGAAGAAACAACGCTGCAGAACTGCAAGCAGCACATTTAATGTAATGTCGCGCAGGATGCAAGTTTTACAGCGATTTCATATTTCAGCACAATATTTATAAGCTGTAAAAATAGGTGCTAGGGTACCATACAATGAAGTAGCTGGTACCGTAAATTTTAGACCTCTTCTTGGCGTGGGTGCTTGGCATAAAGAGTGACCTGCTAATAAACGTACTTCGGGATTGATTTGTGAATGTGAAGATCATAGGAGAGAAAGGAAGGCAAACAAATACGACAGAGGGTGCCATTCATTTCTCGCACTTCTGATTTCAGTTACTTATTGCGCTTGGTTTTCTTCAGTTCCGACATTTGATAACCAGAATTTTCACTGTATATCCACGTGAATAAAAAAGATGCAAAAATTTCTGTGGGAAAATTCACGGTATTTAAGAAAATGGCATTCTTAGTTTCCATAGTATTCAAAGACTACTGAAAACAATGTGCTTGAAGTATTATGTCTAGATACATCTTTTGCAGCTTTTGCATGGCAAATCGTTATCTAGGAAGGTGCGCGAATCAATGCGGATGTTCCTGAAATTAGAGTCTTATTTCGTTACACTTTGAGACTACCGTATGCTGGTTACAAAAAATTAGGGCACCTCTGCTGACTCAAGTTATTCATCCGAGAGAAAATAGTTTTTTTCTTGCAAACGAACAAACAATTTCTTCACATTCATATGCAGCTTATTTGCAGAAATGTATTTCAAGAGTCTGTCCAGTACCTGTTCCCTGCGTTTATCAGAACGTAGGCTCACAAGGAAAACCACAGGCAGGTTCCGACTTCACGATTTTACGGCCCTGAGGCTGGAACACGCACAAACACATACAGACGGACAAACACAACACATCCACACGGTATCGGAATCAGGCTTTTTCGTCGATCGTCACTTTTCAACTCTACGACTTCACAACCAAGGCAGCTGCAGGAGAATGGCGATGTTCGCGACAATGTTCATAATATAGCAGGTGTCCGCCATAGCTGGAACCAACACCGGGAACTCATTTGGTGACACGAAACGAATTCAGAGTTCGACATACTCAGATTTGACAGGCGAGCAGCAGAACAAATCATTCGCTGCAGTGTCAACAGAATCCTGATAGCCGGCGGAGAATACAGTAAACGATTCTTCCAGACTCGGTACTCTCGTTCCCAACCCACCGCAAAAAGCCTCACCCTGCGGGGAACTATTTTGAGACGCGGGAGCCAAAAGCCTTCGCTGCTCTGAGGCTGTCGTGCCTGTCGACCAATCAGAGACGATTTATATTGAAAGTTTGAATCTGAAGCGTTTGTATCGCAAAAGTTGATTTTTACGGCTTTATCTTTACACCGTGGATTTTTTCGTGATTTATTTCGAGGAGTTTATTCTCGAAGTTTATTTTCCGAAGTGTAGACCAGAGTGATCCCGTGATATTTAATAGGACATTTTAACCGGTTTATTCTTCCCGATTCATTTTTAGGGGTGTATTTTTTAAGCGGTTTATTCTTAAATGTTTTATTTTTAAGCAGTTTATTTTTAATTGTGGATTTTGGGTACCTCCCAAAAACATTTAAGAATAAACCGCTTAAAAAATACACGCTTAAAAATAAATCGGGAAGAATAAACCGGTTAAAATATCCGCTTAAATATCACCGGTTAAGGTTCCACCATTAAAAATAAACTGTTTCAAAATCCCCCCGTAATCTAGCACAGAGGCGGATTGATACGGGACTGTATCTCTACGTAGGGGATAGGTATGACATCTACCTCGTATCGGCCCAGGATACCATTATTGTGCTTAGCTGGTTTAGTGTGCCGTCAGTTTGCGTGTGTCCATTGGTTTGCGTCGCTTGTTTTTGTTCCTCCATCTGTGCTAGTTTCCTCATAGCTCCGCTTGGAGGAGGAAAAGAGTGGTGTGGAAGTGTGTTATTGAAACCTGAAGTGATCAACGGTAGAAGCGGAGCTGTTATTCGTGCTACTCAGTGAAATTTGCGTGCTTCGCTAGGTCACTTGTTTCGATCACCGAAATATAAATGTCGCTAGTGGGGGGTTACAGATCGTCAGAATAATATAGATACAGAATAAATCGTTTAAGAAAAATTATTTCGAAATACATTGTTTTATAACAAATCGCGTAAAGTTCCCCGATAAGAAATCAACCGTGGAAAAAACCCCGCCCAAAAAGCAATCGTCCAAGAATCCGCCATAAAATATATATCGTTGCGAAATATGACGTTAAAAATAAAACGTTTAAAAATATATCGTTAAAAATAAACTGATTCAGAATATACCCTATAGCCCGACACGGCAGCGGAGTACTACATATGTATCTCTACGCGGAGGATGGTGGTAAAATATAGCTTGCATTGCTGGTTTTGCCCTTGTTAACACTCACCCCTTCCTAGTGGACTGTCATGGCTCCGATGGTTTTTTCTCATGCATGCCTCACGTTGTTTCGCTGGTATCGCTTGATACAAAGCGTCGATATGAAGGCTGACAGCTTTAAGCGCTCGTTCGTTCGTGTAAAGTGTAGTTCGTGCATGTGTCCTGAATTCGTGTTACTCTGACCACTCATGTTCAAGTGGATCACGGTTGTTTCGCACAGAAACTCAGTGAGTCAGTGGTGTCTTCCTCAACGCAAACGTTTTCTGCCTGATATCTTGAACATGAAACGGCGATGGAATTTGTGCATTCATGTTTACGAGCAGTCTACGAAGAAGCGCAGTTAATAATCATTCAAAAACAAACGCGTAAGTACCCACTGCTAAAAATATATCTCCCAGAATATACGCTTAAAATCAACGCACAAAATTAATCGCCGAAATATCCCCGTTTAAATAAAAACGCTAAGCAATCCACGGTTAAGAATATATCGTTAAAAATAAATCGTTTCAGAATCCCCCAAATCAACCTTACAGTTGCTAAAGTCATGTGGTATGGCCCAAATCAACGTGAACTGCAAGCAGGGGGCTTAAACTAACCTCACTGGACCAAACTAGCCGAAACCAAACTAAACTAGCCTAACATAACCTAATCTAACCCGGCGCAAATTGCATTCAGCCCGCCCCCGTACTAGATGGTGAGGGGATTTTGAAACAGTTTATTTTTAATGGTGGATTATTAAACAGTGATCTCTAAGCGGGGATAGCAAGCGGTTTATTTTAGGAGATATATTTTTAACCGTGTACTTTTTATGCGGATTATTCTTGAATGTTTTATTCTTAAACGTTTATTCTTAATGGTGGATTTCTGGGACCCCCCCTTTCCGATTTATCGAATCAAAGGGATGGGTCCGCGCAACGAGCGAGAGGTGGTGGGTGTATCATGTAGTGAGGCAGAAGCAGAGAGCCCTACGCGGCGCCGTAAAACCAAATCAACGAGCAATGAGAGCTCACCAACGTCGTCTGCAGAAAATGAACTGATAATTTACTTCTCTGAATTGTGAACGCGATTACTTTGGCGTGTAAGAGACTGGAAACGGTGGGAAATGGAACTCAAGGTGATACACACCTGCCGGTCTGTTCATTTTAAATTATCTATGATTTGGAGATCTACAGAGTGGAAAATGTTTGTTTTCTCGTCTGCCACACCACCATAAATGTTGTTGTCAGTTGTACAAATCCTTAACCATATTAACGACAAGACAACTGCCTTAAGAGTAGGAATGGGATGCTGCTGACATGCTGTTCACAGAGGGCGTCCTCTGTGGCATCTGCCCAGTGTGTCTGCCTCAGGGCACTTATGTTTATTTTCATGATTGTAATCTTTATGTGGATGTATGTAAGAAAAATTGGATATCACTCAGTTGCAGGAAACAAGGGAGAAAAGAAAATTATATACGTGTCATAGTGACAATAAAAATGCGCTCACACAGTATATAGATCTGTGTCTTCTCCTCCTAGTTGATGCCCATTTCAGGGCACTGTGAATCCGGACTCATCAAAGTGTATCCTGCAGTTACACTCATAGGTTCATACACTTGAACAGATACTGAAGCACAAAAAATTTTCATTGCGATATAACAGATTATGTTACCATGCCAATAACGCAAACTGAACGACATTCACCCTTGTGCCCTTTGCCGTTGAAACATGAACAGAGGTGCCAATTTGGAGGTCAGTTTGCAAAGAATGAGCGATAATTCCACATGAGAAATTCTATTCTGTAGTCACTTTTCCTTATTCATCCGATCTCAGCCTTTTCCTGTGTGTAAACTGTTGGAAAGTTTCACTCTTGTGTATGCAATTTCTCTTTGTTAACTTTTGCTCACCACCCTTCTCACTGCGGCGAATATTATGTACTCCATGTTCTACACCAGTTGTGTGAAGGCATGCTGATAGTACCACATGGAAACCTGTGTCACATTGTAGTTATTCGATGTCACTAATTTCCAGTGAATATTTTCATTTTTCACAGATGGAGCAATTTAAGCACAAGACTAATTCTATAATCTGGTTCAGACAGTCTAGATGAAAACTGTTTGAAAATAACCGCCATCTTCTTAGCTAAGGGATTGTGGGAAGGATATCATGAGCTCAAACTCTGAGAGGGTCGAGCTGTGTCGGATAAGATGCCCATTGAATATCCAAACCCAGAGCCGGTGGATCTGAGCCAGATTCGGTATGCCTATGTGATGTTGTATCCACCTGAGCACCTTTCGGACAATAAACATAAGAACCTTCAGTGTAGACATGGTTGTGCTTGTCCTTGTCTTTTGCTGGCCCAGAAGAACACAATTTTTCTTTATTTTGTTCACTGCACATCTTCGGAGACTCGTCTTTCCTTCACCCCAGTGTGATAGGGTAAAGGAGCACAGTACAGCCTCATGCATCGAGGATGAGCTTTAACTTGTGGAAACAAAACAAAACCAAATGTATCCGGTGACTCTATCGGAACTGCCCTTATCTTGGGTTGCATGTTCTGGTTCTTTGACCTTTTTCCAGGGTCCAAGAGGCGATAGTGTGCTCTTTCACGCTCTCACACTAGGGGTGGAGGAAAGATGCGTAATGAACAAAACACAGGAAAAAAATGATGTTCCGTCACGTTTCTTTTTTTTTTTTTTTTTTTTGTGGGCCATCTATTGTATGTATTTGTGTTCTGAAAGTGGTAACCGTATCAGGTGGCGGGAAGGACCAGATGTTCTCATTGGGACGACCTTGTAGCTTTTATGTTTAGAAAGTTATGTAACGATTTTTAGGTAATTTGTCATTCGACGGTTGAGCAACGTGTGGCCAAGAACGTCCTCCGGCCCAGAGATGATAGAAGTGAAAACAGGATGTCTATAGCCCTTATAGTTCTTTTATGAAAAATTTGTATAAAAAAAAGACGCTGTGTATATATCTATGACATAGATATTTATTACCGGAACAAGGCCCAGTACTCCAGTAATGTCTCACACGCCCAACAAATGTTTAATGGCTACAACACATACTTGACTAGGTAACAACTGGTGAACAAACTTTATGTTTGTCGAACATGAAAATAGTCCTAAAAGTATGCACACTATTTAAGTCTAGACTTTTCAAAGTAGGTACATGTTCAGTAAGTACTGTTCAAAGTAGTATGGACTATAAACTTGTGCACAGTTCTGTCTGCTCAGCAAAGGTCACATTAAAGGAGCGAGGAATGTACTTAGAACGTATATTCTATTATCATGTAACATGCACATACTACTCTCAGCAACTGTCCCGAAAAGTGTTTTCTTTTGGAAGCGTGAATTTTCTAAAACAATTAGTTTACAAAAATGCACACAGCGGAAGCATTCTTGCCCATGCTACTCCTGGTGTGTAGTGACATGAAATTTGTCGCCACTCTTTACTGGCTGCCAAGAACTGGCTGCTGGCAAAAGTGATCGCATTGTGGGCAAGCAGTGCAAAATGCAAAAAAGAAAAAAAAACTTTACTGCGGGATGATGACTGGGGAGTTTCATGGCCAGGGGCGATACTCTACCCCAATGCTGGTGGTGATGCGGGGAATGAAATAATAAAGAAAAAGAAGGCACCATTGGGATTCAGCAGCTGAGGGAAAGAGCATTTGTGACCTGCGGCATTAAAGGCTCTCTTGCACACCATGATTGCACGCTGCTATAATATTGTTGTACGAATCAACAGGATGAACTTAGCAAAGGTTACACATTTTGATTGCGTCGTTACAATAGAACTTGACGTTCCTGGAGTTTCAAACATTTCAGACTGATAGTTATTTGCCTGAAGTTTTATGGCATTTCTTTTTCAAATGCCGTCAGTTCATAGAAAGAAAGTAAAAGCAACGCAGGTGCAGCCTAATGCATTTCCTATGGCTTGTACCACCAGAAAACAACCATGTTTTCCTCTGTCTACTTCGCGTTCACGTTCCCACGTATAGGTGGCGCTGCATCAAGACCCTGCATTTGCATCTTGCTGTTGGTCCTTCCTACACTATAGTTATTCTAAAGATTCACCTTTACTTTGTCTGCTCTGTGCCTCCTGACACAATTTTCTACGTTTCGTGCGATAAACAGTACGGTTGTAAACGTGTCCTCTTCTGACTACTAACTTGGTCAACTTGAGTGGTACTGTGTTCTCCAACGTCTTGGACACTGGTGCTGGTGGAAGTGACACAGAGAAACAGCTTCAGGGTTTCTATGCGTCCTGACACATTTCTTTGTGTTTGCTGCGATAACGAGCTCAGTTGTAAACGTTCCTCCAAACACAGCCGTGTGTGTCTCCTGGGATTCAGGACACATTTTTCAATACATCGTCTTTTGTCTACCAGCCTGGTCACCAGCCTTGAGGGTCACAGTGTTCTTCTACCTGCTGGGCACTGGTGCTGCTGGGAGTGTAATCATTTGTGTATTCAACCTGGGTTGCTTCATGCTCCCGGTCGGTGACACAGAGAAGCAGCTTCAGGGTTCCCGTGCCTCCAAACAAATTTGTTGCTGTCTTCTGCGATTGAGGACACATTTTACTATGTATCCTCTTTTCTCTACCAATCTCGCCAACTTGAGGGCCAGTGTTCTTCAACCTGCTAGGCACTGGTACTTGTGGGAGTGTAGTCATCTGTGTATTCAACCTGGGTTGCTTCATGCTCACTGCCAGTGACACAGAAAAGCACCTTAAGGACTTCCGTGTCTCCGAACCCATCCGTTTCTGTCTCCTGCGATTCAGGACAATGTATCGTCTTTTGCCTACCAACCTGGTCAACTTGAGCGCCAGACTGTTCTTCAATGCTAGGACCTGGTGCTAGTGGGAGTGTAGTTATCCGTGCACTCAATTTGAGTTACTTCATTCCCGCTGTCAGTGACGCAGAGAAGCAGCTTCAGCGTTCCCGTGCCACCACACACATCCGTTTGTGTCTGCTGCGATTAACAACACATTTTTGAATGTACCGTCTTTTGTCGACCAAGCTGGTCAACTTGAGGGCCACAGAGTTCTTCAACCTGCTGGGCACTGGTGCTGGTGGGAGTGTACTCATCTGTGTATTCAACATGGGTTGCTCATGCTCGCAGTCAGTGATACAGAGAAGCAGCTTCAGCGTTCCCGTGCCACCACACACATCCGTTTGTGTCTGCTGCGATTAACAACACATTTTTGAATGTACCGTCTTTTGTCGACCAAGCTGGTCAACTTGAGGGCCACAGAGTTCTTCAACCTGCTGGACACTGGTGCTGGTGGGAGTGTACTCATCTGTGTATTCAACATGGGTTGCTCATGCTCGCAGTCAGTGATACAGAGAAGCAGCTTCAGGGTTCCCATGCCTCCAAACACATCTCCAGCATATTAGAACCTCGAACCGGTTCCGGAACCGGAAGGATTTGTGCCTTTAGTTAAACATAGTGAAGGTGCTCGGCACCTTACGAGAACAGGGGCGGTACAGTTGTCAAGACAAGTTATCAGGCACTGGCGTCGACGACTTCAGCAACGCCGAGCCAACGGTCACGTCTGCTATGGCTCAAGCGGGATTACAGAAAGCTCTTTAATTCTTTGAGGACAATGAGCAGCAGGCTCAACGTGTTGCCGACGTTTTGCTAATGTGCAACACAGTATAACTTCAAGCAGACACTAAATCGGGAATTTTTTTTCAATAAACCTTCAGAATTGCTTTTTCTTATTTCCTTGGTATTAAATAATATGGATGATTCGGTTTATGAACGATTTTGGTCGGGGACGAAAGTGTCCATATTAACGAGGCACGACTGAATGTGGACTCCGGAGCTGAACAGGAACCGAACCTTTATGGCCGAACCCGAATCAAGCAAACGTTTCGGTTCGACGCTCTGGCCCAGAGTTCCTACTGCTATAAGTTGTGAGGACCACAAGCTGTATTACGCGCCCCGAGAGGGCGCTGCCTCCTGTCATATGCTAATCGCATTGTCACATGTCTTGCGGGGGCGAGGGGAAAAAGGGATATACGAGAGCGGAGCGTCGGAGCTCGAAGGGAGGGAGAAAGGTGCGTGGCCTGGGATATTATTCTGTACGAGGTTATGAAGGTATGGAATAAACTTTGTGTTCGTTGATGCATTAACTCATCTGGGACGTTCCTTCATGGGCCGGGCGGGGTGTGTACTCACGGGACTGGAGCGGAGGGCGGTTGGTCGCGGTTTCAAGGTGGAATAAACATTCCTTGCTTGTCGCAGTAATCTTTTTACATTCTGTTCCCCCGGGTTGGCCGCTCGGGCGAGCATGGTTCCAGGACGTGGTAATAGGTTCCCACAAAGTAGAAGTGTGCGCTGCCGTCGCCGAGCATAACGGTCGGCGCGTCGGATAAAAACCGTGACAAGCCGTGTCTGCTGCATTCATAACTGCGCATTTGTGTCCGTGATCGTTTTAGTACTCTGTTGTATGGGCGTTCCCAGGACCTCTGCAATGGGGGAGGGGCAGAGTGCTTTATGGACGGGGAACAGAACATGAAAGCCTCTCATCTCCTTTCTTAGAGACGGACGTTACGCGACGTGCAGATGTTCATATTATTATGGCATCTGAGAAAAATCCCGCCGACCTATAAATAACGAGTTGCTTAATTTTCAGAAGTGACCTAGAAACCTTAGGAGCGAGGGGGGGGGGGGGGGGCACGACACGTCTTGCCACGCCCTCAGTAAGCCCATGGTACGGAAACATGGTTTTAAACGCTTTGAAAAGTCTGAAGACAACGAGTCCACTGTTACTGGACAGTCAATGTTTTCGAACAGCCTGTGAGAAATTTTCAAGTAACGCTTCATTTAAAGAGCAAGCTAGCCATGTGTATCCCTGCAACACATGACTCCACAAACCCAGTGGAGACCACTGCGAGACAACAATATTTGTTTATTTGTATTCACAGAACAAAGAAAAACAGATAAACAATCTGAGAGATAGCAACATTGCTTCCTTGACAACGACGCTTTTATCATCGTGCACGAGGTATGGTCCTCGAGTTCCGCTCCAAAAACACATTAATACAACGTGGGCAATGCGGTGGCGATTGAAGAAGAAATATACGCATGCGCGTTGACCTATCGCTTGCAGAACCAGAATAGTCTAAACGCTATATACTTGTAATATAGGCTCAAGCTATAACAGATAAAAAATTTATCGAAACCGCAAGCACTAGTGCTCAATATCGAAGAGAGTCCACATCAGCCGCAGAGACTGGATTCCTTGACATCCGTTACACGGAGGTACCTTGCAATATGAGACAGGCATCCCGCGTTGAGGTTATGTAACTGTGTAGCACCTGTTGGCGAGGCATTGCACATGATCTTACCCTTGCTGATCCCGCTGATTATGAAGTAATGGTCCCGGAGGTATCGCAATTTACGGTCAATCAGAAATTGTGCTTCTTCCTCCGATTTCTCCAACTTTGACATGACAGCCCTCCTGAGAGTCCCCGTGTCACGTGTGAGTTCAAAGGCCTTAATCCAGCGCTTCTTCACAGTAGTGTCTTCTAACATGAAACACAGCGCACGATCTTGAAGGACTCTGTTCCGCGCAGCCAGCTCCTCTATGCGCTGTTTTTCTGACCGTGAGCGATCAGGACGTACCTTAAACTCCGTAATGGCATAGTTGCATGTCATGCTTTGCTCGAGCTCATGTACTGCGGGTTCCTCCAATACGTAGCAAATCTCGACAGAATTTAATGTCTTGCTTTTGCTTATAAGTTGCGCAAAAGAATGGATTACATCGTTGACCTGCGCCATCAGGCGTAGACTACAGAGCGTCGCGTTCGTCTCCAAAGCGCGTGCCAGCAATTCCAGCCATCCCCGCTCTCGCTCAGTTGTTCCTCCACTCAGGAATAAGGTAAGACTCCGAAGACCAGTCATGCGTTGAAGGGACCTAGCCAGGTGTAATAATATGTAGGAAGACGTATTGTCCAAAACGAGGCGCATTTCGTCGACCACCGTCCTGTCATGTTGAAGAAAAGCACAAAACCTGTCCACTGGAAAATATCTGTCACACTTCAGTATTATCTCCCTCACGTGCTGCGGATGTTTGAGAAGTGCCTGACCAGTCTCCACTACATCAGTGTCCCACAGAAATTCCACTCTCCTTGCGAAGCTTTTTAAAGAAACTTCCACGAAGTCCAGTTGAGACATGTTGTCCCTGAAAGCGGAAGCTTTTCCGAACATCACCCTTGTGCACGGTTCGTTTCCTCGCAGTGCCTCCAGGATACTCACTGCTCCGCTGCGTGTGACGTCACATTTTTCCATGATCAATTCTTTGAGAACCCTCGCCAGGCGCAGTCCACTTGCTAATGCAATGCACTCGTCCGTCCCGAGTTCGTTCTCGCTTATGTCCAGTGTACGTACTACTGTGTTTGTGACCATCAGCCGGCCCAGTGCCGCAGCCCCTTCCTTGCTAAACCCCACGTTTCGCAAAACTAGGATCGTGACGCTGCCTGCTCGACAAAGCGTGTCTGCAAGCATTAGCACTCCTTCGTTACGAAGCGCGTTTTCTCCTCCGTGGCTAGAGTCGTCTTCATCGTCAAACGCTCGCCTGTAGATAGATCCAGAGAGGTTCAAGTAAGTGATGGTCGTGTTCGATACCAAGAGATTGCAAAGCTGCTTGCACTGAATAGCATTGCATCCGCGAATTGTAAGGGAGCAAACGTGCCATACACGAACCCTATTGGCTGGATGCATGGCGTGAAGAGTAGAAATGTAGGATATCGCAACTTCTCGACACAATTCTGACAGAAAAAGTGTCTTAAGTGAGGGTTTCTTCGCCAATTCCCTGCCCAGCGCAATGGCTGCGTCGTTCGTTATGGACGCATCTTGGATCTGAAGCTCCTCGAGCGACGTTGCCACGTGCACCATAGTTGATATCATCATGGCGGAAAACGTAAAATACTCGACTTGCATAGGCCCCGTGTTTAAGGGCGAGCCCAAAAAAGGGAAACGTGTGCCGCCGTCATACGTAGAGCCCAGAACGAACCCGCGTACGTCAGACCGTTTTACCAATTCTGCAAGGATGCGGACCAGAACATTAACGTCTATCTCACGGAAGCAGAAGTATTTTATACTCTTGTGTTCGCTAATGAGCGCAGCGGCCATGTTCAAAAATGTAGCACTTTGTACGGTGACAAGGTCTCCGTCGCATGCGAAGAGCGTGAGCACTCCGGGATCTGTCTCTGTGAGAGTGAAACCGCTACACCAAAGCACTTTGTTCCAGACGAGCAAGTTGTTGAGTAGTATGCATTCCGTTGTTGTTCCATGATGGCAACATTTACTTGAAAACGACTTGTTGTGAAGTCTGAGAAATTCGCCCAATGGCAGCCCAGAGGCTGTGGACATCATTTCTGGGGCCTGAATTGCTTGCATTATGTTGATGTCTTGATGGAACATGGCCTTTGAAGCTCACTGCAGAAAAAGACAAAAGGAAAATATGATGTAAAAGTTGTAACAAAGAATAGAGAGTTGAGTGTTATACCCCTGTCACACAGGCATTTCGATCCTTCTCGAATCCGATCTGCATCGAACTTCCCGAGCACGCTCAATTTTTGAGGCTGTTACACGGCCGTCTTAACTTATGACAGTTCACTGGGGTCGAGGATGCAAATGGCGGCCGTCGAGCCGTCTTGAAATTCTCAATCTTGTTATGGGAACTGTCTTGAGTCAAGCAGGATCAAAGTTCGATCCTGCTTGGAAGCGGCCGTGTAGCACCATCCGATATGCATTGGGTTCAAGCAGGTTCGGTCGAGCAGGATCGAAAATGCCCGTGTGACAGGGGTATAAGTAGACTGTTGTTAATGTCACCGTCAACTATCGGACATGGAACCAACGTCAGCGTGCATGGCTCAGACTCCTATCCGCTGATTGAGTGGTGTCGATACGGTTCTTCGCAAGTCCCATTATCAATGATGTGCTAACACTCTCTATTACCGAGTGAAAATGTATCTAAAACACAAACATTCCACGTTTTCATGATGCTGAACCGAGGCACATGGACACGCACAGAGACAAGTAATATTATGTGCATGTGTCTCACGCACTGGTCTTCTGTCATGAATCATTACTACGTCGCCTGCACCCTCTATCACCATTCTACGACGATGCTTGAACGATTTGTATAAATTCGACAGATCAGTCGGAATGCTTGCCGGACCTCTGCTTACACGATATTGCTCCGAGATAAGGGTAGCAGGTCAAATCTGAACGCCTCTCCATCTCAATCCTTCACCCTCAATATCATTAGAGCAAGGGATCATCGCTGCCTCCGCGTATCCGCTGGGGCTGTACACTGAGTGCTTAAGCGGCACTGCAAAGATGTGACCAATCAAAATAGAAATATGCGGAAACTCATGCATGAAGCCCCTAGCGTTCAGAACTGGGACCTGTCCTGACTGGTCTATCAGTTGAGAAGTCCTGCTGGCGTTTACCACACGAACTAGAGCAGAAAGACGACTTTTTGCGAGGCGTTACAAGCAAAACATTGATGGAGACACGTAAACAAATTCAAAAGTTTACCTCTGGACACCCTGTATATCAAAACAGCGTTGGACTCGTAGGTGTATGCTTTCTCTCACAAACCATTCTTGGTTCGGGCTTGCCTCGCCTCCCAATATCGTGTCGGGGTTATAGAACTGGGAAGCTCCATTTACATTTCAGCTGCTTCAGGACGCTAACACGGATTTTAAAAGGAAACTATTCACATTCCAAAGCATACATGCACTACTTTCCGCCAAAGCATGCTAAGAGCCACGACGTCTGCGAAGAGTGATCAGAAGCTAACAATAAGGCGACATTGGAAATGGACAGCAGGGAGTGTAAGGCTTAGATTATGACGTCGCTGTGTTCACGACAGCACCCGCACGATAGCCTACGCTTTTCTTTCCATACTAGGTAGTGGGTCTAGTTATACCCGTAGCTGAAAACGTCTTAACTCAGCTAATGCAAAACTGCGTGCATTTGACCTAAGTGACCGAATTACCGGTTGAAGGGGTCAGTAAACACTGCCAGGGCTCCACCTGCAATGCGCGGTTCCTCGCATCACTCTAGAGCACCACTACACTTTCAACACTCAGTCAGAATATCGGTACAGAGCGCAAAGCAGCTTTTTTGCCTCGTACACAGTCGTAAGAGGTTATCGGCAATGTATTCGACTGAAGGCCCAGGATGAGAAGCTCCCCAGCACAACCTGCCCTCCTGGACGTTCTATCAATCCCGGACAGGAGTCGGTGTTCCCCTAGAAGGTCTTTTTTTCCATATTCTCGGGTATCCCACACACGGTTTTGACTTAGAACTACGTCTTTTTTGCGATACGTATGGGGCGTCATGATGGGCGAGGTCGCGTCACTAAATTTGAAGGATTAATTAAGACGCTCATAATTAGGCAAATTTGAAAGATATCGCAACGAGTGAGGTAGCATTGTTTAGATAAATGTTTTATGTGTTAGATAATGTTTTACGCGTTGCCGCCACTGGCGCCGGGAAGGGGAAATGTTGCGCATTTGACGGCACGAATCTCGTTAGTCACCCAACAGACACCGCGTGTGGCACACGTGCAGTGTGTCGTAGGAAAACAAAAGAACTGTCGAGCGGTTTGTCCCGCAGGGACTTACATGCAAGTTCATATAATCAAAAAATCGAAGTTATACCTGAAGTAGTGCCCCGAAGTGTAAATGTTGTGATATTGCTGGCATATATATGACACGAAAATAGAATGAAAACAAAAGAAAACATGTCCCACAGGAAAGAGCAAGCTGTAAGGAATGTCAAAAGGTGCCAGTTAGGAGGCGAGCACAAAGTTCATTATTGTCCTACAACCAGGTGTTACGGCCATTGTACTCGTGTGCCGGAACGGGTGATGTATGGGCGAGTTGCATGTGGCATCTGTACTGCCTCTGTCGGCTCGACAGATGTGTGTACAAGAATAGGCGATGGCGTTTGTGCTGAGGGTCCATGTGTCGATGATATCGCTGCCCGGCCGGGCTTGTTTGAACCCATGGGCGCAGCCAGGATTTTTTCGAGGGGAGGGGCCAGGGCAGAATGTTTGGGGTGGTGCTTTTCACGGTACGAGATCTGCAACTATTTCCGTGCGTCTGCTGTACCCGCAACTACATTCACTTTGCTCTGACATCCTACGTTTCTGAACTGCTGCTGAACGAATCGAGGAATCATAATTTGTCATTGTGTTGCAACGGCAATGTTTTCTTGTTGAATCCATGGGGGAGAGGGGGCTACGGCCCCTTTGCCTCGCTCCCTCCTCGTGTTGGCGCCCCTGTGTCGGCCTGTCAACACTCACAACTTCTTGTCTCCCGTTGACGATTGTCGTGAACTGCTTAGGACAGTGCCTTAGAACGCGGTACGGTCAGTCGTAGGGGGGCTGCAGTGCTGTCCTTACTGCTGCTGCGTCGGAATTTGTTAGTAGGAGCCCGAATCTGTTGCGTGTGTCTTCCGTGCTTCACGTTGTCCGCGTTTTTTATGCTCCGACTTTACAGACATGTGAGCAAGATTCCAGTTGGGCCCAACGTATGCAGAGGTGGTGTTAGATGTCCTGGAGTGGACGGTGCATGAGCAGGTCATAAATTGTTGCAGTTGGTACATAGTTGGCGTCATCAGGCGTATTGTTTGTTGGAAGCGGCGCAATAAATTCGCCAGGGTGTCGGAACGCGTGCCGTTGACGAGGTCGGAAGCACTGCACCCGATATCGGCTTTCAGGGCTGTTTGTATGCCTAGCAGAACAAAAGGGAGAACATATATCTCATTAACTTCCGCACGAGCCATAAGTGACGCTGTCTACGAAACCGTTCGACGGGGCCATTGGTAGCTGGGTGGCGCGCTGTGCAGTATAATCTGTCACAGCCGAATAAAACGAGGAGTTCCTTAAAGAGAGATGAGTCGAGTTGTGCTCCTGTGTCAGTCGTTACTGTTCCCGGCACACCGTATTGTGCAATCCAAGTTGTGATGAACGTGCTCGCGACTCTCTGAGCGATAGTGACTTCCATGGGTCTGCCTCGTCTACCATGTCTGCCTCGGGCCATCGGCTGAAGTGGTTGATTGCGGCGAGACGACAACGCTAGTCGCGAAACCAAGGGAAAGGTCCCACGACGTCAAAATGAAGTCGGAAGAATATTGCCCCCGGTGGAGGAAAGGTAGGTGAGGTATGCCGGTGAACTTCGGAGTAGTGGCACGCATCGCACATGCGAAACCAGTGTTCGACGTCTTTGTTCATGGATGGTCAAATGAATATCGAAGGTAAGCGCCGCTGAGATGCTGATTTCTGGTCGGGAAAGGTTGTGCAGATTGCGAAAAATGTCCTTTCGAAAAGCATTAATAAAACATCTCATTATTAAGTCAATGAATATAGTTAGTTAGTAGTCTTCAAATTACAAAGGCTTTCCAACAGGACGTTCGCCCAGTCGCATAACCCACCTGCACAAATGGCATCTTTGCTGACCTCACATCTTATTTACATGGAAAAAAAAGAAAAAAGATTTATAACACATGTTTCAAAAATGAATCCAGTATGCTCGACGTCCCTTCCATGCTTCTATAAGCCGCAAACTACGTCATGCTCATTCACGACTTTAACGTTGACATCAACCATACTATAGGGCTACAATAGTAACTCCACGGTGTCCAACGAAGGCCATTGACTCCAAGACTTGACTTTCGTTAGAAATCTAAGCAAATCATGTATCTGAAGCTCGGCGCAGTTAATGAAAAGTCACCAAATGCCGACATCGGGATACGAAACCACACGTCTCTGATTACCACTACTGCCGTTCTTCAGATCATTGCTTGGGCGTTGTTGAGGCTTAACTGTTGGCTCAACTTCTGCATCCTACGTTTGCTATCATGCACGCCATATGTATATTTATCTTACCAAACACACATCAATAATAAAGCCAGTACAGCTTAACATGTCATATTCTACTTTTATCTACTATTCCGACCACAGTACACGGATCCAAACAAAGAACAACGTGAAACCTGAACTGATGTGACCCCCAGCACAGACGCCGCCGTGTTCTTTGGCAAAAGCGAATCGAGGAACGCGAAACGGGCACAGGGAACACATGGTAGTCTACTAGACGTCCAGACCTGTTCTGACCCTAGACATTAGGGATAGTGCCCAAACTAGACGTCTACAAGTCTTACCATTATTTAGACGCCTAAATTAATGATTTACTAGACATCTCGTAGACATTTAGTAATTGACGTCTAATTGGACACATCTTGTAGCTGGCCTTGTATATACCACATATTAGAAATTATCAAGATTTTGTCTTATTAGGTTTTTAAGAGGTCTGAACACATTCACACATCAAATAGAGTCACTAAATTATAAGAGGTGGTTCTAAGCTTAGCCTTCAGGCTTACAAAACAGAAGTTCAATTGTTACGAAACATATATTCAGGAAACTGAATTACTTGATGGCAGAGTTAACGTAATTGTGTTGTTCAAGTTGTCCGTGAACCTGCCTTGGTGGCTGAGTCTGTAGCGTGTTCGCCTTCTGATCCCGAGATCGCCGGTTCGAACCCGGCCAAAAACACCAGCAACTTAGTGCCAGGATACAAGTTGCTTAGACATGCCATCTTCCGCAAGGGACATTAAATACGGCGTGTTGTGTGGTGAGCTTTCATTGCACATTTAAGGACACTCAGGTGGACTATCCACAGACCGACTGCTGTGGCGTCTCTCATGATCTCAGTTGTCTCGCAATGTAAACCCCAATTATAATTAAGTCTAAAGAATCTACACAAGAAATCTAAAAAATGTAGCCAAACACAGAAAGAGAACTGGAATTAGGAGGGTCATCCAAAAATAAGATATTTGTTATTCAAAGGAAACACCATTAGGACAAACTGAATGGTGTAGTAGTTGGGTGTGACATCCCGGCACTGCAGACGTTGGTTAATGGAGTGCCGTTCCTCTATGTGTCAGGCATTCAAGCATGGATGTAATATTTCCGAGTGCGTCTGACTATCCTAGTAAGTAAGAGTTATCCTACTTCTCGTTAAAGAAAAAAAAAGCTTTAGAGAATATCCACTGACAGTTAACACCTGTTTATACAAAACACATTACAGGCATTGAAATGGTGTGTCCTCTACACAGGGTCGTGAAACAGTACAGTGGGAGATCAGCTATAACACCACGAAACAGCGTTTCTGTTCTGAAATTCCGAGAATTGTTTGTTAACGGAGATTGGCGGGTCACTGGTACTGCATTTTGATACTAATGGGAATAAATTTCCTTCAGCTTGGTCAACGAAAGTTATGCGAGATGGGGGCCACGTTTGCTCGGTAACGTTCGTAAAGAGCAACAAATGAATGCAGCTTGCATTTTCCTTCAATGGTATCAAGACGGTCAAGATGAATTTCTTGGAACAATTATTATTAATGAAACGTGGGTGCGTTATGCAAGTGCTGAGACAAAATACCATAGGAAGTTATGGTGGGTGGCCGGTGAAACCATTCTGAAGGAGGTCACACTCGCGTTTTCGTCTGGAAAGGCCATGCCGACAGCGTTTTAGGACTATCGTTCAGTACAAATTGTAGGTTATCTCACACGCACAATCACAGTAAATGCAGATGTACTGCGAGAACCTGGGTAAGCTTCAAACTACAATGAAACAAAAACGCACAGGACTTGGAAGGGTGTAGCGTACCACGTCAATGCTGTCTGCACTTGTCTTGAAAGACTCGGGATTTGTTCCAGAAATTCATCTGGAAATTTGCCAAAGAGAGAAAAAGTACACAAGCGAGCTGGTACAACGTTGAAGTAGGAAGCATCACCTAGAGCATGAGGCGAATGAAGTATACAGGAGACACACAAACGTGAGTTTCTTGTATACTTCGTTCTCCTCGTGCTCAAGGTGATGATTCCTACTTCCATGAAAATTTGCCCAGTTTGCTGTTCCATCTTCCTCTCAAAGCGCCCCTCGGCAGTTACCAATTCGCAAGCGATCATGAAACACAAATTGATCAGGTGAAATGCAAAGTGAATGCCTCACTTTGTAAACAGGACACAGCATGGCACAGACAACGTATTGAATACTTGGTATCACAGTATCAAAAATGTTCAGCTAAATAAAGTGACTATATTAGGGAGTAACGTTGAGCTCTAATATGTACATAATTTCTTTTCAATTTTATGCTATAGATTTATTATTTTGTTCACAGCAGAGGAACTTTTGTTGGATGATCCTCATACATGAAGGAAATTCCTTATTCTGCTACTTTCCATCACAGATGTGTGAATCAGCAAGTACAATCTGTTTGCAAATGATCATACTGTGGTAATAAAACTGGACTCTGGACTCTGTAACAAGTTTCAGAAACTATGCACGAATGGACCACATTAACTTTGTCCAATTATATTATGACCAAATGGATAGTATGTAGTCTTTCATGCTATGTGAGTTGTATACCCATTTATTGTAACAAAAGATCAGTCAGATGAAGGCAGTTTGACTGAGGTAGTAGATAATTTAAATAATGTCCATACATATAATGGTCCGAGTGGTTTTGCCTAACTGACATACATATATATAGCATCCACAACTAGAAGACATTACCAGAATCTAAGTGCTGTGAAGTAATATTTTATTTTACTGAATATATATCCTTTTTCTTAACGAAAGCCCGCATTTGTTCGGGGCAATGTTTCTTGAACTAGCGTTCCTGATGGCGTTAGCGTTGCTGGTAAATGTAAATTTTGTACGTGAGTAACTCCCCTGCAGAATACTACGCTACACCAACTTAAAGAAATCAGCAACTAAATTATCGAATCACTTAAATGCCAATGAAAAAGTCGACGACTCCGACGAATCGTTCAGCGCAGCACTATAAACCACTGATCCATAAACACAGAATCACTTTGCACGTACTGTGGGCAGCAGATGGCAGATGTTTGTTTACTGCACATAACATTTTCCCACAAGCTACACAGCTGCACCAGTAAAATGGAATCTGACGTGACTCAGGGATTTCAGGACCCTTCAAAAAATCTTGAAACTGCCCATGGTATCACTTTCAATCCGCTGAACAGGCAATACGCTACATATTAGGCACACCTGCAGCTCAGTAGCAAAGGCACTGATAAAATGTTTGCATAAAGAACAGCGATTTTCAACACACACAGCACCAAAATACGACACTCGTCACTCGTCGCTGCGGCTGCAACGACGATGGCGATGGCATAATGATGATGATGTTGGTGTCACTTCCGCTGGATTGGCATATGTGTTATTAAACTTTTAACCTCTGCCACCCAATTATAATGAACGGCCACGAAAATTAAAGGTATTACAAAAAATAAGTACTCAATAAGCACGAGCTAAAGCAATGTCAATGACGTCTGCCCGTCTACCCAATCACCATCCATCATCCATCCATCCAACCAGTTCGAACCTGTTCAGTTTCAACCGTTGAAACGTTGAAACTTCGAACTTTCCGGACACGCAACAGGTTGCAGTTGGGTCTTTGCGGCTGCATTCCACTAGTTGTTATACGAAAATCTTCTAATCGCCCGCACGTTTTGTCTTGCAAATTTTGAGCGTAGCAAGAACGTACGCCGTGCTGTCCAGTGATAAAACTGTTGAGCGCAGCAGAGCTCCCAGAGTACACTGTGATGGACAGCGTTTCTTTGTTCTCTGGCTTTCAAGTCTAAGGGGTGAGTTCACTCTTCATTAAAAGTATGTGCCGGTTTCTGTGTACCAAATCGCATGTAGTAGAGATGCGTGGCATAATATCGGAATATCGTTTCCTTTATCTATTTCGGCTTCGTATCATCGGTTGAAGTACATTGGAAGTGTGGGTTGACCTGACTGCACTTGCATTCAAAGTAGTGATTAACGTTGTGGGTTCGGCAGTACAATGTTTCAGTAAGTGCCTTGGTTCGTCTTGGTGCTAAAACAAATACGGTATCGCTAATTAACCATCGAGATTCACGAGTTTTCGATGACTGTTGAAGTCTTGAGTAAACGAAAGTCGACAGTTACGTTGCAGGGCGGACATGCCGGAACATAAATGCTGGTTAGTTCATTGCCATGTCAGCCCGACTTCGGTTGTTGCATTTTTCGCTGGTAGTGAAACCACACACTGAAAGTTTTGCGCAAGTACTTTTGCATTACTCTGCATTTTTCTTTTTATAGGTGCTTGGACTATCTTGCATCGGTGGATATGAAAATAGTGGTAACCTACCCTACGAAACATCTATTTCCACATAAGCTTAACAGTTCCCTGTGAGGTAAGGGGAAGCAGCTGTCTCTGACGTGTGACTGTGCTGTCCTCCAATGTTCCTGGTGTTCGATGTGCCCCCTAATCTTACTCTACACGGAGCCTCTTTAAATTTTTTTCATGCTTGTCGTGTGGTTAACGAATTCGAACTTTTTTTCGTATGCTGTGAAAGTCAGTAAGGAAGTGCGATGTAGAAGAAAGGAGTGCCAGAGGCTTGCTAAAGAACCGCACAACATGTATGGGCAGCAGACAAAATATTCATCAAACGGTACAGAACTAGTATTTCTGTGCTTAGTCGTTTTGAAATATCCTTGGTATTGTATGGAGGACAACGTGACTATGTCATTCCGTCTTACTTCACCCAAACAGCTATCTGGCAGTAGTGCAAGATTTGAGTTCCTAAAGGGTTTATTCACTGAAGTCACCTCAGCGCCATACTATAGGTCCCTCAATGTTACGTCCTTGCATTTTTTCGCTGCATTGTGCTTTTTAGGTGACTAATAACACCGAAAACATGGACATTGCATGGATATTCTACAAATCAGAGAGCGACAAGTTTGAAACACCATATATACGGTGAGTATAAAATGGGTAACAGCTTGGCTGAGATCTACAATATGGTGGCCGATGGCAGCAAATCTGCCTGCTAGCGACAGTGGCGGTCTCCTGTGGATGACGTCATGTGAATAAACCTCATAATATTTGGCGTGGTGATACAGCTCTTACTTTGTATTGTCTTTTATAATATACACAGTGTTTATCTTTATCCTGTACAGAATTTTTGCACCAAAGTTATGAGAGCAGCACAGTTGCTGTTTTAGCGTAATGCACACTCTCAGAAACGAAACGGATAAATTTACGCTTACGTCCAATCTAACCCTTACTAAGCGTAAATTTCGACAAAATCGGGGACGCCGTTTCCGTCAAGCTCTGTTTTATTCCTAGTACCCGTAAATGCGCTCGCTGTAAGCGTAAAGCGCGGAGTTTTATGCGTAAATGGACGGAGGACACGATTTACTCTTATTTCCTGACGCAAAAGATTTCGTCTTGACGGATAAACTGAGGCTCTGCGTTGCAGTATATTAGCCCTTTACGCCTATATTGACGCATATTGTTTTTCAATTGTTATACGGGCCCTGCCTTCTGAGAACACGTGCATGGTTCCGTGTGCAAAGCGTCTTTCCTTTCGCTTGGTTAACGGTCACTCTGGCATCTGGCATCTTATGGTCTCACATCATGCACAGTCTAGCAAATGTAAGTTGTCACATTTTGCGCCGGGTGTCTGTAGTTTTTTTAATTTCATATTTCATTTGTGTCAAATGCATCACACGAAGAGATAGCATCGAACGAGACAACGTCGCACGATATGTGGGCAAGCCACGCGGACTCTGCTAGAACAGTCTCCGCGCTACAAATTCGTATGCGTACGCCCATTCTCCACCATGCTGGTGCCTTATGCGTGATGGTTATCTACGAACAGATCATTCTGTTACAGGTGAGACTCTTTTTGTGCTCGTTTTTCTCCGATGTGCGTTTCTCCCCGTTGAAGCATCTGTGTTAACTATTCCTCAATCCATTCTTGTAACAGGAGTTTGGATGGTTATTGCTGATTATACCGCAGCACGATGTGTTGACATGAACCAAATCGATTTTCTGACTTGTAAAAAGCGGTCACGATTTTCGATAACGTGGTGCAGGTGGTGGTGGTGCTGCTGCTGCTGCAGCAAAACACGTCTGGAACGCCACTTCTTAGACAGCTCAAATGAGTTACGCGTTTAATATCATTCAGTTAAATGTTATTTTAAAGGACTAGAGTGTTTCCAGTATAGTAAGTGGTTTTTGAAGTCCATGTTACGTTTATGACTATTTCATGTTAGCGGCCTCTGCGGGGATAAACTCAGGTCTGGCAAAGAGCACCTTATCGGCATAATTTATTTCAGCGCTACCATATTTACGAGATTAGCTTTCCCATTTAAACACTAGAAACAGTATCAGTTCCGCCATATATACTGCTGCACAGACACGTGCACCGATTTGACAGTACCAGAGATCACATGAATGACATGATAAAATGATTTACGTGTCTAACAAAATTCAGTTGAATGTTACTTAAAGGACGAGAAATATTTCAGAATGGTATGTTTGGCAGTCTGTGACCATTTTGTATGGGAGGTCTCTTGAGATGACCCAGGTCTGGCGAAAAAGCCTTATCTGCATCACGTATTATGACGCTAGCACATTTTCGAGCACATACACTGAACTATACTTCAGTTGTTATACGGTGATTTCACGCCGGATCAGGCAGGGTGGTGATTTTTTTTCGTTCAAACATATACTGTAACCTCGTCCCTAGGAGGCATATTGGCGCTGAAAGTAGATGAAAATAATTGGTGGTTAATTTTTAATGAATTACCATTCTGATGTGGGCATTTCGACCATTGCGCTTCCTATGCAGTTTGGCGCCACGTATCTTCATAACTATTTAACACTTTCTTTTTACATATTGTCTGGCGTGGGTAGCACTGCATCGTAAGTTCTGAAGATCCTAAGGTTTGCCTTTGAGGAGATAAAAAAATCGCGAATTTGCCTCATTTATAAAATATGGTACGTTTAGGGAACCTCACAACTCGGCCCCCAGTTGTGATACCCGGATCTGATAACCGAATATCTAAATGACATAATTAACATTGATGTCAATTCTGAATGTATTTCGTACGCGGACGATAAAAGCGTGTTTTCCAGTGGCTCTGATATTGATGTAATAGCCACTACTGCTAACGAGATGCTTTCCAACTTGAAAAAATGGTTAATTTAAACTCTTTATGCATTAATAGTAGTAAAACTTAAGCAATCATATCTCGACCGAAAACAATAGTGTTAGTCTAGATAAAGAGATAGTATATCTTAATAGTCCTGTTGATATTGTAAAACGCATCAAATGTTTTGGTGTCACCTGTAACGAACAGTTGCTATGGGATGAACACATCGAATACGTTCGTTATTAGATGGGCAGGTTGGTACATGATCCTTCGATGCATCGAAACAGGAACGAGAGATACGCTACGTTCACATTGAATACGTTCACATTGAATACGTTCAGAATAAACTGTGCAAATTATTAGTCATGACCGCTAGGCATAGACACATGTTTCGTTTTCGAATTAAGCTACTACTATACCGTTCACTCTTCATGTCTCACCTAAACTATTGCCATTTAGCCTGGGGTACGACAACTAAGAATAGTCTAAATAGGCCTCCGGATCATGCAAAATAAAATAATTCGTATCCTGGTCATTATTGGTTATTGTGACTAGAGCACTGCACGGGCCAGGGCTTCCCAGAAAGCCCGAGCACGGCCCGCGGGCCGGGCCGGGTTCGGGTTTCAGCCACCGGGCCCGGGCCGGTACGGGTTTGACAACTCCGGCCATGGTCGGGCATGTACGCGAAGATATTTTACGAGACTGGACAGCTGAATTTTCATGTCGCTTTTTTTTTTCACATTGGGTATGAGATATCATGGTATTCTCATCTTAGAACTATCACTCTTTGATACGTCATCATGCTTATTTCGTGTAATAGGTCTGGATTTCACACGTGCACTCACACACATTTGGGGACGATTGGTGTGGCGGGCGCGCTGAGAGTCTGGCACGATGGTCAGTTAGGTTAGGTGTTGGGACATATTTCGTTCGCGTGAGAGTTCGAGAAAGGGGAACTAACACCGGTGCATGCGCGATAGAGCGGAGATAAGTCTCTCTTTAACCGAAAGGTACGTACATATCGCCCGCGCACCGCTGCGCGCTGCCTACCCAAGCAAGCAAACAGCAAGCACAGAGCGGCTTGCCGCTAGACAAACGCAGCCGCTCCGTTCGAGTGCACCTCCTCACTCTCCACCAATTAGCTGCGTCCTTTTCCTCGCTGCGCGGTGCTCTTTAGTAAATCGAAATACGCATCCGTGCCTCGAGAACATATAGAGTAGAGGCGAGCTGGGACCGGGCCTGAGCGTGGAAACAGTCGGGTACGGGCTGGACACGGGCCAGCGGAGTCGGGCCCGGGCTGGAACACTATAGAAGGCGGCGGGTGCGGGCCGTAGAGGGCGCGCCTGGGCCAGGCACGGGGCTGAAAATTAGGCCCGTGTAGTGCTCTAATTGTGACTCTGTGAAAGCGCATTTTGAAAAGTTTAATCTTGCAAGAGTGTGAAATCTATATAACCATCGCTCAATATGTATGCCTTTTTTCTTATCTATTTACATTACGGGCAAATGATTTCCCTTGTAATGTTGGGCAAAAGCGAAAATGGAAGCTTCCGCGTTAACGTACAAATTATGGTCTATACAGTCTGGCTTTTACCTTAAATAGATTACTTGAACATGACATTGAAGTTGAGCCATCTCATTTTCTCGGGTTGCAGTAACCTTTGCAACTCTGATAGTGTGTTTTATATGTGTAGTGTGTATGATTACTGGGCACTGTTTTCTTGTTATGCGCTAGTTTGAAGGCTAAACTTTGGCATTGTTTCTTATTGTGGTGGTTCAAAATGTACACTTTGGGGATGGGAACCTGTCAACCTGTCCTACAGCTTTTTCCCATCTCCACATCCTAATTGAATTGAATTGAATCATTGTGTTCTTCTTGAAATGCCGTTTCTTTGCATATCGAGTACACCGTATTGCAATTTAGGGCAACGCCCCCAACAGTCCTTTTGTGAAGATTGTCTACGGAAAATGCGTAAATTGGACAGCGCGCATCCCATATATTCCCACTCGTGACATCGTTCATTTTACTCACAAACGTTCATAATGACGACTCAAACCACCACCAAAAAAAAAAAAAAGAAAGAAGGAAAGAAAAAAAGGGAAGCTTCAGAGATGGTCGAAGGTACGTTCCGAACGACTTTGAGTTACCAGCGTAACTTCGACCATCTCTGAAGCACAATTTTTTTTATGTGCTGTTTTGTTGGGGGCGTTGCCCCAATTCACAATACGACGTACTCGCAATGCGAATAAAGGACATTTCGAGACGAACACAGTGATGTAGATTACTTTCGGGTATCACAACTGGGGGAAGAATTGTGAGGTTCCCAAAACGTATATAATAATAATAATAATATGCAATGCTACCCAACTTAACTTAACCCAACTTAAAATCCAATGCTACTCACTCCTGACAGTAGGTGAAAAAAAAAAGAAAAGTATCAAGCTGAATATGTCAAATAGTTATGAAGATGCGTGGTGTCAAACTGCGTAGGAAGCTCGCACCTGAATGATAATTCATTAAAAATAACCACCAATTATTTTCAACAACTTTCAGCGCCAATATGCCTCCTAGGGACAAGGCTTTAATATACGCTTGAAAAACAAAGAAGAAGAAATATTGAGGAGTTCAACCGGACCACCCAGCCTGATCCGGCGTGGAATCACCCTATAGATAATTAGTTTATGACCTGTCTGCCATGGATTTCGTTTTGTATATGTCTCATATTCTGTGTACCTCGATGCCTCGTCCTATGATATAATGTATTGTAGCGGGCCGTGGACAACAACGAAGATGGCCACGCGCCTGGAGTACCGGCTTCAGTTCCACCGGCGCAGCCATGGAGATAGGCCACCGTTAGAGTCACTAAATAAGCTACGCTTCAGCGTAGCTTATTTAGTGACTCTAGCCACTGTCATCGCCTCTCCGTGGCATACCATCACCGCCTGTCGGGACTCATGTAGAGGAAATATCATCGTCCTCTACATTTGGTGACCCGAACTATGAACACCACATTCGGCGCAATTAGACCCTTGACCATCCCAAATTTCTGACCACACCATCGACGAGCATTACCACGGCACGCTATACCTGGAAGCCACCTCATTACTCGGTCCATCACGATCAGATCCCGAACGCCCTTCGCCTCCCGCCCGACACGTAGACCGCTTCTGTCCACACCGACCGACCCGCCGACCCGCAACGACCGACCGACCGCATCGCTCGACGGACCGAACTGCAACGACCCGACCACTCACTGATCATCGCATCCGCCCACCGAACATCGGTTCACGGCTTCCAGGGACCGACCTGCGCTATCCACCGCCTCCGGTACATTCACGACCCACCGCTTCATTTCATGCATCTCGACGCTCATCCCCTGCCGGCCGCGACACCAGAGCAACGTGCTCGCCTGCCGGTTTCGGCAGTCGCGGCAGCCGACGCCACGGCACGTTTTCAGCCGGCATCTCGGCAGCCGACACGGCTAACCCAGCCTTGCTATTCCTGGGATCGACCCTACGAGCTCTCGCTCCCGTGCCGGTTGCGGCACCCCAGGCCACGACTCTCACGCCCAATGATATTACCCCTCATCTACATGCTCATCGACAGTTTCTGCCAACGGGTGTTGTGCCGTGCCACGAACACATCGAATAGTGTACGTCATCCACGGTCGCTCCTACTCTCTTCATCCGGTGTTGACGTAGGTCATCGTACTACTTTGTCGCCGCTCCGCGTCTGAGGGGGGAGCACTGTAGCAGGCCGTGGACAACAACAAAGATGGCCACGCGCCTGGAGTACCGGCTTCAGTTCCACCGGCGCAGCCATGGAGATAGGCCACTGTCATCGCCTCTCCGTGGCATACCATCACCGCCGATCGGGACTCATGTAGAGGAAATACCATCGTCCTCTACAGTATTATATCCTGTATATATATATATATATATATGTTTGTAACTCAAGCGTCGCCATGCCAACGTGCAGCCAAAGGGCTCCGGCTATTTTATTTCATTTTATACTTCACTGGTTTTGCACTGGGCTTTCAGTGAGTGAGTTATCTCACCCTGACGGGAGGAATCACGTGTTACGTGACCTTCTGATGCCATCCACTCAAACGTTGCCTGCCTGCGTCCTGTTGATAAGGCCCAACAAGGCCGAAACAGCTGTCCAGGACTGGCATGGCGACGCTTGAGTTACAAACATATGCTATACGTGCAGCCAAAGGGCTCCGGCTATTTTATTTCATTTTATACTTCACTGGCTTTGCACTGGGCTTTCAGTGAGTGAGTTATCTCACCCTGACGGGAGGAATCACGTGTTACGTGACCTTCTGACGCCATCCACTCAAACGTTGCCTGCCTGCGTCCTGTTGATAAGGCCCAACAAGGCCGAAACAGGCGACGTTTGAGTTACAAACATATGCTATACGTGCAGCCAAAAAGCTCCCTCTATTTTTATAAATATAAATATAAAATGAAATAAAACAGCCGGAGCCCTTTGGCTGCACGTATAGCATATGTTTGTAACTCAAGCGTCGCCATGCCAGTCCTGGACAGCTGTTTCGGCCTTGTTGGGCCATCATCAGCAGTACGCAGGCAGGCAACGTTTGAGTGGATGGCGTCAGAAGGTCACGTAACACGTGATTCCTCCCGTCAGGGTGAGATAACTCACTCACTGAAAGCCCAGTGCAAAGCCAGTGAAGTATAAAATGAAAAAAATAGCCGGAGCTCTTTGGCTGCACGTATAGCATATGTTTGTAACTCAAACGTCGCCATGCCAGTACTGGACAGCTGTTTCGGCCTTGTTGGGCCATCATCAGCAGTACGCAGGCAGGCAACGTTTGAGTGGATGGCGTCAGAAGGTCACGTAACACGTGATTCCTCCCGTCAGGGTGAGATAACTCACTCACTGAAAGCCCAGTGCAAAGCCAGTGAAGTATAAAATGAAAAAAATAGCCGGAGCTCTTTGGCTGCACGTATAGCATATGTTTGTAACTCAAACGTCGCCATGCCAGTACTGGACAGCTGTTTCGGCCTTGTTGGGCCATCATCAGCAGTACGCAGGCAGGCAACGTTTGAGTGGATGGCGTCAGAAGGTCACGTAACACGTGATTCCTCCCGTCAGGGTGAGATAACTCACTCACTGAAAGCCCAGTGCAAAGCCAGTGAAGTATAAAATGAAAAAAATAGCCGGAGCTCTTTGGCTGCACGTATAGCATATGTTTGTAACTCAAACGTCGCCATGCCAGTACTGGACAGCCACTGGGCCACTGGACAGACACTGGGCTTTCAGTGAGTGAGTTATCTCACCCTGACGGGAGGAATCACGTGTTACGTGACCTTCTGACGCCATCCACTCAAACGTTGCCTGCCTGCGTACTGCTGATGATGGCCCAACAAGGCCGAAACAGCTGTCCAGTACTGGCATGGCGACATTTGAGTTACAAACATATATATATATATATATATATATATATATATATATATATAATAAGTGGAAATAAGTGGAATGAGATCCTTAACAAAGCTTCGGCCGCGTTAATCGAAGTGCTTATATCCCATTGTGAGGACGCCATAGATCAATCATCCCAGCAGGCGAGAACTATCTATTGTAAATCTGTTTTAACAGACAACCACCAGTTAGAATTAGCACAATATACGCAAAAGAAAGGGAAGAGGCAGTTCGCAATGCTAAGCGGAGGAAGCTAGTCAGGGACAACGTTAATACTCCAGCTACGCTTGAACCCAGTGTGTCAGCTCAGGACTGTGATCATATAAGTAATGCAGGTACAACCAATACGCCGTCGCAAAATCGTCAACCGCTTGCTAGAAAAACAGGTCCCACCCCAGCAGCCTCATCTGCAGAGATGCTACCTCAGAAGTCCCATAACGTCGTTAATTTATCGTCCCACGAACTTACCGATTCGGAAATATCACTACTCAGCCGTGGCCTCTCATTCTGCCCCAGTAACAACAAGCTAGATGAATACCAACTTTATATTGACTTAGATAATTTCGTCCGCCGTCGACGCCTGAAGGAATACTTTCATGACAAACCTAAGTCAGATTCCAACCCATTTAAACCGCTATCCAACCTTACGCCAGAGGCTAACCGTGAAAAGGCTCTGGACATGTACATCCGTGCAGTTCAAAAAGATATCATTAACGCTTACAATAAATCATACAACAGCAAACCGAAGCCAAATCTAACGCCGGCTGAGCAGCGCAGCCTTTCTGAACTTCGGGACCGCAGTGACATAGTCATAAAGGTGGTGCAATCGTAGTAATGGACAAAGAAAACTACATTAACGAAGGTATCCGGCAATTATCGTGCGCATCGTTCTACAAACTCCTCGAGGCTGACCCTACAGAGGAAATTACGGCTTATATTATCCGCAGTCTAAAAGATCTAAAAGCAAGTAAAAAGATAGATTCCACCCTATACGATTATCTACTCCCCAAAGACCCCGCAGCGGGCAGGTTTTATATGCTCCCTAAAATCCATAAACCTGGAAATCCAGGGCGCCCAATAGTTTCATGCAACGGTACAGCTACCGAGAACATTTCAAGCTTTGTTGACCACCTTCTTAAAGATATACCTCCTAAACTACCATCCTACATTAAGGACACCAATCACTTTCTTCAAGTTCTAAGCGAATGTCAGCCTCCTTCTTCCAGTTTCCTAGTCACGCTAGACGTTTCCTCTTTATATACTAACATCCCCCACGAGGATGGCATTGCTGCAGCTGAAAGGGCATTTTCAAAATATTCTGATACCTCATACGATCCTTGTGTCCTATGCACATTTCTCAATCTTATTCTGAAAAATAACCACTTCGAATTTGACGGTAAGCATTACTTGCAAGTTCAGGGCACGGCTATGGGTACAAAAATGGCACCTAACTATGCAAATATATTTATGGGAGCTCTAGAGGAAGAATTTCTGTCTAAGCGCCTGAAGGAAGCCCACGCTTTACAAGCGGTTCCTCGACGACATCTTCATGGTGTGGCCACACTCAGAAGATGACCTAATCACATTTATCAGCGACTTTAACAAAGCACATCCGGCCATCAAGTTCACCCATTCTTATTCCCCTTTAACTGTTAACTTTCTCGATGTCCAAGTAAAGTTAACCAACAGGGCCTTGTCCACAAACCTGTTCCGTAAACCTACGGACTCTCAACATTATCTAGCATTTAACTGTTGTCACCCGCGTCATACTAAACTTGCCATCCCTTACAGCCAAGCACTTCGAAACAGGCGCATCTGTTCCAGTGACGATGACTTGGACAGAAATCTAGCTCAACTTAGGGAAACATTCATCGGTCGTCAATTTCCACCTAGCTTAGTTGACGACGCTCTAAACAAAGCCCGCAAAGCAGATCGCAAATCCCTGTTCGAAAACCACAAACGCGTGTTAGATAATGGTTCCGTAAACCTCATCTTAACATTTAGCAGCAATATTCCAAGCGTTAACAATATACTAAACCGTCATCATAGTATCCTTCTCCAATCAGAGCGCATGGGACAAATTTTCCCTCAGCCACCGCGGGTAACCTACAGGCGCGCGCGCAACCTGCACGATAATCTAGTTAGCTCTAAAGTTAGCAAAGCAGCGCATCCAGGAAACGGCTGTCACCCGTGCGATGGTCGAAGGTGTCAAATATGCAAATTAATGCAAAGCACCCAAGTACTTAAAAGTACTAATTCAAATTTTTCCGTCAAAATTAATGGTGACTTCGACTGTAATTCATCAACGTCATTAATGTCATTCAGTGCGGCATGTGCCAAGCACAATACGTAGGTCAGACTAAAACATCATTTCGGATCAGGTTCAACAACCACCGATCTGACGTTACCAAAAAGCCAAACCTCCCGGTCTCTCGCCATTTCAAACAACCAGGTCATTCACTAAATAACGTGTCACTTTTTATTCTCCAGTCAAATTTTAGCTCAGATCGGTGCAGGGAACAACGCGAATCTTACCTCATTTACAAATTCCAATCAACCATTAACGAAGATCTGGGAGCACTTTCAACGGTAAGAAATTTGGCCGCCTAGATGAGCTACACTTTCCTCCTTTTCGTTTCCCTTCTGTTTTTCTTTCTTTCTTTCTTTTTTTTTTTTTTTTCAGCAAAGTTTGAAGCAACGCTCACCCTTCCCGGAATTTTCCCCAAAGCGGACAGTGACCTACGGCGAATGACATCACCACCCGGACTTGACCTTCTGGAATATTCCCGAATCTGACTCACTGACAAACGCCTGTGGCGTGCCCGTACCGATTATGACGTCATGTAGCAAACCTATTTAAGAAATGTGTAATCAGCTACGCATCTTTTGTCCTGACGAAGACAGTGCCACTGTCGAAACGTCGACCCCTTGCCCATTTTACTTTTTAACGTCTCCCCATGTAATAAACTAGTGTTTTTAACTTCCCTAAAATCTGTTTCCGTGTCTTTTTTTGAACTTCTATATATAATTAGATCTTTTTACATTATAAACGTAATTTAAAACAATTACTAGCTCATGTAGCTAGCTAATTTATAATTTGTTGTGTTGAGGTGTTGCGAAGATGCACAGATGTCATTTCATACTTGTCTAAAATATTGCAGGTATTGTAATCTGTTGGTTTATGGCTAGTACGCTGTTCGCATGTTTTTTTTTTTTTTTTAATGTTCGGTCACGTGCGCCTTAAGCCTCATCATTTTGAGGCCGTGCAGTATTCTATAAACACATGCATGTATCTATTATTCTGGGCTCTTTCCTGCAATAAAGAGTAATTATTTGGCGAATTTTTGTTGCGTCACGGTTTAGATGCGTGCTACTAACGCTATAGGAAATACTTCAATGTATTCAGATGTTCTGATTTAAATGAGATAGCGGCCTACGCGGGCTATAGTGAGAAGACCCGGCTCAAGTGATGCGCTCGTGCTTCTTATTTTTCTTTTGACCGTCGCGAGAACTCTTCTATATTGCTTGCCTTGCGCAAGAACGTGCCTTTTATATCTAATTCACGTGATCGATGCGTTTTTTGGTGGCATACGATTTTGCAGTGCAGTGCCCCTAGCTATTGTGGCCTACATGACTGTCAACTGCCACGTCCTTTGGATGAGCAACAAGTATGCCTATACCATGGATGTATTTTAAGCAATAGCATATAAAAGTGAACGGGCTACCGTGCGTATACATGCTTTGTTCACCTATGTGGTACTGCTGACGAGTCTCGGATGATACGAACTGTTTTTTCATGCCCTATGAGATTCGTATTATCGAGATCCTGTCGTAGCAGCTGTTCTTTTTTTTCCTATGAAACGATTTCGCATGATATGTCGTCTTTGCAGATTGAATTGCACCCCCAGAATGCCGCACAGTACGCATCATATCTGGGAACCTTAGGCACCGCGAGATGTCAGCGTCCCTTGGGCAAGCAGTAGCTGCAATGCAAAATTGACAGGCAATCCGATTTTTACGTACTGCTCTGGAAACTTCTTTCTGATACTTTTGGCAATCGGGAACCACGTACCCTTTTCCAGAACATCCGCCGGAAAACCGCATTGCGGGTCATTTCAGAATTGCAGCCGTTGCCTGTACAAGGACCGTGAGGTCACGTGACGACTACGGTGCTCATGTTTGACGCATACTATGTGGTATTTTTAGGTGCGGTAATTGGTATCATAAGGGTAGCCGAACAACCGGCATCGAGCACCGCTTAAAATAGGGATAAAAAATTTGACGATTTTTTTACTTACTATTCGTCATCCTTGTATGCGTAAGGTGTTGACCCTTAGAATATGGGTAAAAAATTTGACGATTTTTTACCCTTACTATCCGGTTTCTTTGTGAAAGTGCAGTGATGGAAGTGCTGCGCCCATCATGGAGTGCTTCGCAGTTGCATGCTCGACCAGGTAAGGTCGTGCATCACGAGAAAACTCCTGCTACATTGATGTACATTCACCAGCTGTCTTTCACAGCAACAGCTGTTACATCCTCGTTTCCCTGAGATCCTGGCAGCGTCCACATCAGGTAGTCACGCACAAACAGATTTTCAGCTGTTGCTGCAATTCGTGGTGTGTAGCTGTAACAGTCCTGTGATTTTTGTACGTGCAGCTTGTTTTCTTTATGTGTCTCTCAGATCAGTGTTGATACAGTTTTTGCTCTTATGTGGCCAGACAAGCATCCCGTGAAAGAGTGTGCATAGCCACTAAACAAACTAGTTAGAACTAGCAGGCTACATAATGCTTTCTGACATGTTTTGTTCTATTTTCTAGCCACAGTGAGTCATTGGAGGCAGTGCTGTAGCACCAACAATCACTCATTGGAAGTAAGGAATGAGGTGGCCTTCAGCACCCCGCTGCCAGTTCAACATTCATCAGTTGAAAAACAAGACGCCTGCTTGGCAGCAAAGTCAATCCAGTTTTAGACTGAGTTTTGTACTATGGACTTGGTGTGTGGTTTACTGTGAATAAATGTTCATGCTGAGATCCATGTTGCTATCAATTATATCACATTTCTGCATGAATGCATGCCAGGACGGTAGCAGGACTAGTCATGGTCTAAAGTAAGTCTAAGGGTGGCTAAAGTAAGGTACAGGAATTGTATAATCCTAGACCTGTCGCCTGAATGGAGGGATAAAATTGGTCTAGCTGTAGACTTCATGTCTAATACATGGTTAAGTGTCTGACCCTGTTCCAGACATCAGGCTAAAAGAATGTCTAAATTTCGGCTAGGTACATAGACATCGGATGTCTAGGGTTAGATGGCTAGGTGGTGTAATGTTAGACGTGTTATTTGACGTCTAGTGGACGGATACTTGACATTTGGTCTAGTGCCTAGACATTCTATAAACATTCCTTATCTCTTCTTAGACGTCATTTAGACGTCTACTAGCCCACCATGTGCTCCCTGGGAGGTGTGTGCACCTCAACCAATTATGATCTAAACAACATTCAGTTCTTACTGAGATGCTGGCTCGCTGCACGTATACGATATACGATATACACACACGCTTATGTTGTTCTGAATGCGATTTCGTTATGTTTCCGTATCAAACAGACTGAACGCGGAAGCTTCCTCCGTTCCTTCGCTACTACACACGGCTACTACGGCAACTGCATTTAAAAAAAAAAAAACGCCAGCCGGATCGGCACAAGTGACAATATGCAATTCTCATCGCCAAGTGGTACTTCCCTGCCTAACTGATTGTCATTAATTCGTAGGTCACCACTTCCAAATTCACATAAGGCCAACATAATATGGAGCGAAGCAACAGAACCGCTCCCATATTACATATCAAGCGACGCAAAGTATGTACGCCGCAAGAGAAGTTAAAATGACACAAATAAACAGAAAGGACGAAATATTGAACTCTCTCCGTATCAGTTGTGTGTCTTTCGAATATTTATCATATGCGACGCGAGAAGAATGTGAGAAAAAGGGCACTGTACAGGGAGCCGCCGCGGTGGTCTCCCCCTCATGCTGGCTCGGATCGGCTACGAAACCGCCGGACTTGTGCGCATGCGCAATGTCGCGGCGCCGGGCTTCTCTGCCCCGGTCCGCCACGCTGTCGCGAGTGCCGGGTATCGCGCCCTTCCTCTATTTTTTGTTTGTTTCTTCTTCTTCGGTTTTGCCCCCGGCTTGTGTACTTGAGAACCACTGCTGCTCTGTACCCCGAGGGCTCGGTAACAATTTTAGCTGAATCTTTATTGCCATGTTGTCATGTGTTTTCGCCCACACGCAAAAAAAAGCACGACGTTGCATTTTTTCTTTTTTTTTTTAGGTGGACGGGTTTTTTTGTGAGATTTGTCTGCTCAGTCTGTGGGTGAGGGAGAGGGAGGGGGCCGGGAAAGTTCCTGGGTCTCGCACACACAAAACACTAGGAACAACTGTGCCACATAATGTGAGTGCTGAACAACGATGATCTGACTAAAGATTACAATGGGCTAGTCACACCCGGGCATACTGTTATCTCTATAGCTTGTCAAAAAGAAAAGGAAAGAAAGAAAGGTGCTCTACTGGTAGAATCTCTGATGAAGAACATTATGGGTGCCTACCAGGGTTGTTAAAGTTGCTTGAAAAAGTATCCAAGTTACGCAGATATATGGGTTCAAAAGTATCTGAGTTGCAGGGACAGATTCCCTCCGTGTAGAAAATACACTTCCAAAAATGTACTCAGTATTTTTAGTTACTTTTTTCCGATCCGCGAAGACCCTTGAGGTACCGGGGATTAACAAATAAATAAATAAATTGACTGGGTTGATTTAGCGAGCAGTTGTTAGTTGATGTACCATTGATAAAGCAACTACCTGGGTCACATGATGTGATAACGCATAATGTGTTTCTCATGGCCCTGTACACAACGGACATATGAGCCACTAAATAACTTTACTTCACGAAAGCAGACAGGACACTGAGTAGATCGTACACATTAACAACTAACAATACGTCACAGCACTTTGCTTTTCTTAACATTTGTTTCTCCCCTTGCCTACCTTCTATTAGCACAAAGTCATCCTAAATTCTCCTACATACTGATTCCAAGGTTTGTGCCGACAAGACACATCAAGCTAAACAACTACTCCACCGAGGCACTGCTTGGCAACCTAGTGTTATACTTCATAAATACCGATTTCAGTTCTGGGAGTTATTGCAAAGCACTCAATTACGTCACCTGTTGTCGCAAAAAAAATTTTAATGAGAAAATGTACTTCGAAAAAAGAGAGCAAAGTATCGACTTTTGAGAAGTGGTATATGTGTGTGTGCAACGACACAGGGATTTTCCCAGCCCAGCCCCTCTCTCGGAAATAGTTAAAATTGGGCTGTTCGGTTCTTCATTCTTTAAAAGCGATAAAAAAACCCGTGCCGGGAAACAAACAAAAACGCCACAACACACGCTGTGTTGTGTCGTCTTTTTGTTTGTTTCCCGGCACGGGACTTTTTCATCGCTTTTAAAGTATGAAACCCTTCCTCTCCACATCCACACACAAATCTCACAAAACCACCACCCAAGCCCCACAAAAGTACAAAAAAGTCCACCTCAAGCCATGCAGCCGAAAAATGTTGCAACGTCTTTCCTTTTTTGCGCTGTTCTGTTAAAATGTCACCTCCCCACCCACCCCTCTGGGATAACGATCACGAGCAGTTCTCAAGTCCACAAGACGGAGCAAAAACGAAGAAAAAGAAACAAACAAAAAATAGAGGAATGAACCGATACCCGGCGGCGAAATTCCGTAACGTAGTAGGCTAGTTTACGCATATAGGAGAATGCGCGCACGCCTATTGGTTGGCACCGCGGCAGCATGAAAACCAGCGGCGGCCAGAAACGGATGGAGAGTTGCCATCGCCCCATCGCGGCCAGCATAGCTGCCAGTACTTGCTTACACACTGCAATAGGAACTGAAGTATTGAGAAGGGAAGGTACAAGGAGCAAAGAAAGCGGGAAAAGAATAGTGAAAAGTGTGATCTCCCAGTGCAGTGTTGTAATTGTGGAAGTTTTGTGGTCAGCCCTCGTTCCGTGCGGCGTTCCGTGTTGTTTGGCGTGTGTTTGACATCCATTGCACAAGTATGGTGGACGAATTCAGTATTGCTTGGCTACACCTAAGTGCACATAAACTCGACGTCCGCTCAAGACTCACGAAGTACAAGCCTCAAATTCGTTTTGTTTTCTTAATTGCCCTTCTCGCTTGTGGCTACCGTCATCACCGCAATTAGTACAACCACATTTCAGCTGTGTTCCATGCATTTGCTGAGACAATTGAAGTGTTCTGTTATTCTTCAGTGTTTAGGAAAGGAAAGGAAAAACGCCTGAGAGGATCTTGTCACTTACTGAGCATCTGCAAGAACCTACATTCATAAAAGATACGACAGTGTCAGGCAGTGGTCTTTTTTACTTTCAAGAAGACAAAAGCAGTGTCAAATAAGATCACATGTACAAATGCGTGACACAAATGACTATTCAAACATATCATTCTGTAATCATACTAACGGTGCATGCTCTTACGTTACGTCTTGAAGTCGTGTCAATGACACATTTCTCAAATGATCCACTTACCGTTCTTTAAGCTCTGTAACACAGTTCTCTCGCTAAATACATATATACTATGACAAATGGTTGTTGCTATGGCATGCGCCTGTACTGTCATGCAGGGGATGGTTTAGGGGGGTCGACCCCCTCAAATCATGCCCTTGGTAGTGCATTTCGGAGAGGAAAACGAAGGGGGATCATCTTTCCCCATGTAAGTCCCCATAGAAACTGCCCTCCCGAAATATTTTCTGGCTACCATCATGTCAGCTAACTACAATCTACTCAAGAAGGAAGCGGTACCCCATAGTCATGGGTATACCGAGAGGGGAGCCATGGCCCTCCCTGAAACTCCAAGATCGCTTGTGAAAATGGTGCACTCATTAGTCATAGGTTGAAATGTTTATTCTCAGATGCCATGATAGGAATCTCTGAACGCCCAATGTCCATCCCAAAAAAAGAGGTGTTCGGGTACTCCCCTTGGAAAAAAACCCTGGTAATGGCAATGCCCATGGTTAATGCCTAACACCAAAGCGGTCATACCCTATGGACAAATTTGTAGACCACTGGATGTGTCAGAAGTTACATTTATATTTCTGCTTCCTTGACACATGTGCCTGTAGAAATTGGCAAGACTCAGTGTGCCGTGTGTCCCTTTGATTGGCAAGTCTCACTCAACAGTAACAGACTCTATTGGCACTTAATACGGGTGTTTAATGTTGAGAAAGGGCAAGGACGACAGACAGCAGGAGCAAGTAGCCTTTACTGCCCGAAAGCGAAAACGAGAATGCTAGCTCATGCCCATAACGTGCCTGTCCATCAGGTGCGCGAGCGAGGTGCGCAGTAGCTTCAACTTCCTTAACACTCCCCCCACAATGACTTGTCATCCGTCGAGTTCCAAGCGATGGATCAGCTGAACTGGTCGTCGTAGGTATGCGCCGCCTGATGTCCGTAGGGTGCAGGAACGAACTAGCCCATCTCGACCGAGGTGCAGCTGCTCTACCCGTCCGAGGGTCCAAAACATCCTGGGCTGTCGTCGATCGGGTATGAGGACCAGATCGTGCTGCCGAACGTTGGCCGAGGTTACATGCTTGCTGAGGTTAGCTGACCGCAGTTGGAGAAGGTAGTCTTTCGACCATAGCTTCCAGTAATTGTTTAGCAGACCTTCTTTAGCCTGCTGAATCTGCGAGGGGGAGACGTTGACGTCAACTGAATAGAGAAACTGCATTGAGGGCAAGGCGGTAAGCCGTCTCCCGATCAGGAAGTGTGAAGGAGAAAGGGCTTCTGTGTCGTTAGGGTCTTCTGTGAGCGAAGTAAGAGGTCTTGAATTCACAATGGCTTCGACCTCCGTCAACACGGTCTGTAGCTCCTGGAAGTCGAGTTCGCACCGACCTAGCGACCTGCGCAGTGATTCTTTGACGGAGCGCACCATGCGCTCCCAAAAGCCTCCCCACCATGGTGCTTGTTCTGCTATGAACTCCCATGTGCTCCGTGTTTGGGTGGCATATTCTTTCACTGCTTGAAATTGAGCGGAAATCATAGGAGGAAGTTCTCGGGAAGCCTTCTTGTATGTTAGAAAGTTGTCGGAATAGATTTTCTTTGGTATACCCCTGCGAGCCACAAATCGCTTAAACGCCATGAGGAAGGTGCCGAAGGCTTGGTCCGTTACCAACTCTAGATGAATGGCTCGTGTAGCTGTGCAAGTGAAGAGTGTCACGTACGACTTTGAATATCCGTGCGCTGTTTTGTAATACAGTGGACCTGCAAAGTCTACCCCGACCACGTCAAACGGAAGTTGCTGTGAAACTCGATCCTTCGGTAGGGGCGCCTCTTGCTCGGTGCATGAATGTGTTCGGAGACGTCGGCAAAAGTAGCAGTGGTGCAGGGCGTACTTGACAGATTGCCTTCCTCTGATCACCCAGTAATCCTCCCGTATCTGATGTAGAGTCTCCTGAACCCCGGCGTGGGCCATCCTTTCGTGTTCGCGAAGAACCATGAGGCGGGTGAACCAGGCTTCCGAAGCAGGCGGTAGTAGGATTGGGTGCTTAGTCGCTGCTGGTTGTTCGGAATGCTGGAGACGCCCGTAAAGCCGGAGAATGCCGTCGTCATCTTTGTACCAACGGAAATTCTGAAGATGCGTGGACTTCTTGTCCAGGAACTTTGCTTGTGTCATCCTGATCCAGTACTGCTCGGAATTTTTCAACTCCTGTGTTGTGAGCGGACCAGTCTGCTTCCGACCCCTTGAGTTCTGTACGTAGCGCTGCACCCACGCCGTTACTCGACAAAGTCGGTTCGCTCTACTGTACCGCTCTGGCGACATGAGGGTTTGAGCCGCCGCAATCGCCACCGAGGCAACAAGTTGAGGGACCACTTCGTCCTTCCCATCAGGACAAGTGGGTTCTGGTATGAGTGAACTTGGCCAATTTTCCGCACGTGCCAACCACGTAGGGCCGTGCCACCACAAGACGCTGCCCTGAAGCTGATGCCCCTTGACACCTCGAGTGAGGAGGTCAGCAGGATTCTCCTCACCGGGACAGTGTCGCCAACATTCAGTAGAAGTGATGCTTTGAATTTCTTGGACGCGGTTCGCAACGAAGGTCTTCCACCGTGTTACTGGCCCTCTTATCCAATGCAACGCTATAAGAGAATCCGTCCAGAACACACAGTCGGGCACAATCTTCAAAGCAGTGCAGACATATCGGTAAAGCCGTGCGGCAAGAAGGGCTGCCATAAGTTCAAGCCTTGGCAGCGTTTGGCGCTTGATGGGGGCCACTCTGCTCTTGCTGACGAGAAACTCCATGCTAGACGAGCCGCTCGATGACGCTTCAACGTAGATTACCGCGCCGTAAGCGTAGGGACTAGCGTCAGCAAATACGTGCATCTTCCTAGGCGTGGCCGTGCACGAATATCCCAGGAATCGAGGGAGAGAGAGTTGCTCCAGTTCTGACACTCCCACACACCACTCCTTCCACACTGATTGTATGTCCTCTGGCAGTGGATCATCCCAGTCTAGCTCCGCCTCCCAAATTCTTTGCAGCAGAATCTTCCCAGTAATGGTGAAGGGCGCAAGTAAGCCGAAAGGATCGTACATCCTTGATACGGACTGTAAAATGTGTCTCTTGTCATTCGTCTCGTTTGCAACGAAGTCCAAAATGGCTGCGAGAGGGCATCGTAGTTTGTCATTGTGTACGTCCCAGACAAGTCCCAGCACCTTCTTAGTGTGATCTTGAGTCGTCTCGACGGTTGTGCTGCCGTCGTTGAACATCTGGCGTAATAGGCACCCGTCATTGGTCACCCACTTCTTCACTTTCATGCCTGCGGCCTCAAATATTCGCAAAGTGTCCTGGTACAGAATCTCTGCGTCTGATGATGTTTCCACGCTGACCACCAAGTCGTCGACGTAGAAATGGTCCTGTAGAAGAGCCGCTGTCTCAGGGTAGTCCCCTTCAGACTGCCGTAAGTGATGTCGAATAGTGGCGGAAAGAAGAAAGGGGCTGGACCTGACACCAAAGGGTACTCGAGACATCCGCCAAGTTTCAATGTCTGGGAGGGTTTGCCCAGTAACCGGAGTCGTAGAATACCAAAGGAAACGCAATGCGTCGGTGTCCTGCTTGTGAAGGCCAATTTGTAGAAAGGCCTTCTCTATGTCAGAAACAAGGGCGATGGGATGCATCCTGAACCTCAACAGCAAAGAGAGAATGTCCGAATTGAGATTAGGACCCGCGTGTAGTACGTCATTCAAAGATAGAAAACCAGGTGACTTTGACGAGGCGTCGAATACGATGCGTACTTTAGTAGTCTCCCTTTCACGTCGGATCACTGCATGATGTGGGAGATAATACTCCGGGCCAACCTTTGACGCTGTGACATCTACGCGTTCAGCGTGACCGTTCTCGAGGTACTGGCGAATAACTTGGTCGTATTCGTTCATTACAGCCTGGTCTTTCAACAGAGTGCGGGTGGCGTTTCTTAGACGTACTTCAGCTGTTGTCTTGTTTGTCCCGAGCCTAGAGACAAGGTTGTCCTTCCAAGGCAGCCCAACACTGTAGCGACCGTTCTCCAATAGAGTGCTGTCCTCGAATCTCTGTAGAACGGGATCTATTCCTGGTGATTCTGCGGCGTCGGCAATCCCGAGGTGTTCCAAGTCCCAGAATGACTGCAACCTCTCATCTAAGTCGTCTTGGGCGAAGCTAGAAACATCAACGGACGAACATTGTTCACCTCTGGCGAAGAATAATCTCCCGCAGGACCTTGCAGAGTCCATCCGAAGGTTGTTTCGAGAGCGATGAGGTTACCCTGAAGCCGCATTTGCTTGCCGGTGACAACCGCCCCGTAAAAGTCTGCGCCCAAAAGAATGCTTATTTCTGTTGAGGGAACAGATGCCACAGCCACATCCGCTAACTGGATTCCAGTATTCCTGATGCAATCGAGAGCCTTGACGTCGATATGCGGAAGGTTACTGATGCATATTTCTGGTATTTCCAGAGCCTCAAAGGACACCTCCTGGGACGTGTACTGGGATCGGAGGGTCACACTGACCCTGCTATGCAAGGACTGCTTCCCGGCTTTTCCGACAGTGTTGATTGCAAGATCTTCCCTTCCCACGATTGGCAGCTGCATTTTCCGCGACAGTGGCTTCTTAATAAATGTCCTTTGGCTGCCGCCATCAATGAGAATACGAATTGGCTTCCGTCGGCCATCAGTAGTGCAAAGTATGGCATACCCCGTCTGCAGGAGCACGACCTGCGGGTATGGAGAACAGTGCTGCCATGTACCGCTTGCTACGACGGTTCCATCCGTAGTTTTCTGACTCCCTTGTGTAAATATGTTTAAAAGGGACTATCATTGGACGACGACGTTGAAGCGATATCATGAACCACGTGACATCGAATGACTTCTTCACTTTCTTACTCTCTTGTTGGGTTGTGTGACACGTAGGAGTAAAGCTCCAAGTAGTTTTTTTAGACTGAGTCTCTCTGGCCTATCTTTTCGGGGCTAACTTGGGGCATTCTTGTGGATACAACGCCGTTCCCGCTCAAGGTAATTTGACAAAGTGGTGCCGAAACCCGGGACACGGAGACCAAGGAAATCCACAGCATCGAACGAGCCCTTCAGTCATGCCTAATACGAACGATCCGGAGAGGCTTAGGAGCAAGCGTGGAGCAAGGAGAGCGCAAGTCACGAAGCTTACAAACGATGCTGCTGCGGCACTTCAGGACCACAACACTACAGCGCTGGCTATTCACGTTCTCCTGGAGAAGCTGATTCAATGCAGCAAGGAACTCTATGCGCTAGATCGTGAAGTTGAGGAGCACACTCCCGCTGAAAACTTCGACACGGATTATGCATCTGTGCTACAGTATGAAGAAAAGATCACAGAGTATATTGCCAAGTTAACTCGGACCTACGAACAGCTTCAAGTAGCGACGACATCGGACTCTCCACCAGCGGTACCGACAACGATTGGGTCCCTAACGGCACCGTCTGGCTCTGGCGTCAAGCTACAACGCCTGCAGCTCATGAAGTTTCGTGGCGATCTTGCAGAATGGCAGCCCTTCTGGGAGCAATACAAGGCAAACATACACGAAAACAGGAAGCTAAGTAAACGTGACAAGTTTCACTACCTTCGTTCATTGCTTCTGGGACCGGCTGCTGCAGCCCTGTCAGGGCTCCAAACTACTGAGGCGGCCTATGACGACGCGATTGCCCTGCTCACGCAACGTTTCGGAGATAAAGGAAGGCTCGAGAGGCAATACTTAGAGAAACTGAGGACGCTCCCACGTGTCAGATCTTCAATGGACACGGCGGCTCTGCGGAGGATCTACGACTACGTACAAACGAATACCTGTGGACTTCGCTCATTGGGAGTCCCAACTGTAACTTATTCGTCAATGATGACTGAGATATTGCTGGCTGCACTGCCACCCGACCTTCGACTAGATTATTACCGTGGACATGCCCAAGGCGAGACATCATCTCCTGCAGCAAACGACCAGTCCCCTGCCTCCGAAGATGAAAACGCGGCCTCTTCAGCCTGTTCGGAAGAGCTGAACAAGCTTCTTGGATTCTTGAAGAAAGAGGTTGAAAGCAGAGAGAAAAGTGGATTATATGTCCAGCTGGACGACAAACAGCGGGCGACCACTACCAAGGGTCATGCTGGTACGCCGTCGGCCCTTGCTTTGCACAGCCGGACAACGGCGGGTCTACTAAGCTGCATCTTCTGTAATGAAAAATCTCACACAACGGAGACATGCAAGGCTGACGTACCATTGGAGGATAAAAAGAAGGCTCTCGCTAAGAACCGACGCTGCTTTCGATGTACGAAAAGCTACCACAGTTCTAAAGAGTGTCGGTTCAGGGGAAAATGCTCAAAATGCGGTGGTCGGCACGTGGACACTATGTGCGACCCTAACTGGAAGCCCAAACCGATCGAAGGCGGACAGGCCACGAACGCTTCGCACACGTTGGAAGCTCCTGGGCTAATGACAGCGGTCTCCCATCTGAGCACTGTCCTCCTACAAACATTTCGCGCATGGGCAGTGGCGAACTACAGGTGCCTGTACATTCGAGGTATCGTGGACAGTGGAAGTTCCAGGACGTTCATCCGCGAGGACCTCGCCCAAGAACTTGGTTTGAAGGAGGTGGCACAAGTGGTGATCGGCATCCATACGTTCGCCTCGGGATCGGACTGCACGCCTATCAAGCGGAGCGTGGTGGAGGTGACTGTTAGGAGCCAGTACGGTAATGAAGAGATTACTCTTGCGGCCATCGTTGTACCTCTGATTTGTAAAGACATCGAAGAATCACCAGTTGACAGTGAACATGTGGTGGAACTGGGGGACTGCGGGGAGCAGATCGCCGACATTGTTGCTTTTCCTGGCATCCCTCAAGTCAGTGGCATCAGTCTGCTAGTCGGATCTGATCAAGTGTCAAAACTAATCTCAGGAGAAATCCGCTGCTATGGAAGACAGCAAGAACTGGTTGCGGTAAAGACTAAGTTGGGTTGGACCTTCCAGGGCCCAAGTGCTACGAAGTCTCTCATCGCACGGCAATCTGACAGCCTCATAGTGCTGAGGACAAACGTTAACTGCATGACCATACAAGACGAAGAGATACGGCGAATTTGGGAGGTCGAAAACACAGGCATCAACGAAAACCCCTCACCAACGGCTGCGGGTAATGAAGTACTGGCAGAGTTTCAGCGTAACATAAAGATTGCCAACGGGCGTTATGAGGTGTGCCTCCCCTGGAAGCACATCGACGTCCCCTTGCGTGACAATCGCGATATTGCGGAGAAAAGACTGAGGCGGTTGGTAAATCGGCTGGCACATGATGACGAGCTGATTACGGAGTACGACAAAAATATTCGAGCCTATCTGCTGAGCGGCCATGCTGAACCAGTGCCTGCATCTGGGTCGAAGCCATCCAAACGCGTGTACTACATGCCCCATCGTGAGGTCATCCGACCTCAGTCAACGTCAACGAAAATGCGGGTCGTCTTTGACGCGTCATCGCATTCTGGCTCTTGTACATCTCTCAACGACCACCTAGAAAAGGGGCCAAAGGTGCAACCAGACTTGTTGGACGTATTGATCCGCTTCAGAATGCACTCAATTGGAATTACTGCGGACATAGAAAAGGCTTTTCTGCAGATCAGCGTTGACGAACGCGACAGGGATGCCTTGCGTTTCTTATGGTTTGACCATGTGCCGCAGCGGAAGAACTTAACCCTCAGTACGAATATTGTGGAATGGCGGATGCAGCGTGTACCTTTCGGCACATCGGCTAGTCCATTCCTGCTCGCGGCAACGCTACTGTACCATTTCAACTGCGTCACCGGTGGTCTGCAGGAGACGGCTGAGGTCCTAGCCTCATCATTCTATGTTGACGACCTTCTGACCGGAGCAGCGGACGTGGAGTCAGCAATTAAGCTCTACAGGGAAGCAAACGACATCACTGAGAAAGCGAAAATGCGCCTATGCAAGTGGGCTTCTAACTGTGCAACTCTTCGAGATGTTTTTGCTCCAGAGGAGGGGGTTGTCCCGAACAGTGACTACAAGACGACAAAGGTGCTTGGGACGGTGTGGGACAAAAGCGAGGATACACTTTCGTGTAGTTTAGACTCAATCCTCAACTACGTCGATCGCCTCACAGGCACCAAACGCAACGTACTGCAAGCTGCAGCCAGGATTTACGACCCTCTCGGATTCCTTAACCCGTTCACCGTGCGAGCAAAAATGCTGTTCCAAGCTTTGTGGGTTGAGGAGAATGAGTGGGATTCACCTATGTCAGAAGACAAGCAAAAACTCTGGAACGAATGGTGCAGCGAAATTCCGGAACTGACAAAGGTCAGCGTGGACCGTTGCTTCCTGCCAAGCGGTCACAGAAATCCGCAACTCCACATATTTTGTGACGCAAGTCCCAAGGGCTACGGGGCTGTAGCGTATCTTCGAGTTGAGAACAAAGACGGAACTGTGACATCAACAATTGTTCTCTCTAAATCTCGAGTAGCCCCCCTTAAAAAGTTGACCCTGCCTCGCCTGGAACTAATGGCTGCGTTGATCGGCTCGAGAATGTTGAACTACCTTAGGCGGACCTGCACAGGATTGGATTTTGACTACTTCCTATGGTCGGACTCAATGATTGCGCTTTGGTGGATAAGAAGACCCCCGAGTGAATGGAAGCAGTTCGTGAGCAACCGCGTTGAGGAAATTCAGCAAAAGACCGATCACCGAAGATGGAAACATTGTCCGGGGACGGACAACCCTGCCGATTGTCTTACTAGAGGCATGCCCGCGAGGGCACTGGTGGATAGCCGCACCTGGTGGCAGGGACCCGCTTGGCTTCATCTCGACTCGTCAAGTTGGCCAAACAGCGACGTCGAATGGGACGACATGACAAACGACGAGAGGAGTTTCAAATCTAGCATCCTGCAAGTCTCGGTGTCATCGAATTCGGCAATCATGGATGCAGAGAAATACAGCAGCCACCGGAGACTGACAAGAGTTACCGCTTGGGTCCTACGCTTCGAGCGTAACGTGCGATGCCGTAACGGTCGAACTGTCGGCACTCTAACGGTCAAGGAGCTCAACGACGCGGATAACCTTTGGGTAAAGCAGGCACAGGCGGAGCATTTCGCCGAGGAGGTTAATCTGCTACAGATGGGTCATCCAGTGGCACCTGATTCAAAGTTGGCCAATCTGCGACCGTACCTGGACGACAACGGCATCATACGCTTACGGACGAGACTGCAGTGCGGAGCAGATGGAGAGGACGTGAAATGTCCAATCATACTTCCCCGCGCGCATCACTACACGAAACTTGTTGTGGAACGTGCTCATCACAGAACACTGCACGGAGGCTTGCAAGACACATTGAACGAAGTAAGAGAGCGCTGGTGGATTCCACAAGGCCGACAACTAACAAAAGCGCTCATATTCCGATGCATCACCTGCTCGCGTAATCGGGTCAAGGCAGCTTCAGCTCCCACTGCTCCACTGCCATCTGACAGAATTACTCCCAACCAGCCCTTCGAAGTAGTGGGAGTGGACTTTGCTGGGCCTGTGATGGTGCGATCCGAGCGCGGCTCGTCAAAGTCGTACATTGCGCTTTTTACGTGCGCAACAACGCGGGCCGTGCACTTCGAACTCGTTTCGGATCTTACAGCACGCTCATTTCTCATGGCGTTTCGCCGTTTCGTTTCCCGACGAGGATTACCGAATACTGTGTACTCGGACAATGCATTGACCTTCAAGAAAGCGTGCCGGGATATTCAGAAGTTGCAGACGGCCGTGCGACAGAGCGAGATCCAGGATTATTTCGCCTCCCACCAAATAAAGTGGAAATTCATCGTTGAGAGGGCAGCGTGGTGGGGCGGCTGGTGGGAAAGGCTAGTGCGTACGACGAAGCAGTGTCTCCGAAAGGTACTTGGACGACAGTCTTTAACGTTCGAAGAGATGATGACTGTGCTGCAGGACGCCGAAGCGTCGATAAATTCTCGCCCGCTTACGTACTTACACGCATCACCTGACGAGCCTGCCGCGTTGACGCCTGCTCACCTGCTGATTGGTCGACGACTCATCGCACTTCCGAGTGGTGAACATCAACAGCCGTCATCATCTGCGACCGACCTTTCCCGTCGATGGTGTCACCGCCAGAGAATAGCTGATCATTTCTGGAGAAGGTGGCACAGAGAATATCTGCTACATCTGAGGTCTGCCCACGTCTCTAAGCCCGTGGGGTACCATTCGCTGAAGGAAGGAGATCTTGCCTTACTGCATGAAGACAAGGTTCCACGCAATCTTTGGAAAACCGTGCGGATTGTGACGCTACACAAGGGAAGGGATGACAAAGTCCGAGCATGTACCATAAAGCTGCCAACGGGGAACGTGACAAGAAGACCGGTACAGCTACTATACCCCCTTGAAGCATTGCTGGGATGAATTTCATTCGGCGGGGGAGGATGTGTAAATATGTTTAAAAGGGACTATCATTGGACGACGACGTTGAAGCGATATCATGAACCACGTGACATCGAATGACTTCTTCACTTTCTTACTCTCTTGTTGGGTTGTGTGACACGTAGGAGTAAAGCTCCAAGTAGTTTTTTTAGACTGAGTCTCTCTGGCCTATCTTTTCGGGGCTAACTTGGGGCATTCTTGTGGATACAACGCCGTTCCCGCTCAAGGTAATTTGACACCCTTGCCTACATAGGACCGTCAAATGCCGCCCGCTGCATCGTTCGCACTTCAGGCCCTTCACGGATCGACAAACTCTAGCGGTGTGATTCTCCTTTGCGCAACGGAAGCAGCGGCGGCTTCGACGAAGCCGCTCTTCCAGGTCTGCCAGGTCAGCATCTAGACGGCACTTCCTGACGTCGTGATCCTTCCCACAAAAGAAGCAAGCGTTGTCTGCAGTTTTCTTGGTATTCGTTGGTTTAGATGTCTTACTGGCTTCAGCACCGAGTGCTGCAGCGGAGGGCAGTCGGTCCTGTGAATTTCGAGTGTGTTTGCCATCTCGACTCTGTGTAAAACGTCGAGGATCTTATGTCCCTTCTGCCGCTGCGACGTGTTCCCTGCATTCAGCTTCCATTTTGATGAAGTCTAGTAACTTGCCCAGAACCTTTTCATGACGATCGTCTGCGGTTCCAGTTGCGTCCGCGGCCTCAGTGTGAAGTCTCCTCTGAAAGCTGAGGACCAAGTCGACTGGAAGGGCCTGTTGTAATACTGGGTACAACAGCGAAGAATACGAACTCAATCCAGTTCCCAACGCTTCCAAACTTCGGATATGCGCGCGCGCCGTGTCATGCAGACGTCTAAGTTCGGAGACGTTTCGGGTCGAACGAACCTCCTGAATGGCTAACAGTCGCTTCAGATGGAACTGCATGAGCGAGTCTGGATTGCCGAATCGATCCTGTAGCATTTTGACCGCAGTGTCATACATGTCGCCTGTAAGTTGAAGCCCTTTAACGGAAGCTGCGGCTTCTCCCTTGAGGACAGACGACAAATAGGACATCTTTTCATTGTTGGACAACGATGAATTACAGTACACGATGGACTCAAAGCGGATCCAGAACTCCTGCCAATTCTCCATATTGCCGTCAAACTTGATGAGCTCTAGCTTCGGCAAATTAGGACGACGAGTAGAGCTCAGAATGGATCCCGACGCTGTATGACCAGTACCTCCCTGTGGCGCAGCAGCAACGGTCTGGACTGTCGCCGCGGTCGTCGAGGCCTGGGCGATGGGCGGAGGCACAAGGCTCCTCCTTAATAAGCATGATATCGAGGCTACGCGGTCCTGATATTCCAATACCTTGTCAAATTCGGCATCAGCTTGTTCAACGGTGAACAAGGTCTCCAGATTTCTGTCAACTTCGTCCAGAGAAGTAGCGAACGTCTTGATACGTTCGGTCAGTAGCTCGCAACGGCCAGCATGGTCAGCGGAAACATCGGCCGTCTCGAGCAGGCGTTCGGCCTCGTTGAGCACGGTTGTCAACCGCTGACGAAGGGATTTCCTCTTGGATAAAAGCAAGGACTTCGTGGCTTGTTCCTGCGGTTCCGTCATCCTGCAGGCCTTGGAATGTCCTCTTCCCGGGTTTCGGCACCAGTGTTTAATGTTGAGGAAGGGCAAGGACGACAGACAGCAGGAGCAAGTAGCCTTTACTGCCCGAAAGCGAAAACGAGAATGCTAGCTCATGCCCATAACGTGCCTGTCCATCAGGTGCGCGAGCGAGGTGCGCAGTAGCTTCAACTTCCTTAACAACGGGCATTTTAATTTAGTTCCGGTGCTTTGAAGTCCTGAGCACTTTATTTGATATTATTATTTTAAAATAATTGGTGATTATATGGCAACATAACTTGTTACTGAATTAACCTCTTTTGAAAGTTTTGGAGTATCATTATGAAAGCAACATTACACACTTCCTCCCACACACATTTTTCCTATTTAAGCCTGAAACCTTGTTCATTTTACCGAACATGAATAACTGTACTCCTTTATGCAATAAGGGGATAAGTCGAAAGATACCAAACCGAGAGAATGGGCCTAATCTGATTGTCCGTTCATCATGTGCTCAGACTCCCTATATTACTGTGTTATACACCCTTCTACCTTTCTGACCACGAACGTTTCTGTGTGTTGTTAAAAGAGCAAGCTAACCTCCTTTGCTGGGGTGACACCTGCATTTTCCTGTATCGTCCAAGCAAGGCTACCGAATGGTGTGTCACTACTCTTCACACACTAGGTCCGCACTAGCACATACTTCTTCAGCACCCGCACCAGAAACCTTCCCGAACCACCATTTCAGGGTCTCTTAATCAGCCGAACCCTCGCCCCATTACATTGTCAGTATTTCTTGGTCCATGGCCACATAATGCACACCAAAGTTCTGCTCTCAAGGCACTTCTGACCTTTTTTGGCATCATAGGACTTCAGTACTCACTGTTAAGTGACTCGTTATGATATTTTACCACACCACCACAGTCAACGGGTTTGAGTATCGCCCCTGGTGATGAAACTCCCCAATCATAATCACCAAATAAACTAGTTGTTGGGTACACACTAGCACAAATTGCACAATACACATTGAGAGTACATGAGGGGTACCAGGGCAGTTTTCTTGCTTATATGCACCTATACGCCTATACGTAGTCTCAAGCGTTTGAACATGCATCACCACGACCCCATCATCATGGGCAGGGCAGTGATTCAACCTGCAGGAGTGAGACAGGCTCTCTCAAAAACCATGCGAAACATTTCACACAGCAAACGAATTATGCAGGGTAGAATATATGCGATGGCATTAGTTGCGACGTATAATATATGCGACGGTGAGGTGCAATAAGTGTAGAAATCTTCAGTAATAAAATGTTCCAGTATTCATGAATACCGAAAAGTCACAAAAGCTCGGTCCCTCACCATACCGATGTAGGAAACTATGTAAGATATCCAAGGACTGCAACACAGAGGTGAAGTGCCGCTGTTTTAATATGAAATGCCGCAGCAGCATTGAAAATTGAGCACCACAGCATCGTTTTATGATTAGAGATATTGTAGACCTTCACTGAACACGAGAACGTATTACTTGACTGCAAACGAACGACAGTAGAACATGGCCAAAAATGAAGGCAGGATACATGCAAGATCAGACTATCACACCAAATCAGCATTGCGTCAACCTGACAAGCATTTGCAAGCTATCCGCTATGGTAGAATGCCTAGAGCAATAATGTGAACTGCCGTAACAGCTGTTGCTAGGCCAGCTAATCATAAACGCTATCCGCACCCACCACACTATCTGCACACTCCATTCGTGACACCTTGTGGTCAGTCAAGGTGTCAGTTTAATTTACTTCGGTTAATTCTTCCACATTAATGATTTGTGCCGCAAACGTTGCCAGAAAAATATTGTCACGTAAAAGGGTTGAAAATGGAAGACACGAGAATAGAGAAGGGACACGTTTCGGGACACGTTCATTGGAAGCAGCGTGCAGTGTCAGTACGCATCATTTGTGTTGAGGACGAAGCATCTTCAAATTCAACGTATGTTACGAATGTCCTTCTTTCAAACTTGTTATGACGACGCCCAACGATGGCTGGATGACTGCACTAAACGTACATCTACCTCGCGGATTATTAGCACGATGAAGAGATCTGAACGGTGAGTTCTTTGCACTTTCAGGAAGTTCTGCTGTTTCAATCTATTCATTGCTTACCCACCTCCTGAAAGCGATACCATAGGGTAGGGGCTTAGGTATGATGCTGATTGATGATTAGGGGTCTTGACGTGCATACAGTCATCTTAGACCATATTATGCTGGACACTGGTAGAAAAGCTAAGATAGAAAAATCATAGAACAAGTCTAGATTGACAATATGTAATCTTAAATGTGTATAACTTGCTCAACAAGGAGTTCAGGTTCTCATGAGGTATATCTGTTGATCTTATTGGATGACAGTGCACTCTCATGTTACATAGCTAACTTACAACATGCTATTTGTTGTTCATTTGTTCCATCTTTGTTGTCACAACCAGGTTGCTTCCTTGGAGGCGTGACGGTGTGGCAGGCCATCCGCCTACATGAAACTAAGCTGGAGATATAAAACAATTCTCATGAACTGCTTGCAAGTGCAGCCCAACCCAACGCAGAGAACAGTGTACCACTGGTATGAACAGTGGCGAACGGATGCATATAGCGATGACAGAGAGCCCATTCAGAAGATGAAGGAAAAGGTTTCTTTGTACAGACAAGATGGTAACCCCTTCCATGCTTATTTTAGTTGATGTTAAGTTATTTTAGTGGTTAACATATTTTTAAACCTAGTATGTAATAATGCTGCACATCATGGTTAGCGGTGTTGAATAGGAAGCACAGAATGCGTAAAAAATATTTTGAGGTACACAGACTTGGAAGACTATCAGAAAAAAAATGAATTTGGGAAATGTTGCTTTTTATCGCATATTCATCCGTTAATTACACACTGAGGTACACTCTTAAAAATGAGTTTCACCACAGAGCACGCTCCTAGCCAACCAACATTCCGAATGACAACGTTCTCGTCCCTGTGGGGCGGAGCCTATTTTGTGACACTTATGCTGTTCATAATTGTCACACACCAGCGGTATGGCCGAGTGGGCTAAGGCGTTCCGCTCATTGGTGGTAACCAAGGTCGTGCTGAAGACTGGGAGGTGGTGGGTTCGAATCCTACCACCGGCTGTGCTGTCTGAGGTTTTCCCTGGGTTTTCCGAAGACTTTCCAGACGAATGTCAGCACAGTTCCCCCTGAAGTCGGCCCAGGACGCATACTAACCCCCCTGTCCCCCACTCCTTCCTGCTATCCTCTCTCCGTCTGTCCACATCTGTACGTCGCTCATAGCCACAGTTGCTTCGCGGCGCTAACACCCAATCAAAAAAAAAATTGTCACAAAAAAGGCGTACGCCTCCCGTTTTCAGCAAATCAGGGACGATAACGATATCATTCGAGATTATGGTTGGCTAGGAGCGTGCTATGCGGTGAAGTTCATTTCTAAGAGTGTAGTTCTGATAAAAATACGAGATAAATTTCAATTGGAAGTATGCCCCTTGTACAAAGGTTCATCATCTGCAGCAGAAAAAATCAAAAATAAATAAATAAGTATTGAACTTGTCCATCTGAGCACGACACTCGTGCGGCATTGCCTTGCATGGCTCCTTCGCCCAAAGTCTGCTGCCAAACACACATAGGAGCAGCTCAAACAGATTTACGTTGCCTGCAAAAACATTTCGTACAAATAAACTTTCCAAGCTTGATGTACTCACAAGAATGGCCTTCTGCGGCAGCACAGTACACAAGGAGCACTTGAGACGAGGATGTACTTTAGCGACGATGGGTCTTCACCTATATATTATATCTACGAGGGGTGTTCAAGTCAAACCGGGACTTTTCATTTTTCGCAAAAGTAAAATGAACTTACAGGCGAGAAATTACCTTCATTTTTCAACGTAGTCTCCAGCTGCACTAATGCACTTGTCCCAGCGTTTCATGAGTGCTTGGATGCCAGCAGCGTAGAAATCTTTACCGGCGCGTAGCAGCCATGATCGGACCGCATTCTTGACCTCGTCGTCGCAGCTGAAGTGGCGGCCCCCAAGGAACGCCGTCAGTGGCCCGAAGAGGTGGAAATCGCTGGGAGCGAGGTCTGAACTGTAAGGGGGATGTGGCATCAACTCCCAGCAAGTTCCTGTAAGGTGCGTGTCGTGAGATGCGCGGTATGCGGGCGTGCATTATCCTGTAGGAGGAGGACTCCTTTGGTGATGAGGCCTGGCCGCTTTTGCTTCAGCGCCTCATGCAGATCCCCGAGAACCTGGCAGCAATATGCACCATTGATGGTGGTACCACTGGGCAGAAAATCAACGTGAACAACGCCAGCCTTGTCCCAGAAAACCGTGGCCATGACCTTACCCGCAGACGGGGTGCTTCGAAACTTCTTGGGAGCTGGCGAGCCCGGATGCTTCCACTGTTTTGATGCACGTTTAGATTCAGGAGTGAAATGCTATGCCACTCAAACGCTTTGCTGCGGCTAAGTGTATCGTGGCCATACTGAGCCTGAAGTCTTCTGTGAATTTCAGATGACTTTACGCCTTCATTCACGAGACACTTGATGACAATTCGCTGTTTGATGTGCGCGCTCCCCTCGTTGTCGGCCATCTTGTCCAGCACGTGTCTTCTGTTTTGCACAAACTTTGGACCACCACGTGGTGAACGCGAAGGCCTGTCACGTATGAAAATGACGAAGAAGAAGCAGCGCGAGCCATTTGTACACTCAGGAGACAGAAAGTCCCGGTTTGACTTGAACACCCCTCGTAGCTTACTTCAACTGGAGGCGACACCAGCCTGCTGAGCTGGCCTTCATATCATAATTTTTATTTTTACCAAGGGTTTAGCAGAATGCACAGGCAAAAAGCTACGACACTGTAGCTTGGCGGTGTCTGACCTTTTCAATTACTTCACTTGACGGTTCGAGGCTTCTGTTATTTTCTTCTTTTGTGGTAGCTGAAGGAGTTAAGTTGTTGTGCTTTCCCTGTTTATTTCACACCCATTATTGCCTTGCGCCGTAGAGCCTGTCTTAGTAAGCACCGTGTCCGTCATGGCTTAAACAGATTATGGTTATTCAATTGCTCGCCGGTGTCCAATGTCACATAAGTACATCCGTAGGACCAGTGCTCCTGTTGAACTGCGCAGCTGAAGTGGGCTGTTCTCGTGAGAACCTGAAGTTTGAAGGTTAATTTCTATAAGTTGTTTCTGAAGAACGCAAATCGGGTAGTGGTGCTCCAGTGTGTTTGGAGGAAGCAGCGACGATGCGTTGTGGGCTGAAGCAGCCTTGCAGGATAACGCTGGATGTGTGTGACGGTGGTCAAGTTCTAAAATTCTTTCACTGCAAAAGCACTCTTTTGATTAAACGTTGTGGAAAAAATAATCAAGATGTGTAATATGAAATGCAATTGTCTCATATTTTTATAAGAACCACCTCAGTGTGCAATGGACGGCTGACTATGTGGCAAAAAAGCAATATATCTGAACTTCCGATTTTTTCCCCCCACATACTTTTCCAAATATGCGCACCTCAAAATGTTTCTATCATGTTCTGTGCTTCCTAGGCAAGAGCGCTGAACAGTTTAAGTGGCTCAGAAAAAATTGCGGAGTTCCATAATAATTCCAAGAATTTTTCAATTTTATTTTTCTCAGGAAAAACTATCGACCAGCCACCAATCACAAAGTGTCGATCAACCTTCAGTGCATACGGCACGAACGTGTTACGCTTTGTCATCACTCAGAAGAAGAAGGTAGGTCACATGTCCCTTCGCAAATCTTCAAGAGGCCCCCACAGAGCAATTTTTGTTTTCCAAACGGGAGAACATTGGCTGCATGGGAACAATCAACCACAATTTATTTGACAGAAGTCAGGGACAGTCTAGCGCTACACAGCGCAACATATCTGTGACATGGAATGACCCAGCGCATAAACATAGAATGCAAGAGCGTCAGTGTAGTCTTGGAGGAGGTAATATTAACCTGAGTTGAGGATGTGCGGAGACGGAGAACAAGTGACTTAGACGGGACAGGACTCCCGTCTGCACCTGTTGTCCTCCGTCTCTGTACATTGACCCAAAGGTAATATTGCCTCATTTAAGACTCCGCCAGCTAGTGATGATCATACTAGTAAATGTGTAACGCCACTGTCTCCTTAGCTTCTGCATGAAGAGCCTGTTTATCTTTTCGTTGCTTTAAAGAGACGTCACTTATTTGTAGGCACCTAAAAAGCAGCTCTTCATAGCATCTGGCCAAAAGTGAGCCAGGTATTTGCCACCTCCATGTGGCTCAGGCAGAGTGGCACTGGCTAACATCTGCGAAGAATGTCTGCCCAGAAAAGTGGAGGGAGCTGATGTCAGTATTTCAAAAGGTTTGTTGATAACGTGTGACTACAACGACGTTTGTGTGTAGCAGTGAGCTCAGGCTCATTGCTACGTGTCAAGCTGGTCAAGGGTGTACAAAAATGTCTGGGAGCACACAAAAATCACATTTATGACAGGGCTAACAGCTCCTCAGGGCCATTAAAAATTGGACAACTTGTATACCAATTTCAATGCTGATGTTTGGTATGCTATTCTCTATTTTGTCTGGGTTTCTCATGTAAAGATATCGCCTTCTATTTGGTAGTCGTCTGTTATCAATTTTGTGTTTCGTTTTAACTTCAAATTCACAATCTGCATTACTCTGATGTCACGACCTCTATCAGCAAAGGCCTACCATCAAAGCTAATGCCTGCTCAATTCAAGAGGATCCACTTTGGTCTGTCAACTAGAAAAACCATAAACTTTTAGGAAGCTGCAGAAATGCTGTACAGTCAGGGCTTGCGTGACTGTCTTCATTATTCGGTCAGTTCGATTTAAAAATATTCATATTCAATTTGTATTTGTATCTGTATTCAATTATTTTCTAATTGTGTCAAGGTTGCGCAGGTCAGTCTAAGACCCGCAACAGTGTTTCTAGTTGCAGTGGTGTATGCCTGTCCCCTACTCACAGCTGCGGCTGCTATTGCTAATGATGACTAAAGAAACTGGCATCGTACAGTGGTTTTAAAAAAGCTGTTGTGACACAGTTGTCTGAAACTGCGAAATTGTGGCAAAGCCTCTGAGTCCCGCCATTGCAATTGATGAGGAGTCAATATGGCAGCATACAGGGCAAGAGTGGTGTGTTGTGCATTTTTGCGTATGCACTCTTTTTCCAACAACAAATTCTTAGAAACAAATCCAACTTGCTACCCCTATTTGAGTGGATCAGCATAGGAACAAAAGCAAAAGAAAAAAGTAAACAAAGTAGAGCAATGTTTTCCAGAAAAGGAAAAAAAAAAAGTCTCGTACAATTCTCTTGCACAGTTGCTTTGCCATATATTATTTTTTTATGTTACCGTCAAATGCCATTTACAATGTGATGATCCATTTCAGATCGTGTATACTGACACTGCAGATGGCTTAAGAGCTCCAAGCATTGCCCCATGACTCCTACAGAGCATGTGTGCAAGCATTCTTGCAAAATGAACAGCCGTGGGTGATGCCTTTCGAAAAAGCATCTTAATGCGAGGCCCGACATGTACAATATAATGCGCAAAAGTATTTAAAGTAAGATGCTAAATACACAGCATGAAACGTATTTAAAATAGAGCACAAAATACTCAAAACTGAAAGTAATTTGAGTAAAGCACTAAATACCCAAGTATTTAAGAGACTCTTTAAAGTACTTTAGTATTAGCAGTAAGTGAAACTCCTATTCTGAATGTGGCTGTACAAGTGAAAGGAATAAACTTCATCTGTGATATTTAAGCACAGTGTTTATTTACAAGGCCTTTATGTCAAGTAATGTTTTGTGTGTTTTGGTGAGCTCAAGTGGTATATTCTGACCCAAAACTTTGTAACCGCTCCTGTATGGGAGCTTGGGTCTTTCAACTTCTGAGGCATATTTATTGCTTTGGTAACCAAGGAAATAAATGCCGGGATTATCTTGTGCCTAATCCCCTGGGGATTCACCTGCGAATATGAATAGGAACAGTTTTCTGATGAAGGGGTCGGTATATTGACGAGCAAGGCCAAGCATGCGACAAGCTTATTGTACAGGAGGATGAATGACAGATGTGCGAATTCCCAAAAATAAAGAAGGAAAAAGCTGGGGGAAGTTCCAGTGAGCTGAAAATCTGGACACTGCGGAGGAGTTTGCGGGGCACGGAATGTCTTGGAAGGAGAGTTTTGAGTACTGAGTAGCAAATAGTGAAAGAAGTGTTTTAAATGCTTTAAAAGTACTTGTCACAAAAAGTATTAGGTACAATATCAAAATACAGAAAAAAGTACGGTCGACCCCCGTTTATCCGGACGGTGCTGTTCCCGGCGAAATCGTCCGGATACCGGGGCGTCCGGATAAATGAAACGACAGAATAGAAACGTCCTACAGAGCAACGTTTAAATAAAACACAGAAATCTCGTCAATGACAGCTGTTACATAGTAGTGTAGGCACTCGATTCCTGCAAACTTCTGCTAATTGCATAGAGTTGAGCCACGCTATTGCGCTGCTCGAAGAATGTCAGTGCGGACGCAAAGTGTCAATGTCGGAGCCTTGTTTCTCACTGGCGTCATCGGCACCGTCTTGCTGCACATCATCGGAGGCAACAGCAGCCATCACACCGTCATCAGTCATGGCTGCATACGCATCATCATCCTTATCAACGTCAGCGTAGTCAGAAACCGCAGCATCATCTACGGCAGTCGCAGTGAGCCTCTGCATCAGGGATCGCAGCTCGGCTAGGGGAATGTCTTCATCGGCCAACGGGCCGGAAGCTGCAAGCCCTCGGGTTGGAGTTTTCCCCTCTAGAACCGGACAGTTGCTCGAGATATTTCCAAATGTCTCGACTAGTCAACGTGACCCAACGCACACAAACAGAAAAGGGGGTCATCGTGCACGGTTGTCTCCCCTACGGAGGAATGTAGGTCCCTGACGTGTGACGGGAATAACCCCAACACAGCGAAAAGGGTGACGAAGCGGGTTCAGCGTCTCCTTTTACTCACAGTAGTCCGGATAACTGAAGCTGGATTACAAGAATTTTCGACTTTCGTTCCCTGGAATTCTTGTCCGAGTCCGGAAGCTGAAGTCCGGATAAACGAGAACAAAATACATGGAGGAAAATCCGTTCCCGTGTCTTTTGTCCAGATACCGCGGGATCCGGATAAATGAAGTCCGGATAAGCGGGGGTCGGCTGTATACTGTATTTTGAGTACGTACAAGTCTGCATGAGGCCGTAACAGCAACAAGATCGCTCATGCTGACATGGCTGATAGGTTGGAAAAAGTCAAGCAACAGCTCCAAGCCATACGCATGTGCTGTGTCTTGCAAAATGAACAGCAGTGGGTGTTGTTCATTCACAAAAGCCACAAAAACATCATAATGCAAGGCCATACCACCAACAGCTTTGTCAATTTTCAATTTTGTCATGCCAATCCACGGCAGAAAATTGTCTACACTAAGACATCCTAGAGGCCACTGTGTTCTTTCCAAATACATATTTATTGTACTTTCAGCAGAGGTGTTATGCGAAACGAATATGATGGTGTGGATATTGTTGTGAGCTATGCAAACTGAAACATTCATTCTGCAGCAGACAAAACAGTGAAATGCACTTGAATCTTACTATTACAGATACAAAAGAGGGCAGACTGATGTGAAAACACAGCATGCCACATTAAGCTGTATAAGATCCATTATACAGCTTCTGCCCTGTGAAAACTTTGCAGTGCATTACCACCTATCAATACAACCACAACATTCAGCTTTGGATGCATGAGCTGCGGACTGGTTCTTGCTTCCAAATCATCTGAAAATGTGCACATGGTGTGTACCCGTGCAATACGAGGTAATCATTTGACTTCAAGATGAGTAACCAGCAGTTTTGAGAAAAGCTGCTAAAAAGGTACAAATTACAGTAAGCTGCATTATCTGATACAGAAAAGTAAGTTTCAGTTGTTGTACAGTCACCCGCAAAATTACCGAATGGCCCATGGTAACTGGACAACTGCTGCAACTTGCAGTTTCTCTTTTGCCACAAGCTCACACAAGAACAGATCGCCCAAGAGACCATGCTGCATAGGTTACCACAACTAAAGGCAGCTGTGAATTCTATTATTGCAAGCAGATCCCCTTTCAATCAGCATCCATACCTGCCAACTTGGGAACACCCAAATTAGGGAGATTTCAAAAGCGGGGCGGGGGTGGGTGGGTAGGAGATGTTGGGTGGCATATTATTTGCATATGTAACAGGAGCTCACTTCACCCCAGTAGGCTCATCGGGCACAAGTTTTGCAGCAACAGACTTTGCCCTCTCCAACAAACTATCTGGGCGTCAAGCTTTGACAAGGCTATGACACTTTCCCAAAAGAACGTGAGGGCACAAAACGATGTCTCTGTTCTCTTTGCAATGCCGAAATGCCCTCACATTCAACACTACTCGTTCAGCACTGCCTCAGTAACGTGTCTGAAATTCAAAAGCACATATGGACTTCGCAGGAGAGCTTAAACGTAACGAGTTGAACGAGTTAGTTAACGAGTCATTAAAAATAAAAAGTAGTTTGCATAATACGTCAGAACCATCACTCACAGTTGTACATCGCTGTGGTCAGTTCAACGCGCATATCGTGACGCGTATCACGCGTCCCAATTCATCCGTGTATTGCTTCAGAAACACGTATAGATACTTGTTGCGCTTACAATGAGCCGTGATGTGCAATACGCAAGGTCGAAACAGTGCAAAGGCACCTTTGTCGCCCGAAAACATGGGGGAAATGCCCGGAAACTAAAAGTGCTAGAAGTAGAACCATGACCAGGACTCCTGAACTCCGTAACACACAAGCTCCGGGAAGCGGCAGCGATGGCGATGGCAATTTGGCTGGTATTGGATTGACGTTTTCGTCTGTGTGCCCAGAGAAAAAGCAGGCGTTTGAGATATAGAGGGGGAAACTGCATTTTCCGGGAGCTTTGCTTCTCGGTCGTACAATCGTACAAACCGGCCGGAATCCAGGAGTCTCCCGGCTGAATCGGGAGAGTTGGCAGATATGCATGACGTACAGATGGTAATTATTCGTATATCGGCTCTTGGATGCACACAGGCGACAGAACAAAAAACAAGAGAAAACCTTCTAGAGTACTAGATACTAGACTCTTCCATCCAGATACAGGGAAGGCATACATCACCACTCCCTTCCGCACAGGGATTTCCCCCCCTGAAATTTCTCAAGTGATCCCACCCAGCTCGGCCACCAACACGTTCTGGTAGTGAGTCCAGCGCAGCGAATTACATCCTGTACTGTCAAACTTATGCTGTAGGACCACAGTCATGCAAATGATTGTACCGTGCATTTGTCCAAAATCATTTGAAAGTGACTGTTCAATGCATATATTGCACACACATACGAGCAAAAATGCGTGCGGGCACGCAAACTCAGTGAGGATCATGAAGAACCGTTTGTGCGCAACTCAATCAATGCAAGGTGTTCTGCTTTTTTTGTCTAAGGTTTTCACCTTTGGCTGCTAGGTATTCATTGAGCTTCGTGAGACAAGGTACTAGTCTTCTTCTTTTTTTCATTGTCGGTCGCGTGATTATGCATCTTAATGTTGAAATACCGTTCATAATGAATCTATATTCTAATGTACTGTGTTCTGACGTAATAATATGTACAAATAAAACTGAAAAGCTGTGCAGATATGTCACCATTGTGCCACGATTCTTTCCGTGTCTAAGAAAAATTCCGTAAGTGGAACCTTCACCAAGAATATCCCCCCCCCCATTTGAAAGCTCAGCACCCCCCCCCCCAGCAGGGAATTTCTGGGGAATCACTGCTTCCGCCTCCTCATCTTTATTTGGAGGGGGGGGGGTGCGAAGCTTTGAATATTCCTCGCGGAACCGCACAAATTGACTACATCCTTTCAATCGCCGACCGAGGACGCAAGAACAGCACACTTAAATTCCACTTCAGTTCTCTAGCCAAGTGTACGGAACACAGTTGAAATGAAAATAGTAGGTGCTCTTCATGTTTGGCTATACGGAATAATTTGCCCTTATTCAGAATCTCATCACAGCAAAAAGGCGTGTGTGTGGTTCTGGTACCGGCGTCGATAGCAGAGGCCAGATGCGAAAAGTGCAATTAAGAAAACGCAACGAATTTCACAAGTTCCTGCGTCCTGAGCGGCCGTTGAGTTTATTGACACTTGGGGCCCTATCCTTGTCAAAACTAATCTACCTCAATTACTTTAAGATACGAAGGCAGAAAAATAGGCGATGTCAAGTTGCCGGTGGTGAGTAAATCAAAGAGTGATATTAAACGGTAGGAACAACTTATTTATTTACACATGGTAAACAAGACATTCGTGCACACTTTTCAAATAAAAAAAGATAATGATAAACACATACACACAACTCTCCAATTTCCACATTTTCTTCGTTTGTCTCTCTCCTGAGACCACCTCCGTCTTCACTTTCTCACGGTCCACTGGTCACCTTTGTCCTCATTCCGTCGCCATAACCCCCCTTTTTATCCTTAATTCCTGGAACGTCACCAACAAGTGTTCTCGTTTCTGTTTCTCGTTTCCTGTGTATAAGCCCTTGGGCTCGCGTTATGTTTCGCTTCTGATACCCCTGCTCTTGTATTTATGTTCTTTTGATTTTTATCTGTGTTTGCATCCTTTCCATCAACCTGTTACCCTCTCATGCCAGAACTCCCCCTTCAACTGTATATATGTGCCTGTACCATGTTTATATTTCGATTACTTTACGTCACAAGCTGTAGGGCGGGGCTGCCACGAAATACTCCGCCCTCAAATCCCGCCCGTTTCAATTGAAATTTATACCTAGTTTTCCTTCGTATCCTCTCGGCCCTAACCTCGGACCGTGACCCTACGTCATTTTGACGTAACAGTGACGTAAAAGATTAGTTTCCAAGCTGAAAATTAATATAGCGAAAGAGGGTCGATTACTTTGAGCGGCGATGGGTTTCGTGATGGGTCCGCATGTGCATTTCCGTTTATTGTGTTGTATAAAGTCTGTATATGCTCGTCACAACAAAAAATTCACATCTTTCTTTGTTTTTGTTTAAAGGTCAGCTATGCCGATATCCCAAATAGTGGAAACGGTTGTGATATTCTGAAAGCCCACATCCAGCTCTCTCCAAAATGCACCTTCATTCTCTCAGTTCGGTACAGTACCATGTCAAAAAAATAGGTAATTCATTCCGAAACACACATGGGCGCAGCCATTTTTATGACGTAGATGCACCCGAACGGGCATTGTGACGTGTACGCGCCTTCGTACTTGTCAGTGGATTTCAGCTACGGCTTCTCGCGGCTTCACGTATCTGTGCTTGAACATGGCGGACGGCCGGGTTCCACCGTTCCGCGATAAGTAAACAGTGCAGCAGCTGCGAACTCCTTCGCGAACCAACCCGTGTGCGATGTTGTGACTGGAATTCGTCGTTTGTGTTTCGTGAGCACGTACAATTTGTATCAAGTCGCGTCTGCGTTAGCCCCTTTACAGCACTTGCCCATTGTAGAGACTGACGTTTCGTCAGCCGTGTTAGCAAGAAAATGCCGACAGCGTTTTATTCCTGCAGGAAAAAATTGTGCTATGTATTTGAGAAACCGCATACTGCTATGGCACAAGTTTTACGCACGATTTATCAATGTGCAACAGCGTCGACGATGGTATGTAACGATGAGAGACGTAAAACGAAATACAAATCACATTTTAAACTTTTTGTGGGATTCTGTGAATTTTCCAGAAGCTTTCTTTGAGTCACACACTCCCATGTCACGCTGCGTTGTGTGGAACGCTACAAACTACTGCATTTTATGTCTAACATCTGGATATTGTTTGTAATGAGCACCGTCGCACAAAAACATGCACACGAAAGCTCCAGTAGCCATGCGGTTGCACACTAAGCAGACGCAAAAGAAGTACCAGAGCACATATTGCCACCTAGAAATGGTGTTTTTTAGAAATGTGGTGTCTGAAGAGTTAGGGCATAGCATAGATCCTAGAAATCAGGTGCACCTTATCCTTCTGTAGAGTGCTCTTTCAATTCACAACTCAGCCCATGGGGGTGTAAAAGTGTTAGAGGCAATTATGTGACTTGTCGTCCTGGGTGGCATTACTGGCCAGCCTTGGAATTAATTTCGTGCTCAGGAATAATTGTACAAATCACTTTGTATGTAGGACATGATAAGCAATATGTAAGTTGCAACCTTGCCTGCAGCATTCTCGATTGCCTCTTACCTTTACAGTTAGAGACACGTTACCAAACCATTTGCAAAGGGCACTCTTACAGGGGCCGCGTACCTTGAGTTTTTAATTTATAAAATTTATAAAAATATACGTATACAATATGTAATATGAAATTTATATAAAATAAAAAATAACATTTATAAAAAATTATCAAAAATAAATAAAAAGGCTTTATGGAAGCAATTCGTTAGCATACCCATTGCACATGAAGTACAATTATATATGCCTGTACATCATCTAATTAATCTTCTGAACCATATGTGTGGCTGGATACGAAATTTTTTATGCGCATGCTCTACCTTCCTATTCCTACATGTGCACACGAATAACAGTGAATATTTGTGAAGTGGCAAAAAGCAACGCTAGACTCTACCATCATTTTGCCCCTTTAACTTTTCCACATTTATGTCTGGTAAACAGGGAATACCTCACAAGAAAAGAAGACATTTGTGCATTGTTTGGCAAGCAAATAAATATATTTATTTACATTTTCCATCAATCAACAATGTTGTGACCTGGTGCAAATATTAATGTCAACAAGGAAAGTACTTATAAATTATTCCTATGTGCTCAAATGTAGACATGACAATTATGTTTTTGTACCTCAGCACAGTACAGTTTCAAAATTGACAAACTGCACAGCATCAGCAATCTTAAAGTATCCCAAGAGGGGAATCACATAAAGCTCCAATAATGGACTGTGCAAAGAAAGCTTAAAAAAACAAAGTACTTCAAGAAAAATCTGAATAATCGGTTGCCGTTGTGATATGTACTACTATGCACAGTTCATGAATGGAACATGTTACCTCATTGCATTGCCTCCATGTGAGCACTCGAACAGGCAGCTTTTTAGGTCGCTCTTTTGGTGTTTTTCTATTGTCCTTTTTGTTTTCTGTTTTTGCAATAGCAAGCATGGCCATAGTGAAACACAAGCAGCCAAGGACAGGATGAGACATCTACAGTGCAACTGCTAGCTCTAAACTGATATATTTATTAGCAGACTCTGGAATATACACATATATGCTGCTAAGCAAATGACAATTTAACCAATAGAATAACAGACAAGGAAAACGGGTTATATATCTCCGCCTCTCCTCATTCTATTTCACAGGCTGCCCTAGTATCATTCTGAGTGTGCCCGTGCATTCCCTTTGAGATAACGTATCTCGGAGAGAAGCAAATCCAACAGCAGACTGCTTACACATGCAACTGTCTTGGATTTCTCTAACCACTTGTTATCTAACCGCTGCCTTGAGCTGTGTGTTCTGGAAATTTAGGCAGCATCCAGAGTCCCTGCAATGTGTTGCCATGTTTTTCGAGGGCATCAAAAGTCTGTCCTTGGCTGCCTGTGTTTCACTATGGCTCTCAGATACAAACTACCCCATTTCAACACAGTAGAAAACACAGATTTGTAAATAGCATCTGTTGATTCCACTGTACATACCCCCCATATAAAGGATCATAGTGGATACTACATCTTGTGCGATAATGTCAGGAACACAAAAAAGCTAGATTTGAAACCACTCTTATGCCGTAGTAGCAGTATTTGTGTGAAGCTACGCAATTCCTGTCCTGCAAATAATTTAAACCTTATGTTCTGAAACCTATCCCTGACATGTGTAGCCATCAGGGAGGAAACCCAAGGGCTGCAGTGGAAAAGCCAAACACACACGGGCTATGTTCTCACTGTGTATCAGCTGCTCCTGCTACTAAGAAGAACATGTTCCAAATTAATATAACATGACTTGACATGTCACGCCGGCAAAAGCTAACCAATAAAATTAGTAGTTAAATGTACAATACGTAAACACTTGCCATAACATGACAGTTTCCTTCCTACATTCATGCGCTACCATTCAACCCACATAAACAGTGTACTGAATTTTTTTATAGCATTACACGTCGTTTGACAGAACTTGAACAAGATTATATAGCACACGATAAAAGTAGAGTGAACATAATGTGCAGAAAAAATGGCTAGGAAGCAAGCGAGCTTGTGAAGGGACGTGTCTGTGTCTGTCCCTTCGTGTTCCCTAGTCTTGGGGGTTTTGCATCATGCATAACGTGCAGCTTTCCATTCACGCTTAATGGCCGTAGCAGTAATGCATGAAGGCCACTGCTAAGTTGTGTTGAGAAACACCACTTTATGTTTGCCATGTCTAAATAAAACGTACCTGACCGGATCCAAATTAACCTTTCTGAGTCTGGAACACACAAAGAGAAAAACGCAACACACGCCACAACATTAACAGATAGGCAAATCAGCTGTGGTGAGCTCCACCTTGGGACAAAGTCAACAAGTAATTCACCAAAAGTCAATGAGCGCCTGAAATGTAACATCTCTGACTGGTAGCAGGATGGTCCACGTTCAATTCCTGGTGCTAGCACTGACTGGCTTTTTCATGAATTATTTGTTGAAGTTTCGATGTGCTTGAGAACCATTCGTCAACCATTGTATCCTCATGAGGTGATGAGGATTTGTCATCCCAAAGAGACTCCCTTTCTGCCATGTGTCCTTATGGATGCTCATCACTGCAGAAAAAAAAGAAAGAAAAAGCATTTAATGACAAGAAATGGATAGTCGTATTTACTGTATAATGATTGTGCACAACAGAAAGAAGACTTTCGCACAGAAGGCTGTGCTTCTTCAGGTCTAACATCAAGTTACAAAATTCCAGAATCTATGACATGTTGTAAGGTAGAGAATAAGTAGAGTTATTGAGTTGTCGAGTTGAGTTGAAGGGGAAGTTGTACCCCTTTTTATTTTATTATATATGATTGTATAATTATTTTTATGTCTGCACCAACCCTCGTTCTCTACATTACAACATGTTTTATATATTCTGGGATTTTGTAACTTCATGTTAGACATTAACAAGTGCAGCCTTGTGCACAAAAGTCTCGTCTCATTAAAATTTAGATGCTCTCAACATTCTTCTTTCTGCTGTGAATCTATCGCAGCATACCTGCACATTGCTGTTCTACGTACTCTGACTTTGCAGTAAGAGTATGGACTTTAGGTAAAAAGACTACACAGCACTGCTCAGGTATTTTTGCCTACCGAACAGTATGTATGTATGTAGTATGCACACAGTATTTGTGCACCGGACCCACTAAAAATGTAGTGAATGTGGCATTGCCCACGGTAATGCACCAAGTTGAACACAATTATTGTAGAATCCAGGTATTTTAGCTTACATGCACATTAAAAAATTTCACACCTCTTTAGGTGTTAAAAGGGCGTATTGCACAATTTACACCCCACACTTAACTGTCTAACACCCATTTGAGTGTAAAGGGGGTGTATCCTGCTGTTTACGCCCTTCTGTCTGCTTTTTACACCCCTTCGTGAGAAGGTCATCAGGCCCATAGGGTGTAAAAGGCGGGTCAGCTGCACACAGCATTTCTGTAATTTTAGCAGCGATGGGACTTATGCACCTTAGCTTCTGTTCGTTCTGTGCTGTGAGGATAGCCCATGCACTCCAGTGTTTTTAAATGTGGCACTGAACATCATGCACATTACTTAGAACTGCACATAATTAAATGATATGCTGCATATGATGCCAGCCGACTTCTTACACAGGCCAACTACCAAGACCAGTAACTGTGGATATTTTATTTAGGGTCTCACAGGTGAACATTTGCATGGCAGTAATGGACTGCACTTAATATGTACACAACCATGCAGGAAAAAATTGATGAAACTCTTGCAGTCTAATGCGGCCTTCGAATGATATCAGAATGGCAAAGCAAAAGCAGATTAAAAAGGGACAGTAGGGACCCCAGCGGGTATTCAGATTCCGGCTGAATAACGTTCTTCTCCCGGCGTACATACTGTATGTGCAAGGATACATCTGAAAATGAAATAGTTTTCGAGGAATTGAATTAAATCGAACACCCGAACCATATCCCGTTTCGGTTTCCTACTCACCGTGACGTCACGAACAGTGAATGCCAAACTACGGTAATTCGATGGAAGCGAAGTTTAAGTTTCATTCCCATGCGCAGCATGAAACGCATCAAGGCAGGTACAAAAGTTAGAGCACGTTCCCGTGAATATATTCAGCAAAATGACCATTTGACAGAAAAATGACGTCACTATCGGTGTATGGTGCGGCCTACATTCAAGTCACAGCCTCAATCTTTAAAATGCTGTAATAAATTTTCAAAAGCAAATACAGAGGTACAGCTTTCTAAGGGGTGTAACTGCTTACACCCTACAGACTTTACACCCAAATGGGTGTGAGTTATCAAACACCATTTTTACACTGGAAAGGGTGTAAAAAAGTTTAGTGTGTGTCAAGCCAGCACCACATCCAGTGTGAAGTTGTGACAAATAAATAGTTTCCATTTTTCTTAGTTCTCGGAACATAGACAGTGAATTAATATGAGTAGACAATGTTAACATGAGTTCTGGGCTATTCTTCAATTAAAGATTCACAGACAGTAAAGGCACCTTCCTCAATGGACGTTGATGACACTGAAAATTCTAAAACGCCAATGTAAGCCAGATCATGCTTCATTTCCGCCTTCAGCGTGCACCTGTGATAATTCAGAAGTTAGATTATCAATACTATTGTGTTGTTAATTGTGGTTATATCAGAGTAAGCGCAGTAGGACAGCTGCACAATCGATTCATTAAGCTTGCTATTCTTTATATCTGAACCTCGACTTACCTTTTTTGCTCTCGTTTTTTGCCTTGATCCTCCGTGACACGTTCAAAACGTTGTGCGTCGGGCACCTGAGATTTTCATCAGACGATTTCGTGCCGAGATTCAAAAGTGCCTCTGAAGTCGCGCGTAACCTATGACAACATTAGTGGACGAAATCCTTGCAGTGGAAATTAGCAGGAACCACTGTTAGCCAAGAGCTTCGCACTGCTTGGTCTTTTGGCAGCTTATAATAGGTAACACTTGAATGCTCCGATGAATTGTTCTAACAGCGTAGCACCGTCGCATCTTCGACAACTTCGCCGTGGCCTAACACGTATCATATCGCTCCAGCCCATAAAAGGCAAGGTCAGAACAAGGAAGTGCACTTTCCCAACAACGCCGTGCCAAAAAAATATTCACATGCTGTGTTTCCGGCTTAGCAACAACATAACAGCTGTTCGCTTATGTACGATGCACAGACGACGAAACGAAAGAAGCCAAGCGGCCAAGCCAAAAGTCCATGCCAAGCCAAAGACAGATAAACCGAGAGCAGTGACGTCGGTGCGCCCGTACGCACGGTTTGCCGACGGTCTGACGGCAGGGCGTGGGAACTAAAAAAAATGTTTTCTAAAAAACTACGAACAGTTGGAGCAAGATATTTGGCACACATATTCAGTATTCGGTAATGAACACACAGCGCGAGTATCGCTCGGTTCTGTGGCACTTCAAAATCGGCATATCTGACCTTTAATAATGATAGAAAAGCACCGCGTAACACCGTTTCTCTGCGCCGATCGCGGCATCGTATGCGTGAAAGTGGCGGGCTTTTCGAAGCGTCGTCAGAGCCGTACGTCGTACAATCAATGTTATTACAACGCAGCGGTGTGCACACAAAAAACTCATCGATCAAAGTTCACTGTTTGTTGAGTAAAACTATCAACGCTCATTTGCGGTATCACTATCACCCCCACAGCTCACGAGCAAAATAAGCATATTGAAATGCGAATTATCATTTCGCATATCGAGCACACGAACACGCAGAAAAATATAAAGAAAAGCTCATAAATAAAGCTCAAGATTTAAAGCACGAATCGATTTCTCATAAATGCGTTTACGGCTCGCGCCACACTGTCCGTTCGACCCTTTGCAATGATCATTCGCGCTTTTATCGTTTTGTTGCCTGCCACCAGCGCCATCTCACGGGCACATACCGAATTATAAATGCCAAGTACAATCGCGGTGTCATACAAACATTGCAGTCTTGCACACCTGTACGTCAAGAAAAATGACAAACAGCAAAAAAGGAAATTACGCGAGTGCTTTTCCGCGCATTTTCCACGAAATTTGGTTTTACGCCAGTAGTGTTTTCTGTTTCCGACACCGAGGAATCGAAGCAACAAGGTGCTCACCGAAGGCAGATCACAGGTGTGGCCTTCGGATTCTCAGGAGCAAACACCGATAAGGCGGGTCGCTCTCCAAGATATCACGTGGGGCGATTGGTTGATAGAAGGTGTCAACCACTTTTAATATTCATGCCTTTTTCGATTGTGCACCAATGACAGAAGAAATTTGAAGTAATCGAGGTAGATTACTTTGACCAGGATAGGGCCCTTGGGTGCATCTACTGATCGTGCTTGATCCATGCGCGCTCAACACACACACCAAACACGAAGCTACACGGAACGAAGGCTGGCCACAGAACTTTCACCACTGCAACACTGTACTACGAGTAGTAGTTCACCTCCCACTTTCTTTGCTCCTTGCACCTGCTCTTCGCAATAATTCAATTCACATACGCTGTGCAAGTGCGTCTCTGCGCATGAGAGGAGGCAGTGAGAGGGAAGAGGGAGGGCGCCGCCGTAGCCAATGGGGCTCCCCGGAGTAACCGGGGAGCCCCATTGGAGTAACCGGGACAGGAGATATGCACAGAACGCTCGGTTACTTGCAGAGCGTATTCCAGTCCGTAAATACAAACTGGCCGCCATGTTGACCGCGGTAGCGGCTGAGTCCGTTTCTGGCTCCCGCAGGTTTTCAGGCTGCCGCAGCGCCAACCAATAGGGATGCAGCGCATTCTCCTACGCGTAAACTAGCCTACGTTACGGAATTTCGCTACGCGGCACTCGCGACAGCGGCGGACCACTGATCTCTGTAGTATAGGAATACAGGCAGCGGAGAAGAAAATGAAGGCAATTACCATTAAAAACTACAGGAACACGGCTGAAGCACGTTTGGAATACATCAGCACACTTATTCCTAAGAACAATGCGTGCTAATCAGCAATGAGGAGCGTTTAAAGCGCAATAAATGCTCCAAATCAAATGGCTTCCCATTGTTTCCTATGGGAGCAGCCGGCGCCTGTGGGCTCTTCAACATGGCGGCCGGGTTGCCGCACCTCTCTCCCACGCGCCCCTCTCCAATACGCGATCCAGCCTACATAGAGATCAGTGCGGCGCACCGACGAAGAGAAGTTCGGCGGCCGCGACATTGCGCATGCGCACAAGCCCGTCGGTTCCGTAGCCGATCCGAGCCACGAATGAGGGGGAGACCGCCGCGGCGGTTCACCCGGTTCACCAGACACTGCCTGAGAGAAAGCCACCAAGAGTGGCACCGGACGTTCTAGAGATGCCCGTTCCAGGGTCATCGCATCACTGTGACAGCACCATCACCCGACTTCTACGACGTTTTCAGAAGCAATACACGTAGACCAAGGTCTGTGCATCTGGCAAATAATTTCAGGTTTTTGCGCTATTTGCCAGCGCAGCAAGAAGCAGCTATACCACTATCACCAATGACACTGTCACCCTGACTACGATAATAATGTTGGACATAAGTTACCTGTGCTGATGGCAACCTGCGCATCTGCTGTCAAGCTAGCACCGAAGAGAAAAAGGACACAACCGACGAAAAGGCAACGCAACGGACCAGCAAGCGTTTCGGACTTTGAAGCGGACTTTGAAGAGGGTCGCGTAGATATCCACATGCGCGAGACAAGGGCGAGTAGGCCCACCGCGTGTCGACTCCGCGGAGGAAAGTAGCTCCAGAGGAGGCACAGTAAGCGGGGTTCGCCGCCGCGAAAATAGTGTCGCCGCTGGCATTTCCCGCCAAATTCCGGCTATTTACTTTCCATTGGCTTTTTTTTTTGCTTTCCGGTTCCGCACGTGACCTCTGTCGATCATGATTGGCTGAGGCTCATTTAACCGGTGGATTCTCCCGCGTTCGTTTCTCCGAGGCGCCGACCCGTCTGACCGTTGTGTAGCTGGCGTGTACGTGTGTGAGCAGACGGTGATTTCGTTTCGTGGATTTCGAAGATGTTCGAGCCATGGTCGAACGCCTGAATGAAAGGTAAGCAGACAAACGTATGATGCATGTCAGTGATCAGACGTTTAATACTGTCGTCTAACTGTGTGCATGGAGGTACGCCTTGTGCCGTATTACATCGCTTTCTGCCGGTTATCAGTCATCTGGTAGATGATTATGCGTGGCGTTACTTGTTGCGTTTCGTTGCGCTATTTGAATGTGTCTGATGTTTAATCCATTGGTGTGCATGAAAAGGAAAACAGTGTGCATCGCGTACGCCGGGTTCCCCGAATTTTGTCATTAGGCGCGTAACGATAGCATGTCTTACATAGCGTATTCAGCCAATTAACGCTGCCTATGCTCGGGTTTACCATATCATTAACAGGTTCCTTTTCTTTTTTCTTTCATTCAGACGCCAACAGCTGTTCGTTGCCTTGCGATCCGCGAGCATGTGGCCCACTGATCTCTATCTATAAAGGCTGGATGGCGCATGGGAGAGGGGCTCGCGGGGGAGCGGCGTGCATTCGGGCCGCCATGTTGGGAGGCCCTAAAGCGCAGTGTGCGCCCATAGAAAACAGTGGGAGGCAACGGATATTGTGAGTATTTATAGCGCTGCAGGCGTTGATCGTTGCTTGTCATCACACAATTTTGTAAGGTGCCAGTATACTGATGTATCCTAACAGTGTTTCACAGGTGTCCTGACGTTCGATTCTTAATTACGTTATGTTTTGCATTCGGAAACTAGACCGCCACAGCAGTGCAGCGCTGGGGATTGTACTACAGTACGTTTCCCAGCCAATATTTCAACAAGAAACGATGTGAGGTTAACAACAACCAGGTATGTAATATCCCGTGCTGCGTTCTGGACAAAAATTGTTCCATAAAGAACGGTCCGGGAAAGGATATACTCGCATGGCAGAAAGAGATCGTTCTGTAGAATCACAGCCGTTGTTTTAGCCGTGTGTCGGTTTCGTATGATTTATATCAAGCACCGCCGCAGAAAGTGTCTTTTAGTGAACGACTGCGGTGCTTTGCCTCGCAAATATGGACACACCGAAGCAGCCCAAATACGTTGTGAGCGTGATCTAATTGCTTCACGCAATTAGAACACGCTCGTTAGGACAGTTAATCAGGTAGTGACGTAAGCTTAATCAATTAAGTTACTTAAAAGTGGTAACACCTCCTTGAGACACAAGATTTACCTCTTTTTGAAGTACAGCCCTTCAAGTTTGTTTGTTTCTTCCTTCATTTGTTCTGATTATTTGCAGGCGCGGTTGTGCCAAACTGAATGTCCTTCTCGAGCACTCACATGCTTTTGCTGAATACAACTGCAGCGTGAGCAAAGCTGCTTAGGAACGGGGGCCTGCTATCCAGTGCTGACTTTGTCATGCTTGTTATGTGGAGCACATTCGAAAAAATGCAGCTGCACATCTGAAACTCCAATGAGTATCATCGTCATCTAAAAGAGAGCGTCGTAGCACCGTTGTGAGACCAGATACGCTTTCTGAATATCTTCTATGGCACCTTCCGCAGTTTGCACAATTTTGTTCAGCATCGAAGTCTCTCATAGGAACCAATTTGCATTAACTGTGACTCCCATCTTACATTTTGATGTGCAAGGGCCTTCTTGCACTACACACGTATGGTCTGCAACAGGATAATTGCAGCAGGACGATTTGGAGCTTGAAACAGTTGTGATTTTGTCATTTTGGCCCTCGTGTACCCCGTCTGTGAAACGTAAACAAAAAAAATCTAACACGATATGCTTTTGTAAAGAAGGTCACTGATGGTGAGTAAAGAGAATATACAAGTTCAAGTTTATTCAACATTTTATATCATACATTATATCATTCAACATTTTATATCAAGTTTATACAACATCAAGTTTATTCAAGTTATTTCTTGCACTTATGCGTTTCAGGATACAATGAACGTGCAGGGAGGTCACAAAAGACTACGTTTATTGTTTTATGACCTTGCTACAATGATAATATATATTTTAGGAATGACAATGGACAGGTACTCTCTCTAAATTTGTAGCACTCAATTTTAGGTTAGAATGAGCAATGAATAGCAACCCTCCTGGTATTTTTTTATATATGATGAATTTTGAATTTAATGTGATCAAATATGTGTTAATATAATAATATATATAAGAATATAATATGTGATAAATGAATGTGATCAACAGTAGATGTAAACACCACCAGTAGCCAGAGAAGTGCATTCTCAAGAAATAATTTTCTTCTTATAGCATATATGTGCATGCCTATTATCTGAAACAATTATCACGGTTCTCGCGGTTTTAATTTCTGAGAGTGTACTGTAGAGACGGCTTAGATCTACAACAGTTAATACAAGGTATTATATACTGTGAATACATTTAAAAATCCCATGTGACACATACTTTTTGGAGGTGCTGTGGTAATCAAAGTTTGGGCATTACGCAGGTTCTGCACCTATTTCTTGAGTATGTCGAGGCAGCTGTGAAGTAACCTGCATTGATGATGATTATTGTGACATTTTATGGTGCATCGACAACAAAGGAAATAATACATCAGAACATTGGTTTGGGTGCAACCAGTTAAAAATGAATATGTTGTTTAATAAATGCATTGGACAAATGTTAAAACATCAGTTTAAAACATGGTTTACAATCCCTGTATCTTCTAAAAATTAAAAAGATGAAAAACTATTCTAAAAAGAATATGGGGAACTCTTCTAAAAAGAATTATAATCTTTAATTATTATATTGCTGGGTGAAGGAGCCTAAAGTGTAAGGTGTGTTTCTGATGTGAACATGTAAGAAAATATGCAAAACTGAGAGAGGCTAACCACAGTGCGTGCACTGAGGTTGTTCCTTCCTGTAAAGTAGAAACCAGTGGATGAGGAACGTGATACTTACCTGTACACCGGCGCCCAGCCGTATCACACTACACAGATTATTCACTGGGTAGCCCTCATGACGAAACCTGTATTGAGAGACCACTTTTGCCTTAAAAACTGCTTCAAATAGCACGACACGCTACAAATTATTACTATCGTAACAAGCTGACGATACAGCTCAGACACAAAGGCGTTATTCAAGTCGCGCCACACCACCGTTACGTAGGATTCTTTGTCACAAATCAAACCAAGGCACAAAACAATACCAATACATGAAAAAAGGTGACAATCGTGGTCTCATTACGACGTAATACCGAACTTGTGCGTGAAGGTAATTCAAAGCAATGAATGTGGCACTTGCTTCCGCAGAGAACACCGTGTACCATGCTAGCAATGCATGCAAAAAAGCGCTCGAGTGCTCGCACATATATTGATGACAACACTACCTGTGTAGTGTAACATGTTCTTTCAAGCATATTATGCACTCAAACTGTATTTGCTGCCGGGTAAAATGCAAGTGTGCTCGATTGAACGTCGGAAGAGCGATCAAGCAACCTGCATCCAGTGCTCGTTTTGGGCAAAAAAACACTTCATAATGGTCAACTAAATATACAGAATGAATGCCTATTTATTCCTCGATAAAGAGTGACTCACCTGTATAAATTTAGGCCCTGTAACCTTGCCAGTACGGTTGGTACGACCGTAATTGCAAGAAGTTGCCATGATCGCTGCGGCGGCTGCATAAGACCGCAGCGTCCTGCATAGCGTCCTGCAGCGTCCGAGCGACCTGCATAAAAACCGGCGGCATAAGATGGCGGCCGGTTTCTTCACGCTCGCGCTCCCTATCCGCGATCCAGCCTTTTACAGTCGAGATCAGTGATATGGCCCCTGTCACCTGAAAATTCTACAGTTGCGCTGGGATGAAGTGGATGGCTTCTGCGACTCATCACGTGCTATGTATGTGTGTAATAATATCTACTTTGTCCAAACCTAATAGGTTCCCTTAAAGATTGTATAATATGATAGTCGCGCCTTCTGTTGCTCGGCACTATTTATTCTTTATTTATTCTGCAGTATTCTGTAATAATCGTGTAGATTTACTTGCATTCAAATGTTGCTTCTTGTTTATATGTTTACCGTGTCAATAAATTTGTACATGTGAATTCCTTCGTCTTCTGGATCTTCATTTTCTGCTTCTCGATAATATTGGTGTGGAGGTGTGGAGAGGGCTCGCGGCGCACATGCGCAGTTCGATCAGCCAGCGCGCGCTTTTTGGCGACGTTTTCCGGCTACTTTGTCGTGATTCGTTACGGATGATCACGTGGTCAAGGGGGGGGGGGGGGGGGGGTTTCGCGGCGAAACTGTGGGAGCTACAGCTGCACTCCACTGGTAGCTCCGCACATCTACAGCTTTTTCCGCCGTTATTAATCATCTTGTCGTACATTTTAATCCTTACACCATGACATTTAATCCTTTTGCCATCCGAATTAATCCTGCTTTCATTAATTTTAATCCCCATTTCACATAATTTAATCAATTTCTCATGCGATTTAATCCACGTAACTATGTGTGGGCTACGTGACCTTTTTTGTATTTTGGGACGATTCCCATGTCTACGGGTGTTGCACATGTTTTTCATTATTGATTTGGGTTTCTGCGCCATAATGCGATACTGTGGGACTGTTAATCTGGATTATGGTATAGTTGGACTATTCCCATGTCTACGAGTTTTACCGATGGTTTTCATTACAAACGCGGGTCTCTGCACTGTAATGGGTACTCCGGGACTGCCAATCTGGATTATGGTATTGTGGAACTATTTCCATGTGTGCGGGTATTACCCATGCTTTTCATTAGATATGCGGGTTTCTGCACTGTAGTGGGATACTGTGGTACCATCCTTCTTGACTACGATATCTTGGGTCTATAAGGGCGTCTACGGGTATCTCGCATGTTTTTCATTAAACATGCGGGTTTCTGCACAGTAATGAAATACTGTGGGACTGCCAAGCTTCATTAAAAATGGGGGTTTCTGCACTGTAATGGGATACTCTGGGACTGTCAATCTGGGTTGCGATATTGTGGGACTATTCCCATGTCTACGGGTATTACCCATGCTTTTATTAAAAACGCGGGTTTCTACATTGTAATTGTACTGTAATGGGATACTGTGGTACTGTCGATCTTGATTACGATATCCTGGGTCTATAAGGGCGTCTACGGGTATTCCGCATGCTTTTCATTAAACATGCGGGTTTCTGCACAGTAATGAGATACGTGGGACTGCCAATCGCATTTACGATATTGCGGTACAATTCTCATGTCAATGGGTATTACCCATGCTTCTCATTAAAAACGCGGGTTTCTGTACTCTAATGGGATACTGTGGTACTGTCGATCTTGATTACGATATCCTGGGTCTATAAGGGCGTCTACGGGTATTCCGCATGCTTTTCATTAAACATGCGGGTTTCTGCACAGTAATGAGATACGTGGGACTGCCAATCGCATTTACGATATTGCGGTACAATTCTCATGTCAATGGGTATTACCCATGCTTCTCATTAAAAACGCGGGTTTCTGTACTCTAATGGGATACTGTGGGACTGCGTATCTGGACTGCGTTATTGGGGGACTATTTTCATGTCTACGGGTATTGGAATACTGTGGGACTCTCTATCTGGATTACGACATAGTGGGACTATGCCGCTGTCTACGGGTATTACCCATACTTCTCATTAAAAACGCGGGTTTCTACATTGCAATTGCACTGTAATGGGATACGGTGGATCTTGATTACGATATCCTGGGTCTATAAGGGAGACTACGGGTATTCCGCATGCTTTTCATTAAACATGCGGGTTTCTGCACAGTAATGGGATACTGTGGGACTGTCAATCGCAATTACGATATTGCGGTACAATTCCCATGTCAATGGGTATTACCCATGCTTCTCATTAAAAACGCGGGTTTCTGTACTCTAATGGGATACTGTGGGACTGCGTTATTGTGGGACTATTTTCATGTCTACGGGTATTACCCATGCCATTCAAAATGCGGGTTTCTGCACTCTAATGGAATACTGTGGGACTCTCTATCTGGATTACGACCATAGGGGGGGAGTAACGCGTTACAAAGTAGTGCGTTACCGGTAACGCGTTACATTCGAGTAGTGAAATATGGTAACGCATTACATTTGAGAGAAAAGTAATGAGTAACGTAATGTCATTACATTTTTAATAACTAACGCGTAACGGCGTTATGCGTTACTGCGTGTTCGGGAACATTGCTTGATCGTCTAAACTTGAAAGCTTGAGCGAAGGCCGTGCCTGCAGAATCCGGGAAAATCTCTGATTTTTTCTATTCATCTTCAACAATGACAAGAAGATCACATCGGCACCCACGAAGAACGAAAAAGAAGGGTTATTGACCTACCCTGGTTGAGATGTCACCTTTGTTTACCACCATTGTTTTTCACTCCCTCTGGTATTTTTCGGACGAATGGGGCAAAAGCGACAGAAAAATAGCCTCTACCCTCTGAACAAGTAACAAAGTACCAAGGGATTGGCAATTGGCTGTTTGGATTTGTTCTGTGTGAGATAAGAGGTCACCGTCTCTATCAACCTTGCCAAGGAGCACTCACTGCTCGTTGGGCGTCCTCTCAGCCAAACGGGCGAAGCTCACATATGAAAATTTTGAACATCAACTACTTCTGTGTTGCAAATTGCAATAAATCGTACATGTAAGTTGTGTTCATGCGTGACGCTTGTTAGTGCCCAACATTGCTTGTATTGATTTGCGGAATGCACTTATGTGACTCAACCAAAAATGGTACATATTATAAGGACAACTGGTGAAGTAATGCAAAAGTAACGGCATTACTTATCAGAAGTAACGGCGTTAGTAACGCGTTACCTACTACCGCAACAGTAACGAATAACGTAACGCGTTACTGTTTGAAAAAAGTAGGAGTAACGGTAGTGCACTACAAAATAAAAGTAACTTCCCCACCTATGATTACGACATAGTGGGACTATGCTGCCGCTGTCTACGGGTATTACCCATGCTTCTCATTAAAGGGACTATGAAACGATTTTTTTCTTCCTTTCGTTCGAAAGAAGACATTTTTCTGAGTCTAGAACCAAAATTTTACTTTCGTCGCGCGAGCGGATTTCTCGGGAGCGAATTTAAACGGAGCGGCCAAGGGAGGACAGCTGGCGCCGCACCGTGACGAGCTGCCGAGCGGAGACACAACGGGTAACTTGACGCGACCCACTGATCTCTATGTATAAAGGCTGGATAGCGGATGGGTGAGGGTATCGCGGGAAAGGGTACGACCACCGGCCGCCATATTGCGGTGCTCAAAAGAGCGATTACAGCCCATAGGAATGCATGTAAGCTGTGACAAGTTTTGCTGTTTGTGAGCGCTTCCCTTGCTGCTTCGCTAAAATTTTGCCACGGATCGCTGCAGAAATCCCTCGGGATTGAGTTCCTTACGTTTTTTGTGTGAAATCCCGTCACATACATGTTATTTCCTGTCTATTTCGTACTCGTGTGAGCGCGTGTCGTTCCAATCTTGTACTTTGAACTACGATTATGTGATTTGCTGGTTTTGTGTGGTGTTGTATTTGTTGTGTTACGTTTCCTTTGTCGTCCGTCAGCGTGTTGCTTCCCGTGTTTCTCCCATTTCCTTTCTGCTCGGGGGTGCGGAATGCCAGGGAATGTTTGGCACGTTTGTTTATGTAACTACCTTAATATGCTTGGGTATAAACATTATGCTTTGCACAGGAAGTTTAGATATGACTGGTTATGACACGAAATGCCGAACGGCACTAAAGCACTTCCAAAGGACTAGAATGATATGTGATATAAAGGCTATATGACGGTAAAAACATACCGACTAGAAATATGTGCACTGGGGAAATAAATGGCGGTAAAGACAGTTCAAAATGACTAGAGGTAGAGTGAATAAGTCATAAAAAGGCTAAGTAGCAAGGTCTTGTCGTGAAAGTTCCAACATCAAAGTATCACAAGTCCAGTTGCAACAGCAAGTTTGAAGCAGTCAAGCAGGTAAGTGGGCAGAGTGCATTACTGGTTGTTGAATATGATCAACCTTGACAATTTCTTTCGCAGCTGAGGCCTGGCTGTCACCTTCTCTGTATATTCTTTGGCAAGGTGGTACAGTCCGATACTGCTGTAGCACTGGGAAACTTCTTTGATCAGACGGATCACATTGTTTTCATTTGGGCTGCATTCAAACATGTGTTGTCGCAAGCTTAAGCAGCGAGAATAAAGAGTAGACATTCGAGGTTGAAAAATTATTTATTGTCTCTAAGTAAAGTAAACATGCTGGAATGCACCAAAGAGACATGTGGCTGGTGTGTTTGTATGTCCCACTAATACGAGTTTGTACGTTAGTCAACATGTTCATGCAATACTTTTTCTTTATATGCTTTTGCCCGTCTTAGTATTGTCCAATCCAATATGGAGTGGCTTTTAACTGCATATGAATGCATAATTCGGGAGTGTTTTCATTTATTGGACTAGCTGCAGCTTTAAGGTGCTCTTCGTGCAGTACTGATTCCAATCATCAACCATCGCTTGGAACTCTTAACTAGGGAACATGATTCTAGAGGCTAGATTTTCATGCAAATACACACTTTCAACCAGAGTTCGAGGTAACTCGTTACTGTAACTAAGTTCCTTTTCTTGGTAACTATGTAACTTAACTCGCTACTTTTGTGCCGTGTTAATTTTCAGAGGAACTCCTCTTTCAGGTAACTTTACCAAAGTAACTTAAGCTACGTTCCAAGTTACTAATTCGCTTTTCACTCACGTCCACTTATTTCCTTGCTTTCTTTACGGTTCTTCCACAGCATTTTATGTCATAAAACATGATGTCCAGCCAATGACAGTATTCTGTTCAGGAAGTAAGAACTGCTGCTATTGAAATGAAGCTGAACCATCGTGTGCAGACAGGGAATAAGATGTAACACGTTCGAATTGTTGGACATAAACGAAAACTCAACGCAGGCAACTCAGGGTCGAACTCAGCTGCACCTGTGTAGTGTTATTTTGTGTCCGAAGTAACTTGGGAGCAACTCGTTCTTTTTTTGAAGTAACTCTGTAACGTTTTAAGCTACGTTTCGGGCTGAATAACTTAGTTGCAGTTTTCACACGGCAACTTTGTAAAGAGTTTCTTTTGACAGGCAACTTCTCGATCTATGCTTTCAACTCTGCATGCTTTTTGTACACTACATAAAGTAAGATACTTTTGCCCCAGTGTGTTTGTTGCGTATTTTAAATGCATGCAAGTGAATTCCTAGAGGTGCATATTTTGAGCAAGATAAATGAGTTTTTCATGCATGTGTGTTCAACTAGCTTTTAGTGGATATATAAATCTGGCCTCTACATATGTCGCATGCATTATTACTTTCTGGAGGTGTTCTGGGAAGTCGAACTTGTTGGGCACAGTGTCAGGCCTCAGTCGAACGGTTTGGCCCGTTCTGTCGAAGCATTTGTTTTTAAAATGTTTGCTGCAGACCAGTGATGTCGTCGACGGCGTCCAGTCCTTTCGCCTGACATTTACCGCACACTTTGTTTAAATGTTCTGGGCGGCCGTGAGGGAACCTGCATTGAACAATTTATGCCATCAATTATGGAAGGGATGACAAGGCTAATCCAAGCAAGCAATCGTCGATACCGTGACCAACAAACTGAGCCGTAGATATCACAGCTGACAAGCGCACTTCAACGCTTGCTGAGTGCCGAGACCATACCCGTGAACTGCAGGAAGGCTAGACTATCACAATGACTCTATGCAGATAACGTACGGCTTAAAGTTTAACGCTACATCTTGAGATACGATTCACAAAGTGCCGCGCACATGCATCAACAGCAACGTTTTGTCACTCCGCTCGTGGACTAATAAATCACATTTATTTGTAAAATCATGTCACTTACTTGTGAAATGTCGTCCCCGGTGCCTTGCCAGTACGGTCAGCACACCCATAACCACAGCAGGCGGGCATGACACCACAAAAGTGCTACGCAAAGGCGCATGCACATAATGCAGCTGAGTGGCGGACGGCAATGTTTTGAGCTTCCCAAGATGGCGGCCGGCGACCGTACGGTTGCACCCTCAATCCGCTATCCAGCCTATTACTATAGAGATCAGTGACGCGACCACGGCCGGCTCAGCAACACGTCATCGTGACGTGTTGCCGAGCCGAGGAATCCCGCCAGGAGCATGCGCCGTAGGATCCCGCGTATGCGTTCATCGGGAGTGGAAATCTCCATGACAGCAGCTTTCGCGCGATCGGCAGATTTCGGCAGTGGCGGCAGCCACAGCGCGAGCTCGCGGCATTACTTGCCATTGTGCAACACCGGCGACGTAACGGAGAACCGAAGTGCGGTCCGTACAGTTACACCATCGGCAGGGAAATATGCGCGGGAGAGGAGGAACGCGGAAGAGACATTTCCAGCGCGCGCTCCTCGCAGAGTGGAGCGATTTCGTCCGGAAAAATTTGTGGCATATTAGTTTCTCTGCGGGAAGAACAGTTTCCATCCAAAAAAAAGTATGGGGGTTCGGGAAATTTCATAGTCCCTTTAAAAACGCGGGTTTCCACATTGTAATTGCACTGTAATGGGATACTGTGGATCTTGATTACGATATCCTGGGTCTATAAGGGCGACTACGGGTATTCCGCATGCTTTTCATTAAACATGCGGGTTTCTGCACAGTAATGGGATACTGTGGGACTGTCAATCGCAATTACGATATTGTGGTACTATTCCCATGTCAATGGGTATTACCCATGCTCCTAATTAAAAACGCGGGTTTCTGTACTCTAATGGAATACTGTGGGACTGTCTATCTGACCTACGTTATATTGTGGGACTATTCCCATGTGTGCGGGTATTACCCATGCTTTTCATTACATATGCGGGTTTCTGCACTGTAACGGTGTACTGTGGGACTGTCGATCTTGATTACTATATCCTGAGACTATATAAGCATGTCTACGGCTTTTCCCTGTGCTTTTCATTGAAAACGCGGGTTTTTGCGCTCTGATGGGATACTGCGGGTCTGTCAATCTGGATTACAATAGTGTGTTACTATCAGTGATGGCCAGTAGTTAACTACATATAGTTAAACTACTAGTTAAACTACCTGATTGTAGTTAAAAAGTAGTTATCAACTACTTGCAGAAATGTAGTGGCAACTACTAGTTAAACTACTATTTTAAGTAGTTAACTACAGTAGTTAGGTTACTGAAGGCGCCAACTACTTCCGATTTTGCCGTAAAATTTACGGCATGATTGTGCTTCCGACTTTTACCTTGAGCTACTTGTTTGATGAGAACGGAGGTGCAGAGCAATTGTGTCGTGCATGTGTACTTAATCTTCACTTTTAATGCTTTAAAACAGGTTGCTTTAAAACAATGTTTAAAACAGGTTGTTGAACGTACACTGTAGCTGATCTGTTCTGTTTCCCACCACTGTACTACCGCACATGCTTTATCTGTTTTTTTTTTGTTTTTTTGTAACGTCCGCAGTTTGATTCCAAAGCGTAAGGATTTGTGTAGTTTGTTGCAATCCTGTGAACGTGACCCTGTTGCACTTACTGAAACTTGGTTATCGCCAGATATAAGAGACAGTGAGCTGTTACCAGAGTGTCCTGGACTTACCTTCTATCGCTGTGATCGCGTAAATAGACGAGAAGGTGGTGTTTGACTCGCCGTTAAAAACTGTTTTAAATCATATGCTGTTCATTGTACACTTCCTATCGAAGTAACGTGGGTATTGATTGACTGCGTCACGTGTAGATTAGTAGTTGGTGCATGCTATCGACCTCCCTCAAGCAATGCATTCATCCCAGAATTACACAAATCACTACATCATATATTTCACAAATTCCCAAATTTAAAGGTTATTCTTCTTGGTGATTTCAACTACCCCTCAATTAATTGGAGATCCACCTCAGCCTCTGGCAGTGAAGAACGTTCTTTCATTGATTTGTGTCATGTGTTTGACCTTCATCAGGTGGTTCATGAACCCACCCGTGTAACTCCCACCTCATCAAACATCCTAGACCTAATCCTCACTAACGACCCAGATATAGTAGGTTCTGTATTTTCTCCATGCGCCTTGAGTGATCACAAAGTACACTTTACAATACCTGTCCCCAGCGTGCCCCGTCGTTCCTCGTGCAAACGCATAAGATCGATAAGGGTAACTACGACCAAATAAATTCTGAATTATTCAATTATATGGCTAACTTTCTCGCTAATTTTGAAGTACGGACAGTTGAGGAAAACTGGTATTTATACAAATCCAAGATTAATGCACTTATTGAAGCCTATATACCCTCCATTATCATCAAGACACATTGTCATGCCCCATGGTACAATCATGAAATCAAACTGCTCGCCCGTAAAGAGAAACGTCTGTACAGGGGGCTTAATCACTTCCATCGTTCGCGAGCCAACGAGGGGCGGAGCTCTCGTTAACACGAACACGTGACACGTTTCACGTGACGCGTGACGCGCTTTTTTCGTTAACGGGACAAAGGCGTAATCTCTTGCTCGCTCAACGACCGACGGTGTCGTCTGCCTAACGAATGTGTTCACGTGCTCACAGGCTTCATTGCCTACATGGCTCATGATCTAACGAGGCGCGAGGCACTCGGGGCCTCGAGCACGTGGTGTATGACGCGCTTTTTTCGTTAAAGTGACAGGGGCGTAATCTCTCGGTCCAGTTACGATCAAATTAGATCGTTTGCCTAACGAGTGGGTCTACCCACTCGTTAGAATGTGAAACATCTTCATTTGGAGATTTGCAGAAACGGAATTTCTGCAGAAACGAACATGTATTGCTCCACGACTGTGTACAAAATGACATGTTCCCCCTTTCATCGTATTTACACCAGTGGTTACATGAGGGCTGTCAGATATTCTCGAGAAGATGCAGATGAAGACGAGAAAGAAGACGAAGAAGTGACAACGACAAGCCATAGACAAACCATGCGAGCAATCCAAACAAAATTAAACAACCTCATTGGTCGACAAGATTACAGCCTCGTTGGCAGCTGTAGTTGGTTCAGGGCGGTGACATCACAACACGTAACGGCTCGTTACGAGCACGATAGCCTCAACGAAGAAGCTAAACGAGGAGCAGGGATTGTGCCACAGCAGGGCGTCGATATGTTTCTTCGTTTCGTTATTCGTAACGACACGCTGACGTTGAAGCTGCCCAAGAAAGATGGCGGAGTGATTCTTCGCTTGGGCGACCACACAAGCAGCTAACTGTGCTCCATGGTCGTGACGGCGTCAGGATGCCTTTCAACTGGACGAGACAGATTCTGTAAAGTTCTTCCGTCCGCCAAGAAAAGCTCTCCGCACCGTTTGTGAGGACTTGTGACCGAGTACTTCAATCCGTCTTGATAGCTACGAGTGTTGTGATGAACAACAAAGGCGAAATGGATGCATATAGTCGTGTCTCTTTAATAGTACATTGCGGACATAGTGTTGATGTAGCAATGAAAGGAAGAGCAAAGGATTCTGTGGATTTTCTGAGGTCGATTGTCTTGAATAGTTTCATAACATTCTCTTGCTTCGCGCTGCTAACATGGAATTAAAACAGTTCACTGACGTTCTGTTCAAGCTCACTAGAAAACTGTTGCACTGCGAATTTATTTTATTTTAGGCGTCAGGATGCCTTTCAACTGGACCAGATAGATTTTGTAAAGTTGTTCCGTCCGGGAAGAAATGCTGTTCGCACTGTTTATGAAGCCTGACTGTAAGGTTGCGCGTTGTACTTCCATGCTCGAAGAAAAAGTTACATAAAGTTAATGAAATAAGTGTACACGTTGAGGAGAACGGGCGGCCTCCTCCTCTTTCTTCTTTTGATACTTCTGATACCACTACGTCTTTCCTTTCTGGTCTCGGACTCCCACGTGAACTAGAACTCAGCACACACTAGTTCTCGTATCATACTTAAGACAATTCTCACCCGACACCATCGTCAGGGTATGAAAATGATTTACATTTTTTTGCGTGTAGCTCGACGATTATCCTTACAGTGATGTACATGTTTGTTAATTATTTTCACACGACTAGCGAGCCATATATTGAGACGGGAAGAAAAAGAAGATGACGAACGAGCCTGGGAACGAACATTGGAACGCAATGAGCATGTATGAGAGCACGAGAATGCGAGCTATCGGAACAAATGAAACAGTCCTATTGGTCAGCGAAGATGCAGCCTCGCTGCCAGCCTGCTCTTCGCTCAATGCGATGACATCACAACACGTGAGCACTCGCAACGTGCAAAATAACCACAAAGAAGAAGCTTCACGAGGAGCAGAGATTGCGACCACGCAAAGCATCGATAAAGTCGCTCGTTTCGTTAGCCTGAACGACTCGTTCAGCTGTCTCGTGCCGTTAAGTTGAACGTGTGAAACGATTAAGCCCCCAGGCTTGCTAAGCGCTGTAAGTCTGCATCATCACTGCTAATATCAAGAATGCGTCCGGAAATACATGTCATTGGTGACTTCTTCAAAACGCAGGTTCTATAGCGAGGGCCTCATTAACCTCTTGAAGCACAACCCCAAAGCATTCTACAAAGTTATAAACCCAAAATCTCCATCGGTAAACATCCAACTGAAAGATCGTGATGGTAATTTTGTTAGAGATAACCAATGTTCTCTTATCTTCAATAACGCATTTGCAAGCGTGTTCACCAACGAAGACACAACTCCCCTTGCCGCGCCTCCCACATCCACCTTCAATAGCATGTCACCGATAGCGATATCTCCTGCCGGCATTGAAAAGATTATCTCTTCCATCCAGGTTTCCTCCTCTACTGGTTTCGATGGAATAAACAGCAAAATTCTTAAAAACACAAAGGCTCACTCGAGCAGATTTCTTGCTGCAATATTCCAACAATCACTTAATAGTTCATAGATGGGTAGAAATCCAGCGAACCGGTAGAGATGTAGGAAGGGAGTTGCCTCAGGAGAGAAGCCGCAAATATTTTGAACAGAGACTGTTCTTCTTCTGGGCACCGTCCTCATCATTGGCATGATTTAAAGGGACAATTCGCATGAACCTTTGAACACGTCACACCTAACCCTTTATATACCATGCCAATGATGAGGACGGTGCCCAGAAAAAGAACAGTCTCTGTTCGAAATATCGGCGGCTTCTCTCCTGAGGCAACTCCCTTCCTACTTAATAGTTCAGTTCTGCCAGAAGACTGGCGTCGGGGAATGATAATACCAGTGCATAAAAGTGGTGTCACTCATTCACCGTTGAACTATAGACCAATCTCCATTACCCGCGTCCCCTGCAAAATCATGGAACACATTATATATTCGCAGGTAATCAACTTCCTAGAGTCAAATGCTTACTTTTCCCCCTGTCAGCATGGCTTCCGTAAAAATTTCTCACAACTATATAGCTGGTTTTATCCACGACCTCCACTCAAATATGGACAGTTCTACTCAAACAGATGCCGTGTTCCTGGACTTTGCTAAAGCCTTTGATTCTGTACCGCACGCTAGATTAATGGTTAAACTCTCACAACTAGGCCTTGATGCACATGTTCTCTCCTGGATTAATATGTTCTTAACTGACCGCCTCCAGTCTACTTTCGTGAACAACCATTCCTCGTCCTTTTGTCACGTATCAACTGGTGTCCCCCAGGGTATGGCCTTTGGGGTATGTGAATAAATAAATAAATAATGCTTGTCTAGTGAAGCCTCATTTGCTGTGAAATAATTCTGCAATTTAGTTTATCGCGTAGGCACAAAAAGAATTTCGCCGCAAGCTTTGTGTTTGACGATCGTAGCAATGGCTTGAGCCAAAGTTCATCATTGCTTGTGATTCATATTTAGGTGTCCAAGAACACTACAAGGGATTGGTGTTGATGGACAACGTTAAGTAGTTATAGATGTAGTTAAACTACATTGCAGTAGTTAAAGAAGTAGTTTTAACTACTCCCCTGAAAAGTAGTTGAACTACTAGTTAAACTACTCAATCGCAAAGTAGTTAGTAGTTATAGTTAAACTACTGTAGAAGTAGTTAGTGGCCATCACTGGTTACTATTCCCATGTCAATGGGTATTACCCATGCTTTTCATTAAAAACACGAGTTTCTGTACCATAATGGGATACAGTGGGACCGTGTATCTGGACTATGATATTGTGGGACTATTCCTATGTGTGTGGGTATTACCTATGTTTTTCATTAAATACGGGGGTTTATGCAGTGTAATGGGGTACTGTGATACCGTGAATCTTGATTACGATATCCTGGGACTATAAGCATGTCTACGGGTATTCCCCGTGCTTTTCATTAAAAACGCGGTTTTTGCGTTCTGATGGGACACTGCGGGTCTGTCAATCTGGATTACGATAGTGTGGGAGTATTTCCACGTCTACTGGTCTTACCCATGCTTTTCATTCAAAATACGGGTTTCTGCACTCTAAGGGAAACTGTGGGACTGTCTATGTGGATCACTGTATCCCAATACAAGGCAAAACTAGCATATTTAATGAAAAGCTTGGGTAATACCCGCATACATGGGAATAGTCCCACAATATCATAAACCAGATAGAGAGCCCCACAGTATCCCGCTATACTGCAGAATCCCGCATTTTGAATAAAAAGCATGGGTAATAACTATAAACAGGGAAATAGTACCACAATATCGTAATCCAGATTGACGGACCCGCAGTATCCTATTACAGTGCAAGGAACCGCGTTTTTAATGGAAAGCGAGGGGTATACATGCATATAGTCCCAGTATATCGTAATCTCAATCGACAGTCCCGCAGTATCCCATTACGGAGCAGAAGCCCACACATTTTATGAAAAGCATTGGTAATACCCTCACACATGAGAGTGGTCCCACAATATCGTACTCAAGGTTGACGGTCCCACGGTATCTCATCACGGTACAGAAACCCGTATTTTGAATGAAAAGCATGCGTAATACCCGTAGACATGGGAATAGTGCCAGCATATGGTAATCGATATTCACAGTCCAACAGTATCCCATTATAGTACAGAAACCCGCATTTTGAACCAAGAGCAAGCATTATTAATACCTGTAGACATGGGTATAGTTGCAGAATATCGTAATCCAGATAGACAGTTCCAGAGTATCCCATTACAGTGCAGAAATCCGCATTTTTGACGAAAAGCATGTGTAATGCCCGAAGACATGGGAATAGTCCCACAATATCGTAATCCAGATGGTCCCTCAGTATCCTATTACAGAGCAGAAACCCGCATTTTTAATGGCACGCATGGGTAATACCCGTAGACATGAAAATAGTTCCACAATAACGTAGTCTAGATACACAGTCCCACAGTATCCCATTAGAGTACAGAAACCCGCGTTTTTAATGAGAAGCATATGTAGTACCCAACGACATGGGAATAGTACCACAATATCGTCATTGACAGCCCCACAGCATCCCATCAGTGTGTGGAAACCCGCGTGTTTAATGAAAAGCATGCGGAATGCCCGTAGACGCCCTTATAGACTCAGGATATCGCAATCAAGATAGACAGCGCCACCGTATCCCATTACAGTGCAATTACAATGTAGAAACCTGGGTTTTTAATAAAAGCATGGGTAATACCCGTAGACATGAGAATACTCCAAAAATATCGCAACCCAGATTGATACAGTGCAGAAACCCCCGTTTTTAATGGGAAGCATGGGTAATACCCGTAGACAGCGGCATAGTACCCCCTATGTCGTAATCCAGATAGACAGCCCCACAGTATTCCATTAAAGTGCAGAAACCCGCATTTTTAATGAAAGGCATTGGTAATACCCGTAGATATGGAAATAGTCCCACAGTATCCCATTAGAGTACAGAAACACGAATTAATAATGAAAAGCATTGCAACACCGGTAGACTTGGGAATTGTCCCAAAATACAAAAGTCATGTAGCCCACACATGGTCACGTGGAATAAATTGCATGAGAAATGGATTAAATTATGTGAAATGAGGAGTAAAATTAATGAAAGCAGGATTAATTCAGATGGCAAAAGGATTAAATGTCATGGTATAAGGATTAAACTGTACAACAAGAGGATTAATAACGGCGGGAAAAGCTGTAGTGCGTGCCGCCGCCGTCGAGGTCCACCCATCGGCTCGCTGTGCCGTCACCACTTACAACTAACCATGTTTCTTGCACCTTTACTACTGAAATCTTCGGAACAGCTAATCATTCTGTGGCGATAAGGTTGCTGGCGTTCATTGATTTTGTGAGCTAGCTTTTCGAAAGAAACAAACAAAATGCAAGCAAGTTGGTGTAACAACACACATGATCCTCAGGATGTCCCCACAGTGTCACCGTGTCCTCGTCCTTCGATGAGTGTGCCCAGAACGACACTCGCGGACTGTCCGTGAAGTGTCATTCAGGTACGTCCTGTGCACGCCCCTGTGGGCATGTAGTGGGACGTGAAATATGTTAGCTGCTAAGATGTGATCTACAGGACTTGACTCCCGTCTTCGTATACGATTCTGCTAAGACCCCTAAAATATTTAGTAGCACATTTGTTTTCTTTTTGTGCCAATTTTACGCTGGTAGATGTACCCAGACTACCCTGAGAGCTTGGGCTCAATGGGTGCCTCTTGAAAACTAGACTTCATTATGACAGTTTACCAAGATGAATGGAGAATAATCAACACGTGCACAGTTTGTGCAACTGCCAATGTTTAAGAATTGGACGAAATCATATTTTGAATATGACTGTACGAAAGCACTTCTCTGCCGGAAAGGACATTTTATTCCGCAAATTAAAATACTACACTGCATTACAGCACAGCGAGCTAGTGAAATTTGCACATCACCAAGTTAAACAGCATGGAACTGAAATAATAAAAATTGTCACGAATTACAAAATCTGATATAAGACACGATATACATACATCTGTTTTTCTTGCAGCCCAATTGCTGTGAGCATGTTCAAATCTTATTTCTCAATAAAATAAAATGATCAACAGAGCATGCAACAAGGTCAAGGATGTCATTTAATTTTTTAAGGTAGGCCGTGACAAATAATAACGCAAGACCTCCACGGTGACGCTCATGAACAGGGCCCAGAACTTGATGCACACCTACCTTCAGAATATGTACACAAATCTGTAGCAAGAGACATCTGGATATCCGCAGTTAAGATAAACAAATAGCATAATGCCTAGCACTGTGCACCGCTTAAATTGTAACACTGGTCGCAACTGCATGGGTGCATGAATAATTAAAAAGGGGGCATTTTAGAGACACACATGTACATTTGTAATTAGAAGTTCGAAACTGCGTTCACTCATGTACACCCCACAGCTTTTGGCTGCAAGCCACCGAACACACTCTCGACCTCCGAGTTGCGTCCATTCCCACTGGCAGCTGTAAGCACGTGACTTCTCATGCAATGAACAATGTTTTACGTTTATACCATTGTTTTACGGGACAACGTGTGATGACCTGTCGCAACCCCCTTTAAGCAAATTTGTGCATGGTACACTATTACTGTAATGTGTGGCAAAAACATTCATAACTGTCACCCTAAAGGCTTTGTATTTTTTTCTATTGCAGAGTATTTTGAAGGATTAAATGGCATCTTCTCGTTGGACACTCTCTCTTAGTCTTACATTCTAATGGTACTGTCGTGGGCTTCAAGAGATGGAACACGGGAGTGTGTGGCTGATAGCTTCGTCCACCACCTCACCACCTTGTGGCACTTTCCATATCAACTGGAAAGTGTCTTCTCATAGCCTCTGTCGCTGCTACCCCCCATCACGCACCGTTTTAGCAACTGATAATGGTGAGGGACTACGTTACAGCCAGGAGGTATCCTAGTGAGGCGGACAGAATCGGGACCACAGTCACTTGAAAGAAAGAATAGTATTTGTCATCAACCATTGACAAAAGTGGTTGTGTTTAATGGTATTGAACTCATGCATTGAAACGATGGCAACTGTGATGGTTTCAGGTAAAACAACAATAACCTCGTCCATTTGTTTCCGTGTATCACCACAGAGTGCCGCCAAACCTTGCAGAGGACGTTATCTGCCATGCACTTTCGTGTTCTGTCTTGTAGAGCTCACAATGATATACTGCACGGCATTCCAGTGCAGCAATTTCTCAGCGATAGCTGCAGCAGCACGTGCTATATGTAACGATAATGATCAAGCTTCCTCGGAAACATGAGCAAATTAAACATAAAGGAGCAAGAATGCACAGCCAAGCAAGACACAAAAACAATTTCCCGAGCAGCAAGCATTTAGTTAACACGGGAACCAGCTTATATTGTTCAGAAATGGAAAAAATTTACATCTTTTACAGAAAATCCTGCCGGCAATCCTCCACTCATTCAGCTTGTGTACTTCACTTGTTTGGAATGTGGGCTGGAAAGTCGGTTTTGTTGGTCGTGAAATGCTTGTGCTGTCCAAAAATTTGTTTTTGCAGCTTCACTTGTGTTCTGCGTGTCCCAGTATCCTGGCAACCAAGCACTATTGGATATGCACACCAATCCACACCACTTTAGTAATTCGTGCAATAAAATTTCTTAGAAACATGCAAAAATCATTTCTGTGATTCTTTCTCCCTTTTTTTTCACTTGGCACAGCATAACACTGCTGCCCTGTCTTCCAATTCTGTAGCTTCTGTGTGTCACCACTTGCATGATGAGTGACAAAAGGAGTCATGCTGAGTACCTTTGCTTCACAGCACTTTTTGTCAACAGGAAAAGGAAATGAATGAATGAAATGAAGGAAAGACCTTGTTTGTGTTGTCGTTTTTTTTTTGTCCCCTAGTCTCGGGTTTTTAAGTTAATGAGAAGGAAATTAATTTTGTCCAAATAATTTACAAATTTTGAAAGATCGAGATGTGCGGTGTAAAGAAATAAATCACAAATGACGCGTGAAGAACGGTATCATGAAAAGTTCGACTGTGAACGTGATGATGTTTCATTGCACCTCAATTATAACACAGATGGCACAATATACATCCACTACAGGCTAGACAACATGTGCAAGTACTGCAAATACAAGTTTCTCTCTACCTAACGTAACATAATGTTTGCAAAATGCAAACACGCAACCCAATTGCTACGAAAATCACATTCCGAAAATATTTTGAAATCGGTGGAATATGAAAACATCTGATAAATGTGAAAAGCGCGGGGATCCTGTCAATGAAGTTCCCCATTCATCATCTTAAAAATGAAGTTGTTGCAACTGAAAAGCACGGGGTATTCACGAAACATTTACGGTGAACCCTGACAATCCTATGCACATCAAAATCCGCTTTCAGTCACCATCAAAACCTACCACTTAGTCCTGCGTGGGTCGCGTTTTCTCGACCCGTACCCACACCCGATAAACTCGACTTTTATCGTCAAAGAGACACGGATACGCCCGCTCCCCGCATATTTTCAAAGGTTTGCCCCACCCCTCACACGTTTTGAAATTTGATGTGTTTCACCAATGTCCGACCCGCTACCCGTTCCGGCGTTAATTTTTGTTGTGCGTGCACGGTGTACTCTGCGGTTATCGGTGCACATAAATCGCAATGTAATTCCAAAACAGCATAAAAAAAGGAACACGCCATTGCTCCACAGCAAAGTGGTGGCACCTAAGTCGTTGAAGCATAGCAGATTTAAGTTCATTGGAGCGATTAATCCCCCAATAATTCGTCAGACATTAATTTGTATTCGACGTATTTTGTTTCGGTAAAAACTATAGAAACATACTAACTGTATAGCACCACACCAGTCTTCACAGCACAGCGAATTTGAGATCAATAATCACACGCCAAGAAGCAGACACTCACAAACAATGACCAAACCAAACTATGACAACCAAAGCGAACAAACTAAACAATAAACCGCACAACAGACATCTGCTCTACTGGATGCTGGATGATATTCTGACGCGGCCATCTTAGCTTGCAGCGATGCAGCTTGTGGTGCCGCAGCCGCGGAACTGACCGCACATGTACCAAGCAACTTCTTCTTCCTACCCGCTTGAAAAAAAAACAACACAAAATAAGTTTCTTTTCATTACTTAATACACGACAATAAGTGATAGCACGATAGTACATCTACCATTCAGTCACCTCCCGGCATTTCCGGTTCCGTTGTGAGATGAGCCTTTATTTGGCGGTTGATTCGTTCATCCTTTGTTATCGGCAGCGGCGCATTCCCACGGTTTCCGCTAGTGCTTGTACTAGTTCTTCACTCAGAATTTTCGTAGTGCTTGATACTAGTTCGTCGGTGGCGGTAAGAGGCTGCCGTGTTGCTACTGGAACTGGAACTGTGTGCTTCTGACGGGATGTCTGACACAAGTAAGGCATACTCACATTTCTGATTGCCAGGAAGGCAACAGGCACGTCGCACAAAACACCTTCAGCATGCCAAAAGTATCCACACGGACGTTTTATCGGCGTGTGCAGGCAGACGTGGAACGTAGCTTTCAGCTGATATCTGATATTCCTGATATACCGCTTCCTCAGAATGTGTCAGGAGCTACTGAATCAGTTGGGCTCGCGTCGGGTGACGTTCATGAAACCGGAGCTTCGCAGCTGAATGTTGAAACGTCTTCTGGTAGCTGCACCTCGCAGTCGCTTTTCCTACAGCACAGTGCATCAGGCGACGTTGACTTGTCGCATTTGCCAGCTGTTGTAAATAATGTGTCACTCAGTGCTTCCGGTACTTCCGAAGTGGAATCTGTAATAGCTAAGTTGAGGGCTTGGGCTCTTACAGGCGTACATCAGAACCATGTCACAGCGATATTAAAGCTCATGAAGTCACACGATTGTTTTGTAGACATTCCGAGTTGTGCACGATCCTTGCTTACCACTCCACGGCACAACAACAAAGTAGAAATGTGTGAGGGAACATATTGTCATTTTGGGCTAAAGGCCGGTCTTCAGTATACACTTTCCACATAAGAATATATTGGAGACAGAGTATGTTTCCCAGTAATGAATGCACCATTGCGGACAGGTGTGAGTTTTCGAGCTCATGAACAGGAGGACCACCACAAAGGCACTTCAAAACTGTAGGAGCTACCCATTGATATTGTGCAACAGGTACCCTTAGAGTATATGCACCTTGTATGTCTTGGCGTGTAAAAAAAGCTCCTGTCAATGTGATTCAAAGGAAGCAGAGGACACCGTCTCAGTCCTTCCCTTCGTGAGACCATCTCAGTGAAGCATGCGTCCCTAGCTTCCTTTGTTCCTGTTGATTTCTCGCGTAAGCCTAGATCGATCTGTGAACTTGACAGGCGGAAGGCTACGGAGCTACGGATGTTCCTTGTTTACACTGGTCCAGTCCCGCCGGCATCATGTCTTCCGAGAGATCGGTACAAACACTTTTTGGAACTGCATGTTGCTATTTCCATATTGGTGAGCCCCACGCTGTCTGAGGAACATGCAGATTATCCGGAGAAGCTGTTGCGCCATTTTGTCCAGCAGCATGCAGTCATATATGGCCAGGAGTTTGTCTCACATAATGTCCACGGTTTGCTTCACTTAGTCGGCGACGTCCGAAACCATGGTCCTCTTGGCAGCTGGAGTGCCTTCCCTTTCGAGAGCTTCATGCAGGTCTTGAAAAGGTGTTTGCGGAAACCCGAAAGGCCTCTGGAGCAGCTGCATAATCGAATTTTAGAACGGAGGTGTGTTCCTCCTGTTACTGCTCCTCGTACAAGTGACATCAGTCTTTCTCTTGAAATCAGGAATGGCTCAGAAGTGCCATCAGGGTGTATCGACCCCCCTTTATAGGCGCCTTGTGGTACCATGCCGTTTTCACCTTCAGAACAATTCAAGGGACAGTACGTGCCTTTTGTTTGGTGGAAGTTTTGTGAGGATCACCGCAATAGCTCGCAGTGCTTCTACAGAGCTTCCGTGTATTACAGCAAGAAAGTTCAGGTCTGCACAAGATCTGTATGTGTATCCCTGTGCATCATCCCTACTCTACATTCACGTTGTCTCAAAACCATCGTGTGTGCGCGTCTGGCCATTGGCTTCAGTTAGAATGAAGTGTATGCTATTGCCTTTCAAGCCTAACTCCTTTGTAGCTTTTCCATTGCCGCACACTGTAGAGCAGTAGTGCCATTGAGCAGAAGGTTGTGTGTATCTGTGCCGTTTGATGAACTTGCAGTTTCGTTCCAGAATATCCTCACATACCTTAGTCTGGTTGTATATTCTTCCACTGTACTACACGCTATGACAGTATGTTTCTTTGCACGACAGAAAGAAGATGTTGGAGATAGCACGTGATGAAGCGTCTGTCCACTCAGAGCAATAAGAGGAGCAATAAGAGGGCATTCACATGCAGGCCACAATGCTACGGTGCAAAAGATGAAGCAATGTAGTCCTCACGTGCAGTTGTTGTGGTACCTTATTTGAGAGCGATCCAATGAGACCATTCTACGTGCACGAGGGAAAAGCTGAGGGACTGCGCGAAATACTGACCTACTTTCATGGCGTATTAACAGCAGCCTATACTTCAGCAAGCACAAAATCAACAGGAACTTGCAAGTTGCACACAACCTTTGTTGTGTATTTATTTGTTAGCCACTTATTTCGCTGCTTGCTCATGTGAGACTTCACTGACGTCGAAACAGCACACTGTGAAGCTGATCTGTGATGGTCTTCCTGTGGCCAGCCTCTGCGTCTTTGAGAATGAACACCTTGCTGTCCACACCAGCAATATATTGCACTATTCTGCAGCTTTCAGAGCACAACTTTGTCCCTATTTGTGCATGGACATCATGTTCATTGTTCCTGAAGTTCCTTAACAAGCCACATTTCTGTTGGTCCTTTGAGAATCGGCAGCACGACTTACCGTCCTCATCTCCTATTGCAAAGCCTGCACTTGCTGTTAGCCATCACAGTCACTTCATTATGCATTTCTTGATTACATAGGATTGACATAGCATACACTCCACTGTTTTAACTTGATTGTTGTTTCTGGCAGCCTCCACAAGATACAAAATTGTAAAATTCCCCAATGAGGACAACCAGGTGGCAGTCGTGCCATCCACATGGGTGGTCGGCACAGAATGTTTTTGGCCACACCAGAGAAGGAGGAGAAAAAGGTGGGATTCTATGTAAGGAAAAACAAGCCCCCTGGAATGCACTGGCGATTTCTGGAGTGTGAGGAAATGGAAGCATATGGTATGCTCTTGACAGGGTATGTTACTGTTGTGTGAATTCTAATGGCTGTTTGTTTTGTTCCAACAGAAAGCTGTGAGGAGGCACGAAAAATGCTCCCCATTGCCACAAACACCTCTGACCTCAACGGTGAGCTGGAGTGCGGAAGGGGAAAAAGACGCAGAATCAGAAGGTTGCCGTCCGACGATGATAGCCCTCCGCCTGTCACACCTCCCCGCCGCCGCCAACCAACATGTAAGCATTCGTACTGCGCTACGGCTGTCTGCTCTCTGTCCGTCCCTTTCTCTGTTTCTTTACCTCTTTTACTATGAGTTCAAACCAACAGGCCTAAAAAATTGCTAATTCAGGGTGTCTACCAACCTGGAAAACAGGGAATTTTGATGTGACTGGAAATGTCAGGGAATTTGGCTAAAAAGCAGCTGAAGTCAGGGAAAATCGCAGACAAGTGCCGTGATGATGCGCGGCGAATCGCAAGTGCCGGCCGGTGGTTGAGAGGCGATGCCGCAGCAACGTTACTGCGAGTAGCAGTTCACCAGTATGACAAGCTCTGACACAGAAAAGTAGGGTAGCCTCACTAATACTTAATAAATGGTCTGTTTTATGTTGGATCTGGTATCAAAACGTATGAGCAGGCAGGCACCAAGCTCCCTTTTGTTTTTGTCAGGGAATTTGCTTGAAATAGTCAGTGAAAACCTGGAAAAGTCAGGGAATTTGAAGGCTGCAGTTTGGTAGACACCCTGTAACTCATTTGTACTGTGCTCGATAAGCCTCCGGGGTTCTTTTTGTGCCATTCCGGCAATTGATTTTCATAGTGGCAATTAAAGCAAGTAACAAAGGGGGAACAAAGATGCCTTCCTGTGGTCTCATGACCTTTTTGGAAGCTTTATTTGGCTTTTTTTATTTACTAATATGGACCAGGCAATGAAGGCCATGCAGCCAGCAAAAGGCACACCCAAAGGAGGAAGCATCTTCCTCAACTTTCGGATGAGGAGTACTCACTACCTGCAACCCCGCCTCGAACTCTTCGTAAACAAAAACGTAAGAGTCATTCCTTATGGTTGCAGAGGCCTGTGAATATTACAGATATCGGGTTTGAATGGAATGTTTTATGGAATAGTCCTTCACCAGCCCTCACTGTCATTCTGTCAGCTTGACTAGATTTGTGCTCGTGAAAAGACGTGGTGGACTTTTTGTGGCGCCTGGACCTTGAGGCTGACCGGTGTGACTTAAATTTCTATGACACGGCGACAGTGAACCACTACTGTTTAGTTTTGATGATAACGCTTTCAGGTGTTAGTTTAACACACTGTACGTGCAGTATGGGTGAATGATTAAAAAGAAAAGATAGCTTTGTGATGGGAAAAACAAAAGCGCTGCTTGTTCTACTCCTCACACTGAGCTGAACCATTTCAAATAATTGTCCTGTGTGTCTTGTCTTTTGTGTGTGGTTACTGAGTGTGTGCATTTCTTTGCCATTTATTTACACTAACTGCTGAACTGCGTCTGTACCAGGTTTGAATAATAATAACTGGGGGCTTACGTCGCGAGACAACTGAGTTCATGAGCGACGCCACAGCGGTCGGTCTGTGAATTGCTTTTGCCCACCTGACGGTTCTTTAACGTGCGATGAAAGCTCATCGACGCTGAGCAACTTGTACCCCGCCACCAAGTTGCTAGCATCCTCGGCTGGGTTCGAACCCGCGATCTCGAGATCAAAAGGCGAACACGCTACCGACTGACCCACCGAGGCCTCTGTACGAGCTTTGAAACTAGTTAGACATTTTGCACCTCTCTTACGGGTGAGCACTACCTTAGCACACTGTTGTCATTCCTGATTATAAAAAAAAAAGTACGTAGAGAAATTTCATTTGGCAAGATGCTCCAGAACTATAAGGTTCCGCTCTGCATCTTCGATGACGTTACACAACATGTGAGCACACTGAATGCGAAGTGCACATGTGACGCTTATTCCCTTCCAGCATAATGCTCGCTTCATCTAGCACTGCATCTGTTATTGTGGAGACAACGATAGCGAAGCCAAGGGGTACCTTTTGTGCTCTTAGTGCAAATAAATAGCGAAAAGAGGCACACACTCAGTAACCTCTCACAAAAAACAAAACACACACATACAGGGCATTTATTTGAAATGGTTCAGTTCAGCGTGATGAGTAGAAAGGAACAACTTCAACTTGATCACGAGCTGTTTAATTCTTCAATGTGTCTGGGACGGGCCCCCCCAAAAAAACTAGTGCCAAATCAGTCGGCCATCGTAGAGAAATGAAAACGAAACTCACACAGGTGCCAGGAACACCTAACCGGTGAACTGGGACACGTCAATGTCGTCTCTAATTTCATACACTGTCTTTTCTTTTTCATTTCAATCATTCGCCCATCCTGCACATATGGTGTGTTAAATTAACACCCGAAAGGCATAATTGTCAGTACTAAACGGCGGTGGTTGTCTCCGTGTCATGAAAACCTAGGTGGTCGAGGCGTTGCAAAAAAGCCGACCACACGTGTCACTACCGAGACCTGACGCTGCACCACCTCTTAGAGGCGAGAACAAATGCTTGGAAAGTGTCCATCCTCTCTGGTCTCCTATTGGCCCTCATCCAGAAGGCAGAGCCTCCACCGCTCTTAGTCAACAAGTGGAACCTCAGTTCCAACTTCTCTGAGCTAGCGTGTCCCTGTTAGAATAATGTCTGATTGAAGTACTTATCCTTTCTGTTTAACCCTTCTGTGTCACCTTATTTTGACATTGGTGCTTGCATTCTCAATATGGTTACCGTTTTGCTGTTTGGAACACAAAGATGGTGCACATATGCATTCTGTTTACTATCTTTGGCTTTGAGTTGAAATGCACAAAGAAAGTAGTTGAATCCAATGCATAAATTATCCAAATAAAGTCATTTTAAGGAATTGGACGACATCTGGATGACCCAACATGTTGTTCAGTCATTCCCATAATTGTTACTTGTGCCATGCCTGAAACTGTGTCGACAATGTGCTTCACAGCTTGTAGTACTGTCCTTGTAGGTGATAGTTACAATGCATGAAATGTGTTGAATTTTCACACATCCACTAGCCAGCCCTTGCCCCCGTCATAAGACGTGAGTTATGATTTTGGCCCTTCTGATTTTTTTAATGTCTCTGATACTCACCTGTTTCATGACAGTCCCATTGAACTGAATTCTATGCATTAGTTGAAATTTTCAGTTTGTGTTGCAAGCTTTTGTTTGTTTCCCACCAGACACAAAGGATGTGCAACGTTCAAGCTCCTAGCCAAGCCTGTTTCATTTGGGAGGTTCAAGTAGAGAAGGCAGACAGAGTACAAACTGTAAGTTAAATATAACGTGTCCACTACCTTTTTGCACGTTGTTTGGACATAATTGATGCTCATAGCACGTGTGGAATTTGAATCTCAACCTTTAGTGAAAGGTATTGCATGAAAAAACCTGCATGGGTGCTAAAAGTATTTTTGAGTAATTAATTTGTTTCTCTCTTCAAATTTCTTGCCTGTAGTAGCACAACCAGGCACTGTTTCACTTAGCTGTCAGACTACAATTACATGTTCGTGGTTGGCACTGGAGTGATGAAAGACCAGGAGAGCGCAAACGAACCCTTACCTATCAGTCAGTGAGCGGAGGTAGGGGAACAAAAGGGTGTGCTGCTCCGTGACTCCGTGTGAGAAATTTGTAAATTGAAACTGATTAATTACTAAACAAAACATCAATTGAGGAGTTCACATTTTCCTGAATGTTGCACTTTCAATGACACAGGTGCTGGGACTGTCTCTTGTGAAATTAGAAAATCAAACTTTTCATCTAATTAATGAGGGTGCAAATGAGATTCTTCTTGCTGATACTTGGCCCGTATCCTAAGGTTGGTAATACAAACAGGGAGTTCTCTGATAGCATCAGTCATTTTCAACCTATTCGACCGGAGGGCCTTCGTAAAATGTCTGATTTAGTCCTGGTTTCACCAATGACGAATAACATTTGAACAGAAATCACCGGTTCCTTAACTTGAATGCAATGCTTAACTCTGCTTTACTAAATAGAGGTATTGTAACTGAAGCATTCATTGCGTCACCAACTAATGTTTGTGAAAAAAATTTTCATTTGCCAATTTTTGATATTCTCATTTCTTGATTGTAGTTGGATCATTTGCTTAAGCACTATTGCAGGGAAACCTGCCAGCAGAATGCTTGGAATATCTTCTGAGTTGCCAACTAGCCAGTCAAACCTTTGTGAATTGGACTGCAGCAATGAGTCTGGAAAACCCAGCAGTGACGGTAATTGCTTTTCAGTGGCTCAGCCAGTGTCGAACCAAAAAATTTTGGGATTTGGTCCAGGCTTAGGGATTTTACGTTTGGTTCTGGAGCGTAGAATAGCTGTTTGAACAGTTTATTCGGGTTCATAACGGTTCAGTACACTGCAGAAAAAGTTATACCATAATTCTTTTGTAATGTTCTTATTCGTTTTCCTGCTGCATATCATCATGTATAGTGAGCTTCAAAATACCCTTAAAAAATGAATGAAAATCGAAGAGGTCAGTGTGGTCCTGATCTGCTGTTAAATCGGTCAGGACATCTCTTATTACTACATAGTGCCTACTGTGTGGTGCTAAGATTGCCACAGGAAACATGATCCCCAGCTGGGACACCACCCTAACAATGACACAAAGTGCATCACCAAAACGATAGCAAGTGTCATGTACCCCACTTGTGTGTACATTGAAATTTGAGTAATGCTTGGAGCACATTACTTAGTTGTCGCCCTGGAATAGGGTGTCCTCTTTCACACCTTTCAAATTATCCTTGTCCAAAAAGGGAAAAAGTATGTGCATCGTTTACCAAATCTGTTCAGAAGAGTTCATTAGTACTTCACATCCAATGTGGCAGGAAAATAGTGTTCTATTCGGGCAAATATAGCGGTTCAGTTAAAGTTCGACACCCTGGGTTCAGCATTGGATGTGTTTGCTCGAGCGTTGATCAATGCGTTGTGACATCCTTGGTTTCATTCTAATGTAGGTGACGAATCACCTGGAGCTTAACATATCTGCGCGCCTGGAAGAACACAAAACCTTTCTGGTATGTGTCCTTGAGGACATATTTACATTTCTGTATAGCTGTGATCACTGTTCACCCAAACACTGTTTTGTATGTGTCTGTTAGTAATATGAACCAAGCATCGCACAATCAGCATGCACAATTAATCAGCGTGCAGCTGTATGTCAGAGTTTCACGCTCCAAGTGCATTGCTGTTGCAACCACCACAATTTCTTTCAGGAAAAAGGTCCTCCGCACTTGTTAAGTGCACAGAGTCAGGGCCTCCTGGGAGTTGCACCACTTCATTTGCACAGCCATCAACCAACACCACAGGTCAGTAACTTCTGCAAGTGCATATGGAACTGTGACAATACCAGGAGAATGCATGACAATAACGTAAAGGAAATGGGGATGAAAAGACATGCAGGTGTGAATCCTGCTCTCCTTCATGCCAGTGATGGATCCGCCGCCCCCCCCCCCCCCCCCACCAAAAAAAGAAAAAATGTCAGTTTATACATTGGATTTCCCTTCTATGCACCTTCACCCCCCCCCCCCCCTGCCCCCCCTGAAACCATGGGTGTGAATCTGCCCCTGCTTCATGTTCTACAGTATTTTAGGCCAGCCGACATATGCTTCTTCAAAATAAATTTGCAAGGCTTGCTGGCAACAATACTATCGAGCCTTTAGTTTTGCAGCTTGTTTTCATTGTTTGTTTGATTGTAGACAGCAGGTAATCTGCAGAAATTGCTCTGCTGATCCATCGAAGTGTCCATCTGACTGTTTTTGCACACATGCTTTTAATTTTGTAGAGTTGGAGAAGAAAGTGCTGCGCAGCCTCCACATCATGTCGTTGCGGCTTCTAGAGCACTCCGACCAGCTGGACATAATGTTATCATGTTTGCAAAAACACAAAGAGACAGACGAGTCAAACATCATTACACGTCCATTTGGTGATGTTGAAAGTTTCATGAAGTTTGATGAAGAACTGCAACACTCTCACAAGAAAAAGGAACAGCTGGTATGTTCTATCATATCATATTTAAACGTATGACATGTTGAACATGACAAGCGACTGGACGTGTGCAAACAGTGCTTTTCAGATCGAAGGGAATAGTGACAGCTTTAGTTAATACCTGGACCTTCTCTTCATATACGAAGCGAATAGTCATGAAACCGAACAGTACTAATGAAGAGACACAGTGGTCACACAAGCTGCTGCAGGTTAGTTCAGTCGATGTACAAGGGTAGTTCTTGTATTTGCCAGTGTTTACGAACACTATCACATTCAAGCCATTTTGGAATGCTTTGTGTTCATTCAGTGAGCACTCAGATCCTGCCAGAGTTCATACGAACGCATCAAGCAGAAGCTGCTGTACTTTTCTTTCTGTTGTGCGGCGCTTTCTGGCTTACACACAGAGCGACGGCATAGCTGTATTGTAAGCTTTATAGCTGTTTTAGCTTTGGAAATATCCGGATATATTTGGTTTGGAAGGGGGCATTCAGCTTGATTCAAATTGAGCGCAGCAGTATTCGCTACAATATTTGAAAAAAAAACTGAAAAACATTCGTGCAGCAGTACGAATGACAAAATACTAGATATCGCATTGACAATGGCTAGATATTTGGAGCTTTCTGATTCCTGCTCAGCGAAATGTGCCAAACTTTTTAAATGAAAAAGAGCAAACGCTGTTGGAGGTCTGGCAGTAAATGAAAGAAAAAAGAAAATAAACAAACTTCAGATAAATTTCAAGACATATTGGCTGCTTTTCGTGCGAGTGTGTTTTTATACAGTGTGTCGCTTGCTGAGTGATACAGCATCCCAGCGTATATGATTATGGGCGACAGACAGTATCTCAGTGCAAAACTCTAGATGATCAGTGTATTTATATTTTTTCATTAGAGCCTGTGTTTGAAGAGCCTTTACTTTACGCATCTATAATGTACCACATTTCAAGTGAAGCCTTTCATTAATTGTCGGTAGCTTTTATTTCACTGTACAACACAGTTTCAGCCTACAACACTCGATGACTGCTATGCTTACTCGTGCACATCAATAAGCCTACGTAAATGTCCATTGCACGGTATCCACTGTACAGCCAATCTTATACTTAACACGCTCTTCTGCAGCAGCGACAGATGATAAAAATTGGGGCCACAAGCAGTGGAGACAGAGCCAGGTGCACCCTCTACAAGATAATTGCAGATGAGGTGGCACAGCAATTCAACTGGGCAGGGGCAGGCGGCAAAATGAAGTTCAGTTCATTAGAGTGCTGCAACGCGATGTGTAGTAAGTATGGCTTACAACATATAACTAGGAAGTGATTTTTTTTGGATTGAACTCAGTTCCTCCCGCTTATGCCCCCCGAAGTGACCTCCAACCAGCTTGTGTTAAACCCGATTTCTTCCTGAATTCCATTAACTATGAAATCCTCAAGTGACATTTCCACTGAAGACAAACAAAGGACGCCACATGCTACACATGTAAGAATGGGTCACTTACGTTCGCTATGCCTTCTATACGTCTGTGCCTTTGGGGAATAGTGGTGCTAAGTCACCTACACACACATAAAAAAAAAAGGGGGGGAATGACTTAATGGACAAGAGGAAGTCGAAGTCGTGAACTCCCGGGCACAATGGATGGTGACGTGACGACAGAGATGAACAATGGTCAAGAGACAGTGGTGGAAGATGGCGTCGATGGCATGGGTGCTAACGGGTTGAAATCATGATGGCGACGTGGACGACAAGGCACAGGGCTAGGAACGATGTTCGGCTATGATATGGACGATGGGGTGATCAGGCGATGGGGACGCTGTGCTGCTCGCTGTAAGGTCGGTGGTCCGAGGGCGGGAGCTGAGCCATCACGGGGGCTGCTGTCATGGGCGTCGATTCACAACGGGGCCTCTGGTTAGGTCGGATCATCTTTGGTCTCATAGGTCTGCCGGCAGGTCTGTGGTGTCGATGGCCATGGCAGCAGCAGTTCCGTTGGGGCGAGCCAGTACCTCCACCAAAATTTTATGAACTGCAGAGCGTCAAGATGGCAATGGTTTAATGAGAGAATGACAATGCGCGTGACATGCCCCTTGTCATCGTCATCGCTACAATATATCTAAAAGGTAATAATAGTAATAATGCCATGTAAACACATGCATTTAGTAGAAAAATCATGCGTATGTGACCTTCATATGTTTTAGCCATACAGTACTGTTGGTATAATTCATTTTCGTAAATACCTGATGAAGTTGTGCCAGTGACCTACATGTTTTGAATCACTACTTTGCTTAATGAAGAAGCCTATGTAAAATTTATTTCCACTCCCGTTAAGATGAACTCGCTTTGTACGAATTCTCCGATATGCCAATGTGTTGTCATTGTAAGGCTCCTTGGTTGTGTCCCACAGACACTGGCAGTTTTGTGCACTCCTGTGAAGCTCAACTTACTCAGCTTACTTACATGTTTGTGTCGTCCACGTTTTGTAGCCGGCCTGGGCAAATTCTTATTATTTATGTCATTACTGCCATTTCTCACAAGGCAAATAGCTCTTGCCACACCAAAAGAAAAGCTGTATTTCAGGGTGTCTGGATGTTTTTGCCATCTGAATGTGTATTTTAAGTACCACAATGGTTGGAGGATGCTCAGCTGGTGAACTGTCAGCTTGAGAGCACTGGTAATAGGGATGGTAAAATAATATATCTTTCCTTATATTTCTTATATTTGCCTTCACTTTACTTACTTACTTCACTTCAAAAATGCTATGTACAGCTACCCTTCTGTTCTGTGTATGCCTGTGTAGTACCTGCACCTCACACACAATGTGCTGATCCTCCTAGGTGCTATCAGCAAAGCAACAAATGAAGGGACACTCGCCGAAGTAGAGAAAGCAATACAAACGTGGCTGAGGCATGCACGTGAAAGGCTGAGCAAGAAAGCAGCAAAACAGCGTGCAGCATAGTGGTTCTACTCCTCCAACCTCATCAAGAGAGTTCAGGAAACACTGAAGAGCTTAGTGCAGCTGGACTGAATGGTTTTCACATTGTTCTCACATATTTTCAAGTTTTTGCATGTATGTATGTGTATACACAAGTCCCGCAATGCATCTGCATTTTTTTATAGCTTGGAAAACGTGAAGCCAGGGGCTTTTTCTGCTTTATTCTTAAGCGTGCTGCAAAAATTTGTTTTGTGAAAAGTGAAGTGAAATGTTCAGGAAACACTGAAAAATTTTTATGCAGCTCTTATGTTGTACCAAGTGGATCTTGTATTGTTTTTCCGTACTTTTACTACAATTTTGAAGATCTGTATGTGTATATGCGGTTTCTGCCGCATATATACTTCTGTGATATTTATAGCTCAGAGAACATATGTCAAGCTGTGTGGTGCACTAGTCATTGCCTTGTAGTATCATTAAAGCCGGACAATTTTGATTTCTGGAGGTAAGGAAGATTTCATTGGCTGTAGTATGGGATAGGATGTGTGACGAAAGTAAAACAAGAAAATGAGTGTGCTGGTCCTGCCTTTCCAAAGGTAACTGCTACTAACACTGTGCCTTGATCCATCTCTCTATGACAGTCACACGTACGTCGACCACTGAGTGCACAGAAAAAGTGGACAGTGTCCAGCTTAGCAGCGCCAGTCAATTTCCTACCCTGAAATCAACATACCTGAATGTAATTATGCAGCATACATCCTAATTCGTTATACTATACAGTGGTCAGTTCCACAAATTCTACCAGAGACCAGTTCCTCAGAAAAAGTTTCTCTCGCAGGTGAGTTCACCTAGGAGTGCCTTCACACACCTCGCCCCTTTGGCAGCATGCTTTCCCCCGTTCTCTCACACCCATTACCTCTGGCTAAGGAAGTGCACTTCATGTTTACATTTCGTTCTGAGTGATGATGGATAACCATTTCAGATGTTTCCAAACCGCCTGCTGCCAGAGTACACCTTCTATTACACAGATCCAAGTTTTTGTTGCCCTTGTGAGACATCTGAAACTGCTATCCGTCATCACTCAGAACCAAATCCAAGCATGACTTCTACTTCCTTAGCCAGCGCGGCTGTAGTGCATTCCTAGCAACGGGCGAGAAATAACAGGTGAAAAGCATGCCGGGAAAGGAGCAAGGTATGCGAAAGTTACTAACAGGTAAGCCATGGAGGTGCCTGGAGATGGCGTGTCCATCGCTGACGAAACTTTCTGTGAGAAACTAGTCTCTGGAAGAACTTGAGAAACCGACCGCTGCATATTAATAATGGATTACAATGCACCTTGCATAATTACATTGAGGTATATAGCTTTCAAGGTGAAAATCAAGTGGCGCTGCTAAACTAGACATGGTCCGAAATGGTTTGTGGATGGATGCATTGCAAACTCTGAACCATACCCTGTCACGACAGACTTTGTCATGCCGAGATAGATAAAGATGTTTTAGTTTTGTTACACGATATCGTTGCAGGTACTGTAGCCAACGCACCTTGTCAGTAGCCCCTGCAATCAAAATTGTCCCTTTCAAGGACATTCCTTTAAACAAGCTTTTAAAATTTGCTTAACGACAAGTAAAGTGTTCAGGAAATACTAGACTTTCTTTCTTTTTATTTTTATTCCTTTTTTAATATTCTGGCAGCTGGTATTGTATTGTATAACTTTTATACTTTTTTTTGCAGATTTTCACGTGTACCATTTCGAACGTGTGGGTGCATTTATGCAAGTGATATTTCTGTGATATTTGTACCTGAGGGAACTTACGTCAAGCCACGTAGAACACCTCTTTGTAGCGTATATTTACAATAAGGACATTTTTTACACATTTTAATACTTCTTAAATACTCAACGATTTTGCGACAACTGTTTTCTGTGCAATAAAAACATTGAAATGGGGTCAATGTCTCAACTCTGACATAGTTGATGGCTATTTTATAAGTGTGCTAATTGAAAAAGGGATATAAATAGAAAAGAATGGTTCATCCTAGAAGTGCTCTAGCACTGTTCTAAAGTTGTCCTCACGTAGCGTCTGGGGATGCTTTGAGGATACCGTGGGAACGCTATATAGTGCCAAAATGACATGTTGAGGATGATTTGAGGATCAGATTAACTCTCCTGGGGATGTCACCCTTGTCCATGCATGATGTTCTTAGGATATCCCTGGGATGACAATGTGTTGTTGGATAGTCCGTAACATTTCACCGAGTCTGGGGCCCAGACAACCATGAATATTCAGAGGATGTCCAGAAATGGTCCCAATGTCTAATATCATTTGGGCATGTGCACAAGATATCCGCAGGATCATCCCGTGAAAAACATGAACAGTCATATCTTGGACATCTATGGGATTATATTTTCTGAAAACATCACACTGCCGATATGCATAGGGGCTACTTATGATGTTTTTTGTTGATGACGAGAACATTTCCGCTTCATACGATGATGATGATTACCACTGATGAGGACACATTGTCGGCATACGTGTAATAAAATGTCGCAACGTAGTGGTTAGGTACCCCTATTTACCTCCTTTTCTTTGTTGTCGTCTCCATCTGTCCACATTTGTACACTGGTCACAGCCACGCTTTGCAGTGCCAACATGCTAGCATAGATCTTGGAGGAAAATTATAATCAAACCACAGTATTACCGTAGTATTGAGTAGTGGTGCAGTAGTAGTAATTAAGTAGTAGTGTACTATACTGTTGCTGTAATACATTTTGCTTTAGTATTACATACAATAATTTTATAATATACTTTTCTTGCATTTGCTCCTTTTCACAGACTTGAATGTAACATTGACAATTCTTTAACTCGACGAGTTACAGCATCTAAGAGACTCAATCATGCGATGCATCTAGAAGTACAGTTATCAAAAAATCGACGCTCTCAAGTTTCCGTCGAAGCGAGGGATTGGAACAGGTTGCCTGAGGAAGCTGTCGTCATTCAAGATTATAATGCTTTTTGTTCATGGATTAATAAGAACCTGCTAGGACCCATGACTGGTCCGCAGTATGAATGAGTAAATAATATAAATAAATAATAGACATTTCCAAAACGTATTTTTATTAGTTTTATAACACGCTAAAATATGTGTTACTGCATTGAGAACAGTAATACTTTTCCGCCGTCCCAGTGGGTACTGGCTATTGCCCCCGTATAATTCAGCCATAGTATGCGCTGATGACAATGGCCCATGCTCTGAAAAAATCGGGTCTGCGTCATTGCACCTTTGCACTGTACCATTTCCCCCTCTGTCTTTTCGCAAAGTCGCATACTAGTTGACTGGGAGATAAGTATCTCGTCAGGTGTCTTACATATATCCTTTGTGAACGTCTCAAACTCGCCATGGGTGACCTGGTCGTGGAATACCTCGTTCTCCTGTCACTTCCACGATGGAAAGTCGCACCATTCTGACTGGTAAATTTTCCAGTGGTTCATGAGGAACCGGGTCACGACTTGCAAGGCCAAATGTAACTTTTTTCCTGTGAAGTTTCCTGTTAGAGTTGCGAAGCAACTGTGGCTATGGACGGCGTACAGACATGGACTGATGAAGAGATTACAGCAGGAAGGAGTGGCAGACCGGAGGGGGTTTAGTACAACTCGTGGGATACGTGAGGAGGAGCTGTGCCAACATCCATCTGGAAAGATGGCCTGGGCTCTTCAAAAAATAATTATTACCGTAATGCATTATACTACAGTACTAAGTATTATAACATGTTTTCAAAAAGTATTTGTATTAGTATTATAATATGTGTCTTTGCGCGCTATTGCGTATTAGTATTGTAATACAAAAAATTAGCCCTAATTCCGATTCGGTTGACACATCAAAAGGGTGTGCCAACCGAATCCTCGAATCCTAGGCAGGAATTTGAGATTTTCGAATCCGAATCCCATTGCTCAAAACCGCGAATCGAATCTTTCGAATCCACCAACCAAGTTTATTTGCTTCTTTTGAAGATCGTCTCCTCCAAGCCCGCTGTTCCGGCGGTCCCCGGGGCGCGTCACAACCACAACATAAAGCTCCGATATTAGAAGTTAAAAAGTAACACGGTTTTGCTTGGATTGTTTCTGAGTTTTATGCAGGGAATTAAGATTTCGGAGTGTATGTATTTCCCGTAGTCGATGAACTGAAAATGTTAACTAAGTGAGAGTTAGGAAGACTTATATACTCAGACAGCACAAGATGTTGCAAATGTGCTGCATCAATGTTAACGCAACGTTGACGTGTTGCAGCGATCTTTCGCGCCCACATTCGTCGTTATAGCAATACACTTATTTCAATGTTGATACTACGTCTCAAAGATTGAGTACAGCTAACATTGGGATGATATTACTGAAGCAATGTTCAATACGTTACAATCAGTTAATGTGGCATTTACATTGTTGATGAAATGTTTTGCAAGCAACGCCAATGCTATGTTGCAATTGCGTTTCTTCCAAAACGCTTAATCATCAACGTAAATTCAACGTTTGTGCAATATCTGTATTTCAATGTTTTTGCCATATTTCAAAAGATGCGTAGGGCTAGCCCTACGCATCTTTTGAAATATGGCAAATAGTGGCAAATATGGCTAATAGTGTGATTGTGTTTTCGAAGCAATGTGCGTGTTGTCGCGCCATACTAAATTTATACTTATACTTGTGTGGTATTTTTGAGCACCTTTTTAAAAGTACAATTCCAATAACCACATATTCAGACAATTCCACTATCATGACTTACTATATAACTGTTTGCCAATATTATTGCCTAACTCTTTGTTCAACTTTCGCCTTTCCCGCCAACGACTTTCTCCTCCTTTCGTAACTGTAACGCGAAACCACCTTCCGGCGCGCACTCACTCCCCAAGTGTTTGTTTTGTATATATTTAGTTGAATAAAGTGTAGCCTCCGCAGTGGTACCGGACCATGCTCTGGACCTATATAAGCAGCGTCCTGGGCCACTGCCGGGGGTCGTTTGTTGGATCTCTGGAAACTGTCTCGGCCTCTTGTCACTCTGCCTCTCTAGCACCGCTTCCCGCCTTGTGTGAGGACTTGTATCTTCCCTCGGCTGTGGAAGTCGCGAAAGAGGTAAACTCCCCTTCCGGCTGTGGAGGCTAAGTTTTTCCCGCATGTGTTGCGTGGAGCTTCGGCTCCCCTTCCGGCTGTGGATGCTTAGGTTTTCCCGCCTGTGTCGTGTGGAGCCAGTAGGGTTCGGAGCAGACTAGTTCCCAATAGAGCATTCCTAACCGCGACAAAAGTGGTGGACGTGCGGGGCAAATCCCTAATCTACCATGAGAGCGACTCCCCAACGCGATCAGTGTTCACGCTTTAACGGCGAGTCAGAAACGTAACCGTCGTCGCCGCCTTTTGCAAGCAACACGCCCAAAACCCGCACAACCGATTCGTCTCCCGTCCAAAACATCCGAAGAAGAACGCTGGAACAAAATAGATCATCATTTCAACCGCCTATTCGAACTCGCAGAAGAACTAATCAAAACTCATGCCCAGCAAGAAAAGTAAACAAGCGCCCAATATAATGGCAACCCCATCAGCACGACCGGCCGTGGGAGCACCCACCTTTAAAGGAGGTCCCGATGAGAGCGTATCCGAGTGGCTGACCTGGTACGAACACGTTGCAGGGATCAACGGGTGGGATCACGAAGCAAAAGTTAAGTGCCTATACCTCGCACTCGACGGCGACGCACGGAAGTGGTATACCACCAAGATGCTAACGGGAGCACAGCTCACCTGGGAACAGTGGAAACACGAACTCACGCAGAACTTCGGTGGGCGGCAAACGACGGAATTATTCCACTTACACCTGTGCGGCCGCACACACCGTCCACTGGAGACACCGGAGCAGTATTTCTACGACGTGCTTCAGCTCTGTGCTCGGGTGGACCCACAAATGACTGAGGCGTGCAAACTGCGGCACCTCATGAAAGGACTGCGCCCAGAAGATATGCAGAAAATGCTCCTCGTCAATCCATCGACGTGCGCCGATTTTCTGCACACTTTGCAACGCATCAGCCAAGCAAACATCATGTCCCTCTCAGCGACGCATTTTCCACAGGGGTTGCAGCAGCTCGGCCTCGCTCAAGCGGCAGTCAACGCAGGGTCGCCACCACCATCCACCGTTCCCCATCCCACACTGCTCCACAGCGCCTTCGTGGAATCCGCACCAAGCGGCTCAAACCATCAACGCCCGCAACCACAAGATGACGACAAGGAACGAACAAGAAACGACAGGATGTTTAACCCTCTTGTTTTTGTGCAGGTGAGAAAAAAATGTTCTCGTGGTTGTTTCAGGAGTAACGATGTATGCATCGTGGTTTTGCCGTGCACCCAACAGATTGTAGAAATGTGTTCAAAGTGTTGGAATGTTATCAAGTCATTTCTACTGCTGTTATCTGGTGATGTTGAATTGAATCCCGGTCCATCTACTGATCAGTTGCTGACAGAAATATTGAAAAACCAAAAACGGGATGCTGAAGTAATTGCGCTGATAAAGACTGACCAAAACGTAATAAAGGACTTTATGTCCGAAACGTCCTCTCAGATCAAAGCCCTTCAGTCTCAGGTTCAAAAAGTGGAACACCTAGTTGAAGAAGTCAATAATCACACAGACAAGATATCTCAGCTTGAAATAACTGTCAGACAGCTTAGTAGCAAGATAGACGATCTTGAGGACAGGTCTCGACGAAATAACTTGTTAATTTTCGGAATGCAAGAGACGGACGACGAAACACCCACTACCCTTCATGAAAAAATAACGAAACTGTTCCACGAAGTACTCGAAATCCAAGTCAAAACAATAGAACGTTTGCATAGAGTTGGAAGACATGTGTCACACAGACATCGAGCAATAATACTGAGAGTAAGTGATTACAGAGAAAAAATCAATGTCTTGAAAAATTGTCGAAAATTGAAAGGTACTGGTTTCTCTATTTCTGAAGATTTCTGTAAGCGGACAAGAGAGGTTCGTGGTAAACTCTGGGAATCAGCAAGGAATGAACGATCTCAGGGAAAACCTGTGCGTTTAATGTACAACAAGCTATTTGTAAATGGTGTCATGTACCAATGGGATCCGATCAACGCCTGTAGGCGTCAAGTATCAACCCAGTCTACTATCTCTTCCAACCAGAACGTCGTGGAGGGGCTAAGCGAACAGTCTAGTGAATCAGCCACATCCGGTGTGGCTGCTATCCGAAGTACTAGAGCAGCCACGAACAGGGCTCGTTCCAAACAGGGAACCATATAGCGAGACTGCAAGTCCGTCTCAAAGATGTGCGGTATTTCCCTACTCACCCTAAACGCTCGTAGTTTGAAAAACAAAGTAGACGATTTCCACGCTCTCTTGTCTGCAGTTAGCCCTGATATTGTAATTGGTACTGAATCCTGGTTAGACTGGACTATAAGTGATCCCGAAATATTTCCGTCTGGTTACATTGTATATCGGAAGGACAGGAATAATCATGGAGGGGGAGTATTCATTTGTGTGCGAAACAGTATTCAGTCAGTAGAAATGCATCTGCGTGATGATCTTTGCGAATCTGTATGGTGCCGCCTAATACTAAAGGATACGTCTGTGGCAATTTGTTCCTTCTACCGTCCACCAAACAGTAGCCACGAACCCATAGTAAAATTGTACCAACAAATATCGTCGATATCTGACGAGAAATTAATAATTTCAGGAGACTTCAACCTTCCCGACTATAGATGGGATAGGACAGGCCACGTTCGTTTAAATAATTCACTCTTGTTTCGTACATTTGATGATGTGCTCTCTGACTACTGTTTGAAGCAATTTGTTTTAGTGCCAACACGTGGTCGTAGCATTTTAGATTTACTCCTATGTAATCAGAGTGAAATAATCTCATCTGTTTCAATTATACCCGGTATTTCTGACCATGAATGTATAATCGCTAATTTAGACATTCCTTACAATATTACAAATGTTCAAAGCGGAAGAGAGGTTTTTATGTACACTAGGGCCGATTTTGATGCAATCAATACGTCCCTTTCTGCAAATTTTTCAAGGTTTGAATCAATGAGCGAAAGTTTAGAAATCGATTGTTTATGGAATGAATTTAAACACATGATATTGACTTTGGTTCGGCGACATGTACCGACAGCAAACGTTAAGCCTAAAACAAAGTGTGACAAGCCTTATTTTACAAAGGAAATTAAAAGCTTAATCAGAACGAAAAGCAGAGCTCTTGCAGCACACAAAAAGAACAGTACATTAGAAAACTACAATAGAATAAAAAAGCTATCCAAGCGCCTTCGTCATGCTATTCGAAAGGCCAAGCAGACTTATTTTCGGAAGTTGAAATCTAGGATAGGATACAGTAGTAAAGAATTATGGAAATACGTAAAGTCTATTAATAAGGTACCTGTTGGTATTCCTGTGATTAAATCTAATGATCAGCTCATAACAGATGACGCTGAAAAATGCCGAGTTCTGAATGACTATTTTAAGTCTGTGTTTCGTTGTCATGGGGGTGCTATACAACCCCCTCTGTTTGATGCGACCGTACATTTTCCTATGCCTCCTGTATTGCTATCTAAGCAAGGTATTGTTAATCAACTCCGTAATCTGAACACAAAAAAAAAAGTGTAGGACCTGATAAGATTTCACCTGTTGTATTGAGGGCTTGTTCCGATATCATAGCTGATTATCTCTTTGTACTGTTTAACCGATCGTTGAGCTCAGCCCTAGCAGCACAATGTACTGAAAGTCGAGTGCAATAGGGGTGGACGGTATGTGTCTTATCAATGTTCTTTAGTTTCACGAGCCTGTTCAAGGCCTTCCACCTACCCGTCCACCCCTATTCCACCCGACTTTCAGTACATTGTGCTGCTTGGGAGGTAAGGTTCCTTCTGAATGGAAAGTGGCCAATGTTGTTGCAATTTTCAAGTCAGGAGACAAGAAATGTTCAGAGAACTACAGACCAGTTTCTCTTCTATGCATATGTGGTAAAATCATGGAGCACATTATCTATTCCAGTATTATCAGACACTTAACGGACAACGATTTCTTTTCTCCGGCCCAGCATGGATTTCGTAAAAATTATTCGTGCACCACACAACTGATATCCTTCTATCATGACCTCGCCTGAAATTTCGATATGCATGTTCGAACGGATTGTGTCTTTTTGGATTTCCGTAAGGCATTCGACACTGTTGATCATACTCTTTTATACCACAAATTAACGTTTTTGAAGTTGGATCCTCTTCTACTCTCCTGGCTCGGGAATTATTTGATCAATAGAGAACAGCGCGTTCTATTAAACGGGGCCGCGTCATCTACAACTTCCGTCACATCGGGTGTTCCACAGGGTTCAGTTTTAGGGCCGCTATTGTTTTTAATCTATATTAATGATTTAGTTAATACTGTTGATTCATGTATTCGGTTATTTGCAGATGACTGCGTAATTTATAGAATTATAGAATCTGAGGACGATTGTAGGGTACTTCAGAATGACCTGACCAAAATCGAACTATGGTGCAAAAATTGGGGTATGACCTTAAACACGTCTAAATGTAAATGTGTTGCTTCTTCCTCCAACAATTACAGACTCTCTTACCAATTAAATAACACGACTCTTGATACCGTAGACGATTATAAATATCTGGGCGTTACTTTAAGTAAGGACTTAAAATGGGACAAACATATAAACAGAATTGCAAGCAGGGCCTGTAAAACATTGGGTTTTGTTAAGAGGAATTTCAAAAGGGCTCCTAGAGATATTAAAGAAACTGTTTACAACTGATATGTTCGACCGTCCTTAGAATATTGTAGCGCGGTGTGGGATCCCACTGAAATAAATCTTCGGAAAAAACTAGAAAAACTACAAAACCAAGCGGCTAGATTTGTTTGTAATAATTACTCTCCTCAGGTTAGATCAGCATATCTGAGATCCATGCTGGGATTGCCTTCACTAGAATGCCGTAGGAGGCAATCTCGATTAAAACTTTTTTATCACATATATCACGGACATACAGGCATTCCTCGAGGGCATTATCTTTTCCCACCGAGTTACATTTCAGAACGTGTAGACCATGAGTATAAGGTTGAACCCTATCGTTTTCATATGTCCATTTTTAGAAATTCTTTTTTTCCTAAAACAGTTGAGGAATGGAATAGACTTCCACGAGATCTTGTTTCTTCCCCAAGTGCCAGTTTTGGTGAAAAGTTATGCATGTACGTGTTAGAGTAATTGAACTTTTTGTGATTGTGTTGTTAAGTTGTCTCCTCTCCCCTACACAATGCCACTTAGGTGGAGCAGTAGGGTAGTGTAAATAAATAAATAAATGACCTTGGGGCATCCCTGCGCTCCCTCGAAAAGCGACTGGCTGCCATGGAGGTCCATCTTCGTCGCACCCAAGCGCGGTGGCCTCCGGCAGGAAGAGGGCGAAGCGACGATGGCAGGCCCGTGTGTGACTATTGTCACAGACGGGGTCACATTTACCGACAATGCCATAAAAGAATGCGAGACGAACAACTGAGCTCGGCTCAGCGAGACCTACCCCCACGAAACTTGCCCGCGGCGGGAAACGGGAACGGCCAGATGTAAGGGGCACGTCTGGCCGCCCTACCGCAACGCTTTCGAAAAATGAACTGTTGAAGTTACCTGTGAATGTACAAGGACACGTTGCAAACTTTATAGTGGACACAGGGTCAGCAGTGAACATTATATCTTCCAATTTTTTATCATCGTTATCTTCTGTGACTGTACAGCCAGCACCGCATGTGTTCATCAAGACAGTCAGTGGCGATTTGGCACAACCAGCAGGACAATGTGTTTTGAATGTGGAATTTTCGAACAGTTTAATTCTTCCCATGTCTTTTATCGTTTTGAAGGACTTCCAGTATGACGTTCTGGGGGGAATACCGTTTTGTAGGGACGCTAACGTTGTTATTGACTTTTATAATCACGAGCTGCACATTAACCAAGAAACCTTTTCTATTAACCTTAGTGAGCGTAATGCAAATTGTGTAAATAAAGTGACGCCCGTATATAATGTTTCCCAAGTGCGTATCGAATCGGGAACGGAAGTGGTTCTGCAAGTAAAGGTCAAAATGATGGGCTACAACTTGTCGAGTCGTACCCTAAACTGTCCATCGGTTTATCAGTAGCACGTACTATCACGAACGTGCAACAGCAGAAGGGATTCGATCGCGTTGCAAATTCAACCTCCTCGCCCATCATCATTCACGCCCATAGCAAAATTGGATTGACCACCTCCATATTGAATACCCAGCTCTGCGTAGTGGCACCCCAAGAAGGAACGCCAAAAGACGACGGAGACATTCGGTTTGGACCCCACGTATAGGCCCAGGATCAAGCCGCGCTACACAGCCTGCTTTCCAAATTCTCCCACCTGTTCACGAGAAAGGACAACCCTATTCGTCGGACGCATTTGGCGGAGCACGCGATAGACACTGGTAATGCGGCGCCCATAAAGCAGCATCCCTATCGTTGCTCTCCCTAGGAACGAGAAGTAATCAGGGCTCAGGTGGATGAAATGCTGGCGGATGGTGTCATTCGGGAATCGAACAGCCCGTGGGCTTCTCCAGTGGTCCTAGTGCGAAAACCAAACGGGACGTGGCGTTTCTGCGTCGACTTCCGGAAAGTCAATGCCGTTACGAAGAGGGACGTACACCCGTTGCCGCGTATAGATGACATCCTCGACGTTCTACAAGGCGCCAAGTACTTTACAACCCTAGACTTGACGTCCGGCTATTGGCAGGTCGGTATCCGAGAAGAAGACAAGGAAAAGACAGCTTTCGCTTGTAATGCAGGACTTTTCGAATTTAATGCGGTCCCATTCGGACTGTGCAACGCTCCGGCCACTTTTCAGAGGATGATTAACAAGACACTTGGTGGTCTCCTTTGGAGAGTGTGCTTGGCGTACCTGGACGACATTGTCATCTTCTCCAAGACGATGGAAGCCCATTTGACGGATCTCGAACAGGTGTTCCGGGCCCTGGATAATGCTAACCTGCGCCTAAAATTAGACAAGTGCAAATTCGCGGAGAAGGAGATCAAATACCTCGGACACGTACTCGACGGGGAACATATTGGACCGGATCCGACCAAGATTGCAGCTATCCAGGAGATACCATCGCCAAAAAACAAGAAACAGGTCCAAAGCTTCCTAGGGATCGGCAACTACTATCGGCGCTTCATCAAAGACTTTGCACGTATTGCCCGACCCCTGACAAACCTCACGAAGAAGGGTGTGCCATTTGCGTGGACAGCCGAGTGCGAAACAGCTATGGCAACCCTTAAAGGTGGTGTCCGGACAAAAAACTCAGTTGAACTGACGGTGCGGTCGGAATAGTGGGTGCCTGAAAGACATGTAACCGGAATATTTCAGTTTGAAACGATCGGAAACATTAGGAAATAAATTTAATCCAATTATGCTGCCTGCTCTTCGCCGCAAGCGGAATTGAGGCAACACTGTGCAGGCCTCCGTCACTGGCGTTTTGTTGTTGTCACATGGTTGAGCACGCATTGCTGGACCTGGCGTTTTGGATTTCGTGTTTCGGTCGTGTTGTTGTGCACCCAGTCTTTTAGCATCACTCATCTACAACATGAGTGGCATGAATTGTGCTGCGGATAACTGTAAGCGGACGTCACTAAAATATCCAAGCGTGTCATTTTTTCGTTTCCCGAAAAATGCGGAAGTGCGGAAAGCATGGCTAGAGGCGTTAGGGAAACCACCGGAATGGAAGCCAGCGAAGGCAGCCAGAGTGTGTTCCGCACATTTTTCAAGCGACAGTTTTCAATTAGCCGATCGCTTGAAGTTTGATTTTGGCCTCGGGAAAGCTCGAAGAACTTTGAAGCCCGGTGCCGTTCCTGTCCACATGTATGAGCCGGCTGCTTCAGAAGAAAACGCGGAGCTCGCGAAAAGAAGACGACAAGAGGTGAGCTTAAAAATTATTATGCTCTGCTTTTGGGTTAACCGAGATACTGTCTGTGCAGCTAGTGGAGGAGGCCCTCGCGGATGCATCGCAAGTTCCCGACGTGCAAATGTTTGAGGAGCTAGCTCAGACAGGTAAGGTTTTATACGCTGTCTAGTTACACGTGCGATGCGCAGCTTTTGTCGTGAACGCAGTGCATAGCCTATATATGTACCATGCAAAAATCTGATGACGAGCAGAGTTAAATCAGAAAAGTAGAGCAGTACCGTAACGAACAGTGCGTGGCACACAAGTCATGAGAGGGCAATATGGCATCATTAGCAACTGTCACAAACTGACCTGCAGCTAGCGTAGTTTGATAACCGAGATGTTATGGGAGAAAAAGACTCACATTCTAACCTTGAGCATCGTATGTCAACAATACACACTAAGTTGGTAGGATATGACCCCTGACCTAGACCCTATGGCATAGAAAAATATTAGTTACGTTGCATACAGAAACACGCTTGCCTCATGCTCTTTAACCCTTTCATTTTCGTGTGAACTACAGTATGAGTTTTGATCAGTAAATACAATGCAGATATTCCTATAGAGGTGTGGCATTTCTTCCTGTACCTTGTTTCAGACAACACAATGTTTTGACTAAAACAAGTCTGAATTACAATTCTGAATATGTACCTCAGATTGTTGCAAATATTATACATATATGTAGTTATCACAATTTTGTGCTCAACAGAACCCGTCCACCCGCTTGGATCTAACAACATGACACCAGGAGACAGTGAGACTTTCCTAGTCCACTGTGTGACGCCGCATATGGGACAACTACAGTCAACAAAGCCTTCAGATGCTTCTCCAATAGCAGCTCCAGCACAGTGCTCCATTGAGTGTGCTACTCAGTGTGGTCTCGGGTTGCTCCCTCAGGTGGCTGCGACTACACAAGTCCCACCGCAGAAGTACACATGTGATAAAGGAACTCAAACCTATTTCAAGACAAGAAGCAAAGGTAAGTGTACCACTGTGCTTTCTCATCATAGCAGGCATTTTTTGAGTGTTTGCATTTTTAATCTTGTGAAACTGGTCAACACAGATTGTTGTTATCTCAAGGGATCTGCTCCGTGCATTGGCAGCATTTTTTCACCAAAACGTTTTTCTCACACGTTCTCTCTCTGGCACATTATTGTGCCAGTTAGTTTTGTGGTCTGTTGCACATAGCGAAAGTATTTTATATTCTTAGTTTGTTCATGTATATGTTTCAGGTGTACAGAGTAAGCCACGTAGACACCACAAAAAGATACAGACATCCGACATTCCAGTTGTCTATATGCCCCGATCCTCAACACCTGTCCCAGGGGATGAGTCACTCATGTGGGATGATGATGACCTTACAACAGAGTATGCTTTGCTTTTATGGAACTTCCGAGCAAAAAGTTCTCTTTATGAACAGTGAGAACTCATTGTCATATACTTCATTTCAGAATACAGGACCCTCATGACACCACATACGAACCGAACCAAACAGATCCTAATACGTATGTCGAGCTCTTGGTTTTTAATTTGGGTTACCTATGTTGATAAATTTATTGTGTTCCATGTTACAGGACCACAGATACCTCAGTGTTTGATAACTCATTACGTGAACATCATGAGGTGGACGAGTAAGTATTGCTGCAGTGCGGACTTTTTTACATTGACTGCAAATTATTTCACACATGCACTGTCGCAGAGTGATGGCTGCAGGCAGCAGTGCTACGGATACATTGCCAAACCACGATGCAGGTGCCAGTGAGCATTCTACCAGAAATGAGAGGTATGATTCTGTCACTATTGTGCTAAGTTTGCTGATTACATATCTGTTACCAATATCCCTAATCGCAGGTTCAAGTGTACACAAGGTGGCTCCAGTGGGTTGCGCGAGAACATGTACATGGTTTCAGAGTCATGCCTCCTTCAGCTGCTAAGAATTTGTCCTGAATGCTTGTCACCAAAGACAGTGACAGATTTCAACTGTAAAGGATCATGTCTGCGTGCATCCATCACATGCAAGAATGGTCACACCAGGATCTGGTACAGCCAGCCCTCATACGGTGAAAAGCCAATTGGAAATATCCTGATGAGTGCAGCAATACTGTTTTCCGGGTGCAGTCCCACAAAAGTACTCAGGATGTTTCAGTTTCTCGGGCTTGCAAGTATCAAAAAGACACAGTATTTTAAACTGCAGCAGTGCTACCTCTTCCCTGCAGTTCATCAGGTAAAGTATATGTGTTGACATGTCGCAATGTTGAAGGAGGCCGCTGGCATTGTGTGTGAGTGTTTTTTTTTTGTAGTTGTCACATATTTGGTATTTCCCAAAGTGACCCAAACAGATATTAGTGGGAAAGGCAGTGAAGTTTGAGTGCAAAAGAGCATTTGTTTTGTATTTAGTAGGGAGAAAGATAAGATCTAATATAAATTTCAGAAATCTTCATGGTGGCAGTTCTTCCTTGTGTCAGTTGACGTCAACTAGAAATATGTGGCATTTGGAAATTACTGATAATTATTACATGGGTAGTGCAATATGAGTCCCAAGTGCTATGTTTTCTCAACTGCTCTTTCAAGGCATGGAAATCCGAGCAAGCATCTCTTCTCAACCTTGTCTCTCAACCTGTGCTCTGCCACTTCGACCGAACAAAGCCGACGGAAATTCACGCGGACGCCTGCGACTATGGTATTGGCGCTGTCCTCGTGCAGAGGGACGGTACCGAAGAACGTGTGATAGCCTACGCCAGCCGTCACCTTAATCGAGCTGAGAGCAACTACAGCACTACGGAAAAGGAGTGCCTTGCTGTTGTGTATGCCTGCCGCCAATTTCGACCATACATATTCGGCAGTTCGTTTACAGTTGTGACCGACCAGTCCAGCCTCACCTGGCTGATGAATGTGAAAAATTCCAACGGACGACTCATCCGTTGGTCCCTGCTACTTCAAGAATTCAATATCACGCCACGCCATCGAGCAGGTCGAAAGAATAACAACGCCGATGCCTTATCCCGCCTTCCTTATGATCCAGCACCGGAAAGTGATGAATCTGTCCTACCGCTTCTGGTCACGGATCAAGGGAACATTGCGGAGCAGCAGAAAGGAGATTCATTCTTGGCCAGAATAATTCGACATTTGGAAAACCCGGATGACCCGGTTGATCGGAAGGTAAAAAGAACAGCCAGGGCATTCCGGATGGTCGACGGTGTACTCTACCGTAGAGCAAAGAATGAAGAAGAAACGAGGTTCGTGCTCGTTGTTCCCGGGTGCCTACGTCCCGAAATACTTCGAGCCTGCCATGATGATATAACGGCAGCGCATTTGGGTATCAAGCGCACCTGGGAAAAGGTACGAAGCAGATTTTTCTGGCCGAAGATGTTTTCCGACGTTACAAAGTACGTCATGGGATGCAAGGACTGCCAGACACGGAAGGCTCCTCCTCTCAAGCCAGCGGGGTTCTTACAACCCATTCCTCCTGTTTCACGCCCCTTTCAGCAGGTTGGAATGGATTTCCTGGGCCCCTTTACGAAGTCTAGGCACGGTAACCGTTACATCCTTGTGATGACGGATTACCACTCTAAGTTTGCGGAAGCCGTTGCTACGCCGGCAGCCACTGCATCTGAGGCGGCAAAAGGGTTCATCGAGAACATCGTGCTGAGACATGGCGCCCCGGATAAATTAATCACGGACCGTGGACAGCACTTCGTGGCTACGATGATGAAAGGAATACTCGCGCTGCTGAAGACAAATCACGCGACCACGACGGCCTACCATCCGCAAACAAATGGACTCTGTGAAAGATTCAACAAGACGCTTGTCGATATGATAAGCATGTATGTGTCGTCCAACCATCAGGACTGGGATGAGTTTCTTAACTATGTGTTGTTCGCCTATAACTCGTCACAGCAGGAGACGACAGGGCACACGCCATTCTTCCTCCTGCACGGATACGAGCCTGCATTTCCTATTGACGTGGCCCTGCAGAACCGTTACAATGAGCCTTCCTCTCAAGATCCGGAAATCATACAACAGCGGCTCCAGCTTGCACGGGAAATCGTCGCTGAAAGAGAGAGAAACGCACAAGAGAAGAACAAGGAGCGCTACGACCAACGTAGACGGGGCCACAACTTCCAGCCTGGAGACTTCGTCTATGTTTGGTCACCGCCGAGGTCAAAGAAACGGACAACAAAGCTCCTTCATTGCTATCATGGTCCATTCCGCCTCGTCCGGCAAACAGCCGAGAACGACTGGGAAATTGAGAACAGAACCGGTAGGAGAACTGACATTGTTAATGTTTCTCGTCTGAAGCCGTATTACCCGACGTGGGAATTACGGGAAGAATCAGAAGGCAATGAAGCTCCGGAGGGAAACGAAGGTTCCAACCACGGCAATGTAAGAGGCAGTGAGGATGAATCGGGGGATGACGAGTTCTTCAGCGCTAACGACGCGTCGGACGACGAAGCGGATTCCCGACATGCGACTAGCCTTCCGCAAGCGCGCTCAATTGGGAACTCAGATTGCCGACCTCGACGTCACGCGCGACGCACTGAGCGCCCAGACTTTTTATATTATTGAGTATTGGACATGAGTTATATTGTCGTGTTTGAAGTGTACCTGTAGTTTTATTGTTATTATTACCTGTGCAGAATGCTTACTGTGTAGAATATTGATTTGTACTCAAGCTGCCTAAGAGTGGGGACACTCTTTCTTTGTACGGGGAAGATGTCGCGCCATACTAAATTTATACTTATACTTGTGTGGTATTTTTGAGCACCTTTTTAAAAGTACAATTCCAATAACCACATATTCAGACAATTCCACTATCATGACTTACTATATAACTGTTTGCCAATATTATTGCCTAACTCTTTGTTCAACTATCGCCTTTCCCGCCAACGACTTTCTCCTCCTTTCGTAACTGTAACGCGAAACCACCTTCCGGCGCGCACTCACTCCCCAAGTGTTTGTTTTGTATATATTTAGTTGAATAAAGTGTAGCCTCCGCAGTGGTACCGGACCATGCTCTGGACCTATATAAGCAGCGTCCTGGGCCACTGCCGGGGGTCGTTTGTTGGATCTCTGGAAACTGTCTCGGCCTCTTGTCACTCTGCCTCTCTAGCACCGCTTCCCGCCTTGTGTGAGGACTTGTATCTTCCCTCGGCTGTGGAAGTCGCGAAAGAGGTAAACTCCCCTTCCGGCTGTGGAGGCTAAGTTTTTCCCGCATGTGTTGCGTGGAGCTTCGGCTCCCCTTCCGGCTGTGGATGCTTAGGTTTTCCCGCCTGTGTCGTGTGGAGCCCGTAGGGTTCGGAGCAGACTAGTTCCCAATAGAGCATTCCTAACCGCGACAGTGTGCTACACTGAAGAAATCTCGCAGTTACATTGTTGATGTGGTGTATGGCAATCAAGTTTAATGCAATGTTGCAATAGCATTGCTCGCGAAACAGTGCATCAGCGACCTAATCTTAGCGTTGCAGCAGTATCATTTTATCAATGTGTCTGCTTATTTCAAAAGATGCCTCGAGCTAACAGTGTGACTTTCTTGCGAGAGCAGTGTTACACATGGTACATTGGGGAAACTCACGATCACAATCATGTGATAAGACGTGAGTTCGGGCCCTGCTACGAAGTCACCTGAAGGTCGACATGGCGTATCAGAGAGCTGGATCATGCCAGATATTAGCGCACTCACCAGATAATATCATAGCTGCTCTATTTACAGATGTAATGTTATCCGGTGAGTGCACAGACCTCCCGTACGCCATCTCGACCTTCCCGTGAGTGCGTAGCGGAAACTTACTGACGGCTTATCAGATGATTGTGATCGTGAGTTTCGAAGGCCCGAAATGCCGAGCCAGGCCCCGCAGGTGCCATAGAGCCCGTGGATTGAGCAAATTCACACAACCCTGGGCATGCAACCAATCAAATCATCAGGGTTTGCACCCCACGTGACATAGAATTGACCAATCAGTGATACGTTGATTTGGATTGTTCTCTGGCCACCATTTGTGCCTGATCTGGCTACATTGCTGGATTTTGGCTACCTTTGGGGCTTGGCGGCTGCTTATTAGCGTTCACTATTCGTAAGATGATTCGTAAGAGACAAGAGCGAGCTTCCAGCGAAACGGCGTTTTATTTGTCGGAACAAGAATCAACGAATGTACAGAGAAGTGCTCGAACAAATAAAGTTTTCACGGCAACAGTATACTCTTTGGATACATATTGAAATGAAAAAGTAGGAAAAGGAATGAAAAAGTAGGAAATGAAATGAAAAAGGCTCCTGAGAGTGAACGGTACAAGCGCGAGTAAGAATTGCTAGATTTAGAGTCCTCTACTACAGCGCTACTGTGTTATAACGTACCACCCTGACGGGCATATTCGCGCTAGGGTAGTTATGTAGAATTCTGAGGGATCATGAATCGATAGCATATTGTGTCATCTATGAAGAATTTAAGAGTGATTCAGAAAGTGTGTATTTTTATGGGCGAAACAAAACTCTTCATAAACTGTACGTTAAAATCTTCGCCAGTACGCTGGCGCTGTTCGCCATTCTTGTCAGTGATTTATGCAGACCCCCCACATCCCTTAAAATTTGCTCACACCCTCCTAAATTTTTCACCTTGTCCCCTCTGCGGGGGTCTTGCGGCTGAACAAGCCTTAATTACGTTCTTTCTGCATTATGACCCCTGATGAATTATGACCCCCTCCCAGTTTTTCGCGACACAACCCAGCCCCGACTTTCTGTATAAACCACTGATTCTTATGGTAGTGTTAGTAACAGGAGCCACATAAAAGGTACTACATGTCTGGAACGCAAAGGCCGCGAAAACACAGCCACTTTTCTTTTACTGTTTCCATTAGAAACAGGCACCTTGTATACCATGGAGCATGCAATGGACATTTCTGCTTGCCAGTCAAAGTGTTAGTGGTGAGAAGTTTGTGTTGAGAAATGGAAAAAGTAACTTCACATAAGGACTCAGAAGCACCAACAAGTTTAAACTTTGCAAACACAAGATATTTACTATTAAAAAAGTTAAGAAAGGCCCACAACAGACAAAGAATATCAGGAGGTGGCAGGAGACACAGAACAGAATGTATGCACAAGGTGGAAAGGATGCACATAACAAAGTAATTAACTTACTGTCTACAGCTTGGACAATGGAGGTGAGTGTGTATGAAGGGCTGGTATGGAGAACATACATCACATTACTTGTTATATACAGAAATAGGTGTGCAGATTGTTTTACTTGATACGTACATATATGTGCGTGCAATCGTGACTAGAAGGCAGACTCTTGGTCCTGCCGTGCAAATATCGCGCTATATACAAGATTATGCTAGATGCTGAATCCAAGATTACTGTAATATATACAACAGTGCATGTGGAACACGCGATACCAGTTGCAGAAACATTGACAGTTGTATCAGATGTCAATGAACTTCCACAGCTGTGGTGGGGTGAGCATATACCAGTATCAAAGGTATAATCTGTGACAACAAAAAGAGAAACTTGACTAGAACCTGACTAGAAGTAGTACAATGAGATTTATAAGCCATACACGTGGGTACAGCTCAAATTTGTTAACTGTTCAACAGCGAGGGATGAGCGATGTGCAAGACTGCATATGCTGCTGGCAAGGTATAGCATGAGTAATTTCATGTACACGGGACATGTCAAATGCTGTGGATACTGAGTGCCTCAGGAACGAGATTACAAAACTGTGCACGTGCAACTCCTGCCATCTTGGCAAGCAATGAGGTAGTACAAGATTCACACAAATCCTACACGTCAAATGGTGCAAAACGACCAAAAACAGGGAAGTGTCAGGAAAAGCAGCTGGAAACAGGTTACTTCAGAGGAGACTGTCCAGATCCTGGACATGCAATAAAATGTGTCCGCATCAATACTGAGCTGAGCTTCTTTTGTCAATGAAATCAATGAACAAATGATGTGTTTAGTGCATCATTTACCATGCACTGAGCAACCACTTCTCCTTACTAAGTTACTGCTTCAGTTATGCTTCGATTGCTCAGTAAGAACATGTTAATAAACAGCATTCTTCATTAAGATCTGGGGCCATTCTTGAACTGCACGTAACAACCGGTATAGCTCTTTTCCAAACATTGCACACACAACCGAGCACTCTGCAAGCATTACGGGATAGCAAAAAGTTGAATATCTAGCCCCAGAACATTCCAAAACAAAAATGAGAAAAGTTGTGAGTGAAGACGATGATGCTTGAGACAATGACGGAGGTGAGCTGAGGGTAAAAATTCAAGATAATGAAACATGAGCTTCAGGCAGGATATGGACAGAAATGAACAAAACAGCTGGAGTGACCTGTCTTGTTCATTTCTGTCCGTGTCCTGCCTGAAGCTCAGACAGTTATCACGACGGTGCAAGCTTTTTGCGCTTCCTGTCCACAGCTCGCTTGCGTGCATTTTCTCCCACTTCCCTGTTTCTTTGCCGTATGTATTGATATATTCCGCTCAAAGTAAGCATTAACATAAACCTAGCCTGACACGTGATGCTACAAAAGGGACCCTCTACCTGGCTCATCAAAGTGTCCAAGATATGTTGCCTTATTCTTTTCCTCTGTGCAGCAATTTTAAGTTTTTCTTGTACAGGTCTCTGTGCCTTGGACACACACTGGAACAGGGAGTCTGATGGCATACAAGAGAAACTACCAGAAGCCTCAGAATCGCTTTGCAAGTATGCAAGCAACCCCTCAGCTCTTTGGAGTCCCTCACCTACATCCTTCAACAAGTTTGGGCACTCGGTGCACTTAGATTTCTTTAAAAAGGAGTGTACCATTTCCCCCGCGTATGCATACTGTGCATTAGCCTCCACAATATCAGGTGGCTCTTGCACAGCATGCATCACATGTTCAAGCTCTTTTTCATCAGCTGCAGACAATTGCTGTGAGCCAGATGGTTTAGAGGGAATGTTTGCAGCTGAGGAAACCGGCATACGCAGAAGTTCTTTCAGGAGTTCAGTCGTATCAGCCTCGCAATTCCCTCTGCTGGGAAGATTCGAGAGTCTCCCCACGAGGGTGTGCTTGAGACCTGCAACGAATTGAAACGCGTTGGGCGTCTGCCGGAATTGCCCAAACATGTTCTCCAGGGGGTCCTGCTTAAGCCTCCGTGTCAGCAGATATTCAAAACCAAAATTTTGGTGAAGGTCTTCCCACAATGCAAGCACTGAGCGAATTGTGATTTGCCATCCCCTTACAGTAGGAGGTTGCCTATCACTGACGAACTTCCACCGTGCAATCAATTGGACAGCGGACTCGAGTAACTCCTGATGATTGGTGGATTCCTGCATAGCATATCGCATCTTTTTGTCGTAACGTCGTTCGATAGATGAGCGGTTCAAACAATCAAACAGCACATCCATCTTGAGGAGGAATTCCGAGGTCGCAATGCCTGCTGGATGCATACGCCCCATCCCAATCAGGGTGGCGATCCCAGTGGAAACTCGGTCGCTTATCACTTGCATTGCAAGTTTAACCTTCATACGACTAAAGGGTGAAGGCTGAATGTAGTTGTATGTTAATTTGGGTACCCATTGAGTCGTTAAGGGGTAGTCTGATTCATACAACTCCTTGATGAAAGACCACTGAACTCTCTGTTGACAACCTCCAATCTGAAGATCATGCTTCAACAGAAGGTTCCGTGTAATTTTCATCAGGTGAGGTGGGTCAAAAACAAAGTATACTTTGGAGCCATTAACTGTGAAATATGGCTTTGATGGGGAAATCTCAAGCTTTCTTGACAATGCAATGTTGCTGGCACCCTGGTCGCATACAACCACTTTCACAAAGATATCCATTGTCTGAAGCTGCCGAATAAGCTCTTGAATCAAATCGTTAAGTGTATCTGCTGACACAGCTTACTTCGAAAAGAGGTAAGACAAGGGTTGGACCCAGGATCTTGATATCCCCGAGAGCACAACAAGCAATGCTGAATTTGCCATCTGAGGGTTCCTCTCCTTTCCTGTGTCTGCAAAGCCATAAATTTGGTCTGATCGATAATGATACTGCAAATGCTCCTTCAGAGACATTTCGTCAAATATCAGTGCACATATTCTGTCTTTTGGAGGTAGCCCTACGAATCTTTCCTTCAGTCCATCAAGTACATCACCTACACCATATTGATGTACTTACTCAAAATATGTATTGTTCTGCAGAAAGTAAGGAGCATAGCAACGAGTCAGAGGAAGGGCAAAGTCACAAAAACGTAAACCTCTAAATCAGAATACTCGACATTTCTCTGGTATAACTTACAGCGGTGGTCAAGGAGGGAAGTGATAGGTGGAGGACCGTCTTCTCGCGAAACGTCTGGGGAGTCAGCAGTGCTTGTGCCCGGTGAGACTGAGGCACTGGTGCTGGGCATGGTGCCTGAAGGCAGCAAGTATGCCAATGTCAGCATATAATGCGTAATTTTATTAATGGTGACACAGACTATTCGTCAGCTTGAGACACAAAAACAATAATGGACAATTCCTTTCATTATAACTAATTCTGTGGTGCAGTGTTGACGCCAACAACAGGTGCGGTGCTCCATACCTCTGACAACCTATCAGGCAACTTTGTATGTGCTGGAAGTAAAGATTGACAGAACGCAAGACGAACTTACTGCCACGCGCTGTGTGCTGCTGGGGAAGGGGATATCAAGACCAGGCGCTGCAGACGGAGAACCTGCAGTACGGTCTGAGCAGCCAGAGAGAGCCTATGCAAAAAAAAAAAAAAAAAGCAACAGATGATGCACTGCTTTCATACCAACTGAACCCTTCTCCAACTCCCTGCTAAGGAAGCAAAAGGAAAGCCCAAAGATCTACGTCAGAAGACATGAGTATTAACCTCCCACATTCTGGAATGTGTACAGCAGAGGAATTAACTGATTTTCTTCAGAAGTGACTTACCACTAAGGTCTTCAGTGGCAGTGACAGGTACACTCTGTAGTCGTGTCGCTGGAAGGTGTGGTAGGGCCTGTCTGTCTTCTGAACTTCCACAGCCTGCAGGAGAAAAAGCGATACCAGATGTGCTGGGTTCACCAAATACGTCTGCAGCGTCTCCCGCACGTACAACTCCTGAAATTGGTGAGTATACAAGTATGAATATCGTTGGACAGTAAACTTGGGGCTTACAGTTAGGGCAATGGAAGCCTTGAGATGTTTATGACTGACTAAGCTGCTCTACCTAGTTCACTGTTTACTTTTCACTTGACAAGGAATTGTGCCTCACCTGGATGCACTGGAGTACCCTTCGTTGATCGACTGGGTATGGCTGACCGCTTCAGCTTTGTTTTTTGTCTGTTCTTGAAGCAGTCAGGCGCAAAGTGCAGGGCACACAGCCTCAGGTTTCTCATCTGCGCAGGTCGGAGATTGGCGAGCTCGGGGCGTCCAGCAAAGGTTATCCATGCCGCCTTCGTGAATAAGCGTAGGATACGAAATCGACTACTCGCCGGCGTGACAACTTATCGGCACTGAAGGAACAAACGAAGCTTCTACTGTATCTCAATTTGAGTCGTCTAGTTCCAATCATTCACTCGGGCCCATCCTTTTGGGTACAAAGTTAACGTGCTAACAGTGAAGATAAGTGGAGGGTAGCACTACTCCGAAGGTCAAAGATAACCAAATAGAGCAAGTGCGTGCATACCGGTCGTCGTCGGGAAACCTGAAGAATAAATGGTCGCTGTTGAGGTTTGTCGAGGTACATCCTTCTGCCTTGCAGTATACAGTGGCATGGCGTCTTACTGTTACCATCTGTTCCATGTTGAAGGGCCTTACTTAAATTAAGAGGTTACACGCATATTTACAGGCATATTTACAAGCATATTTACAGGCGTATTTACAAGGAACGAACGCCGACACGAAGCCCCAAGAGCAGCCAAAAGTCAGCAGTGTAGCCAGGATATAGACGAACGGTGACCATAGAACAATCCAAATCAACGTATCACTGATTGGTCAATTCTATGTCACGTGGGGTGCAAGCCCTGATGATTTGATTGGTTGCATGCCCAGGGTCGTGTGAATTAGCTCAATCCATGGGCTCTATGGCACCTGCGGGGGCCTGGCCGAGCTATGCCAGTAACACAATGTTTGCACGATCTTGTTCTATGTGTAATTCCCACCAATAAACAATGAACGAAACCTTCAGAACTTCCCGTGATGTTCACCCATTATTTATCAGTTCGATTTTGACGACGTGTTCAAATGTTGCGGCAACGTTTCATGCACAAATGGAATGTTACCACAATGCCTCTAGTTCAATGTTGGTGCAGCATTTTGAGACGATGCATTTAGAAACATTACGATTATGTTTCTCAGTCAATGTTTCACGTGCTCCAGCGAGGGAACATTACAGTTTGTGTGACCATTATGGGGATGATTAATTGAGACTGTGAGAGACACACTCCGGGACAACACTGCGGACGCAGTATGGGAGATGACTATGAGAAAAACGACCGAAACGAGGACAACATAACCTCAAAGAAAATTAATCTGACCGAGAACTTGAAATTAATTACAATCCATTCTTACGCACATGTGAATGCGGCGTTGTTCCATAGCGTCAGTGCGACCACAGCCCCTGAGCCCTCGCGTGGCATAGTGGTTAAAATGATCGCCTTCCGTGCAAAGACTGGGAGGTAACACGGGTTCGAGTTCTGACTATGCTATCTGCGGTTTTCCCAGGGCTTCCCGGTAGGCTTTCCTGACGAATGTCGGCACAATTCCCCTGAAGTCTGCCCAGGAACAATTCTGTTACTGAATATGTAAGCACACTGTGCTCACTTGCATATATATCACGGAGACTGTAGTGCTCCTCTAGTGTTGCTTTCGTAACGTTCCTACACTGTAAAAAAACTGGTCATTGACAACTGTAGTGAATGACGACGACTGAGGCATCATCTGGAGGCTCTCGCTCATCTGACCACCAGCTGTTGGACAGCAGCTGATACAGCTGATCGTACCAGAGTAAAACGCTGCTCCCGCACGAACCCTCATGTATTGTGTTTATTTCATACCTACAGCATCACAGCTGTTACAGCAATGTTGCATCAACATTGGAATATCACATTTCTTGCGATGTTGTTTCTGTAATATTGTTACAAAATAACGAAGCCGCTCTTTAGCAACGTCACATTAGCATTGCAATGTCACATTTTTGCAATTCTGTTGCAATAACATCGTTGCAGCGTAACGAATGTGCTCATTAGCAACATAACATCAATATTGCATGGTGATATTTGTGCTGACTGGGTGGGTATGTCTCCCGGAATTTGTTTCTTGTATTAAACAATGATATCAAATTCGGCCTCAAAACACTTTTCAGTAGAAGGGCATTTCCCTGGCTTTTTAAACTTTGTTTTCAAGGAAGGATTCGAAAGATTCGAGGTTCGTAAGATTTGTCGACTCGCAGAACCTTCCCTGGGTTTGGATTCGGATTCGGGATATTCTGGGTTCGTCCCATCTGTACAAAAAATAGTATTACTGCCCATCTCTGCTTTCTTCCTCTGTTACCTCCCGTCTACGCTACCGCCGTGGAAGAGAGGTGGGAAATCTGGGAAAGCGTCTGGCATCTTGGGAAAGTGAGGTTCATTGCATCTAACCGACCGCCAGACCAACAGCTCAGCCTAAGCCCCCACGGCAAAAAGGCCCCGGCAAAATGCTTCCCGCCGCTTTTATTCAGTTCACCGGAGGCCACACCTCCAAAAGGAACCGGTGGCGTCGCCTAGCCACCACAGATGAGCAAGATAAACAAGATAAGTCCCAGAGCGGGTGTTACACCCATGTGCCGGCGATAACGTCCCCCACACTCCTCCCCCCTCCTCTCCTCAAGATCTCACATGAGGAGGTCATCTGCATCCAGCCCAGCATCATGTCTTCCGGGTTGTCAGGAACCTGTGTGGCTTCACCGGATCGGTCGAGTGCATGTGAGACGGGGCCTCTCAGAGGGACGGGGCAATGGCGGTGGAGCAGAGCCAAGGCATCAGCAATGGTGGACTCCACTGAGCCGGTGGCGGAGCTCTGGGCCTCCGCGCAAGCACGGTGAAGATTTCCTCGACTGTGATCGGCACGGCAGAAGTCCAAGAAAGACACACGAAGGGCAAAAGGGACGCCTTTCCTTGTCCGTTATGGGCAGAAGAGGGTCGGCCGAGTAAGGAACCCCCAGGGTCAGACCTCGGAAGGGTGGTGGGATATGGTTCGCGTCCGTTCCCCTCAACAGTCTAGGTTCAGATCTCCAACGGGACACTCAAGCCCACGACACAGGGCGGCCGCTTTCGACGACGGTCCACGTGGCCACGGAATACGATGCTGGTCATGCAGCCGTGTTGCCCTCAGGAGCAGGAAAACTGATTGCTCCTTCCACGAAGTTGGCGGCGGTAGAAGGTGCGCTCCACTGCTTGCTGACTCGGTGTCATTCCTTTTAAAAACAATAAAATAGTGAAACAGTTCAAATTGTAACGATGCATCTCCTGGCGGCTAGGGTCTGACTATACCACGAATGCATCGTGAGAAACCGAGGAGATTGGAAACGCACGGGAAAGACTACGTCGGATACAGTAGGCACTATGGGCCGAGATAGTGAATGCCATTGAGCTACGTCTGTAAGGGCGTGAGCCATAGCGTACGCCAACAGGTTGGGAATTGGAATCCTGTGCAAATCTGAATTATCGCATCAAATACAACACTGTGATAAGCTAATGCCTCAACCAATTGCGTTGAACACTCAGTATGCTACTGAGTTTGTTTGGAGCTCACCAGGAATGCAGGAATTGTAATCCAGGGTAAACTTTCTGTCGTAAATCGCTCTCACTGCCATGCAAGGACGTGAGTTACGACTGTTGCAGCTTCCCAAATCAAACGACGGCACCAGCAGTGCGCACCTGGTTGTAATCTCGTTTGATAGTTCCGTGGCTGCCTGATAGGCAGGCTGCTGATCATGGAAGGCTGCGATCGATTCTTACCAAATTCTTGGAAAGGCACATATGGCGTAAAGTCACGCCGGCGCCTGCGTTCCCGGGGTCGGTGCGCAGTCAGGTCATACCTCACGCAGCAGGACCGCGCACCTGCTGGGCGTCAATGGTGCTGCACCACATGAAGTACAAGCTAAGCGGTGTATATACTCTGCACGTAAGGGCAGAGGCTAGGGGTTCACGGCGGTGCTCAGGTACGTGGCGAAAACTAAGAAACAAAAAAAGGGCCGCAACCGAAGTTAGCCGAAAATGAATCCGTAGAAAAGAAAGAAAGAAAAACCTACAGCCACGCTCAGGTGATATATGACAAGTCTCACCTCAAGTTCAACCTCATTTTATGAAATATGCTTGATATGTTACTCCAACGACTAGATAATTCTCTCAAATTATAGCAAATTTGTGATCCTACAACTCAGTTTTTGTTTTCCTTCATTCCACAAGCTGTTACTGAATGGAATAGTGCTGAGTGGTCTTCCTCACTTCATAATAGCCACCATTAACGAACACGTGACCTTCTTCTGGCACGAGCTATCACAGCTTACTGACCCCTAACCAATCACACAGGGGTGGGCATGTAATATAATGCATTGTATTACTATAACCCATTTTGTATTAGTATTATGTAATATATTACACAATTTAAAAATATATTTGTATTAATATTGTAGTACGCCAAAATATGTATTACACGTATTGCTGTATTATCTGTGGAGACAGCAATACTTTCCGCCTTCCCCGTGGGCATTCGCCATTGTCCCTGTATGACTCAGCCATAGTATGGGCTGACGACAACGGCCAATGTGCTGGAAAAATGGGTTCATGTCACTGCACCTTCGCACTGTACCATATCCCCCTCTGTCTTGTCGCAAAATGGCACACTAGATGACAGGGAGATAAGTATCTCGCCATGAGTCTTGCGTATATCTTTTGTAAACGTCTCAAACTTGCCGTGGGTGACCAGCTCATGAAATACCTCATTTTCGCTCTCACTTCCACCATGGACAGTCGCATTATTCTGAATGGTTAAGTTTTCGGGGTGGTTCATCAGCACCGGGTCCCACTTGCAAGGTCCACTGTCATTTCTTTCTGTCAGGTTTCCTGTTAGCGTTATGAAGCAACTGTGGCTACGAACGGCATACATACATAGACAGATGGTGACAGGACAGGAGGCAGGAGTGGTAGTCGGGGGTGGGTGGGGGGTTAGTACGTGTCATGGCCAACGTCAGGGGCAACTGTGCCGACATTCGTCTGGAAATTCTCCGGAAAACCCAGGGGAAACTTCAAACCGGGATTCAATGCCTCGTCACCTACCAGTTTCCTAGTGGAAGGCGAACATCCTAACTGTAACGCCAGGTGTGCTGGATGTCAAATATCCCGCAAGACTTTCTATACAGAAGTGAACTCGAAGTCTGTACTGAGAAAATGTTATTACTAAAGGCAAATAGCCAGTAATGCATCTATTGTTTCACATAGCAGGTACAGTAAATTGTGAAACTAATGTAGCACTCATCTCACCACTCATCGTAGATGACAAATTGACACTTCATATGCCCGTCTTTCATCGCTTCGTTTCATTCGTTCCAGGTGGGTCAAACTGCCGTAAAATCAGCGTCAAACAGCGGAGGCTGCCATCTTGTGGAACGCAGTTGCCAGACCCGGAAACCCGAAGTTCGCCAGTTACGGCGGCAAAAAACGCCACTGTTGCCTCTTTGTCATATTTGCTTAAACAAACGAATTTCTTTAAAAATGATGCAGTAAACAGGTAAAAGTTAGTAATAACTAACCCATGTTGCCTTGGACATTCTTAGCGATTGTTGTAACGCTCGCATTGTAACGCATGCACAAGCTAGAATGATAGTTTCGGTTTCGTGGTTGCGGGTTTTGGCGTGCTACATATCTATCATATGCAGGCACATCTGGAACTACATGTTGAGCCAAAGTCTGTCTGAAATTTTTTTCATATACTTGCAAAGGAGGGGGAGGATGGAACGTTCAACACTCCGCATTACAATACTGCTAAGGGTAAAACCTAATTGATAAATGCAGACGTCCAAAGACCACGAAATGTGACCACACTTCGATGGCATAATCAAGGTATATTTAAACAGGTAGCGCAACTCCCATAGGCCCCTGTGTCTTCAGAATGACGCCATGATAGAGACGGTCAGCGCCATCCATCCGTTGCGCGGACTACTACGATTGTAAATAAATGACGTCAGAGACGACGTCAATAGTATGAATAATAAGTAGTGCATAATTAGCCATGCACGTTTATACTGGCCCACTTCGCTTGCCTTGTATTCCCTTTTCCGCGCCCAATCAACAATAACAGACGAGAACACAGAAAAATAAAGCATATCATATTTAATGAATCATATCAATTCCAAATACATACAGTTATCACAGATTCTGACAACTCCAAACAGAAAGGCGTCGTGATGACCACAAAGAAATTAGAAAGGCTCACATAAGGCTCATTTCTCACCTAGAGCTATACGTACATCTAGTGATTAGACGTTTGCATTTATTCAATGAGTGGCCGTTATAGGTCCATTGCAACAAAACACAACATCGTTGGTGCACAGTTGGTTCCTGCTAACACTCACACCATCATGGCCGCTCGTCCCATGACGAAATCTTTTTTTCGCGGGCCCAGCAACAGGAGATGCATTGTTGCATTCATCTGTTCACACCTGTTAATCTTGGTCTACAGCACGGAGATGTGAAGGTCGCTTCCTGTTTAACCCAAAGAGTGTACGAACTCCGTATTACAATGCACGGACACACGGTACGGATACAGAGACACACGGATAAACACCCCCCAACTGTGTCACATGCGCAAAGGAGCAGGATACGGAAATGTACTGGAGTGGTAGATGATCTCGTATATGTGCACGAGCGGGGCAACAGAAAGCTTTTTCTACATTGAAATTAAGAATAACCTATTAGTACACACACAAGCCAGGCCCATGTTGTAAAGTTTTTCTGTTTACAACCGTACCTCTACTGTCAACACCCAGGATCGCTCGCGCCTCATGCTGGTGGCCTTGCCGATGGGTCTGATTTGGTATTTTCGCTATTTTTCGCTACCAGTTTAGATATACCTTGGCATAATCCTGATGTGAAGCCTCCATGGACCAGAGAGAAGGCATAGCAAAAAAAAAAGAAAAACAAGACATCTACCAAAACGTTACATATCATTGACATGATGCTTCCTCTTTTCCTCTATCGTGATTACTCAAGCGGCTCAGTTCTAAGGTACAGCAGTGACGAACTCTCACCCTCTTCCTGCACCAAAACGAGTAGCCTACAGCAAGCGTTATTGGTATGATGGTTGATCACAGTGGGAACAGCATACTTCTGATTATGGAAAGCAGTCTCAATATAGCTTATCCCTCCTTATTGGAGAAAATCTTCTTCACTCTGATGAGCATACATACAGGCAAAGCGCATATGTTGCTTTGCAACCACTTGTCATCTATGCATTTTAGATTTTCGTATAGAGACAACGCTTTGGAAGTGCACAAGTGAGATATTTTACTGAAGGCACAGTGCGCGTGATTTCAAAGTTCCTCGGAACGACGTGCCAGTCAGACACAGGTAACGAGCATGGTACATGACAGAGTTCATGCCAGATATGTTGTACATGTCCATACATAAACAAATTTTATTTCAAGGCAATAAGTAGTTACGTGCAGCACAGTAATGCCACTATGTGTGCACACATTTTGTGTACGCAATGACGATGTTCCACATTTCACTTCTATCAAGTAGGAAGAGTTTGTGTGGAAAAAGCAACAAGCATATGGGTGGGTGAATATGAATTTTGCAGATATTAGTAACGTGTAATACGAACCATTTACTTATCTTTTACAGCTGCACAGATTTCTTAATTGTATGAATGCCTCAACTCACGTGAAAGCGAAGCAAAAAAATTTTGTTAAGAAATCTATAATCAGTGATCTACAACAAAGTATACTTCATTTGTGCATATGCTTTGTGAACGTAATCACTGTTTCACATCTTACGTCTAATATAGTTAAAAACTATAAAACCCCCTGCGCAGGAAAAGACGAGAACGGAACCCAAAAACGATGAGGACACCACACTGATCTGCCAACCAAAGAATTTTTATTTTGTGAAACGAAGCCTTAAATACATGAGACCTCCTCTCCCCCTCATGTTGGACTTCCTGTTTACACCACAAAGATAAATACAGGGGTTACTGACGCAGTTACTACCTGCTTTTTTTATCTCATGCGCCTCTCGAAAGAGAAGGCTACTTTATTTTTTACACCTGAACAAAATTTTTGTTTTTCGGAATTCTGCTTGACATCCCACACATAATGTAAAAACCCAGAGACTAGGGAACACGAACGGACAGACACAAACACGATGTCTTTTCACACAAGTCACATACGTCAAACATGAAGTCAAGTCAAACGAACACAAGTCAAACACGAAGTCACGTTTTTGTCTGTCCCTTCGTGTTCTCTAGTCTCGGGGTTTTTACATTATGCATCATCTTCACCAGCTCACTTGCTTCCTAGCCATTTTTTCATTGTCACATCCACATGTCAATAAGTGGTCCCCCAATGCACCGTATCTATTAGAGGTATTAATTGAATGTTCTTTTAAACGAGTGTTCATGCACCTTTCAATTAAAAACTGAAAAAACCCCAGTGCTTTATCAACCAGCCAAAACACTCGCTCTGTTTATGCACCTTGATAATTCCCCCGATATATACCTTATTACACTTTCGTGGTATAGAGTAAACTATATGAATATGGCATTCTGCAACTTTCTTCCCGTGATCACCAACCAGGCCAAGTTTTAACCGTTTTTCATGTTATATCTAGTCAATCAGGTTTTCTGTTAATTCATGTGAATCATCAATCAATCTCTTTTCATGTTAGTCAATATGCTTGCATATGTGGAGAACTGAAAGGTATATGCTACGTGTGAATAGGAATGTCATCAGACTGGATGGTGGGAAATGTCTTTTACGATACAGCTAAACACACACCGTCAAACACACCTTTTCTTTGAGTGTGGAAGGGGATGACGTGAACGATACGGTTGCAAAAAGAGGTGCATGAAAGCGGTTCCACTTCCAAACCAGACTTTTAAGAGAAAAGTTACATGGTGGTTAAAATTGATTCATGGAGTACTTGCGAGGGATTCGAAGTGGTTATGCAACTTGCTTTAGCAAATATAACCGATTACCAAATATATATTTGCGAATAAATCCAGTCTATCATTATCATACACTGTGTGTTATTATTCCACAACTCAGTCGCAAAAATATTTGTAGTTACGAATAGCGTTTGAAACAATTTTCATTGGCAAATCTTCGCTACATAGCTTTCAGGGTCGTTGCAGAAGAAAATTGTTTCACAAAGCACTTGTGACAGAAAACATTCTTCACTTGCGAAAGCGAAAACGAAGCTGCCTACTTCAAGTACTGCCGTTCATTGGCAATCACAAAACATAATGTGCGCTCTAACGAAGAAGTGTTTTGCAGGACGCAGGACGACGGGCATCAATGTACAAATGTAGTCACTTCTTCGCACAATGTCGTCGTAGAGTTACGCTGGGCACCTTCTTCACCTACATCATCCAAGGCGGCCTCAGCTGGCTGGCGAGCATCACAATATTTAAGGAACATCACAGTCCACAGACACAACTGCACAGAACACACAGGATCGTGCGTCCGCAGTGATTGGAAATACCGTGCACACATCCACACACCCATTGAGGAGCGACGGCAGCCATAACTCACGCTGGATTGGATACGGATTGAAGTGGCTATTTTGAGAAATAGCATGCTCGATGCACATTGTTTGCAGATAATTTCTACTTCGGTACAAATCTAGGTGGCAGATTTTGCGATGTTGGCAACAACCGTCCCACAAGATGGCGATCCCCGTTGTTTTACGCGGGGAATGGGCCGAAATACATGGCAAGATGGCGACTTTGACCCACCTGATTCGTTCCCTTTCGTTTTTGTATGATTGTATTAATATTGTTAATCGCAGTATTGTTCTATACGTGTGTATTTTTTTCTTTGTTGCTGGAACAGTCCACACCAAGTGATCCAGCGGTGCAGACGAACCATCACCCATTGTTATACAAAAATGAAATCAGAGTTCTGTGTTCGTAGGCATATTCCGAATACCAAATATTAGTCCCAAACACCGCCGCTTCCTGACGCCAGATGGCTCTGAAGGTTTCACTGCGAGAGAAAAACCATCCCCATATAGATATGACAAACATAGCGACGAAGCAGATACACTAACAGACAATACACGTTGAAAGCCGAACTTTCAACAAATTGTATTTCAAGTGCCAGGAAAACAACGCACGATCAAACAGTGGCTGCGTTCCAATACCCCGGTTAGTCGACTGCCTAGCGGTCTAACCGGAAGTGCCGCCATGTTAAGTCTCGTTCCAAATCTCGCCAAGTCCGCTATTCAGTCGGCTACCGCCTAGTGCGCATCGATGCAGTCTAGTTATACGCCGCTGACAGCCGGGATGGAGGCGCGCGTTGACGGTACCAGCGTGCCCGCTGTTTCTGCTGGCTTTAAATGTAAAGTTGCACATAGTGGTATGTTTTTTAAAACTGCGTAGAGAGTTGCAACACATGTTTAGTTGTGAAGGTGACAGTTTATGCACGATGTCCTACAAACTTAGCGCATTAGAGTCCTGCTGCGCTTGCGCCGTATGCATTTCTTGCGTGAGCAACGAGATGGCGCCACAGGCGCCTCGGCTAGGCAAGCCTGTTCCAATAGTGACAAGCAAAGGGGTCTACTCAGCTGCCTAGTCAGGCGGCTTCGCGGGCGCGAGGTATTGGAACGCAGCCAGTGACCCCCAGCAACCCGAAGATAACATCCTATCAGCCAAACCGCACACCCTTGTAAATGAATATTTTTTGTTTGTGGGAAAGCATGACCGTGGTCGTGCTGACATATGGAAGCGTGTCGCGAGCGCTCTACTGCACCGAACAATCTCAAAATTTAAACGCGTTCTCTAGAAGAAGCGCGCCACCTACTGACCGAGTCTCAATAGCCTGCCGCAAAGTTTTCGACCTGGGAAATTCTAGGAACCACTTCAAAATTTGCCCAACTTCAACATTTTTATTTAAAAAACCAAAGCAAAAATTACAATTTCTAAAAAAAAACAAATTTTGCAGAGATAAAGTTCATCAGGATACCTTCCAATACGACATTCTCAACTGTTTTCTCAGTGAATTACGAGCAGTAAAAATATCGTACAATCACTAAATCATTGAAAGGTGCATATTTCAGTGAGGAAATTTCCACCGGCGACAACAAGCTAGAAAGACGCACTTCATATAGAACAATGAAAGAACACGTCACTTATGAGTACAGAAAAAAAAATTAGTTAAGAGCGTTTCCTTAAACTGAAGACTTTCTTTTTTCGACTTCGCAGCGCGGTCACCGAGTATGAACGCGCCTTGCTTCGCTCAACTCGATAAACGTAGAATCAAATTTAAATTATTGCAATACAAACGCTGGAGACAGTTCTGCAAGCTAATTAAATCAATATTAAAATGTGATGTGCCTGTTGACATCACGAGACCGTCTCTACGTCGGGGACGCAGAGATGGTGCTTTTTGCCCTTGCCGCCTTACGACTATAAAGTTAAATGAAGGCAGTTAAAGAAAAGGCACCTACAGTGGGATTCGAACCCACTTCATTCAACTGAAGTATACAAGTAGGCGTTATGAGGCTTGTGTTGTGTTTGCCCTACGTTTAACTACCATATCCACTACATCGCGACTGCTACATGTTTTAGTGCTGCCTATATAGGTATTTACCTTGTACAACCTGCATTCAATCTTGGGTTTCTGCTTTCTTCAGATCTCAGAATTTTTTCTAACATCGTTGACAATAATGGCGCTTGAACAATGAAAGTTAGAGAGCTCTTCTCCACAGGTAAATTCTATATTTGCGGCAGTTCTAAGACACCACAGTTTGAGCTCCTCTGATTTGCACATGTGTAATCTGCTGTTCTTGGTTTTGTAAACCGGCTCTTTTTTATTGTGGTTGTCATTGAGCTGTCCGCTATTTTCAACCTATTGAAACACGTCGATGAAACTAGGTTATGCTAGTACAGTAAATAATATCCACAGGCGTAAGTGTTGAATCGCTTTTCTTCATTTGCCGTAGCTGGTATTGCTATAACCCTTACCAAGGAAACAACGAATTAGAGTTACATTCGACTGGTTTCTCTGTCCTTCGCAGGTGTTCACGAGTGGCACTCGTGTGAAAGTTACGCTACGAGATTACAGTTAGTGATCTATTTCTAAGTAAAATTCATATTTCACAGATGGTGCTGCGTGAAAATATTATCAGATATTAAAAACATCATCGTCAATGTGTGTCACCGCGTATACGACTTTGGAACATCCGCTTCCTGATCTGCAAAATCCCACGGGTTGGGTTCCTGTGACGCGAGTGATAGGGAACGTTGGAGAAGGGCTCAGCAAAAGCTAGCCTACAGCTGCCATTTAACAACCAAATCTTGACACCTCATGATCTGTACACGTGTGCAAATGAATATTTGAGAAACATAACAGCAGTATGAGTGGTCAAAAATGAAAATGAAAGCGAGGCTCTCATCTTCCATCCAGATACGGAATTGTCCCCACAGTGCTTAGCACAAGAACCTATCATTCTTTTGCTGCGGTCTCCTGCTGTCAGGTCCTGCAAAACTGACGTCATTGTCACTAAGAGCAAACACATTCCTTAACGAAAGGGGACTGTTCTTGCTGTAGCGAATGCTTCATAATGCACATAATTCCTTCTTGGCGTTATAGACATAACGCATTAAAGAATTTTAAACTCCGTTTCAGCGTGATTTAATCTCGCACAGAATTCAACACATATACAGCACATATTTATTTAGGGCACATAAGTATAGCACAAAGTATGGGATTGCTCGATGACAACCACATTGAAAAAGTAGCGGTCTAGCAAACCAAGATGAGCAGATTACGTATATCCAAGTCAGTCGAGTTCAAACTATGGATTCTTAAAGCTGCCGCACATATAGGATTTTCCTGTGCAGAACAATTCGCTCGTTTTCATTGGTCAAGCGCCATTGTCAACGAAGGCGAAAAAACCTGTGACCTGAAGGACGCAAAAACCCATGACGGAATGAAAGGTGTGCAAGGTCGACACCTTTACACAATAAAACTTTATAGTCGTACGGGACAAGACCAAAAAGGGGAAAGGGGAAAACAGCCGTCACGCGAAATTGCGACCTCTTTGCAGCCGCGACATTAAGACGGTGAGAAAACATTAATACGCATATTGTCTTCGCAAGGTTGACTAAATACGCTTAGAGAACAGTCTCCAGCATTTCTTTCGCAACAATCTCAGTTTCTCAGGTCGCGCTGCGAAGCCCACGTAGCAAGTAGACACCGAAAAAAAAAAGTGAAGTTTAACATGAAGTACTTTTCTATTTTTTTCTCCGAGCTTAAATACGGCGTTGTTCTACAGTTCTGTGAGAAGCACGCCTTTCTAGCTTGTTATCGCGTTACAAAAATTTTACTTAAATATTTGCTCAAGGATATTCGTGATATTGTCTTACAACATGTAAATCTCTGAGAAGAGAGTTCAGAATTTCTTATAAGCAGGTTGTCCTGACTGGCTTTATACCTGCAGAATTTGGTCTTCTTAGACGCTGTAGTTATTTTTTCTAGCAAAATGGAAAGGTTGGGAAAATTTTCAAGTGTTTTGCAGAATTCCCAAAATCTTAAACTTTGTGGCACACTACTGAGACTCGGTTAGTACGTGGCATGGTAATTCTAAAAACGCGTTTAAATTTTGAGCTTCTTCGGTGCAGTAGAACGGTCACGACTGTCTTCCATGGGAGGTATGGTTTTTGCTCGCATCGGAAATTTCAGAGCCCTCTAGCGTCAGAACGCGGCGTTGTTTGAAGTTAATATTTGGGAATTGATCTATATCTACAACCACAATGAGCTTTGTGTTTTCTTATTGCTTTTGTGCCAGTCGGCGATGGTTGAGCAACACAGCTGGATCGCTTGGCGTGGAACGCAACAGCTGTCAAAAATAGTCTGTCTTGATTCCAACTGTCTTTGGATTTTAATAAAACAGTAATTTAGTGTAGTTGTGTAGGTGTGTGCTTTGAAACCAGGCAAATAAGATACACCTTGGTTGCCGATGTTATTAGAATGATCGTCACATAGCATTTCTAATTCTTTATTTTCGAGGAAAAAAGAGTTATGGGAACAAATACGCCTAGAAGAAGAACCGCCTGTGTTCGAAATATCGGCGGCTCTCGTGCTGAGGCAATTCCCTCCATATGCGTAGTCCAGTTTGATACGACTGTTCCTCTTGTAGCAAGGCAACAACAACAACAACATCCAAGTAACTACACGATTACACAGATCAATTGCCATCGACGAAAGCACACAAATAAAAACATCGAGCACTACAAATCGAAATCACTCGCATAAATGTTAAACAGCTAAACAGTCGAGGGCAACGCCTAGTTTCGCGTTCCAACGACGTATTCATTCATTGCTGTCTTCGATATCGTGAATACTGGCAACTCATTACAAAGATAGAAGATTACAAACTGAGATGCGAAGAACACTATGTACAGCTCGAATCAGAGTTAACTTGAACGCCATTACTGCCTGAGCACCTTGATGGTGCTATGTAGAAATAACGGTGGATAGTGTTTTGGTTGTCTATTTACAGTTGCAGGGGCGAGCCTCATTATGAAGGCGTTGTTTCCTGCTAGGCGCTGGCAGGGTGTTTTTTTTTTTCCTCTTCCTAGGCTGAAGCGGTGTTCAAGTTAACTTTGGGGCAAGCCGTACGAACATTTATCATCCGTAGCTCACCCTGATGATGCGGGTACAGCAATGATACACATTTCAAGAAATATACAACGTGCTGTTACATAACGACGTGAGAGATGAATAGATCATCCGCAAAGTTATCTCTTCTTACTGCAAAATTGAATAAGGTTACGTACACGCAGAACATTTAATGCACAAAAGAGTGGCTCTGTATGTTCGGTGCAGGCACATGTTCAACGCTACGAGGATATAGTTTCGTCATTCGAAACTCCATCATTATAACGGAAGTACGAATAGGACAGACAACTACACACCCTGATATTAAATAAGAACAATATCACTCCTTCTGGCGACTATCTACATTTCTATAACGCATAATTCCTTATGCGTGGACCAATGCCTTAACAGGCTTTGGTAGCAGCAATCGATGTCTGAACATCAGTTCTATTACGCGAGACAATGTAGTGCATAAGCACTGCACATGGAAACTCCAGGTCTCGTTGTATGCGAAACGTAATCGCAAAATTTTGACGGGATCTTCATGAGGCAGCATCAAGAGGATATTCACAGACAAGCATCGGTCCATAGAAGGAGCCTATGCGCCCAGGAACTGGTTCACTGCATACTTCTAAAAGAACCACATCCGATTCACCTTAAATTGTAGCATTTATTTGGAAAATGGAACCAATGAGGTCGCTGAACGGGATATCGGGAAAAGAAGGAAACTGGGGAGCTGCGCAGACATGTGACCTCCACGCGCGGAGTATAAGTTCAGAAATGTGGGGTCATCGAAACTGATTGCATCACAGACTGATTACACCATGCACGCATTGAGCGACATATGCCAGAGCGTTGAAGAAACAGAGAAATATTTTTCTACGTATCATAGCTGTCACACAGAAACTCTCGTACAATCTTCATCGTCAAACTCTGACGTCAGACGATCGAAGGCCTGGGACATTCTTATTGGTTCCTGGAACCATATACCCTCACTCGCGGCTGCCTTACTGGCTGTTATGTCCACCCTAATGTCAGAGTGGGAGGAGTTTCAGTATTCCCGGTTCCCATTTATTTTCTGCTCTTTTATCACCCAGACTTGTACGTATCCCGAGTACGTACTCAAAATACAGTACTTCTCACGGCACAATACATTTTCCGGTATCTCGGTGCTACTCAATACTTTTTGCAAGAAATATTTTTAAAGCATCTAAAATACTTTTTGAAGTATTTGCTACTCAGTGCCCAAACTCGAACTTTTTTGTTTTTTTTATTCACGGACCTGCCATCCTCCTGTACAATACGCTGGTACCATGCTTGGCCTTGCTTGTCAATATCCGACGGCTTCGTCAGAAAACAGTTCCCATTCATATTGCTAGCCGAATCCCCAGGGGATTACGTGCAAGAGAATCGCGGCATTTATTCCTTTGGTCACCAAAGCAATAAACACATGCCAAAAGTTGAAAGACCTGAGATGCCATACAGGGGGCATTAAGAAGTTTTGGGTCAGAACATATCACCAAAGTTTACTTGAGTTCACCAATGCTCACCAAGCATTACTTGAGATCATGACATTGGACACCCATGCTCGGAATACGCGTTTCACTTACTGCTAATACTAGAGTGCTTTAAAGAGTATCTTAAACACTTGTTTTGATTATTTTGTGCTCTATTTTAAATAATTTTGCAGAGTATTTTGTGCATTGCTGCTATAACCCTCTTCGACCACCGGCATGGCCCAGTGGGTTAACGCGTCTCGCTTCCTTGTGGTAGTGAAGGTCGTGCTGAAGACTGGGAGGTAGTGGGTTCGAATCCTACTGCCGGCACTGCTATCTAAGCCGGCGATGACACGGGGCAACTTTTCTCAGCAACTCGAAGCAACGTATTAGGAGCAATTTCGAGACCGCGTCCACACGTGGTAACTCGGTAACTCCACCTGCAAGCAACTCTACGGCGACCGGAGAATGTGCGTTCGGATCGAACTGGTGAGGTCTTTCCTTTAGCAGCTGTTTGTCAAATTTTTCTCTGTTGTTTTTTCTGTTTTTTTTTTGCGAGTAGATCAGATTACCTTAAAAAAATGGCAACTGACATGTTTTCGTGACGTTAGTAAAAAAAAAAAGCAATTCCTCACCTACACCTGCAGGATTTGAACCGCACGCCATCGGGAGTCACGAGCAAATGCTTCACTCTCGGACTCTCCACTCTAGCAAATGCTCGCTGATTGGCCGGTGCGCGAGCAACTTATGACGTTTTCGGTCGGGGATTGATTCCGAGCAACTCGAGCTGCTGGCTGTGGCCGGTGTCGGCCAACTACCAGCAACTCGAAAATTTCTCATAGTTGCTGAGAAAAGTTGTCCCGTGTGAATGCTGTTAGCCTTCCAGACCAGACTTTCCAGACCAATGTCGGCGCTGAAGCCGGTCCAGGATACATACTAACTTCCTGTCCCCACTACGTCCCTCGATCCCCTCTCCGTCTGACCAAGTCCGTACGTCGCTGATTGCCACAGTTGCTTCGCAATGCTAACACGGAATCGAAAAAAAAAACGCTTCGCTGTAAGAGCTTGGAATGCAACTTCACGTGCACATAGCAGACTTTTAAGCGTATGCGGCACAACCTAAAGCGAACCCCATCCAGGTAATCCACCTAATGGTACAACTTGAAGCAGAGTGATTTTGGGATTAGATGTCCTTAGACACCCGAGATGCTTGGCCGAAGAGAAACTCAAACCGAAAGTTACTTATAGGGGCCTTAGAGTAGCGAGCGCACTGGTTCAAAAATTTAACTCTCAATATGTTTTTTTTTTTAAATTTAATTGAAACATTCAGCGTGGTGACGCTCAACATCCTAAGCCATCATGTGACAGCGCTTGTTTAGCTTTGGTTTGGGGCCAGATCGTCCTTTCAAGAGTACTCGTTCCCGGCACGATGTCCATGCCTTTCCCCTGCTTGCGTGGTGAAAGATTATTTCCACGACGGCAACGACGCAGCTTACCGCAATTCCCGTTGCCAAAAGCACGAAGCATGGCTTGGTATGAACGAGACTCAATGGAACTTCGTGGTTGGTACTACTTTGGCTGTGCTCCAGGTTGTCGACGCGTGATTGCATCCGGCTGCTTTCATGGACAAAAAGTCCCGAAGCTAATGCTTGGTTCACGGTCTTCCGTACGTTATTCCAAAACGGGGACGTAGATGTCATAAACACTCCAGTAGGAAAACTCTTCGTGCCCTCTGGCAATTTATCATATCCCATTTTACGCAACTGTGAGTGCAGACGTTTTGTACCATTGATATTAAAATTTTGCGTTAGAAACAGGTCCTTGTTCTTCGTTCTTTCCTTAATCGAGCCATCAGCATTGAAACAAAGGGGTCCAGCCTTAATTGGTGAGAAGTCAACAACTCTCGTGTAGGCGTCATAATGCTGAAGTCCTTCAGCTTGCAACACACATATGTGATGCTCCTGTAGATCCACATATTCGTTAGAGAATTCCTCTATAGCTCTCTTTTTCAGAGCACCTTTCAGGTGCGACGTTAGGTTTCCCGTGAATCCCGTAGACAAGATCAGAAAAAGGATCAGCCAGCTCGCAAATAAAAACTTGCAGTGATGCTGCAGCGACGACACACTTGCGCTCTGTTGAAGCACAGCAATGATTAGAGGACCGCAGACGTGCTGAAGTTGTGGACGCCTTCCTGTTGTGTACCGCATGTAGAAAAATGTCGTGGCAACACAAACCAGAAACGCTGCAAAGGCTACTGCCCACACTTGCCAAGTGAATGCAACGATCAAGAGCATTTCTCTGGGAACGCGCTCTATCAGCTTTACAAATACAACGTAGGCGAAATCCCCATAGTGAGTAAATACTAGGTTTCGAGGCCAATGTCCCGTTTTTTGAATTCCAAATACGCGCAAACCATGGCCTTCCTTCAAAAGGGCATGGAGGTCATGAGGCATTTTATCACTTCTCACATAATACTGATATGGTTTCGATGGCAAGATAGAAACAGTTGCATTCTTGTGTTGAAGAATCATCCTAAGTGTAGCAACATCAGAATGGTCACAAGAGATTCCGCTCGAGCATTCTACCGTGAGGTTGTTCGCGTCTAGCGACCGTTGCTCGATGAGTGGCTTCCTTCTTCGATCTCCGCAGCTCAGACATGTCCGGCCGGTACCATGTGCCATAAAGGCGCTGCCGTTAGCGACAAAGATGTTGAAAATTGCCTGCTCTCTAGCTCTACCGCACACGCCTCTCTCAATGGACAAGCCGGGCCTTGCAACGTCTTCTCTCAGTAGGAACATGATCCAGGGGGCATTCTGACCACACGCCACCCATTCTAAGTCCAAGTTAAACTTGCATCCCACAAAAAGCGGACGATCAGTGATGTGTTCGAGATGTTTGTCTTTTCTTAGCGCGTGACTCCAATAAGTGACAACATCAGTCCATACACTCTTCGGAACGTCAGTTCTACGGAGAAGGGACGTCAGTGCAGTGAACATATCATATGACTGACACTGTGGTTGAACGAACACATTTAGATATTTGTTTTCGGCATAACTGTTCACCAGTTCCACAGCCAAGTCTGAACCCACAAACTCTTCCAAACTGCGAAACTGTTTCTGTTCTGCATCCACCACGAGAGGACATATCACGAGGATAACATGCAGCATCATTGCGCCGAGCCGTCGGATCCAAGCACCCGAAGCGAAGTGACCGACGAAATCGATGTGTAGCAGACCGAAGTACAAATCGTTTACACCAGTGCCTTGAAATGATTGCCTTTTTTGATGACAGTCTCACTATATGTTTGTCGACAAAACAAAGCAACTCTTCCATTTACAGTAATGAGAAATCATACCAGCATGCGAGGATCACGTTGTTTCACTTGTTCATTTTACTGTTCTGTCCGTTTCTTTTATGTTTCAGTCTCAGAACTTTAAATCTGTAGCAGAATGTCTGATGTTCATGCAACACTGTTATCTTTCTCAAAAGGCTGTGCTTTTAAATAGTTGTAGTGTCACCAGACTGTGTACCTTTCTGTTGGCATTGTTCCTTTATTGTAACACTGCTTTTAGTTCTTGTTACTATGTGTTACAGCAAGTATGGTGACTCGACATGTAATCTCATAATGTCATTGGAGTAAAACATTATCTACATATACTGTGCGACACGAGGGCAGAAAAAGATGAGCAGGTACTCTCTTCAATTGGGTTCCAACATGTGCGATGTTGAAACTATCACGATCGCGACATCAAGCATAAAGCCAACAGACAGAAAAAAAGGAAGTCAATAGCTCCTTATTATACATTTAATAATTAGAAGAAGTAAGAACTACCAGCAGCTTTAAATGAACGATGGTCAACAACTGGGGTAGATGACTAGAAAGTTACATAATCTGAGGGCGCGTGGCAAAAAGTAAAACGAGAGTGTTACTGTGATGTGAACACGATTGGCATTTCTGAGGATTATCCAAATGGTGATTAAAGTAATTGCAAGGGCTATTATACTCCACAGACTGGGAAACGGGACATCGGTAAGCTTGTACAAAAAGCGGAGCATTCAGAGAGATCGTGAATGTACCATAGATCCCAAGTGGAACTTATTTGAGGTTGAGATACACTTGAATAGTTCAGAGGAATCAGGAGCACTGAACCGGACAGCGGCGTTTATGAGTGGATTCGATGGCGTTGGAACAGGGTGATTGGTGAGGATGCAAATGTAACAAACGAATTGTGACCTACGGCAGAATTATTGTGATATATGCAGACTTGTACGTATCTTGAGTACGTACTCAAAATACAGTATTTTAAATACTTTTTCGGGTATTTTGGTACTCTACTCAATACTTTTTTGCGACAAGTATTTTTAATGTATTTAAAATACTTTTTTCGGTATTTGCTACTGAGTACTCAAAATACTTTCCTTCCTCGTCAAGCCATATCCAGCACGCTTCCCGCCGTGCCGAGATTTTCAGCTCACTGGAATTTAATCCCCTTTTTCTTCGTTTTCTTTTTTTCGGGAATTCGCGAATCTGTCATTTATCCTCTTGTACAATAGGCTGGTCCCAAGCCTGGCCTTGCTTCTCAATAGCCAGCTTCGTCAGAAAACCGTTCCTATTCATATTGCCAGGTGAATCACCAGGGGATTAGGTACAAGATAATCCCGGCATTTATTTCCTTGGTCATCAAAGCAATAAACACGTGCCAGAGGTTGAAAGACCCGAACCGACATACAGGAGGGATTACGAAGTTTTGGGTCAGAACATATCAACAAAGTTTACTTGGGTTCACCAAAGTTCACCAAACATTACTTGACACCAAGATGTTGCAAATGAAAGATATGCATGGCTGATGAAGTTTATTCCTTTCATCTGTAAGGCCACGTTCAGAATACGCGTTTCAGTCACTGCTAATACTAAAGTACTTTAAATAGTATCTTAAATACTTCTTAGAGTATTTAGTACTCTTCTCAAATTACTTTCAGTTTTGAGTATTTTGTACTCTATTTTAAATACTTTTTCCGTAGATTATTTAGTACCTTATTTTAAATACTTTTGCGCAGTATTTTGTACAAGTCTGGATATATGCAGGGTGAAGTTAGATATATCATCGGAAATACGCTTCAGTAGAACGTTTGAATCATTGATGACGTCATTAATACGGGTGTGACACTGAAGGGTGGAGGTGATACGAGCCCTAATATATTTGTAGCAAAAAGTATACTTGATGGACGCGTTATCAGGCGTGCAAGGATGCGCATATTATTATAGTATGGAAGTAAGACATTTCGGGTAGTCTTATCGGTCTTGTAGAGTACCATAGCACGACTTTACGAATGTCGGTTTTCAGCCCCCTTGATCCTTAGGAGAGGTAGTATATGCCCATAGATATTGCTATTGTCAGAGATAAGGAGGGAGCAGTTAGAAAATCATTGACGTTTTCGAATAGGAAAGGTGTAGAACAGTCTTGCGGATCAGACGACTTCACCGGTTGGGAGTCATAATTCAAAACGTGTATCATTAACGTGAAGAGAAGTAGCTCGATGGATAGCGTGAGGCAGTCAGGCGCGATAACTTTCGTTGTAGTTCGAATTTCATGGAAGGCGTTCATGAAGTTCAAGAAAATGATATCACCGTGAGTGCCTTCATCAAGATGGCAAGGTAAGCAGCGAATGAACGATAAACCTTTTTTTTTTTCGCCAGCTTTTACGAGTTGAATGTCGTAGAGGAAGCTACAGGAGTGTTCAGAACGCGTAATGACTTTGAATTGATAGCAACGAACCCAGTTGACTTAAAGGGGTACTGAAAAGTGACAGGAATTTTCCGAGCATTTCGTACAATTTTCGATCAAGGAGGTTTTTCGTGTTGAGAAGATGGCACAGGAGGAGTGTGCGCGCGTGTTTTCGATTAAAGGGCTCCGTTTTTACACATGGTGTTTTACAGAAAGGTAATGCGCAGCCCGATTCCATCTCCCAATACCTCTTGCATATGAGATACGAAGCGCACTTAGAAGTGTATTACACTCTAAAAAATATAACACATTTTTAGGGGTAATTTGACGATACGCTAACTGAATCCCTTTTGGGTATATATGCACACCCTCTGGCAAAACTAAATCCTTCAGAAAGCGTGTCCTCTGAACACCTCTTTTGGTATAATCCAGCGGTACCCTAACTGACTCCCTTTTGGGTGTATGTCTACACCCCCAGGCAAGACAACACCCTTCAGTAAGGGTGTTATGCCAAGCGGAGCAGCAACACAACAGGCAAAATAACAGGCATATTATTTTTCGGATTACCTATAATACACTGCATGCACTACAATGAGAATTGCATAGTCGCAGCACAGTACACAAAAGAAGATAAAAGTGTCCACCAAGAGATCGCCGAAGATGAGGGTAGCGAGGAGAACTGGGGGGGGGGGGGGTTTAAGGAAGCGTGACGACAAGGTAGCTGTCATCCGTTGGTCATGGAAGGCGTTGCCTTCCGCTGGCTGCTTCATTCCGCTAAACTTGACGCACTCGTTTTCCTAAATTCATCACTTGCTATCTAAATTCGGCGTACTATGTGGGTATCTCATATGTGCTTGTTAAACAAATAACCAGTGAATATTTTCCCACGACATAACTTGCTTGTGTGCTGTCGTTCGTTCCTGGGTGGTTTTGTCGCGTGAAGATGACGGCTTACTGTGTGTGTCCATCTTTAGAATACTGTTGTCTTCGGAAATACATGCCTACATTTGTTACTGTGGGTAACAATTTATTGATTTCGCTCGCGAAGCCTACATACAAACACGTATTTATATTTAAAATACGCTTAAATATACATAGCTCATCCTCCCGTATTTGTGGGCTTCTCTCGAGTTCCACATTGGTAGCTTCCAGCGATGAAGGGTATCTTAGTTAGAGGCTACAGGTCACTCATCCCGTGTGTTCGGGGAATTCCGGCCTTCTAGAAAACAGCACAATGTGCGAATGAGGGCATCGCCACCCCCGTTGCTTCAGTCTTGGAAGCGAGGAAAGAAATAAGAACACGAATTTGGGAAAAGTGTGATTCGTGACCCTCTTGCCACACTTGACAAAGCTTGGTGTCTAAAGGGAACCCTTAAAATGCAACCGTTAGCGGCAATAGACGAGATCAGACAATCCCAGTGCTCTTTGCGCCCGCATTGCATCCAGGGCGCTTGCTGAGCGGGAGAACGAAGAAGAATCCTTCACATTTCGCTTTCGCTGACCTCGACATCTTGTGGACAATGGACCGGTAGGGGTGAAATCGGATCAGTTTGGAGGCTACCCATTTCTTTCGTATTAGTAAACTCCCACAGTTCAAAGCGGCGCTAAGTACTCTGGGATTTCGTCTATTCTATACTCAGTCATTCACTGGGAACTCTGGGCAATGGCTGCAGTGCACCAGACAATTTTTGACAGGGAGTGTTTCACTGTCGTCGTTGAAGAAGGAAAGTCGATGAACATAAGTAGAGGAGGAACATAAGGACGAGGAGTAGAGGAGGTCTGTCCTGTCGACATAAGTGGACAGGACAGACAGGGGACAAAAGTCCCTTATGAAATTCTAATTTAGTTTCTGTTGAAACTCTATTGAGTTTGCTCAACACACGGTGTGGAATTTTTCTGAAAGCTATTGAGTTCCTGTTGAGAGCTGTTGAAAAGTGGCCACCGCGTTCTCACGGAATTTCTGTTGATTTTCTGTAGAAGTCATGTTGAAAAGCAACATGTGCTGTGATTATTGAGAATGTGTTGAGTTTCTGAAGATTTTGTATTGTGTGTGCGTACTTGTAAACAATACGGGACAGATCGCATAAAACAGGCACTATGACCCCTACCTCTCACCAATGTCGAAGACGGGTAGAAATCCGCTAGGGAAGTAAGAAGGGAGTTGCCTCAGGACCAGAGCCTCCAATATTTCGAACAAAGACTGTTCTTCTTCTGGGCACTATCCTCGTCATTGGCGTGGTATATGATGTGGACAGTGCCCAGAAGCAGAACAGTCTCTGCTCGAAATATCGGCGACTCTCGTCCTGAGGCAACTCCCTTCTCACCAATCTCTTGTTCCATAGCCAAGTACAGAACTCGAGATCAGGTGGAAATGTGGTGTGTGATACGATCACTTTATTTCCCTTGCCAGCACTGAGGCCAGACTGTTTTTTATGTATGCGGCACCTGCCGCCGGGTACTTGCTGCACCTATCGGCTGCAAAAGAATAGAAAGACAAGTAGTTATAATAGCATATATAGGACTTCATGAACTCAAAGGACTCACTGCAAAAAATACTGTGCCTCAACCTGTATCAAAAGAATTCCTCAGACATCGGTCGTTCAACGCGAGATGGTCCAAGGTGGTAGCCTGACAATCTTCAATACTTAAAAAAAGTAATACAGAGCTGTAGCAAGCCACGTCAAAGGAATGGTTCTGAAAGGCGCAACATGAAAAATATTGTGAGTGATTTGGGGGAGGACCCAAAAGTTTGTACTGAGGAAGCATATCTTGTGTTTTCTTCATTGATGTACACCTCCTTTGTCTTATTAACTATACAATTGATTTTGTATATAATTGGAAGATTGAATACTTACCCTGAGTGACTTATCTACAGTTCCTCCCTCAACCTTTAATGACATGTCAAAACTACAATTCCTCCACTGTTACATTTTTTCATGCATTTTTCACGCATTTTGTGGCCAAAATGAACGTGGTTCTTTATTCATTGTGGGCCAAGGTATGCTTGCAGAAAACTTTTTTTCCCTTCAATAATTCCTATTCCCCGTTACAAGCACTTCAAAAGGAAGGACATAGGATTTGTGCAATTTTGTACCTGAATTCACCAACCACGCCCTTATAAAAATTGCAGTTGAGTGTCAACTGAAACTCTATCGACTTCACTCAATGTACCATACATAGTTTCAGATGAAAAGCAACTGAGTTCCTAACGATGGAGCTGTTGAGTTCTTACTGTGTGGTATTGAAAAGTGGCCACCGTGTGCTTCTGGAAATTCTGTTGAGCTCGAGATGAGTGAATTTCTGTTGACATTCATCTGGATATGAACTGGAAAATTCAATTTTGCAACACGCGGGACACGGTACCACGGCTTGAATGCGCTCCGCGTATAGGGCTGGCAAAAAATTCACAGTGCGCCTACCGATAAAGTCCGACTTTTGATTTTTCTTCTGTGCATAGTCTAAGGAACTACCTACAACATATAAAATTTTCGAGGCAAGTTTTTGGTGGGGTTTTTTAGATAATGGCTTCAGAAATTCGTCATTTTTCGGTGGTATGGTGCTACTAAAAGAGGTACCGCTTACGTTCGTTACAGAGTTGAGCAACAAATTATACATAATTCGATAGCCCTATAAATGACAAATTAAACGGCATAAAGCTCAGTCTTATCCGTTGTGTACATCGTCCGCAAAGTTGCAGTGAATATGGTGCTTTTCGGCACTTTGAGTCAACTTTGATATTTTTTTGTAGACAAACAAAAACGGACACAGCACTGCCAACGCAGGATCGTATTGTGCCCTAAGTGGTCTAAAGCCAGATCAAGAAATTACTATAATGCGAGAAGAAATGGCCTTGTAGCGAACGCTCAAACCCGCTCGCGACGACGTCGCCTTATGAGAAGCAGTTTTTTCCTCCTCTCCTATTTCCCGAACCGCGCACCGCAGAGAATTCAGAAAGCGTTTATTTCTCCTAACTCACCGATGGCTTCAACATATATTTTTTTCCCGTTCATTCGAGACATCAAGTGTACCGGATTGTTCGATTTGAGATGGAACTAGCCAGTTATGGATCTATACCATCAGCTCGCTTGCTATTTACCTTATTTATCTATACTTTTGTTGGCCTTTTGTTTTTGCATATAACCACTGTGTGCAGCACATCAATTTGTGTCCTTTCAGTCGATTCTGATATTCTGGCTATTTTGATGTGGATCGTCCTAGTTGTTGAATTCAGGTACAAAATTGCACAAATCCTATGACCTTCCTTTTGAAGCGCTTCTAACGGGAAAAGTACCACGTTCATTTTGGCCACAAAATGCGTGAAAAATGCATGAAAAAATGTAACAGTGGAGGTATTGTAGTTTTGACATGTCATTAAAGGTTGATGGAGGAACTGTAGATAAGTCACTCAGGGTAAGTATTCAATCTTCCAATTATATACAAAATGCATTGTATAGTTAATGAGACAAAGCAGGTGTACATCAATGAAGAAAACAGAAGATATGCTACCTCAGTGCAAACTTTTGGGTCCTCCCCAAAATCACTCACAATATTTTTCATGTTGCGTCTTTCAGAAACATTCTTTTGATGTGGGTCTCTTTTACTATTTTTTATGCTTACAGCTTTGTTTTTGTTTTGTTTTTTTAAGATTGAAGGTGGTCAGGAAACCAACTTGGATCACCTCACATGTAAAGACTCACATACATACATCTAAGCAAAGAAATTAATGATGAAAGAAGGAAGTCACTGAAAACGATAGCCAGCTGTAGAACTTGGACCCACATCTTCTGGATTACCGGTCCCAGGGGTCTTACCAATTGAGCTAAGTAAACACACCACTCCAGTGTCCTCCAAGCAGGGTGCATCACTTAAAGGGACAGAGTCCTACAGCTCGCTAACCTTTTCAGTCACTTCCTTCTTTCATCATTAATTTTTTATGCACTTGAAGCTTTGTATGTATTTGTCCTTTCTATGGGTTCCTGCTTCAGAACATCAATTCCCATCATATCTAACCAAATTATCTGTTTTTCCTGGAGTCTCATAGTTTCCTGAGGAAAGTTCACTCTTATAATCTTCAGATTTCAGGCTTCGTGTGGTTAAGAGCATAGCTTCTTGTGCAGCAGTCTGACCTTGTCTTCTTTGAACTTTAGTTCGTAGAGAAACTCGAGCAAATATTTATTTAAAATGAATATATCAAACATGTTAAAAATATGTATAAACTGAGAATATTTTGTAGACCACTCACAAAATATCCTGCGTAGCAGACACCGCTAACTGGCCGTCGTAGTGTCGGCTGCCTAGTACAGCATCCCTACTCTGACACCCTGTCAACACCCAGTGAAAGTTACATCACATTAGCAGCTCCCCTTCAGTTTTTTCACTACAATATGTCCTATAAACATTGCTCCTGTGAATCCACGTTTACTCTCTCTGTCTTTCCCCCTGACTTGGTGCATGACTTCCATATGTCAAATATAGGCTCTATTAACCTCAGGAATTTTAAATCACTTTGTGGCTTGCATTCCAACTTAGCATCCTTCATCCTTCATCCTTCATATTAGCATCATATTGTGAATGCAGAGCCCTTTGTCATGCAACTATTATAGTAGCATTTTGCATGACTTACCAATCACAGCATTTAAACGGACTGGATCCAGGGGTTCCTTTGCCGCCTTGTCCTTCTGCGTATTGCTCCTCATTCCGTAGAGGGACCTGCCACGTAATTCATCGTCCAAAAATAAATGACGCAGAAGTGACCTAGCAAACTTGCCAGGTCCACTCTGGTAACTGCTTACGAGCCTTCTTAGGACAGTCTCCTCCACAAGGACGCCGCTGCCGATATCAACCTGAAACACACAGCTTTTAGAAAAAGGTTTCCCTTAGTTTGCTATTTTAATTTGTAATTATCATATCTGCCATCTCGCACCCTCCAGTCACAAAGCCACTATAGCCATGGCAGATTAGCACCCGGTCAGCAAGCTACATAAAAAGCACTCGTCTGAAACTCTTCTACGTGGTTTAAAATAATTGCCCTAAAATGGCCAACAGTCATCACTCAAAACCAGTGAACTTAGGAAATCACCACGCATTGATGATAAGGTTCCCATTTCTCTTCACGCCACTTGCATCAATACATTCACATACCCATTCCTTTTTAGGATGTTTGATAACTGGAATAGATTATACAGATATGGTAGAAGTCGTTTTATTCACAAGAAAAATACCTTCACATTTTTAACGAAGTCGCTTGGGAAGTGATTCACAGGATTCACAGCCAGGAAATATCAGATGCAAATAATGAGTATAAACTGACACATTCGTAGGAACTTATATTTGCAATTACATGGAGGCTAAAAAAATGCAGATAATACTTCCACCCAAAAAGAAATCACTTGTCAGCAACAGTCAAACTTGCCATCACATTTTGGTTTTGAACCACCTTTAACACAGCAAATATAAAATATGGTATACATTTTTTAGCATTTAAGCATTTCAAGCCCAAACGCATACATACAGGGTGTCCCATGTAATTTGTACAGAGTACCAAGTATCATGGACTTTCCAAGCACTGCCCTAAGACACCCACAAAACCATGTAACACTCCTCCAAATCGTCTGCCAGAAAGGCCAAAAAAGCCAGAAATCCTAAAAGGCGAGTGCATATTCCGTCAACACAAATAAAATATGGAGGTGACATATGTATTTTGCTGCTGCAATATTGGGACAGTGTTGCAGCTATATTTTTCCAACAGAAAAGGCAATATTAAGGTAACATTTGTGTTACGTTGCTGCATCGAGACAGGATTTCAGCCATAATTCTCCAACGCAAACACAATATTGAGGCAACATTTCTGTTATGTTTCTGCAATGTAGCGACAGCGTTACACACATATTTCTCCAACACAAATACAATATGGAGGTATCATCTGTGTTGTATGTCTGCAACATTTAGACAGCGTCACAGCCATGTTTCCTTGAAAAGAAATACAACATTTCAGGCAACATATTCGTAATGTGTCCCGGTTTTGTGAAGGGGTCTCGTACATTTCTCTCAGTTATTATCCCATGTAGCACAAACCTGACTTAAAGGGGCACTAAAATTTAAAAACAAGTTCACTGCAAATCACGTTCCACGCTATGTGAATTACCTACTTGCTATCATAATACAAACTACGGAGTTACAATTATATCGGAAATTATATCAGACTCTTGCTTCGGCGCAAAGCAGTGAACGTCGTTTCAGTAGTTTCAGTTGGTGCATCGGTGTTTTTAGTCCATGCTGCGCGTGCCACGCCATGGAGCAGTCTCGGTGAAAAACACAGTGCGCGTTGCAAAGCGGATTCGCGTCACTGTTCGAAGGACGTGAAGAACATTCGTGAGAGCTGTCGTGGGCGACAAATCCGTGAATCGGCATTGAAAATTGAAGCAGTGCACATCATGCCGCGCATACATATACAGAACGCTACGATCGGACCCGTTCCACACAGCCGCGATAGGTAAGTGCGAGCTTCTCCTGCTGTCTCCTTGGATGCCACCAATCTTTGCTTCCGGGGGATCCCATTTGTTTCCGCCAAAGACGGCTGTTTTCACTGTGTTTTTCTTCTAAACGGTAGCTTTCTGTGAACTCATTTTGCTTGTATTATACTACCTGAAACACGGACTTTCATTGGAGAGCAAGTTACTTTTTTTTTCATTTTGGTGCCCCTTTAAAAACATGGTACATAAAGGAATTGATGTCAGGAATGTTACTGTGTATACTTGACCTGTTATAGATGCAAGGGTTAATTGCACGTATGCATCATCATCACCGTAACAAGTTTTTTACGCCCCACTGCACTTAATGCAAGTTCCCTAAAAGTTTGTTTCAGTATAGGCTCCATCAAGTGGGGTGCCCAAGCAGTTCCCCCAACACAGACTACCTCCATAGGTAGCTCTCCTGCTTGATGACAATACGGGTCTCCCCCACCTCCGCTCAGGCAGGAGGGGCACAGCACTTCGTTTCGTTTCGTTTTATTACCTTAAGGGCCGTAAGGCATTAAATAAGGGGGGAGGGTTACACCAAAAGAGGGCAATTGCACAGTAACACAGTAACAAGGCAATAAGAGAACAAAAAACAAACATTCTTTCTTACTTACTACCTATTTCGAGAAATAACACAACATACTTATTTGTACGCACATTCGCAAATACATTAAAAGAGATACAGCTCCTCGCACATGTTAACGAATCGTGTTTGTCCGCCGCCTTGGAAAACGTCTGACGGAAGCATGTTCCAATCCCGTACACCTGACAACAGGAGCGAGTTTCTATGATACTCCGTCCGTGATAGGGGAACAAACAATGTATGGGGATGGCGTGTACGTTCAGAATAGGGCGGTGCCGCAGAAAGATAATCAGAATTTCTATCGTAAAGTTGTAAATTATTTGCAGACGGTGAATCTTTCTCCTATTTGCTAGCAAGGGAATTTCTTTTTGTCGTTTAAACTCTGCTATACTGGATTCGCGATCGTATTTATTAAATATAAAGCGGACCGCCTTCGATTGCACAGATTCGAACTTTTGAACGAGATACTTTTGCAATGGGCTCCAAATCAACGAGGCATACTCTAATTTTGATCGTACAAATGAGGTATATGCCAAAAATTTGACTTCGGAAGATGCAAGATATAGTGTGGAACGCAAAAAGCCAAGCGTCCTCAAGGCGGCACAACAAGTCTGTTCAATATGATATTTCCCAGAAAGATCATTACATATATGCACACCTAAGTATTTACACACAGTAACCCGATCTAACTGTATACCCTCAACGGTATAATCACTTGTTATGATTCTTTTCGACCTTGTAAGACTCATACACTTAGGTGGTCACGCACCGAAAAATGTCTACAAACGGTGCTGCAATGTTCTTGTAGTGTTGTGTACACGTTGCTCGATTGTTACAAATGAATGTTGGAAATGAGGTTAAAGTTGTGGACATTAGCGACGTTTGGGCAACTTTCCAATATGACATTGATGAAGTGTTGTCATGCCATTCGGTGTTACCTGGGGTGTGTTCAAGAAACATGGATGTAACTATTTACAGTGTTGTAGGAACGTTACATAACTGTTGCCAAAATGCTGTTTTCTGTATGTATGATATAGTAATAGTATGGTAAGTATGTATAGTAAACTCTGTAACGACAAACAGCACCTGTTTCTATCTATTTCATATAAGCTGTTCATACAACTAATATACATTAACCTGTACACAATACGATATAAATAAAATGGAAAGATGCACTGTTTGTGCATGCGTCTCTTAAGTTGCGCTTGTGTGTGTATACCAAGGTATACAAAATATATGAAATAGCTACTCTCAAATTTATCACAGAAGGATATACAGGGTGTTTGCTTGAACGTGTCCAGAAATTATATTTAAAGTGAGCGATAAGAGAAAAGCAAGTGGTACTTTTCTGCTACTTGAGTAAGAAACATGTACTGCTTCACTAGTAGCACATGTTTCTTAGTCAAGTAGCTGAAAAGTAGCGCTCGTTTCTCTTTTATCTCTCGCTTTAAATAAATTTTCTGGACACGTTAGAGCAAACACCCTGTATAGGCAGACAAATTTTGTATTGAAAAATTTTCATTGGAAACCTGTTAAATTTCTGGTAAGGAAACTCAACACATTAAATATTCAACAGAAATTCAACAGAAATTTTTCAATAGAATATCTGTTGAGAGCGACACAACAGAAATTCTGTTGAGATCAAATTGAGAAAACTCAATTCAATATGAAATTCTGTTGAATTTCTGTTGACTCAACAGAAAATCAGTAGGAGCTCCACAGAAATTCAAAACTAATTTTTGTAAGGGATATGAACCGACAACGACGACTCAAAAATAGCAAATGAACAGTCTGCAAAAAAACTATCAAAGTTGACTCAAAGTGCCGAAAAGCACCATATTTTCTGCAAATTTGCGGACGATGTAAGAAACGGAGATTGAGCTTTATGCCGTTTAATTTGTCATTCATGTGGCTATCGAATGATGTATTATTTGTTCTTCTACTCTGTCAGGAACGTAAGCGATACCTCTTTAAGTAGCACCATACCAGCGAAAAAAATGACGAATTTCCGAAGCCTTTATCTAAAAAAAAAACACCAAAAACTTGCCTCGAAAACTATATGCTGTAGGTACTTCCTTAGACTATGCACAGAAGGAAAATCAAAATTCGGACTTGATCGGTAGGCGCACTGTGATTTTTTTTTTGCCGCCGTATACCCGGAGCGCATTTAAGCGGTGGCCCCGTGTCCCGTGTGTTGCAAAATCGAATTTTCCAAAGGGTCTTTCAACTTCTGTCTTCAGATGAAAAGTAATCGTTATCACTTGCAACTGTTCTGAGCGTTTGCGCTCATAACAGTGTTGTAATTGCTGAATGTAGATTGTGGAGCAACAAGACGTGCTCACATTTTTTGCGGGATGACACACATGCATTGCAAGTGCTTGAAGCCCGTGAAGAACAGAATGTTTTAGAATACTTTTGCGTCTTTATAAGAGGTATATTTGTCCAAGGTGATCATATCGAAGCGTATTTACAGTACACAGAATAAAAACAACTTCACAGCGAGACCATTACTGCCTTTTATATTTGTAATTTCCCGAAATTATTTTGCACTTCATTTTTCCGTCATCTGACATCCTTCGGACTCGTTACGTATCTCATCGCGCAGATCGTAGCCTGAAGTTAGTTTGTTCATTTCCAATAACGGGGGGGGGGGTATTTATTGGCAGAAAAAAATAAGAAGAAAACAAAGGGGAAAGGTCGGCCATGCAGCACGCCGGCTTGCTATTCCCAAAGAAAAAAGAAAAAAAGAAAGGAAAAATATAAACAAGAGAAAGGAAATAACAAAAAGATAAATAAATAAGTGAAAACCAAGAACATTGAAAAAGACACTCGGCTCACAGGGAGCTCAGGGGGGCCGTGTCACGCAAAACGCGGAGCACCGCTTTTGTGACTCTCCACTGGTTAGCTCGCTGCACAGGGCCAATGAGTGTTGCGAGAGAAACGTCTGTCCGTCCGTCCGTGCACCCAAGCTCTGAGAGGTGTTGCCAGAGCACGGCCCGGTGTTGGTGGTGACGCTGACAGTGGAGGAGCTGATGAGAGATATCGTCTTCTACGGCGCAGCAGGGGCAAGTGGGAAATGAGACGCGGCCCATTTTGAACAGGAGTGAACGGGTGAGGGCAACGTTCAGCCGAAGACGAATAAGAATACAACGGACAGATAATATACAGGATGAGGTCCCGTAGTTTAGAAGCTATTTTGGGGGCTCAAATGGTTGACAAAAATGAGCGACTCAATTTTGTAGAAAAGCAACAGAAAAAAAAAAAAAAAACACTAGAGAAATACATAAGTATATATAATTGATATATAGACCGTGATATATAGATCGTTTAATATGTAGACCTACATGTGATCACTATTGCGATTGGACGAAATTGCGCAAATCACTTTTGAAGCAAGTAAGCATGGCTACGTTTCTGATATTAAACGATAGTGAATTATATGTGTTGGTGGAAAAGCGAGAAATTGGAAGACACTGTAGTTGGTAACAGAAGAAAATGTTTACAACTTGTGCGAATGTGAGCGGTAGTAGACCTATGTGCAAGTTCAATGTTGGGTATCGCTATGGTTTTGCAGGATTTTGTGTGGAAGTATAATGGCGCGAAAAGTTATGTTTCCGAAGTAGTAGGGCGTCCAAGGATGAATATACGTATTAGACACTTTCGTTTCGTTTCATGTAGAGCATGATCCGAATGCTGGTATTCTGAGCTACTTGAAGTTGTGAAGTGATGACTGATATGTTATTCCATACACAGTGGCAGAGTATGATATGCAATATTTAAATGAAAGAGCGGTAGAAAGTTAATTGTGACGCTGCTGAAAGCATGCTACGGAGTCGAAAAAGGACTGTACAGGTTATACATATCTTACTACACAAGAACGGTTCTGCCATGAACGGTTTTGGTCGATAATAACTCTAAGTAATTTTGTATCACTTATTTGTTGTACAGTGTTTTCCGAAGAACCTTATGTGCATGTTTTCAGGTATGGGTATTTTGTTCTTTCGGGTGAAAAATGATGTAGTTTGTCTTACTAAAGTTAGCAATTAGTTCATTTCTTACTAACCATGATGAGAGCTGTAACATCATTTGCGTTTGTGTATAACTCATTAACATAATTTCCGGAGATGAATAATGTGGTGTCATCTGTGTATAATACTGTTTTGCACATGAGGAGACACGGGAGATCATTCATGAAAGCTGAAAAAGTCAGGGTCCTAATATATAACCTTGTGGGACCCCTAACTGTACGCTTCTTACGTTCGAGTTAGTCTATTCAATGGAAACGTATCGGTGTCTATTTGATAGGTAACTTTTGATTAGAGCGAGTGGCGTGCCACCTACCCCGTATTTTGATAATATGTCAAGAAGCGGATTATGATCTATTGACTCAAATGCTTTGGTTACATCTATAAAAATTCACATGGTCAATAATTCATATTCAGTGTTCTGTTTAATATGTTCTGTAGTATCTAAGAAAGCTGTTTCCGCTTATTTTTCTTTCATAAACCATATTGTTCAGGTGAGAGGAGTCCGTTTACATAGAAAAAAAATTCAAGGCGACGAAGGAGGGCTTTCTCAAAAACTTTTGAGAAAGCAGATAATATTGATATTGGTCTGTAACTACTTGGGAACTGTTTGTCTCCCTTTTCAAAAATCGGTGTAATTTTTGACGTTTTAAGTGGATTTCGGAAAAGTCCTGTACTAAGCCCAGAATTTATTATATTGGCAATGTATGGTGCTATGATGTGAATACTTGTGTCATAGTTTAACATATACTCCGTCTTGGCGGGCCGACATCATATTGCTTAGACTCTGTAATTGTGGTAACCTCGACTGCCTCGGTAGGAGCCAGAAATATCGATGTGGTATTTTCATTTAATAATCTTACGAGTGGGGCATGCATTGAGTGTATGCGACATCGTTCGATATAGTGGAAAAATATGCATTCAATATATAAGCAATGTTCAGCAAAGCTCGAGAATTCTTGTTGTGTCGTCTCTCTCCCCTTATGAAAATGCATTTTGTCTTTCTGCAGACTTCTTGTGGACTTCTTGTTTCCTGTCTTGACAGTGTGTTGACTTCGACTTCCTGTTGATCAAGTCAACAGGAATTGCTGTTGACATCATGTTGACAGTCTTTTGAAATACCTTATGTGTACCTTGTGTGGACAATGTACATAGGTGTCGTTGTTGACGCTTTGTGGACTTTCTGTGCACCTGTGTAACGAGTATTTATTTCGACCGTTTTATTTTATAGATGTATTTTGTATTATTAATTACTGCATTATCGGCCAGTAATGTCCCATAGGTCGACCTCTGGGGGTACCGAGCATTTCCTAACGGGATGGGGGGTGGCGGTATATATGTATAGAGGCATATTTGTGAATCTATTCATTGGGAGACAGGCTGTATGGGTAATATTAGCAATTTCAAGGTGAGTTCAAAAAAAAAAAAAAAACTCCCGGGAGGTAGACAGATCAGTGTTACCGTCTTTCCACTAAACAAAGCGGTATTTGAATCTGAACTTATGATCAAATGTAGCTTAAATGACACTTTGCCACATTTTAGCTGCACACTAAAGCTCTAAATACATTTTAGTTTGCTTTGGGAAGGCGCTTCCTCGTATTATGTATATTTCAGTTTATTATGCAATATATTTCCAACTTATACGACCACATGAGGATCATGCGCATGCGACAAGTTTGCTCCACATTTTGACTAAGCGCCGCCGTGCTTCACACTCGCCCCTCGCCTCGTCACGAAGGAGTCATCGCCATTAGCATCATCGGAATGTCGTTGGAACCGTTGCAAGACGTTTGAACGGTCTCCGCGCTCGCTCGTCCATTTGTGAACAAAGAAGGCCGTGATTTTGCGTCGTATGGGGTAAGCTGTGTGATCGAAGTGTGTGATTAAGCTTCACTTGTATTCACACCATGACTGTTGGCTTTTGTTGTTTGTTTGGAGCAGCGGCTGCAGTGTTGCGTCCGGTCAGGTAAGTGTACAAGTATCAGTTCGTGGCCGGTGTTGCTTCTGCTAATTTCATTCTCGTTGTTGCAGGCCATGAAAGAAGGAAGGAGGATATGATTTTGCGTCGTAATGGGTAAGCTGTATGATCGGAGTGTGTGATTGAGCTTCGCATGTATTCACACCATTACTGTTGTGCTGTAGGTTTTTGTTGTTTGTTCGGAGCAGCGGCTGCAGTGTTGCGTCCCGTCAGGTAAGTGTACACTTCGTGGCTGGTGTTGATTCTGCTAATTTCATTTTCCTTCTTGCAAGCTCTACTTTGTTGAACACTAAGCTGGGTGAACCAACTTTGTTGTTGCTATGACCGTATTACTCAGTTTTACTCACCTGTGTTTGAACGTTACTAATTTGCGATTGCACGCCCTATTTCAGACACATATCTCTCCAGCGCTTCAGAGACGTCGCTGGCGCCGAAATTCTAGTTGTTTCACCGTGGGTCGCCAGAAGAACAGCAGATCATTGACTGTCAATTGTGCGACGCGACACTACGTGGCACGAAGGATGTGTACGTGTGAAATACGTAACTACTGTGTGCGCGGGATGTTTTGTATGATTGTGTCGACACTGGATACCACTTTCAAGGTATGCATTTTCGGAATAAAGTAGATACATATATAATTTTTCAGTACTTCATTTCGTGTATTTTATGCGTGTTGCGAGTAAGTGAACATATGCACTCTTAAAAATGAACTTCACCGCATAGCATGCTCCCAGCCGACCATCAACTCGAATGATATCGCTATGTGACCTGATTTGTTCCAAACGGTAGGCGCACGGCTTTTTTGTGATACTTGCGCTGTTCATAATTGTCACAAAAATGGCGTACACCTCCCGTTTTCAGGCAGATAACGATATTCGAGATGATGATTGGCCAGGAGTGTGCTATGCGGTGAAGTTCATTTCTAAGAGAGTGGAGTCACAGGAAGTCTACAAAAAGTCCACATCATACGCGGGATGGTGTTACCAGAATTATGTTGACAGTACACAGAAAGAGAACAAAAAATTCCACAGCTATTCTGTAGCCAAATGTCTACAGAAAGTTGAGGGCCATAAGTCAACAAGAAGTAAACATCTGATGTAAACATGAAAGCAACACAAACTCTGAAGAATGTTTGTTTTCCATGTTGACCTTGGTCTGTAGAAAGTAAACAGAAACTAAACACCCATTTTCATAAGGGTCCTTCCCCGTCTCGGGTTCCGCCTCTCTCTTATAAGCAATGTGTTGAGTGTTATGAGTGACTGTGCCATCTGCATGGATGTTGTTATTTTTATTTATCTTATTTAGCGCTTCATTGATGACCTTCCATGTCTTGGAACTATCACCAGCAGCTTGTGATAACGCTTTGTGATAACAGTATTGTTGCGCTATCTGCAGCGTATACGAGGGTGTGTTATGATATTTTTTGTACCACTATATAAAGGTTATGTTGAGTTTTGTCTAAACAGACGTTTTTGCAAATATTTGTTTTATTGATTTTAACAGTCCGGCAGTGATCCGTGGCTTTTTCCTAAAAGAACGCTTTGATAAGTATTTCAGATATGAACAAGTTTGTTTAGTTTGCTGAAAGATATCAATAAGCGCATTGTATTTTTCATTTACGGATTCTTTTTGGGTCACATCTTTTCATGCTGCAGATAACAGGGCAGTTTCTAATTTATCGTAGTCACACACAGTATAGTGAATAGGTGATTTAGTGGTCACTATTTCTGCATTAGACAATACGAATACCGCAAAATGATCACTAGTGTCTGAATAGATGGTTACAGATGTGAAATAATCTTCGTGAAAATTTGTTATAATGTGGTCAATACAGGTATACGTGGTCATACATGAGCGTGTGGTTGTCGTTATCCATTGTGACATATTGTGAGATGCAAGGATATTATGAAATTGTGTGCACGAACTGAGATATCTTTTTTCCGAAATGTTAATATTAATATCACCTAAAATATTACTATTAGTTCTGTTTTTGCTAAACACGGATAATATCGCATCCACGCTCGAAAGAAAGTTGTCGGTGTCACCTGAGCGTGAGCGATAAATGACCCCTACGATCACTGGTGCAGTCGGATAAGACACAAGTGATGTTAATGACAAATCAGGACCAATTTCTACAAACAGTGATTCACATAGAGTTTGAATGGACAGATCACGTCTCAATACATACGGAATGTGGTTTTGAACATACAATGCTTCTGCACCGTGACTTGAAAGCTGTCTGTGGTAAAATTCAACACAGTAGTTTGGGATATGATGGAATTCAGCTAAATCTTCTGACAACCATGTTTCAGAAACAATAGAAGCAATAATCGAGAAACAGTGATCAACTGTGAACATCAAATTACCTAATTGTTCAAAATCATAATTCAAACTGCCGATATTTATGTGAAAAAAAGGAAACGTATGGCTATTGGGGGTTAGTAGTACTGTGGACTGTTATGAAGGTACTGATATATTCAAGAAACAAGCTTACTGTACAGCTGTAAGATTTGTAACAGTTTTCACCTTAGTTATTTGACTGTTAAAGGTCCTACTTGCTTTGACACATCCTTGGTCGGTCTACAAGAATTGCCATTTTTTCTCCGTCTTGAGTTTCAGCGCTTCGGATAATAACGTTTGGTTTTCAGGGGACAAGTGATCGTTAAAATATAATATTGACGCATTTTTGCAATCATTGAGCTCAATGTCATCCGTGCTTTACAAGCCTGTACCTGAAAAGCATTTCTTGTGGTTCTTGTTAGGAAGCGGAAAATAATATTGGGTCCGTGCTCTCTGCTCGCAGTTGGGACTCTATGAACAATGTCAATAGCATCTCCAATTCCTCGTATAAGCTGATTACAGTCTTTTGCTTGAACAAGAGGTACACGACGAACCTCTAAGTTGTTTGAGCGTTTGTATTGCTCGAGTTCATTCACTCGCGACAACAGCCTTGCGCTCAGCGTATCCTGCAGCATCTGTCACTAGAATTAAGGAATTATTTCTAGCCAATAGCCGGAGATGGGGGAAACGCTCTTCGCCTAGTCCTTCGTTGGTATTAGGAATCCATAATCTTTTGTAAGAAATATATCTTCATCTACGAGTCGTACAACCTAAAAGAACGCAGTTTAGAAATACTCTGGAATCCGTCGAAGCTACATTGCACTTACTGGACACATCGTCTCCAGAAATGTGAGGCCTCGTTCTAGGCAAGTCAGCAGTGTCTCTGTGAACGCTGTGGTGTTCTGAAAAACATCCTCGAAAACAGGTCGGCACAGTCAGTTCTTATATCTCTTGAAACTGCAGAATAATTCCTAACATATAGTGATTTCGCTTTTACCGACGGTTGACCGCATCTGCATGTACAACACCTCCCGTCGTGGGAAGGGTGTTGCGGCACACATGGTTCGGGAAAACAGTTTCATTAGGATGGGAAAGCCAAAAAACCATGATACAACCGAAAAGGAGCAGTGTCGTATAATAGACAACAGCAGGCCCAGTTCAGCTGCGTTTGTAAGTGGCTGCACTTCTGAAACACTACAGCGCTTCGAAACAGCTGTACCACTGGCTGGGTGGCAGTCGACAGCACCTTCGCTCGGCACCCGCCTCTCCCACTGAGCAGGGCAACGTGGCAAGCTACACTTAATGCGTTCCTTCGAGACTAGAGAATTACTATGTTTTATAGAACTAGAACAGAGGAAAAGCTCTGTAACTTATTCCATTAAGTTAATAACGGTCCCTGAATTGTTAATAGCTTATTATTTCTTGCAACACACTACACACATTCTGTAGCAGTTGCTCGAGTTGTGTTCAGTTCTTATGCGACGACCTGCTTCGTCTGGATTTATATTATCGTTAGTTAACGGGACAAATTATTATTTCCATACAAAATCTGCATGCACTGCCACGATGCAAGGATGCTTGGCTCCAGTAGGACCTCCAGGTCGTAATGAAAGAGTCCCTTGCACGTCGTTGTCTTCATTCGCGTACCCGTTTATCATACTGCCGACGCGAACGAACACAGCGTACTGTCCTAACGCCCACGTGACACAGAGCGCCTCTACTGCACGCTGTGACGTGTCATTCGCGCCACTGCGGGCCTCTCCTATTATCTTACTCCTTATTCACCCAGACCTTACCACAGGCACTCACGTCTTCCTAAGAGACGACATCACTCGACAAACCCTCCAACCCCCTTACGGCGGCCCCTACCTGGTACATTCTAGGCACGACAGGTCCTTGAAACTCAAGTTACCCCTGACGCCTTGAGGTCGTCAGGATCGACCCCGTTCCGAATTGCGTACACGGCGGATTATCCTGACGACCTCCTAACACAAGACCGTGACAAAACAAGAGAAAATGCAGAGCGCCTCGACGCACTTGACAATAAAATATTTTCCAATAAAAATGAACACCTCCCAGCGACCCAGTATGCGTAGTACAGTCGACCCCCGTTTATCCGGACGGTGCCGTCCCCAGCGAAATCGTCCGGATACCGGGGCATCCGGATAAATGAAACGACCGAATAGAGACGTCCTACAGAGTAAGGTTTAATTAAAACACAGAAATCTCGTCAATGACAGCTGCTCCATAGTAGTGTAGGCACTCGATTCCTGCAAACTTTTGCTAATTGCATAGAGTTGAGCCACGCTGTTGCGCTGCTCGAAGAATGTCAGTGCAGTCGCAAAGTGTCAATGTCCGAGCCTTGTTTCTCACTGGCGTCATCGGCACCGTCTTGCTGCACATGATCGGAGACAACAGCAGCAATCACACCGTCGTCAGTCATAGCTGCACACGCGTCATCATCCTTATCAACGTCAACGTAGTCAGAAACCGCAGCATCATCTACGGCAGTCGCAGTGAGTCTCTGCATCAGGAATCGCAGCTCAACGGGCCGTAAGCAGCAGGCCCTCGGGTTGGAGTTTTCCCCTCTAGAACCGGACAGTTGCTCGAGATATTTCCAAATGACTCGACTGGTCAACGTGACGCACACAAATAGAAAAGGGGGTCATCGTGCACGGTTGTCTCCCCTCCAGAGGAATGTAGGTCCCTGATGTGTGACGGGAATAACCCCAAAACAGCGAAAAGGGTGACGAAGTGGGGTCAGTGTCTCCTCTTACTCACGGTAGTCCGGATAACTGAAGCTGGATTACAAGAATTTTCGACTTTCGTTCCCTGGAATTCTTGTCCGAGTCCGGAAGCTGAAGTCCGGATAAACGAGAACAAAATACATGGAGGAAAATCTGTTCCCGTACCTTTTGTCCGGATACCGCGGGATCCGGATAAATGAAGTCCGGATAAACGGGGGTCGACTGTATAAACATAAATGCCGTGAGTGAACATTACGTGCTTCCACCTTCGAAAGGACCCGCAAAAACTTCATAGCAGGGTGTCGAACCGAAACGTTTTTCGTTCCGGTTCTATCGTAAACGGTCCGGTACCGGTTCTGCTCCGGAGCAAAAAAAACGCTTCATACCGGTTTTAACCGGTTCCGCTTCTGGTGGGCATATTCATTCCCAGAAAAAAAAAATCAATGTTGCAAAATGTAAACGCGTTTGTTCCGCATACATGGTATTTAATATTAATGGGCAGCTGTGAAATTGCTAGCTCCTGGTTCCTGTAGGTGACTGTCTGTTCAAATAGGCTTTCTCCTTTTTTTCTTTCTTGAATAGGCTTCCTTTCTCTTTCTTTTTTTCTTTCCTTCTTTTCTTTCTTGAAGCGCATGATACAGACGGACTTGTTTGTTTTGATGTCATACGTAAAGTGCTTTCTTGCTGGATTGCTGCGATCGCGTCCCATCCGAATGCCTGTTGCTGCTTCCTCGCCAGCAAGAACTACTGCACGAGTACGACGCAAATCGAGGAACACTTTCACTAACAAACGCGCTCGACGGCTCCGTTTTCTTTTCTTCGTGTCCTGTCCACAAAAGAGGTGCCACTTCGCACGCGCTTGCCTCGCGGATACGTATATGTATTCAACTTCGATGTTCTCAAACAAGGGACACGTTGCGCGACATTGCCGATAGAGAAGCCGTTTCGCAGCCCCCTTGGGACGCTGTTTAGTTGAGGAGAGTTTGGGCAGATGAAATTAAAACGAACACTACGGCACATTGGTAGAGAGTCACAACCGGTCACATGTACATCTAAGTCTATGTGCGCGAACGATATAACGTTACAAAGGGAGCCTAAGGGTCATAGTATACCGACATACATTGCACCGTAACCGTAACCCTAGTAAAGTATCCATGACATGACTTCAGAACACACAACGACAGTTTCATTCGCCTACTCGTAGTCCAAACCGGCGAAGTTTTTGTTTGGACCGAAAACCGTTAAATAACTTTTTCGGTTTCACTCCTGAGCGAAAAAATCGTATACAGTTTCGATTCGGTTCCGGTTCGCACCAAAAATAGCGTTTTTTTGGGGTTTTCGGTTCCCGTTTTCGATTCGCTCCGACACCCTGCTTCATAGTATCGGAGTCTCCAAGAGTAGGCGACATCACCGGGTGCACTGACGTCTCTCTCCTAGCAAGAGCGCTTTTCTGCTGGAAGACGGCCAGTAGCGGTGGTAAGAAGTGGAAATCGACTTCTGAGAAGCAATGTTGCAGACGCCCTGCAGGTTGGGCTCCACAAGGCGTCGTACTACTCAAACGAAGAAATTAATTTTACGATGCTTCCGCATTACATAGGAAAAAATATTTTGCGAGAATACAGTATGGGACTCGTCGATTAGAACGACATAAATTCGGTAGCGTTCTGAACGTGGAAGGTTTGAACCATCACTGTAAACATATCACTGAAATCCCATGGGCTCTCAGCCTCACGCTACCGGCGTGCTACCGTCGAGTCTGGCTTACAGTATACATATGTACAGTATATATGTATGTAGTATGTGGCATACAGTAAACCTCCTCGCGAATAACGGGCCTCACACCGTTGCGCATTTTGTTAATACGAAAACTCTGATTGTAGTAGCTCACCATAGGGTAAGTCAGGCGGTAGAGCCCATGCTGTGGAAACCGGTGGCTATCCTTGATTTTGTTGGGGATGTCACCACTCTGTCGCAAGTGGTGAAACGCCAATAGAAAAAAGGTGCTGATCTTGATGTTGACGATACGAGAACCCATGCATAAGGTGACAATGGGACACAAGTTAGGCGACTGCCGGTGCTCCTAACGGGCTGAATTTTGGCAAGCGAGGCGGTTCAAGCGTCGCTGTCCGCCCAGTTACCGATGATGTTCTGTTTGCTGTACTTGTATACCAGGCAACAGTCCCTGTGCATCAATATGGCATCATTCGATATCGAGCCTCATTGCTCGTATTCGGGAAATTCCCCCGTCGTCTCGTTCACCTTCCGAAGGAATCTCCCAAAGTTGTTTCCTGATTTCAAAGAGAGGCATGCCCCACACGTCAACAGGCAAAGCATGGATTTGTAGCTAGACCTAGCAGAAGCAGCCATATTATAGTCTGGGTGGCTGTCTCAATAGGTGAATCACAGTTCAGTATTCCGTTAGATTGTTGGTAGGAGATTGAAAACGGGCCAGAGTGATGCTCCACGGATTAGGAACGAAGGTTGAGCTCCGCCTGCAAAATGCACTTAGAACGAAGGCGCACGTTGCCCTAATTTGTGTGGGAAGAGTTGATTAGTGGCCGGGGTGGACGGATGCCAGCTGTTACTTGGTCTGCCTGAAGCACTGGAACGCCAATCTTGTAGGACACACCAATGTCGAGGCGACTGGAGAATGAACTGCGGCTGGTTCGACGTATTCATGCGCTCGAAAATACTGGCTTTGAATATCAGGTTTACCGATTTTCGTGCACGAACCGGACGACTGGGTATGACTGGCTATAACTGTTCCTGAACAGCTCACTCTGACGAGGAATCCTGAATGAAATCCTGACCAGGAATCCTGAACAATGAAATGAGAACTGTGCGTGGATAGCGGCAGGACGCGAAGGTGATATTATATGCGGCAATTTTTTTTTTCCGGTTGATCGATGTACATTTCTTTATGACAGTGGCGGTTTCGCGCAAGGCTCCGGGTAAAGCGCGCGTTTCAGTAGCCAAATACTCTGGGGACTGAAACGGGCTACAGAAACTCACCTGAGACTTTTGCCGCTCTACGTTTACCGCTACTCCTCGTTTTTTCTATGAATGTACTTTGAAAATGTGGATGCTACCCCCCGATTTACCCTATTTTGCGCGACCACCTAGTAGTCACTAACCGGTCTCGGGCAGCTAAAAGTATGATACCTTGGGAACAATAGGGAGACTACACTGGGCTTATTGGTGGTGTTACTTCCCCGAAATGGTCCTAAAACGGGACTTTCAAACACTAACACAACTTCCGTCTATGAGAATCGCACTAAGGCACACTCACCTGTACCAAAGGTTCCGAAACTGCATAACATATTCGGACTCCAATGCAAATCACCTGCATTTTCTTTACACAGTCACAAGGAAAAAGTGTGTAAACAAACAAACATTCAGAATCAAACAAATGCTTCCCTGCTAAATAGGCAAACGCGGGAATGATTTCGGCCTGGAGCAGCGAGAAACATGCATTTTGGTTACCCTTATCTTACCGTTGAATACCAGAAGCAACCAGCAAGTGACACTTCGGTCGAACTACCTTGATAAATGCGATACTGCTGTCACCCATTAAAGGGACAAAGAAGTCAGTCACATGCCCAAAGAAACAGTTAGTTCTTCCTTGTGACATAGGGACATCAGACACAGAGATATAATAATAATAATAATAATAATAATTTATTTCACCAATGACACTTGGTGGGGGATACAGACAAAAAGCTGCAACAATGCAGCTTGACGAGGTCTGACCCCCCTTTGTACACTCGACAGATAAAGCAATGACAAAACAGCAAACCAGACAATGCAAAGCGAACAGCAATGACAAATAGCAAACCAGATGAATCACGGAGTTAGACAATGGTAATGAACACAATGCATTAAGATGCATAAAACAAAAAAGCTATGAGAACACACGAAATAATATGACTATCCTAGTGAACATACATGGCCTTTATTGAGCGAATTGAAAGACAGCTGATGTTAATGCTGTTTTGGATATGGGAATTAATATGTCGTGGAAGATTATATGAAACCAACTGTGAGCCATAGTTAGTTTGTGCACACGGTGTGAAGTAGGGCTCATTGTAGCGTAGTGAATAAGAGGATAATCTCATGGTTAAATTCGCTAGGGCTAGAAAGATGTGATTATTTTGATTTACTGAACTTGCATATGTAATGGACATACGGTACTTATAGAGATCCATAATTCTGATTATGCTAAATTTCGCGAAGAGGGATCCTGTTGGATATAAAAAGGGAACGTTTGCTATGTGACGAAGTACCTTCTTCTGACACAAAACTAACCTTTCAAGATTTGTTTGCGTTGTGGTTCCCCAAACTAGGTGACAGTATGTGAGGTGAGGGTAATCCAGTGCGTTATAGGTCATAACTTTTGCCTTAGTTGGAAGGACGTTTCTGTGTCGACCTAGAATGCCGATCACGCGCGATATTTTGTTAGTGATGTAACCGACGTGCTTATCCCACGACATCGTATCAGTGAACCAGACGCCCAGTGACTTCACCTCCTTGACAAAAGATATCGTGCTTGTACCGACAACAATAGATTCGGAACAGGAAATAGCCTTATGCGGTGGGTGGAAAACAACAGCCTTGGTTTTAAGGGGGTTAATTATCAAATAATTTTTAGTAGACCAGGTGTAGAAGGTTGATAAGAAGTTGTTCATCTTTGTTGTTAAATCTGTGAGACACTTTCCTTGCAGGAATAGGGCGGTGTCATCAGCATAAGCTACTATCTTAATGTGGTTTGATAAGGCAAACATGTCATTCACATAGATAATGAAAAGCAGTGGCCCAAGAATGCTCCCTTGTGGTGCACCGGTTGTGATGTGGTGCATTCCCGAATACTGCCTCTGAATATCAACAAACTGTTTGCGATGCTGAAGATAAGTGCGTATTAAATTTAATGGAACACCGCGGATACCGTAGTGCTCAAGCTTTAAGAAGAGAACACCGTGATTCAGTAAGTCGAAAACCTTGGTGAAATCGATGAATAGACCTAGAGTAATGAGCTTTTCTTCGAACCCGGAAAGGATATATTCTTTCTGGGATAGAAGAGCTAGTTCTGCGGAGCGTTTCTTTCTAAATCCAAACTGAGAATCGGAAAGTATGGAGTTCTTTGTTAAAAATGATAAAAGACGGCTATGGATTAATTTCTCTAAACCCTTTGAAAACACTGGTAGGATTGATATGGGCCTATAGTTACTGAGAACATTAGGGTCCCCACCTTTATGTAAAACGACCACTTTTGCAATTTGCATGTCCTTCGGAAACACACCGGAATAAAGTATTTCGTTAAAAATAAAAGCTAATACAGGAGCAATTATATCGAGAACAAATTTAATTGGGCGGATCTGAAACCCGTCTTTATCACAACTACTAGTATACTTGAGGTTTTTAAAAATTGAAATGACCTCCTGTGAATCTGTTGGAAACAGAAAGAAACCGTGGTCTTGGCGTGGAACGGAGTGTATGCCAGGATAATGTCAACTTGTACCTGTGGAATTGTGTAAGTTTGACAGGGATGCAAAAAAAGTGTTAAACTCTCCAGCTAACCCTGCACCAGTTAGAACCGTTCCACCTACGGCCAACTCCTCGACAGGGCAAGTTTTCCCGACTGTAAATTGATTTAAGACGCTTCCATGCAATATTTGGCTTAGCAGAAACATTCTCGAAAACTGAATTGTAGTACAGCTTTTTTGCGCGACGTAACTTCGAGTTTACATTGTTTCGGTATTTTTTAAAAATAACTAGATCTTCGGGTGACCTATTTTTTATGAACTTTCTATAAAGCTTATTTCTAATATTTAACATTTGTCTCAGTTCCTTCGTTACCCAAGGTTTACGAATTTTTGCGGAAACCCTGAAAACCTTAACCGGAAAATGCTTATCGTATAGTTTACGAAACTAATAATTGGAGGTTTACGTCGCGAGACAACTGAGATCATGAGCGACTCCACAGCGGTTGGTCTGTGGATTGCTTTTACCCCCTGAGGGTTCTTTAACGTGCGATGAAAGCTCATCCCACGGCACATCGTATTTAACGTCCATCGCGGAAACAGAGATCAGAACACATGTCAGTTTTTAGCGCTGCAGGATGTTTCTTTTTATCTGCAACAAATTTTCGTAAAAAGGGGAGTTGTTTCAGGACGCTCTTGCTTGATCATTGGACTACTCAACGGGTCTGCTCCTAGGAAACCGTATTGTTCCCCAATTAGGGGACTAATTAACGAAGATACTTAAATAAATTTTTCGATTACTGACTTTAGGGAGCACATTGCAATGGCGATATTTAAGCCTGATCTCCACGTGATCACTGAGTAAGCACAAAAGCAACCGCAACGCGCGCCACTGACCTAACTATTGCAGCTCTGTTGTCTGCTGCAAAGCGCAAGTGATCTGCAAGAGATCGACAGGGACGCCGATATCGCCGGCATCACTTAATGTCAGAAAAAAACGTCATACGCGATTCATGCAAACCCTTATCGCGATATGTTTCGCGATATTTATTTTATTTTATTTTTGCTTGCAGGGAGCTTTGTGCATCGCCACTAGATATCAGCGCGTATCGTACCGGTGAAGGCCAATAGCCGCGTCCAGCAGCATAAAAGGAGTGATACGGCGAGCGATTAATTCAATAATAATTGGAAGTTTACGTCGCGAGACACCTGAGATCATGAGCGACGCCACAGCGGTCGGTCTGTGGATTGCTTTTGCCCACCTGAGGGTCCTTTAACGTGCGATAAAAGCTCACCACACGGCGCCACGTATTTAACGTCCCTCGCTGAAGACGGCGTGTCTAAGCAGCTTGTACCCTGCCGCCAAGTTGCTGGCGTCCTCGGCCGGGTTCGAGCCCACGATCTCGGGATCAGAAGGCGAACACGCTACCAACTGAGCCACCGAGGCCGGGAGGCGAGCGATTCCGAAAATATGACTGAAGAGAAGAAAGCAAACAAGAAAAACAAACCAAAGATCGTGAAACATACCGCGATAATGACTGAATGAATGAATGAATGAATTTGAATGAATGAATTTCATTTACACTTTAACTCGTGGTGGGAGCCGTGAAAAAAAAGTCGCAGTGACGACTTGACTGGCTCACAGCTCCCGCAAGGGTTCCCTACATCGTGTACGACATTTTTCTGTGACGTTAAGTGAGGGCGGAGATGTCAACGTCGCTGACGCTCTTTTGCCGCTCAGTTGCGATTTACAGCAGATTGCTGAGGACAAATAGCTAGGTCCGTAGCTCGCGCTGCGATTACTTTTGTACTTCATCAGTGGTTCGAGTGCACCATCTGGACGTCAGTCATTAATATCGCTATTGCAATGAGCTCCCTCAAGTCAATGTTTAAAAAGTTGATTAGAATATATCCGTTCTTTATTCCCCTAATTGAAAGAAAATACGGTTTCCTAGTAGCAACCTCATCAAGCTCGCAGCAGCCCGATGACAAAATTGACAGCGTCCTAAGGCAACTCCCCTTTTTATGAAAATTCGTAGCAGATAAAAAGAAGCACCCTGTATAAATTCAAGGATTGCACTCCCAGAGACGCGGACTTAGTCATCTAGCAACACTGAGAAGGCTCGATGCGCTATCTACAGAAAATAGACCCATGAGCGCTCATGAAAGCTGTATAAAATTTTGTGAAAAAAGACGTCCATCGGTGAACATACTCGGTTGTAATTGTCCAGGAATACTATATTTCATTGGAGGAATCCGTATGGATAACAAGGAATTGACGCTTCCTCTCCGCATCAACAACAAAGCGGGGGGGGGGGGGATATGTTTATTGAAAAAATACTACGAGGAAAGGCTTCTCCGGCGAAGGCTGACTTGCTTTTCCTTAAAAAAGAACACGAGAGATAAAAGAAACAAGAAACACAGACACACACAAAAGTGGGCCTTTGAGGCTGGTCGAGAGACCGGTGGGACGAAGAAAGCTCAAGAGGGCAGTGCCGTGTATGCCAAAGGGAGTCTGCCCATTAATGGGACCTGCCTATACCTAAGGCTCCACCCACTCTTTGAGGTACCTACCCAGCAAACCAAAATCCATACCTGCGATGAACCCCGAACCACGCATTGGGGCGATGCGTTCGTTCCCGGTAGGCATGCCAATCCCCGAAAAAACTCCGAAAAACGCACAACTTGGCCACCCGAGTAACGTCCCCGCAAGCTACCCGGGGATCACCCGAGCGATCAAGCTGGGACGATACTGCGTGCGTCTTTTGAGGTATTGCAGTGAAGCATGCATGCAGCCCAGAGATCGCGGTAGCTCCTCCTCCCGCTACCCGCCCACTGCCGTGGCTCAGAATGGCGAAGAGCACTGAAACTACTGCTTTGGAATTTCAGTAAAATATATTTATTTCCTTTGCGCACATGGCCTTGTACACAACACGTACTACAAACGAGAGTACATAAACACACTGTTGGAAAAACCTCTGAAACTCAGTGGAGGTGCAAGGTTCCACCTATTCTCGCTTCACAAACACATTCACAAACTTCTCTCATCTCTCTCAGAAGAGAAAATAGAAAAAGGGTGGGTTGAACAGTAAACTGAGAAATGTTTGTATACAGGGTGTCCCAGCTAATGTGAACCACGGTATTAAAACAGGCGAAGCGTTCTACGCGAACAGCAGCTGATGAACCTTGTTAATCTGCCTACCCGTTTTTCCCCCAATGCTGCTAATAAATAACTTAGGGATAACAAAGCAAAGTTTTTCACTTCTTATATAGGGTCTATGTGTCAACCAGAAGGTACAGACTGGGTTCAGAAACACCTACCCCTGTGTCTCAGTCAAAGTACACTTTTTTTCTTTTTTCAAGAAAAATGCACCGCGTTGCAACTTGGAAATCCACAGAAAAGGTGACATTTTTTCACATAAGCATGGACGTTATTCCATCGAAAGCCACAAAGCTCGTGACAGATTGTCACTTCTGATATTATTTCGTATTGTGGTAATTTCGCGATCTTTTTGCTACGAACATCGGCTACGTAAGGCATTATTAGGCAATTACTCACAGCTATTTCATTTGTCTCAAGGAAAAGATACATGTGACCAAAACATACTACTTTTCGAAACATTCAACAACTGTTCTTGATATACAACACTTATAGCCTTTTCTTGTTACATTCCTCGTTCCATCATATGTGGCTGACAGATACTGTACATGACAAAAGTCTTCGATTTTTACCTCGCATAATAAAGTTTTAAGGAACAACGTTTTAAGTCAGATCACAAGAAAATATTGTATACAGTACTTCAATTAGATAAACGATGCTCCAGAAAATATCACAGTATAACTCCCCTCTTCACTTTTGGCAAGCAGAAGCTTCGAGCGGGCTACATTCTAGTCGTTTGAGCATGCATGAGAACTTGACAAGACAGTTTGAAGGCTGCAAATGCATGATTTGAGTGTTATGAGCACTTTAGTATGCAGAGTAAAGTACATACGAATGACAATCTTGCCCCAGATTGAGGGCGCTTAAGTTCTTTTTTTTTCCTTTACGACCCTTGTAGCTGAAGTTCTGTGCCACATCATCTGACATAAGTTCACACAAAATCAGTCTAGTGGTGTCTCTTTCGTCACTGCCCCCACATCTCAGAAGAACGTGCTCGCGCATCATTAAGAAAAGCCATGAGATACTCAACTGACGAAAACAGAACTTTACGCACAACCTTATCCAAAATACATGTAGACAATGCGCGTGGATTGTGCAGAACGTACCAATTATAGCCTTTGTGATGGTAAAGAGAGACATCGAATCGCAGAAGCTCTTGACGATATTAGAATAACTCCCTGAAGATGTCATTTTCTGCAGGCCCTTCCGTTGGTGCCGTTGTTAACTTGGCCTATATGAGGTCAAGCCACGCGGTGTGGTGCTCCTGAATAAGCTTCATGGTATGCACCATTCTGAGCACTTGAGCTGTAAAGGCTAAAGTAAATGATGTTAATTGCTTTGCGCCCTTTCGCTGCAAGCAAAGAGGCAAAGTGGAGGTATTTACTTCCGATGTGGGGAGATCCCCTGAGACAGCCCTCGAGAAGCACCTATTAACACCCCAAGACCTAGAAGAAGAAACAACGTACAAAAGTTGCAATCTGCCACAAAATCAAAGAAAACGTTGAAAGCTACATACCTGTGCCTTGTGTACTTAGATAATTATGTTAAATAAAACATTCTGATCACCTGTGACCGATGTGCAAAGCATCTGCTCCGCTGCAAGATGTTGGCATCTAAACAGGAGATGACATTTTTTACGTCAAAGCACATGATTGTCTCACGAGTACAGAGTGTTAAAAATATGTTTACAGATTTGGAAATATGTGCAACGTGAATGGAATGAAAAAGAAGAAAAATGGAGATGTAGGCACTCGTTAAGAGCACCAGCTACTCACGCACAATATCTGGGAGAAAGAAAAGGAAATAAAGTAATGACAGAGGGAATCGCATGCTTGGTATAGTACGCGATCCTTTTTTTTTTCTTTTTTAGGATGCTGACTACAGAATGAATTATGATCTGCAATGCACTTCTAACATACAGGAAAATGTTCCTACCATGTGCAGGATATACACTGCAGCAGTACGGGGGAGGGGCCGCTCATCTTGTTGATTTCTGCTTGGGATACGCACAGCTGCTTTGCAGTTAGTTCACCATACAACAGTCAACGCATCACAATATCGTTTGGGAGAATCCCTATTGGCATACCATACTGTGAAGTTTGTGCGTCTGGTTGCCTTATTCGCTGGGACTGAGACAGCTGTGCTGACTGCCACACTGGCTGAAGTAGACACTCATTCATTTCCCTCGTCTGCCATTGCATCCTTGTATACTTGGCGGACTGTGTGGGACTCTGTGTGACAATGTCGAAAGCGATATGAAGCGCATAAAGTGTCAAGGTCATCCAGCGGTTCTAAAATTTAGGTTGGACTGGTTTGCCAACCATGCTGAAAGCATGTTCAAAAGCGTTTTGTATGGCTGGAAATACATAATTCTGCGTACCCCTATGGGAAATTCAGGGTCCGGATGCCCAGCTTCATTCACTGCATGATGAATGTCTTAATTTTACCAGCGTTAAAGTACAACACGTTCAATGCAAGGCCATGAAACACTGGAATGAATCATACGGTGAGAATAAGGTTGCCAAGTAGGTGGAGGCGGCACATCTTGGATTGGTCTGCGATTTTTGACGCTGCATCAGAGACAGCGTGACAGCATTTCTCCTATTTTCAACAAAGAGTGATCATGTTCTGCAACAATAACTCACTTGACATACAAGGGAGGTCTTTCAGTGCGGGAGAACAGTCATGCTGCAGAAGTTGGCGTGACAGAATTTTCTACAAAGAAAAATATACTGACTCTACGCTTCCTAAATTGTGGTAATATAGATTAATTTACCTTGAACATCGCTCAAGTCCATGTATGTTAGTGGAGAGTGTCCTTCAGAATTGCACCTGTGACTGAACATCTGTACAAGCGTCCATGCACTTTAGTCATCGACACTTTGCCATCGGTAACGCCTGTTCCGTACAAGCGTTGCTCAAATGAGCCATATGTGACCCTCGCTGGTGTAACACATGTACTTCTTCTATACCTTCATCGGAAGCGTCTTCATAAATGTCCGTGACATGCGAACCACTTGTTTGAGAATTGCGGGATAGAAACGCGCCGTGTTCCAAGAGCATTGGACCGCTGTTACTCGTATTATCGTGCCCTGACTGAGGGTACCGGCTACCCTCGTTGCCGTCACATTGTTAGTTTCGCCGCTGTACCTTACGAACGTATTGCTTGCAGGCTCTCACTCACGGGAACACTGACATTTCGTCGAGATGTGCGTGATGGCATCCACATTTTTTTGGCACCTCAGCGTACAGTCTGGTTCCAGAGTGGTGTCTTTTCTCCCAGCTACACTCACAAGCAGTCAAACAAATGAACACAATTCAAGTCGCTCACACAACTCACAACACGACGCACAACTCGCTCACAATTGTAACATCACACCACAACACCTTCATCCTGCAACCCGGACGAGCTTGCTAACGGTTTGAACGTTTGAATATCGCTCCCACTGGCCGCCTAGAAGCCGCGCAAGTCGCGTACCTTATCAAAACCACAAAATACTGGATATGCCATGCGTAAATATGAAGAATGAAATTGATAAATTTTACATCGTGTTCGGTAACGACCATATTAAGGATCACGTAGTAACGTTACGAAATGCAGCCGCAGTTGCGTACCGCGCAAGCGCAGTTGGAGGCGCGAAGGGTTCGCGGCGTCTGCATTCTGGCAGGCAGCTCTCACAGGGATGAATATGGGACGATTTCCTATTGCTCGCTCCCGGAGATCTGGGGGACAATGCATGGATCAACTCATCCCGATGAGGCCGTGAGATGAAAACGGGATGATCTGGGAATCATGTGTGTTTGCTGGGTAGCCAATCATAGGTCGAAATACAGTTGTCTATTATTACATCCATCCAGTACTTATACCTCACCGTTATTTACTGGGTGCCACCATTTTGGAGGAACTCGATTGATTCGTATTGGAATGGATATCACTGGTGACAGACCAAAACGACGAATTTTGCGCCCACTTTTATCAAAGCCATCTGCACGGAGAGAGGCATGTTGGGAAGGCTCATAATTGCAGAAATGGTTGTTGGCAGAAGTGATTCGCCATGAGAGCAGCAAAACCGCTTCTTCGTAGCAGACTACTGCCGGTATGAAGTTTTAAATCCCGTAGTGTAAGTAGATCGAATCAAAAATTAGCAAAGATGTATGCATCAATAAAATGCAATTATATAATGCAAAATCCTACGTATAAGGGTCGTCCTTCTTGCTATTTTCTGGGTATCACTGTCTTAACTAGGCCTAACTTTAGCGACGAAACATCCCATTTTCGCGTAAATAATGATGGCGGAGCGAAAGTTGAAGCTGCTTTTGCAGATGCGTACATGATGATATATACTCACAGTATGAAATTAAAGTAGTGTGTGAAAATTTTTTGTCACGAAATCTCCGCTTTGCCGTTCCAAGCACCGTCCTCCATCTTGGAGAAAATTTGGTGTCACGGCAGCTCCCATGGAAAACGCTAACCAATGAAATGCGCCTAAGTTTGATTGACAGGTCGAGCCTCTTCTTTATACTCCTCCTAATGGCCAGACTCCCTTTGGCATACACGGCACTGCAAGAGGGTAGTCGTAGCCGCCCCCTGGTTGTAGAGGACCGGGACGAGCTAGAAAGCGGCTTTCACTCTCTGGTAACACAAGCCACGCCAGATACAAACACAACAATGTGAAACAGACGACGCAAACAGCAAGAGGGGGATCACTCTGGTTTACACTTCGCAAAATAAACTTCGAGAATAAACTCCTCGAAATAAATCACGAAAAAATCCACGGTGTAAAGATAAAGCCGTAAAAATCAACTTTTGCGATACAAACGCTTCAGATTCAAACTTTCAAAATAAATCGTCTCTGATTGGTCGACAGGCACGACAGCCTCAGAGCAGCGAAGGCTTTTGGCTCCCGCGTCCCAAAATAGTTCCCCGCAGGGTGAGGCTTTTTGCGGTGGGCTGGAAACGAGAGTACCGAGCCTGGACGAATTGTTTACTGTATTCTCCGCCGGCTATCAGGATTCTGTTGACACTGCAGTGAATCATTTGTTCTGCTGCTCGCCTGTCAAATTTGAGTATCTCGAACTCTGAATTCGTGTCGTGTCACCAAATGAGTTCCCGCCCAGTCAACACACATGGTTGACAGAATGTAAAATCCACGTTGAATATCGTTGAACAATGTGAAACGTGAATTGAGAACATGAATTTCACGCAGATTTTACGTGAAATTTCAACATGCTAATTGTAATGCAGGAATTCAACGTTGATTCAACACTCATATACCAGCAGTGGAATGGAGCACGTTATGACAGCGTTGATACTTACGCTGGAATTTAACGTAACCGAAAACGTAGAACGAACAACGTTGTTTCTGCACAAGTTTTACTTCAGGATTTCACATGCAAAGTGTACACGTAGAAATCACGTTGATTTATCGTACGTAAAGCAACTGCATTATCCAATCCAATCCCATCCAGGATCCAATTCAAGTCAGTTCCTTTCAAAGCGAGAATCGGGGAAGCCGCACCCGACGCCATTCTCCTCAGATCGTAACCGCCATTAACTGATGCTGGCGTTTCAAGTTTATTTCGCTTTTGCGGCTCCTTCTTCTTTGTTTCGTGGCTTGTTTTGGTTTCGAACCGGGTTGTGCTGGTGACTGTGATATCGGTGAGCACAGGTTTCACTCACACTGCTGGGATATACGAATCGGTTATGACGGTTACGACGGGCTCTCTACTACCAGGAAGCTGACTCAGAGATTATCGCCGCTGCTAGCAAGTCCAGTGTGTGCGGTTTATGAGTGATTCGGAGAAAGCGCAGGTATGTGCACGTCGGATTTGAGTTCATAACTGTGTTTACATTTGTAGAGTGTGCAAATAGGGCCACTATTACATGGTGGGCTCCCGAATTGTTTTTCAGCGTTGTTGGCCGTTTCAAATTCGTGTGATAATTATCGTCACTTGTATTTCAGGACAGAGAGCGATGCGTGAAAGAAAGGCAGATGTTGAGCAAAGGGCGAGCCTGTACACAGATGTAACGTAAGTTTTCTCTTAGCTGTTCGAATTGATCTTTTGCTTTGTTTGTGTTCACTTTTATGCAGGCGTAGTCGCAAAGAAAGAAGACAGCCTGGATGCCGAAACGACGTGGTTTCCCGCGAGGTTCTTGTGCATTTCAACAATTAGAACGGTCAGTTAACTGTCTTTATTGTTCACAAGAGAGTATGGAAAAATGTAGCAGTGCTAGTCAAATGTAAGGAGAATAAAACCTTACGGCAAACATATTCTTGTGTCATTATTTATGACTATTATCAGAACATTATGCCTATTTGTGAAATAAAAGCATCGAGAAATAACATGTATTCAATAATAATTAAAAATGTAGTTACGTGTAATTTGCATTTTCATCGCACGTTAATTACACGTTGTCAGTTTGCTGTTGATTATTCCACTTTTTCAACATTGGTATACGTTGAATTCACGCGTAAACTACGTTTCAGTTACGTGGAATATGCGTTCTGGTCGCTGTTAATTTAACCCGTTTCTGGCTGTGACATTAGCCAGGTTGAATCAACGTTAATTGTTAACGTTGACCCTGCATTCACATCGTTGATTTTCAACGTGTTTTCAGCGTTGAATTTGCAATGTTGTGTTGACTGGGCGGTGTTGGTTCCAGCTATGGTGGACACCTGCTATATTATGAACATTGTCGCGAACAACGCCATTCTCCTGCAGCGGCCTTGGTTGTGAAGTCGTAGAATTGAAAAGTGGCGATCGACGAAAAATCCTGATTCCGATACCGTGTGGATGTGTTGTGTTTGTCCGTCTGTATGTGTTTGTGTGTGCTCCAGCCTCAGAACCGTAGAATCGTGAAATCGGAACCTGCCTGTGGTTTTCCTTGTGAGCCTACGTTCTGATAAACGCAGGGAACACGTACTGGACGGACTCTCGAAATGCATTTCTGCAAATAAGCTGCATATGAATGTGAAGAAATTGTTTGTTTGTTTGCAAGAAAAAAACTATTTTCTCTCGGATGAATAACTTGAGTCAGCAGAGGTGCCCTAATTTTTTGTAACCAGCATACGGTAGTCTCAAAGTGTAACGAAATAAGACTCTAATTTCAGGAACATCCACATTGATTCGCGCACCTTCCTAGATAACGATTTGGCATGCAAAAGCTGCAAAAGATGTATCTAGACATAATACTTCAAGCACTTTGTTTTCACTGGTCTTTGAATACTATGGAAACTAAGAATGCCATTTTCTTAAATACCGCGAAATTTTCTCACAGAAATTTTTGCATCTTTTTTATTCACGTGGATATACAGTGCAAATTCTGGTTATCAAATGTCGGAACTGAAGAAAACCAAGCGCAATAAGTAACTGAAATCAGAAGTGCGAGAAATGAATGGCACCCTCTGTTGTATTTGTTTGCCTTCCTTTCTCTCCTATGATCTTCACATTCAGAAATCCCGAAGTACGTTTATTACACGCCAAGAAGAGGTCTAAAATTTACGGTACCAGCTACTTCATTGTATGGTACCCTTGCACCTATTTTTACAGCTTATAAATATTGTGCTGAAATATGAAATCGCTGTAAAACTTGCATCCTGCGCGACATTACATTAAATGTGCTGCTTGCAGTTCTGCAGCGTTGTTTATTCCTCACGTTCAAGCGAAAATCCAAAAAGAACGCTCCGAGACTTACTCTCACACAACCATTATTTCGGGGCCATGTCCTCGCACTAAATGGTCACGAGCATACTTTTGAAAGCTATAGCGGAACATAGGGAAACCGGCGTTGCATTTGCACCGACCTTCTATTTCCAATAATTAAACGAGACCTAATTAGTACATCCACTTCGAATGTAGAACATGTTGTCATCCATTATAACTGCAAAAATATGATTTCTCTGAGAATAAAAAAATCAGTCCATGTACACGCTATATGCACCGCACCTACTAGAAATTAACCAGTGCTTGCTGAAAATATACTGGTGTTTGTGTCTTATATGATGTATGGTCCACATTTTCTTTTGACCAGCTATGCCAGTGTGAGAGCTCCTACGCCAGACTAGCTAATTCCTCGTCTTTGTCCTCCATGCGGTCACATATATGTTACGCTACAAGGAAGCTAGCTGGTACCACAGGTGAATTAACATGAACATAATCACGTAGCAGAGTGAATAACAACCACCATTATTGACTTAGTTAGCTTGGTCGATGGCAACTGAAGGTGGCATATTTCTTTCCTCAGATTTTTTTTATTCGTTTGTTCCAGCTAACAGGGTTTGTTCCAAAACAGGAGCCATACACTGAGCAGTAGGGCATAATAAAACTCTCCATAAGCATCACTTTGCCTCTTTTGCTTTGGCAAGCGTGGCTTTGCCTCCACAAGCATGACTGACATAATTGCTTTGTGCCGTGATAAAGGGTACTATGACTGTGTTCGCAGTACCATTTAAAACATTGGCACCTATAGGGCTAGATTGCAGCCCCTATTATGTGCAGATATTCTGATGCCTGCAGAGCTGTAAGCTGTTCTTCCGGGTGAAAGAAAGCTTGAAGACTGCATACGTTGTGGGTCACTGCCAAAGAGATACGGTTGGAGAAGAAATTACTGGACATAAAGCACAGTGAGGCATGCTCCACCCAGGCCACAAGGAGGTACAATTAATTTGAGCCACCTTCTGTTAATGCAGCAAAAACACCTATTTCCACTGAAAGAAAGACTGTGGGCTTTTTTTTTCTGTTGTGGTTGAAGGGCACACGAGATCATAATAAATTGTTTCCAAAAGCTGTTACGTCGCAGTCTGACATGACATGAGCCAATATGGTCAGCTGATGCTGTAAGATCTACAGAAAACACATGCCAGCAGATTCTGAACATGCTATAGGAGAGGGTATGCCCTTGAAATGATGAGATTTGTTCACTTTCCAGATGACTTCAAGTATGTGAAAACAATCATAAATGTTAACAAAGCTGTTATGAAGCAGCGACTGCAATTAATCTGTGGAACTGGGCAGAACAGTTGAATGCAGAATTTGTTCAAAGTGTGCTATAGCGTCATACAGATGGGATATGAATGAGCTGACGAAACATTTTTCTTGCGTAAGAACAAATACACCTGTAGGGTCTCAAAATGGAAAAGCAGAGCTTCGATTTTCGCAGGAGAGAGGCATCTTTTATTTTCATTTTTTTTGCTTCCTAGGTGGCCTCAACTGACGAACAAGCTACAGCACATTATGGTGACAATTTTTTCATTTTTTAAATAAAAATAAAAATGTATATTTTCAATATGTTGCAGGAGGGGACTAGTTATACAAATAAGGGAATATTTCTTTTAGACGACCTATATGTGAATATACTATCTAAAAAAAGTAATTTTTTGCAAGTGCTTGATATTCTCGAACGCATGGTTAAACAATGAATGTAGATCAGCTTGGCATTTTTATGCGAAGTTAATCACAAGCAATCAGTTACAAGCATAAATAATCTGGGGCTCCTTCAAGAATGCTAATTTGTCAGAAATTTATTGTAAACTTGACCCCAAATGTGCTCCGTTCTTGAGTTCTCACCACATCACCAGATTTATTCTCGTTCTACATACGCTTTGGGATGGCAGACCCGTGCTTCCCCTCTAACACCAGGCAAGGAAAGCGCACAAATGATGTCTATGTAGATGTCAGAAGGAAGCTCGTAAGGGACAACTTCATATTTCGGCACCGTTTAATGCGCCCCATTGTTCAAGAAAACAAAATTATGATTTACATTCGATATATGCATCGTCTAAAAAATGAGCAAAATTTTTTTCAGTGATATTTAAGAGAGTCAAGGTACATCTCTGGCTGGTTTTGGCTGGAATAGCCCAGGTTGACAGTTACACAAGCTTAGGTATGTCAGCATTGAAACTATAAAGGAAGAAAGGCAATTTAGAACGCCTCACTCACTTACTACTTTTCATAGCTTACACCTTGACAGGTGTTTTTTATCCTAAATGGTTTCATTGCCAAAATCAACGAGAATGACCGTCATCACATTAACAAGTTTCAATTGTATACCAAGTAATAAAAACAGGTGCTTACTTTTTCTGCAAGCAAGTTGTGAATTACATCGTTGAGTTCCAGGCTTCAGTGAAAAATCACTGCTAGTGACGTCACTGCTGAGTGAGTACGTCACTGCAAGTGACGTAACATGTGATGCCAGTGTCTTTTACCCCATCCCATGTTATTCCATGAGGAGTTAGCATCAGAATCCATGAGCTTGCATGATGCACTTATGAAGGGTTATTTCATGTGTGCCGATAAACATACCGTAGTGCTAATTTAAAATGTAGTTTGTAGCTGTGGAGCGCGCTCATATTCAGCACTTACCAGCACATACCAGCACATACCAGCAGTTGACGACAGCTTAAGTGACCCAATGATTTTACAAATGCCTGTCACATAAAAGTGTACAATATTTGTATATGTTTTGCTATACAGGGTATCTTTTTTTAGGCGATATAAATTTTCATTAAAAAAAACTAGAAGGGCTATAGACATGCTGTTTTCACTTCTATCATCCCTGGGCCGGCGGACGTTCTTGGCCAAATGTTGCTCGACCGTCAGATGACTAATGACCTAAGAATCGTTAATTAACTTTCTAATTATAAAAGATACGAAGTTGTCACAATGAGAACATCTGTTGCTTTCGGTGACCTGATATCGTAGCCGTTTTCAGAACAAAAATCCTTTCGGTAGATCGTTCGCAAAACATTCGTGAAGGAACACCATTTTTTTCTTTATTTTGTTCTTCGGAGACCCGTCTTTTCTTTGCCCCCAATGTGAGAGGGTGAAAGAGCACACCGTCGCCTCTTGGGCCCTGGAAAAAGATTAAGAGACAATGCAACACAAGATAAGGGCAGTTCCAATAGCGTCATCCGATACATGTGTTTTTGTTTTGTTTCCGCAAGTTAAAGCTCATCTTCGATGCATGAGGCGGCACTGTGTCGGCATCTTCGACGCGTGAGGGTCCTTCACCATCTCACATTGGGGTGAAGGAAAGACGCGTCTCCGGCAAATACACTGCAAATTGCTCATCACGCAATGTGCCAAATGTATGATGACGCGAGCTCGGATATACTCACTTGACTTGATTGCAGTTTTGTACCATTTATTTATTTATTTATTTATTCATACATGGCTGCTTTTCAGCTCCAGAACAGTACGTAAAAAAATCTGCTGTGTCCAGTATCCTGCAAAACGGAAAAGTACTGATATATGTCGGTTCATTATAACAAGCGTTTTTGGCACTCACTAGGTTAGCATAATCAGAAAAACTGCGAAAACGGCACAACAGCAGCCTTACCAAGAAGAACGCCGCGGCCGCTACTGTTGTTCCAGCTCCGATTGACCTTTCACACTTTACAATTGGTGTAGTCACAACTAAAAAGCTTTGACAACGTTCAGCTATGATAACAGTAACGTGAACACTAACCGTAGAAACGTCTGGAGGCGCCAGCTCCTCTGATCCTTGGTCAGCGTCGCTACTCGAGGCACTACGGTTAGACGCCTTAGCAAGACGCGATCTTCAGCGCCCCATGGGGCCTACATGAAAATGCCAAGCACATAAAATTTACGTTGTTAAATGATTACACTACAATATGCACCTCCTCATACGTACCGCGGTCGAGAAGCTCAGCGACGGCCAGTGGTCCGTTCTCTCTTCAATTGACGCTGATGCACTTCCCATACAGTCTGTCGATGGCGTTTGTTTCTGTCATTAGCAGGAAACCAACGTCAACGTCGGTTATGGCACATACTGTAAGCATACACTGGCCAGAAAGAAATAATCATAGATATCTATATGTATGTACAGCGTAGTATAAGTCTGATGACTCACTGTGTCTAGACAAGGCGTACGCCTGACTGTGCGGTGGCTGCACTCACGGACCACAGGGAGTTTTACGTTTTGTTGGCCACCTCCCATCTTATATTTTCCCAGAGAAGATGACACTTGTGTTCCATGCAGGTCGCGACATATAACCCCTTCATCTTCACGATACGTTCGGAATCTTCTTATCCTGTTTCTTTTCAAGTGCCTCCTATGTCTCTAAAATGAACCACCTAATTAATAGTAATCACAACATCACGGTCATCACTCATACCTGCGAAGATCAGGAGCAACATTACGTGCAGATCGGTTCGAAATGTGTTGGGTGCAGCAGGGACGCAAGCAAAGAATCTATGCCGGTACCGCTTTGGATGGTTTTTAGTGTCCTTCCCTAACATGTTGTTGATACCGACTCTGAAAAACTCGGGGCCTCATGGATACTTCTGCAAGTCAAGTGAGTGGTAGGTAAGTGGAAGGCATGCAGGTCTGCTTCGCTTGCTTGGTGCGACAACGATTCAAGAAGGACGAATACTGTGTTTTTCTGCTACTCACTCGATGACAGGTAAGTCAGTTCCTATTCCATTTTGCCGCTTAGCATAACATAGCGCCGCACCTGTAGCATATACGCAGCATTTTGGCAGGTAGAATTTTTGGTTTTCACGTTTCTCATCCCCATCTTGTTCAGGTATAAGCACTCAACTCATATCTGCTTGAGAATAGCACCTGCATGGATACAGTAGAATGGATAAGACACTCAGAGTGGTTGGAGCATCATCTCTCGGCATAGCAGCTTCACAGTTTCCTTTGTGACGGGTCAACCAAGCGCCTACACAAGCAGCAAAGCGATATGGACATGTTTTCTGTCATGCCGGATCTCTGAATGTGTGAGCCTGTGCAGCCAATATGCTGTTGTTCTACTGTGAAATCTTCCACGTGAGACATCAGCTATCAGTGAGTGCAAAGTTGCTTCGGCATTTTATTCGAACTTCAGAAACAAGGTTCATATCATGTTCGTGTTTCGCACAGCTACAGCAGACTTGTGTATTGTGTATTTGTGTAGTATTTGTGCTTTTGAAAGACCTATCCAAGCACTTTGTGCAAGAGAAACAGCGAACGCTTCCGCATTTTATTTATTTCACTCGACGCGAACGGAGATCCACAACCACCCAGAACTGCCCAGAACCGCCAAAGCGGGGGAGAGGGAGAGAACAGATGGGAAAGAGAAAGCCTCGCCAGCGTCACAGGTCACCCAGGGAGACAAAAACAAAAAAGCAAAGCAAACAGCTACTCAACCGACGTCCAACGATTGGCCCAACGGTTGTGGTCACGTGAGTTTTTCCCAACAATAGAGTTATACTACACGTTCATTCCTCTGGTGGCGCCTTCATGGTTCTGCATTGCATCAGCGTCTGCAGTTACCTTTCCCTTTTCTTTGTTTTTTCGTTTTCTTTTTTCTAATTATTTAACTTGGTTTTCGTCATATTTGTGGTGTATTTTTGACGTTTCGCTCACCACACCGTTTTGCTCACCACAGACATTTTATAGCCTCAGCTGCTTTATTATAAATTTGACATTTTAACAACGGTCGCTGCTCTTTGTGGTAAAATTCACGACGTGTAATGCAGCACGTAAGGAACTGATGGAATTCAGGACGTCCTGCATTGAACCCAATGATTTCCCGCATCACGGACACAATAAAAATAGTACGTATATCACTCATTAAAAAAGTTAATGTAAAAATTCCCTAAGGTGTTGATCATAATGTGATGTCAAAATACATTAGAACTTGCGTTTCTGTTGTATTTTTTATGATTCATTAAGAACTCATCAAAGGCTCATCAGAAGCTCCAAAACCATTTCTGTAGGTAACGACGACGAAGCTGCTTTCAAGAGGTGGCTGTGAGTAGTGAGTACTAGTACTCACAGCCACCTCTTGGAAGCAGTTACTGAATGTCTGACTCATGGCACTGAACCTGAGGCACAACCTGAGGCAACCTGATGCACAATGAGGCATGCTCCGTCTAGGGCACCAAGAGGCATTATTACTTTGAGCCTGTATCTCATAATCAGGTACATGCAGTAAAAACGTCTATTTCCAGAGAAACAAAGACTGCGTCTACAGCTATGCTTTTTCATTTTTTATTTTCTGTTGTGGGAGAAATGCGCGCGTGATCATAACAAATGGTTTCGAGGGACTTCTGGTGGTGGTGGTGGTACTGCTGAAAAAGGTCGCCGTTGTTGACGTCACAGAGATACGCAACGTCACGTCTAACACTCTGGGGGAATAGGAAGGGAGTTGCCTCAGGACAGAAGCCGCCGATATTTCGAACAGAGACTGTTCTTCTTCTGGGCACGGTCCTCGTCATTGGCATGGTATTTAAAGGGTTAGGTGTGACGTGTTTAAAGGTTCATGCGAATTGTGGGTCAACAGCCCGGAGGGAAGAAAGGTTCCGTACGGGCTTCTACGGCCGGAGTGAATGGCTGCTTTCTTAGAGTGTGGAGGGGATTATGTGAACGTAGTGATCTAGGCTACAGACCGGTTACAGAAAAATGGAAGGTTCACGAACACGTGGATGAAACGGGACAATAGGCAAGAATTGGCAAGCATAGCCAAAGATAAGGAGGTTAGTGGTTACGTGGGGAAAATTCCAGAACGAGCAAAGTTTTTTTTTTAATACAAAGTTGTGGCATGCAATAAAGAAAGTAGAAAGCAGTGGCCATGCAGAACATAACAGATGATAATGGAGGTAGAAGAAAAAAGCGTATTTTATTTGTGAAGTGTTTCTAGGGTGCCCTGTGATTTGTTGATACCGGACGGGTGGAGAGCGTTGAACTTGTATATGAGATAAGACTCCCTATCACGTCTGTCACGTGTGGATCTAAACCCGGTTTCTAGAATATGTAGTTTAATGTTGTCGAAATTGTGACCAGGAACGTTGAAGTGTTCGGCGACTGCTTTGGGGAGTTTGTTGGACGTGTCGGTTCTGTGTCCGGTAAGGCGGTTGTTCATTTGTTGGCCGGTTTCACCAATGTATTGCATAGACCAGTCGCCGCATTCAATGCAGTATATGACATTGGAGCTTGTGCATGTGAATGCGTGGTTAACGGGGTGGGTGTACTTGCTCGCAGTGCTTTTGATGGAGTTAGCGTGTTGAACGTGCTTGCATGTTTTGCAGCGCGGGAGGTTTCAGGGTCGTGTTCCCGTGTACGGGGTGCTCGTTTTGCTGATTTTGGCATTGACCAAGGAGTCTGCCAGGTTTTTTGCGCGTCGGTATGTGACCTGTATGAGATTTGTGAATATATTGCTAAGTCAGTCACTGCTTTGGAGGAGGGAGTAGTAGGTACTGGACTCTCATAGTGCACAACGCCCAACTGGCCTGAACACGATTTAATTAGCAATTAGAGCTAATTGGGACCCCCCACATTAATCAGCATCATCCAATGAGTCATCACACTAATTGGGGAACGTCTATCTCGTGTCCAGACCACCCTGAGCGTTGTGCACTACGAGAGTCCATAAAAAAGAAAAAAATAGATAGAAATAGAGTGGAGAGAAGGAGTTTAATTGAAGATCAACGGCGCCATCTTGAAGAAAGCGGTCCGGAAAGGCCGCTGACCGTCGCTGGGCGACGGAGCACAGAGGCAGGTTGCAAAGCATCGCAGCTATGACCACCAGTTCCGGACATCCTGTGACGTCAGCTGTGACGTGATCACGGCATGTCTGGGCAAGTTAGGACAGCTCTGGGCATGCAAGGAGAAAAACACTCGTAATACAGAGGCTGGAAAAGCAAGAGTATGCAAACCATCAATAGCTAACAACAAAAAAAATTAGTTACACAACAAATGAGCCCACCAGAACAGGAGCGCAGAACCATGCGACTGCTCCATCCGAGAGGCAGGCAGAAACTGACTCGTAATGGTTTTTGTCCTGTATAAACCCCGCAGCTGCACCCCCTAGCGGTTACTTTCTCAACTAATCTCACAACAAAATTATTAAGAATCACGCCAGCACTACTCCCGGTCCCAAGGCAGAAGATGATAGAAAATGGCGGGAATGCCCGGACAACAGCAACCAGCACCCGACGTGCACGGGCACGAAAATCGCAAACAAAGCGGGAACAAAGTTGGCGAAAGCATTAGTTACACAACAAATCACCTCACCACAGTAGGAGCGCAGACCGATGCGACTGCTCTCGTCGACAGCCAGGGATCAAGTGACGACGGAGCGAACGACCGCACGTCTTCTCCCAACGAGAGCCAGAGGTGGACTGACGTAAGCGCCACTCTACGGGTGCTACGCATGCGCGCGCTCGTAGCGCCCTCTGCGCGCTCCTACTGCCACCTGCGAGAGGCTAAGAGAGAAGAGCATTCCTGCGCCCCCTGCTGGCCGTTCTCATTGGTCGTGAGGCTAAGTGAGAAGAGCATTCCTGCGCCCCCTGCTTGCAGTTCTCATTGGTCCAGACATCATCCTATTGTCTCAGGGCTACACTGTTCTTTTCCACTAATGCTCCTTTGGTCAATCTGCAGTGAAGCCACGGTATGACGTCATCATGCACCTGCGTGGCTCAAGGACGCGTGCGCTCTAGACAGGGGACCTATTATTTATTGAATCACTATCCCAAGATTATTTCCTTTATTCTTCTATAACGATTGCATAGGAAACTATTGCAGAAGAGCACCATGCATGAAAACTGATCGTAGGAATTCCAAAGTCTTACTAAATGAGACTTGCAAAAGAACAAAATATCCTAACATGTAACTCCATCAACGGCTAATAAGAGGACTAGGCACTCAACAAATCAACGCGTGCAGAACTCAGGGCAGCACTATCGTCAAGACGACAATGTTCCTTGTCAAAAAAGAACAAAATACAAAGCGTTAACACGGGAAAGCATGCATATCGGAGCATGTCAGGACACGTCAGGACAAATTCGCACGACTGTTGGGCAACAGAGGAAAACGAACACTTGAACAGAGTGAAAAGACACACACCATCATTTTTCCCGTTCACAGCATTCCCTCATTGTAAATCCGCTCGTCACAAAATCCACCTGCATCGTCGAACACCATTCACCAGTGACGAACCACAGATCCGCACCCCATCAGAGGCAGACAGAACCCCACCTAAGCTACGCTCTTCAACTGACGATCAACGCAATTGCCAGGATCATAATTACCGTGTCTACACCCGCCAGTGTCCAAGAGAGAAGTGAATCCTTGCGCCCCCTGCAGGCCAGTCTCATTGGTCGTGACGGCATCCTATTGTCTCAGGGCTACCCTGTTTTTTTCCACTAATGCTCCTCTAGACAAGGTCAACCTGCAGTGAAGCCAGGGTATGACGTCATCTTGCATGTGCGTGGCTCAAGAACGCGTACGCTCTAGACATGGGACCTGTTATTTATTGAATCACTATCCCAAGATTATTTCCTTTATTCTTCTATAACGATTGCATAGGGAACTATTGCAGAAGAGCACCATAGAAAAGAGGAGATTATAGCATTTCATTCCCAAAGTCTTACTGTACAGGGAAAAAATGGTGCAGCAAGACATGTTCATCCCACCCGAGAGCCAGGTAGATAATTGAATAATGATGCTTTGTTCCTCCTGAATAAAGTCACACACCTGTCCCCCTCGCGGTTACTCTCTGAACTAAATGAATCGCAAAAGTATTAAGAATAGCACTATTCCCATTCAAGGCAGCACTATCGTCAAGAATATTCCTTGTACAAAAAGAAAAAAACTACATGTAGAAGGAAAGCATGTCAGAACAAGCCCAGGCATGGTCAGCGCATGTTTGTCAGACAACAAGGGGGAAAAGCGAAAAGAAACAAAGAAGGAAACCAGCATCAAACTATTTCAAAGCACACGCACTCCTCTTGTTCAAAAACAGTGCTCATCATAAATCTGTCCAGGGGAATACACACCATTTTGCTACACTTTTTTCAGTAACAGTCAACGCATCGCTAGAGACTGCGTGACATCATCACATCCTGTCTGAAGAAGACACCGGCAAAGACTCCTATTAATTATTGAATCGCAAGATTATTTCCTTTGTCCTACTCTGAATGACATTGATTCTCTCATTAAAATTCAACAAAAAAGCACCCTGCATATTAACTATTTTCACCCCAAAGGCTCATCATGGTCATTAGAATTACAGTAAACTACCACTGCTCCTTAAAATAATAAGTGAGACCACTCAACGTCACCTCCAGGCTTATGTAATACATGACCCTTTCTATGCTCATACATTCGTTGTCTGAGGCTACACTTGCGAGCAAAAACGCGCGGAAGCCGGGTGGGCAAAGTTCCATTCGCGCATTGCGAGCATAAAGGCGGGAAAGCCTGGGAGCAAAGTTCTATTCGCGCACTCCAAAGCACAAGACAGAACGCCTTTACGGGAACATGATGGCATTCCTATACTATATTAATGATTATTGCATTGCAGTTTCGAAAAGCTTCTACAAAACTATAATTTTAGGAGCCCATTAAAATTCAACTTTCTATGGAAACTATAATTGCCCTATTACTTGGATCGCTACTAATGAAGCGCTCCAATTTTTTCTCTCTTCCCTTTTCAGCCTTGTCATGCAGTGAAGCCGACTCATATCCAAAATAGTTAATTTACACTGAGGGTGCCGTGCTTCAGGAATTCCTATCCTGCGTTCAGATGCAAGCATTTCTTCACGGATACCTTTAACAGCTGACTTCCTCAACATACCGAGCTCCTAACAACATCTAACAAACAATCAGAGAAACCCACTTCTCAGCTGCACCATGCGACTTTCTTCTGCGTAAAATCGGTGATTTGAGGAAGAGAGCAGCGAAAAATTGCGCGCACTTGTGCTTGACTTAAAAAACCTGAAGCATATGCTAATAAACTAAGAAAAGACACTCAGGTCTGGTATGTGATAGTGCCACATACGCAGACGCATTGCCCTTGCGTAAAGAAAGCACAGGACAGGGATACACAAATTTCCTTAGGTGAGCAGGGAAAAGGCTTAAGACCTCAGGTCACCACACATCGCCACGCGGCTAGCACAACATGACACCAACAAGATACTAGCAGCGGGAAGAACTGCAACACTGCTAAACAAGTCCAGACATGCCACGATGACGTCACAAATCAGGAGAAAAAAAGCACACGCATGCACACACAGAGGACAACGCATTAAACACGCGGAGCGCTCAGGAATAATCGTAGCGTTACCGCACATCGCTACGAAGCTCAACGTCTAACACAAGACGACAACAACAACAAGATATTAACGAAGGGTAAAATTGCAACACTGATCAAGTCCAGACATGGGACATCGCATACAAAACACTGCTCATCGGGGAAAAGGCCTAAGCCCGCGGCGGATCATCATAGAGCATACACAACTTCATTTTTCTACTTCGCGTAAACTAAACGCAGTCTGCTTGGAAAACGACGTACAAATTTTCTTAAGGAGCAGAGAAATATAGAAATTTCTACTCCGTGCTCAGATACCAGCATTTCTGCTCAAAAACCTGCAAAATTAAGCACTGCTTACTTCGTCAAGATATCGAACACCCAACAAAATCAAACAAACAACCCCACTTCCACTGGTAGAACACTATTCAGCTTTTACGCAGGAGGCTTTCTTCTACATAAAAGTAGAGAAAATAAGAAAAAGAGCAGCGAAATATTACACGCACTTTTGCTTGACTTAAAAAACCTGAAGCATATGCCAATAAACCAAGAAAAAGACACTCATGTCTGGTATATGATAGTGCCACATACACAGACGCATTACCCTTGCGTAAAGAAAGCACAGGACAGGGATACACAAATTTCCTTCAGTGAGCAGGGAAAAGGCTTAAGCCGTACCGCCTAGGAATAATCGGAGAATCACCGCTTATCGCTACGCGGCTAGCACGACATGACAACAACAAGATATCAGCGAAGGGTAAAAATTGCAGCAAGAAAGACACTACTGAACAAGTCTAGACATGCGACATCGAATGCCAAAACACTGGGGATCGGGGAAAAGGGTTAAGCCTGCGGCGGATCATCATAGAGCATACATAAGTTAATTTCGCGTAAACTAAACGCGGTCTGCTTGGAAAACGACGTACAAAGTTTCTTAGGGAGCAGAGAAATATAGCAATTTCTACTCCGTGCTCAGATACCAGCATTTCTGCTCAAAACCCTGCAAAATTAAGCACTGCTTACTTCATCATGATATCGAACACCCAACAAAATCAAACAAACAACCCCACTTCCACTGATAGAACATTATTCAGCTTTTACGCAGGAGGCTTTCTTCTACATAAAAGTAGAGAAAATAAGAAAAGAGCAGCGCAAATTACACGCACTTTTGCTCGAATAGCAATAAGAGAAAAAAATAAAATAAAATATCGACACACACGCTAATAAACTGTGACAAAGACACCCATTTCTGCTATCAGATAATTATTGCATAATGCTAAATACTCGTTTGCATTGTCCCTGCGTGAAGAAAGCACAGGGCAGGGGTACACAATTTATCTTAAGCGAGCAGGGAAAGTCACTTCTACTCGAACAGCTTAATACCATAAAGTCTGAATTTTTGCAAAGCAAATAAAGCTTGAACAGCGCTACGAACGTGACAGACACATACTAACAAACAAACAAACAAACATACAAACAAACAAACAAACAAACAAACAAACAAACACTTCTATTCATTTCTATTGATAAAGGCGTAAACCACACTACAAGAACAAAGCACGCGGCTTCAGGAAAGCGTATCAAATGCATCGCAACAGGACCGGCTCTCATAAAATAGCCTGCCCAAAACGAAGACTTCACCAGGTTCGCGAGGTAATTCCATTAAAAACGCTCTCGGTCTATCCTACAGATAGCAATGCAAGCGCTGCTTCCCTTATTTTTTAAGCCACTATTCCACGCAATGGTACATAAATGTATCACTCGTGTCACATGAAAAAGCACACACAAAGAACTTACTTGTCAAGTGGGATCCCTGGTTCACACATACACAGACACACACTCACATTTTCACAATCACAAACACAAAGTCCACCACAACCACATAAATCCATATTATTCCTCAGGTCAATAATTATCCTACCATCGTCAAAAGATGGCTCACTCTTGTATGCGATCGCAAAGCGATAGGTCCTCGTTCCGGATGTAATAGGATATCGCCACTCGGCCGACGCGAACCAAAAAAGAAAGAAAGGAATGATCATGCATCTGATCTTGCATCTGAATGATCTTGCATCTGAACGCAGGATAGGAATTCCTGAAGCACGGCACCCTCAGTGTAAATTAACTATTTTGGATATGAGTCGGCTTCACTGCATGACAAGGCTGAAAAGGGAAGAGAGAAAAAATTGGAGCGCTTCATTAGTAGCGATCCAAGTAATAGGGCAATTATAGTTTCCATAGAAAGTTGAATTTTAATGGGCTCCTAAAATTATAGTTTTGTAGAAGCTTTTCGAAACTGCAATGCAATAATCATTAATATAGTATAGGAATGCCATCATGTTCCCGTAAAGGCGTTCTGTCTTGTGCTTTGGAGTGCGCGAATAGAACTTTGCTACCAGGCTTTCCCGCCTTTATGCTCGCAATGCGCGAATGGAACTTTGCCCACCCGGCTTCCGCGCGTTTTTGCTCGCAAGTGTAGCCTCAGACAACGAATGTATGAGCATAGAAAGGGCCATGTATTACATAAGCCTGGAGGTGATGTTGAGTGGTCTCACTTATTATTTTAAGGAGCAGTGGTAGTTTACTGTAATTCTAATGACCATGATGAGCCTTTGGGGTGAAAATAGTTAATATGCAGGGTGCTTTTTTGTTGAATTTTAATGAGAGAATCAATGTCATTCAGAGTAGGACAAAGGAAATAATCTTGCGATTCAATAATTAATAGGAGTCTTTGCCGGTGTCTTCTTCAGACAGGATGTGATGATGTCACGCAGTCTCTAGCAATGCGTTGACTGTTACTGAAAAAAGTGTAGCAAAATGGTGTGTATTCCCCTGGACAGATTTATGATGAGCACTGTTTTTGAACAAGAGGAGTGCGTGTGCTTTGAAATAGTTTGATGCTGGTTTCCTTCTTTGTTTCTTTTCGCTTTTCCCCCTTGTTGTCTGACAAACATGCGCTGACCATGCCTGGGCTTGTTCTGACATGCTTTCCTTCTACATGTGGTTTTTTTCTTTTTGTACAAGGAATATTCTTGACGATAGTGCTGCCTTGAATGGGAATAGTGCTATTCTTAATACTTTTGCGATTCATTTAGTTCAGAGAGTAACCGCGAGGGGGACAGGTGTGTGACTTTATTCAGGAGGAACAAAGCATCATTATTCAATTATCTACCTGGCTCTCGGGTGGGATGAACATGTCTTGCTGCACCATTTTTTCCCTGTACAGTAAGACTTTGGGAATGAAATGCTATAATCTCCTCTTTTCTATGGTGCTCTTCTGCAATAGTTCCCTATGCAATCGTTATAGAAGAATAAAGGAAATAATCTTGGGATAGTGATTCAATAAATAACAGGTCCCATGTCTAGAGCGTACGCGTTCTTGAGCCACGCACATGCAAGATGACGTCATACCCTGGCTTCACTGCAGGTTGACCTTGTCTAGAGGAGCATTAGTGGAAAAAAACAGGGTAGCCCTGAGACAATAGGATGCCGTCACGACCAATGAGACTGGCCTGCAGGGGGCGCAAGGATTCACTTCTCTCTTGGACACTGGCGGGTGTAGACACGGTAATTATGATCCTGGCAATTGCGTTGATCGTCAGTTGAAGAGCGTAGCTTAGGTGGGGTTCTGTCTGCCTCTGATGGGGTGCGGATCTGTGGTTGGTCACTGGTGAATGGCGTTCGACGATGCAGGTGGATTTTGTGACGAGCGGATTTACAATGAGGGAATGCTGTGAACGGGAAAAATGATGGTGTGTGTCTTTTCACTCTGTTCAAGTGTTCGTTTTCCTCTGTTGCCCAACAGTCGTGCGAATTTGTCCTGATGTGTCCTGACATGCTCCGATATGCATGCTTTCCCGTGTTAACGCTTTGTATTTTGTTCTTTTTTGACAAGGAACATTGTCGTCTTGACGATAGTGCTGCCCTGAGTTCTGCGCGCGTTGATTTGTTGAGTGCCTAGTCCTCTTATTAGCCGTTGATGGAGTTACATGTTAGGATATTTTGTTCTTTTGCAAGTCTCATTTAGTAAGACTTTGGAATTCCTACGATCAGTTTTCATGCATGGTGCTCTTCTGCAATAGTTTCCTATGCAATCGTTATAGAAGAATAAAGGAAATAATCTTGGGATAGTGATTCAATAAATAATAGGTCCCCTGTCTAGAGCGCACGCGTCCTTGAGCCACGCAGGTGCATGATGACGTCATACCGTGGCTTCACTGCAGATTGACCAAAGGAGCATTAGTGGAAAAGAACAGTGTAGCCCTGAGACAATAGGATGATGTCTGGACCAATGAGAACTGCCAGCAGGGGGCGCAGGAATACTCTTCTCACTTAGCCTCACGACCAATGAGAATGGCCAGCAGGGGGCGCAGGAATGCTCTTCTCTCTTAGCCTCTCGCAGGTGGCGGTAGGAGCGCGCAGAGGGCGCTACGAGCGCGCGCATGCGTAGCACCCGTAGAGTGGCGCTTACGTCAGTCCACCTCTGGCTCTCGTTGGGAGAACACGTGCGGTCGTTCGCTCCGTCGTCACTTGATCCCTGGCTGTCGACGAGAGCAGTCGCATCGGTCTGCGCTCCTACTGTGGTGAGGTGATTTGTTGTGTAACTAATGCTTTCGCCAACTTTGTTCCCGCTTTGTTTGCGATTTTCGTGCCCGTGCACGTCGGGTGCTGGTTGCTGTTGTCCGGGCATTCCCGCCATTTTCTATCATCTTCTGCCTTGGGACCGGGAGTAGTGCTGGCGTGATTCTTAATAATTTTGTTGTGAGATTAGTTGAGAAAGTAACCGCTAGGGGGTGCAGCTGCGGGGTTTATACAGGACAAAAACCATTACGAGTCAGTTTCTGCCTGCCTCTCGGATGGAGCAGTCGCATGGTTCTGTGCTCCTGTTCTGGTGGGCTCATTTGTTGTGTAACTAATTTTTTTTGTTGTTAGCTATTGATGGTTTGCATACTCTTGCTTTTCCAGCCTCTGTATTACGAGTGTTTTTCTCCTTGCATGCCCAGAGCTGTCCTAACTTGCCCAGACATGCCGTGATGACGTCACAGCTGACGTCACAGGATGTCCGGAACTGGTGGTCATAGCTGCGATGCTTTGCAACCTGCCTCTGTGCTCCGTCGCCCAGCGACGGTCAGCGGCCTTTCCGGACCGCTTTCTTCAAGATGGCGCCGTTGATCTTCAATTAAACTCCTTCTCTCCACTCTATTTCTATCTATTTTTTTCTTTTTTATGGACTCTCGTAGTGCACAACGCTCAGGGTGGTCTGGACACGAGATAGATGTTCCCCAATTAGTGTGATGACTCACTGGATGATGCTGATTAATGTGGGGGTCCCAATTAGCTCTAATTGCTAATTAAATCGTGTTCAGGCCAGTTGGGCGTTGTGCACTATGAGAGTCCAGTACCTACTACTGGAGGGGCTCGTGCTTGTGTAGAATGGCTTTGATGTTTGGAAGTGCGTTGGAATATCTTGTGATGAAGCTTATTTGGCACGCGTCAGGATTTTTTCGGTTTTCCAGAACCTCGTCTCGATCGAGTGTGAGTGCCTTGCGACGGAATTCGGTTAGGAGGGAGTTTGGATAGTCCCTTTGGGCAAGTGTACTGGAGAGTTCGTCAAGCTTCTCAGAAAAAAAAAGCTTTGCTCGTTCTGGAATTTTCCCCACGTAACCACTAACCTCCTTATCTTTCGCTATGCTTGCCAGTTCTTGCCTGTTGTCCCGTTTCGTCCACGTGTTCGTGAACCTTCCATTTTTCTGTAACCGGTCTGTAGCCTAGATCACTACGTTCACATAATCCCCTCTACACTCTAACAAAGCAGCCATTCACTCCGGCCGCAGAAGCCCGTATGGAACCTTTCTTCCCTCCGGGCTGTTGACCCACAATTCGCATGAACCTTTAAACACGTCACACCTAACCCTTTAAATACCTTGCAAATGATGAGGACGGTGCCCAGAAGAAGAACAGTCTCTGTTCGAAATATCGGCGGCTTCTGTCCTGAGGCAACTCCCTTCCTACATCTCTACCGGTTCGCTGGATTTCTACCCATCTATACTCTGGGGGAATGTGCGTCCCGGGGACGACTTCTAAAGGAACTGTGCCGACATATGTCTGACAGCGTCTGAGAAAAACCCAGAAATTTGAGAGAGTGTTACGTCGCGTTCGGATGTGCTTCGAGCCAATAGCTATGGTCAGTTGGCGCAGTAAGATCCACATCAAGGAATGGGAGAAAAATATGGTAATGGTTCCGTGCAAGCGGATGCTGGAATGCACTGGCGAAGTTTTTTTCCCGTTTAAGAATAATACGCCAGCAGATTTTTAATATGTAATAGGAGATTATCTATTCGTGAAACAGTATGATTTGTCCACTTCCTAGACGACTTCAGGTATGTGAAAACAACAAGAAATGACAAGAAATCTGTTACGAATCAGCCACTGTGAGTGTGAAGTTGGTACAACTTCGCAGAACAGCAGAAGGCGACAATTCGTCCAAAAGGTGAAGATGGTACCTTACAGACGGGATGCAAGTGAGTTGACGAAGCTTTTCTCTCGCGTATGAACAAATCCATCTATAGATTTTCGAAATGGTAAAGGAGAGGATCTGTTTTCACAGGACGGTGACAAAGGTATGACTTTTTACTTCCTCAGACGACCTCAAATAACGAATGAGCGGCAACTCGTGCATGATGATGGAAAAAAAATATTTTTTTTTTCTCGCTTAAGGAAAAATACACCTGTACATTTTCAATATGTTATAGGAAAGGGTCTGTCCTACAAATGGCACGACTTCTTTTACTTCCCAGACGACCTCATATATGTGAAAATGCTATCTCAAAACTGACATTTTTGACGATTTGATTGATATTCTCGATTTTTTAGTTGAGCAATGAACACAGGTCAGCTTCGAATTTTTAGGTAAAGCGAACCACCATACAGTAGTTTACGAGTATAAACAATCTCGGGCTCAGGAGAGAAGGCTAACTTGCCAAAAAAAAATATCGTAAAGTTGGCTCAAAACGACCTCCGTTCTTGAGCTCAGTAGTATAGAAAGGAGTCCTATAGCCAAGAGTTTTCTCTAATCCAATTCCAATCCAATTCTAATCCAATTCCAATCCAATTCTAAGCCATAATCCAGTTATAATCCAACACAATCCAGTTCTAAGCCAACACAAGCCAAATCCAAAGCCATCTGATTGGCCGCCGTTAGCTCCGCCCACTTCACGTTGATTGGCCCCTGCTAAGCCTACTGATCTTTGATTGGCTGACCGTAGCTCCACTCCTTTATGCTAATTAATTGGCTTGGCTCCACCCAGTTCGTGCTGAATGGCCCGTGCTAAGCCTACTGATCATTGATTGGTTGACTGTAGCTCCGCCCCTTTATGCTAATTACTCGGCTCTTCACGCTGATTGGTGCATGCGTATCGCTGAACACGCCCCCGTTATGCTAATTAACCGGCTCCGCTGATTGGTCCATTGTAGGCCTACTGATCACTCTCCCACGCTTTCTAAGCCCTCTGATTGGCCGTCCCCACCGATTGGCCCGTTCTAAGCCCACCGATTGGCCCGCTGAATATGTTCAGCGGGTTCAGAGAGCCAGCGTGCTGAACAGCTTACATGCCGCCGCCTCCCGCTATTCACATAGCCACAGTTGGAAATGGGGAAAAACTTTTTTTTCAGGGTACACATCTCAAAACACACTCTACACGAGTAAAGTTGGCTTCCCCTGGTTGCACGCGGGCGTTAGGTCAAGCCCACCCCATGAGAACAAGCTTAGGATCGTTTAGGATGTGTGTGCTTTGCAGTTCAACCTAAAAACTGTTTCAATCAAGCAGAATGGAAAATGATGCAATGGAACGCGTTCATTCTTGAGAACGGATTTTGTGACAGAACATAAACAAAACAAAACATTTCAATGTGCAAAAAACTCATCGTGATGCTAATCAGGGAAGCCAGCACGCGTTCGAAATAAGCAAGAAGAAGCACATGATCGAGAAAACAACGATAGTTGATGTTGTGCAGAGAAGCTGGTTTGAGGGAAAACAGCTTGTATGATCAATAAACCCCATAGAGCTTGGGCCTGTTTTTATTTTAGACAGCGCGCATTCAACACGCGAAATTAAATAAATCGAGCAGAATGACAATAGCATAGTGGCGCTATGTGGTGAAGCTCAAGACGCACTGACACTCCAACGCTTATTAAACAATGCTATGCACGCACGTACTGAAGCTAAAAAAGAAAAAGGCAGACTCAACCCAAGCTGAGTATGAAGAAACACAATTTCACACTGCTCCCCTCAGAATACTCTGTTCAAACATAGCCAGTGTACACGACACAGCTCGCAGTCCTGGAAGCACTCTTAGAAATATAAGTCCAAGGCACAACGTCGCACTATGAACGAGTTCACCTCGGAAGAAATGCGCGCTCACCTTCGCAGACGGGCACATAGATTCACGAGCACCATGCTGCAATATCTGAAACATGCGGCGCGTGGACAGCTCACGCGACTTTAGCCAGCCCCTGTTTACGCAAGTTTTAGACTTCAACATAAGAAATTAACTAAATCAAGCACAAAGCACAGTGATGGTATGTCATGACTGACGCTCCAACGCTTATTAAACAATGCTATGCAGTGAAGCTTCGCACGTACTCAATGTTAAAAACGGACATTCAACCCAAAACTGAGTATGAAGAAACACAATTTCAGATTGCTCTCTCCCAGAACATCCCGTGCACCTCCGCGTTCCTTCTCTATACTGGAAGCAGCAATATTAAGATCGTCGCACTATGAAGAAGTTCATCTCATAAAAAAAGAAAGGGCTTACCTCATCACACCGGTATTACGCACGTAGACTCTTGTCGCATGGCGCGGTACAGCAGGGTAGGGAATGACGGCCGCGTGGACAGCTCACACGATTTCAGCCTGCCCGCGCACACCTCACAACATGCGCCGACACACCCAACATGTCGACTACTTACCGTGCCAGCCGCACGGAAAACTTGATAGCCGAAACACAGGCGCGTAACACACCCCTCCGGTTGGGACCATCTCTTTTATATCAGTGCTCGCTCGTTTCCGCAAGGTTGCAAGCCCGAGAAATTGGGTCACCTTGAAGATGTGTTGGAGCCATCTGTTTTATATCAAAAAGGCACTTCATGGCCAAACTCTGCGGCGGACCCTAGCGGAAAAAAATGTTGCATCAAGGTGATGTAAATAGGCCTTCTCCGAGAAACTGGGTCACCTCGTAAATCATGTTTTCCGAGGTCGCACGTATTAAAATCAGTGATCACACCACGCTATGCGAAGGAAAAAAAAATACCCCTATGAGCCCACTTGCTCATTGCCGAAACAAGCTTTCTCTAACCAAGAACAAAGGGTTCGCTTATGCAGTTTTCAAGAAGTTCCAAATGTCCTTCGCAGCTAACGGGCGCGCATCACGGGCCGTTCCTGCGTGATTGTGTAAACAAAATCGCACCACCCTCCAAGGGCGCATTTGAGTTCCGTCCATCGGTCGACTCTGGGTTAAGCGCACAACGAGGAAGATGAGGAAAGTTCTCATTTTCAGTTCATTCGGCAGTATTTCCTGTTTTTAGAGGGGGAAATTCTGTGTTGTGTGATGGAGAAGCTATATAGATAGGTGATAAGGAGAAGGATTATATAGCACGTACTCATCGACTAAACGAGTATAGTTTGTGGAGAGCGCCACGCTATTTTAAAGCCATTTTATATCATGTCCCAAACGTTCTGCGCGATCAAACGGAAGAAGAAAACCGTTTCACGCATCACCGTGCGTGCGCGTTTCAGCGTGCTCAAACAAGTTCTGGCTATTAGTAAAAGAAGTAGTTTTGGGTTCTGCATGGTGTTTCCAGCGCATCAGGCGATGTTCTACAACAACGTAAACTGTTCTGCGCGATCAAACAAGTCCCGCTCCCACGCGCGTACCATATCATAACTTGTTTCAGCGTGCTCAAACAAGTTCTGGCTATTAGTAAAAGGCTTCCAGCGCATCAGGCGATATTCTACAAGAACGTAAATTGTTCTGCGCGATCAAAACAAGTCCCGCTCCCACGCGCGTGCCATGTCATAACTTGTTTCAGCGTGCTCAAACAAGTTCTGGCTTTTGTGGTCGTATGATGGTACAGATTTGTAAGAAACACTGAAGAGATTCAAGGGCACACACAATGGAAATCGACAGCCGAATTAGAAAAGGTATTGCGATTTTATCCTCGCTGTCTAATCAAAAGCACTATTTTCAGCAGGGCGAACGGTCCTCGATGTTTTGACGGCGTTTTTCGGTTGGATTCCGGAAGATGCAGTACCGCGGGGTCTCTATGAAGCTTTCATCGGGAAACGATTCACCACCGTCGACAGCGTCGACGATGCTGTGGACGAGATCCTACGAGTATACCACGAAATTGAGCCAGAAAAAGGAGATGCGAACCTATTCATGATATCACGCAAAGTCCTAAAGAGATGCGGCTACAGAGACATTGCGGGCATAGATATTCTTCAAGCTCTTCATCTGCTGCACGTCTTAGTTTACCTCTGGAATGAATGATGTCGTATCATGTACGAACCGGATGGCTGTCCCCTAAAGATCGAGTGAAACTGCTGTGTAATCCTCACGTAAAATAAAGCTCTTTCTTCCGCACAAAAGATTTTTGCATGCATGAACAGACGGTTTCGAACGTCCAGCCTACCTCATTCGACGCATTTTTTTGAAATTGCCACGCGGGCGTTTGACATCGCGTATCTTTATAACCACACATGGAGTAACCCTAAAACAAAGTATGGGGAATAAGGTACTTTCGAAGCCTGATGTGCGAAAATACCCTCCCTCTATATCTGTAAATAGGCAACACGCTGTGCAATTCCAGCTCCCACCGCACACGATTTGGGATAGCACATCGACACAGCATGGTGTTTGATAGAAGAAGGGGTAAATCGATTTCTTGCCCTCTCTTCACAGAACTGACGAAAATTACATTTTCTGTAGGTCGCGTGGTCCTCGATGTTGTAACAACCTTCTTCCAATGGATACCTGAACAGGAAGTGCCGGAAGGAATATATGAAGCTTTCATCAACAAAAGATTCAGCGCAGATGACAGGATAGACAGCTCCGAGGACAAGATCTTACGCGTGTACTACGTAATCGAGCGAAAGCAAGGAGTCTCATTTCTATTCAAAATATCACGTAATCTCGATGAAGTCCTAAGGAGGTCGAGCTACGAAGACATTGTACCGGTAGATATTCTTCAAGCTCTCCTTCTGCTACGCATGCTGGTCTATCGGTGGAATCAATCTTGTTGTACGATTTACCAAGTGAGCGGTCGGTTTATATTTCCAAGGATTGAGTGACACAGCACAGGCAAATAAACGTTTCTTTTCATAAAAAATCTGTGGATGATCTCAATCTACGTAAACAATGAAGATTTCGCGCTGTCACTACATATCTCCTCAATGTGGGCAATACGCCGCGTAGTTCGCGAGGTGGATTTGTTTTACACCATAAAACTATAGTGGTTGCTTCATTCCCGCATTTATTTCGTGCGAAATTTATGTCACAAACAATAAAGATTATGAAAAAATTGTTTGTGGTAAACACCGTATTCACAACACTTTAGCGAGGACGTCTTCTAACGTGGAGACAACACGTTCATTTCCCTCGACGACGGTAATGTCCAAGCTCGTGTAGTTCTTTTTCCAGTAGTCGCGCACCACGGGGATGGAAAACCCGGCATTTATGATTGTCTCGTCGATGGGTTCTCCGTTTCTATATCGCTCCAACAGTTCCAACTTGTATCTCACAAACTGTCTTATTTTATGAGTACTCCGCACGGGAATAGCTCTCAAAATGTCACTAAAATCACTCTCTTCTCCGTGTCGATTTAAAAAGTTGTGTAGGCATTGTAAATCTGCCAGCATGCGTTTGCATACGAACTGATCCATCTCACACGACACACTGAGGCTTCGCAGTTTCGCGGTTGTCAAGTCGCTGCTCATCACTTTTCTCATGTCGGAGGATCATCCTTGAATCTCTTCAGTGTTTCTTACAAATCTGTACCATCATACGACCATAAAAGCCAGAACTTGTTTGAGCACGCTGAAACAAGTTATGATATGCTACGCGCGGGGGAGCGGGACTTGTTTGATTGCGCAGAACAGTTTACGTTGTTGTAGAACATCGCATGATGCGCTGGAAACACCATGCAGAAGCCGCCTGGGAACCCAAAACTACTTCTTTTACTAATAGCCAGAACTTGTTTGAGCACGCTGAAACGCGCACGCACCGTGATGCGTGAAACGGTTTTCTTCTTCCCTTTGATCGCGCAGAACGTTTGGGATATGATATAAAATGGCTTTAAAATAGCGTGGCGCTCTCCACAAACTATACTCGTTTAGTCGATGAGTACGTGCTATATAATCCGTCTCCTTATCACCTATCTATATAGCTTCTCCATCACACAACACAGAATTTTCCCCTCTAAAAACAGGAAATACTGCCGAATGAACTGAAAATGAGAACTTTCCTCATCTTCCTCGTTGTGAGCTTAACCCAGAGTCGACCGATGGACGGAACTCAAATGCGCCCATGGAGAGTGGTGCGATTTTGTTTACACAATCACGCAGGAACGGCCCGTGATGCGCGCCCGTTAGCTGCGAAGGACATTTGGAACTTCTTGGAAACTGCATAAGCGAACCCTTTGTTCTTGGTTAGAGAAAGCTTGTTTCGGCAATGAGCAGGTGGGCTCATAGGGATATTTTTTTTTCCTTCGCATAGCGTGGTGTGATCACTGGTTTTAATACGTGCGACCTCGGAAAACATGATTTACGAGGTGACCCAGTTTCTCGGAGAAGGCCTATTTACATCACCTTGACGCAACATGTTTTTCCGCTAGGGTCCGCCGCAGAGTTTGGCCATGAAGTGCGTTTTTGATATAAAACAGATGGCTCCAACACATCTTCAAGGTGACCCAATTTCTCGGGCTTGCAACCTTGCGGAAACGAGCGAGCACTGATATAAAAGAGATGGTCCCAACCGGAGGGGTGTGTTACGCGCCTGTGTTTCGGCTATCAAGTTTTCCGTGCGGCTGGCATGGTAAGTGGTCGACATGTTGGGTGTGTCGGCGCATGTTGTGAGGTGTGCGCGGGCAGGCTGAAATCGTGTGAGCTGTCCACGCGGCCATCATTCCCTACCCTGCTGTACCGCGCCACGCGACAAGAGTCTACGTGCGTAATACCGGTGTGATGAGGTAAGCCCTTTCTTTTTTTATGAGATGAACTTGTTCATAGTGCGACGATCTTAATATTGCTGCTTCCAGTATAGAGAAGGAACGCTGAGGTGCACGGGATGTTCTCGGAGAGAGCAATCTGAAATTGTGTTTCTTCATACTCAGTTTTGGGTTGAGTGTCCATTTTTAACATTGAGTACGTGCGAAGCTTCACTGCATAGCATTGTTTAATAAGCGTTGGAGCGTCAGTCACGACATAGCATCACTGTGCTTTGTGCTTGATTTAGTTAATTTCTTATGTTGAAGTCTAAAACTTGCGTAAACACGGGCTGGCTAAAGTCGCGTGAGCTGTCCACGCGCCGCATGTTTCAGATATTGCTGCATTGTGCTCGTGAATCTATGTGCCCGTCTGCGAAGGTGAGCGCATTTTTTCCGAGGTGAACTCGTTCATAGTGCGACGTTGTGCCTTGGACTTATATTTCTAAGAGTGCTTCCAGGACTGCGAGCTGTGTCGTGTGCACTGGCTATGTTTGAACAGAGTATTCTGAGGGGAGCAGTGTGAAATTGTGTTTCTTCATACTCAGCTTGGGTTGAGTCTGTCCTTTTTCTTTTTTAGCTTCAGTACGTGCGTGCATAGCATTGTTTAATAAGCGTTGGAGTGTCAGTGCGTCTTGAGCTTCACCACATAGCGCCACTATGCTATTGTCATTCTGCTCGATTTATTTAATTTCGCGTGTTGAATGCGCGCTGTCTAAAATAAAAACAGGCCCAAGCTCTATGGGGTTTATTGATCATACAAGCTGTTTTCCCTCAAACCAGCTTCTCTGCACAACATCAACTATCGTTGTTTTATCGATCATGTGCTTCTTCTTGCTTATTTCGAACTCGTGCTGGCTTCCCTGATTAGCATCACGATGAGTTTTTTGCACATTGAAATGTTTTGTTTTGTTTATGTTCTGTCACAAAATTCGTTCTCAAGAATGAACGCGCTCCATTGCATCATTTGCCATTCTGCTTGATTGAAACAGTTTTTAGGTTGAACTGCAAAGCACACACATCCTAAACGATCCTAAGCTTGTTCTCATGGGGTGGGCTTGACCTAACGCCCGCGTGCAACCAGGGGAAGCCAACTTTACTCGTGTAGAGTGTGTTTTGAGATGTGTACCCTGAAAAAAAAATTTTTCCCCCATTTCCAACTGTGGCTATGTGAATAGCGGGAGGCGGAGGCATGTAAGCTGTTCAGCACGCGGGCTCTCTAGAAGTATGAACCAGTTGGATAGAAATGAGTCACCAATGCAATGACAGCTGTCCATCTTTGCAAAGACAAGCGACGCCATCTCTTGTATGTGCAGGGCAGAGCATGTGAAAAAGTTTCATTGTGAACCAGTGAGCAGCCGCGGATGGGACGGGCTTGACCTAACGCCCGCGTGCAACCGGGGGAAGCCAACTTTACTCGTGTAGAGTGTGTTTTGAGATGTGTACCCTGAAAATGTTTTTTTTTTCATTTCCAACTGCGTCTATGTGAACAGCGGGAGGCGGCGGCATGTAAGCTGTTCAGAACGCTGGCTCTCTAGAAGTATGAACCAGTTGGATAGAAATGAGTCACCAATGCAATGGCAGCTGTCCATCTTTGCAAAGACAAGCGGCGCCATCTCTTGTATGTGCAGGGCAGAGCATGTGAAAAAGTTCCATTGTGAACCAGTGAGCAGCCGCGGATGGAGGCATGGGCCGATAGCAGTTGGAGCCTATTAGGGAGCCCTAGACATAAGTGACCAATGAGAGGCTTGTAGTCAGATGGGCCAATGAGCACTTGCAGTTAGATGAGCCATATGGTGTCTATCGAGGGAGCTGAGTGACCAATGAGCGCAAGAGATGACCGGGATCTCTCTGATGCAGCTGAACCTACCCACAGGCTGTTGTACCAAATAAAGGTTGAAATCAACAATTGTCGTGTGTCTTGTCTGAAGCTGCTGCATTGTGGTTTAGGAGCGACAGGCTAGCCAATCACTGTTCAGTAGGCTTAACGTGGACCAATCAGGGCCAGACACCGGTAGGCTTTGGTGTGAAGGGACAATCAGTAGGCTTAGCGTGGTTCGGCTTAGAAGTCAGTAGGCTTAGAATGGACCAATCAGCATGAAGTAGGCAGAGCTGGTGAAGAGTTGCGCCATCTGGTATCAGTGGACTTAGAACGATGGCCAATTGGCAGCGGCCAATCAGAGCGCTGGTAGAGTGATCAGTAGGCTTAGCGTGGACTGGCTTAGAAGTCAGTAGGCTTAAAATGGACCAATCAATGCGAAGTGGGTGGAGCCATTAAAGAGTTGCGCCACGAAGTAAGTAGCATCAGGGCCAGCCACAGCAGAACCAAGCCGTGCCTTATGACGCAGCTGGACCAATAGCATAATTTCTATTAAATGTGTAGGGAGCCTACTTCGGCGCCGTCAGAGCATGCGCGTTGTGAACCAATGGGTGGAGGCATGCGGTTAGCGCGGGCCAATAGCCGTTGGAGCCTACCAGCCCCCGCTACAGTTATCTTATGGTAAAAGTTCCACAGTTAAATTTATCTCGTCTAGAGATGAGTGTGAGTGACCATTGAGTGGCTTGCGGTTCAATGGATCAATAGCAGTGACCACTTGCTGTTAGATGGACCAATCGGAGTTGGAGCCTATGAGGGAGCGGTGACCGACTAGAACCAATAAGGAGCTGGGTGAGCGGCCACGTGCAGTCAGATGAACCAATAACAGTTGGAATCTACCGAGGGAGCTGAGTGAGCGTGAGAGATGTCCACATGGAATTATGGGCCAATGATCTCTCTGATGCAGCTGAACCTACCCACAGCTGGACCAGGAGGCTGTTGTACCAAATAAAGGTTGAAATCAACAATTGTCATGTGTCTTGTCTGAAGCTGCTTAGGAGCGACAGGTAAGCCAATCACCGTTCAGTAGGCTTAGCGTGGACCAATCAGCGCCAGCCATCGGTAGGCTTAGAATGGGCCAATCAGATTGAAGTGGGCGGAGCCAGTAAAGGGTTGCACCATCCGGTGTCAGTGGGCTTAGAACGGGCCAATCGGCAGGCTTACATTGGAAGGGTGATCAGTAGGCTTAGACGTCTGAATCAGACCAATCAGCATGAAGTGGGCGGAAAGTTGCACACCACAAGGTAAGTCTGAACATCTGAGATAAAGACGCAGTGGAGTCGCTGCCATCTGGCGGGCGCCGGTGAAGGCTATGTTCAGTAGGCCACCCGCTAGCCCGGGGCATGGGTAAGTTTGAACATCTGAGATAAAGCCGCAGTGGGGCCGCTGCCGTCTGGCGGGCGCTACTGAAGGCTATGTTCAGCGGGCCAATCGGTGGGCTTAGAACGGGCCAATCGGTGGGGACGGCCAATCAGAGGGCTTAGAAAGCGTGGGAGAGTGATCAGTAGGCCTACAATGGACCAATTAGCGGAGCCGGTTAATTAGCATAACGGGGGCGTGCTCAGCGATACGCATGCACCAATCAGCGTGAAGAGCCGAGTAATTAGCATAAAGGGGCGGAGCTACAGTCAACCAATCAATTATCAGTTGGCTTAGCACGGGCCATTCAGCACGAACTGGGTGGAGCCAAGCCAATTAATTAGCATAAAGGAGCGGAGCTACGGTCAGCCAATCAAAGATCAGTAGGCTTAGCAGGGGCCAATCAACGTGAAGTGGGCGGAGCTAATGGCGGCCAATCAGATGGCTTTGGATTTGGCTTGTGTTTGCTTAGAACTGGATTGTGTTGGATTATAACTGGATTATGGCTTAGAATTGGATTGGAATTGGATTAGAATTGGATTGGAATTAGATTAGAGAAAACTCTAGGCTATAGGACTCCTTTCTATACTACTGAGCTCTTATGACGTCACCGGATTTGTTCTCTTTCCATTTCATTTGTTCCATATGGTCTTTGGGAAGCTAGATGGACCCTTCCCCTCTAACACCAAACAAGGACATGTTGTCTGTGTGTGGCAGAAGGGTGGCAGATCCGTCGACGAAGATAACTTCCAGTGAAATGTGGCTCTAAAGGGCTAAGTGCGCCGGGAAGAGGCAGGAAGGAAATGCCATACGCGGATATGCCATTAGGAGATGGACTTTCACGCACACGCACGTCCGCACAGGTGTAATGCAAACTCCAGGGGTGGCAGTTTTACCAACTGCCCACAGGGTAGAATGTAGCACGGAAGAATGGCAATTTTACCACCTATCCACGGGGTACGATATTCTCCCGTAAAGGGGCAGTAAAATGCGAAACCAACTTGCTGCCAAATGAAAGTCCGTGTTTCGATTCGTATAATGCAAGCAAACTTAGTTCACGCAACGCTACCGTTTAGAAGAAAACGCAATGAAAACAGAGTCGTCTTTGGCGGCAACAAGTGGTATCCCGAGGAGGCAAAGATTGGCGGCATCCAATGAGACAGCAGGAGAAGTGCACGAATACCTATCGTGGGCATGCGAATTTGAAGCGGGTCGGACCGTAGTGTTCCGTATACAGGGTGTTTCATTTAACTCGAACCCCACCTTAAAAAACTAATGGCTCACTTCATCACAACGAAACCAACTGCATAGCATTACTAGTAGCCTAAAATGTCTCAAACTATATTTGTACCGCAATTGACTAAGTAGTAAGTGGGAATTAATTTCCTAACTTTTGAATTACTAGGATTACAACGAAGATGACAATTGTGAAGTTGTAGGCGCTGCCATTAGAAAACGAATCCAGCAGGTTGCAACACTCTAGCTCTAACGACTCGTTTGTACCGCGAGTCTGCAGAAATGGGCACGAACTTCGGAAACTTGGACGGAGCATCTTTCCGTCGCGTCAAAAGAGCGCTCCATCGCAGAGCCCTCTCATGTCCACTTGACGAACAAGGAGATATGCGATCCATTCCACCTACACTCTTACCTATCATCCTTGCAAGGTGCCGTATCTGCTAGACTATCAGAAGGCACGCTGACCATGACAACGCATCGCTTTGTCTTTTTATTGTTTGTTTGATTTCCTCCACTTGTTTCATTCCTTCGTCGTGAAGCAACTCAAAATATGCGACAGGGAAGGTTATCTTTCCATAGAAGCACCTTGAACCTGTAGCATGTGTTTACAAAAAAAAAGAAGAAAAAAACTCTTTTTGGTGTAACTTATTTCAATGACAACTTATTTCGCACATGTATTCCAACATAACAGAAACAATATTATGCACATTCAGAGCAGGTGCTCCACGAGGTCGCCGTGCGTCATCACACAAAATCGGCATCTCCTGATTCTGTCCTCAGTCCCCTCCGCAACATTTCCTCGGGGATTTCACTGCAAAGTTCAGTGATCTTCGCCTTGAGGGCATCAGGTTTTGTCGTGTCCTCAACCTACACGCGGTCCTTCACATATCCCCATAAGAAGAAATCCAGAGGCGTAAGGTCGGGGGACCTGGCAGGTCATGGCACTGGTCCGAACCTTCCCGCCCACTGGTTAGGAAATGCGTGCTCGAGATAGGCGCGAGCTGTGCTGGAGCTGTGTGCTGGAGCGCCATCGTGCTGAAACCACAGCTGGCCATATCGCGCGAGTGGGAGGTTGGCGTAGAACTCTTCCACAGGGCCCTGAAGAACCTTGTTTAGGTATCTGTCCTCGGTGAATGTCCCATCAATGAAGACGGGTCCAATGAGGGTCCCGTTGCAAATGGCGCACCAGACGTTGAGGGACCGTTTGTATTGATGATGGGACTTGTGAAGCCAATGGGGATTGGGGGTGCTCCAATAATGAATGTTGTGCAGGTTCACGTGCGCGTCCCCGGAGTAGTTTGCCTCGTCCGTCCAGATAACGTTACTCAAAAATTGCGGGTTCTGACCGACAGTGCGCAAAAACCAGTTGACATAGTGCAACCGGTTTTCGAAGTCTCCTTGCTGCAACTGTTGATGCAGTTGAACGTGGTAAGGATTGAGGCAGGCCTTTTTTGCTACCATCCACACCGTCGACAACGGAACGCCACTCTGGCTGCTGGCCTCGTGGATGCTGGCTAGAGGGTGTGCCTCAAAGAGCGCCAGGATGTTGGTTCGAACGTCGTCTGAAGGTGTCGATGACCAACGACGCGTTCGGAAAAACTTGCCAAATTCTTTTAGGGTCTCGTACTGACGAACAGTCGTCGCAGGGCTTAGTCTCCTGCCGGGGTGCCACATCTGAAAAATCTTCACTACCATTTTCTTATTGCTCTGTGCAGCACCTAGGGCAAGCACCATGTCAGCTCTTTCTTCGTTGCACTAGGGCATTATTTGACCCGCAGAGCGCCCAACAAGGAGTGCGAGTACAGAGACGGAAGTGAACAAAGAATCAAGGTGCTTCGGTTGAAGGATAACATTTTTTGTCCCGTACTTTCAGTTGCATCACGGCGGAAGAAGAAAAATAAACAGGAGGGAATCAAACAAACAATAAAAAGATAAAGCGCCGCGTCGTCATCATCACTGCGCCCTCTGATCGTCTAGCAGATACTGCACCATGAAAAGATGATAGATAAGAGTGTAGGCGGAATGGATCGCATATCTGCTTTTTCGTCAGGTGGACGTGGGAGCGCGCTGCGATCGAGCGTGACGGCAACATGCTCCATCCAAGTTTCGGAAGTCCGGTACCATTTCTGCAGACCCGGGGAAAAACGAGTCGTTAGAGCTAGAGTGTTGCAACCTGCTGGATCCGTTTTCTCATGGCAGCGCCTACAACTTCACAGTTGACATCTTCGTTGTTATCCTCGTAACTAGAAAGTTATAAAATTACTTTACACTAATTAATTAATTGCGTTACAAAAATACCCTTTAGGCTACCAGTAATACTATGCAGTCGATTTCGTTGTGATGCAATGAGCCGTTATTTTTTTTAAGGTGGGGATCGAGTTAAATGAAACACCCCGTATGCGCGGCATCATACGCACTGCGGTATTTTTCAATAGTAGCCCACAACAGTTCTCGTGAATGTTACTCTGACAACATTTAGCTTGACGTCCTTCGGACAGCGACGCCAGTCCGCTTCGCAACGTGCACTATGTTTTTCACCGGAACTGCTCCATGGCGTGGCACGCGCGTGCACGCGCAGTATGGAATAAAAACACCGATGCACGAGCTGAAACGACGTTCACTGCTTAGCGCCGAAGCAAGAAACAGTCCGGTATAATTTCGAATGTAGCTCCGTAGCCGTATCAAAGTTTCGAATTATGATGACAAGTACGAAACGTGGCGTACGTACATGGCGTGTAACGAAATTTGAAGTGAACTTGTTTTTGCATTTTGGTGCCCCTTTAAGGTGGTAATGTTACACCCTGCCAACAGGGTTTGGTATTCCACCCACTCAAAGGGCTTAACCTCAACACCTTTTTGAACTAACATATGTGACACTCCGTTACCACTTTACGGGTATAAATATTGTCACGGGTGAAAACAGACGAGCGAGACGGCGAATAATCGGCGAACGCTTTATTAAGCGGCTTAGCTGATTCATACCAGAGGAACAGAACTACGATAAAGAATAATGCTCCTACTGGGAGCTCACAAGCTTTTATGCACAGCGGCGAACATTGCAGAAAGCGCGCGTCAGCGGAGAGGAGGAAATACAGAAGCGAAGGAGCAGATGCTTCCACAAGGATCGCCTGCCATGTAGCGCGACATGTCGCGGGCCACAGCCCGTCGTTCGACGGCTCGTTGCCTGTTGTTGTTGTTGTTGAGTGTGGTCGCCCCAAAGACGATACGTGGGAATGTTAAAGTTTTTTTTTTGTTTCGTAAGAATGATGCTCTGCACTGAAGGAGTTCAGACAGGAAACTCTTACATTACAAGTTTAAAAGTAACTCTTCAAAGTAAGTTCAAAAGTTTTGCTTTTGATTATTTCTACGTTTTATGAAAAGAATTCTGACTCGAGATCGAGTTTATGTATTTCATGTAGTCGGTGAACGACATGTTAAATAAATTAAAGAAGTATATGGGTACGTTTTCTCGTGAAAGTGCATGAGCTATTATTTAATTTGCTTTTCATTAAATGAAAATATCAAACTCTGCTTCAAAACACTTCTCAGTAGAAGTGTTTTTTTTTTCGCTTTCAACACTCCTTTTTTAAGAAATGATTCGAGGGATTCGAGATTCGTAAGATTCCTGGAGTTGCAGAACCTTCCTTGGATTCGAATTCGGATTCGTCCCATCTCTAATACATACCTCTAAGGAAACGCACACAATTTCTTTCACCGGCCTCGGTGGCTCAGTTGGTAGCGTGTTCGCCTTCTGATCCCGAGATCGCGGGTTCGAACCCGGCCGAGGACGCCAGCAACTCGGTGGCAGGGTACAAGTTGCTCAGACACGCCGTCTTCCGCGAGGGACGTTAAATACGGGGTGCCGTGTGATGAGCTTTCATCGCACGTTAAAGAACCCTCCGGTTGGCAAAAGCAATCCACAGACCGACCGCTGTGGCGTCGCTCATGATCCCAGTTGTCTCGCGACGTAAACACCCAATTATTAAAAACAATTTCTTTCAGCCAAATCCAAGAGGGTCGAGCTACACCTCTGGCTGGTTTTGGCTCGAATAGCCCCGGGAAGTTGTGTTTCGGTTTCGGTTTCAGTTTTAGTATGTCTCCTTGTCCGACAGCTATTCCGTAATCCGATCCATTTCGCGCACACATGCTACACGTGCGAGTCAGCAATACACATTCCGCTTCTTCTTGCACAATCGTGCACGGGTTTTGCTATCATGCTCACTGTGTGTTTCACAAACAAGTTCGCAAGATTCGCTACGATGTCGTAGTCTACAACCGTCGTAAGACATCATCGCATATCGCGGGGTTCAGTATTCACGAAAGGATCGTAAAGGAGAGGGAGTTTCATGATGGGCAGAAGGAGCAAGAAAGAGTAGCTGACGTGCTTCCCGAAATGTGACCGTGGGATTAATGAGCGAGGAGGCCCGAGGTTATGTTATTGTTATAGCAACGACGTCAGCTCAACCAATGGGGCCCGTTGTATCCTATGCCACATGCCACGGTGTTTGTCAACAAAATCGCTCGGTATCTTCAGAAGTGTGTTCTGAGCTTGATATAGAAGACACTCATCGGGCCTCATAGCGTGTCCACCGGCCGAATTTTACGGAGAGCGAGATAGAGACCCTCGTGGAAGGGTACAAAACAAACAAAAACGCTATCGACGCCAGTGGCGATGGAGCAGAAGGAGCCAAAGACAAGCAAAAGGGTCCTAAGCACATCACTGCAACCCTCTTCGCGGTTTTGGGAATTACACGAAACTTTGCAGAAGTAGAAGTGGACAGACTTTAAAAGTTCGAGCAAAAGAGAAGTACGATGTGGACGTTCGCAGGAACAGCACAATGGGAGGGTTCATTGGGAATTACGATAGTTGTTAGGGTGGATATTACAGAGAGGAAAAGAAAGGTCGGTTATGAAATTTCATAACATTCACAACTATATTAATTTCAAACGTCAGGAGCAAGTGTAGACCGCAGCTCAGCTAGGACCTGTGACGATACTGGAGGAAAGAGTGGTTGGGGCCATTGACCGAACTGCTGTCCAAGATATTCCTGGCAGTTTCGATATTGGTATGTGTGTGAGGGGGGCATGAGTGCACCAAACACCCTCACCACAAGCTTGTGTTAATTCGCTGAGAAGGCTGTGCTCAGCTCTGACTCAGCACAAGAACTCACCAATCCAGGCCCATCACATCGACCATGTCCAACGACGCCCCTTGACGCCCCTTTCAGGGGGTCAAGGGGCGTCAAGTTTTCTCCCATGTGTGCTTACCTTAAAAAAAAGCGACTGTGAATGATATCTATGTAGAGCCGGCTCAGCAGCCTCAGGCATCCGCCTCATGGTCAAGCAAGGACTCGTGTTTGAGCAGGGGCATTCACAGTAGAACCACGCATAGAACCACGAGCATACTGTACCTCCTCATGCTTCCTCACGTGCATTCACAGTGTACAGTCAATTGAGTCAATAATTATATGCCTGTCTTCTCAGGTTAGTGTGTGCATGGCATTTCATGAAGGCGTCAAGATGACAGCCGCACTGGGGCAGAGGAAGTTTTGGAGACCCACAAGAAAACTAAGAAACATTGAGCAGGCCTGCATGTTCTGCAATGCGAATGCTTGCCATAGAGCAGCATAAGTATGGGGTGAACACATTGCCAGGCGGCAGCTCTTAAGCCATGGCAACAGTGAATAGACTGCGTACATAAGTATGTGGAATCTTCGTTTATTTAGTTGACTTCAGTTACGAAATTATTTAGGAGCGTATTCAGACATAAATGTGTTTTCTAAAGCAACCACACTTTCCATCCCCCGGGCACTCCTCCTGCACAATTTCAGAATATGCACATGTATACGGAATGTTCATACAGAAGGACCTTGCTTACGCTACACTGCATGACAACTGCCTGGACATGACCAAACATAATTTACCCAGAGTGTTATTTAGAAGTTCACTCCGTGTGCGAATGAACTTCACTTGAGCGATCGCCCGCTCCACGACTGCACTTGCTACACCAACGACGACGCGGGAACAACTGCTTTGTCTAACGGTCGCCAAATTTCCAATCAGCAATTGGAAGCTTTCACTTGAATAAAAGCGAAACGTAACCATCACCTGCACGTCACCGCGAATAGCGTGGCACCGATCAGTTGGTCGCCTCAAAGCGGGAGCCAACACGTCGCACAGGCTATACGAATCCCAGCACTTGACAGCCTATGGTAGCGTAGCAAGTGGCTCTCGGAGACGTCAGACAAGGTCACACGTTTCCAACAAGCCCTCTCACGTCGCAAACCTCGTTGCGGTTCCAACTGTTCGAAATCCAAAGCGGCCAAAGTAGGCAACCATGTTTGTGTTGATTGACTTACGACAGTTCGGGGGCTCTCTTAGGATTACGCCGTAACTTATGACGATCTTACAACGCCCGCGCTTCGTGAATCCGCACTTTATCGCAACGTTGTCTTACGACGGACTTGCGACAATTTTTGTCGTGCGAACTGTTTATGAATCCGACCTCAGACCACGCGCTGCACAGAACATAAGACGAAGGCGAGGAACGTATTGGTAGGAATGCAAACCCAGGTTTAAGGTGAGCCATGTTTCCTTCCAACTTTTCGCATGCAGTCGTATGCATAATTCGTTAGTATGCTTGCGTTTGATGTGCCGTTTCTTTCTTTCTACTGCAATTTGTTTTGTTCTTTGTAAATGCAGCGGCCATCATACCACATTATATGTCGCTAGAGTTCTGAAGGCAGCTTTTAATTTGCATCAGCGGAGGTTCTGTGGCCCTGTTCCTGCCTTCGAAAGGCATGGAAGGTCTGACTGTCGGCGCTTTCCAGCGAAGTTAGAAAGCAGAAGTGGCCAACCGGGATGCCCCGCAAGCAGCAGCACAGAGACGAAATACCTCTTCTCTTATGCCCGCTGTGATTCCAACTGACAGTTTGCACACAACCAGGATCAGCGATGAGCCCGCAACAGTTCCATTCTGGAGCCGTTCTCAAAAAGTTCAGGTTTAATATTTTTCCTTCATATTCCTTCAGACCCACCATTGTAATCATAGTGTGTTGCAGTGAGAAGTTCTTTACGTAGAGCACACTCACTCACTCTTAGTCACTAATGGAAGCAAATATGCTGGTACATAACACTTTTCACAGTATGCAGACTGCCTTAAGGAATCAGTGTTCTTGTGCACCCGCATCAATAATACAGGAAATGGTATTGCACATGCAAACACATACAGGTTCGTTTCAGTTAAATCCCCGGGCTAAATAATTTGCAAACGGGTGCACCAATTGAAGAAGATTCGTTTTTACAAGTATCTGTCCGGTACCACGTGCAAGCTGCGCACCGTGTGAATGAGTTGGAGGCGCTCATTATTTAAATAAAACGTCAAATGAGCTTCGTGAAAAATATAACTTCTAAAGTAGGGTGTCATAGACATTAAAGGAGCACAAAGAGCCAGCAAAAAAAAAAAAATCGGATTAAGACGTCTGATGAAACTGTGTGTGTCAGTTTATCGAATATCACGGTAGGTTTTGATGTCTGCAATTTCTTTCCCAGGAAAGAAAGTCACATAAACATAGCTCCGCGCGTTCACCCTTATCTCGCCCTTTCGTCGAAACTCACATCCCCATTTTTTTCTTTATTCACATCACATCACATCACATCACTTATCTCGCCACTCCGTGTGTAGCGAGAAGTATGATGCCACGTCACCAATGACGTTACAGGGGCCACGCGTTGTGGTTCGCTTGCTATTGGGGTTCAGCGCCCCGACTCATTGCCGCCGTAAACCGGTTTTCCCAGCTCCCCCGGAGAATTGGGGATAGAAGGAGCGGCCGAATCATGACCGAGCGAGGAGCAATGCTTTCCAGAGCAGCGTACAGCCGAGTAGCAGACGACAGCTAAGTAGCAGAAAACATTTCTCTGAGCCAATCAGCGAGGGCGGACCCTATAGCGTCAGCGCGAGGTCGCAGGCAGATGACAGGCCGGGACTGCTCTCCACCATCGGTGCGCACGCTCGCTTTTTGCGGTGCACTCTAAGTTCAATTTCTGCGACAATTATGACTCAATGGTGCGAATAACTTCCCAAGGTGCATCTTACTGGCCTACTTAACAGTTTTATAGGAAGAAGACAGGGTGTAAAAAATGACTTCTGGGCTACTTTAAAATGGATACGACCACTTTTTGGGACCTTCACTGGACACCTTTTAGAGAAAAATCTGCTACTGAAGTAGGTAATTTGTTGCAATACTTTATTTGTTTCGGTTTATATTTGTTTCATCTGGTCGCGGTGAAGCGCAAAAAGACGCTCTTCCACTCCCTTATACATCAATGAATTACGTGTTAATGAGTTGCCAGTGAAACGCTACACGAGAATCTCTTAGTGCATGCAATAGCTGATTTATTAAAATTGAAGTTTTACGTGTGTGTGTGTTCTCGTCCTGTCACGTGCAACATTTGTTGTTCAAGTTCACATTATTATCCTAAACCGTTGTTTTCCTTCTTGAATATAGTTATGCTGAATTGCATTTCACGTGGTATGTATCATTAACATTTTTCTGTCAGTGCCCAGGTACACATCGCATTCATGTGGTGCCCAAAGGTGTGACACAAGGAGGACAATTTCGTGGAAAGCAGTTCGTTCCCTCGACTGCAGCCATCTTTGAGACCGCAACTACCCAATACTGGTGTAATTTAAATACAAAAACAATACAACTTGTGCCAGTATTGCCCGCAAATCTGCCCATAAAATTTCGAATGTATGTTTCCTGTGAAATCACATGTATCTGTGTGTAACAATAGTTCAGAACGTCTGCTAAGATTGAAAATTCGTTTGACTTTCAGCATCCGTACACACATCCAACCAGTAGACGGTGCCGCACGTCAGTAACTGCAACGTCAATTATGAAGCCTGTTCCTCAACCTGTGATACACCCGCCTGCTCGCTTTGCCTCCACATTAATGTTCAACACAACCAAAAAGGGGGACCCACGCTGAAGCGAGGAAAAACGAGACAAGGCTGCTTTACAGTTATAGCATCTTTACTTTCCTAGTCGTACAACATCGCATCATGTGTGACAGGCGCACCCTTCGACGTGGCTTGCAGGCTGCTCTGGCTGATAGGCCTTCGTTGACGACGACACTCTGGGCAATGGTCTCCGTCGTACCACGTTGGTGTTCAGTTCAGATCCGGGGACGCAGACATGTCGGCTGTGACGAAGGGCCTGGTCGGCGCTGTTCCGGGAGGTGGCTAGTGTCTGCCGGTGGACAGGCGATCTCGGAGCTCCCAATCGTCAGGAGATATTTTCTCGTTGGTTGTTGGCACAGTCAAAGCCCTTCCTTAACGCGAAGCCTCAATTCCTTTGTTTCTGGCCCGCCCGTTTGTTTCCCCTCGAACACTCCGCACATATGGTTGTCCTCCGCCTCGAAGTAAGCGCCTCTTTGATGGCGCCGTCAGGTGCCATCGTGTCGCCGGAAGTGATGGGGTCCACTAATTGCTCCCAGACGCGGAGCCTTGTCGCCTTGCTTGCTCCTTTGTGCGTCACACGGTCTGCATTACCTGACCCACCCAGTATATTGTTCATGTCCCGTGTTCACTCGAAGGGTCTGTTACTCAGGCTTGCCTATCATGGAATTTATAAACCATATGAGCTCCATCGTGTAGTATACATTGCTAGTACATTGAAGGTCTCTACACATGCATTACATTACATATTACAGCAGCGTGAACATCAGCTGGAAGCAGCTGTGAACATCAGTACGGGAATTACGGTTGTCAATTTTACAGGCAATTGGCCGTATTCTAGATAACGCTCAAAGTCCGTTTTTTTATAGCAAATATACAAAAAGTACCGTATTTCTCACGGTAACAAAGCTGGATTACACAAATTCAGCTGTGTTCTGGATCACGGTACCACAACTGTACTTCCTACGGCAGAAACCAAGAAAATAGCCGTAAATTTTACGGCAATTTTTCAAATGGTCAAGAACACGCTCCTGGCCCTCATCGACGCAAATGTGGAAAAGGGGACCACAATCTACGTACAATCTACACCGATTGCTAGACGGCCTACTGTGGCCTGTCCGCCGAAGACTTCCAGCGCATGGCTGTCAACCATGAGTACCACATTGGGAGCGCGTCCGGTTGGGTACTTTACCCTGCACCGTACTGATGAGCCTCAATTAGGGAGAAATGGTTCCCTAAAGCCTCGCCAGCTGACTCGCCCTTCAACGGGTGAAATATGTAGAATACGTAAGAACCAAATCTGACCTAACGTTTGCCAGCCTCGACGTGTGCATATTCTACACAAACTGACCTACTCTCCAACGTGTGAAATACGTAAAAACCTAAACTAACCTTGATCAGTCTCAACCTGTGCATATTCGGCACAAATTCGAACACAACTGAACTCCAATATCCACCCTAACCTACTACTGTTATAATGTAACTGGACACCGTCTTTACACCCCCTACAGAGCTTGCGGTTGTATAAGCTACTAGTTCGCATGTACTACATATGCACTTCCCACAATCCATGTTCTGCATATCAGCCTGACATTCAGACCATGATATTTTGAATGTCTCGAAATCCATATTCTGACGTCTGGGAACAATGGAATTGCTGGACCGTCCGGACCAGGCGGACCACCACTAGGTCTGCACCTGTCCGTCTGCCGCAGGATCATGTGCGGGATCGTTACTAAAGTTTAGTCGCACATCTTGGGGTAGCTATCATTTGCTCTTACTGTTGAACCATCGCCGAGCAGCGGTTCGGAGGAGGTTCCGTCACACATACCGCACCTACAGTAGAGACAGTACCCCTCGTTCGCATCTCCTAGTCTTTTTTCGACATCACATACCATCAAAGACGTGTTCTTAAATGTTCTCGGATCAGCGCCCTCTGTACCAGAGTCCAGCAACAGAACAACCTACACGACCGCTCTAACCCCTCCCATCCCGGTGGCATGCGCCAGCCGCGGGACTATTGCCGCCGCACAGGCGCTTCAACTATGCAACTTAAGCTAGATAAAGAAGGAAGTCATACTGGCGAACGCTCAGCGCCTCACCTTCTACAGGGACAGGCGAGAACCAATCCAGATTTCCATGTGTGGACACTATACTGTGGCACTCCGTATTCTGTGATACCTTAACGAAATTATTGCATTCCGTTGCGCCTACGAGAAATGACATGCATACAATACACCACATTTTTTGCACAGGTCACGAAAGCATTTTTGTGAGAAATACCACAGCCGGAGTTCTGTGAGAGGAAAGGGGCAAGTTTTGAGAGATGAGACTTGTATTAAGAGACTTGTATTAAAGACTTGTATTACTCCTTAAACATTGGTATGTTGCTAAATCGCGTCCGCCACGTTATTGAAGACCAATTGATTCGTTTTCAGACGGCGTTGGGTGTGCCTGTCAGTGACTTTTTACGTCTCCTGGAATTGTATCTTGGCTCTACGGCTATGTCCTTCAATGATCAATTGTTTGTGCAATCTCGGGGTGTGTGCGTTGGGTCTGCTGTCGCGCCGGCTCTCTCAGAAATTTACCTCAATGTTCTTGATGCTGCTGTCTGTCAAGCTTTGAAACCGTTTTCTTCTGACTGCATAATTGTTAAAAGGTATGTTGATGATATTTTGGTGCTGTCCACGCAGAAGGATCTTGTTACCCACTTAGTTTCTGTGATAAAGTCTGCCGCCCCCGAGCTGGTGTTCTCGCAGGAGGACATGTCGAATCAAAAACTGCAGTTCCTTGACCTGTGCTCACGCTCAACCCCGTGCCTTTGCTGGTCCTACGGGAAGGCGGAAGCGAAACCCTTATTACCCGCCAATAGTTCTCACTCAAAGCTGATCAAGTCAGGTGTTATCATGTCCCTCTTGCGTTCGGCCGTCGAAAAGTCCTGCTGTCACTTTGGTTTTGAAAGTATTGGTTGCCAAGTGATCCGGTTGCAGAAAGCTGGTTACGGCTATTGCCTATATCGCAAGTTGTTAGATTTTGCTAATGGTTTCGCTCGGCCACCTGTTTCTCAGAAAGAAAAATTGCCGCGTGTTTGTATCCCGTACTATCATTCCGTATCACACAACATTTTGGCTGCCGCACGTAGATTTAACATTCAGGTTGTTTTCTCAAATGTATGTCGTCTCTCAAAACTTGCCCTTTTCCTCTCACAGAACTCCGGCTGTGGTATTTCTCACAAAAATGCTTTCGTGACCTGTGCAACAAATGTGGTGTATTGTATACCGCTAGGTTGTGGGTTTTGCTATGGAGGTCAGACTGGACGGTGTCTAAACACTCGGCTCAGCGAACACAAGAGAAATGCGGAGTCGTTGTCTGGGAATTCCGAACTTGTCGCCCATCTTAGACTTTGTAATAATTGCTCCCCGGCCTTCGACGAGACAAGTGTCCTAGATTCTGTACGGTGCCCTGTGGCCAGACTGTTAAAAGAGTACAAAGAGATTGTCACGAGGGAAAATTGTGTAAGTGTGGCGTCGGTTGCTCCCTCGCCACCAATTCGGAAGTTGTTGGGTACGTACGTGTTGTTGTTATTAAAGGGTTTGCTGTGTTCGAGAACGTGTCGTGTCGTCCCTCCTCTGTCCCTTTCTCGGGTTCCAAATTTTTTTCACCATATTTTTGACTTTCAGAAAGCTAAGATTTTGGCTCGTGAACAGAGGTGGGGTCCCCGGAAACTCTTGGAGTCATGGCATATACGGCGTGACCCACTTGCGTGCAATGTCAACCGCGGTCCTCTCCCAGACATGTATAGCCACCTCCTTAAACTGGGGTAGATGTCATTCTCTCGTGTGTGCTCGCACTGATGATATCGCCTGTATGGGGGACGAAACGTCTGTAGAAGTAAATTGTTGTTTTGTTACGCGAAGTCGGTGTATCTGTACTTTTTTTCGTTATGTCTAGTCCCGGCTTGTGGAACATTTTTGCATATATTGGGAAGTGAGCCACTCCCCGATAGACTACCTTTTGCTGTCTTTTAGACTGGGAGCTCGCGCTCGTGAATGAGCCTTGCGAGCTTGCATCGTCATCACACTCCATAGAAGCCATTTGCTTGGGTGGCGATGACAAAAGTTGAGTGATGAGAGATGGCAAATGTTGGGTTGTTGGAGGTGGATCTGTACCTCCTTGGTCTTCACTTGTGTTTGTCTCTTTAATACTATTGCTTCTGTCTGTGTGCACTGTGTGACCAATTTTGCTTTTTGTTTGAGTGCTGCTGCAAATGACTTCTCGAAAAAGATGGGAGAGTCTTTTTTCCTGGCTTCAGGATAGCTTAAGTTTTGGGTAACTTTAACATGCAAAACATCTTTTTCATACTTCCACTACGCACATAATCTGTAGGGATGCACATCTCAGACGGGTATTCTGAGGAGCAGTTGACGCAGCAGTCTGGCCCTTTACATTCTTTAGTCTCGTGGCCAGACTGACCATATCGTGCACAACAAGCGGAGCCACGGCACGAGTCCGCGACGTGGCCAAACCTGTTACATCGGAAGCACCTGAGAGGGCTTGGAATATAGGGACACACTTCAGCTGAGGTATGCAACTTTCAATTTCAATTTCTCAGGGAGTGTTGACTGGTCAAATGTAAGCACAGTGTTCAGTGCACGAGCACAGTGTGGTTGTTATGTGCTCGTTATTTTTCCTGATTTTTATCTTATAATGATTACCAAATTCACTGAGCATGTACGAAAGTAATATGCTCTTCGCGGTAGGAAACTATAAAAGTCCATTATGGTAAATTGTGATACTCAAAACGCAGACGGTTTTCACCATTGGCATATGTGGAGTCTCCAAATAAGCTTGGTAACTCTTTGCATATCAAGAATGATATGAAAAGCAGCAGAGGGACGGAAATTCGGTGACTATCGCGTATGGTTCAAGATATGTAAACACTTCATCCCGCATTTGCTGCGGCTTCGGCTCACGCCTTCAAGGTTTTCCAGGCTTTCCTGTGCGCTATCGCTCGCTGCCGGCCCTGGCAACATCTTCAGTGCCTACCACGAGACATGCAGTCTATCTGAAATGTGTCACAGGGAATCTGAAAATACGATATCACTCATATTTGAAATTCAAAGTTGCATCTACTTCTGAAGTGTCACTTTCCATTCACAAAATATTCAAGCAAATTGTTTTCTTTGATGCAAAACAAACGTACGCACGCACGCCCATCAATATCACTATATCATGTCATATATCATGTCATATCAATATCATATATCATGTCATCGCGCGTGATGATATCAATATCATCATGCGCGCCAAATCAATATGCAAAAAATAACCTTCACGTACCTTGCTGAAAGAAGCCTCCACACGTTTTTTCGCTATCCTTCTGGAAAATAGCGTGCACTGGATATTCCGTGTTCCGATTGAAAATCCGTGGCAACATTGTCTCCAGAAAAAAAAAAAAAAAAATCACGTTCTCCACAGAAGCAAGAACCTCACGTATACACACGTCATCCTGGCACATAATTAAGAAGCTACAGACAGGACGAAGCAAATACAAACGAACACCCCGGCATGGACGTCGGCATGTAACTGCTCTAAGCAGAGGGGAGGCAATTCCTAGAACCACAAAAGCGGGAACTTCGACCCTTTTCGAACCAAGGAAAAAGGGAGAAAGAGGGATGCTTCGCTCGAGCAGAGAAACTTACTGCGGCTGTGAAAACGACACCGATGTTGCATGTTTTCGGCGTTGTTTTTCGTAAACCAAATATTTCATCTTTTGTAGATTCTTTGCAGAACATTTCATTGTAATGGCGTCGCCAACCTGTTTGAAGCTCATAGGAGCAGAAAGTATCGCAACAACCCCTGTTTGTAATTTTATCTATTTTTTCTGGCCTCTAACAAATATTCAGCGCGTGAACTTCTTTCGTTTATCCTATAAAATCCGTGCTCATTGTGTTTTAAGATGGTTCATCACGTAAAAATCTGCAGTGTATTTTTGACACGAGTACTGTGATTTCTTTTTGCATATTACCAAAGCCCCCGAGACTAGGGAGCTGAACATACACTCGCGGAAGTAGTCGTTTGTTTTCGTTGTTCCGTATCTAGTCTCGGGTTTTAAAAATATGAATTATAAGCAGCAGCTCACTTGCTTTCTACCAATTCTTTCATTGTGATTTTTGTATAACATCTGTATTGGTGCACAACTTCTTTGCGTTTACTGTGCTAGCAGAGCCCTAATTTTTAACCGGATATAAATGAATGTATGCCTTCGAGCTATGTGGATGACCCGAAACGTTTTGGTGTTACGGTTTGGTGTAGGGTTAGTTAACGTTATCAATTTAATGAAGCTAACATGATTAACTTAAGTCACCAAACTAAATTGTACTCCAAAAGCCTTGCGAACCTCTCCAACTAAAAGGGTTCCTGAGAAATGCCCACCGAAATTCCCAATGCTGTAAGGTGTATCAAGGTGCGACGCCCTATGTTGATACTAAAGATGAGCTGAGGTAACCCCACGGAGAGCTACGGTATGGTCTGAGGTCATGAGGCGGAGCCTTAAAAGAACCACAGCCAGGTCTGAGGTTCTGAGATTGAACTTTAGAATTGCTTGAGGTTACCTCAAAGGACCGAAAACGAGGTCTGAGGCCCTGAGGCAGAACCTTAGCATTTCTTGGGGTAACCTCAGAGGACCCACAGCCGGGTTTGAGATCCTGAGGTAGGGCCTCAGGATTTCGTGAGGTAACCTCAGGAGAATTCAGGTAGTTCTGAGGTAACCTCAGAGAACCTCAAGATAGCCTGAGGTAACCTCAGCATTTCTGGGGTAACCTCAAGACGTTTTCCCAATATGGGCAGAAACCCGTGCATCATGCATTTCACGGGCATTCAGGATTCGGTCGCAATCAGCATCAGACGTACACTTTATGAGGAGGTCTTCTGATCGTAGCTTCTTTATTTCTGAAATGTTTGTCCACAAGGATGTCACTGCTCTTTCAATAAAGAAAGGTGACATCTTCTCAAGAACTACAGTTTTTTTTTTTACATTTTCTGATGCCATGGCTGGCAGTACAATGTACTTGGCAATAAATGGTTTTGCTTTTGGTATGAGAACTTTGGTTCGGGCACACTTACCGCTTCCGATCGGAAGGGAGTTTGAGTATTTAATCATGCGATGTTTAAGGAAATATATAATGTTCCGATTGGTCGCCCACACTTCACATTCATACATGTGGGAGGGTCCCGACAGCCACCGTTCAAGGCTTCTACCCTTCGCTTTTCATCCCCTCGGCACGGTACGGATAACACATTGGGACTGGGGGCTGGGGTGCGTGGTGGCGCCACTCACTAAACACCAGTCGAAGCCGGTGCCCGCTGCGGGGGTCACGCAAGTTCCTTGCTTGTTCTTTTATCTGGTGCTAGCTGTCTTGATACATCGACAGTGTACTAATTAGTTTCGTGAAGTACGTTCATTAGAAGTCTAAGCTATTAAAGCTGTCAGTCACGCCTAATTATTACGTACGTACCTACAGTGTCTACACGATACCATGGGGTTGCCAAATACAACTCATTCGCACTATTGTAATATCCTTAAAGAAGTCTAGATACTGCTCCTGGGACCTCAAACGCCATGCATTCGAGATATGGGCGCAGAGCACGACTTCGCCAACAGCAGGTGGATGCAGCGTTCGTGACCCGTAACGATACGACAGTAAAGTCTTCCAATCAAACAAACAATCGACTGGCTTTATCAAACATAACTGCAATTCCAATAACAATATCTTTTTCGTATGTAAGCATATCACAGCTGGGTTGACAGTATGTGACGTTCATGATGCTCTTCGCCAGCTAGCTGCAGGTCGGCAACGGGAAAGCATATTTGCACGAATAGTAACCGCAGAGATGGTATCAACAACGTGTTTCGGTATCTGCAAAGCATCCCGCAAATAATCATAAAAAAAACACTACAACCAAGAAGCCTATGTGGATCGAGCAAACGCTCCTTGCAGGGCATTCGTCCTCCCCCTGACGTCCATCGAAGGGGCTAAAAGATTACGGCCGGATGGTTGGGAGTTGGCGGTGTTTAGAGTCCCACAAGCCCATGACAGTCGTCTCTAGTCTGTAAATGTCACCTGCATTGTTAGCCGGTCAGAATGGTGGTCACAATTAAGGCATTAGGTACAAGCCTATCATTTCAATAGAATAACATATATGAAAGGTTTCATGAATGCCGTATGGCACGCTTTTCATTCATTCCGTTGCTCAGTGTTTCGTTTCGGGGCGTCATGTGGTTAGGGGGGGGATATGTTTATTAAGAAAAAAAGAAAGGAAAGTGGTGGAAAGGAGTGTGGTTAGGGATCACCCATGGAACTCACGGCGAAAGAAGTTGTGTGGTACGGGCGGGGGGTGGGCGCAAATCTCAAAGAGTGCCCCCAGGACCAAAAAGTAGATGCGAGCCCTGGCTCCCTGCCACCATCGGCAGTCGACATTCCCATATGCTCTGTAGAGAGGTCTTGAAAGAACACTGATATCACTTGCGTCAGTGGTATAGACCTGCTGAATCACTGCCGTCATAAAAATGGCGAACCCTATGTCTGTTTTGGAATAGCAAGTTTAAGAATATTTAATATATGGGGCAGCTTTCCGGAAATGAATGGTGGTTTAAGACGGAGTTCGATATGAGCTTCGAGTATACCGTTATAGTTTCAAAAAAGTGAAGGTACCCCGGAGGAGCCCTTTATGTAGGATGGCATCATGACTGCACCGCGATCCTTGTGACATTGTTTGACAGAGGTTCCTTTTTATTTTCGTCTGTGTTCCATTAAACATAAGTCATCATGTATTGACAGCCTCGACTTCTGGTATGACCATGTTACACATTTATCTGCCGGAATTGCGTCAAAGTCTTGAAGCTTTGATGCATATGTACTTACTGAACTTTCCCCCGCAAGCCCGGAATGGCTGTATGCCTCGCTTCGCAGACTCTCCGCGTAGACCGTAGACCAGGAACAGAAGAAAATACGGAAGCCCGGTCATATTGATTGCGAGACAGGTGCAGTACTGAAGAACGCAGTTGGGGAAATCTGCTGCCGTATCTTTACGGGAATGCGAGCGTTAATGATGAGTAGTTCTGTTTAAACATATGCGAGCTACATTTGCCGACTTCGTCTACGGTTCCTCTATATATGACGCACCTTGCACCAAATAAATAGGAAGGAAGGATAGAGACTACTGACAGGTACTGTCGGAGCTTGCACAGACATTATAGGCACATTCCAAGTTTCATACATGATGTCCTTGGCGCATACATAGTGAACAGGAAGGAGGAACGAGGAGTTTCTCCTGTAGCGCACACGCAGCCACCAAGCCGCATCCTGCCTGGTATGGGACACATTTCAGGAAGCAGAAGCAGAAACAGCTGGACCGCTTGGTACATATCCAATGCAGGCGACAGAAACAACATACGGACTAATGCACTAAAGCACACGAATAGTTATACGTTACAACCATTCGCTTCACACCTCTAAAACCACATATACACAAGGTGACTGAAGAACAGTACATCGCCTAATTGTCGTAGATTCGAAAGATCCAACATCTTCCCCCAATCAGTGCGCGCAGAGAACTGCCATACCTTATCACTTACGGGGACCGTAAAGCACTCGTACGCTTACAGGGTCGTGCACTCGTGTGCTTACAGGGTCGTGTGCGCTGAACCAACACCACCTAGATAGAGAAAGCCTGCGCATTGCCTCCTCTGCCTCCTTCGCTACGTGGACATATATAATGAAAATTCGTCTGCTACCGCGATTCATCGTTCTGCGAATTCAAGAACCCGCAAGTGATTGCAGCTCACCTGGAATCTGCAGACCTAAATATTAAGACAAAAATTGCATGACCCCTTCCAGATTATCACTTTTGAGAAAAATTGAGACCGTTGCGCTTTATTTCCAATTTTTCCCGTTTAGTACGCGGGGACGCTCAATCAGAACTCGCAGACGACGGTGGTTCTTCTCCATGGCCACGACCGCTGAAGGCACGTTCGTGATTGGCTACGGCCGTTGAAACAGGATCCTGATTGGCTGACTCTTAATTGTTACGTGAAGTCGACAAGCGCGCAGGCTTTCTCTGTCTAGGTGGTGTTGGCTGAACTCATTTTGCTGCCGATGACTACGAAGATGCCGCAGCAGGCGAATTGTGGAAACGCCCGAAGCAAACTGCTGTTCAGTCACCAGTTATGGACGGTTACTCTGCTTCACCGAGGTGACGAGCGCAACACAACGTCTAAGGTATGTACAGGTGTCACACATGTATTAATTATATTATAGCGACGACGTATTAAATTGAACTTATGTTACCATACTTGACCCGTACTGGACATCGCCAACATAAACAAATTTCATTTTAGGGACATTCCACTGTTGAAGTGGCGCCAGAGTGCTTCGTAGTTTGTACAGATCGCATCATTTGATCATCTTTTGGAAGTTTCTCTTTTCAAATAGTTTTAAAACTGTTTCATGTCGACTCCGATGATTTCATAGACCTGTGCATGGAAGTCACGGCATCGGATAACACTGATGCTGCCGGCACATTGTCCACGTCGACGGACACTGTTTGTGAAGTACACAGTTAAAAAGACTATTGTCTAGACCTGCACTGCAAGAATTGAGAACCAGAGACATTTTGTAATCATGAGCTTCCCTACTTTGCAGGGAACAACTGTACGCGAGCTCGACCATGCATACTGCAACACTGTCTCTACGACCACTATGGAGTCTGCATGTAAGCAATGTATAGAGCATTAATGCTCAACATGCTCTCCATAAAGTCGTCTGAAACTCACAGAAGACTTCAGGCTGAATATGGCCACGATACACTTGAGCAAATCGCAAAAGCACGCAGCAAAGCGTTTCAGTGGTGCAAACGACTGCCGTACATCAGTGCACACAGTAAACTTTTTTACACAGTTTTGGTGTAAATAGCTTGTCCCATGGCGCACACCTTTCTGGTCTTGCCTTTACACTCAAATGATGGGTATTTTTTAAAACACCCTTCAGGTAAGTGTATTCCTAATGAAACGCTCTTATGATGTGCGTTTAACAACAAAAATACCCTTAAAACGGGAGTATTCTATTGAAAACACCTTTTAGGATGGAATTGTTTTCTGACAAATATTCCCTCTCAAATAGCTAGGGTAATACAAACTTCCGCTGCAGCGTGCCGGGACCAGTGGCCGAGACACCACCCTGAACATAGCAGACTTCCAGCCGTTGAACGTAAACCGGAGCGCAATGCGTCGCAGGCACGCCTCGTTAGCTTGGCAACACTGTGGGACCTGCGTGAGTACCGAAGGTTGAAGAGACCTCGGGCATCCACAGTAACCTATATTGGCGTGTCAGATGGATCATATACTGAAATACAATTTGTTGGGGCACTTTCGATACATGTGCTGGGGCGGGAAACGTTTGTAACGGTGACCGGAATGCGTTTTTGCAATTAACACCCACGCTTGCAACGAGTCAAAGATACAAGCTAAATTCCTAATATCCTTCCCTATCAAATACTGTGTTTTTAACTCAGGTTATCCTGTATAATATGATCACTTGCTGAGCGGAGCTGTGAAACTAGCATAATTTTTCTCTCACGAATTAAAACACAATTTTTAACACCACATTCCCAATTCAAACTGGGTGTAAAAATTGTGTGTTTCGACGTACACACCTGTTTCAACACCCCACTTTACACCCTTAATGATCGACATTAGACGACAGGTGGTGTATGTCGATATCACATCTTTAGTAACGCTCTTCTTGCACCTTTGCACCTTGGGATAGAAAATGTAAATGAAAAAATGGCTAGGAAGCCAGCGAGCTGGTGAAGATGATGCATAATGTAAAAACCCCGAGACTAGGGAACACGAAGGGACAGACACAACACGACTCCGTGTTGTGTCTGTCCCTTCGTGTTCCCTAGTCTCGGGTTTTTTACATTATACATAGAAAATGTTTTTTATAGGAATACACCTTTTTTGAGCATGCACAAAATGAGGAAAAATCCTCATGCGACCCAGCCATAAAAGCATTGGTCCTTCAGTTGCGTGACTTAATAATAACGCCACCAGCAAATAAAGGTGCAAAATGATTTACTGTGCAGGACGATCCCGGCCGGGGCGGCGCAGAGCCCAGTGTCAGAGTTCCTGAGAACATCCAACTTATGGAGCGCCTGATCCTCAACTATCAACTCTATCAAGTATGTTGAAACATTAGAGGGCAGAGAGCCCTACTCTGTCTCCTACATCCCTTGACAATAAAAAAGAAAACAAATGTTGCTGCTGCTCTTATATTATATTTCAAATAAATGTTCTGACGTGTCTGTTGCGTACACTGAAGCCAGTTTCTATTTGCAGGGCTGTCGAAATTGCTATACAAAAGTACATCTCAATCTCAGCAACAGAGAACTTACGGGTACATGGGTAGATAGAGTACATGGGTACAGTCACTCCCATTCACAGGCTCTTCGGGCTAGTTTGGTTATTGAGCGGCTTCACTGTGTATGAAACAGTGTGAATATATTTCATGTTAAATAGAATCCGCCATTTTCACGCGATCGCTGTGCGCATGCGCATCCCGCGTCTTCTGCTCTTCTGGTTGAAAACAATGGAACCATAGCTGAAACCGTAGCTGAAAACAGCCGTAGCCATTACTATGTTAACGCTGCTATGCACCATTTTCCCGTTCCTGGATTGCTTCCGTCAATGAGTGAGGCTACGCTTCTCGGCACCAGAAATGTATGAAAAGACCCAGGAACGATAACGAATACTTTAGTGCTGGATGACTGCACCACTCAACAAGCGCAAGAATCTTCTTCTTTCTCTTCTTCAAAACAGTTGTGCACAGCTTATTGGTCTGGCATGGAATGACACGGACCCGGTTTGCTCCAGGGTCATGTTGCATACATCAAACGGACACTTACACTTTGTACAGGTAGAAGCAGCAGGAATAGGCTTCGAAGCCTAAGATGGATACTCAAAAAGTGAATGCAAGAACTATGCTTGAACGAAAGACACAGAAACCGCAGCGCACCTCACGTGCATTTGTTTTCAGCCAGTAGCAGACGACATTCGAGAGGGCGCCACATCTCAGGAAAATGGTCCATTGCAAAGATAGAGAGTGCCTGTTGCTGCATAATAAATTGTTTAGTAATTTTGGATTACTACTGCGCACTCCAGTGCTGTATGGTTAAAGGGGCACTAAAATAAAAAAAAAAACTTGCTCCCAAATGAAAGTCCGTGTTTCAATTAGTATGGTGCAAGCAAATTCTGTTCACAAAGCGCTACCGTTTAAAGGAAAAACGCAGTGAAAACAGAGCCGTCTTTGGCGGCAAAGACGGCCCTGAGACAAAGATTGGCGGCATCAAATGAGACAGCAGGAATGAGAAGCGTGCGAATACCTATCGTGGGCATGCGGATTTGGAACGGGTCCGTTCGTAGTGTTCCGTATATGAGCGGCATGATGCACGCTGCAGCATTTTTCAATACCGATTCACTGAATTGTAGCCCACAATAGTTTTCGTGAATGTGCCACTGAGAGCATTTATCTTCACGTCCTTCGGACAGGGACGCCAGTCCTCTTCGCAACGCGCACTATGTTTTTTGCCCGGACTGCTCCATGACGTAGCAAATGCGTGCACGCGCAGCATGGACTAAAAAACACCAATCCACGAGATGAAACGACGTCCACTGCTTGGTGCCGAAGCAAGAAGGAGTGCGGTATAATTTCGATTGTAGCTCCGTAACGGAATCGAAGTTTTGAATTATGATAACAAGTACGAAATTAACATAGCGTGTAACGTAATTTGAAGTCTTTGTTTACAAATTTTAGTTGGTGACATGGTAATGAATCCGTTACAAGTACTCCTTTTAGCGAAACAGAGTTAAGTGCTAAATCCTAATCTCTGTTCACACATTAACTGGCACTTGGAAACCTTGTGAGTATCAAGTATATGATTAGGTTATGAACACAGTTCACTAATGAAAATTACCTTAATCCCCATATAGGGTGTCCAAGATAAGTGTGAACATATTTTTTAAACATATATATATATATATATATATATATACAAAGGGAAAATAGCCGAGGCTATGTAGCTGCACGTTGAGCATATGTTTACAGTTTGACCGTGCACTCCCAGCCGAGTACAGCTGTTTCGTCCTCCTTGGGACTCGTCAGCCCGGCGTAGGGAAGTGCCGACCCAAGACCGTGTCACTTCCCTACGCCGGGCTGACGAGTCCCAAGTAGGACGAAACAGCTGCACTCGGCTGGGAGTGCACGGTCAAACTGCAAATATATACATATATATATATATATATATATATATATATATATATATAAATAAGTGAAATAATAAGACTTGGACTACAGATTACAGGAACGTTAACAAAAACTAATTTATTTATTTTGCAATTTAACACACATATTAAAAAAAGAATGGTCGACGTTTCGACAGTGGCACTGTCTTCGTCAGGACAAAGAGGTACAAGGGTTGCATATTGCTTAAATAGGTTTCCTGGGTGACGTCACAATCGGTGCAAGTATGCCACGTGGCAGTTGTCTGAGTCATATTCTGGAACATTCCGCAAGGTCAAGTCCGGGTGGTGATGTCATCTTTCTATGGGAGCCAGCTCAGGGTGAGCTGTACTGAGGCCATAGCTGAAAAGAAAAAAAGGAAAATAAAAGGAAAAAATGGGAAAGTATATCCCATCTAGACGACCAGATTCCTTACTGTTGAAAGTACACCGGGATCTTCGTTAATGATTGATTCGAATGTGTAAATGAGGTAAGACTCGCGTTGTTCCCCGCCTCTATCGGAGCTAAAGTTTGATTGAAGAATAAAAAGGGCAACGTCATTTATTGAATGACCAGGCTGGTTGAAGTGACGAGAAACAGGAAGATTTGGCTTTTTATTAACGTCCGACCGGTAGTTGTTGAACTTGATCCGAAAAGATGTTTTGGTTTGACCTACGTATTGTGCTTGACACGCGTTGCACTGAATGGCATAAATGACGTTGGATGAATTGCAGTCAAAGTCACCATGAATTTTGACGAAGAAATTATAATTTGTGCTGTTAAGCACGTGGGCACTTCGCATTACTTTGCATATTTGACATCTGCGGCCATTGCACGGGTGGCAGCCTGCCGTCGGACTTGTTGGTCGGTTGACTTTGGAGCTGACTAGATTATCGTGGAGGTTTTGCGAGCGCCTGGAGGTCACACGTGGCGGTTCCGGGAAGATTTGTCGCATGCGCTCTGACTGACAAAGAATACCGTGGTGGCGATTAAGTATACTGTTGATGTTGGAAACATTATTGTTGAATGTTACAACGAGGTTGACGGAACCATTGTCTGATTTGCGGTTGCGGTTTTGGAATAATCTAGTCATCTCCAAAGTCAACCGACCAACAAGTCCGACGGCAGGCTGCCACCCGTGCAATGGCCGCAGATGTCAAATATGCAAACTAATGCGAAGTGCCCACGTGCTTAACAGCACAAATTCTAATTTCTTCGTCAAAATTCATGGTGGCTTTGACTGCAATTAATCCAACGTCATTTATGCCATTGAGTGCAACGCGTGTCAAGCACAATACGTAGGTCAAACCAAAACATCTTTTCGGATCAGGTTCAACAACCACCGGTCGGACGTTAATAAAAAGCCAAATCTTCCTGTTTCTCGTCACTTCAACCAGCCTGGTCTATCTAATCTATGTGTTAAATTGTCCAATAAATAAATTAGTTTTTGTTAACGTTCCTGTAATCTGTAGTCCAAGTCTTATTATTTCACTTTTATTCAACTTCGTAGCCGTCTGATACATTAACCTATTTGTTCTATATATATATATATATATATATACTTGGTGAATGGGGTTCGGACCACCGCGAATATATGTAGCTGAAATGAAAATTGAAACACAGACTACGAAGGTACGGGAAGTAAGAAAAAAATGGATAATTTATTTACATTTAAGATACTTGGAATGCTAAAAGGGTTGTCTACGTTACCGCGGAGGCTCCGCCTTCGTCAGGACAAAAATATGTCAGTGATACATAGAGCTTATAAAGGCTCGCATAGTGACATCATCGGGAAAGGGAAAACCCCGCCACCTGGCGGTTGTCAAAGGGTCACGTTCGAGAATGTTGACTTGTCAGGTTCAAGTGTGATGTCATCGTCCTTGGGGGAGTGGCTTTGTGCAGGTTGCGCCACCCATCCGGCTGAAAAGAATTGGAAAAAAGTGCCTTATCTACGAGGTTAGACTTCTTATTGTTGATAGCATGCCGGGGTCTTCGTTAATGGTCGATTGGAATTTGTAGATTAGGTAGGATTCGCGTTGCTCTCGGGAGCGGTCAGAGTTGAAGTTTGACTGGAGAATAAAGATTGATACATCGTTAATAGAATGACCTGGCTGCTTGAAATGGCGGGAAACTGGAAGATTAGGTTTTTTGGTGACATCCGATCGGTGGTTGTTGAATCTGGCTCTGAAAAAAATTTTTGTCTGACCCACATATTGTGCTTGACATGCGTTACATTGGATTGCATAGATGACGTTCGAAGAATAGCAGTCTAGGTCTGCAATGATCTTGGCGGTAAAATTAGAGTTTGTACTTTTGACTTCCTGCGTGGTCTGCATTAGTTTGCAAATCTGACAACGTCGGGCATTACATGGGTGACAACCGATCGAAGGGTTTATCGTACTGTTTACTTTAGAGCGGACTAAGTTATCCTGCAGATTACGTGTACGTCTGTAAGCGACACGTGGTGGTTCGGGAAAAATTTCCTTAGTGCGTTCGGACTGGAGGAGGATACTATGGTGGCGATTAAGTATGCTGTTAATGTTTGGGATATTTCCGGTGAATGTTACAGTCAGTGGCGTATCTAGGGTGTGGCAGGTGCGGACAGGTGCCATGGGCGCCAGGTGAACAGGGGCGCCATTATGTGGTCGGGTGTCAATGTGCCATGTCGGGTACTCAACCTGGCACATTCATAAATGATCTAAAGCACCCGCCATTAGAGAGGTTGTAGTGTGAAACCTAGTGCGGACCACACGAAAGCGCATCCCCAAGGACATCATGTTAACCATGTTGCCATGGGCGCAGGTAGCTCTAGATACGCCACTGGTTACAGTTAAGTTTACCGAATTGGTTTTCGAGTAATTTTTCTTTTTTTCAAACAAGCTAATGCGGTCTACTTTGCGAGCCCTGTTGAGAGCATCTTGCACCAGGTTCAGTGGATATTGACGATCAACGAAAGTTTGTTGCAGCTGTTCTAAATTTTTTTTCCAGATCGCCATCATTTGAGCAGATCTTCCTGTATCTAAGGGCTTGACTATAGGGGATGGCCAGTTTCGTGTGTCGCGGATGGCAGCTTTGAAATGATAAGTATTGTTGAGAATCGGTTGGCTTACGGAACAGATCAGTTGTTAAACCACCATTAGTGAATTTAACCTGAACATCTAGGAAGTTAACAATGGTGGCTGAATAAGAATGAGTGAAGTTAATGGAGGGGTGGAAGTTGTTGAAGTTGCGTATAAAATATACAAGGCTGTCTTCCGAGTGTGGGCAGATCATAAATATGTCGTCCAGGTAACGTTTGTAGAGAGTAGGTTTTAGCTCGCACTGGCTCAAGAAATTTTCTTCCAAACTGCCCATGAATATATTTGCGTAACTGGGTCCCATCTTAGTGCCCATAGCTGTGCCGCTGATTTGTAGATATTGTCTGCCATTAAATTCGAAGTTATTGTTCCTCAGGATCAGTTTCAGTAGAGCAGATAGCACAGTCGAATCACAAGGGGAATCGGAGTACTTTGAAAAAGCCGTTTCTGCTGCGGTGATCCCGTCTTCGTGTGGGATATTGGTGTATAAGGATGACACGTCTAGCGTAACTAGGAGACTAGAAGCGGGTGGCTGACATTGGTTTAGTACTTGGAGGAAGTGATTAGTGTCCTTAATATACGAAGGGAGTTGTGGGGGTATGTCTTTAAGGAGATAGTCTACAAAGCTAGAGAGATTTTCTGTGGCTGTCCCATTACAAGAAACGATTGGGCGTCCGGGATTTCCCGGTTTGTGAATTTTCGGGAGCATGTAGAACCTGCCTGGTTTTGCGTTACGTGGGAGAAGGTAATCATATAATGCCGAATCGATTTTCTTTGTTGCCTTTAGTGTCTTTAAATTTTTGGTGATGTCACTAACAATTTGTTCCGTACGATCACCGTCCAGTGGCTTCTAAAAAGTAGCACAAGCCAATTGTCGGAGTCCCTCATCGATGTAATTTTGCATATCCATTACAACAATTGCACCACCTTTATCTGCTCTTTTGATTATTATGTCTTTCGATTGTTTGAGATCAGAAAGACTACGATGCTCCGCTGGGGTAAGATTCGGTTTGGGTTTGCGAGAAGAAGAATTGTATGCTGTTATAATATCTTTCTGCACTGCCTTTATGTAGATATCTAGGGCTTTCTGGCGATTAGGTTCCGGTGTAAAATCGGACGGTGGCCTAAAATGATTGGGGGTTTGATCCTGTTTATCATAAAAGCACTCTTTAAGGCGCATTCGTCGAGCAAAGTTGTCTAAATCGAGATGAAGTTGATATTCGTTTGCCTTATTCTTGTTAGGGCAGAATGAAAGGCCCCGGCTAAGCAGCGAGACTTCGGAGTCTGTGAGTGAGTGAGACGACAAATTAACGACGCTCTGTGATGCAGTGCTGGTGGTGATGGTGTGAATTGGGGAATTTTGATTACCACGAGTACTATCTTGGGCTTCACTTGCCCAAGATAGTACTCGTAGATTCTGAGTTCGGTCTAGGTTTCACACGTGGCTTCTAGTGAAGTTCGAAGCTGCTCTGTAGAACTGACAGGAGACTTGCAGAGTAGATAAATTTTTATTTATATTTTCCAAAGAACATGTAAAAAACAATGTGCTGTACCAACTGTATTCAAAGAAATACAAATATACTTTGTTTTAGCTATGTGCATATTAGCAGATTACAGGTGACCGATGACACACAATGGGCCTCAAGGGTGAGAACACAAGAATACTACCACTGCAGGCACTGTCCTGAAATTCTAAGTCACCATTTGTCAGAAAGCAGTGACCACGCACAGCCTAAGGATCATATTGAGCTCCTTCCATTACACTTTTTATTGACAGCATGTTGGCTGCCATCCAGTCCATGAAAGTGACCCATATCGTTGAAAGAACGGTTCAACAGCAAGCGAGCTGGTGATAGTGTCCATGATGGCGAGACCTGAAGAGGAGATACAAGAAGGGACATAAACACGCTATGTTGAGACATTGTGTATGTCCCTTCCTATCCCTCGTCTCAGTGTTTTTTGCTATGGACCTTCATGATGTTTCCTTCGGCTTTACTTATTTATAAAATACTTATTAAACTTTACATATTTTTATGTAGAATTGCGAAGGTACAGCCAGGCGCTGTTAGCAAATCACACAGTACTTTTCTTGAATCAAGAATCCATAGAAGGTACACAGTCATCTTCAGCATTGCACACATCTATGGGACATGTTAATCACTTTGGAATGTGACAGACATGTCATGGAGGCCGGCAAATGATTAGTGCCGTTTTGTCACCTGCATGTTGAGACAGATGTATCTTTACATACTTTGCCATGACACAAATATATGAAGCAACAAATGTACCCTCTACTTTATTATGGTTATTAGTCAACACTGCCAAGAATGTGGGAACACAGTCTTGTACCACCTACACTCATCAAAATGACCTTCACACACGACACATTGTAGGTCAACGAGACTCCAGAATGATGTCCTCTCCCTCCCCATTAGCTGAAAACATTTTTCTACAAACTTGCATAAGGGGAAGTTAGTACAAGAAACGCAGACATTCCTTTTTTGAGCAAATCAGTATTCAGAGCGTTACCATACTGTGGTAGGCCTGCAGTGCATTACGTGGTACAGCACACACTGTAAAAAATTTCACCGTAGAACATGTCCCCCATTCTAATGACAGTCTTCTCCAGTTTCTCAAACTGCCACTTCCCATAGTGCTTTATGGTATGACACAGTATTTCTAGGTCTTTACTGTAGTTTACTGGTTGTAGCAGAAAAAAGACACCACTGTTTCCGATCACAGGACGCAAGCCATAAGTGCTATACGGAAACAGTACATGCTGCTCTCTAGCAGTTGTTCGTGTTTGGACATGGTATGGTGCATGCAGGGTAAATTCCATGGTTAAAATATCCAAACGTGAACAACTGTTAGATTACATGATGTAAAATGCTCTATAGTACAGTAAAACCTCCAAAGTCGGACACCTCCCTACCTCGGACAACTCCCCATGATTTCATTGCACGGGCAGGCTCCCATTGAAACTACATGGGGACGAAATTCTCTATGTCGGACACCTCCCTATCTTGGAAGTAGGATAGGGTTTTCCCTGCAAAGTCGGACAAAACCCTGGCCAAATTACCTCAATATCGGCCCATCTTTGCACCAAAAAGACTCAAAATGAGCCAGTGGCCTTGACTTTTGGCCTTTTTTCCCCCTATACTGGTCTCAGCATTTTGTTGCTTTAGTTTTTGAGTCCAAAAACAAGTGCTGTCAGTCTACACTGTAATTCTTTATGTTAGCACTTGTCTTCAGTTTGTCTACAGCCTTTGAACGAGCACTGCACCAAAGCTATGAGAAGTGGGATGACGCTTCAGAGACAAGTCCTTGCTGCTCGAAAAGCTCAGAGGTAATGCCATTGAGTAGAATCTGAACGGAATTGAATATACTAAAATCAGTAATAATTATCAGTGAAGAGTGGGTAGAGGTACCACTACCAGGCACCACCACCAGGTACCACTAAGGACCTTAAATTGAAGAAGGGGGACAATTCTCACAGCTGTGATCTCTTCCATTTTTTGTTGCCGTCATATTCTGTAACTCGGACACCTCTATAAGTAGGAGACGCTTCGGCTGCACCGCGGGTGTCCAACATAGGAAGGTTTCACTGTATTTATGTTCCGTGTCATGTGACCACAAACAATATATGCTTTTGCTCATGCTGCACAGCACAGGCGAATTGAGCTGCATGTGAGGATCATAACATGAAACCCGAGGCGCGGAGGAAAAGGTATGACTTTATGGGCTCTGTGTCAGTTGTTTCATGTTGTAATTGCGTACCAGCTGGCCTGTACCTGAGAATAGGTTTGATGCATTGTACACGCACCATAGACATGCAGTATGTGCTGTGGTGTGATAGTAATGCCACTGCCAATTGAAGAATAATGCTCCAGGTGGATTGTTTCGGTACAATCTTGAACTATACATACCAAGGGGTAGGGCATCTGCGTGACAGGTTTACCTGGAAGTAAGAATGTAAATGTTAGCTGAAGTCATTGAATAATTAACATTATCAATATACTGCTGCAGATGATACAAACAATAGCACACAAGATGCTCTGATATGTTCTGCAGGAATGTCTCTGTACTCACAATATTAGTACAGCAGCTACAGAAATGCATAAAACAAGTTTTTGTATACATGATATCACTTGAATGCAACACAAGCTTCTGCTGCACTGCCAGAACACCACGGCGGACAGATTTACCTTACTTCACCTGAGAAAAAGTATGTACTGTTGCACACATGATGCTGTTTGAATGTCTCGAAAAACATAATTTATGACCGAAAGACATCAACTGGGAGATTTCGGTTTACCTTAGTCAAAACTGAGAAAAAGTATGTGCTGTTGCACACATGAAACTGCATGAACTGCCCTTGAGCGCTCTGGAAGAACACCTTATTTGTGACCAAAATACAACAGCTGAGCCAACATTGAATTTATACCTTACTCAAAATACACAAGATGTGCTGCCGTGCACATGATACGATGTTTACTGCTTAAATGTACCCTGAAAGCGCTGGCACCTCAGGCATGGTTGCTCTAAGCTAGCGAGCAACAGCAAGGGTATACGAACACAAGAAGTCGAGCACAAGTGATGGAATGCACTTGATTAATCAGAAAATGAAATGTCTCAGTACCAGATGTCACTGTTCCGTCAACAAAAACAGATGAACTTTGAAGGGGCGTCTGGTTGGCAGTGGTGACAGCCTTCAGCTTGAAACCCAGACGGTGATAGTTGAGACGTGGAGTGCAAGCTTTTCGGTGGTGCCAGAATGCCTGCGAAATCATTTAACAAATAAGGCAATTCCAAATCTGTACTGAGAATACACCCGCCGGGGCGTAATCTCTAAAGGATGAAGCAGTAACTGACAGATAGCGTATTTTTCTCTTCTACGTGATGCAATTTGCACAGCATGACTGACTTGTCTAACATTACGCGTCTTACCTTTATCTGCTGCATAATCCTGCCCCTGCAATCTCCTGCTGCAGGTAAGGCTGGCACAGCATGCCGGACGAGACATCTTCGGTTTCTTGTGAAACAAGTTGAGCATATTGCTTCCGTAACATTCGTATGAGCCAAATGAACAGATCAAATCGCTGCTTTCGAAGGTGGCACCCAGTCGGAGTTCTAACCGATTGTTGCAGTCAATAGATTTCGCTTTCGCCTTTCGGAAAATTGTGGTTTGAAACATTGGAACTGCATGCTGAAGTGTTCTTGCAGACGGGAGCAAAACGCTCACGCATTCTCGGCACGCAGCACAGAACACGAATCACACCAGGAAGTCTGTACTGGCCTAGCAAATGCTTTGCAGTCGAAGGAAGCAAAACTCACGTTCCTCGTGGGTTTAGTGAAGTCCAGAAATATACTGGCTCCCTAATAGCGAACTGTTTATCACTTCCCCAATGTGAATCTGCGCAGCAGACGGCTCGTCAGAAGAAACTGGCCGGCTTGGCGGAAGAAACCAAGCCAAAAGTCATGCCAAGCCGGAGCGCGGGCAGACCACGAATGTGTCGTCGAAACAGGGTTTGCGGGCCGCAAGACGGGATGTCAGTGAAACTAAAAATTCACTTTTTCGGAAAACCGCGAGGAGTTTGGGATAACTATTTTGCATACATAATTAGTGTTCCCTAATGAACACATCGTGTGAGTACCATTCCATTCTGTAACACTCGAAAATCGGCGTAGCTGAGCTTTAAAGACATACCCCCACAACCCCTTCGTATATTAAGGACACTAATCACTTCCTCCAAGTACTAAACCAATGTCAGCCACCCGCTTCTAGTCTCCTAGTTACGCTAGACGTGTCATCCTTATACACCAATATCCCACACGAAGACGGGATCACCGCAGCAGAAACGGCTTTTTCAAAGTACTCCGATTCCCCTTGTGATTCGACTGTGCTATCTGCTCTACTGAAACTGATCCTGAGGAACAATAACTTCGAATTTAATGGCAGACAATATCTACAAATCAGCGGCACAGCTATGGGCACTAAGATGGCACCCAGTTACGCAAATATATTCATGGGCAGTTTGGATGAAAATTTCTTGAGCCAGTGCGAGCTAAAACCTACTCTCTACAAACGTTACCTGGACGACATATTTATGATCTGGCCACACTCGGAAGACAGCCTTGTAGATTTTATACGCAACTTCAACAACTTCCACCCCTCCATTAACTTCACTCATCCTTATTCAGCCACCATTGTTAACTTCCTAGATGTTCAGGTTAAATTCACTAATGGTGGTTTAACAACTGATCTGTTCCGTAAGCCAACCGATTCTCAACAATACTTATCATTTCAAAGCTGCCATCCGCGACACACGAAACTGGCCATCCCCTATAGTCAAGCCCTTAGATACAGGAAAATCTGCTCAAATGATGGCGATCTGGAAAAAAATTTAGAACAGCTGCAACAAACTTTCGTTGATCATCAATATCCACTGAACCTGGTGCAAGATGCTCTCAACAGGGCTCGCGAAGTAGGCCGCATTAGTTTGTTTGAAAAAAAGTAAAATAACTCGAAAACCAATTCGGTAAACTTAACTGTAACATTCACCGGAAATATCCCAAACATTAACAGCATGCTTAATCGCCACCATAGTATCCTCTTCCAGTCCGAACGCACTAAGGAAATTTTTCCCGAACCACCACGTGTCGCTTACAGATGTACACGTAATCTGCAGGATAACTTAGTCCGCTCTAAAGTAAACAGTACGATAAACCCTTGGATTGGTTGTCACCCATGTAATGGCCGACGTTGTCAGATTTGCAAACTAATGCAGACCACGCAGGAAGTCAAAAGTACAAACTCTAATTTTACCGCCAAGATCATTGGAGACCTAGACTGCAATTCCTCGAACGTCATCTATGCAATCCAATGTAACACATGTCAAGCACTATATGTTTTTTTTTCGTTGTTTTTTTTTCTTACAAACAAACAAACAAACACTATATGTGGGTCAGACAAAAACTTCTTTCAGAGTCAGATTCAACAACCACCGATCGGATGTCACCAAAAACCTAATCTTCCAGTTTCCCGCCATTTCAAGCAGCCACACTCTTAAAAATGAACTTCACCACATAGCACGCTCCTAGCCAACCATCACCCCGAATGACAACGTTCTCGCGCTAGATTTGTTGAAAACGGGAGGAGGAGCCTATTTTGTTCCCATTATGCACGGCACAAAATAGGCTCCTCCTCCTGTTTTCAACAAATCAGGGACGAGAACGTTGTCATTCGGGATGGTGGTTGGCTAGGAGCGTGCTATGTGGTGAAGTTCATTTTTAAGAGTGCAGGTCATTCTATTAACGATGTATCAATCTTTATTCTCCAGTCAAACTTCAACTCTGACCGCTCCCGAGAGCAACGCGAATCCTACCTAATCTACAAATTCCAATCGACCATTAACGAAGACCCCGGCATGCTATCAACAATAAGAAGTCTAACCTCGTAGATAAGGAACTTTTTCTCCAATTCCTTTTCAGCCGGATGGGTGGCGCAACCTTGACAAAGCCACTACCCCAAGGACGATGACATCACACTTGAAGCTGACAAGTCAACATTCTCGAACGTGACCCTTTGACAACCGCCAGGTGGCGGGGTTTTCCCTTTCCCGATGACGTCACTATGCGAGCCTTTATAAGCTCTGTGTATCACTGACATATTTTTGTCCTGACGAAGGCGGAGCCTCCGCCGTAATGTGGACAGCCCTTTTAGCATTCCAAGTATCTTAAATGTAAATAAATTATCCCTTTTTTTCTTACTTCCCGTACCTTCGTAGTCTGTGTTTCAATTTTCATTTCAGCTATATATATATATATATATATAGATACTCATTGAACGATGCGACAGCACCAGAGGACACGTGTTTCGCCGTGTTTGCGGCTCGTCGGCCCTGGGTAGCTGCGCATCGTTCGGGATTGGCAAACCAGGGGTCACTCAGCGAGCGATATACACCTGGGAGGGTGACTGAGCACTCCCCAATGCCACAGTGCAAGCCAGTGAATTATGAAGAGGGGTCCTCTTCATAATTCACTGGCTTGCACTGTGGCATTGGGGAGTGCTCAGTCACCCTCCCAGGTGTATATCGCTCGCTGAGTGACCCCTGGTTTGCCAATCCCGAACGATGCGCAGCTACCCAGGGCCGACGAGCCGCAAACACGGCGAAACACGTGTCCTCTGGTGCTGTCGCATCGTTCAATGAGTATCTGTTTCTCTACGTGCAGCCATAGAAGCCATTTTTATCTGTAACTTTGAATTTGAAACACGTCTAGCATCATTTACTTTTCCCCCTTATATATATATATATATATATATATATATCACTTTTTCCGAGATTAAATCAATTGCAATATAACATATGCTGAAGGGCACTCCTGAGGGCATTGGGAAACTCCTAAGACAATGTCTTAATTAACTTTCAATAATTAACTTTTAAAGTATAAAAGCTACGAGGTTGTCCCAATGAGAACATCTGTTCCTTTCGGTGACCTGATATCATAGCCGTTTTCAGAACAAAAATCCGTTCCGTAGATCGTCCGCAAAAAAATCGTGAAGGAGCACCGTTTTTTCTTTATTTTGTTCATTCCGCATCGTCGGAGACGCGTATTTCCTTCAACCCAATGTGACATGGTGAAGGAGCACAGTGCCGCCTCATGCGTCGAAGATGAGCTTTAACTTGCGTAAACAAAACAAAAACAAATGTATCGGGTGACTCTATCGGAGCAGCCCTTATCTTGTGTTGCATTTTCTGTTCTCTTTCAAGGACGCAAGAGGCGATAGTGTGCTGTTTCCCCCTCTCACATTGGGGATGAAGGAAATACGGGTCTCCGAAGATGCGCAATGAACAAAACAAAGAAAAAGAGGATGTTCCGTCACGAATTTTTTGCGGACGATCTACTGAACGGATTTTTGTTCTGAAAACGGCTATGATCTCAGGTGACCGAAAGGAACAGGTGTTTTCATTGGGACTTCGTAGCTTTTATAATTAAAAAGTGGGTTATCGAAAGTTAATTAAGACATTGTCTTATGAGTTTGCTAATGCCCTCGCAAGGAGTGCCCTTCAGCATACGCTATATTGCAATTGATTTCATCTCGGAAAATGTGAAAGATATATTTTTAAAAAGTATGGTCACATTTTGCAGGGACCCTGTCTACATATCTACAAGTCTGCAGGTACAAAGCCCTTATAGACATTTGATGGGAAAGCATCCCTAATAGCATGCACGATACAGACAGGAAGAATACCGGTGCGACGTGTTAGCTCCCTCCTTGAGGCGACCATCTGACCGATGCCACGCTATTCGCGGGGACGTGCAGGTGATGGTTGCGTTTCGCTTTTATTCAAGTGGAAGCTTCCAGTTGGTGATTGGAGATTTGGCGGCCGTGAGACAAAGCAGTTGTTCCCGCATCGTCGTTGGTGTACCAAGCGCAGTCGTGGAGCGGGAGATCGCTCAAGTGAAGTTCATTCGCACACCGAGTCTAAAGACCACCCTGGGTAAATTATGTTTGGTGATGTCCAGGCAGTTGTCATGCAATGTAGCGTAAGCAAGGTTCTGTGAACATTCCGTCTACGTGTGCATATTCTGAAATTGTGCAGGTGGAGTGTCCGGGGGATGGAGAGTGTGGTTGTTTTAGAAAACTCATTTATGTCTGAATACGCTCCTAAATAATTTCGTAACTGAAGTCAACTAAATAAATGAAGATTCCACATACTCATGTACGCAGTCTATTCACTGTTTCCATGGTTTAAGCTTCCGCCTGGCAATGTGTTCACCTCCTACTTATAGTGCTCTATGGCAAGCATTCGCCTTTGGAGAGCTAGCAGGCCTGCTAAATGTTTCTCAGTTTTCTTGTGAGCCTACAAAACTTCCTCTCACCCAGTGCGGCTGTCATTTTGACGCCTTCATGAAATGCCATGCACACACCAATCTGAGAAGACAGGCAGATAATTATTGACTCAATTCATTGTACACTGTGAATGCACGTAAGGAAGCATGAGGGGGTACAGTATGCTTGTGGTTCTACGCATGGTTCTACTCTGAATGCCCCTGCTGAAACATGAGTCCTTGCTTCACCATGAGGCGGATGCCTGAGGCTGCTGAGTGGTCTCTACATAGATATCATTCACAGTCGCTTTTTCTGAAGGTAAGTGCACATGGGAGACGTACTCCCAGTAAGGGTACTCCCGTAAGGATGTACTCCCGTACTCCCTGAAAGAGCGTCGTTGGACATGGTTGATAGGATGGGCCTGGGTTGGTGAGTTCTTCTGCTGAGTTAGAGCTGAGCACAGCATTCTCAGCGAATTAATTAACACAAATTTGTGGTGAGAATGTTCAGTGGACTCACCCCCCCCCCACTCACACACACACCAATATCGAAACTGCCAAGAGCAGCAACTGCATGGACAGCAGTTCGGTCAATGGCCCCAACCACTCTTTCCTCCAGTAGCGTCACCGGTCCTAGCTGCGCTGCTGTCTACACTCTTGCTCCTGGCGTTTGAAATCAATATAGTTGTGAATGTTATGAAATTTCATAACCGTCCTTTCCTCTCCTCTCTGTAATATCCACCCTAACAACCATCGTAATTCCCAATGAACTCCCACATTTTGCTGTTCCTGCGAACGTCCACATCGTACCTCTCTTTTGCTTGAACTTTTAAAGTCTATCCACTTCTACTTCTGCAAAGTCTCGTGTAATTCCCAAAACCGCGAAGAGGGATGCAGTGATGTGCTTCGAAGCATTTTGCTTGTCTTTAGCTCCTTCTGCTCCATCGCCACTGGCGTCGATAGCGTTTTTGTTTGTTTTGTACCCTTCCACGAGGGTCTCTATCTCCCTCTCCGTAAAATTCGACCGGTGGACACGCTTTGAGGCCCGAAGAGTGTCTTCTATATCAACTTCAGAACACACTTCTGAAGATACCGCGCGATTTTGTTGACAAACACCGTGACATGTGTCATAGGATACAACGGGTCCCATTGGTTGAGCTAACGTCGTTGCAATAGCAATAACATACCCTCGTGCCCCCTCGCTCATTAATACCACGGGCACATTTCAGGAAGCACGTCAGCTGCTCTTTCTTGCTCGTTCTGCCCATCGTGAACCTCCCTCTGCTTTACGATCCTTTCGTGAATGCTGAACCCCGCGATTTGCGACGATGTCTTAGGACGGTTGTACACTACGACATCGTAGCGAATCTCACGAACTTCTTTGTGAATCCGACCCCAGGTTCGGGAGATTCGACATCCTCGACGTAGAAAGTGGTCACAGATGCCCGATGGCACTTTCGTTCTCGCCGGATTAGCGAGCGGAAGCGCGCGTATTACATGCGTCCTCGGCAGATGGCGCGGTGTGATGCAATTGTTGACAGACTGCGGTTTCGTGCTACGTCCCTGGATATGCAATCATCGATTGCAGAAAAACTACTGCGATTTCAGCGGAGTTCTTTGACATTTGAACTTTAGAAGGTTCAAGCTTCGACATTTGAAATTTAGAAGGTTCAAGGTTCGCTGAACTTAAAGTTTTGATAGGTTCATATTCACTTTTCGGTCCCTTTAACATAGTGTAATGTTAACTTTGCTTCTGGTTTACCTAATGTGCACATGCTGTTTCTAAGGTACATATCTCTGCAGAATTTCCCTTCCTCGAGGAGCTGTTGCCTACTGCAATATTTATTTTGTCTCTTCACTTGGCTCACACCTTGTCTTTACCCGTTCTTACATCATCATCTACGCACATGCGTACAACAATGAACATAATTTGTGGCTGACAACTCCTGCCGAATGAGGATCCGCGAAGACAGAAGTATCACAGAGCACACGCATTAGCCACACAAGTTCGCCGTTAGCAACAACAACAGCTTTGTTTTGGTTTTGGAGAGTGGGGAGGTTCATCTCCACAGGCGATACTCTACCCCATTGCTGGGTTCAAACTGCCGTTAGCAAAGGCGCTACCAATCGAGGAAATCCTATTCCAAAACATTGAAGGCTGTATCCGTGATCACATTATGTGCATAATTTTTGGATACGTAGTGAAATGTTACTCTAGGACAAACGTACCCACGATAGATCGCAAACGTGCCTTGCTGTTAACTTGACATTAAATAAGTTATTTTTATTAATTTTGACAACTTCACTTTTTTATCTGATTATATGTCTCTCGAAAATCACATGTTTCGGATGAGTGCGGAAACCTGTGACCGTCAATGTTTTTATGTGTAGAACAAGGTGTACAAGAGTTTGTGCTCTTAAAGGGACTATGAAATTTGCCGAACCCCCATACTTTTTTCGATGGAAACTGTTCTTCCCGCCGAGGAACGATTATGCCACAAATTTTTCCAGACGAAATCGCTCCGCTCTGTGAGAAGCGCGAGCCTGAAGAGTCTCTTCCGCGTTCGTCCTCTCCCGCACAAATTCTCCCGTCGATGGTGTAACTGTACGGACCACACTTCTGTGCCCCGTTACGTCACCGTGTTGCGTAATGGCAAGTAATGCTGCGAGCCCGCTGTGGCTGTCGCCTTCCCGTCGCATATAGAAGGTCACAAGGTCTCTGGTCGCGTCTGAGGGTTGAAGTTGAAGCATTACGTTTTCTTGGTTGGAGGCGTTCGGATAACACGCTATAATGAACAGCTTTTTGTGTATGAATCGTTTGCTACGCTTGAGCTGGCAAGTATGACATGTGAGCTGTACTTTTTCATCGAATGTATTCGTCCTCTGCTCTGCGGCCGTTCACAACAAGGAACTCAAGCACCTCCGTGGCTTTGAGAGTTTTGCTGACGAGCCAACGAAAGTGTCTGGTGGTTGCTTGGCGTTGCAGTTATATTTACGTCAGTTGCAGTTATGTTTACGTGTTGGCAATCTGACAACAAAGCAACTGCGTTGTGAAGTGCGACTGTGATATGTAGAAGATGCCCTCTTTGTCGCTCGATTTGTTTGCACGAATTATCATAAAAGACTGGGCGGTCTAATGTTTTATTTCGCTTTGTTTCAACTCGTGTTCTTCGTCATCATTACGGTTATTATTCAAAGCAGCTTCGCGCCTTCAGGTGATTCTGATTAACTGCGCATTTACTGTTCTACACACCGGACGGGCTGGCTGTATTTCCTTCCGTCGAATGACTTGTTGTTTGCCTAAGAATATGTTTCACGCAAGAATTTATTTATGAGCACGTCACGTATTATGTATTCAGTATTCAGCACGTTGTAAATCTGAACATTTAGCATTGCCAACCACTATGCCTACAGAAACTCAACTGCAGCGTATTGTGTATTCTGTAAGAGTATTCTGTACATCGTATTTATTTCTGATAACTGTTTGTCGTTTAACAAATTTATTATCCAACCAGGTTTCCAACACTGCGTAATACATCCATAACCCTAAGACTGAGGGACACAATCTAACAACACCAGTTCACCTGCTTCATTGCCATCTTATGTTATTGTGTTACATAAGCTTGAAGTCATCAGTTGAGGTAACTGGAAAAAAGCAGAAAACCCCAGTAGTCATGTAGCATGCCCTATATATTGCAATTAAAAAGAAACGACAAGTAATTGGTACTACTATTTCAAGTAAACTGCTTGTTGGTCTACTGGCGGAAATCTGCTTTCTTTGTGAAAGAAGTGTTCCATTTGCCACCGGGGCAGCGTCCTCAGCTGTGCAGGCTCCTCCGAGGGTGTTTCACACTTGTATGTGCGTCAAGGACGAGGGCATCAGGCTCAAACAGCTGAAATGGTGACATTTAGCTCAAATAGTACAATAACGAAGACCTGACATCTACATATACACATTATACAGGGTGGTCTACCAACCATGATAGAAATTCATAGTAAAAAACATAGGCCCCGGAGAGAGATGTGGTCGAGGGATTTTTTCCTACCAGTAACTTTTCCACATATAGGTAACATGTTTATTTCATTTCAATTGACGAAAAATTAATTTCTTGAATTGAACTTCGAAATATATCAAGGCAACCTCACGTTTTCTTTGCGGAAATGGGTTCCCGTGGTCATTTTACTCAGTATAGCCCATAATCCCACTCGTAATGCAATGGCAATTGCGAAAATAAATTCGCCGAAACTCCGTGGAAACGAACCCTTGGCTCCGCCTCTTTTTTGACGGCTCGTAGTTTGAGCGCAAAACTACGAAGAAAGAAGCTTACATTGACACGCCACACCAGAGTGGAAAGGGTTACACGCCTTACAACAAACACGGGCGGTGGGTGCGGGCATCAGAGCTAGATTAAGAAAAATGAGGTGACGGCTTGTAACCCTTTCCCCCCTGGTGTGGCGTGTCAATGTAACCTCCTTTCTTCGCAGTTTTGCGCTCAAACTACGAGCCGTCAAAAAAGAGGCCGAGCCAAGGGCTCATTTCCACGGAGTTTCGGCGAATTTATTTTGGCAATTGCCATTGCATTACGAGTGGGATTATGGGCTATACTGAGTAAAATGACCACGGGAACCCATTCCCAAGAAATTAATTTTCCGTCAATTGAAATGAAATAAAAATGTGACCAATATGTGGCAAAAGTTATTGGCAGAAAAAAATCTCTCTACCACATGTCTTTTCGGGGCCTGCGTTTTTTACTATGAATTTCTATGATGGTTGGTGGACCACCATGCATGCTATGCATGCATAATTTTTTATTTTTAGTCACAGGATATGTTCTATTTTATACTGTCACAGAACTCTTCTAACAACCTTATTGGCAAATAAGGCTGCACAGCCTAAGCTGCACAGCCTTGCAGGTTGCCCAGAGCAAGTTGAACTGGTTGAACACAGCAGTACACCACTGGTACGATAATAGTTGGTATGATTATTTTTTGGTAATGTGAAACAAAGCGCAGAGTTGCAGCAGGAACAAAATCTCATGAGGACATAGTGCATCAAAGGTAGGTTCCTTTAATTTAGATGTGACCTGCAGAGCACTTGCTGGAGTTGTTCTGGCATGTTACCCTGGTGAAAGACTTCAGCTGCCCTACGCATGGGTTGCCCTGGTTTGAGAGAAGAAAATAACACAGTATACAACTCCAGTTCCGGTGAATGCAAATGATGTAATCCAACTGAGCAATGATTATAAGATAAGAAGTGTAAAAAACAAAATGCCCCCTCAATATCATATTTGTGCACATGATAAAGCAAACTGTAAATCAAATAATAAAAAGTTAAAAAAACTTGTGAACAATATACAGAGCCCGAATGGTAGGCAAGATCCATAACTTAAAAACCCGAGACTAGGGGACAAAAACCGACAAACACAGACAAGGTCGCTGCTACCTCGTTACCTCGCTTGCTACCTTTCTATCCTCTCGTTAGTGGTAGGCAAGACACTGCATCAAAGAGGAATCAGGAAAGAGGGTGCACAGCATTCGTCTGCTCTGAATAGTGGGTTGCAATGATCATGCTGTCTCACATAAGGGGTTTCAGGCTCCGCTGAGGAAGTCACCTATAAACATGAAAGCAGATGAGTCAAAAGAAAAGAACGGACACGTGTGTTCAACATATTACATAAATATTCTGTTGAAGTATGGTTTCTAAGATCATGCTAAACGAAGTGTACTTTTATCAGCAGTCCACCACCTGAGTTTAGGGACTAGATTCGGTAACTTCTATTTTGTCTTTTTTCTTTACTCTTTCGTGTGGCCGCAAGGTGCAGAGTGACGCAGATGAGAATTAACCCATTTATGCAATCCTGAGATCTGTGATACATTTGGACCACACGGACAGAGAGACCTTTATTAGCCCCAATAACGAAAAATACTCACACTTTTGCGCCGTTTAGGTGGATGTTCTTTCCCCGGTGTGGACAGGTATTGGGATCGTGCTACACCTTTATTCAGACGACACTGAGCTCGTTATCCAGTATGTTCAAGAGATTCAGCGTGCCCTTCATAAATTCAATCATGCAAATGTCCGCTTCAAACGCGAGCAGTCGATGGCACGGCACCGTCTTTCCGCTCCTGCGGTCCGATTTCTTAGTGGCATCAAAAGCTGTCCGTCTCGTCAGTGATATGACATTGGATGCCTGCGAATATTGACGTAAATTAGGGAGACCAACTAACCAACATCGTCTCGGCATGTGGACGAAAACCACAGGATGCGACTATGCGACTGGCGATAGACTGCGACCACCGCGCGGAAGCTGTCGTCATGGAGATTTCCATTCCCGATGAACGCATACGCGGGATCCTACGGCGCATGCTCCTGGCGGGACCACGACATGTCACGATGACCTGTAGCGGAGCTGACGGGACCGGCCGTGGTCCCGTCAAGTTGCTCGCTGTGTCTCCGCTTGGCAGCTCGCCACGGCGCGACACCACCTGTCCTCCCTTTACCGCTCCGTTTAAATTCGCTCCCGAGAATACGTAAAATTTTGGTTTTAGACCCACAAAAAGGTTTTCTTTCTGATAAAAACGAGAAAAAAATCATTTCATAGTCCCTATAAACACGAAGAACCGTCTTCTAGAGAATTTCAGAATTTCTTCTATCTTCAGAATTTGAAAGTTCACTGTCGCTGGAGTTTACTTACTTGGATGATGACTTGTTCATCACGACAGCTCGTAATGGTGCACCTATCCTATCAATGTCTTGCAGGTGTCGAATTGTGGCAGAACATGAATCCCAAGAGCGACGACGCTTGTGCCGAGTGCTGCGAAGCGAAATTCTAGGAGGCACTTCAGGAACGAAATAAGACGCTGGGTGACGTCATGAAAAATGACACTGGATGAGATCCGTACCCAGCGTACGACGAAATGGAATGGTCATGAAACCATCCTGCACCGACAGGCACGAATAACCATCCTGTATTTTATCACCACTGTATGAATATCTACAAACTAAACGTTTCACCACACGACACCTACAACGCTGTCTAAGACATTTCTGCAGCCTTTCCTCAGAGTGCCACAACGTAACTGTTAGGACAAGTTCCGTTTGAAATCGCCTCTGCACCCCCAATAAGCGTGCCACCGTAAGAGGCGCGGCAAGAGGGGATCGTAAGAGGCGGAGGCGAGCTCCGTCATAACGTAGCCACCACTATCTACGAGCGTTAATATTATTACAGATTGTCACAAAAAGGTACACGCATCTACCAGGGAGAACATTATCATTCTAAAAAAAACCCGAATGTTCAGCCAGCTGGTAAGAAGTCAGGTGGGACTTGGTGCACAACCCAGATAGCGCATGGTGGGATAATAGACGTGTAAACATGGGAAACTTTGAAAGATGAAACTTCGTGAGGAAGGCTACATATAGACATCTTATAGACATCTAATACCCTATACATTATTCACATGTCTGCAAGAAGAAGTGTACTAGACATCGCTCAGACGTTGCAAAGTAGACGTCTAATTTTCTTACTTTGAACAGTTGAATTGCAGATCATACTTAGTCGCACCTTGTCTCATACAACAACTTTATTGTGAGATGATGGATGGGGAGTTTCATCGCCAGGGGGAATATTCTACCCCACTGCTGGTGGTGATGCAGGGAATGAAATAATAAGCCCCTTCACAAAAAAGGATCGAAGTCCATGATATCCAAAAATGTCAAGAGAGCTTTGCAAACGGTGCGTTGGTGAACTGGATGTGGCCAGGGACCAAGCAGTTTTGTGGGAGAGGGGCGGAGAGAGTCCAGTCCGTTAAGGAATCCGGAGAGTGTGGTTCGGGATGGTTGGTAGTGCGGTCAATGAAGGAGAATGTGGTCTGTATGTTCTACAGCACCGCAGTGACAGCATTGGGGAGAGCGTGGAAAATTTGTCTCATACAGATTTGACACGCAATCAGGTACTTATTGCAAAAGGTCGTTATAAAACCAAACGGATGACGTTTGGGGGTCCCGTGCCTTCACGCGTGGGGCCGATATGGTGCCATTGAGAGGGTATCGCACTTCCTGTATCAGATCATGGCGGACTTACACGAACCAATATGGAATTCAATGCAGGTCGCATATATTAGGCGAAACATGTTTTATCCCATATCAGGCCAAAGGGTATATCTGCAGCCATAAGGTTCACACCCTGTATAATGGTCATGGAATAACCTGGGCCTATTCGACATGGCAGCGGGTTGTGTAAGATGATCAGATGGGCCGTACATCTCTATTGTTGAAATGAATACGCAAGGTAAAATTGTTTTCAAATCTTCGTTGCAAGGACGAGTCTCCAGTACTGTGATATGTGTGATCACCGAAAGTTTTCGTTTCGAAAATTCATGCTGTACACGAATGTACAATCCAAGTTCCGAAATTAACATGATTTTCTGACAAACACCATGCTTTTCAAAGTGCGTACAGCTTGGGACAAATGTTTACGGAACACGGCATTGGCGTTTTTCTTCATCGGAGCGGCTCCCTGCTAGCTATGAGGCAGAAAATGAATAAGAATCGGGTGACCGGCTATTCGGTCCATCTTTCAGTATGGGCTGGCACGGTTGATTTAGTGGATGTGCCTTCCACACCTTCATCCCTCAAAACTTTCTTTTCGTTCGCTTGACTTGGCCATTGAGCTTTGTCTTCTAGCCATTGTGGCACTTCCGACCACAATTTGGATAACAACACCGTTTTTTTACTTTACTCCTCGAGTCAACAAATCGGCCGGATTGTCTTGTGATCTTACATGTTTCCATGCATGCTTCGCAAGTTCGCAGTCACTTTTCGTGTTTCTCACACCCTGTTTGATACGAACACCTCGCGGAGGTCTCGGAACATATCCATTGCAATGCAATTGTAGAATCTGTCCAACAGTAAACCTCATCCAACTTACGTTGAAAGGTATGTTTTAAATAGTCCAGCAGCTTTGCTGTAAGAGTTGCTCTTAGCAATTCTACCTTGCTAATGATAACGGCTTCAGAAGTGCAACTCGTGATATTGCTCTGATTTCCGTCGTCATAACATCTAGACATCGTGATCTTTTGCAGCTCTTCTACATCTGTAAACCATTCAGGCCATCGCTCTTGTTGATCTTCCTGCAGGTGATCGTCCCCTGAGATCTTTGTTTTCCACGACCGTGCAGTAATATCTTTGCTGCAACAACTACGGGTGCTAACATCCCCAATGGATCATATATCCTTGCGACACGCTGTAGCACCATATGTTTGGTCCATAGTGATTCTTCGATCATGTCTTTCACGCTATTCTCTGCAGAGATCTCGATGTAATCTTTTTCGAAATTCGAGTTAAGTCCAAGCACCTTGATTTGCCCTTTTTTGCGTACTACCTCTTCTTCTTGTCAGGTTCTTCTTCCTTGAAGTCACTTGCAGATATCTGCATCAGATACTCGGAGCTTGACATCCATTTCCTTAATTCCATGTCAGCTGTGCTAAATATCTCTCTTGCTTCTAAACAAACCTTTCTTGCATCTTGATCACTGCTTCCTCCGATGATCACGTCGTCGACGTAAACAGATTTTTCCAACATCCGCACTGTGTCCGGATACTTATCCTTCACGCAGGAGTGCAAATGTGCTTTTACCGTCGCTGCTAGTGGAAACGCGCTCGAGGCAATTCCAAAGGTTACCCTTGTCATCCTCGATGTCTCCAATTTGTTATTTTCCGTAGTATATGGTATGTGCTCCCACCAAAGCATACAGCATACGAAGTGCATCTCTGTCTTCTTCTTGTATGATAATCTGCAGGAACGCCTGTTTCACGTTTGCAACAAGTGCTACTTTGTGCGTTCTGAAGTTGAGAAGAACCAAGACTATATCGGGGACAAGGTTCGGCCCTGCATCCAAACAGTCGTTTACAGATATCCCGGGTGTCTCAGCTGATAAAGCGTCGAAGGCGATCCTGATCTTGGTGGTTGTGCTGTCTTCCCGAATGACAGCCTGGTGTGGCATGTAGTATACGAATTCACCGTTACTTTGACCTGCCTTGACCTTCTCTGCTACACCCGACGACAAATATTCCCTGATGGCTTTGTCATACCTTTCCAATAGGGTTGTGTCCTTCCGTAGCCTCTTTGTTAGCTGCAATAGGTGTTTGTGGGCCAAGTAATAATTATCCTCCAGATTGACCTCGTGCTTCCATGTAAGTCTGACTGCATATCGATTGTTGAGCTTTTGAAGATTCCTGACAAACTCCATTAGTCTCTCATCATCTTCGGTTGTAAAATCCCTATGTTCCTGCGTCTCTTCGCCCCGGAATGCTCTTAATTGTTCGTCTTCTAGTTCACACCCAAGCGACACTTTTAGTACATTGACTGCGGTCATCTTAGGGAATCGGTATTTTAAAGTAACTGGCCCTTGTATCGCCCAACCGAGAGTTGTCTCCACCGCTGTTACTGAATCGCTTATCCTGTACGTCTTTCCAGTGACAAGTTCCCAATAGTGGTCTGAACCTACCAGTACGCCTATTTGATCGTCTGCTACTGTTTCTTCGTCCCTGTACTTCGTTTCGTACTGTCTCTTTGCAAGATATTAGTTCCTATCTTCTCTACTTCGAGAGCTCTGGTCGTCTGTGCATATGCGCCCTTGTGCTTCTTTATCTTCAGCTCAACAACTCGCATCTCTTTCTCTGAAACTTCCCCTTCCATAAGATCCGATGAACAGATTCTCCGTTCCCAATATCGGACATCTGAGTGCCTTGGACAATGACTTTGTAATGAATGACCTTTGGCGTTCAGTGTCCAGTAGTATCCTTGCTGGTTGCGTGCCTTGCCTTCCCTCTATTATAGCTGTAATGGTTTGAAGCAACACGCTTCTTGAAAGTTCACCTTTTCTGTTTCTTCCATCTCGTCTTTCGGATGCATGATATGCATGCTCTGTCGAACGCTCTTCTGTTCCCTCTTCTATTTATCCGTGGTGTGGGTTCGGCGGTCTACTGTTTCTTGGCTGACGTTCCAACTCGTCCGCTGACACCAATGATGATTGTGTTCTCCTGTTCCGGCACATGCTTGTAGCGTGTCCGTCTTTACGTCTTTTACATTTAATTCTGCTGTTGTAAAACTTTGCTGAATGGCTTTCTCTTGTGCATTTGAAGCAGCGTCGCTCTTCTTTGAGTTTCAGCAGTTTAGCTCCGTACGTTAGCGATTTTTGGCACTCTTCTGTTTTGTGGCTAGATTGACCACAGAATATGCATTTGCTTGTTGCGGTCATAGAAAATGCAGCAGATGATTTTCCTCTTATTCCCTGTATTTTTCCTGTTGTGGAGTACGAGGTATGCTGTTCCCGTTTGAACTCTGCCCGCCATTTCTCGTCGTCTCCTTGAAATTTTACTAAGTCTTGCAGTCTTTGAAATAGTCTCTTAAGTTTCTCGACATTCTCCTTCATCAACGTAACCTCTTCCGCCTGGTTCTGGTCATGCTGGCTATTCCTTTTTCGTTCTTCTTCTTTCAGTTGTCGGATTTCGCCCCTTGAATCCTACGCGGGGTTGAGTCCAACCCGTCTCTCCCTAATGCCACACCCAGGGACACGAACAGTCACTTGCTAGAAAACCGTTTAATGCCAACTTGATGCCAACAAACAACTTACATCATGGTGCGCAATCTCTCCCTCTCGTTCTCTCACCTTCTGTCCCCCCGACCGCCTGCATCAGCTTATCAATGCTTCCCCAGCCAGTGACGTGTATGCCAAAGGGAGTCTGGCAATTAGGAGGAGCCTAAGAAAGAGGCTCGACCTGTCAATCAAACTTAGGGGCATTTCATTGGTGACCGTTTGCCGTGGGAGCTGCCATGACACCAAATTTTCTCCAAGATGGAGGATGGTGCTTGGAACGGCGAAGCAGAGATTTCGTGACGAAAAATTTTCACAGACTACTTTAATTTCATACTGTGAGTATATATCCTCATGTACGAATCTGCAAAATCAGTTTCAACTTTCGCTCCGCTATCATTATTTACGTGAAAAAGGGATGTTTCGTCGCTAACGTTAGGCCTAGTTAAGACCGTGATACCAACGAAATAGCAAGAAGGACGACCCTTATACGTAGGATTTTACATTATATAACTGCAATTAATTTATACACATATCTTTGCTAATTTTTTATTCGATCTACTTACATAACGCGATTTAAAACTTCATACCGGCAGTCGTCTGCTACGAAGAAGCAGTTGTGTAGCTTTCCGGGCCAATCACTTCTGCCAGCAACAATTTCTGCAATTCTGGGCCTTCCCAACATGCCTCTCTCCATGCAGATGGCGTTGATAAAAGTGGGCGCAAAATGCGTCGTGTAGGTCTGTCACCAGTGATATCCGTTTCAATCCGAATCAGTCGAGTTTCTCCAAAATGGTGGCACCCAGTAAATAAGGGTGAGGTATAAGTACTGGGTGGACGTAATAATAGACAACTGTATTTCCACCTGTGATAGGCTAGATACCTCAAAAAGTGGCTGGAGCCTCGGGTATAGGCAGGTCCCATTAATGGTCAGACTCCCTTTGGCATACACGGCACTGTCCTCAGCATTACATGCGCGCCCTCTCTGGGCACGTAACTGAACATGTTTAACATGCACGCCCTCTCTGGGACCGTTACATAACACAGACGCCCTCCTTGGGCTCCAGTCGCGGTGCGCGACACCACACTCCACCCCCCCCCCCCCCACTACATGTCCGGAGAATCTGGGATAGCGTCGTCCGGTGGGCTTCTTTGAGGGCCGGCGAGAAGACCTAGCTGGTAGCGTCGAAGGAGGCCTAGAGCTGCCGCGATATCCTCCGGACCCAGCGTCGAAGGCGTGATGGCTCTGTCCCTAAGCAGGTGGCTCTGGTGCAGGCCGCCGGCTCGGTGGGTGAATCCCAGGGACTCAGCACAGCTGGCATAAGCGAGCCAGCTCCTTAGGAGTGTGGACAGCGGGAGGTTCTGTGGGGTACTTCTCCTGGAGGGTGAATCCGCGGAAAGGTTCCGGTGTCTAGTCGAGGGGGTACCCCCTCAGGTGCCGGCTCTGGTCGCGCCAGTGTCTTCGAGAGGCGTAGCTGATTGTAACGACGCCGACCTGTGTCGTCCAAGTGGCAACGTGGAGCTATGCGGAGGGGCCACCATGTGGAGCAAGGGCTGGGCGCTGTGGAGGCCCGTCGGTTCTCCCGTTGCGAGGGCGTCGACGAGGAGGACGATAGGGCTGTCGTCCGGCATGCCTCCCTCGTGTCCTGTAAGAGGAAAGGAGGAAGGATTATCTCGGCTGCTTACGTGGGCGAAGGTTATAACGGGTAATCCCGGGAACCCCTCCCTGGGCAGTAGTCGCTCCGGGGGATCATCGACCGGCCCTGGGTTGACTGGAGGGAGAGCGGGCTTGTGATGCCGGATCGTGGTCCTCCTCACACCTGCCGTTGTCCGAGATGCGCTGACGGAAGTCCTTGAGGTCTTGTACGTGGACGGGGCCCGTTTCCTCGTTGTCACTGCGAGGCTCCATCCTGTAAGTGACCGGAGTTAGCTGCGCGCTTACCCGATAAGGACCGTCCCATCAATCAGCGAGGGAGGCAGCAAAGCCCTTCGCTGCATCGCTAAGGGGATGTGTTCGCCTTGGAACCAGGTCTCCAACCTGACGTCAACCTTTGTTGTACTGGAGAGACTGCTCCAGTCATGCGACCTCAAGACTCTTCGTGCCAAACCAATGGCAGTCGAAATTCTATCGCGAAGATCGTTTGCATGCTTCACGTACGAATGACTAGGCTGTACGTGCCGTGTTCGCAATGTGTTTTTGAGGGGGAAAACTATTTCCCGCCCGAAATTCAAATGAGCCGGGTAAATCCTGTCGACCTATTTTCCGTCGTACGGGTGGTAAAGCCAAGCTCCGTAAGACAGGCGTCCTAATCTTTATGCCTTTCGGAAAAAGATACCAACATCATGTTGAAGTTGCGATTAACCCGCTAAGTTATGTTCGCCTGGGGGTGATAAGGGGACTTCTTTACATGACGTATGCTCAACGCAGAGCAGCTGTCGCCAAACACCTTACTTGTAAAGTACGAGGCGTTATCCGTGAAGAGCTGGTCCGGGAATCCAGACAGGGAAAAAACGTCCAGCAGTCTGTCCCAGATCCGAGCGGACAGCAACTTCCGCAGCGGTTAAAGCTCAACCCACTTCGCGAAGCGATCTGTAGTAACTAACAGATACTGGTTACCACGGGGACTTCTGGGATAAGGACCCATCACGTCACATGCGACTATCTGCCAAGGTTTCTGGCTAACAATCGGTTGCAGCAAACCGGGAAGCTGCCCTCCACGCGGCTTAGACTTCTGACATACCCGACAGCTGCGTGTATACCGCAAAACATCCTGTCTCTAGCCTGGCCAAGTCGCGATACGACACAATTTAGAATAAGTATTGCTGCCGCTACCGTGACCCGACAATGCAGAATCAGGGAAGTATTTGAGAAATAACTTACGTAGCTTCCTTGGAACTACGATCTGAAAGGGGCTATCACCAACCTCCTCGTTGTCTGCCTGGGAAGCATACCGGACCAGGAGACCATCCTCGCTCAGCTGATAGGAGTCGTGCCTCTCCTCAGCGTCTTCCGTGGATCCCAGGTTTGCCGTTTCCAGCCACCTTGACACACGCTGACAAAGGCCATCGGTCTCCTCTGCGCTTCCAGGATGTTGTCCCTGCTTACAACCTGTCCCCACGAGAGCTCCTCCTCCAAGAATGTGTGGCTAACCGCGGCCACAAGCTCCTGCGGAATAACGACGTCCTCAAGGGCCAACAGTGCTCGAGACAGTGCGTCTGCCGCCTTATTTGAGATTCCCTTCCGGCATTCCACCGAGAAGTCATATCGCTGCAACGTTAAACTCCAACGTGCCATCCGTCCGGCTGGATTTTTCAACCGCTTTAACCAGCACAGCGCCTGATGGTCAGTTTGAATAGTGAATTTCGCACCATCCAAATACATGTCGAACTTATCCGAACTTGTGTCGAACATGTCGAACTAGGCACTCCTTCTCCGTTACGCTATAATTGCACTCGGAAGGCGTCAGCGCACGGCTTGCAAATGCCACGGGCTGGAGTTCACCGTGGTGCTCTTGTAACAAGACTGCACCAAGGCCATAATCGCTCGCATCTGTTTGAAGTACAAATTGGCGGTTCAGGTCTTGGAGATACAAGCGGGTAGTTTCCGCATCGCATTAGCGAGAGAGAGATAAACGCCTGCTCCTGCGCTTGACCCCACGACCATCGTGCTCCCTTCCACAAAAGCCAAGTTAGCGGTTGCGCTAGCTCTGCGCATCGCGGTATAAATTGTCTATAGAAGTCAATCATACCCAGGAAGCGCTGCTAGCTTTTAACATCTGTCGGGCGGGGGCACTCTAGGACAGTGTTTTCCAAACTTTTTGCGGTGACGGACCCCCAAAAGCGATGAGAATCAATTCATGAACCCACACACCGTCACAGTCACACGTCATAACCAGCAACCTCGTCAGCTGCTGCGCGCTTTCGATACAGCTTCAGAAACGATTCCGGACTGGTTTCTTCTTGTTGTTTGTATGTGTATGACGCGGACAAACGTGCATTGCAGAACTTTTCTATCAGAAATTAGAAGCCAGCCGTTGAAGCATGCTTGTAGCAATTTTGGAAGTTCTGGGTGTTTGGAAATCGGGAACATGTATGAGCGCGTGTTTGTGGGGACGAAAATCCTCACTGAAATGAGAGAGACGGTCGCGGGCCCCCACGAACACTCTCGCGGACCGCCAGGGGTCCGCGGACCACACTTTGGGAAACACTGCTCTAGGATATCCATTTAGCTTGTCCTCGTTCGGCCTGACCGTGCTGGACTCCACCTTGAACCCGATGAGTTCGATGCTGTTGGTAACCAACTGCATCTTCCGGGGATTGACAGTCAATCCTGCAGCCTGCATGCGTCGTAACCCCATTTTCAAATGAGAAAGGTGTTCCTGGAATGTACGTGAAAAAATTACTACGTCATCCATGCACTCCATAGCGAAATTGTATTTCGCATCGCCAAGCACCGGGTCCATCACTTGCTGAAAACTAGCGGGGGAATTAGACAATCCAAAGGGTAGTATGACAAATTCGAATAATCCCCTGCGACAGGTGAATGCTGTTTTCTCAACATCATTCGGTGCAATCAGAATCTGCAGGGAGCCTCTACTGCAGTCCAAAGTTGTAAACACGTGGGCGGATCCCAACGAATACATGATCGAGTCTATCGAGGGAAAAGGGTACGGATCTCTTACCGTCACCTCGTTCATTGGGCGGTAATCCACGCACAACCTTGCGGTTCCACCCTTTTTCGGCGCAAGAACCACCGGAAAACCCCACGGGCTGCGGGAAGGTCTCACAGCACCAGTTTCGATCATTTCATCCAGCGCAGCATCGAGGAGCTTGCGCTTATGCACGCTCACAGGCCGAGGGTTACATCGCCAAGGCCTTGCGCCGCCGGTTTCTATCCGCTGCTCCAATGCATGGGTTAGACCTGGTCTCTCTGTGAACATACAGGAGAATTGCCGCAATGCTTTAGCGAGCATGCGTCGCTGGTCTGGGCTTCCTGGAAATCGTTTCAGGGCCTCCTCCAAAACAGTGGGTACAACCGTCACTGGGAAAATAGCTCAACGGGCGTAGATTGTCCAGCTCCGGAATCCTGGGTCTCCTCACCAGTCCGGTTCTGCTCCGTTTCCGGCGTTGTCCACTCCATGAAGGGATAGAGGGTACCGCTTGCATGCTGGTAGCCTAAGCGACGTAAGTCCATCCGGATAATGAAGTCGCGCCCCAGGATCATCAGTCCCGCCAATCCGGGCAGGTAGATGAAGCGTTGTCTGACACGTTGTCCATCGACGGTCAAGGTGAGACGTGCTGCTCCTCCGGCTGATACCACTGCATCTGATGCAAGCCTTAGGCAGGTCCGGGTTGTCCGTACGGAAATGTTCCGCTCCCGGCACCAATCGTGGATGGTGCCACCTATCAGGGACACAGCCGCTCCAGTGTCCACCAAAGCTACAACGTCCTTACCCAGAACGCACGCCACGATAAACGGTCCAATGTTGCATATGTCATCCTGCGCTCGACATGCGAGCGGGACAGAGGCAACTATGTTATCAGACAAGATAACATGGTTAGAATTCGCTTGCCCTTTATCGACGTTTTCAGCAGCCGACGACAGAACTGAGTCATTCCCAATTACCGCCGCCGGCGTCCCGGGTTTCCCTGCGGGTGTTGTCTGGAGGTGGTAGTGGTCTGCTGCGGGCAGTTACGACGAAAATGACCGCGTTCGCCGCAACCGTAACAACGGGGTTGTGTTCCAGCGTTATTACCTGCTCGCGAGTCGCGCCTGTCCTGCCGCGGTGCATGACGTGCATCATCGGCTTCGCGCTCACGCGGCTCTGCTAGTGCCGACCTCGCTCGGTTCCTATGATCATATGCAAATGGATCCAAAGAACGATATACCGGTCCGGCACACAAACCGCCGTGTGTTCCAACAGTCCCGCCGGGGTTTAGTTCCGTTCTAACGACTGTCTCAGCCCGTTCCATGCGCAACTAGGCTCCAGTGTTTGTTCCGGACTAGGCGGTGGGCAATACTGCAATTCCGCCAACAAATCTGCTTGGATGACACGGGCTCCCTTAGCAAGGTCATCGAGCGAAGAAAAGCTTCGCCCGCGCAAATAAGGCTTAAAACGAGGGTGGCATTGGCGAATAACGCGGGCCACTTTCTCGGTTTCTGTCGCAAGCGGTTCGGCTCTGCGATACAGCTCTTGGGTTGCCCGGGTATATTCCAACAGGCTCTCCTCCACGTGCTGCCTTCGGGTCATGCGTTCCTCACGCATACACATTGCGTAATCCGGGGGCAAAAGTTCCTCCCGAAACCGCCGCTGAAATTCAGTCATAGACGGAAATGCGGGTTGAGACCGGCGCCACACAGCAGCTGAGCTTACCAATGTAACGGGTAGTCTCTGGCGCAGAACGGCTTCGTCGGTTGCTCCAACGGCTGTCTGGTAAGCCTCCAGGTCGGCAAGGAAATCTTCGACGGACTTGGCGTCGCTAGCCCGCAAATGTCGGTACCGACAGGTTCAGGCGTAGCGGTGGTTCCGAGGAAAGCTGTGCGGCGGACGTGCTACTGGCAAGATGTCGCGACAATAAAGTGCAGAGAGCTGTCATCTGCCGAAGCAGGTCCTCCGCTACTGGCGTGTCGTCCTTGTAGGCGGGCTCGAGATGCGTCTTGAGCGCGTGGTCTGGCCAAGTCCAAACGACAGAATGTTGCCGCACCCCCCCCCCCCGTCCAAAAACGCACAAGGAAAGCCTCTGCTACCCGCGATATCTTTTTTGCAGTTCCAATCACTTCAGCGCGTGGTCTGGCTAAGTCTTAACGACAGAATGTTGCCGCAGCCCACCCACCCCCGTCCAAAAACGCACACGAAAACACTGGGCTACCCGCGATATCTTCTTTGCAATTCCAGTCACTTCAGCGCGTAGTCGGGCTAAGTCTAAACCACAGAATGTTGCCGCAGCCCCCCTCCCCCCGTCCAAACACGCACACGAAAAGCCTGGGCTACCCGCGATATCTTTTTGTTGTTTGCAGTTCCAGTCACTTCAGCGCGTGGTCGGGCTAAGTCTAAACGACAGAATGTTGCCGCACCCCCCCCCCCCCGTCCAAAAACGCTCACGAAAAGCCTGGGCTACCCGAGATATCTTTTTTGTTGTTTGCAGTTCCAGTCACTTCAGCGCGTGGTCGGGCTAAGTCTAAACGACAGAATGTTGCCGTAGCCCCCCCCCCCCCCCGTCCAAAAACGCACACGAAAAGCCTGGGCTACCCGCGATACCTTCTTTGCAATTCCAATCACTTCAGCGCGTGGTCTGGCTAAGTCTAAACGACAGAATGTTGCCGCAGCCCCCCTTCCCCCGTCCAAACACGCACACGAAAAGCCTCTGCTACCCGCGATATCTTTTTTGCACAGTTCCAATCACTGCAGCGCGTCGTCCGGCAAAGCCTAAACGACGAAATCTCGCCGCAGCCCCCCTTCCATACACGCACACGAAAAGCCTGGGCTACCCGCCATATCTTTTTTGCAGTTCCAATCACTTCAACGCGTGGTCTGGCTAAGTCTAAACGACACAATGTTGCCGCAGCCCCCCCCCCCCGTCCAAAAACGCACACGAAAAGCCTGGGCTACCCGCGATATCTTCTTTGCAATTCCAGTCACTTCAGCGCGTCGTCGGGCTAAGTCTAAACCACAGAATGTTGCCGCAGCCCCCCCCCCCCCGTCCAAACACGCACACGAAAAGCCTGGGCTACCCGCGATACCTTTTTTGCACAGTTCCAATCACTTCAGCGCGTGGTCGGGCTGTCTGAACGACAGAATGTTGCCGCAGCCCCCCCCCCCGTCCATAAACGCACACGAAAACCCTGGGCTACCCGCGATATCTTCTTTGCAATTCCAGTCACTTCAGCGCGTCGTCGGGCTAAGTCTAAACCACAGAATGTTGCCGCAGCCCCTCCCCCCCCCCCGTCCAAACACGCACACGAAAAGCCTGGGCTACCCGCGATATCTTTTTTGCACAGTTCCAATCACTTCAGCGCGTGGTCGGGCTGTCTAAACGACAGAATGTTGCCGCAGCCCCCCCCCCCCCGTTCATAAACGCACACGAAAACCCTGGGCTACCCGCGATATCTTCTTTGCAATTCCAGTCACTTCAGCGCGTCGTCGGGCTAAGTCTAAACTACAGAATGTTGCCGCAGCCCCCCCCCCGTCCATAAACGCACACGAAAACCCTGGGCTACCCGCGATATCTTCTTTGCAATTCCAGTCACTTCAGCGCGTCGTCGGGCTAAGTCTAAACCACAGAATGTTGCCGCAGCCCCCCCCCCCCCGTCCAAACACGCACACGAAAACCCTGGGCTACCCGCGATATCTTCTTTGCAATTCCAGTCACTTCAGCGCGTCGTCGGGCTATGTCTAAACCACAGAATGTTGCCGCAGCCCCCCCCCCCCCGTCCATAAACGCACACGAAAACCCTGGGCTACCCGCGATATCTTCTTTGCAATTCCAGTCACTTCAGCGCGTGGTCGGGCTAAGTCTAAATCACAGAATGTTGCCGCAGCCCCCCCCCCCCCCGTCCAAACACGCACACGAAAACCCTGGGCTACCCGCGATATCTTCTTTGCAATTCCAGTCACTTCAGCGCGTGGTCGGGCTAAGTCTAAATCACAGAATGTTGCCGCAGCCCCCCCCCCCCCCCCCGTCCAAACACGCACACGAAAACCCTGGGCTACCCGCGATATCTTCTTTGCAATTCCAGTCACTTCAGCGCGTCGTCGGGCTAAGTCTAAACCACAGAATGTTGCCGCAGCCCCCCCCGTCCATAAACGCACACGAAAACCCTGGGCTACCCGCGATATCTTCTTTGCAATTCCTGTCACTTCAGCGCGTCGTCGGGCTATGTCTAAACCACAGAATGTTGCCGCAGCCCCCCCCCCCCGTCCATAAACGCACACGAAAACCCTGGGCTACCCGCGATATCTTCTTTGCAATTCCAGTCACTTCAGCGCGTGGTCGGCCTAAGTCTAAACCACAGAATGTTGCCGCAGCCCCCCCCCCCCCCCGTCCAAACACGCACACGAAAACCCTGGGCTACCCGCGATATCTTCTTTGCAATTCCAGTCACTTCAGCGCGTCGTCGGGCTAAGTCTAAACCACAGAATGTTGCCGCAGCCCCCCCCCCGTCCAAACACGCACACGAAAACCCTGGGCTACCCGCGATATCTTCTTTGCAATTCCAGTCACTTCAGCGCGTCGTCGGGCTATGTCTAAACCACAGAATGTTGCCGCAGCCCCCCCCCCGTCCATAAACGCACGCGAAAACCCTGGGCTACCCGCGATATCTTCTTTGCAATTCCAGTCACTTCAGCGCGTGGTCGGGCTAAGTCTAAACCACAGAATGTTGCCGCAGCCCCCCCCCCGTCCAAACACGCACACGAAAACCCTGGGCTACCCGCGATATCTTCTTTGCAATTCCAGTCACTTCAGCGCGTGGTCGGGCTAAGTCTAAATCACAGAATGTTGCCGCAGCCCCCCCCCCCCCCCGTCCAAACACGCACACGAAAACCCTGGGCTACCCGCGATATCTTCTTTGCAATTCCAGTCACTTCAGCGCGTGGTCGGGCTAAGTCTAAACCACAGAATGTTGCCGCAGCCCCCCCCCCGTCCATAAACGCACACGAAAACCCTGGGCTACCCGCGATATCTTCTTTGCAATTCCAGTCACTTCAGCGCGTGGTCGGGCTAAGTCTAAACCACAGAATGTTGCCGCAGCCCCCCCCCCGTCCAAACACGCACACGAAAACCCTGGGCTACCCGCGATATCTTCTTTGCAATTCCAGTCACTTCAGCGCGTCGTCGGGCTAAGTCTAAACCACAGAATGTTGCCGCAGCCCCCCCCCCCCCCCGTCCAAACACGCACACGAAAACCCTGGGCTACCCGCGATATCTTCTTTGCAATTCCAGTCACTTCAGCGCGTCGTCGGGCTAAGTCTAAACCACAGAATGTTGCCGCAGCCCCCCCCCCCCCCGTCCAAACACGCACACGAAAACCCTGGGCTACCCGCGATATCTTCTTTGCAATTCCAGTCACTTCAGCGCGTCGTCGGGCTAAGTCTAAACCACAGAATGTTGCCGCAGCCCCCCCCCCCCCGTCCAAACACGCACACGAAAACCCTGGGCTACCCGCGATATCTTCTTTGCAATTCCAGTCACTTCAGCGCGTCGTCGGGCTAAGTCTAAACCACAGAATGTTGCCGCTGCCCCCCCCCCCCGTCCATAAACGCACACGAAAACCCTGGGCTACCCGCGATATCTTTGCAATTCCAGTCACTTCAGCGCGTCGTCGGGCTAAGTCTAAACCACAGAATGTTGCTGCAGCCCCCTCCCCCCGTCCAAACACGCACACGAAAGGCCTCTGCTACCCGCGATATCTTTTTTGCACAGTTCCAATCACTGCAGCGCGTGGTCGGGCTAAGTCTAAACGACAGAATGTTGCCGCACCCCCCCCCCCCGTCCAAACACGCACACAAAAAGCCTGGGCTACCCGCGATATCTTTTTTGCACTGTTCCAATCACTTCAGCGCGTGGTCGGGCTGTCTGAACGACAGAATGTTGCCGCAGCCCCCCCCCCCCCCCGTCCAAAAACGCACACGAAAACCCTGGGCCACCCGCGATATCTTTTTTGCAGTTCCAATCACTTCAGCGCGTGGTTTGGCTAAGCCTAAACGAGAGAATGTTGCCGCAGCCCCCCCCCCCCCGTCCATACATGCACACGAAAAGCCTGGGCTACCCGCGATATCTTTTTTGCAGTTCCAATCACTTCAGCGCGTGGTCTGGCTAAGCCTAAACGAGAGAATGTTGCCGCAGCCCCGCCCCCCCCCGTCCAAAAACGCACAAGGAAAGCCTCTGCTACCGGCGATGTCTTTTTTGCACAGTTCCAATCAGTTCAGCACGTCGTCCGGCATAGCCTAAACGACGAAATCTCGCCGCAGCCCCCCCTCCCCGTCCATACACGCACACGAAAAGCCTGGGCTACCCGCCATATCTTTTTTGCAGTTCCAGTCACTTCAGCGAGTGGTCTGGCTAAGTCTGAACGACAGAATGTTGCCGCAGCCCCCCCCCCCCCGTCCAAAAACGCACAAGGAAAGCCTCTGCTACCCGCGATATCTTTTTTGCAGTTCCAATCACTTCAGCGCGTGGTCTGGCTAAGTCTGAACGACAGAATGTTGCCGCAGCCCCCCCCCCGTCCATACATGCACACGAAAAGCCTGGGCTACCCGCGATATCTTTTTTGCAGTTCCAATCACTTCAGCGCGTGGTCTGGCTAAGTCTCAACGACAGAATGTTGCCGCAGCCCCCCCCCCCCCCCGTCCAAAAACGCACAAGGAAAGCCTCTGCTACCCGTGATATCTTTTTTGCAGTTGCAATCACTTCAGCGCGTGGTCTGGCTAAGTCTGAACGACAGAATGTTGCCGCAGCCCCCCCCCCCCCGTCCATACATGCACACGAAAAGCCTGGGCTACCCGCGATATCTTTTTTGCAGTTCCAATCACTTCAGCGCGTGGTCTGGCTAAGCCTAAACGACAGAATTTTGCCGCAGCCCCCCCCCCCCGTCCAAACACGCACACGAAAAACCTCTGCTACCGGCGATGTCTTTTTTGCACAGTTCCAATCACTGCAGCGCGTCGTCCGGCGAAACCTAAACGACGAAATCTCGCCGCAGCCCCCCCTCCCCGTTCATACACGCACACGAAAAGCCTGGGCTACCCGCCATATCTTTTTTGCAGTTCCAATCACTTCAGCGCGTGGTCTGGCTAAGTCTAAACGACAGAATTTTGCCGCAGCCCCCCCCCCCCCCCCGTCCAAACACGCACACGAAAAACCTCTGCTACCGGCGATGTCTTTTTTGCACAGTTCCAATCACTGCAGCGCGTCGTCCGGCAAAATCTAAACGACGAAATCTCGCCGCAGCCCCCCCTCCCCGTTCATACACGCACACGAAAAGCCTGGGCTACCCGCCATATCTTTTTTGCAGTTCCAATCACTTCAGCGCGTGGTCTGGCTAAGTCTAAACGACAGAATTTTGCCGCAGCCCCCCCCCCCCCCCCGTCCAAACACGCACACGAAAAACCTCTGCTACCGGCGATGTCTTTTTTGCACAGTTCCAATCACTGCAGCGCGTCGTCCGGCAAAACCTAAACGACGAAATCTCGCCGCAGCCCCCCCTCCCCGTTCATACACGCACACGAAAAGCCTGGGCTACCCGCCATATCTTTTTTGCAGTTCCAATCACTTCAGCGCGTGGTCTGGCTAAGTCTAAACGACAGAATTTTGCCGCAGCCCCCCCCCCCCGTCCAAACACGCACACGAAAAACCTCTGCTACCGGCGATGTCTTTTTTGCACAGTTCCAATCACTGCAGCGCGTCGTCCGGCAAAACCTAAACGACGAAATCTGGCCGCAGCCCCCCCTCCCCGTTTATACACGCACACGAAAAACCTCTGCTACCGGCGATGTCTTTTTTGCACAGTTCCAATCACTGCAGCGCGTCGTCCGGCAAAACCTAAACGACGAAATCTGGCCGCAGCCCCCCCCCCCGTCCAAACACGCACACGAAAAACCTCTGCTACCGGCGATGTCTTTTTTGCACAGTTCCAATCACTGCAGCGCGTCGTCCGGCAAAACCTAAACGACGAAATCTCGCCGCAGCCCCCCCTCCCCGTTCATACACGCACACGAAAAGCCTGGGCTACCCGCCATATCTTTTTTGCAGTTCCAATCACTTCAGCGCGTGGTCTGGCTAAGTCTAAACGACAGAATTTTGCCGCAGCCCCCCCCCCCCCCCCGTCCAAACACGCACACGAAAAACCTCTGCTACCGGCGATGTCTTTTTTGCACAGTTCCAATCACTGCAGCGCGTCGTCCGGCAAAACCTAAACGACGAAATCTGGCCGCAGCCCCCCCTCCCCGTTCATACACGCACACGAAAAGCCTGGGCTACCCGCCATATCTTTTTTGCAGTTCCAATCACTTCAGCGCGTGGCCTGGCTAAGTCTAAACGACAGAATTTTGCCGCAGCCCCCCCCCCCCCGTCCAAACACGCACACGAAAAACCTCTGCTACCGGCGATGTCTTTTTTGCAGTTCCAATCACTTCAGCGCGTCGTCCGGCAAAGCCTAAACGACGAAATCTCGCCGCAGCCCCCCCTCCCCGTCCATACACGCACACGAAAAGCCTGGGCTACCCGCCATATCTTTTTTGCATTTCCAATCACTTCAGCGCGTGGTCTGGCTAAGTCTAAATGACAGAATGTTGCCGCAGCCCCCCCGCGTCCAAAAACGCACAAGGAAAGCCTCTGCTACCGGCGATGTCTTTTTTGCACAGTTCCAATCAGTTCAGCACGTCGTCCGGCATAGCCTAAACGACGAAATCTCGCCGCAGCCCCCCCTCCCCGTCCATACACGCACACGAAAAGCCTGGGCTACCCGCCATATCTTTTTTGCATTTCCAATCACTTCAGCGCGTGGTCTGGCTAAGTCTAAATGACAGAATGTTGCCGCAGCCCCCCCGCGTCCAAAAACGCACAAGGAAAGCCTCTGCTACCGGCGATGTCTTTTTTGCACAGTTCCAATCAGTTCAGCACGTCGTCCGGCATAGCCTAAACGACGAAATCTCGCCGCAGCCCCCCCTCCCCGTCCATACACGCACACGAAAAGCCTGGGCTACCCGCCATATTTTTTTGCAGTTCCAATCACTTCAGCGCGTGGTCTGGCTAAGTCCAAACGACAGAATGTTGCCGCAGCCCCCCCCCCCCTCCCCGTTCAAACACGCACAGGAAAAGCCTGGGCTACCCGCGATATCTTTTTGGCTTTTTGCAGTTCCGATCACTTCAGCGCGTGGTCGGGCTAAGTCTAAACGACAGAATGTTGCCGCAGCCCCCCCCCCCCGTCCAAAAACGCACAAGGAAAGCCTCTGCTACCGGCGATGTCTTTTTTGCACAGTTCCAATCACTGCAGCGCGTCGTCCGGCAAAGCCTAAACGACGAAATCTCGCCGCAGCCCCCCCCCCTCCCCGTCCGTACACGCACACGAAAAGCCTGCGCTACCCGCGATATCTTTTTAGCACAGTTCTAATAACTTCAGCGCGTGGTCTGGCTAAGCCTAAACGACAGAATTTTGCCGCAGCCCCCCCCCCCCCCCCCCGTCCAAACACGCACACGAAAAACCTCTGCTACCCGCGATATCTTTTTTGCACAGTTCCAATCACTGCAGCGCGTCGTCCGGCAAAGCCTAAACGACGAAATCTCGCCGCAGCCCCCCCGTCCATACACGCACACGAAAAGCCTGGGCTACCGGCGATATCTTCTTTGCAATTCCAATCACTTCAGCGCGTGGTCCGGCTAAGTCTAAACGACACAATGTTCCCGCATCCCCCCCGTCCAAAAACGCACACGAAAAGCCTGGGCTACCGGCGATATCTTCTTTGCAATTCCAATCACTTCAGCGCGTGGTCGGGCTAAGTCTAAACCACAGAATGTTGCCGCAGCCCCCCTCCCCCCGTCCAAACACGCACACGAAAAGCCTGGGCTACCCGCGATATCTTTTTTGCACAGTTCCAATCACTTCAGCGCGTGGTCGGGCTAAGCCTAAACGACAGAATTTTGCCGCAGCCCCCCCCCCCCCCCCGTCCAAAAACGCACAAGGAAAGCCTCTGCTACCGGCGATGTCTTTTTTGCACAGTTCCAATCACTTCAGCGCGTCGTCTGGCTAAGTCTGAACGACAGAATGTTGCCGCAGCGCCCCCCCCCCCGTCCAAACACGCACACGAAAAACCTCTGCTACCGGCGATGTCTTTTTTGCACAGTTCCAATCACTGCAGCGCGTCGTCCGGCAAAGCCTAAACGACGAAATCTCGCCGCAGCCCCCCCTCCCCGTCCATGCACGCACACGAAAAGCCTGGGCTACCCGCGATATCTTTTTTGCAGTTCCAATCACTTCAGCGCGTGGTCTGGCTAAGTCTAAACGAGAGAATGTTGCCGCAGCCCCCCCCCCCCCCCGTCCAAAAACGCACAAGGAAAGCCTCTGCTACCCGCGATATCTTTTTTGCACAGTTCCAATCACTGCAGCGCGTCGTCCGGCAAAGCCTAAACGACGAAATCTCGCCGCAGCCCCCCATCCATACACGCACACGAAAAGCCTGGGCTACCCGCCATACCTTTTTTGCAGTTCCAATCACTTCAGCGTGTGGTCTGGCTAAGTCTAAACGACAGAATGTTGCCGCAGCCCCCCCCCCCCCCGTTCAAAAACGCACAAGGAAAGCCTCTGCTACCCACGATATCTTTTTTGCAGTTTCAATCACCCTAGCGCGTGGTCTGGCTAAGTCTAAACGAGAGAATGTTGCCGCAGCCCCCCCCCCCCGTCCAAAAACGCACAAGGAAAGCCTCTGCTACCGGCGATGTCTTTTTTGCACAGTTCCAATCACTGCAGCGCGTCGTCCGGCAAAGCCTAAACGACGAAATCTCACCGCAGCCCCCCCTCCCCGTCCATACACGCACACGAAATGCCTGGGCTACCCGCCATATTTTTTTGCAGTTCCAATCACTTCAGCGCGTGGTCTGGCTAAGTCTGAACGACAGAATGTTGCCGCAGCCCCCACCCCCCGTCCAAAAACGCACAAGGAAAGTCTCTGCTACCCGCGATATCTTTTTTGCACAGTTCCAATCACTTCAGCGCGTGGTCTGGCTAAGTCCAAAAGACAGAATGTTGCCGCAGCCCCCCCCCCCCCCCCCTCCCCGTTCAAACACGCACAGGAAAAGCCTGGGCTACCCGCGATATCTTTTTGGCTTTTTGCAGTTCCGATCACTTCAGCGCGTGGTCGGGCTAAGTCTAAACGACAGAATGTTGCCGCAGCCCCCCCCCCCCCCCCGTCCAAAAACGCACAAGGAAAGCCTCTGCTACCGGCGATGTCTTTTTTGCACAGTTCCAATCACTTCAGCGCGTCGTCCGCCAAAGCCTAAACGACGAAATCTCGCCGCAGCCCCCCCGTCCATACACGCACACGAAAAGCCTGGGCTACCGGCGATATCTTCTTTGCAATTCCAATCACTTCAGCGCGTGGTCCGGCTAAGTCTAAACGACACAATGTTGCCGCAGCCCCCCCTTCCAAAAACGCACACGAAAAGCCTGGGCTACCCGCGATATCTTCTTTGCAATTCCAATGACTTCAGCGCGTGGTCGGGCTAAGTCTAAACAACAGAATGTTGCCGCAGCTCCCCTCCCCCCGTCCAAACACGCACACGAAAAGCCTGGGCTACCCGCGATATCTTTTTTGCAGTTCCAATCACTTCAGCGCGTGGTCTGGCTAAGTCTAAACGAGAGAATGTTGCCGCAGCCCCCCCCCCGTCCAAAAACGCACAAGGAAAGCCTCTGCTACCCGAGATATCTTTTTTGCACAGTTCCAATCACTGCAGCGCGTCGTCCGGCAAAGCCTAAACGACGAAATCTCGCCGCAGCCCCCCATCCATACACGCACACGAAAAGCCTGGGCTACCCGCCATACCTTTTTTGCAGTTCCAATCACTTCAGCGTGTGGTCTGGCTAAGTCTAAACGACAGAATGTTGCCGCAGCCCCCCCCCCCCTCGTTCAAAAACGCACAAGGAAAGCCTCTGCTACCCACGATATCTTTTTTGCAGTTTCAATCACCCTAGCGCGTGGTCTGGCTAAGTCTAAACGAGAGAATGTTGCCGCAGCCCCCCCCCCCCCCCCCCGTCCAAAAACGCACAAGGAAAGCCTCTGCTACCGGCGATGTCTTTTTTGCACAGTTCCAATCAGTTCAGCGCGTCGTCCGGCAAAGCCTAAACGACGAAATCTCACCGCAGCCCCCCCTCCCCGTCCATACACGCACACGAAATGCCTGGGCTACCTGCCATATTTTTTTGCAGTTCCAATCACTTCAGCGCGTGGTCTGGGTAAGTCTGAACGACAGAATGTTGCGGCAGCGCCCTCCCCCCGTCCATACACGCACACGAAAAGCCTGCGCTACCCGCCATATTTTTTGCAGTTCCAATCACTTCAGCGCGTGGTCTGGCTAAGTCTAAACGACAGAATGTTGCCGCAGCCCCCACCCCCCGTCCAAAAACGCACAAGGAAAGTCTCTGCTACCCGCGATATCTTTTTTGCACAGTTCCAATCACTTCAGCGCGTGGTCTGGCTAAGTCTAAACGACAGAATGTTGCCGCAGCCCCCCCCCCCCCCCCCACTGTCCAAAAACGCACAAGGAAAGCCTTTGCTACCCGCGATATCTTTTTTGCAGTTCCAATCACTTCAGCGCGTGGTCTGGCTAAGCCTAAACGACGGAATGTTGCCGCAGCCCCGCCGTTATCCCGCAAACGTACTGGCGAGTTTCGGGTCCTTGGGAGAGGGCACTGATTCCCGCTGACAAGCAAATCAGATCGCGTTTCGCACGTAACGTCATCGATGACGTGTCAGCACGTTTCTCCTTGTTATACCGGGAGGGAGTGGCAGTATAAAGGTGAACGCCCCGCGCTACGAGCCATTTTTTTTCCACAGTTCCAATCACTTGGCCTTTAGTCACTTCCGTTCCCCTAGTGGCGGGAGAGCTGCGAACGCCACTACACGGGAGAGATGGCAATCTGATAACCGCGCGTCGTCTGCTAGCTCCAAATGCATCGACGGGGCCGCGCTTTCCTCGGAATGCGGAGAGGAATGGAAATTCGGCGGTAGCAGACGACGTGTGGTTATCGGATCGCCATGTTTCCCGTGTGGTGGCGCTCGCAGCCCCGCCGCCACCAGGGGAAAGGAATGACGCGAAGGCAGTACAGCAATTACGAACACCATGTGCTCTCAGCGATATCTTATTTTCACAGCTCCAGTCACTTCAGCGTGTGGTCGGGCTAAGCCTAAACGACGAAATCTTGCCCGCCCCCACGTCCAAACACGCAGTAAACACGAAAAGCCTGCGCTATCCGCGATATCTTTTCTTTTTACAGTTCCAATCACTTCAGCGCGTGGTCTGGCTAAGTCTAAACGACACAATGTTGCCGCAGCCCCCCCCCCCCGTCCAAAAACGCACACGAAAAGCCTGGACTACCCGCGATATCTTTTTTGCAGTTCCAATCACTTCAGCGCGTGCTCTGGCTAAGCCTAAACTAAAAATCTTGCCGTAGCCCCCCCCCCCCCCCGTCCAAACACGTCGTAAACACGAAAAGCCTGCGCTATCCGCGATATCTTTTCTTTTCACAGTTCCAATCACTGCTCGCGTGGCTCCCTCCCTCCCTGGCATGCGTGGAAAATATGAACACTCTGTGATTTCCGCCATTGCGAACACCACATCTCTAATCACGCGCCCAGGCATTCTAGAGTGGCTAACCCTAACGGCGCCAGCGTCGTCAACATCGACACACGCCATGAATAGAAATACGTTCTAACGAAGGATCTCTAACGACGCCCGCCATAAATATGAACACGACACACTTACCGGGCCAACACACCACACGTAGTAAGCCATCCGCTCTCTGAACACTCCTTTGGGCATTAGTCCACATCTGGGAACTAGTGTACCGTCTCTCGTCAAAAGATACCTGGGAAAGAAAGGAACAATCAGGCGTACTCCTAGCTGTGTGTCCAAGGTTAACGTACGCGGTGGGGTCGGCTTCTAAGTCGACTACGTGGGCGATTTCGACAATTCAATGAAATTTTCTTGCACTATATCAGTCGTAACGCAATCCACTTCCCGCCATACTTAAGGCGGTGCATCACCACCGACGCTCTATGGGAATCCCCATACATTTTTCAACTCCCGTAGCGCCGCGAAAATTCGGTTGATCTCCGTGCAACTGCTTTTAAATGGAAGAGGATGCTTAGATCTAGTGCCTGATCGAAGCAGATTTTGCGTTTTAGACTCAGAAATTTTTATATCGTCGTCGAAAGGTTTGGGAAAAGCTATATTTCGAGATTCCGCTCGCTTACAAAATAGAGCCGCCCAAAATCGAAAATCTGGCTCGATCACGCACTAGAAAAACACACTGTTTTCTTTACATAAAAGAGCTAAGCAGGTCAGTAACATGCATCCCACGAATTGATTCATCGCCATAGCTTACCCCTCCTCTCTACTCTGTCTCACGTGTGCATTGGAATGATAGCAATCTGTTCGACAAACCAACACAAGCATCAAATATGAACACAATGCACTCACCGCAATAGAGTCACCATTACCGAAAACTCACGTGACCTCCGGAGCTCGACCAATGACTGAGGACTAGCCACCCTATCTTTTTTTATTTTTTTGATTATGTCGCGAATGACGTATATGACGTGTCATCCGTTTCTCTCTACTTTCCTCCTGTCTGCTCGGCTCCCCGTCTTCTTTTGTTGTTCCTTTTTTTCTTCCATGCACTGTTTTTTTTTTTGTTCGCGTTTGTCGGAATGCAGTGGGAGTTACAGGAATACGACTGAGCCTTGGTTGTTTTTGTCACATGAAGTATTTTATTGTGCGACATACGGTTATGCAAGCAAGACGTACACAGGATGACATTAATATTGCTCCTGAATTTGCTTGAAGAAGCCTGATAATGTCGGACGGCCTCTGGCAAGGACTGCTACTGGGAACTGGAGCTCAGTGACTGCAAGATGAAAAAAATTGGTATCAGATATACGGTTATGCATGTGAAAGTTGCAATGTAAACAGAAAGAATAAAGGTGCTATCGAACGCGAAAAATAAGAACGGTGGTAGGGTTGTGAGAAGCTCTCAGCCATGGGGTGTGATGAGCGACCTCAATACAAAAAATACCTTTTATTGCGCTACTTCACAATGATATATTCAGACCGATTAGCCTGACAATCTTGGCTTTGGCGCTACGTAGAGAACAGCTACTAAGTCAACGCGTCCGACGAAACTTGTTGAGCGAAATCACCAAGAATCGGACTTAGAGTAGCGTCATGCCTTGATACAGTACGACGTGAACGGGTATTTAATCATAACATTTAGATGATATTGTTTCACGAAAAGAAATATAGTCTACCATCGTATCTGCAAAGCTGCGCTGTCTGTCTCGGTCACCGCGTATTCCGCTAACTGTTAAGCAACTTATTCACAATGCACGAAGTGAATGCGGTGTTGTAAGGCAACAAGCAGCGACAAATGACTTCCTCTCGGCAGTCGTTGACCAGGTATCGGATACGAGGCGTTCGGACGCTCGAATAGTTTCTAGACCAAGAAGCAGAGCACAGATGTTGCGCAGGCATCTTCCCTGGCAGCTGTGACTGTTCGAGGACACTCACATGATACAGCGTGCGTTTTTAAACAGGAAAAATCAGAACTCATAGTTAAACACAACCGCTACACAACACGAGCCGTCCGAAACGGACACCGGCGACTCCGTGGACGCCGGTTCCAACCGGCACAGGCGCCGCGCTGTCGCCTGTTCGGGCGCTCGGGAACAAATTTGAAAACGGCCAATCATCGCTCAGAAAACGAATTCGTCCTAATGGGAACCAATCAGTAATCACTAGCCACCGGATGTATCCATGAGGTTCAATTTATGACGTTTTCTGACGTCCGATGACGTGAAACGCATGAAGCGCCTCACTTTATCCCGCAAAGGAATTGGCGAGTTCCGGGCCCTTGGCATGAATGCGGTAACGAAAAAAACATGGCATTAATATTGCTCCGAAATTTGCTTGAAGAAGCGTGATAATGTCGGACTGCCTCTGGCAAGGACTGCTACTGGGGACTGGAGCTCAGTGGCTGTAAGACGAAAATTAGTATCAGGTATACAGCTATGCATGTGAAAGTTGCAGTGTAAATAGAGATAATAAAGGTACTATTGAACGAGAAAAATAAGAACGGTGGAAGGGTTCTGAGAAGCTCGCAGATATGGGGTATGATGAGTGACTAGTATAAAAAATACCTTCTATTGCTCTACTTCACAATGATATATTCAGGCCGAATAGCCTGACAAACTTGGCTTTTGCGCTACGCACAGAAGAGACAACGTCGGACGAAAAATCACCAAGTAGCATCATACCTTTATGCAGTACGACGTGAGCGGGTATTTAATCATAACATTTTGGTGATATTTTTTCACGAAAAGAAATATAGTCTACCGTCGTATCTTCAAAGCTACACTGTCTGTCTCGGTCACAGCGTATTCTGGTCCCGATTTACGGTAACTGTTAAGCAACTTCTCACAATACACGAAGTGAACAGGGCGTTGTAAGGCAACAAGCAATGACAAATCACTTACCTGGTGGCAGTCGTTGACCGGGTATCGGGTACGAGGCGTTCGGACGCTCGAATAGTTTCTACACCAAGAAGCATACCAGAAATGTTGCGCATGCATTTTCTCTGGCAGCTGTGACTGTTCGGGGACACTCACATGATACAGCTTGCGCTTCTAAACAAGAAAAATCAGAACTCGTAGTCCAACCCAACCGTTACACAACACGAGCCGTCTGAAACCGACGCCGGCGACTCCGTGGACGCCGGTTCCAACCGGCACAGCCGCCGCGCTGTCGCCTGTTTGAGCGCTCGCGAACAAATTTGAAAACGGCCAATCATAGCTCAGAAAAACGAATTCATCCTCATCGGAACCAATCAGTAATTACTAGCCACCGGATGTGTCCAAGACGTTCAATTTATGACGTTTTCTGACGTCCGATGACGTGAAACGCATGAAGCGTTCCAGTCACTTGGCCTTTAGTCACTTCCCCTGGTGGCGGGAGAGCTGCGAAAGCCACCACACGGGAGAGATGGCAATCTGATAACCGCGCGTCGTCTGCTAGCTCCAAATGCATCGACGGGGCCGCGCTTTCCTCGGAATGCGGAGAGGAATGGAAATTCGGCGCTAGCAGACGACGTGTGGTTATCGGATCGCCATCTTTCCCGTGTGGTGGCGCTCGCAGCCCCGCCGCCACCAGGGGAAGGGAATGACGCGAAGGCAGTACAGCAATTACGAACACCGTGCGCTCTCAGCAATATCTTATTTTCACAGTTCCAATCACTTCAGCGCGTGGTCGGGCTCAGCCTAAACGACGAAATCTTGCCGCACCCCCCCCCCCCGTCCAAACACGCAGTAAAACGAAACGCCTGCGCTATCCGTTCAAAAAAAATTGGAGTATTGGAGCGTTACGAAAACGCATCTGAAGCTGCAACAATCTGCTCCTAAAGCGTTATCTGCAGCATCCAACTAGCGTTATATAGCTTATGCGTTACGAAAAAGCATGTGAAGCTGCAACAGTGTACTCCAAAATACGACACAGGCGCCGACTCGCCTTAATGGCCACCGAGTACCGACTGAGCCACTGTGTCGTAGACTGTCCCAACGTGTCCGCATCGAAGTACTTTGTTGTGTGATCTCTTTGCCAACACGTCGGGATCGTTAAAAAAAAATGGAGTATTGGAGCATTACGAAAACGCATCTGAAGCTGCATCAATCTGCTCCTAAAGCGTTATCTGTATCATCCAACTTGCGTTATATGGCTTACGCATTACGAAAAAGCATCTGAAGCTGCAACAATCTATATACTCCAAAAGCGTTATCTGCAGCATTCAACTACCATTATATAGCTTACGCGTTACGAAAAAGCATGTGAAGCTGCAACAATGTACTCCAAAATACGACACAGGCGCCGACTCGCCTTAATGGCCACCGAGTACCGACTAAGCCACTGTGTCGTAGACGGTCCCAACGTGACTGCATCGAAGTACTTTGTTGTGTGACCTCTTTGCCAACACGTCGGGATCGTTAAACAAAATGGAGTATTGGAGCATTACGAAAACGCATCTGAAGCTGCAACAATCTGCTCCTAAAGCGTTATCTGCATCATCCAACTAGCGTTATATAGCTTACGCGTTACGAAAAAGCATCTGAAGCTGCAACAATCTATATACTCCAAAAGCGTTATCTGCAGCATTCAACTAGCGTTATATAGCTTACGCGTTACGAAAAGCATGTGAAGCTGCAACAATGTACTCCAAAATACGACACAGGCGCCGACTCGCCTTAATGGCTACCGAGTACCGACTAAGCCACTGTGTCGTACACGGTCCCAACGTGACTGCATCGAAGTACTTTGTTGTGTGACCTCTTTGCCAACACGTCGGGATCGTTAAAAAAAGGAGTATTGAAGAATTACGAAAACGCATCTGAAGCTGCAACAATCTGCTCCTAAAGCGTTATCTGTATCATCCAACTAGCGTTATATAGCTTACGCGTTACGAAAAAGCATCTGAAGCTGCAACAATCTGTATACTCCAAAAGCGTTATCTGCAACATTCAACTAGCGTTATATAGCTTACGCGTTACGAAAAAGCATGTGAAGCTGCAACAATGTACTCCAAAATACGACACAGGCGCCGACTCACCTTAATGGCTACCGAGTACCGACTAAGCCACTGTTTCGTAGACGGTCCCAACGTGTCTGCATCGAAGTACTTTGTTGTGTGACCTCTTTGCCAACACGCCGGGATCGTTAAAAAAAATTGGAGTATTGGAGCGTTACGAAAACGCATCTGAAGCTGCAACAATCTATATACTCCAAAAGCGTTATCTGTAGCATTCAACTACCATTATATAGCTTACGCGTTACGAAAAAGCATGTGAAGCTGCAACAATGTACTCCAAAATACGACACAGGCGCCGACTCGCCTTAATGGCCACCGAGTACCGACTAAGCCACTGTGTCGTAGACGGTCCCAACGTGACTGCATCGAAGTACTTTGTTGTGTGACCTCTTTGCCAACACGCCGGGATCGTTAAAAAAAAATTGGAGTATTGGAGCATTACAAAAACGCATCTGAAGCTGCAACAATCTGGTCCTAAAGCGTTATCTGTATCATCCAACTAGCGTTATATAGCTTACGCGTTACGAAAAAGCATCTGAAGCTGCAACAATGTATATACTCCAAAAGCGTTATCTGCAGCATTCAACTAGCGTTATATAGCTTACGCGTTACGAAAAAGCATGTTAAGCTGGAACAATGTACTCCAAAATACGACACAGGCGCCGACTCGCCTTAATGGCCACCGAGTACCGACTAAGCCACTGTGTCGTAGACGGTCCCAACGTGTCCGCATCGAAGTACTTTGTTGTGTGACCTCTTTGCCAACACGTCGGGATCGTTAAAAAAAGGAGTATTGAAGCATTACGAAAACGCATCTGAAGCTGCAACAATCTGCTCCTAAAGCGTTATCTGTATCATCCAACTAGCGTTATATAGCTTACGCGTTACGAAAAAGCATCTGAAGCTGCAACAATCTGTATACTCCAAAAGCGTTATCTGCAACATTCAACTAGCGTTATATAGCTTACGCGTTACGAAAAAGCATGTGAAGCTGCAACAATGTACTCCAAAATACGACGCAGGCGCCGACTCACCTTAATGGCTACCGAGTACCGACTAAGCCACTGTTTCGTAGACGGTCCCAACGTGTCTGCATCGAAGTACTTTGTTGTGTGACCTCTTTGCCAACACGCCGCGATCGTTAAAAAAAATTGGAGTATTGGAGCGTTACGAAAACGCATCTGAAGCTGCAACAATCTATATACTCCAAAAGCGTTATCTGCAGCATTCAACTACCATTATATAGCTTACGCGTTACGAAAAAGCATGTGAAGCTGCAACAATGTACTCCAAAATACGACACAGGCGCCGACTCGCCTTAATGGCCACCGAGTACCGACTAAGCCACTGTGTCGTAGACGGTCCCAACGTGACTGCATCGAAGTACTTTGTTGTGTGACCTCTTTGCCAACACGCCGGGATCGTTAAAAAAAATTGGAGTATTGGAGCATTACAAAAACGCATCTGAAGCTGCAACAATCTGGTCCTAAAGCGTTATCTGTATCATCCAACTAGCGTTATATAGCTTACGCGTTACGAAAAAGCATCTGAAGCTGCAACAATGTATATACTCCAAAAGCGTTATCTGCAGCATTCAACTAGCGTTATATAGCTTACGCGTTACGAAAAAGCATGTGAAGCTGCAACAATGTACTCCAAAATACGACACAGGCGCCGACTCGCCTTAATAGCCACCGAGTACCGACTAAGCCACTGTGTCGTAGACGGTCCCAACGTGTCCGCATCGAAGTACTTTGTTGTGCGATGTCTTTGCCAACACGTCGGAATCGTTAAACAAAATGGAGTATTGGAGCATTACGAAAACGCATCTGAAGCGGCAACAATCTGCTCCTAAAGCGTTATCTGTATTATCCAACTAGCGTTATATAGCTTACGCGTTACGAAAAAGCATCTGAAGCTGCAACAATCTGTATACTCCAAAAGCGTTATCTGCAACATTCAACTAGCGTTATATAGCTTACGCGTTACGAAAAAGCATGTGAAGCTGCAACAATGTACTCCAAAATACGACACAGGCGCCGACTCACCTTAATGGCTACCGAGTACCGACTAAGCCACTGTGTCGTAGACGGCCCCAACGTGTCTGCATCGAAGTACTTTGTTGTGTGACCTCTTTATTACACGCCGGGATCGTTAAAAAAAATTGGAGTATTGGAGCGATGCGAAAACGCATCTGAAGCTGCAACAATCTGCTCCTAAAGCGTTATCTGTATCATCCAACTAGCGTTATATTACGCGTAACGAAAAAGCATCTGAAGCTGCAACAATGTATATACTCCAAAAGCGTTATCTGCAGCATTCAACTAGCGTTATATAGCTTACGCGTTACGAAAAAGCATGTGAAGCTGCAACAATGTACTCCAAAATACGACACAGGCGCCGACTCGCCTTAATGGCCACCGAGTACCGACTATGCCACTGTGTCGTAGACGGTCCCAACGTGTCTGCATCGAAGTACATTGTTGTGTGATCTCTTTGCCAACACGTCGGGATCGTTAAAAAAAGGAGTATTGAAGCATTACGAAAACGCATCTGAAGCTGCAACAATCTGCTCCTAAAGCGTTATCTGTATCCTCCAACTAGCGTTATATAGCTTACGCGTTACGAAAAAGCATCTGAAGCTGCAACAATCTGTATACTCCAAAAGCGTTATCTGCAACATTCAACTAGCGTTATATAGCTTACGCGTTACGAAAAAGCATGTGAAGCTGCAACAATGTACTCCAAAATACGACACAGGCGCCGACTCACCTTAATGGCTACCGAGTACCGACTAAGCCACTGTTTCGTAGACGGTCCCAACGTGTCTGCATCGAAGTACTTTGTTGTGTGACCTCTTTGCCAACACGCCGCGATCGTTAAAAAAAATTGGAGTATTGGAGCGTTACGAAAACGCATCTGAAGCTGCAACAATCTATATACTCCAAAAGCGTTATCTGCAGCATTCAACTACCATTATATAGCTTACGCGTTACGAAAAAGCATGTGAAGCTGCAACAATGTACTCCAAAATACGACACAGGCGCCGACTCACCTTAATGGCGACCGAGTACCGACTAAGCCACTGTTTCGTAGACGGTCCCAACGTGTCTGCATCGAAGTACTTTGTTGTGTGACCTCTTTGCCAACACGCCGCGATCGTTAAAAAAAATTGGAGTATTGGAGCGTTACGAAAACGCATCTGAAGCTGCAACAATCTATATACTCCAAAAGCGTTATCTGCAGCATTCAACTACCATTATATAGCTTACGCGTTACGAAAAAGCATGTGAAGCTGCAACAATGTACTCCAAAATACGACACAGGCGCCGACTCACCTTAATGGCGACCGAGTACCGACTAAGCCACTGTTTCGTAGACGGTCCCAACGTGTCTGCATCGAAGTACTTTGTTGTGTGACCTCTTTGCCAACACGCCGCGATCGTTAAAAAAAATTGGAGTATTGGAGCGTTACGAAAACGCATCTGAAGCTGCAACAATCTATATACTCCAAAAGCGTTATCTGCAGCATTCAACTACCATTATATAGCTTACGCGTTACGAAAAAGCATGTGAAGCTGCAACAATGTACTCCAAAATACGACACAGGTGCCGACTCGCCTTAATGGCCACCGAGTACCGACTAAGCCACTGTGTCGTAGACGGTCCCAACGTGACTGCATCGAAGTACTTTGTTGTGTGACCTCTTTGCCAACACGCCGGGATCGTTAAAAAAAATTGGAGTATTGGAGCATTACAAAAACGCATCTGAAGCTGCAACAATCTGGTCCTAAAGCGTTATCTGTATCATCCAACTAGCGTTATATAGCTTACGCGTTACGAAAAAGCATCTGAAGCTGCAACAATGTATATACTCCAAAAGCGTTATCTGCAGCATTCAACTAGCGTTATATAGCTTACGCGTTACGAAAAAGCATGTTAAGCTGCAACAATGTACTCCAAAATACGACACAGGCGCCAGCTCGCCTTAATGGCCACCGAGTACCGACTAAGCCACTGTGTCGTAGACGGTCCCAACGTGTCCGCATCGAAGTACTTTGTTGTGCGATGTCTTTGCCAACACGTCGGAATCGTTAAACAAAATGGAGTATTGGAGCATGACGAAAACGCATCTGAAGCGGCAACAATCTGCTCCTAAAGCGTTATCTGTATTATCCAACTAGCGTTATATAGCTTACGCGTTACGAAAAAGCATCTGAAGCTGCAACAATCTGTATACTCCAAAAGCGTTATCTGCAACATTCAACTAGCGTTATATAGCTTACGGGTTACGAAAAAGCATGTGAAGCTGCAACAATGTACTCCAAAATACGACACAGGCGCCGACTCACCTTAATGGCTACCGAGTACCGACTAAGCCACTGTGTCGTAGACGGCCCCAACGTGTCTGCATCGAAGTACTTTGTTGTGTGACCTCTTTATTACACGCCGGGATCGTTAAAAAAATTGGAGTATTGGAGCGTTACGAAAACGCATCTGAAGCTGCAACAATCTGCTCCTAAAGCGTTATCTGTATCATCCAACTAGCGTTATATTACGCGTAACGAAAAAGCATCTGAAGCTGCAACAATGTATATACTCCAAAAGCGTTATCTGCAGCATTCAACTAGCGTTATATAGCTTACGCGTTACGAAAAAGCATGTGAAGCTGCAACAATGTACTCCAAAATACGACACAGGCGCCGACTCGCCTTAATGGCCACCGAGTACCGACTATGCCACTGTGTCGTTGACGGTCCCAACGTGTCTGCATCGAAGTACATTGTTGTGTGATCTCTTTGCCAACACGTCGGGATCGTTAAAAAAAGGAGTATTGAAGCATTACGAAAACGCATCTGAAGCTGCAACAATCTGCTCCTAAAGCGTTATCTGTATCCTCCAACTAGCGTTATATAGCTTACGCGTTACGAAAAAGCATCTGAAGCTGCAACAATCTGTATACTCCAAAAGCGTTATCTGCAACATTCAACTAGCGTTATATAGCTTACGCGTTACGAAAAAGCATGTGAAGCTGCAACAATGTACTCGAAAATACGACACAGGCGCCGACTCACCTTAATGGCTACCGAGTACCGACTAAGCCACTGTGTCGTAGACGGTCCCAACGTGTCTGCATCGAAGTACTTTGTTGTGTGACCTCTTTGCCAACACGCCGAGATCGTTAAAAAAAATTGGAGTATTGGAGCGTTACGAAAACGCATCTGAAGCTGCAACAATCTATATACTCCAAAAGCGTTATCTGCAGCATTCAACTACCATTATATAGCTTACGCGTTACGAAAAAGCATGTGAAGCTGCAACAATGTATTCCAAAATACGACACAGGCGCCGACTCGCCTTAATGGCCACCGAGTACCGACTAAGCCACTGTGTCGTAGACGGTCCCAACGTGACCGCATCGAAGTACTTTGTTGTGTGACCTCTTTGCCAACACGCCGGGATCGTTAAAAAAAAATTGGAGTATTGGAGCATTACAAAAACGTATCTGAAGCTGCAACAATCTGCTCCTAAAGCGTTATCTGTATCATCCAACTAGCGTTATATAGCTTACGCGTTACGAAAAAGCATCTGAAGCTGCAACAATCTATATTCTCCAAAAGCGTTATCTGCAGCATTCAACTAGCGTTATATAGCTTACGCGTTACGAAAAGCATGTGAAGCTGCAACAATGTACTCCAAAATACGACACAGGCGCCGACTCGCCTTAATGGCTACCGAGTACCGACTAAGCCACTGTGTCGTAGACGGTCCCAACGTGACTGCATCGAAGTACTTTGTTGTGTGACCTCTTTGCCAACACGTCGGGATCGTTAAAAAAGGAGTATTGAAGCATTACGAAAACGCATCTGAAGCTGCAACAATCTGCTCCTAAAGCGTTATCTGTATTATCCAACTAGCGTTATATAGCTTACGCGTTACGAAAAAGCATCTGAAGCTGCAACAATCTGTATACTCCAAAAGCGTTATCTGCAACATTCAACTAGCGTTATATAGCTTACGCGTTACGAAAAAGCATGTGAAGCTGCAACAATGTACTCCAAAATACGACACAGGCGCCGACTCACCTTAATGGCTACCGAGTACCGACTAAGCCACTGTGTCGTAGACGGCCCCAACGTGTCTGCATCGAAGTACTTTGTTGTGTGACCTCTTTATTACACGCCGGGATCGTTAAAAAAAATTGGAGTATTGGAGCGTTACGAAAACGCATCTGAAGCTGCAACAATCTGCTCCTAAAGCGTTATCTGTATCATCCAACTAGCGTTATATTACGCGTAACGAAAAAGCATCTGAAGCTGCAACAATGTATATACTCCAAAAGCGTTATCTGCAGCATTCAACTAGCGTTATATAGCTGACGCGTTACGAAAAAGCATGTGAAGCTGCAACAATGTACTCCAAAATACGACACAGGCGCCGACTCGCCTTAATGGCCACCGAGTACCGACTATGCCACTGTGTCGTTGACGGTCCCAACGTGTCTGCATCGAAGTACATTGTTGTGTGATCTCTTTGCCAACACGTCGGGATCGTTAAAAAAAGGAGTATTGAAGCATTACGAAAACGCATCTGAAGCTGCAACAATCTGCTCCTAAAGCGTTATCTGTATCCTCCAACTAGCGTTATATAGCTTACGCGTTACGAAAAAGCATCTGAAGCTGCAACAATCTGTATACTCCAAAAGCGTTATCTGCAACATTCAACTAGCGTTATATAGCTTACGCGTTACGAAAAAGCATGTGAAGCTGCAACAATGTACTCGAAAATACGACACAGGCGCCGACTCACCTTAATGGCTACCGAGTACCGACTAAGCCACTGTGTCGTAGACGGTCCCAACGTGTCTGCATCGAAGTACTTTGTTGTGTGACCTCTTTGCCAACACGCCGCGATCGTTAAAAAAAATTGGAGTATTGGAGCGTTACGAAAACGCATCTGAAGCTGCAACAATCTATATACTCCAAAAGCGTTATCTGCAGCATTCAACTACCATTATATAGCTTACGCGTTACGAAAAAGCATGTGAAGCTGCAACAATGTATTCCAAAATGCGACACAGGCGCCGACTCGCCTTAATGGCCACCGAGTACCGACTAAGCCACTGTGTCGTAGACGGTCCCAACGTGACCGCATCGAAGTACTTTGTTGTGTGACCTCTTTGCCAACACGCCGGGATCGTTAAAAAAAAATTGGAGTATTGGAGCATTACAAAAACGTATCTGAAGCTGCAACAATCTGCTCCTAAAGCGTTATCTGTATCATCCAACTAGCGTTATATAGCTTACGCGTTACGAAAAAGCATCTGAAGCTGCAACAATCTATATTCTCCAAAAGCGTTATCTGCAGCATTCAACTAGCGTTATATAGCTTACGCGTTACGAAAAGCATGTGAAGCTGCAACAATGTACTCCAAAATACGACACAGGCGCCGACTCGCCTTAATGGCTACCGAGTACCGACTAAGCCACTGTGTCGTAGACGGTCCCAACGTGACTGCATCGAAGTACTTTGTTGTGTGACCTCTTTGCCAACACGTCGGGATCGTTAAAAAAGGAGTATTGAAGCATTACGAAAACGCATCTGAAGCTGCAACAATCTGCTCCTAAAGCGTTATCTGTATTATCCAACTAGCGTTATATAGCTTACGCGTTACGAAAAAGCATCTGAAGCTGCAACAATCTGTATACTCCAAAAGCGTTATCTGCAACATTCAACTAGCGTTATATAGCTTACGCGTTACGAAAAAGCATGTGAAGCTGCAACAATGTACTCCAAAATACGACACAGGCGCCGACTCACCTTAATGGCTACCGAGTACCGACTAAGCCACTGTGTCGTAGACGGCCCCAACGTGTCTGCATCGAAGTACTTTGTTGTGTGACCTCTTTGCTACACGCCGGGATCGTTAAAAAAAATTGGAGTATTGGAGCGTTACGAAAACGCATCTGAAGCTGCAACAATCTGCTCCTAAAGCGTTATCTGTATCATCCAACTAGCGTTATATTACGCGTTACGAAAAAGCATGTGAAGCTGCAACAATGTACTCCAAAATACGACACAGGCGCCGACTCGCCTTAATGGCCACCGAGTACCGACTATGCCACTGTGTCGTAGACGGTCCCAACGTGTCCGCATCGAAGTACATTGTTGTGTGATCTCTTTGCCAACACGTCGGGATCGTTAAACAAAATGGAGTATTGGAGCATTACGAAAACGCATCTGAAGCTGCAACAATCTGCTCCTAAAGCGTTATCTGTATCATCCAACTAGCGTTATATAGCTTACGCGTTACGAAAAAGCATCTGAAGCTGCAACAATCTATATACTCCAAAAGCGTTATCTGCAGCATTCAACTAGCGTTATATAGCTTACGCGTTACGAAAAGCATGTGAAGCTGCAACAATGTACTCCAAAATACGACACAGGCGCCGACTCGCCTTTATGGCTACCGAGTACCGACTAAGCCACTGTGTTGTAGACGGTCCCAACGTGACTGCATCGAAGTACTTTGTTGTGTGACCTCTTTGCCAACACGTCGGGATCGTCAAAACAAATTCGAGTATTGAAGCATTACGAAAACGCATCTGAAGCTGCAACAATGTATATACTCCAAAAGCGTTATCTGCAGCATTCAACTAGCGTTATATAGCTTACGCGTTACGAAAAAGCATGTGAAGCTGCAACAATGTACTCCAAAATACGACACAGGCGCCGACTCGCCTTAATGGCCACCGAGTACCGACTATGCCACTGTGTCGTAGACGGTCCCAACGTGACTGCATCGAAGTACTTTGTTGTGTGACCTCTTTGCCAACACGTCGGGATCGTTAAAACAAATTCGAGTATTGAAGCATTACGAAAACGCATCTGAAGCTGCAACAATGTATATACTCCAAAAGCGTTATCTGCAGCATTCAACTAGCGTTATATAGCTTACGCGTTACGAAAAAGCATGTGAAGCTGCAACAATGTACTCCAAAATACGACACAGGCGCCGACTCGCCTTAATGGCCACCGAATACCGACTATGCCACTGTGTCGTAGACGGTCCCAACGTGACTGCATCGAAGTACTTTGTTGTGTGACCTCTTTGCCAACACGTCGGGATCGTTAAAACAAATTCGAGTATTGAAGCATTACGAAAACGCATCTGAAGCTGCAACAATGTATATACTCCAAAAGCGTTATCTGCAGCATTCAACTAGCGTTATATAGCTTACGCGTTACGAAAAAGCATGTGAAGCTGCAACAATGTACTCCAAAATACGACACAGGCGCCGACTCGCCTTAATGGCCACCGAGTACCGACTATGCCACTGTGTCGTAGACGGTCCCAACGTGACTGCATCGAAGTACTTTGTTGTGTGACCTCTTTGCCAACACGTCGGGATCGTTAAAACAAATTCGAGTATTGAAGCATTACGAAAACGCATCTGAAGCTGCAACAATCTATATACTCCAAAAGCGTTATCTGCAGCATTCAACTACCATTATATAGCTTACGCGTTACGAAAAAGCATGTGAAGCTGCAACAATGTATTCCAAAATACGACACAGGCGCCGACTCGCCTTAATGGCCACCGAGTACCGACTAAGCCACTGTGTCGTAGACGGTCCCAACGTGCCTGCATCGAAGTAGTTTGTTGTGTGACCTCTTTGCCAACACGCCGGGATCGTTAAAAAAAATTGGAGTATTGGAGCATTACAAAAACGCATCTGAAGCTGCAACAATCTGGTCCTAAAGCGTTATCTGTATCATCCAACTAGCGTTATGTAGCTTACGCGTTAGGAAAAAGCATCTGAAGCTGCAACAATGTATATACTCCAAAAGCGTTATCTGCAGCATTCAACTAGCGTTATATAGCTTACGCGTTACGAAAAAGCATGTGAAGCTGCAACAATGTACTCCAAAATACGACACAGGCGCCGACTCGCCTTAATGGCCACCGAGTACCGACTAAGCCACTGTGTCGTAGACGGCCCCAACGTGTCTGCATCGAAGTACTTTGTTGTGTGACCTCTTTGCCAACACGCCGGGATCGTTAAAAAAAATTGGAGTATTGGAGCGTTACGAAAACGCATCTGAAGCTGCAACAATCTGCTCCTAAAGCGTTATCTGTATCATCCAACTAGCGTTATATTACGCGTTACGAAAAAGCATGTGAAGCTGCAACAATGTACTCCAAAATACGACACAGGCGCCGACTCGCCTTAATGGCCACCGAGTACCGACTATGCCACTGTGTCGTAGACGGTCCCAACGTGTCCGCATCGAAGTACATTGTTGTGTGATCTCTTTGCCAACACGTCGGGATCGTTAAACAAAATGGAGTATTGGAGCATTACGAAAACGCATCTGAAGCTGCAACAATCTGCTCCTAAAGCGTTATCTGTATCATCCAACTAGCGTTATATAGCTTACGCGTTACGAAAAAGCATCTGAAGCTGCAACAATCTATATACTCCAAAAGCGTTATCTGCAGCATTCAACTAGCGTTATATAGCTTACGCGTTACGAAAAGCATGTGAAGCTGCAACAATGTACTCCAAAATACGACACAGGCGCCGACTCGCCTTTATGGCTACCGAGTACCGACTAAGCCACTGTGTTGTAGACGGTCCCAACGTGACTGCATCGAAGTACTTTGTTGTGTGACCTCTTTGCCAACACGTCGGGATCGTCAAAACAAATTCGAGTATTGAAGCATTACGAAAACGCATCTGAAGCTGCAACAATGTATATACTCCAAAAGCGTTATCTGCAGCATTCAACTAGCGTTATATAGCTTACGCGTTACGAAAAAGCATGTGAAGCTGCAACAATGTACTCCAAAATACGACACAGGCGCCGACTCGCCTTAATGGCCACCGAGTACCGACTATGCCACTGTGTCGTAGACGGTCCCAACGTGACTGCATCGAAGTACTTTGTTGTGTGACCTCTTTGCCAACACGTCGGGATCGTTAAAACAAATTCGAGTATTGAAGCATTACGAAAACGCATCTGAAGCTGCAACAATGTATATACTCCAAAAGCGTTATCTGCAGCATTCAACTAGCGTTATATAGCTTACGCGTTACGAAAAAGCATGTGAAGCTGCAACAATGTACTCCAAAATACGACACAGGCGCCGACTCGCCTTAATGGCCACCGAATACCGACTATGCCACTGTGTCGTAGACGGTCCCAACGTGACTGCATCGAAGTACTTTGTTGTGTGACCTCTTTGCCAACACGTCGGGATCGTTAAAACAAATTCGAGTATTGAAGCATTACGAAAACGCATCTGAAGCTGCAACAATGTATATACTCCAAAAGCGTTATCTGCAGCATTCAACTAGCGTTATATAGCTTACGCGTTACGAAAAAGCATGTGAAGCTGCAACAATGTACTCCAAAATACGACACAGGCGCCGACTCGCCTTAATTGCCACCGAGTACCGACTATGCCACTGTGTCGTAGACGGTCCCAACGTGACTGCATCGAAGTACTTTGTTGTGTGACCTCTTTGCCAACACGTCGGGATCGTTAAAACAAATTCGAGTATTGAAGCATTACGAAAACGCATCTGAAGCTGCAACAATGTATATACTCCAAAAGCGTTATCTGCAGCATTCAACTAGCGTTATATAGCTTACGCGTTACGAAAAAGCATGTGAAGCTGCAACAATGTACTCCAAAATACGACACAGGCGCCGACTCGCCTTAATGGCCACCGAGTACCGACTATGCCACTGTGTCGTAGACGGTCCCAACGTGACTGCATCGAAGTACTTTGTTGTGTGACCTCTTTGCCAACACGTCGGGATCGTTAAAACAAATTCGAGTATTGAAGCATTACGAAAACGCATCTGAAGCTGCAACAATCTATATACTCCAAAAGCGTTATCTGCAGCATTCAACTACCATTATATAGCTTACGCGTTACGAAAAAGCATGTGAAGCTGCAACAATGTATTCCAAAATACGACACAGGCGCCGACTCGCCTTAATGGCCACCGAGTACCGACTAAGCCACTGTGTCGTAGACGGTCCCAACGTGCCTGCATCGAAGTAGTTTGTTGTGTGACCTCTTTGCCAACACGCCGGGATCGTTAAAAAAAATTGGAGTATTGGAGCATTACAAAAACGCATCTGAAGCTGCAACAATCTGGTCCTAAAGCGTTATCTGTATCATCCAACTAGCGTTATGTAGCTTACGCGTTAGGAAAAAGCATCTGAAGCTGCAACAATGTATATACTCCAAAAGCGTTATCTGCAGCATTCAACTAGCGTTATATAGCTTACGCGTTACGAAAAAGCATGTGAAGCTGCAACAATGTACTCCAAAATACGACACAGGCGCCGACTCGCCTTAATGGCCACCGAGTACCGACTAAGCCACTGTGTCGTAGACGGCCCCAACGTGTCTGCATCGAAGTACTTTGTTGTGTGACCTCTTTGCCAACACGCCGGGATCGTTAAAAAAAATTGGAGTATTGGAGCGTTACGAAAACGCATCTGAAGCTGCAACAATCTGCTCCTAAAGCGTTATCTGTATCATCCAACTAGCGTTATATTACGCGTTACGAAAAAGCATGTGAAGCTGCAACAATGTACTCCAAAATACGACACAGGCGCCGACTCGCCTTAATGGCCACCGAGTACCGACTATGCCACTGTGTCGTAGACGGTCCCAACGTGTCCGCATCGAAGTACATTGTTGTGTGATCTCTTTGCCAACACGTCGGGATCGTTAAACAAAATGGAGTATTGGAGCATTACGAAAACGCATCTGAAGCTGCAACAATCTGCTCCTAAAGCGTTATCTGTATCATCCAACTAGCGTTATATAGCTTACGCGTTACGAAAAAGCATCTGAAGCTGCAACAATCTATATACTCCAAAAGCGTTATCTGCAGCATTCAACTAGCGTTATATAGCTTACGCGTTACGAAAAGCATGTGAAGCTGCAACAATGTACTCCAAAATACGACACAGGCGCCGACTCGCCTTTATGGCTACCGAGTACCGACTAAGCCACTGTGTTGTAGACGGTCCCAACGTGACTGCATCGAAGTACTTTGTTGTGTGACCTCTTTGCCAACACGTCGGGATCGTCAAAACAAATTCGAGTATTGAAGCATTACGAAAACGCATCTGAAGCTGCAACAATGTATATACTCCAAAAGCGTTATCTGCAGCATTCAACTAGCGTTATATAGCTTACGCGTTACGAAAAAGCATGTGAAGCTGCAACAATGTACTCCAAAATACGACACAGGCGCCGACTCGCCTTAATGGCCACCGAGTACCGACTATGCCACTGTGTCGTAGACGGTCCCAACGTGACTGCATCGAAGTACTTTGTTGTGTGACCTCTTTGCCAACACGTCGGGATCGTTAAAACAAATTCGAGTATTGAAGCATTACGAAAACGCATCTGAAGCTGCAACAATGTATATACTCCAAAAGCGTTATCTGCAGCATTCAACTAGCGTTATATAGCTTACGCGTTACGAAAAAGCATGTGAAGCTGCAACAATGTACTCCAAAATACGACACAGGCGCCGACTCGCCTTAATGGCCACCGAGTACCGACTATGCCACTGTGTCGTAGACGGTCCCAACGTGACTGCATCGAAGTACTTTGTTGTGTGACCTCTTTGCCAACACGTCGGGATCGTTAAAACAAATTCGAGTATTGAAGCATTACGAAAACGCATCCGAAGCTGCAACAATGTATATACTCCAAAAGCGTTATCTGCAGCATTCAACTAGCGTTATATAGCTTACGCGTTACGAAAAAGCATGTGAAGCTGCAACAATGTACTCCAAAATACGACACAGGCGCCGACTCGCCTTAATGGCCACCGAGTACCGACTATGCCACTGTGTCGTAGACGGTCCCAACGTGACTGCATCGAAGTACTTTGTTGTGTGACCTCTTTGCCAACACGTCGGGATCGTTAAAACAAATTCGAGTATTGAAGCATTACGAAAACGCATCTGAAGCTGCAACAATGTATATACTCCAAAAGCGTTATCTGCAGCATTCAACTAGCGTTATATAGCTTACGCGTTACGAAAAAGCATGTGAAGCTGCAACAATGTACTCCAAAATACGACACAGGCGCCGACTCGCCTTAATGGCCACCGAGTACCGACTATGCCACTGTGTCGTAGACGGTCCCAACGTGACTGCATCGAAGTACTTTGTTGTGTGACCTCTTTGCCAACACGTCGGGATCGTTAAAACAAATTCGAGTATTGAAGCATTACGAAAACGCATCTGAAGCTGCAACAATCTATATACTCCAAAAGCGTTATCTGCAGCATTCAACTACCATTATATAGCTTACGCGTTACGAAAAAGCATGTGAAGCTGCAACAATGTATTCCAAAATACGACACAGGCGCCGACTCGCCTTAATGGCCACCGAGTACCGACTAAGCCACTGTGTCGTAGACGGTCCCAACGTGCCTGCATCGAAGTAGTTTGTTGTGTGACCTCTTTGCCAACACGCCGGGATCGTTAAAAAAATTGGAGTATTGGAGCATTACAAAAACGCATCTGAAGCTGCAACAATCTGGTCCTAAAGCGTTATCTGTATCATCCAACTGGCGTTATGTAGCTTACGCGTTAGGAAAAAGCATCTGAAGCTGCAACAATGTATATACTCCAAAAGCGTTATCTGCAGCATTCAACTAGCGTTATATAGCTTACGCGTTACGAAAAAGCATGTGAAGCTGCAACAATGTACTCCAAAATACGACACAGGCGCCGACTCGCCTTAATGGCCACCGAGTACCGACTAAGCCACTGTGTCGTAGACGGTCCCAACGTGTCCGCATCGAAGTACTTTGTTGTGTGATGTCTTTGCCAACACGTCGGAATCGTTAAACAAAATGGAGTATTGGAGCATTACGAAAACGCATCTGAAGCGGCAACAATCTGCTCCTAAAGCGTTATCTGTATCATCCAACTAGCGTTATATAGCTTACGCGTTACGAAAAAGCATCTGAAGCTGCAACAATCTATATTCTCCAAAAGCGTTATCTGCAGCATTCAACTAGCGTTATATAGCTTACGCGTTACGAAACGCATGTGAAGCTGCAACAATGTACTCCAAAATACGACACAGGCGCCGACTCGCCTTAATGGCTACCGAGTACCGACTAAGCCACTGTGTCGTAGACGGTCCCAACGTGACTGCATCGAAGTACTTTGTTGTGTGACCTCTTTGCCAACACGTCGGGATCGTTAAAAAAGGAGTATTGAAGCATTACGAAAACGCATCTGAAGCTGCAACAATCTGCTCCTAAAGCGTTATCTGTATTATCCAACTAGCGTTATATAGCTTACGCGTTACGAAAAAGCATCTGAAGCTGCAACAATCTGTATACTCCAAAAGCGTTATCTGCAACATTCAACTAGCGTTATATAGCTTACGCGTTACGAAAAAGCATGTGAAGCTGCAACAATGTACTCCAAAATACGACACAGGCGCCGACTCACCTTAATGGCTACCGAGTACCGGCTAAGCCACTGTGTCGTAGACGGCCCCAACGTGTCTGCATCGAAGTACTTTGTTGTGTGACCTCTTTGCCAACACGCCGGGATCGTTAAAAAAATTGGAGTATTGGAGCGTTACGAAAAACGCATCTGAAGCTGCAACAATCTGCTCCTAAAGCGTTATCTGTATCATCCAACTAGCGTTATATTACGCGTAACGAAAAAGCATCTGAAGCTGCAACAATGTATATACTCCAAAAGCGTTATCTGCAGCATTCAACTAGCGTTATATAGCTTACGCGTTACAAAAAAGCATGTGAAGCGCAACAATGTACTCCAAAATACGACACAGGCGCCGACTCGCCTTAATGGCCACCGAGTACCGACTATGCCACTGTGTCGTAGACGGTCCCAACGTGTCCGCATCGAAGTACATTGTTGTGTGATCTCTTTGCCAACACGTCGGGATCGTTAAACAAAATGGAGTATTGGAGCATTACGAAAACGCATCTGAAGCTGCAACAATCTGCTCCTAAAGCGTTATCTGTATCATCCAACTAGCGTTATATAGCTTACGCGTTACGAAAAAGCATCTGAAGCTGCAACAATCTATATACTCCAAAAGCGTTATCTGCAGCATTCAACTAGCGTTATATAGCTTACGCGTTACGAAAAGCATGTGAAGCTGCAACAATGTACTCCAAAATACGACACAGGCGCCGACTCGCCTTTATGGCTACCGAGTACCGACTAAGCCACTGTGTCGTAGACGGTCCCAACGTGACTGCATCGAAGTACTTTGTTGTGTGACCTCTTTGCCAACACGTCGGGATCGTTAAAACAAATTCGAGTATTGAAGCATTACGAAAACGCATCTGAAGCTGCAACAATCTATATACTCTAAAAGCGTTATCTGCAACATTCAACTAGCGCTATATAGCTTACGTGTTACTTAAAAGCATCTGAAGCTGGAACAATGTACTCCAAAATACGACACAGGCGCCGACTCGCCTTAATGGCTACCGAGTACCGACTAAGCCACTGTGTCGTAGACGGTCCCAACGTGTCCGCATCGAAGTACATTGTTGTGTGATCTCTTTGCCAACACGTCGGGATCGTTAAACAAAATGGAGTATTGGAGCATTACGAAAACGCATCTGAAGCTGCAACAATGTATATACTCCAAAAGCGTTATCTGCAGCATTCAACTAGCGTTATATAGCTTACGCGTTACGAAAAAGCATGTGAAGCTGCAACAATGTACTCCAAAATACGACACAGGCGGCGACTCGCCTTAATGGCCACCGAAGTACCGACTATGCCACTGTGTCGTAGACGGTCCCAACGTGTCCGCATCGAAGTACATTGTTGTGTGATCTCTTTGCCAACACGTCGGGATCGTTAAACAAAATGGAGTATTGGAGCATTACGAAAACGCATCTGAAGCTGCAACAATCTGCTCCTAAAGCGTTATCTGTATCATCCAACTAGCGTTATATAGCTTACGCGTTACGAAAAAGCATCTGAAGCTGCAACAATCTATATACTCCAAAAGCGTTATCTGCAGCATTCAACTAGCGTTATATAGCTTACGCGTTACGAAAAGCATGTGAAGCTGCAACAATGTACTCCAAAATACGACACAGGCGCCGACTCGCCTTTATGGCTACCGAGTACCGACTAAGCCACTGTGTCGTAGACGGTCCCAACGTGACTGCATCGAAGTACTTTGTTGTGTGACCTCTTTGCCAACACGTCGGGATCGTTAAAAAAGGAGTATTGAAGCATTACGAAAACGCATCTGAAGCTGCAACAATCTGCTCCTAAAGCGTTATCTGTATTATCCAACTAGCGTTATATAGCTTACGCGTTACGAAAAAGCATCTGAAGCTGCAACAATCTGTATACTCCAAAAGCGTTATCTGCAACATTCAACTAGCGTTATATAGCTTACGCGTTACGAAAAAGCATGTGAAGCTGCAACAATGTACTCCAAAATACGACACAGGCGCCGACTCACCTTAATGGCTACCGAGTACCGACTAAGCCACTGTGTCGTAGACGGCCCCAACGTGTCTGCATCGAAGTACTTTGTTGTGTGACCTCTTTGCTACACGCCGGGATCGTTAAAAAAAATTGGAGTATTGGAGCGTTACGAAAACGCATCTGAAGCTGCAACAATCTGCTCCTAAAGCGTTATCTGTATCATCCAACTAGCGTTATATTACGCGTTACGAAAAAGCATGTGAAGCTGCAACAATGTACTCCAAAATACGACACAGGCGCCGACTCGCCTTAATGGCCACCGAGTACCGACTATGCCACTGTGTCGTAGACGGTCCCAACGTGTCCGCATCGAAGTACATTGTTGTGTGATCTCTTTGCCAACACGTCGGGATCGTTAAACAAAATGGAGTATTGGAGCATTACGAAAACGCATCTGAAGCTGCAACAATCTGCTCCTAAAGCGTTATCTGTATCATCCAACTAGCGTTATATAGCTTACGCGTTACGAAAAAGCATCTGAAGCTGCAACAATCTATATACTCCAAAAGCGTTATCTGCAGCATTCAACTAGCGTTATATAGCTTACGCGTTACGAAAAGCATGTGAAGCTGCAACAATGTACTCCAAAATACGACACAGGCGCCGACTCGCCTTTATGGCTACCGAGTACCGACTAAGCCACTGTGTTGTAGACGGTCCCAACGTGACTGCATCGAAGTACTTTGTTGTGTGACCTCTTTGCCAACACGTCGGGATCGTCAAAACAAATTCGAGTATTGAAGCATTACGAAAACGCATCTGAAGCTGCAACAATGTATATACTCCAAAAGCGTTATCTGCAGCATTCAACTAGCGTTATATAGTCTTACGCGTTACGAAAAAGCATGTGAAGCTGCAACAATGTACTCCAAAAATACGACACAGGCGCCGACTCGCCTTAATGGCCCACGAGTACCGACTATGCCACTGTGTCGTAGACGGTCCCAACGTGACTGCATCGAAGTACTTTGTTGTGTGACTCTTTGCCAACACGTCGGGATCGTTAAACAAATTCGAGTATTGAAGCATTACGAAAACGCATCTGAAGCTGCAACAATGTATATACTCCAAAGCGTTATCTGCAGCATTCAACTAGCGTTATATAGCTTACGCGTTACGAAAAAGCATGTGAAGCTGCAACAATGTACTCCAAAATACGACACAGGCGCCGACTCGCCTTAATGGCCACCGAGTACCGACTATGCCACTGTGTCGTAGACGGTCCCAACGTGACTGCATCGAAGTACTTTGTTGTGTGACCTCTTGCAACACGTCGGGATCGTTTTAAAACAAATTCGAGTATTGAAGCATTACGAAACGCATCTGAAGCTGCAACAATGTATATACTCCAAAAGCGTTACTCCTGCAGCATTCAACTAGCGTTATATTAGCTTACGCGTTACCGAAAAAGCATGTGAAGCTGCAACAATGTTACTCCAAAATACGACACAGGCGCCGACCTCGCCTTAATGGCCACCGAGTACCGACTACTGCACTGTGTCGCTAGACGGTCCCCAACGTGACTGCATCGAAGTACTTTGTTGTGTGACCTCTTTGCCAACACGTTCGGGATCGTTAAAACAAATTCGGTATTGAAGCATTACGAAAACGCATCTGAAGCTGCAACAATGTATATACTCAAAAGCGTTATCTGCAGCATTCAACCTAGCGATATATAGCTTACGCGTTACGAAAAAGCATGTGAAGCTGAACCATGTACTCCAAAATACGACACAGGCGCCCGACTCCGCCTTAATGGCCACGAGTCCGGTCTATGCCACTGTGTCGTAGACGGTCCAACGTGACTGCATCGAAGTACTTTGTTGTGTGACCTCTTTGCAACACGTCGGGATCGTTTTAAAACAAATTCGAGTATTGAAGCATTACGAAAAACGCATCTGAAGCTGCAACAAATCTATATACTCCAAAAGCGTTATCTGCAGCATTCAACTACCATTATATAGCTTACGCGTTACGAAAAAGCATGTGAAGCTGCAACCAATGTATTCCAAAATACGACACAGGCGCCCGACTCGCCTTAATGGCACCCGAGTACCGACTAAGCCACTGTGTGTAGACGGTCCAACGTGCCTGCATCGAAGTAGTTTGTTGTGTGACCTCTTTGCCAACACGCCGGGATCGTTAAAAAAATTGGAGTATTGGAGCATTACAAAACAGCATCTGAAGCTGCAACAATCTGGTCCTAAAGCGTTATCTGTATCATCCAACTAGCGTTATGTAGCTTACGCGTTAGGAAAAAGCATCTGAAGCTTGCAACAATGTATATACTCCAAAAGCGTTATCTGCAGCATTCAACTAGCGTTATATAGCTTACGCGATACGAAAAAGCATGTGAAGCTGCAACAATGTACTCCAAAATCGACACAGGCGCCGACTCGCCTTAATGGCCACCGAGTACGACTAAGCCACTGTGTCGTAGACGGCCCCAAGTGTCTGCATCGAAGTACTTTGTTGTGTGACCTCTTTGCCAACACGCCGGGATCGTTAAAAAAAATTGGAGTATTGGAGCGTTACGAAAAACGCATCTGAAGCTGCAACAATCTGCTCCTAAAGCGTTATCTGTATCATCCAACTAGCGTTATATTACGCGTTACGAAAAAGCATGTGAAGCTGCAACAATGTACTCCAAAATACGACACAGGCGCCGACTCGCCTTAATGGGCCACCGAGTACGACTATGCCACTGTGTCGTAGACGGTCCAACGTGTCCGCATCGAAGTACATTGTTGTGTGATCTCTTTGCCAACACGTCGGGATCGTTAAACAAAATGGAGTATTGGAGCATTACGAAATCGCTCTGAAGCTGCAACAATCTGCTCCTAAAGCGTTATCTGTATCAACCAACTAGCGTTATATAGCTTACGCGTACGAAAAAGCACTGAAGCTGCAACAATCTATATACTCCAAAAGCGTTATCTGCCAGCATTCAACTAGCGTTATATAGCTTACGCGTTCGAAAAGCATGTGAAGCTGCAACCATTGTACTCCAAATACGACACAGGCGCCGACTCGCCTTTATGGCTACCGAGTACGACTACGCCTGTGTTGTAGACGGTCCCAACGTGACTGCATCGAAGTACTTTGTTGCTGTGACCTCTTTGCAACACGTCGGGATCGTCAAAACAAATTCGAGTATTGAAGCATTACGAAAACGCATCTGAAGCTGCAACAATGTATATACTCCAAAAGCGTTATCTGCAGATTCAACTAGCGTTATATAGCTTACGCGTTACGAAAAAGCATGAGAAGCTGCAACAATGTACTCCAAAATACGACACAGGGCCGACTCGCTTAATGGCCACCGAAGTACGACTATGCCACTGATGTCGTAGACGGTCCCAACGTGACTGATCGAAGTACTCTTGTTGTGTGACCTCTTTGCCAAACGTCGGGACGTTAAAACAAATTCGAGTACTTGAAGCATTACGAAAACGCATCTGAAGCTGCAACAATGTATATACTCCAAAAGCGATATCTGCAGCATTCACCTAGCGTTATATAGCTTACGCGTTACGAAAAAGCATGTGAGCTGCAACAATGTACTCCAAATACGACACAGGCGCGACTCTGCCTTACTGGCCACCGAGTACCGACTATGCCACTGTGTCGTAGACCGGTCCAACGTGACTGCATCGAAGTACTTTGTTGTGTGACTCTTTGCCAACACGTCGGGATCGTTAAAACAATTCGAGTATTGAAGCATTACGAAACGCATCCGAGAGCTGCCAACAATGTATATACTCCAAAAGCGTTATCTGCTGCATTCAACTAGCGTTATATAGCTTACGCGTACTCGAAAAAAGCATGTGAAGCTGCAAACAATGTACTCCACAATACGACACAGGCGCCGACTCGCCTTAATGGCCACCGAGTACCGACTATGCCCACTGTGTCGTAGACGGTCCCAACGTGACTGCATCGAAGAACTTTGTTGTGTGACCTCTTTGCCAACACGTCGGGATCGTTTAAAACAAATTCGAGTATTGAAGCATTACGAAAACGCATCTGAAGCTGCACAATGTATATACTCAAAAGCGTTATCTGCAGCATTCAACTAGCGTTATATAGCTTACGCGTTACGAAAAAGCATGTGAAGCTGCAACAATTGTAATCCAAAATACGACACAGGCCGCCGACTCGCCTTAATGGCCACCGAGCTACCGACTATGCCACTGTGCGTAGACGGTCCCAACGTGGACTGCATCGAAGTACTTTGTTGTGTGACCTCTTTGCCAACACGTCGGGATCGTTAAAACAAATTCGAGTATTGAAGCATTACGAAAACGCATCTGAAGCTGCAACAATCTATATACTCCAAAAGGTTATCTGCCAGCATTCAACTACCCATTATATAGCTTAGCGTTACGAAAAAGCATGTGAAGCTGCAACAATGTATTCCAAAATACGACACAGGCCGCCGAACTCGCCTTAAGGGCCACCGAGAGTACCGACTAAGCCATGTGTCGTAGACGGTCCCAACGTGCCTGCATCGAAGTAGTTTGTTGTGTGACCTCTTTGCCAAACACGCCGGGATCGTTAAAAAAAATTGGAGTATTGGAGCATTACAAAAACGCCATCTGAAGCTGCAAAACATTCGGTCCTAAAGCGTTATCTGTATCATCACATGGCGTTATGTAGCTACGCGTTAGGAAAAAGCATCTGAAGCTGCAACAATGTATATACTCCTAAGCGTTCTCTGCAGCATTCAACTAGCGTTATATAGTTACGCGTTACGAAAAAGCATGTGAAGCTGCAACAATGTACTCCAAAATACGACACAGGCGCCGACTCGCCTTAATGGCCACCGAGTACCGACTAAGCCACTGTGTCGTAGACGGTCCCAACGTGTCCGCATCGAAGTACTTTGTTGGTGATGTCTTTGCCAACACGTCGGAATCGTTAAACAAAATGGAGTATTGGAGCATTACGAAAACGCATCTGAAGCGGCAACAATCTGCTCCTAAAGCGTTATCTGTATCATCCAACTAGCGTTATATAGCTTACGCGTTACGAAAAAGCATCTGAAGCTGCAACAATCTATATTCTCCAAAAGCGTTATCTGCAGCATTCAACTAGCGTTATATAGCTTACGCGTACGAAACGCATGTGAAGCTGCAACAATGTACTCCAAAATACGACACAGGCGCCGGACTCGCCTTAATGGCTACCGAGTACCGACAAAGCCACTGTGTCGTAGACGGTCCCAACGTGACTGCATCGAAGTACTTTGTTGTGTGACCTCTTTGCCAACACGTCGGGATCGTTAAAAAAAGGAGTATTGAAGCATTACGAAAACGCATCTGAAGCTGCAACAATATGCTCCTTAAAGCGTTATCTGTATTATCCAACTAGCGTTATATAGCTTACGCGCCCTTGACGACAAAAGCATCTGAAGCTGCAACAATCTGTATACTCAAAAGCGTTATCTGCCAACATTCAACTAGCGTTATATAGCTTACGCGTTACGAAAAAGCAACGTGAAGCTATGCACAATGTACACCAAAATACGACACAGGCGCCGATCACATTAATGGCTACCGAAGTACCGGCTAAGGCCACTGTGTACGTAGACGGCCACCCAACGTGTTGCATCGAAGAAGTACTTTGTTGGTGGACCTCTTTGCAACCCGCCGGGATCGTTAAAAAAATTGGAGTATTGGAGCGTTACGAAACCGCATTGAAGCTGCAAATCATCTGCTCCTAAAGCGATTCATCTGTATCATCCAACTAGCGTTAATAATACGCGTATCCCGTAAAACGCATCTGAAGCTGCAAACAATTGTATATACTCCAAAAGCGTTATCTGCAGCATTCAACTAGCGTTATATAGCTTACGCGTTACGAAAAAGCATGTGAAGCTGCAACAATGTACTCCAAAATACGACACAGGCGCCGACTCGCCTTAATGGCTACCGAGTACCGACAAAGCCACTGTGTCGTAGACGGTCCCAACGTGTCTGCATCGAAGTACTTGTTGTGTGACTCTTTGCCAACACGTCGGGATCGTTAAAAAAATGGAGTATTGGAGCATTACGAAAACGCATCTGAAGCTGCAACAATCTGCTCCTAAAGCGTTATCTGTATCATCCAACTAGCGTTATATAGCTTACGCGTTACGAAAAAGCATCTGAAGCTGCAACAATCTATATACTCCAAAAGCGTTATCTGCAGCATTCAACTAGCGTTATATAGCTTACGCGTTACGAAAAAGCATGTGAAGCTGCAACAATGTACTCCAAAATACGACACAGGCGCCGACTCGCCTTAATGGCTACCGAGTACCGACAAAGCCACTGTGTCGTAGACGGTCCCAACGTGTCTGCATCGAAGTACTTTGTTGTGTGACCTCTTTGCCAACACGTCGGGATCGTTAAAAAAATTGGAGTATTGAGCATTACGAAAACGCATCTGAAGCTGCAACAATCTGCTCCTAAAGCGTTATCTGTATCATTCAACTAGCGTTATATAGCTTACGCGTTACGAAAAAGCATCTGAAGCTGCAACAATGTACTCCAAAATACGACACAGGCGCCGACTCGCCTTAATGGCTACCGAGTACCGACAAAGCCACTGTGTCGTAGACGGTCCCAACGTGTTGCATCGAAGTACTTTGTTGACCTCTTTGCCAACACGTCGGGATCGTTAAAAAAAATTGGAGTATTGAGCATTACGAAAACGCATCTGAAGCTGCAACAATGTGCTCCAAAGCGTTATCTGTATCATTCAACTAGCGTTATATAGCTTACGCGTTACGAAAAAGCATGTGAAGCTGCAACAATGTACTCCAAAATACGACACAGGCGGCGACTCGCCTTAATGGCCACCGAGTACCGACTATGCCACTGTGTCGTAGACGGTCCCAACGTGTCGCATCGAAGTACATTGTTGTGTGATCTCTTTGCCAACACGTCGGGATCGTTAAACAAAATGGAGTATTGGAGCATTACGAAAACGCATCTGAAGCTGCAACAATCTGCTCCTAAAGCGTTATCTGTATCATCCAACTAGCGTTATATAGCTTACGCGTTACGAAAAAGCATCTGAAGCTGCAACAATCTATATACTCCAAAAGCGTTATCTGCAGCATTCAACTAGCGTTATATAGCTTACGCGTTACGAAAAGCATGTGAAGCTGCAACAATGTACTCCAAAATACGACACAGGCGCCGACTCGCCTTTATGGCTACCGAGTACCGACTAAGCCACTGTGTCGTAGACGGTCCCAACGTGACTGCATCGAAGTACTTTGTTGTGTGACCTCTTTGCCAACACGTCGGGATCGTTAAAACAAATTCGAGTATTGAAGCATTACGAAAACGCATCTGAAGCTGCAACAATCTATATACTCTAAAAGCGTTATCTGCAACATTCAACTAGCGCTATATAGCTTACGTGTTACGAAAAAGCATCTGAAACTGCAACAATGTAATCCAAAATACGACACAGGCGCCGACTCGCCTTAATGGCTACCGAGTACCGACTAAGCCACTGTGTCGTAGATGGTCCCAACGTGTCTGCGTCGGAGTACTTTGTTGTGTGACCTCGTTGCCATCACGTTGGGATCGGTAAAAAAAAAATTCGAGCGTTACGAAAACGCATCTGAAGCTACAACAATCTGCTCCTAAAGCGTTATCTGTGTAATTCAACTAGCGTTATATTACGCGTTACGAAAAAGGATCTGAAGCTGCAACAATCTATATACTCCAAAAGCGTTATCTGCAACATTCAACTAGCGTTATATAGCTTACGCGTTACGAAAAAGCATGTGAAGCTGCAACAATGTACTCCAAAATACTACACAGGCGCCGACTCGCCTTAATGGCTACCGAGTACCGACTGAGCCACTGTGTCGTAGAAGGTCCCCAAGTGACTGCATCGAAGTACTTTGTTGTGTGACTTGCCAACACGTCGGGATCGTTAAAAAAATGGAGTATTGGAGCATTACGAAAACGCATCTGAAGCTGCAACAATCTACTCCAAAATACGAGACAGGCGCCGACTCACCTTAATGGCTACCGAGTGCCGACTAAACCGCTGTGTCGTAGACGGTCCCAACGTGTCTGCATCGCAGTACTTTTTTGTCTGCGTCGGGATCGTTCAAAAAAATTGGAGTATTGGAGCATTACGAAAACGCATCTGAAGCTGCAACAATCTATATACTCCAAAAGCGTTATCTGCAGCATCGAACTAGCGTTATATAGCTTAGGGTTACGACAAAGCATCTGAAGCTGCAACAACCTACTCCAAAATACGACACAGGCGCCGACTCGCCTTAATGGCTACCGAGTACCGACTAAGCCACTGTGTCGTAGACCGTCCCAACGTGTCTGCATCGAAGTACTTTGTTGTGTGACCTCTTTGCCAACACGTCGGGATCGTTAAAAAAATTGAAGTATTGGAGCATTACGAAAACGCATCTGAAGCTGCAACAATCTACTCCAAAATACGACACAGGCGCCGACTCGCCTTAATGGCTACCGAGTACCGACTAAGCCACTGTGTCGTAGACGGCCCCAACGTGTCTGCATCGCAGTACTTTTTTGTCTGCGTCGGGATCGTTAAAAAAAATTGGAGTATTGGAGCATTACGAGAACGCATCTGAAGCTGCAACAATCTGCTCCTAAAGCGTTATCTGTGTCATCCAAGTAGCGTTATACCGTGTGTTTCAGTTAAATCCCCGGGCTAAATAATTCGCGAACGGGTGCACCAATCCACGAGCTTTCTTTTTTAGAAGTATCTGTCCGATACCACCTACAAGCTGCACACCGTGTGAATTAGTGGGAGGCGCTCATTATTAAAATAAAAATGCAAATGAGTTAAGTAAAAAAGCGTAACTTCTAAAGCAGGGCGCTGTCGGCATTAAAATGGGTACTACCCCTTTTGGGACCTTCAGTGGACACCTTTTAGAGAAAAATCTGCCACCGAAGCGGGTCATTTGTTGCAGTAATTAATTGGTTTCGGTTTACGTATTTTTGTCGGGGCTTGTCGCTGCGAAGCACAAAAGGACGCTCTTTCACTCCCTTATCCATCAATGAATTACGTCCTTACACCAATGAATTACACCAATAAATTACACCAATGAAATACGCTTTTTTGCGCTTCGCCGCGACCAGCCGCGAAAAAAATACGTAAACCGAAACCAATTAATTACTGCAACAAATGACCCGCTTCGGTGGCAGATTTTTTTCTAAAAGGTGTCCACTGAAGGGCCCAAAAGGGGTAGTACCCATTTTAATGCTGACAGCGCCCTGCTTTAGGAGTTACGCTTTTTTACTTAACTCATTTGCATTTTTATTTTAATAATGAGCGACTCCCACTAATTCACACGGTGTGCAGCTTGTAGGTGGTATCGGACAGATACTTGTAAAAAAGAAAGCTCGTGGATTGGTGCACCCGTTCGCGAATTATTTAGCCCGGGGATTTAACTGAAACACCCTGTATAGCTTACGCCTTACGAAAAAGCATTTGAAGCTGCAACAATCTATATATTCCAAAAACGTTATCTGCAGCATCCAACTAGCGTTATATAGCTTACGCGTTACGAAAACGCATCTGAAGCTGCAACAATCTACTCCAAAATACGACACAGGCGCCGACTCGCCTTAATGGCTACCGAGTATTGAAGAAGTAAGAGCGCAGTGCGGCAATGCGAAACAACAGGTTTAATGTGGGAGCGAACAGCAAAGGTAGAATGAGCGCGCGAGAAACAGTGCTCATGCGCCACAACGCTGTTGTCGCCCTCTTCTAACACCCCCCCCTCGACAACTAATGCTCAAAGAGACCCATGTGCTCCCTCAGAAGCAGTAGTCGCGGTCGCGGGATGGGTTTGGTTAATGCGTCGGCGACCATCCTGACTGTTTCGCAGTATTGCAGGTGTATGACTCCGCGTTGGACCAAATCTCTGAGATTATGATGTCGCACGTCAATGTGTTTTTTTCGCGCGCTGTGTCCCTCGCGAAGTGCAAGCTTGATGCAGCCTTGGTTGTCCTCGTAAAGGCAGGTCGGCTGAAGTTGGTCATAACCAAAAACTTGTAAGAGCTGTCGAAGCCACAAAACTTCTTGTGACGCGTGTGCCGCTGCGACATATTCGGCCTCTGTAGATGACAATGCTACAGACATCTGTTTCCTCGTGGACCAGGAGACGGGACTGCCTCCCAGCTGGACGAAGTACCCGCTAGTCGATTTGCGGTCCGACACATCTCCTGCCCAATCCGCATCCACGTAGCACTCCAGCTTCATACCTGGCTGCCCGGAGAGATTCAGCTTTAAGCTTCTGGTGTACTTCAAGTAACGTAAAAGCTTTTTCACGGCATTCCAGTCTTGCTGGCGTGGCTTACTCACGCGACGACAAAGAATTCCGATGGCACAAGCAATGTCCAAGCATCTGAAGCTGCAACAATCTACTCCAAAATACGACACAGGCGCCGACTAGCCTTAATGGCTACCGAGTACAGACTAAGCCACTGTGTCGTAGACGGTCCCAACGTGTCTGCAACGCAGTACTTTTTTGTCTGCGTCGGGATCGTTAAAAAGATTGGAGTATTGGTGCATTACGAAAACGCATCTGAAGCTGCAACAATGTGGTCCTAAAGCGTTATCTGTATCATCCAACTAGCGTTATATAGCTCACGCGTTACGAAAAAGTATCTGAAGCTGCAACAATCTACTCCAAAATACGACACAGGCGCCGACTCGCCTTAATGGCTACCGAGTACCGACTAAGCCACTGTGTCGTAGACGGTCCCAACGTGCCTGCATCGAAGTACTTTGTTGTGTACCTCTTTGCCAACACGACGGGATCGTTAAAAAAAATTGGAGTATTGGAGCATTACGAAAACGCATCTGAAGCTGCAACAATCTGCTCCTAAAGCGTTATCTGTATCATCCAACTAGCGTTATATAGCTCACGCGTTACGAAAAAGCATCTGAAGCTGCAACAATCTACTCCAAAATACGACACAGGCGCCGACTCGCCTTAATGGCTAGCGAGTACCGACTATGCTACTGTGTCGTAGACGGTCCCAACGTGTCTGCATCACAGTACTTTTTTGTCTGCGTCGGGATCGTTAAAAAATGGAGTATTGGAGCATTACGAAAACGCATCTGAAGCTGCAACAATCTGCTCCTAAAGCGTTATCTGTATCATCCAACTAGCGTTATATAGCTTACGCCTTACGAAAAAGCATCTGAAGCTGCAACAATCCCAAAAGCGTTATCAGGGGTGTGATTGGGCTTTGCAGTTTTAGAGCAGAAATGGTAGCAGAAAAAATGCCTGTTTGGAGCAGCAAAAACCAGTTCAGTAGCACCAAAATAAACTGACAAAAGTGCAGTGAGGACAACATAGTACCACCCAATTAAAACAATATATTTTAGTAATCAAGTGCCTCGGAAGTGCCTGGGTGGCTATTTCTATTGGACTATACCTTTCTGTTCCTTTCTAGGTTTGCAGGGGCTGCCACAAGGTTGGCTCTGCTTCGTGATAGGAGGGCCCGACCGCTCTCGTCTCTAAAGGTTGATTTCATACCGTTTGGGATCCACTGCATGACATGACATCCTTCTTGCATTTTCAATGTCATCCCGCAGTTTTTGCTCCGTATTTTCCTCATTCGTACAAAATCCTTGTAAAGAATTAGGATATTGAAAGCGCATTTTAAGGACATAGGCGCAGTTTAAAGCGCGGTGACACAAGTGCCTTTGAATTTGTTTTGAGATATCGACGATAACAAAACGATCTAGCGATCGGACGAATGTCATGAATTGAGTATGCATTTGTTAACAAATAGAAGTCCTAAACAATATGAGTATGAATGCAACCTAAATCTACATATACAATTTTATACAAGGACATGGCTTTTAAGCAAAAGCAGATCAAACATAAGACCCCTCCCTAAGAAGTTCGTTTGTGCAACAAGGTTCAAATACTAAACTGCTGTAAGCGCTCGAAAATAAGCTCGTCGTGCAAGCCAGCCAGGCCGGTGTCAAAACAAAGCACGACCGGGAGACGCACGCTACGTATTAATGAACATTCTATCTCCTGTGGGTACGGCTGTAATATCAGCTACGAAGGTCATGTTACAATAAAACAAAAAACGATGAGCTGATTACCTGTTAACTTTCGACAATGCCAAAGCCATGCAAGTACCGCAATACGTGTTTGAGCGCGCCCGCAGATCGTTTACAATCGTTTATCACCAGCAGCACACCCGGAACCATGTGACCGCCGCACGGCAGAGCTTGACTCGGATTGGATTACATAAATGGCTTAGCATGGCTTGAACTGACTGGATAGTCGACAAAGCCAGTTGGGTTAGCCGGGCGTGTAAGCCAGTGCAAGCAAAGACTTTTGTTTTTTTTTACTGTTCTTCAAAATGGGGGAAGAAATCGGAATGGGCGCACAGTGGCGCAGGAAGTTCAACATTTTGGCTTTTTGTAGCAGAATGTAGAAGGATCTCGCGTGGGCGCAAAAATGCGCAGTTGGCGCAGCAATAACACCCCTGCGTTATCTGCAGCATCCAACTAGTGTTATATAGCTTAGGCGTTACGAAAAAGCATCTGAAGCTGCATCAATTTACTTCAAAATACGACACAGGCGCCGACTCGCCTTAATGGCTACCGAGTACCGACTAAGCCACTGTGTCGTAGATGGTCCCAACGTGTCTGCATCGCAGTACTTTTTTGTCTGCGTCAGGATCGTTAAAAAAAATGGAGTATTGGAGCATTACGAAAACGCATCTGAAGCTGCAACAATCTGCTCCTAAAGCGTTATCTGTATCATCCAACTAGCGTTATATAGCTCACGCGTTAGGAAAAAGTATCTGAAGCTGCAACAATCTACCCCAAAATACAACACAGGCGCCGACTCGCCTAATGGCTACCGAGTACCGACTAAGCCACTGTGTCGTAGACGGTCCCAACGTGTCTGCATCGCAGTACTTTTTTGTTTGCGTCGGGATCGTTAAAAAAAATGGGAGTATTGGAGCATTACGAAAACGCATCTGAAGCTGCAACAATCTGCTCCTAAAGCGTTATCTGTATCATCCAACTAGCGTTATATAGCTTACGCCTTACGAAAAAGCATCTGAAGCTGCAACAATCTATAAACTCCAAAAGAGTTATCTGCAGCATCCAACTAGCGTTAGATAGCTTACGCGTTACGAAAAAGCATCTGAAGGTGCAACAATCCCTTCCAAAATACGACACAGGCGCCGACTCGCCTTAATGGCTACCGAGTACCGACTAAGCCACTGCTTTGTAGACGGTCCCAACGTGTCTCCATCGAAGTACCTTGTTGTGTGACCTCTTTGCCAACACGCCGCGATCGTTAAAAAAAATTGGAGTATTGGAGCGTTACGAAAACGCATATGAAGCTGCAACAATCTATATACTCCAAAAGCGTTATCTGCAGCATTCAACTACCATTATATAGCTTACGCGTTACGAAAAAGCATGTGAAGCTGCAACAATGTACTCCAAAATACGACACAGGCGCCGACTCGCCTTAATGGCTACCGAGTACCGACTAAGCCACTGTGTCGTAGACGGTCCCAACGTGTCTGCATCGAAGTACTTTGTTGTGTGACCTCTTTGTCAACACGCCGGGAATGTTAAAAAAAATTGGAGTATTGGAGCATTACGAAAACGCATCTGAAAGTCAACAATCTGCTCCTAAAGCGTTATCTGTATCATCCAACTAGCGTTATATAGCTTACGCGTTACGAAAATGCATCTGAAGCTGCAACAATCTATATACTCCAAAAGCTTTATCTGCAGCATTCAACTAGCGTTATATAGCTTACGCGTTACGAAAAAGCATCTGAAGCTGCAACAATCTACTCCAGAATACGACACAGGCGCCGACTCGCCTTAATGGCTACCGAGTACCGACTAAGCCACTGTGTCGTGGACGGTCCCAACGTGTCTGCACCGAAGTACTTTGTTGTGTGACCTCTTTGCCAACACGACGGGATCGTTAAAAAAAAATTGGAGTATTGGAGCATTACGAGAACGCATCTGAAGCTGCAACAATCTGCTCCTAAAGCGTTATCTGTGTCATCCAAGTAGCGTTATACCGTGTGTTTCAGTTAAATCCCCGGGCTAAATAATTCGCGAACGGGTGCACCAATCCACGAGCTTTCTTTTTTACAAGTATCTGTCCGATACCACCTACAAGCTGCACACCGTGTGAATTAGTGGGAGGCGCTCATTATTAAAATAAAAATGCAAATGAGTTAAGTAAAAAAGCGTAACTTCTAAAGCAGGGCGCTGTCGGCATTAAAATGGGTACTACCCCTTTTGGGACCTTCAGTGGACACCTTTTAGAGAAAAATCTGCCACCGAAGCGGGTCATTTGTTGCAGTAATTAATTGGTTTCGGTTTACGTATTTTTGTCGGGGCTTGTCGCTGCGAAGCACAAAAGGACGCTCTTTCACTCCCTTATCCATCAATGAATTACGTCCTTACACCAATGAATTACACCAATAAATTACACCAATGAAATACGCTTTTTTGCGCTTCGCCGCGACCAGCCGCGAAAAAAAATACGTAAACCGAAACCAATTAATTACTGCAACAAATGACCCGCTTCGGTGGCAGATTTTTTTCTAAAAGGTGTCCACTGAAGGGCCCAAAAGGGGTAGTACCCATTTTAATGCTGACAGCGCCCTGCTTTAGGAGTTACGCTTTTTTACTTAACTCATTTGCATTTTTATTTTAATAATGAGCGACTCCCACTAATTCACACGGTGTGCAGCTTGTAGGTGGTATCGGACAGATACTTGTAAAAAAGAAAGCTCGTGGATTGGTGCACCCGTTCGCGAATTATTTAGCCCGGGGATTTAACTGAAACACCCTGTATAGCTTACGCCTTACGAAAAAGCATTTGAAGCTGCAACAATCTATATATTCCAAAAACGTTATCTGCAGCATCCAACTAGCGTTATATAGCTTACGCGTTACGAAAACGCATCTGAAGCTGCAACAATCTACTCCAAAATACGACACAGGCGCCGACTCGCCTTAATGGCTACCGAGTATTGAAGAAGTAAGAGCGCAGTGCGGCAATGCGAAACAACAGGTTTAATGTGGGAGCGAACAGCAAAGGTAGAATGAGCGCGCGAGAAACAGTGCTCATGCGCCACAACGCTGTTGTCGCCCTCTTCTAACACCCCCCCCCTCGACAACTAATGCTCAAAGAGACCCATGTGCTCCCTCAGAAGCAGTAGTCGCGGTCGCGGGATGGGTTTGGTTAATGCGTCGGCGACCATCCTGACTGTTTCGCAGTATTGCAGGTGTATGACTCCGCGTTGGACCAAATCTCTGAGATTATGATGTCGCACGTCAATGTGTTTTTTTCGCGCGCTGTGTCCCTCGCGAAGTGCAAGCTTGATGCAGCCTTGGTTGTCATCGTAAAGGCAGGTCGGCTGAAGTTGGTCATAACCAAAAACTTGTAAGAGCTGTCGAAGCCACAAAACTTCTTGTGACGCGTGTGCCGCTGCGACATATTCGGCCTCTGTAGATGACAATGCTACAGACATCTGTTTCCTCGTGGACCAGGAGACGGGACTGCCTCCCAGCTGGACGAAGTACCCGCTAGTCGATTTGCGGTCCGACACATCTCCTGCCCAATCCGCATCCACGTAGCACTCCAGCTTCATACCTGGCTGCCCGGAGAGATTCAGCTTTAAGCTTCTGGTGTACTTCAAGTAACGTAAAAGCTTTTTCACGGCATTCCAGTCTTGCTGGCGTGGCTTACTCACGCGACGACAAAGAATTCCGATGGCACAAGCAATGTCCAAGCATCTGAAGCTGCAACAATCTACTCCAAAATACGACACAGGCGCCGACTAGCCTTAATGGCTACCGAGTACAGACTAAGCCACTGTGTCGTAGACGGTCCCAACGTGTCTGCAACGCAGTACTTTTTTGTCTGCGTCGGGATCGTTAAAAAGATTGGAGTATTGGTGCATTACGAAAACGCATCTGAAGCTGCAACAATGTGGTCCTAAAGCGTTATCTGTATCATCCAACTAGCGTTATATAGCTCACGCGTTACGAAAAAGTATCTGAAGCTGCAACAATCTACTCCAAAATACGACACAGGCGCCGACTCGCCTTAATGGCTACCGAGTACCGACTAAGCCACTGTGTCGTAGACGGTCCCAACGTGCCTGCATCGAAGTACTTTGTTGTGTACCTCTTTGCCAACACGACGGGATCGTTAAAAAAAATTGGAGTATTGGAGCATTACGAAAACGCATCTGAAGCTGCAACAATCTGCTCCTAAAGCGTTATCTGTATCATCCAACTAGCGTTATATAGCTCACGCGTTACGAAAAAGCATCTGAAGCTGCAACAATCTACTCCAAAATACGACACAGGCGCCGACTCGCCTTAATGGCTAGCGAGTACCGACTAAGCTACTGTGTCGTAGACGGTCCCAACGTGTCTGCATCACAGTACTTTTTTGTCTGCGTCGGGATCGTTAAAAAATGGAGTATTGGAGCATTACGAAAACGCATCTGAAGCTGCAACAATCTGCTCCTAAAGCGTTATCTGTATCATCCAACTAGCGTTATATAGCTTACGCCTTACGAAAAAGCATCTGAAGCTGCAACAATCCCAAAAGCGTTATCAGGGGTGTGATTGGGCTTTGCAGTTTTAGAGCAGAAATGGTAGCAGAAAAAATGCCTGTTTGGAGCAGCAAAAACCAGTTCAGTAGCACCAAAATAAACTGACAAAAGTGCAGTGAGGACAACATAGTACCACCCAATTAAAACAATATATTTTAGTAATCAAGTGCCTCGGAAGTGCCTGGGTGGCTATTTCTATTGGACTATACCTTTCTGTTCCTTTCTAGGTTTGCAGGGGCTGCCACAAGGTTGGCTCTGCTTCGTGATAGGAGGGCCCGACCGCTCTCGTCTCTAAAGGTTGATTTCATACCGTTTGGGATCCACTGCATGACATGACATCCTTCTTGCATTTTCAATGTCATCCCGCAGTTTTTGCTCCGTATTTTCCTCATTCGTACAAAATCCTTGTAAAGAATTAGGATATTGAAAGCGCATTTTAAGGACATAGGCGCAGTTTAAAGCGCGGTGACACAAGTGCCTTTGAATTTGTTTTGAGATATCGACGATAACAAAACGATCTAGCGATCGGACGAATGTCATGAATTGAGTATGCATTTGTTAACAAATAGAAGTCCTAAACAATATGAGTATGAATGCAACCTAAATCTACATATACAATTTTATACAAGGACATGGCTTTTAAGCAAAAGCAGATCAAACATAAGACCCCTCCCTAAGAAGTTCGTTTGTGCAACAAGGTTCAAATACTAAACTGCTGTAAGCGCTCGAAAATAAGCTCGTCGTGCAAGCCAGCCAGGCCGGTGTCAAAACAAAGCACGACCGGGAGACGCACGCTACGTATTAATGAACATTCTATCTCCTGTGGGTACGGCTGTAATATCAGCTACGAAGGTCATGTTACAATAAAACAAAAAACGATGAGCTGATTACCTGTTAACTTTCGACAATGCCAAAGCCATGCAAGTACCGCAATACGTGTTTGAGCGCGCCCGCAGATCGTTTACAATCGTTTATCACCAGCAGCACACCCGGAACCATGTGACCGCCGCACGGCAGAGCTTGACTCGGATTGGATTACATAAATGGCTTAGCATGGCTTGAACTGACTGGATAGTCGACAAAGCCAGTTGGGTTAGCCGGGCGTGTAAGCCAGTGCAAGCAAAGACTTTTGTTTTTTTTTACTGTTCTTCAAAATGGGGGAAGAAATCGGAATGGGCGCACAGTGGCGCAGGAAGTTCAACATTTTGGCTTTTTGTAGCAGAATGTAGAAGGATCTCGCGTGGGCGCAAAAATGCGCAGTTGGCGCAGCAATAACACCCCTGCGTTATCTGCAGCATCCAACTAGTGTTATATAGCTTAGGCGTTACGAAAAAGCATCTGAAGCTGCATCAATTTACTTCAAAATACGACACAGGCGCCGACTCGCCTTAATGGCTACCGAGTACCGAATAAGCCACTGTGTCGTAGATGGTCCCAACGTGTCTGCATCGCAGTACTTTTTTGTCTGCGTCAGGATCGTTAAAAAAAATGGAGTATTGGAGCATTACGAAAACGCATCTGAAGCTGCAACAATCTGCTCCTAAAGCGTTATCTGTATCATCCAACTAGCGTTATATAGCTCACGCGTTAGGAAAAAGTATCTGAAGCTGCAACAATCTACCCCAAAATACAACACAGGCGCCGACTCGCCTAATGGCTACCGAGTACCGACTAAGCCACTGTGTCGTAGACGGTCCCAACGTGTCTGCATCGCAGTACTTTTTTGTTTGCGTCGGGATCGTTAAAAAAATGGGAGTATTGGAGCATTACGAAAACGCATCTGAAGCTGCAACAATCTGCTCCTAAAGCGTTATCTGTATCATCCAACTAGCGTTATATAGCTTACGCCTTACGAAAAAGCATCTGAAGCTGCAACAATCTATAAACTCCAAAAGAGTTATCTGCAGCATCCAACTAGCGTTAGATAGCTTACGCGTTACGAAAAAGCATCTGAAGGTGCAACAATCCCTTCCAAAATACGACACAGGCGCCGACTCGCCTTAATGGCTACCGAGTACCGACTAAGCCACTGCTTTGTAGACGGTCCCAACGTGTCTCCATCGAAGTACCTTGTTGTGTGACCTCTTTGCCAACACGCCGCGATCGTTAAAAAAAATTGGAGTATTGGAGCGTTACGAAAACGCATATGAAGCTGCAACAATCTATATACTCCAAAAGCGTTATCTGCAGCATTCAACTACCATTATATAGCTTACGCGTTACGAAAAAGCATGTGAAGCTGCAACAATGTACTCCAAAATACGACACAGGCGCCGACTCGCCTTAATGGCTACCGAGTACCGACTAAGCCACTGTGTCGTAGACGGTCCCAACGTGTCTGCATCGAAGTACTTTGTTGTGTGACCTCTTTGTCAACACGCCGGGAATGTTAAAAAAAATTGGAGTATTGGAGCATTACGAAAACGCATCTGAAAGTCAACAATCTGCTCCTAAAGCGTTATCTGTATCATCCAACTAGCGTTATATAGCTTACGCGTTACGAAAATGCATCTGAAGCTGCAACAATCTATATACTCCAAAAGCTTTATCTGCAGCATTCAACTAGCGTTATATAGCTTACGCGTTACGAAAAAGCATCTGAAGCTGCAACAATCTACTCCAGAATACGACACAGGCGCCGACTCGCCTTAATGGCTACCGAGTACCGACTAAGCCACTGTGTCGTGGACGGTCCCAACGTGTCTGCACCGAAGTACTTTGTTGTGTGACCTCTTTGCCAACACGACGGGATCGTTAAAAAAAAATTGGAGTATTGGAGCATTACGAAAACGCATCTGAAGCTGCAACAATCTACTCCTAAAGCGTTATCTGTATCATCCAACTAGCGTTATATAGCTTACGCGTTACGAAAAAGCATCTGAAGCTCCAACAATCTGTATACTCCAAAAGCGTTATCCTGAACATTCAACTAGCGTTATATAGTTTACGCGTTACGAAAAAGCATGTGAAGCTGCAAAAATGTACTCCAAAATACGACACAGGCGCCAACTCGCCTTAATGGCTACCGAGTAGCGACTAAACAACTGTGTCGTAGACGGTCCCAACGTGTCTGCATCGAAGTACTTTGTTGTGTGACCTCTTTGCCAACATGTCGGGATCGTTAAAAAAAATTGGAGTATTGGAGCATTACGAAAACGCATCTGAAGCTGCAACAATCTGCTCCTAAAGCGTTATCTGTATCATCCAACTAGCGTTATATAGCTTACGCCTTACGAAAAAGCATCTGAAGCTGCAACAATCTATAAACTCCAAAAGAGTTATCTGCAGCATCCAACTAGCGTTAGATAGCTTACGCGTTACGAAAAAGCATCTGAAGGTGCAACAATCCCTTCCAAAATACGACACAGGCGCCGACTCGCCTTAATGGCTACCGAGTACCGACTAAGCCACTGCTTTGTAGACGGTCCCAACGTGTCTCCATCGAAGTATCTTGTTGCGTGACCTCTTTCCCAACACGTCGGGATCGTTAAAAAAATCGGAGTATTGGAGCATTACGAAAACGCATATGAAGCTGCAACAATCTATATACTCCAAAAGCGTTATCTGCAGCATTCAACTAGCGTTATATAGCTTACGCGTTACGAAAAAGCATGTGAAGCTGCAACAATGTACTCGAAAATACGACACAGGCGCCGACTCGCCTTAATGGCTACCGAGTACCGACTAGGCCAATTTGTCGTAGACGGTCCCAACGTGTCTGCACCGAAGTACCTTGTTGTGTGACCTCTTTGCCAACAAGTCGGGATCGTTAAAAAAAATGGAGTATTGGAGCATTACGAAAACGCATCTGAAGCTGCAACAATCTATATACTCCAAAAGCGTTATCTGCAACATTCAACTGGCGTCATATAGCTTACGCATTACGAAAAAGCATGTGAAGCTGCAACAATGTACTCCAAAATACGACACAGGCGCCGACTCGCCTTAATGGCTACTGAGTACCGACTAGGCCAATTTGTCGTAGACGGTCCCAACGTGTCTGCACCGAAGTACCTTGTTCTGTGACCTCTTTGCCAACACGTCGGGATCGTTAAAAAAAATTGGAGCATTGGAGCATTACGAAAACGCATCTGAAGCTGCAACAATCTACTCCTAAAGCGTTATCTGTATCATCCAACTAGCGTTATATAGTTTACGCGTTACGAAAAAGCATCTGAAGCTGCAACAATCTGTATACTCCAAAGGCGTTATCTGCAACATTCAACTAGCGTTATATAACTTACGCCTTACGAAAAAGCATCTGAAGCTGCAACAATCTACTCCAAAATACGACACAGGCACCGACTCGCCTTAATGGCTACCGAGTACGGACTAAGCCACTGTGTCGTAGACGGTCCCAACGCGTCTGCATCGAAGTACTTTGTTGTGTGACCTCTTTGCCAACACGTCGGGATCGTTAAAAAAATTGGAGTATTGGAGCATTACGAAAACGCATCTGAAGCTGCAACAATCTGCTCCTAAAGCGTTATCTGTATCATCCAACTAGCGTTATATAGCTTACGCGTTACGAAAAAGCATCTGAAGCTCCAACAATCTGTATACTCCAAAAGTGTTATCCTGAACATTCAACTAGCGTTATATAGTTTACGCGTTACGAAACAGCATGTGAAGCTGCAACAATGTACTCCAAAATACGACACAGGCGCCGACTCGCCTTAATGGCTACCGAGTAGCGACTAAACCACTGTGTCGTAGACGGTCCCAACGTGTCTGCATCGAAGTACTTTGTTGCGTGACCTCTTTGCCAACACGTCGGGATCGTTAAAAAAAATGAGTATTGGAGCATTACGAAAACGCATCTGAAGCTGCAACAATCTACTCCTAAAGCGTTATCTGTATCATCCAACTCGTTATATAGCTTACGCGTTACGAAAACGCATCTGAAGCTGCAACAATCTACTCCAATATACCACACAGGCCCCGACTCGCCTTAATGGCTACCGAGTACCGACTAAGCCACTGTGTCGTAGACTGTCCCAACGTGTCTGCATCGCAGTACTTTTTTGTCTGCGTCGGGATCGTTAAAAAATTGGAGTATTGGAGCATTACGAAAACGCATCTGAAGCTGCAACAATTTACTCCAAAAGACGACACAGGCGCCGACTCGCCTTAATGGCTACCGAGTACCGACTAAGCCACTGTGTCGTAGACGGTCCCAACGTGTCTGCATCGCAGTACTTTTTTGTCTGCGTCGGGATCTTTAAAAAAAATGGAATATTGGAGCATTACGAAAACGCATCCGAAGCTGCAACAATCTGCTCCTAAAGCGTTATCTGTATCATCCAACTAGCGTTATATAGCTTACGCCTTACGAAAAAGCATCTGAAGCTGCAACAATCTATAAACTCCAAACGAGTTATCTGCAGCATCCAACTAGCGTTATATAGCTAACGCGTTACGAAAAAGCATCTGAAGCTGCAACAATCTCCTCCAAAATACGACAGAGGCGCCGACTCGCCTTAGTTTTGTACCGAGTACCAACTAAGCCACTGTGTCGTAGACGGTCCCAACGTGTCTCCATCGAAGTACTTTGTTGTGTGACCTCTTTGCCAACACGTCGGGATCGTTAAAATATTGGAGTATTGGAGCATTACGAAAACGCATATGAAGCTGCAACAATCTATATACTCCAAAAGCGTTATCTGCAGCATTCAACTAGCGTTATATAGCTCATGCGTTAGGAAAAAGTATCTGAAGCTGCAACAATCTGCTCCAAAATACGACACAGGCGCCGACTCGCCTAATGGCAACCAAGTACCGACTAAGCCACTGTGTCGTAGACGGTCCCAACGTGTCTGCATCGAAGTACTTTGTTGCGTGACCTCTTTGCCAACACGTCGGGATCGTTAAAAAAATTGGAGTATTGCAGCATTACGAAAACGCATCTGAAGCTGCAACAATCTGCTCCTAAAGCGTTATCTGTATCATCCAACTAGCGTTATATAGCCTACGCGTTACGAAAAAGCATTTGAAGCTGCAACAATCTATATACTCCAAAAGCGTTATCTGCAGCATTCAACTAGCGTTATATAGCTTACGCGTTACGAAAAAGCATGTGAAGCTCCAACAATGTACTCCAAAATACGACACAGGCGCCGACTCGCCTTAATGGCTACCGAGTACCGACTAAGCCACTGTGTCGTAGACGGTCCCAACGTGTCTGCATCGAAGTACTTTGTTGCGTGACGTCTTTGCCAACACGTCGGGATCGTTAAAAAAATTTGAGTATTGGAGCATTACGAAAACGCATCTGAAGCTGCAACAATCTGCTCCTAAAGCGTTATCTGTATCATCCAACTGACGTTATATAGCTTACGCCTTACGAAAAAGCATGTGAAGCTGCAACAATGTACTCGAAAATACGACACAGGCGCCGACTCGCCTTAATGGCTACCGAGTACCGACTAAGCCACTGCTTTGTAGACGGTCCCAACGTGTCTCCATCGAAGTATCTTGTTGCGTGACCTCTTTCCCAACACGTCGGGATCGTTAAAAAAATCGGAGTATTGGAGCATTACGAAAACGCATATGAAGCTGCAACAATCTATATACTCCAAAAGCGTTATCTGCAGCATTCAACTAGCGTTATATAGCTTACGCGTTACGAAAAAGCATGTGAAGCTGCAACAATGTACTCGAAAATACGACACAGGCGCCGACTCGCCTTAATGGCTACCGAGTACCGACTAGGCCAATTTGTCGTAGACGGTCCCAACGTGTCTGCACCGAAGTACCTTGTTGTGTGACCTCTTTGCCAACAAGTCGGGATCGTTAAAAAAAATGGAGTATTGGAGCATTACGAAAACGCATCTGAAGCTGCAACAATCTATATACTCCAAAAGCGTTATCTGCAACATTCAACTGGCGTCATATAGCTTACGCATTACGAAAAAGCATGTGAAGCTGCAACAATGTACTCCAAAATACGACACAGGCGCCGACTCGCCTTAATGGCTACTGAGTACCGACTAGGCCAATTTGTCGTAGACGGTCCCAACGTGTCTGCACCGAAGTACCTTGTTCTGTGACCTCTTTGCCAACACGTCGGGATCGTTAAAAAAAAATTGGAGCATTGGAGCATTACGAAAACGCATCTGAAGCTGCAACAATCTACTCCTAAAGCGTTATCTGTATCATCCAACTAGCGTTATATAGTTTACGCGTTACGAAAAAGCATCTGAAGCTGCAACAATCTGTATACTCCAAAGGCGTTATCTGCAACATTCAACTAGCGTTATATAACTTACGCCTTACGAAAAAGCATCTGAAGCTGCAACAATCTACTCCAAAATACGACACAGGCACCGACTCGCCTTAATGGCTACCGAGTACGGACTAAGCCACTGTGTCGTAGACGGTCCCAACGCGTCTGCATCGAAGTACTTTGTTGTGTGACCTCTTTGCCAACACGTCGGGATCGTTAAAAAAATTGGAGTATTGGAGCATTACGAAAACGCATCTGAAGCTGCAACAATCTGCTCCTAAAGCGTTATCTGTATCATCCAACTAGCGTTATATAGCTTACGCGTTACGAAAAAGCATCTGAAGCTCCAACAATCTGTATACTCCAAAAGTGTTATCCTGAACATTCAACTAGCGTTATATAGTTTACGCGTTACGAAAAAGCATGTGAAGCTGCAACAATGTACTCCAAAATACGACACAGGCGCCGACTCGCCTTAATGGCTACCGAGTAGCGACTAAACCACTGTGTCGTAGACGGTCCCAACGTGTCTGCATCGAAGTACTTTGTTGCGTGACCTCTTTGCCAACACGTCGGGATCGTTAAAAAAATGAGTATTGGAGCATTACGAAAACGCATCTGAAGCTGCAACAATCTACTCCTAAAGCGTTATCTGTATCATCCAACTCGTTATATAGCTTACGCGTTACGAAAACGCATCTGAAGCTGCAACAATCTACTCCAATATACCACACAGGCCCCGACTCGCCTTAATGGCTACCGAGTACCGACTAAGCCACTGTGTCGTAGACTGTCCCAACGTGTCTGCATCGCAGTACTTTTTTGTCTGCGTCGGGATCGTTAAAAAAATTGGAGTATTGGAGCATTACGAAAACGCATCTGAAGCTGCAACAATTTACTCCAAAAGACGACACAGGCGCCGACTCGCCTTAATGGCTACCGAGTACCGACTAAGCCACTGTGTCGTAGACGGTCCCAACGTGTCTGCATCGCAGTACTTTTTTGTCTGCGTCGGGATCTTTAAAAAAAATGGAATATTGGAGCATTACGAAAACGCATCCGAAGCTGCAACAATCTGCTCCTAAAGCGTTATCTGTATCATCCAACTAGCGTTATATAGCTTACGCCTTACGAAAAAGCATCTGAAGCTGCAACAATCTATAAACTCCAAACGAGTTATCTGCAGCATCCAACTAGCGTTATATAGCTAACGCGTTACGAAAAAGCATCTGAAGCTGCAACAATCTCCTCCAAAATACGACAGAGGCGCCGACTCGCCTTAGTTTTGTACCGAGTACCAACTAAGCCACTGTGTCGTAGACGGTCCCAACGTGTCTCCATCGAAGTACTTTGTTGTGTGACCTCTTTGCCAACACGTCGGGATCGTTAAAATATTGGAGTATTCGAGCATTACGAAAACGCATATGAAGCTGCAACAATCTATATACTCCAAAAGCGTTATCTGCAGCATTCAACTAGCGTTATATAGCTCATGCGTTAGGAAAAAGTATCTGAAGCTGCAACAATCTGCTCCAAAATACGACACAGGCGCCGACTCGCCTAATGGCAACCAAGTACCGACTAAGCCACTGTGTCGTAGACGGTCCCAACGTGTCTGCATCGAAGTACTTTGTTGCGTGACGTCTTTGCCAACACGTCGGGATCGTTAAAAAAATTGGAGTATTGCAGCATTACGAAAACGCATCTGAAGCTCCAACAATCTGCTCCTAAAGCGTTATCTGTATCATCCAACTAGCGTTATATAGCCTACGCGTTACGAAAAAGCATTTGAAGCTGCAACAATCTATATACTCCAAAAGCGTTATCTGCAGCATTCAACTAGCGTTATATAGCTTACGCGTTACGAAAAAGCATGTGAAGCTCCAACAATGTACTCCAAAATACGACACAGGCGCCGACTCGCCTTAATGGCTACCGAGTACCGACTAAGCCACTGTGTCGTAGACGGTCCCAACGTGTCTGCATCGAAGTACTTTGTTGCGTGACGTCTTTGCCAACACGTCGGGATCGTTAAAAAAATTTGAGTATTGGAGCATTACGAAAACGCATCTGAAGCTGCAACAATCTGCTCCTAAAGCGTTATCTGTATCATCCAACTGACGTTATATAGCTTACGCCTTACGAAAAAGCATCTGAAGCGGCAACAATCTACTCCAAAATACGACACAGGCGCCGACTCGCCTTAATGGCTACAGAGTACCGACTAAGCCACTGTGTCGTAGACGGTCCCAACGTATCTGCATCGCAGTACTTTTTTGTCTGCGTCGGGATCGTTAAAAAAATTGGAGCATTGGAGCATTACGAAAACGCATCTGAAGCTGCAACAATCTACTCCAAAATACGACACAGGCGCCGACTCGCCTTAATGGCTACCGAGTACCGACTAAGCCACTGTGTCGTAGATGGTCCCAACGTGTCTGCATCGCAGTACTTTTTTGTCTGCGTCGGGATCGTTAAAAAAATTGGAGTATTGGAGCATTACGAAAACGCATCTGAAGCTGCATCAATTTACTTCAAAATACGACACAGGCGCCGACTCGCCTTAATGGCTACCGAGTACCGACTAAGCCACTGTGTCGTAGACGGTCCCAACGTGTCTGCATCGCAGTACTTTTTTGTCTGCGTCGGGATCGTTAAAAAAATGGAGTATTGGAGCATTACGAAAACGCATCTGAAGCTGCAACAATCTGCTCCTAAAGCGTTATCTGTATCATCCAACTAGCGTTATATAGCTCACGCGTTAGGAAAAAGTATCTGAAGCTGCAACAATCTACTCCAAAATACAACACAGGCGCCGACTCGAATAATGGCTACCGAGTACCGACTAAGCCACTGTGTCGTAGACGGTCCCAACGTGTCTGCATCGCAGTACTTTTTTGTCTGCGTCGGGATCGTTAAAAAAAATGGGAGTATTGGGGCATTACGAAAACGCATCTGAAGCTGCAACAATCTGCTCCTAAAGCGTTATCTGTATCATCCAACTAGCGTTATATAGCTTACGCCTTACGAAAAAGCATCTGAAGCTGCAACAATCTATAAACTCCAAAAGAGTTGTCTGCAGCATCCAACTAGCGTTATATAGCTCATGCGTTACGAAAAAGCATGTGAAGCTGCAACAATCTGCTCCTAAAGCGTTATCTGTATCATCCAACTAGCGTTATATAGCCTACGCGTTACGAAAAAGCATTTGAAGCTGCAACAATCTATATACTCCAAAAGCGTTATCTGCAGCATTCAACTAGCGTTATATAGCTTACGCGTTACGAAAAAGCATGTGAAGCTCCAACAATGTACTCCAAAATACGACACAGGCGCCGACTCGCCTTAATGGCTACCGAGTACCGACTAAGCCACTGTGTCGTAGACGGTCCCAACGTGTCTGCATCGAAGTACTTTGTTGCGTGACGTCTTTGCCAACACGTCGGGATCGTTAAAAAAATTTGAGTATTGGAGCATTACGAAAACGCATCTGAAGCTGCAACAATCTGCTCCTAAAGCGTTATCTGTATCATCCAACTGACGTTATATAGCTTACGCCTTACGAAAAAGCATCTGAAGCTGCAACAATCTATAAACTCCAACAGAGTTATCTGCAGCATCCAACTAGCGTTATATAGCTTACGCGTTACGAAAAAGCATGTGAAGCTGCAACAATGTACTCCAAAATACGACACAGGCGCCGACTCGCCTTAATGGCTACCGAGTACCGACTAAGCCACTGTGTCGTAGACGGTCCCAACGTGTCTGCATCGAAGTACTTTGTTGCGTGACGTCTTTGCCAACACGTCGGGATCGTTAAAAAATTTGAGTATTGGAGCATTACGAAAACGCATCTGAAGCTGCAACAATCTGCTCCTAAAGCGGTATCTGTATCATCCAACTGACGTTATATAGCTTACGCCTTACGAAAAAGCATCTGAAGCTGCAACAATCTACTCCAAAATATGACACAGGCGCCGACTCGCGTTAATGGCTACCGAGTACCGACTAAGCCACTGTGTCGTAGACGGTCCCAACGTATCTGCATCGCAGTACTTTTTTGTCTGCGTCGGGATCGTTAAAAAAATTGGAGCATTGGAGCATTACGAAAACGCATCTGAAGCTGCAACAATCTACTCCAAAATATGACACAGGCACCGACTCGCCTTAATGGCTACCGAGTACCGACTAAGCCACTGTGTCGTAGACGGTCCCAACGTGTCTGCATCGCAGTACTTTTTTGTCTGCGTCGGGATCGTTAAAAAAATTGGAGTATTGGAGCATTACGAAAACGCATCTGAAGCTGCAACAATCTACTCCAAAATACGACACAGGCGCCGACTCGCCTTAATGGCTACCGAGTACCGACTAAGCCACTGTGTCGTAGACGGTCCCAACGTGTCTGCATCGCAGTACTTTTTTGTCTGCGTCGGGATCGTTAAAAAAATGGAGTATTGGAGCATTACGAAAACGCATATGAAGCTGCAACAATCTATATACTCCAAAAGCGTTATCTGCAGCATTCAACTAGCGTTATATAGCTCATGCGTTAGGAAAAAGTATCTGAAGCTGCAACAATCTGCTCCAAAATACGACACAGGCGCCGACTCGCCTAATGGCAACCAAGTACCGACTAAGCCACTGTGTCGTAGACGGTCCCAACGTGTCTGCATCGAAGTACTTTGTTGCGTGACCTCTTTGCCAACACGTCGGGATCGTTAAAAAAATTGGAGTATTGGAGCATTACGAAAACGCATCTGAAGCTGCAACAATCTGCTCCTAAAGCGTTATCTGTATCATCCAACTAGCGTTATATAGCCTACGCGTTACGAAAAAGCATTTGAAGCTGCAACAATCTATATACTCCAAAAGCGTTATCTGCAGCATTCAACTAGCGTTATATAGCTTACGCGTTACGAAAAAGCCTGTGAAGCTGCAACAATGTACTCCAAAATACGACACAGGCGCCGACTCGCCTTAAGGGCTACCGAGTACCGACTAAGCCACTGTGTTGTAGACGGTCCCAACGTGTCTGCATCGAAGTACTTTGTTGCGTGACGTCTTTGCCAACACGTCGGGATCGTTAAAAAAATTTGAGTATTGGAGCATTACGAAAACGCATCTGAAGCTGCAACAATCTGCTCCTAAAGCGTTATCTGTATCATCCAACTGACGTTATATAGCTTACGCCTTACGAAAAAGCATCTGAAGCTGCAACAATCTACTCCAAAATACGACACAGGCGCCGACTCGCCTTAATGGCTACCGAGTACCGACTAAGCCACTGTGTCGTAGACGGTCCCAACGTGTCTGCATCGCAGTACTTTTTTGTCTGCGTCGGGATCGTTAAAAAAATTGGAGCATTGGAGCATTACGAAAACGCATCTGAAGCTGCAACAATCTACTCCAAAATATGACACAGGCGCCGACTCGCCTTAATGGCTACCGAGTACCGACTAAGCCACTGTGTCGTAGACGGTCCCAACGTGTCTGCATCGCAGTACTTTTTTGTCTGCGTCGGGATCGTTAAAAAAATTGGAGTATTGGAGCATTACGAAAACGCATCTGAAGCTGCAACAATCTACTCCAAAATACGACACAGGCGCCGACTCGCCTTAATGGCTACCGAGTACCGACTAAGCCACTGTGTCGTAGACGGTCCCAACGTGTCTGCATCGCAGTACTTTTTTGTCTGCGTCGGGATCGTTAAAAAAATTGGAGTATTGGAGCATTACGAAAACGCATCTGAAGCTGCATCAATTTACTTCAAAATACGACACAGGCGCCGACTCGCCTTAATGGCTACCGAGTACCGACTAAGCCACTGTGTCGTAGACGGTCCCAACGTGTCTGCATCGCAGTACTTTTTTGTCTGCGTCGGGATCGTTACAAAAATGGAGTATTGGAGCATTACGAAAACGCATCTGAAGCTGCAACAATCTGCTCCTAAAGCGTTATCTGTATCATCCAACTAGCGTTATATAGCTCACGCGTTAGGAAAAAGTATCTGAAGCTGCAACAATCTACTCCAAAATACAACACAGGCGCCGACTCGAATAATGGCTACCGAGTACCGACTAAGCCACTGTGTCGTAGACGGTCCCAACGTGTCTGCATCGCAGTACTTTTTTGTCTGCGTCGGGATCGTTAAAAAAATGGGAGTATTGGGGCATTACGAAAACGCATCTGAAGCTGCAACAATCTGCTCCTAAAGCGTTATCTGTATCATCCAACTAGCGTTATATAGCTTACGCCTTACGAAAAAGCATCTGAAGCTGCAACAATCTATAAACTCCAAAAGAGTTGTCTGCAGCATCCAACTAGCGTTATATAGCTCATGCGTTACGAAAAAGCATGTGAAGCTGCAACAATGTACTACAAAATACGACACAGGCGCCGACTCGCCTTAATGGCTACCGAGTACCGACTAAGCCACTGTGTCGTAGACGGTACCAACGTGTCTGCATCGATGTACTTTGTTGTGTGACCTCTTTGCGAAGACATCGGGATCGTTAAAAAAATTGAAGTATTGGAGCATTACGAAAACGCATCTGAAGCTGCAACAATCTACTCCTAAAGCGTTATCTGTATCATCCAACTAGCGTTATATAGCTTACGCGTTACGAAAAAGCATCTGAAGCTCCAACAATCTGTATACTCCAAAAGCGTTATCCTGAACATTCAACTAGCGTTATATAGTTTACGCGTTACGAAAAAGCATGTGAAGCTGCAACAATGTACTCCAAAATACGACACAGGCGCCGACTAGCCTTAATGGCTACCGAGTAGCGACTAAACCACTGTGTCGTAGACGGTCCCAACGTGTCTCCATTGAAGTACCTTGTTGTGTGACCTCTTTGCCAACACGTCGGGATCGTTAAAAAAAATTGGAGTATTGGAGCATTACGAAAACGCATCTGAAGCTGCAACAATCTACTCCTAAAGCGTTATCTGTATCATCCAACTAGCGTTATATAGCTTACGCGTTACGAAAAAGCATCTGAAGCTCCAACAATCTGTATACTCCAAAAGCGTTATCCTGAACATTCAACTAGCGTTATATAGTTTACGCGTTACGAAAAAGCATGTGAAGCTGCAACAATGTACTCCAAAATACGACACAGGCGCCGACTCGCCTTAATGGCTACCGAGTAGCGACTAAACCACTGTGTCGTAGACGGTCCCAACGTGTCTGCATCGCAGTACTTTTTTGTCTGCGTCGGGATCGTTAAAAAAATTGGAGCATTGGAGCATTACGAAAACGCATCTGAAGCTGCAACAATCTACTCCAAAATATGACACAGGCGCCGACTCGCCTTAATGGCTACCGAGTACCGACTAAGCCACTGTGTCGTAGACGGTCCCAACGTGTCTGCATCGCAGTACTTTTTTGTCTGCGTCGGGATCGTTAAAAAAATTGGAGTATTGGAGCATTACGAAAACGCATCTGAAGCTGCAACAATCTACTCCAAAATACGACACAGGCGCCGACTCGCCTTAATGGCTACCGAGTACCGACTAAGCCACTGTGTCGTAGACGGTCCCAACATGTCTGCATCGCAGTACTTTTTTGTCTGCGTCGGGATCGTTAAAAAAATTGGAGTATTGGAGCATAACGAAAACGCATCTGAAGCTGCATCAATTTACTCCAGAATACGACACAGGCGCCGACTCGCCTTAATGGCTACCGAGTACCGACTAAGCCACTGTGTCGTAGACGGTACCAACGTGTCTGCATCGATGTACTTTGTTGTGTGACCTCTCTGCCAAGACATCGGGATCGTTAAAAAAAATTGGAGTATTGGAGCATTACGAAAACGCATCTGAAGCTGCAACAATCTACTCCTAAAGCGTTATCCTGAACATTCAACTAGCGTTATATAGTTTACGCGTTACGAAAAAGCATGTGAAGCTGCAACAATGTACTCCAAAATACGACACAGGCGCCGACTCGCCTTAATGGCTACCGAGTAGCGACTAAACCACTGTGTCGTAGACGGTCCCAACGTGTCTGCATCGCAGTACTTTTTTGTCTGCGTCGGGATCGTTAAAAAAATTGGAGCATTGGAGCATTACGAAAACGCATCTGAAGCTGCAACAATCTACTCCAAAATATGACACAGGCGCCGACTCGCCTTAATGGCTACCGAGTACCGACTAAGCCACTGTGTCGTAGACGGTCCCAACGTGTCTGCATCGCAGTACTTTTTTGTCTGCGTCGGGATCGTTAAAAAAATTGGAGTATTGGAGCATTACGAAAACGCATCTGAAGCTGCAACAATCTACTCCAAAATACGACACAGGCGCCGACTCGCCTTAATGGCTACCGAGTACCGACTAAGCCACTGTGTCGTAGACGGTCCCAACATGTCTGCATCGCAGTACTTTTTTGTCTGCGTCGGGATCGTTAAAAAAATTGGAGTATTGGAGCATTACGAAAACGCATCTGAAGCTGCATCAATTTACTCCAGAATACGACACAGGCGCCGACTCGCCTTAATGGCTACCGAGTACCGACTAAGCCACTGTGTCGTAGACGGTACCAACGTGTCTGCATCGATGTACTTTGTTGTGTGACCTCTCTGCCAAGACATCGGGATCGTTAAAAAAAATTGGAGTATTGGAGCATTACGAAAACGCATCTGAAGCTGCAACAATCTACTCCTAAAGCGTTATCTGTATCATCCAACTAGCGTTATATAGCTTAGGCGTTACGAAAAAGCATCTGAAGCTCCAACAATCTGTATACTCCAAAAGCGTTATCCTGAACATTCAACTAGCGTTATATAGTTTACGCGTTACGAAAAAGCATGTGAAGCTGCAACAATGTACTCCAAAATACGACACAGGCGCCGACTCGCCTTAATGGCTACCGAGTAGCGACTAAACCACTGTGTCGTAGACGGTCCCAACGTGTCTCCATCGAAGTACCTTGTTGTGTGACCTCTTTGCCAACATGTCGGGATCGTTAAAAAAATTGGAGTATTGGAGCATTACGAAAACGCATCTGAAGCTGCAACAATCTGCTCCTAAAGCGTTATCTGTATCATCCAACTAGCGTTATATAGCTTACGCCTTACGAAAAAGCATCTGAAGCTGCAACAATCTATAAACTCCAAAAGAGTTATCTGCAGCATCCAACTAGCGTTATATAGCTTACGCGTTACGAAAAAGCATCTGAAGCTGCAACAATCTCTTCCAAAATACGACACAGGCGCCGACTCGCCTTAATGGCTACCGAGTACCGACTAAGCCACTGTTTTGTAGACGGTCCCAACGTGTCTCCATCGAAGTACCTTGTTGCGTGACCTCTTTCCCAACACGTCGGGATCGTTAAAAAAATTGGAGTATTGGAGCATTACGAAAACGCATATGAAGCTACAACAATCTATATACTCCAAAAGCGTTATCTGCAGCATTCAACTAGCGTTATATAGCTTACGCGTTACGAAAAAGCATGTGAAGCTGCAACAATGTACTCCAAAATACGACACAGGCGCCGACTCGCCTTAATGGCTACCGAGTACCGACTAAGCCACTGTGTCGTAGACGGTCCCCACGTGTCTGCATCGAAGTACTTTGTTGCGTGACCTCTTTGCCAACACGTCGGGATCGTTAAAAAAAATTGGAGTATTGGAGCATTATGAAAACGCATCTGAAAGTCAACAATCTGGTCCTAAAGCGTTATCTGTATCATCCAACTAGCGTTATATAGCTTACGCGTTACGAAAATGCATCTGAAGTTGCAACAATCTATATACTCCAAAAGCGTTATCTGCAGCATTCAACTAGCGTTATATAGCTTACGCGTTACGAAAAAGCATATGAAGCTCCAACAATCTACTCCAGAATACGACACAGGCGCCGACTCGCCTTAATGGCTACCGAGTACCGACTAAGCCACTGTTTTGTAGACGGTCCCAACGTGTCTCAATCGAAGTACCTTGTTGCGTGACCTCTTTCCCAACACGTCGGGATCGTTAAAAAAATTGGAGTATTGGAGCATTACGAAAACGCATCTGAAGCTGCAACACTCTATATACTCCAAAAGCGTTATCTGCAACATTCAACTGGCGTCATATAGCTTACGCATTACGAAAAAGCATGTGAAGCTGCAACAATCTACTCCAAAATACGACACTGGTGCCGACTTGCCTTAATGGCTACCGAGTACGGACTAAGCCACTGTGTCGTAGACGGTCCCAACGTGTCTGCATCGGAGTACTTTGTTGTGTGACCTCTTTGCCAACACGTCGGGATCGTTAAAAAAATTGGAGTATTGGAGCATTACGAAAACGCATCTGAAGCTGCAACAATCTGCTCCTAAAGCGTTATCTGTATCATCCAACTAGCGTTATATAGCTTACGCGTTACGAAAAAGCATCTGAAGCTCCAACAATCTGTATACTCCAAAAGTGTTATCCTGAACATTCAACAAGCGTTAAATAGTTCACGCGTTACGAAAAAGCATGTGAAGCTGCAACAATGTACTCCAAAATAGGACACAGGCGCCGACTCGCCTTAATGGCTACCGAGTAGCGACTAAACCATTGTGTCGTAGACGGTCCCAACGTGTCTGCATCGAAGTACTTTGTTGTGTGACCTCTTTGCCAACATGTCGGGATCGTTAAAAAAATGGAGTATTGGAGCATTACGAAAACGCATCGGAAGCTGCAACAATCTGCTCCTAAAGCGTTATCTGTATCATCCAACTAGCGTTATATAGCTTACGCCCTACGAAAAAGCATCTGAAGCTGCAACAATCTATAAACTCCAACAGAGTTATCTGCAGCATCCAACTAGCGTTATATAGCTTACGCGTTACGAAAAAGCATGTGAAGCTGCAACAATGTACTCCAAAATACGACACAGGCGCCGACTCGCCTTAATGGCTACCGAGTACCGACTAAGCCACTGTGTCGTAGACGGTCCCAACGTGTCTGCATCGAAGTACTTTGTTGCGTGACGTCTTTGCCAACACGTCGGGATCGTTAAAAAATTTGAGTATTGGAGCATTACGAAAACGCATCTGAAGCTGCAACAATCTGCTCCTAAAGCGTTATCTGTATCATCCAACTGACGTTATATAGCTTACGCCTTACGAAAAAGCATCTGAAGCTGCAACAATCTACTCCAAAATATGACACAGGCGCCGACTCGCGTTAATGGCTACCGAGTACCGAATAAGCCACTGTGTCGTAGACGGTCCCAACGTATCTGCATCGCAGTACTTTTTTGTCTGCGTCGGGATCGTTAAAAAAATTGGAGCATTGGAGCATTACGAAAACGCATCTGAAGCTGCAACAATCTACTCCAAAATATGACACAGGCACCGACTCGCCTTAATGGCTACCGAGTACCGACTAAGCCACTGTGTCGTAGACGGTCCCAACGTGTCTGCATCGCAGTACTTTTTTGTCTGCGTCGGGATCGTTAAAAAAATTGGAGTATTGGAGCATTACGAAAACGCATCTGAAGCTGCAACAATCTACTCCAAAATACGACACAGGCGCCGACTCGCCTTAATGGCTACCGAGTACCGACTAAGCCACTGTGTCGTAGACGGTCCCAACGTGTCTGCATCGCAGTACTTTTTTGTCTGCGTCGGGATCGTTAAAAAAATGGAGTATTGGAGCATTACGAAAACGCATATGAAGCTGCAACAATCTATATACTCCAAAAGCGTTATCTGCAGCATTCAACTAGCGTTATATAGCTCATGCGTTAGGAAAAAGTATCTGAAGCTGCAACAATCTGCTCCAAAATACGACACAGGCGCCGACTCGCCTAATGGCAACCAAGTACCGACTAAGCCACTGTGTCGTAGACGGTCCCAACGTGTCTGCATCGAAGTACTTTGTTGCGTGACCTCTTTGCCAACACGTCGGGATCGTTAAAAAAATTGGAGTATTGGAGCATTACGAAAACGCATCTGAAGCTGCAACAATCTGCTCCTAAAGCGTTATCTGTATCATCCAACTAGCGTTATATAGCCTACGCGTTACGAAAAAGCATTTGAAGCTGCAACAATCTATATACTCCAAAAGCGTTATCTGCAGCATTCAACTAGCGTTATATAGCTTACGCGTTACGAAAAAGCCTGTGAAGCTGCAACAATGTACTCCAAAATACGACACAGGCGCCGACTCGCCTTAAGGGCTACCGAGTACCGACTAAGCCACTGTGTTGTAGACGGTCCCAACGTGTCTGCATCGAAGTACTTTGTTGCGTGACGTCTTTGCCAACACGTCGGGATCGTTAAAAAAATTTGAGTATTGGAGCATTACGAAAACGCATCTGAAGCTGCAACAATCTGCTCCTAAAGCGTTATCTGTATCATCCAACTGACGTTATATAGCTTACGCCTTACGAAAAAGCATCTGAAGCTGCAACAATCTACTCCAAAATACGACACAGGCGCCGACTCGCCTTAATGGCTACCGAGTACCGACTAAGCCACTGTGTCGTAGACGGTCCCAACGTGTCTGCATCGCAGTACGTTTTTGTCTGCGTCGGGATCGTTAAAAAAATTGGAGCATTGGAGCATTACGAAAACGCATCTGAAGCTGCAACAATCTACTCCAAAATATGACACAGGCGCCGACTCGCCTTAATGGCTACCGAGTACCGACTAAGCCACTGTGTCGTAGACGGTCCCAACGTGTCTGCATCGCAGTACTTTTTTGTCTGCGTCGGGATCGTTAAAAAAATTGGAGTATTGGAGCATTACGAAAACGCATCTGAAGCTGCAACAATCTACTCCAAAATACGACACAGGCGCCGACTCGCCTTAATGGCTACCGAGTACCGACTAAGCCACTGTGTCGTAGACGGTCCCAACGTGTCTGCATCGCAGTACTTTTTTGTCTGCGTCGGGATCGTTAAAAAAATTGGAGTATTGGAGCATTACGAAAACGCATCTGAAGCTGCATCAATTTACTTCAAAATACGACACAGGCGCCGACTCGCCTTAATGGCTACCGAGTACCGACTAAGCCACTGTGTCGTAGACGGTCCCAACGTGTCTGCATCGCAGTACTTTTTTGTCTGCGTCGGGATCGTTACAAAAATGGAGTATTGGAGCATTACGAAAACGCATCTGAAGCTGCAACAATCTGCTCCTAAAGCGTTATCTGTATCATCCAACTAGCGTTATATAGCTCACGCGTTAGGAAAAAGTATCTGAAGCTGCAACAATCTACTCCAAAATACAACACAGGCGCCGACTCGAATAATGGCTACCGAGTACCGACTAAGCCACTGTGTCGTAGACGGTCCCAACGTGTCTGCATCGCAGTACTTTTTTGTCTGCGTCGGGATCGTTAAAAAATGGGAGTATTGGGGCATTACGAAAACGCATCTGAAGCTGCAACAATCTGCTCCTAAAGCGTTATCTGTATCATCCAACTAGCGTTATATAGCTTACGCCTTACGAAAAAGCATCTGAAGCTGCAACAATCTATAAACTCCAAAAGAGTTGTCTGCAGCATCCAACTAGCGTTATATAGCTCATGCGTTACGAAAAAGCATGTGAAGCTGCAACAATGTACTACAAAATACGACACAGGCGCCGACTCGCCTTAATGGCTACCGAGTACCGACTAAGCCACTGTGTCGTAGACGGTACCAACGTGTCTGCATCGATGTACTTTGTTGTGTGACCTCTTTGCCAACACGTCGGGATCGTTAAAAAAAATGGAGTATTGGAGCATTACGAAAACGCATCTGAAGCTGCAACAATCTACTCCTAAAGCGTTATCTGTATCATCCAACTAGCGTTATATAGCTTACGCGTTACGAAAAAGCATCTGAAGCTCCAACAATCTGTATACTCCAAAAGCGTTATCCTGAACATTCAACTAGCGTTATATAGTTTACGCGTTACGAAAAAGCATGTGAAGCTGCAACAATGTACTCCAAAATACGACACAGGCGCCGACTAGCCTTAATGGCTACCGAGTAGCGACTAAACCACTGTGTCGTAGACGGTCCCAACGTGTCTCCATCGAAGTACCTTGTTGTGTGACCTCTTTGCCAACACGTCGGGATCGTTAAAAAAATTGGAGTATTGGAGCATTACGAAAACGCATCTGAAGCTGCAACAATCTACTCCTAAAGCGTTATCTGTATCATCCAACTAGCGTTATATAGCTTACGCGTTACGAAAAAGCATCTGAAGCTCCGACAATCTGTATACTCCAAAAGCGTTATCCTGAACATTCAACTAGCGTTATATAGTTTACGCGTTACGAAAAAGCATGTGAAGCTGCAACAATGTACTCCAAAATACGACACAGGCGCCGACTCGCCTTAATGGCTACCGAGTAGCGACTAAACCACTGTGTCGTAGACGGTCCCAACGTGTCTCCATCGAAGTACCTTGTTGTGTGACCTCTTTGCCAACATGTCGGGATCGTTAAAAAAAATTGGAGTATTGGAGCATTACGAAAACGCATCTGAAGCTGCAACAATCTGCTCCTAAAGCGTTATCTGTATCATCCAACTAGCGTTATATAGCTTACGCCTTACGAAAGAGCATCTGAAGCTGCAACAATCTATAAACTCCAAAAGAGTTATCTGCAGCATCCAACTAGCGTTATATAGCTTACGCGTTACGAAAAAGCATCTGAAGCTGCAACAATCTCTTCCAAAATACGACACAGGCGCCGACTCGCCTTAATGGCTACCGAGTACCGACTAAGCCACTGTTTTGTAGACGGTCCCAACGTGTCTCCATCGAAGTACCTTGTTGCGTGACCTCTTTCCCAACACGTCGGGATCGTTAAAAAAATTGGAGTATTGGAGCATTACGAAAACGCATATGAAGCTACAACAATCTATATACTCCAAAAGCGTTATCTGCAGCATTCAACTAGCGTTATATAGCTTACGCGTTACGAAAAAGCATGTGAAGCTGCAACAATGTACTCCAAAATACGACACAGGCGCCGACTCGCCTTAATGGCTACCGAGTACCGACTAAGCCACTGTGTCGTAGACGGTCCCAACGTGTCTGCATCGAAGTACTTTGTTGCGTGACCTCTTTGCCAAAACGTCGGGATCGTTAAAAAAAATTGGAGTATTGGAGCATTATGAAAACGCATCTGAAAGTCAACAATCTGGTCCTAAAGCGTTATCTGTATCATCCAACTAGCGTTATATAGCTTACGCGTTACGAAAATGCATCTGAAGTTGCAACAATCTATATACTCCAAAAGCGTTATCTGCAGCATTCAACTAGCGTTATATAGCTTACGCGTTACGAAAAAGCATATGAAGCTCCAACAATCTACTCCAGAATACGACACAGGCGCCGACTCGCCTTAATGGCTACCGAGTACCGACTAAGCCACTGTTTTGTAGACGGTCCCAACGTGTCTCCATCGAAGTACCTTGTTGCGTGACCTCTTTCCCAACACGTCGGGATCGTTAAAAAAATTGGAGTATTGGAGCATTACGAAAACGCATCTGAAGCTGCAACACTCTATATACTCCAAAAGCGTTATCTGCAACATTCAACTGGCGTCATATAGCTTACGCATTACGAAAAAGCATGTGAAGCTGCAACAATCTACTCCAAAATACGACACTGGTGCCGACTCGCCTTAATGGCTACCGAGTACGGACTAAGCCACTGTGTCGTAGACGGTCCCAACGTGTCTGCATCGAAGTACTTTGTTGTGTGACCTCTTTGCCAACACGTCGGGATCGTTAAAAAAATTGGAGTATTGGAGCATTACGAAAACGCATCTGAAGCTGCAACAATCTGGTCCTAAAGCGTTATCTGTATCATCCAACTAGCGTTATGTAGCTTACGCGTTAGGAAAAAGCATCTGAAGCTGCAACAATGTATATACTCCAAAAGCGTTATCTGCAGCATTCAACTAGCGTTATATAGCTTACGCGTTACGAAAAAGCATGTGAAGCTGCAACAATGTACTCCAAAATACGACACAGGCGCCGACTCGCCTAATGGCAACCAAGTACCGACTAAGCCACTGTGTCGTAGACGGTCCCAACGTGTCTGCATCGAAGTACTTTGTTGCGTGACCTCTTTGCCAACACGTCGGGATCGTTAAAAAAATTGGAGTATTGGAGCATTACGAAAACGCATCTGAAGCTGCAACAATCTGCTCCTAAAGCGTTATCTGTATCATCCAACTAGCGTTATATAGCCTACGCGTTACGAAAAAGCATTTGAAGCTGCAACAATCTATATACTCCAAAAGCGTTATCTGCAGCATTCAACTAGCGTTATATAGCTTACGCGTTACGAAAAAGCATGTGAAGCTGCAACAATGTACTCCAAAATACGACACAGGCGCCGACTCGCCTTAATGGCTACCGAGTACCGACTAACCCACTGTGTCGTAGACGGTCCCAACGTGTCTGCATCGAAGTACTTTGTTGCGTGACGTCTTTGCCAACACGTCGGGATCGTTAAAAAAATTTGAGTATTGGAGCATTACGAAAACGCATCTGAAGCTGCAACAATCTGCTCCTAAAGCGTTATCTGTATCATCCAACTGACGTTATATAGCTTACGCCTTACGAAAAAGCATCTGAAGCTGCAACAATCTACTCCAAAATATGACACAGGCGCCGACTCGCGTTAATGGCTACCGAGTACCGACTAAGCCACTGTGTCGTAGACGGTCCCAACGTGTCTGCATCGCAGTACTTTTTTGTCTGCGTCGGGATCGTTAAAAAAATTGGAGTATTGGAGCATTACGAAAACGCATCTGAAGCTGCAACAATCTACTCCAAAATACGACACAGGCGCCGACTCGCCTTAATGGCTACCGAGTACCGACTAAGCCACTGTGTCGTAGACGGTCCCAACGTGTCTGCATCGCAGTACTTTTTTGTCTGCGTCGGGATCGTTAAAAAAATTGGAGTATTGGAGCATTACGAAAACCCATCTGAAGCTGCATCAATTTCCTTCAAAATACGACACAGGCGCCGACTCGCCTTAATGGCTACCGAGTACCGACTAAGCCACTGTGTCGTAGACGGTCCCAACGTGTCTGCATCGCAGTACTTTTTTGTCTGCGTCGGGATCGTTACAAAAATGGAGTATTGGAGCATTACGAAAACGCATCTGAAGCTGCAACAATCTGCTCCTAAAGCGTTATCTGTATCATCCAACTAGCGTTATATAGCTCACGCGTTAGGAAAAAGTATCTGAAGCTGCAACAATCTACTCCAAAATACAACACAGGCGCCGACTCGAATAATGGCTACCGAGTACCGACTAAGCCACTGTGTCGTAGACGGTCCCAACGTGTCTGCATCGCAGTACTTTTTTGTCTGCGTCGGGATCGTTAAAAAATGGGAGTATTGGGGCATTACGAAAACGCATTTGAAGCTGCAACAATCTGCTCCTAAAGCGTTATCTGTATCATCCAACTAGCGTTATATAGCTTACGACTTACGAAAAAGCATCTGAAGCTGCAACAATCTATAAACTCCAAAAGAGTTGTCTGCAGCATCCAACTAGCGTTATATAGCTCATGCGTTACGAAAAAGCATGTGAAGCTGCAACAATGTACTACAAAATACGACACAGGCGCCGACTCGCCTTAATGGCTACCGAGTACCGACTAAGCCACTGTGTCGTAGACGGTACCAACGTGTCTGTATCGATGTACTTTGTTGTGTGACCTCTTTGCGAAGACATCGGGATCGTTAAAAAAATTGGAGTATTGGAGCATTACGAAAACGCATCTGAAGCTGCAACAATCTACTCCTAAAGCGTTATCTGTATCATCCAACTAGCGTTATATAGCTTACGCGTTACGAAAAAGCATCTGAAGCTCCAACAATCTGTATACTCCAAAAGCGTTATCCTGAACATTCAACTAGCGTTATATAGTTTACGCGTTACGAAAAAGCATGTGAAGCTGCAACAATGTACTCCAAAATACGACACAGGCGCCGACTAGCCTTAATGGCTACCGAGTAGCGACTAAACCACTGTGTCGTAGACGGTCCCAACGTGTCTCCATCGAAGTACCTTGTTGTGTGACCTCTTTGCCAACACGTCGGGATCGTTAAAAAAAATTGGAGTATTGGAGCATTACGAAAACGCATCTGAAGCTGCAACAATCTGCTCCTAAAGCGTTATCTGTATCATCCAACTTGCCTTATATAGCTTACGCGTTACGAAAAAGCATGTGAAGCTGCAACAATGTACTCCAAAATACGACACAGGCGCCGACTCGCCTTAATGGCTACCGAGTACCGACTAAGCCACTGTGTCGTAGACGGTCCCAACGTGTCTGCACCGAAGTACTATGTTGTGTGACCTCTTTGCCAATACGTCGGGATCGTTAAAAAAATTGGAGTATTGGAGCATTACGAAAACGCATCTGAAGCTGCAACAATCTACTCCTAAAGCGTTATCTGTATCATCCAACTAGCGTTATATAGCTTACGCGTTACGAAAAAGCATCTGAAGCTCCAACAATCTGTATACTCCAAAAGCGTTATCCTGAACATTCAACTAGCGTTATATAGTTTACGGGTTACGAAAAAGCATGTGAAGCTGCAACAATCTACTCCAAAATACGACACAGGCGCCGACTCGCCTTAATGGCTACCGAGTAGCGACTAAACCACTGTGTCGTAGACGGTCCCAACGTGTCTGCATCGAAGTACTTTGTTGTGTGACCTCTTTGCCAACATGTCGGGATCGTTAAAAAAAATTGGAGTATTGGAGCATTACGAAAACACATCTGAAGCTGCAACAATCTGCTCCTAAACCGTTATCTGTATCTGAAGCTGCAACAATCTATATACTCCAAAACCGTTATCTGCAGCATCCAACTACCGTTATATAGCTTACGCGTTACGAAAAAGCATCTGAAGCTGCAACAGTCTACTCCAAAATACGACACAGGCGCCGACTCGCCTTAATGGCTACCGAGTACCGACTAAGCACTGTGTCGTAGACGGTCCCAACGTGTCTGCATCGCAGTACTTTTTTGTCTGCGTCGGGATCGTTAAAAAAATGGAGTATTGGAGCATTACGAAAACGTATCTGAAGCTGCAACAATCTGCTCCTAAAGCGTTATCTGTATCATCCAACTAGCGTTATATAGCTCACGCGTTAGGAAAAAGTATCTGAAGCTGCAACAATCTACTCCAAAATACAACACAGGCGCCGACTCGCCTAATGGCTACCGAGTACCGACTAAGCCAATGTGTCGTAGACGGTCCCAACGTCTCTGCATCGCAGTACTTTTTTGTCTGCGTCGGGATCGTTAAAAAAAATGGGAGTATTTGGGGCATTACGAAAACGCATCTGAAGCTGCAACAATCTGCTCCTAAAGCGTTATCTGTATCATCCAACCAGCGTTATATAGCTTACGCCTTACGAAAAAGCATCTGAAGCTGCAACAATCTATAAACTCCAAAAGAGTTATCTGCAGCATCCAACTAGCGTTATATAGCTTACGCATTACGAAAAAGCATCTGAAGCTGCAACAATCTCCTCCAAAATACGACACAGGCGCCGACTCGTCTTAATGGCTACCGAGTACCGGCTAAGCCACTGTGTCGTAGACGGTCCCCACGTGTCTCCATCGAAGTACCTTGTTGTGTGACCTCTTTCCCAACACGTCGGGATCGATAAAAAAATTGGAGTATTGGAGCATTACGAAAACGCATCTGAAAGTCAACAATCTGCTCCTAAAGCGTTATCTGTATCATCCAACTAGCGTTATATAGCTTACGCGTTACGAAAATGCATCTTAAGTTGCAACAATCTATATACTCCAAAAGCGTTATCTGCAGCATTCAACTAGCGTTATATCGCTTACGCGTTACGAAAAAGCATCTGGAGCTGCAACAATCTACTCCAGAATACGACACAGGCGCCGACTCGCCTTAATGGCTACCGAGTACCGACTAAGCCACTGTGTCGTAGACGGTACCAACGTGTCTGCATCGATGTACTTTGTTGTGTGACCTCTTTGCCAAGACATCGGGATCGTTAAAAAAAAATTGGAGTATTGGAGCATTACGAAAACGCATCTGAAGCTGCAACAATCTACTCCTAAAGCGTTATCTGTATCATCCAACTAGCGTTATATAGCTTACGCGTTACGAAAAAGCATCTGAAGCTGCAACAGTCTACTCCAAAATACGACACAGGCGCCGACTCGCCTTAATGGCTACCGAGTACCGACTAAGCCACTGTGTCGTAGACGGTCCCAACGTGTCTGCATCGCAGTACTTTTTTGTCTGCGTCGGGATCGTTAAAAAAATTGGAGTATTGGAGCATTACGAAAACGCATCTGAAGCTGCATCAATTTACTTCAAGATACGACACAGGCGCCGACTCGCCTTAATGGCTACCGAGTACCGACTAAGCACTGTGTCGTAGACGGTCCCAACGTGTCTGCATCGCAGTACTTTTTTGTCTGCGTCGGGATCGTTAAAAAAATGGAGTATTGGAGCATTACGAAAACGCATCTGAAGCTGCAACAATCTGCTCCTAAAGCGTTATCTGTATCATCCAACTAGCGTTATATAGCTCACGCGTTAGGAAAAAGTATCTGAAGCTGCAACAATCTACTCCAAAATACAACACAGGCGCCGACTCGCCTAATGGCTACCGAGTACCGACTAAGCCAATGTGTCGTAGACGGTCCCAACGTCTCTGCATCGCAGTACATTTTTGTCTGCGTCGGGATCGTTAAAAAAAATGGGAGTATTTGGGGCATTACGAAAACGCATCTGAAGCTGCAACAATCTGCTCCTAAAGCGTTATCTGTATCATCCAACCAGCGTTATATAGCTTACGCCTTACGAAAAAGCATCTGAAGCTGCAACAATCTATAAACTCCAAAAGAGTTATCTGCAGCATCCAACTAGCGTTATATAGCTTACGCATTACGAAAAAGCATCTGAAGCTGCAACAATCTCCTCCAAAATACGACACAGGCGCCGACTCGTCTTAATGGCTACCGAGTACCGGCTAAGCCACTGTGTCGTAGACGGTCCCCACGTGTCTCCATCGAAGTACCTTGTTGTGTGACCTCTTTCCCAACACGTCGGGATCGATAAAAAAATTGGAGTATTGGAGCATTACGAAAACGCATCTGAAAGTCAACAATCTGCTCCTAAAGCGTTATCTGTATCATCCAACTAGCGTTATATAGCTTACGCGTTACGAAAATGCATCTTAAGTTGCAACAATCTATATACTCCAAAAGCGTTATCTGCAGCATTCAACTAGCGTTATATCGCTTACGCGTTACGAAAAAGCATCTGGAGCTGCAACAATCTACTCCAGAATACGACACAGGCGCCGACTCGCCTTAATGGCTACCGAGTACCGACTAAGCCACTGTGTCGTAGACGGTACCAACGTGTCTGCATCGATGTACTTTGTTGTGTGACCTCTTTGCCAAGACATCGGGATCGTTAAAAAAAAATTGGAGTATTGGAGCATTACGAAAACGCATCTGAAGCTGCAACAATCTACTCCTAAAGCGTTATCTGTATCATCCAACTAGCGTTATATAGCTTACGCGTTACGAAAAAGCATCTGAAGCTCCAACAATCTGTATACTCCAAAAGCGTTATCCTGAACATTCAACTAGCGTTATATAGTTTACGCGTTCCGAAAAAGCATGTGAAGCTGCAACAATGTACTCCAAAATACGACACAGGCGCCGACTCGCCTTAATGGCTACCGAGTAGCGACTAAACCACTGTGTCGTAGACGGTCCCAACGTGTCTCCATCGAAGTACCTTGTTGTGTGACCTCTTTGCCAACATGTCGGGATCGTTAAAAAACATTGGAGTATTGGAGCATTACGAAAACGCATCTGAAGCTGCAACAATCTGCTCCTAAAGCGTTATCTGCATCATCCAACTAGCGTTATATAGCTTACGCCTTACGAAAAAGCCTCTGAAGCTGCAACAATCTATAAACTCCAAAAGAGTTATCTGCAGCATCCAACTAGCGTTATATAGCTTACGCGTTACGAAAAAGCATCTGAAGCTGCAACAATCTCTTCCAAAATACGACACAGGCGCCGACTCGCCTTAATGGCTACCGAGTACCGACTAAGCCACTGTTTTGTAGACGGTCCCAACGTGTCTCCATCGAAGTACCTTGTTGCGTGACCTCTTTCCCAACACGTCGGGATCGCTAAAAAAATTGGAGTATTGGAGCATTACGAAAACGCATATGAAGCTGCAACAATCTATATACGCCAAAAGCGTTATCTGCTGCATTCAACTAGCGTTATATAGCTTACGCGTTACGAAAAAGCATGTGAAGCTGCAACAATGTACTCCAAAATACGACACAGGCGCCGACTCGCCTTAATGGCTACCGAGTACCGACTAAGCCACTGTGTCGTAGACGGTCCCAACGTGTCTGCATCGAAGTACTTTGTTGCGTGACCTCTTTGCCAACACGTCGGGATCGTTAAAAAAAATTGGAGTATTGGAGCATTACGAAAACGCATCTGAAAGTCAACAATCTGGTCCTAAAGCGTTATCTGTATCATCCAACTAGCGTTATATAGCTTACCGGTTACGAAAATGCATCTGAAGCTGCAACAATCTATATACTCCAAAAGCGTTATCTGCAGCATTCAACTAGCGTTATATAGCTTACGCGTTACGAAAAAGCATATGAAGCTGCAACAATCTACTCCAGAATACGACACAGGCGCCGACTCGCCTTAATGGCTACCGAGTACCGACTAAGCCACTGTATCGTAGACGGTCCCAACGTGTCTGCATCGATGTACTTTGTTGTGTGACCTCTTTGCCAAGACATCGGGATCGTTAAAAAAAATGGAGTATTGGAGCATTACGAAAACGCATCTGAAGCTGCAACAATCTATATACTCCAAAAGCGTTATCTGCAACATTCAACTGGCGTCATATAGCTTACGCATTACGAAAAAGCATGTGAAGCTGCAACAATATACTCCAAAATACGACACAGGCGCCGACTCGCCTTAATGGCTACCGAGTACCGACTAAGCCAATTTGTCGTAGACGGTCCCAACGTGTCTGCATCGAAGTACCTTGTTGTGTGACCTCTTTGCCAACACGTCGGGATCGTTAAAAAAAATGGAGTATTGGAGCATTACGAAAACGTATCTGAAGCTGCAACAATCTACTCCTAAAGCGTTATCTGTATCATCCAACTAGCGTTATATAGCTTACGCGTTACGAAAAAGCATCTGAAGCTGCAACAATCTGTATACTCCAAAGGCGTTATCTGCAACATTCAACTAGCGTTATATAACTTACGCCTTACGAAAAAGCATCTGAAGCTGCAACAATCTACTCCAAAAATACGACACAGGCGCCGACTCGCCTTAATGGCTACCGAGTACCGACTAAGCCACTGTGTCGTAGATGGTCCCAACGTGTCTGCATCGAAGTACTTTTTTGTCTGCGTCGGGATCGTTAAAAAAATGGAGTATTGGAGCATTACGAAAACGCATCTGAAGCTGCAACAATCTGCTCCTAAAGCGTTATCTGTATCATCCAACTAGCGTTATATAGCTTACGCGTTACGAAAAAGCATCTGAAGCTCCAACAATCTGTATACTCCAAAAGTGTTATCATGTACATTCAACAAGCGTTATGTAGTTTACGCGTTACGAAAAAGCATGTGAAGCTGCAACAATGTACTCCAAAATACGACACAGGCGCCGACTCGCCTTAATGGCTACCGAGTAGCGACTAAACCACTGTGTCGTAGACGGTCCCAACGTGTCTGCATCGAAGTACTTTGTTGTGTGACCTCTTTGCCAACATGTCGGGATCGTTAAAAAAAAATTGGAGTATTGGAGCATTACGAAAACGCATCGGAAGCTGCAACAATCTGCTCCTAAAGCGTTATCTGTATAATCCAACTAGCGTTATATAGCTTACGCCTTACGAAAAAGCATCTGAAGCTGCAACAATCTATAAACTCCAAAAGAGTTATCTGCAGCATCCAACTAGCGTTATATAGCTTACGCGTTACGAAAAAGCATGTGAAGCTGCAACAATGTACTCCAAAATACGACACAGGCGCCGACTCGCCTTAATGGCTACCGAGTACCGACTAAGCCACTGTGTCGTAGACGGTCCCAACGTGTCTGCATCGAAGTACTTTGTTGCGTGACCTCTTTGCCAACACGTCGGGATCGTTAAAAAAAATTGGAGTATTGGAGCATTACGAAAACGCATTTGAAAGTCAACAATCTGGTCCTAAAGTGTTATCTGTATCATCCAACTAGCGTTATATAGCTTACACGTTACGAAAATGCATCTGAAGCTGCAACAATCTATATACTCCAAAAGCGTTATCTGCAACGTTCAACTAGCGTTATATAGCTTACGCGTTACGAAAAAGCATGTGAAGCTGCAACAATGTACTCCAAAATACGAGACAGGCGCCGACTCGCCTTAATGGCTACCGAGTACCGGCTAAGCCACTGTGTCGTAGACGGTCCCAACGTGTCTGCATCGAAGTACTTTGTTGTGTGACCTCTTTGCCAACATGTCGGGATCGTTAAAAAATTTGGAGCATTGGAGCATTACGAAAACGCATCTGAAGCTGCAACAATCTGCTCCTAAAGCGTTATCTGTATCATCCAACTAGCGTTATATAGCTTACGCGTTACGAAAACGCATCTGAAGCTCCAACAATCTGTATACTCCAAAAGCGTTATCTGCAACGTTCAACCAGCGTTATATAGCTTACGCGTTACGAAAAAGCATGTGAAGCTGCAACAATGTACTTCAAAATACGACACAGGCGACGACTCGCCTTAATGGCTACCGAGTACCGACTAAGCCACTGTGTCGTAGACGGTCCCAACGTGTCTGCATCGAAGTACTTTGTTGTGTGACCTCTTTGGCAATACGTCGGGATCGTTAAAAAAAAGTAGTATTGGAGCATTACGAAAACGCATCTGAAGCTCCAACAATCTGCTCCTAAAGCGTTATCTGTATCATCCAACTGGCGTTATATAGCTTACGCGTTACGAAAAAGCATCTGAAGCTCCAACAATCTGTATACTCCAAAAGCGTTATCTGCAACATTCAACTAGCGTTATAAAGCGTACGCATTACGAAAAAGCATGTGAAGCTGCAACAATGTACTCCAAAATACGACACAGGCGCCGACTCGCCTTAATGGCTACCGAGTACCGACTAAGCCAATTTGTCGTAGACGGTCCCAACGTGTCTGCACCGAAGTACCTTGTTGTGTGACCTCTTTGCCAACACGTCGGGATCGTTAAAAAGAAATTGGAGTATTGGAGCATTACGAAAACGCATCTGAAGCTGCAACAATCTGCTCCTAAAGCGTTATCTGTATCATCCAAGTAGCGTTATATAGCTTACGCGTTACGAAAAAGCATCTGAAGCTCCAACAATCTGTATACTCCAAAAGCGTTATCTGCAACATTCAACTAGCGTTATATAGCGTACGCGTTACAAAAAAGCATGTGAAGCTGCAATAATGTACTCCAAAATACGACACAGGCGCCGACTCGCCTTAATGGCTACCGAGTACCGACTAAACCACTGTGTCGTAGACGGTCCCAACGTGTCTGCACCGAAGTACTTTGTTGTGTGACCTCTTTGCCAACACGTCGGGATCGTTAAAAAAAATTGGAGTATTGGAGCATTACGAAAACGCATCTGAAGCTGCAACAATCTGCTCCTAAAGCGTTATCTGTATCATCCAACTAGCGTTATATAGCTTACGCGTTACGAAAACGCATCTGAAGCTGCAACAGTCTATATACTCCAAAAGCGTTATCTGCAACGTTCAACTAGCGTTATATAGCTTACGCGTTACGAAAAAGCATGTGAAGCTGCAACAATGTACTCCAAAATACGACACAGGCGCCGACTCGCCTTAATGGCTACCGAGTACTGACTAAGCCACAGTGTCGTAGACGGTCCCAACGTGTCTGCATCGAAGTACTTTGCTGTGTGACCTCTTTGCCAACACGTCGGGATCGTTAAAAAAAATTGGAGTATTGGAGCATTACGAAAACGCATCTGAAGCTGCAACAATCTGCTCCTAAAGCGTTATCTGTATCATCCAACTAGCGTTATATAGCTTACGCGTTACGAAAACGCATCTGAAGCTGCAACAGTCTATATACTCCAAAAGCGTTATCTGCAACGTTCAACTAGCGTTATATAGCTTACGCGTTACGAAAAAGCATGTGAAGCTGCAACAATGTACTCCAAAATACGACACAGGCGCCGACTCGCCTTAATGGCTACCGAGTACTGACTAAGCCACAGTGTCGTAGACGGTCCCAACGTGTCTGCATCGAAGTACTTTGCTGTGTGACCTCTTTGCCAACACGTCGGGATCGTTAAAAAAATGGAGTATTGGCGCGTTACGAAAACGCATCTGAAGCTGCAACAATCTGTATAGTCCAAAAGCGTTATCTGCCGCATTCAACTCGCGTCATATAGCTTACGCGTTACGAAAAAGCATGTGAAGCTGCAACAATGTACTCCAAAATACGACACAGGCGCCGACTCGCCTAAGTGGCTACCGAATACCGACTAAGCCACTGTGTCGTAGACGGTCCCAACGTGTCTGCATCGCAGTACTTTTTTCTCTGCGTCGGGATCGTTAAAAAAATGGAGTGTTGGAGCATTACGAAAACGCATCTGATGCTGCAACAATCTGCTCCCAAAGCGTTATCTGTATCATCCAACTAGCGTTATATAGCTTACGCGTTACGAAAACTCATCTGAAGCTGCACAAAGATAGGTGGTGGAAGGAACATCTTACCGTGAAGGAACGTCTGTGAAAATTACCATACAGAAAGATTAGAGGAACAGAAGAAACCATCAAGCAAGAATAAGAATTAAATGTTCCATGTTCCATGTTCTGTTCCATGAAAGGCTCAGTTCACTCACCAAGAATGCTGTCGGGAACTGTCAACTCCACTTTGGAAGATTTCGTGGGCGGCCTTTGCAGAAGGAACATCTTGCCGTGAAGGAACATCTGTGAAAATTAGCATACCGAAAAATTAGAGGAATAGAAGAAACCAAGAAGCAAGAATAAGAATGAAATGTTCCATGTTTCATGTTCTGTTCCATGAAAGGCTCAGTTCGCTCACAAAGAATGCTGTCGGGAACTGTCAACTCCACTTTGGTGGAAGATTTCCTGGGCAATTTCGTAGGAGGTCCTTGCAGAAGGAACATCTTGAAGTGAAGGAACATCTGTGAAGATTACCATACAGCAAGATTAGAGGAATAGAAGAAACCCAGAAGCAAGAATAAGAATGAAATGTTCCATGTTCCATGTTCTGTTCCATGAAAGGCTCAGTTCAGCCGCCAGGAATGCTGTCGGGAACTGTCAACGGAAATGCGAGCCAGACTTAAAAAAGCCACTCGTTCTTATCGTCTTTGGTGATCTTGAGCCTGAGTCTAGCGCCGCCATTTTACGCGGGCGTTGGTGATAAGGCTGCAACACGTCCATTGTCCAACACTATGTCCATTCTTCGGGGGGAAATAGGACGTTATGAACGCTGTAGCTGCGAAGCTATTTCATTTTAGTGCAATGAGGGATAGAAAAATGCGCAGATGGCGCAGCGTGTTGGCATACTATGTGCGCTTACAGCGCGGAGAAGACACAAAAAAGAAGAGGAAAGAGGCGTAGACGCAGGCAAGATGGTGGACGACATGCATGAAGAACGAAACCTGAACGTGGGTTCTACGTGGGTTTCTTTCAGTGTTTTCCCTGAAAAATAGTTTTAAAACGACTCAATTGTAAAAAGTGCCGCCAGAAAAGCTGCTGGAAATTTCCAACACAATCCGGGCGCACTTGTGCCGAGTAAACGAGGGCAAAATATCAACAAAACATATGCCTCTTTGAGGTAGACCAAACAAAAAGCTATTCCACCTTTTATTTGTATGGGGAACAACACATTGAACAATATCAAATTGGTTTAACTAATGAGCGTCTATTTCCGCCACCCGCTTACGACGTCGTGTCGTTCGTCGCCAAGTGAAAGCTGGCCCTTATCCAATAGACCTCTCCCTGTTTGTAAACAAATGACGTCATAGTGCTCGAGAGCGCAACTAATTTGGTAGAGTTGATATACGTTCGAAGTTAGGAACTTACAAGGTCGCGCCCGAAAGCCCCTGAAAGGAATTAATATGGTCCCTGAAAGAGACGCGACCTTCGCTCCTGCGTTTCTTTCAATCAGCGGCAGCGAACGAGTGCCCATTCGTGGAACCCAGTCCTCCCCTTCCCAGTTGTTTCGGTTTCGGTCTGTCTACCAACGTCATGATGACGTTTCTCGGGTAGAGGTCTATATAGAGGGTCGGGGTGGGGTTAATATTGTTGCTCGACGAATGGGAGATTATTTCGCACCAGGCGTCGCGCCGTGTGTTTTCACCGTAGGGTGACTCAATACAAGCTCCCTCTGCAGGGGGAGCTACCATATTCTGGCACCCTATTTCCCCGTAGCTTCAGTCGTGATTATAAACTGTTCAGGGTTTTCTGTCGCACGTAAAATTTACAGTGCGGGCGCTTCTTTCGGAATAAGCTTTCAAATACCGCTGACAATATTAACAGCCTGCCTGCTCCAGAGTACAGTCTCTCCAGAGTCCAGAGCGCTGCCGTTCTACTTGTGGCGGCAAGTGGATGACTATGAAGACGTGGCTCTGCTGCCGCGTGCCACTGCCCCTTGCAGCCAGTTCTACCAGCACCGTCCTAACGTGAGGCCACGATCATCTGCCCGCTGGGACATTCCATCATCGCCGGTCAGGATTCATGTAGAGGAACACCACGTCCTCTACATACTCAACGGTATCACTCCTTTTCCGGAGCGTGGCGCTTTTGATGCACTCTCACTAAAGTCCCTCGATCGCTCTTTGGGAAGTAGCGACAACCCTTCCCTCGCCCTCTTTATTTTTCTCCCTTTCACTCCTCCGCCCGCCATGTTCTTCCCAGGTATCGACGCCGGTTCGGTTCGCTGATACATTGTCTTGCTAGCCGCTTGCTAATTTCACTTCAGCAGACCGAAATTTTGTGTATGTGCGTGCGTTTTGAATGCTAAACGTCCTTGGCTTGTTTTTGAACTCCCAAATCAGAAGTAGGAGCATGCCGCTTAGTGTTACAGCATGATGAAGAACCATTTGGCTGTGCAGTGAAACGCTTGAATGAAAACCAAACGAAAACGTCTTCGAAGGAAGACTTCTCATCTATTTCTCGGAAGTGCTGTTTGCCAGTCCTGCACGACTCTGTTGGCTTGTTAGGAAGATAAAAAGACAAAACATCTGCACAAGCATGACCGATAGTGACTCTCTGTAATGCATCTGCTAGGGAATTGCAACCTAGCCTTTTCGTTCGTTTCCTTTTTTTTTTTCCAGAATCAAACAGACTTCAACCTCAACTACACCAAACTTATTTAATTTTCTGCACAGCGTCTTGTAGGGAGGTAGCTGTTCCAAGTAATGCCCCGGTTTACCGTAATTTTTCCCACTAATGTCCCTATGCCTGATAACCATAATTTTCCCACCCTCAAGTATGAGGAAAAAAACACACAATTTGGATTTCCTGCTAACACAGCTGCAAGCCTCATGCTGACTAATTGGAACGGCCCTGAAAAGGGCCTTTTTTTTTTTCAGGGCGTGTTGTCATGTCAGGTTGTTCTTGTCAGGTTGTCACAATCGGGTTGTCTTCATAGGTAATCTTAACCACCTATAGGTGTCACACATTCTGGACAGCTGTTCGCATGCCTATACTCCTGCTGCCACAGCGTACTGCAGTTGTCTTCTTTCTCAAGGTGCTGTTTACCCATCTCAGGTGAACATGCAGTCTTGTACGGAAGAATACCCGAAGCAACTTTGCTGACACATTGTGGCAAGCTGGAAGTACTTCACGCACACCTGCTTTCGATACACATTCAACCAGATGATGCACGGTGCAAGAATTTGCAATAAGCATGCCGGAGCACTCACGAAATTGTTTCTCCGCAGTCTTTAAAATGTCCATTGCTTGACGTGATGGGACATTCAGGGGCATTGTTCCGGCGTTGTACGCTTCCATAGAGGTCACGGGATTTGCGTATGACTTTGGGCAGCCAAACGAAAGCGCAGAGATGCAAATTTTACATTGAGTGTTTTTCTTTACGACATTTATGGCATATCCTGCAAGATGTTCTAAACAGTCCTCTTCATCTGTCGGCAGTGAAAGTTCGTCTGCATCTTCTGGCATTGCAAGTACCATGTCTTGATGCTCCGACACACCTAGCAGCAGCTCCCCATCACTTTTCTCGTAGCTCTCAGATTTGCTTGGACGGAGAAACTGTGACATTGTAACTGCTCTCAAGGCTGATTTGAGCTGCTTTGGAGCTGGAAATGGATTCTTCATCCGTATGGTGGAGAAGAAGTTCTCCAAGGCATCTTTTGAGAAGCGCGAGAAAAGCACAAATTCGAAGTGGTACTTCTGCAGGCAAAGTTCTTAGAGGCCAAGCGCACATGACGTTGCCAAGAGAATGCCCTTCTGAACAGGCTTCCATACTCTTCTTTCGTCGCCAATGCTGATCGATTCTACTAGAGTCATGGAGTCATTTAAAAAGGTGATGCCATCGTTGTCCTTGTGCAGCCGTCAGTCCTCCTCCGTTCGCGACGTCATCATCCTGAACCATTTGAAAAATTGGTAAAAAAACCAGGCGGTTGTCAATACATCCTTTTCAGGTTTCTCTGTGAAGATAAGGTAGCGAAGCGCAGCAACTGTGTCGTGGTTGAAAAGCGTATATGCTGGACCAACTTTCATTTTTGAGTAGTGCGCTGGGTTTATGCACTCCTTCGTCAGGCGTGGAGCAAGCTTTAGTTCACTTTCTTCGTCAATTTCGATGAGTTCTTCAACGCATGAAAGGGAAACTTTGTTTGTGGGAAGGCTGTTCTTGATGACCACATCACTCGGTATATATATATCTGTTGGCCGCATGATAAATGGTTTCTCAAATTCTTTAACAGGTGGGGAACGTCAGCAGAGAAGTAGAGACGGCGGCTTTGGTCACAAGGATGAAGACAATGACACTGGTGCTTTTCGTTGGCTTGAAGTTTTTTCGTCCAATCTTGTGCAGCCACGCCTTCCGCCTTGCTACTTCTTTACTGCTTTTCCCCATTGGAACAGCAAACATTGCCTGTCCTGTTTCAGGACGACTATTGCACCCGAAGGCACAGCAGCCAGTCATTTTCAGTCGGTTATGATAGGCGATCGCGATAGTTCGGCCTTCAAAAACTACGCGCAAACAGCACGAACGCACGAACTGAGCGAAGAGCGAACTTGGGAAGATCATGGTGGACGGAAACAAAGCGACACGGCGGAAGTGGCGCAAAACTACCACGTGAGCACCTTCGACCAACGAACGTTCCCTGTCGGCGCCGCAAGGGTTGTCGCTACTTCTCAAAGAGCGATCGAGGGACTTTAACTCTCACGCTCCAGCTTGCAGGTCGGAGTGCGTAAGTGTTGCTCTGGACCCGTGACGTACGGGGGAAGGGGACGTCGGAAAACCAATGATACGCCTCGGAAACTTCGCTGGGGAGTGTATCGCCCTCGTGGCCCTCAAAGACCATTTAGTAGAGGCACCGGAGTATGAGGGAGAGAGTACACCGAGCGCGTTGGATAGAGCTGCTGCTTAACGTTCCCATCGACATTCTACGTCTTCTTCTTCCTGGAGCGTGGCCTATATATGATGGCATATGATACGCGGGGCCACGCACCGGTTGGTTACTATGGCAACCTACTGGCGCACGCATTACAACGCAATAGTGTGATCCGGACTTGGTGTGAACCACTGGGCTAACCGGGCTTTAATTTTCGCACTAAGTTAAATAGTGTCACATAAAAAAATAAGAGAGATTAAGTACAAACTCCGCGGCATTTTGATTCTTTAGGAGTCATAGTAGGGTAGCATAGTCGGAGCTATCCATTATCAATAATGTCCGCTAGCTGCTTTTCTCCGATTTTTCTGTTTCTTTTTCCAAGTTCAAGCTGTGAGCAAAGGCAACAATACGGTGTGTAAATAGGTAGTATATAATTTCAGTGCTCTCCACATTGTCACGATTGCTTTTGAAGAACAACGTATTCTTCTCTAATCATTTTTCGCATTTCCGGCACCCGATCTGGAAAGGCAGTTTACTCTATTTGTATTGCTGTGTCAAGTGGATCTTTCAGTAATGAATTCTTCACACACCGTCCGACTCCGCAATGACTACTACACCACTATGCTTTTTTGCGGAATTTTTATTGTATTGTATTTTAGGCGGAGGGCGTTTTATGGTACGTAATTACCGTTATTTTTGTATTTTTCTTGTTTTCATTATATTGTAATGTATTATATGTATTGCTTTGTAAAATCATTATTATTTTATTATTATTTATTGTATTATTTGATGTGCATAATTGTTACTGTGGTATTTTGTTATAATAAAGACGTGTTACTTTGTATTTCTGTGTATCAGGGCATTTTATGGCACGTAATTACCATCATTTCTTTTCCTGGTTGGCCCTTCATGATGTGGTCTAAGGCGAATGCGTCCCACGACTAGTTTTGAGTCCTGAGTCCCCTGATCCTAGGGGGCCTAGGCATGCTATTGGAAGACGCCGTTGTATTGGAAACTATTAGGGATGACGTAGGGGATGACAAGAGCATTTTTAAGGAAGAACACTAACTCACATAACGGTTACGAGGGGCGTTCAAGTCAAACCGGGACTTTTCATTTTTCGCAGAAGGAAAATGAACTTACATGCGAGAAATTAGTTTTATGTTTCAACGTAATCTCCAGCTGCACTAATGCACTTGTCTCAGCGTTTCACGAGGGCTTGGGTGCCAGCAGCGTAGTGGCATAGTGGCATAGTCAGGGGGAAGATTTCGGGAGTTTAACCCTCGCCCCGAAATCTTAATGCCCGAATCTGGTAGTGCATTTTGGGAGAGGGAAACGAGGGTGAAGTCCTCCTCTCCCACGTAGGGTCCCCATAGAATACATCGCTAAATGCTTTTTCTGGCTACGCCACTGGAGTTGACTCACACGTGGCGAAGGGTTATAGGCCGCTTCTGTGCAGGTCTCGAGCAATACTGCTGAATAGCTACCTTTCGAAGATAGCTTGCGCACCCTTACACCCAATGCGGGGTTTGGGTTTTGCGCAAGCGCAGTGGCGACGGCGCTATTGCTTTGTGACCCCCAAACACTTCTCTCTCCTGTGCTGAAACTATTGCGGTTGCTCACTGATAGGGCGCTTCTCTTTCGTACGCTCGCGCACTGTGGTGATAGCACGCTTCACAGGAGACCACCATGAGGGGAGAGAGAGACGTTTGTTTGACTTCACCCCCTAACCGTAGAATGCGTTTCGTATTTAAAAAAAATATTCAGTGGCGATTTAGCTGTAAATTCGAGAGAAATCCGTTAGCGCCTTTTCCAGTCCATACTTGACTTTCGGGTATCCACTTCCGGTCTAAACTCGACTTCTGGTTCTCCACTTCCGGTCTAACCCGACTTCCAGTGGGCGCGTTAAAGGAGCAGACTAGAGGCCCACAACTTTGTTTCTGTTTTTGGTCAGTATTGAATGTTAGGCGGCCGAAAATAGTTTTCCCACAATTAGTGCAACCGTAGCTAAATTGGGACGCCTGCAATAGCTCCCCGAACCTCCCCCGCGCGAAACACCCTCCTTCGCCTTCACGATAGGCACGTGATGAGCGCCACCACACACGTCACTATGTGACGCAAGTGGTGAGGACGCTCCTCATTGGACTTGGGATCACATGATCGAGGTGAGCAACATCGCCCAAGCCGGAGCGTCTGCTACCGCTTCGGAGACGCCATGCGTTCTCCGGCTTCGTGATGTCCGAAGCGGAGGGTTTGAAGGCTGTCCACGACACAACCACGATTTTCTGGGACCGCAGGCACCACGGGAAGAACGAGTGGTGCAGCCCGAAATTAACTGCGTTTGTACAGCAAAAACCCCGTGCTTCTCGACAGTTTGCAGCCTGTCCGACAGTTTTTACCGCGCAGTGGCTAACAGGTTGCGCCACAATACCGCCGCCGTCGCTAGCTTTCTGATGCTGTGAATTCTGAGATTGCACAGAAGCCACGGGTTTATTACTCTTGTGATCGTAATCCTATTTTCTCAGGCTGCGTATACGCTTCTTTTTTATTAAAGAAAACGTGATATAAATCATATAAATAATAGAAGTCAACAAGAAGCAGCTCTCAATGTTCGTAGCCGACGGTTTTTCCTACGAACGAATGAGGGGCTCTCTACCACGAACGTCACACTAGAGTGGGTGTGGTCTGCAGTTGGAGCGCTCCGGCCTGTCACCGCGGCAGCGATTTTCCAAATTAATTGCACCGCGGTGAATCAACTTTGGACAGAAATATTTTGTGGGAATGCTTTTCACATACTGCTTTACAAGATGACAGCAGTTTTGGGCCACGTTAGGTACCACTTTAATGCTCCTTTAAACGGGCTCCCGAGCGCCATAACCCGGGTTTTCAGGGGAACGTACGCTTGGTGTCTCTACTTGATGGTGTTTGTGAGCCTATCCGGAAGCCGAGCGCCAGAGCCGCTGAGCGCGCGCCGCCTATCGAGCTTTCTTTTGTCGTCTGCTTTTAAGTAAACATAGCAGTCGACCATAGCAGTCCTCTATAATCGTATAACTATATACCGCCGACATCCGATGATTCCGGAAACACAAAGAGCATGGGCGGTTGCAACGTGTTCCAACGGTTGCGCCATTTCGAAAGGCAGTACACCGGAACATGCGTCACGCTCCAGAACTGGCCTCGCTCTTCGCCAGCGTTCTCCGTCTCCCCGGCTCCGAAGAAGGGGTGCGCAGGGTGCACGCTGGGGTTAAATGATCCCCTGAAAGAGGGAATGTTCCCGGAGCACGAACCTAACGCGCCCAGCCCATACTTGACTTTCGGGTATCCACTTCCGGTCTAGATCTTGCTTCCGGTCTAAACTCGACTTCTGGTTCTCCACTTACGGTCTAACCCGACTTCCAGTCTATACTTGGCTTCCGATTCGACAGTTTGGATTACTATATGTAAGTGCATTTTAGTTAACCGTTAATTAGCCTCAATTAATTTCAGTTACTCTCCAATTACCTTTAAAGGGTCTCTGACCAGAAGCTGGAGAGCCTTTTCCGCAGTGGCTACCGATAGAATACACAAAAGGAACTTCATATACGAAAATTCACGCCACCTCACGGACCATTCACGGACACCTCAGTTTGAGTACAAAGGACCGCCACCCACAGCAGTCCGCAGTGCTTTCCTTGAATCTATCTTCCAAGACTGTTGCATCTGGACGTGACGAGGTTAGCGTCTTCTGTATAATTTATACAGTGATTACTCTCCTTGTGAGAATTACGTTGTGGCATGCAGATGTTAGGAGACCATTTACGCAACAAAGCAAAATACGGATTAAAGAAAATTGAAGTTTACGCACTAAATCAAAAGATTACTGTACAATTCCGAGTGTTGTTGAATGCAGCCATGCCAATTGCAACATTCATGCAGTATAGCAGTATGCAGCCATGCAGTAAGCAGCATTCACAGTACGTAAAATGAAGCTGTGTATTCCGGAGCTAGATGTAACATTATAATTGTCACAGCAGTGTGCACCAATGTAGTTTGTTAAAGGAAAATTTATTAAACTTAAGAACGGAATAAGAACTGCTACTTCCCACATTAGTTGACGTACACCTTACATACACATATGCTTACAAGCCACTCTAGATCCACTACTTCACACTTCCTTACATATATACATACAAACATACATACATACATACATACAAACATACATACAGTAGTTCATGTCGATTTAATGCCAATGTAGTTCATGACTCCCTTGGACAAGATGTGGAACCAAATGTTGGAAATACAAGGCAGGGATCAGGTAAGTTTCCTTCTATTTGTTTTCCTTATAATATGCAGCATACTGCACATAGTAAAGAAGGGTTCTGGATTCTAAACCAACGCAGTTGAAATCCTTAGTTTACCCCAAGCTGTACTATTGTTGTCTAATCTGGGGAAACACCACAGAGGGCAACTACGATAAAATTGCAGTGCACAAAAAAAGAAAGAAAGAAAGCCTGGTATACGACAACCATGTCTACAGGTTGTCTACAGGTGCAATGTGCTGGACCCTCGTTGCAAAGAGGCCCACCAGGGGTGCCATTACAATCCATCCAGCAAGCCCCTCAGCTCCTTCAACACATGCAAAATACAGTAGACAAAGCGTTCACTTGGAAATCAGACATTTACACAAAATTGCCTTGCAAATTCAGGATCTTTTAGCGCCATCCCAAACACTTGCCATTACGGTATGAAATCTATCACTGTACCACCTTACAAGGTTCCACTGCTACGGACCAACTACAGAAATCAGCAGAAACTGTTCCTCTTCCGAATAATTTTTTTCAGCTGATTGGAAATGGCCTTCCGGTGTCCAGTTTCAAAACAGAGTTACACAAACTTGTTGAAGTGTTATTAGAGGCAGTCCACTCTGTTATGTATTTGTGTGTGTGTGTGAAAATGTGGACAGCTCGGTGCAATTGTGTATTTTATGTTGCTATGCTGGTATATTATGCTGCTATATGCTCGTAGTGGTAGTATCTCAGTTATCGCATTTATATGGCTTTTGCTTAACAATGTTAGGGTGATGACTTCATGGAAGTGGAAATAACAGGAGAGGAAGACATCTGGCAATGGTCATGACAGTTGTCCGTCAGGTATGAGACCAATTTCTTTTATAAATGTGGCATATAGAGTGAAGTTGTTACTAACAAAAAGTTTTTTGTTCCCTTTAAAGGAATCTACAGGTGGTGAGCACGCGTAAGGAATTGACATATCTCAATACAACTTATACCTGCCTGTTGCACATGAGATGTGTGACTCTACTTACACACACAAGCTTCTGCAGGTTCGATGCATGTATATTTTGAGACATGAAAGACAGAGTGCTAAAAATATATCTGAGGTGAAAAATTGAGCAGTTCACTGCAGTAATTCTATCGATTTATTTTCAGCATTTTAGGAAAAATATAGTGATGGCAAGATTACCTGTGTTGTACTGCCAGACCATCTGCTATTGGAGTTCCATGTCCCAGTTATTATATATAATAGCTGTTTGAGGTTATTACATATTTATTATGCAAGTTTTGTGCCTGTGAGTTCCTGTAAATGTGCTCTGCGGTGATCATACTGGACAGAGAGCTATGCCTGTAAAATAACAGTGACTAATGTTCTCCTGCCCATAAACCTATTCCTAGGGTACATCTGCACCCTTGGAAGTCATTGGAGAGGCGTGTTCGCATAGCTCAATTGGTAAGGGCCCTGGATCGGTAATACAGAAGATGTGGGTTCAAGTCCTACTACTGGCTAACCTTTCCAGTGACTGCCTTCTTTCATCATTCATTTCTTAGGCACTTGATGCTTTGTATGTGTTCCAGTCTCAGAACATCAACTGCCATGTTCAAAAGAACTGGAATATGCCTCTGCAATCTGGAACCCATTCCAACATCTCTAAATCGACAAAGTAGAATTTGTACAGAACCGCACGGTTTGTTGCTCGTGATTATCATCCTTTTTCCAGCGTCTCAGCCATTAAAGCCAAACTCTTTCTTACTCGTTTGATTACCAGATGAAAGGTATCAGGCCTGGCATTCTTTCATAAGTTATATTACAGTCACACTCCTCCCCACCCCACTTACTGTCAATCCCCTCACAAGTTACTTCCAAGACTTGATGACTCGCACAAAGTACTTGTTCCACCTAAAAAAAAAAAAATCCTCAACTCTCCGCACCAGCTGATGGTGTCAAACTGGAATGACGTTCCTGCCCACATAGCATCAGAACAAAATGTATCGTCATTTATTTCCAAGTGCTATGATCGTTTTCAGATCGAATTAATTTCTTTGTGGTGAGTGAACGAATTTTGTGTACATCATTTTGGTATTTGTCTTTTTTGGATAAAAAGCCTCCCGCATTTATGTAAATCCCTCCACAAGGGTCTTTAAGTAAAGAAATGAAATGAAGAACTTCGTGATACTTTCATAATTGGAGCATTTTTAATGCATATTTTAAAACAGTGGCTGCTAAAAATTGTCAGACACCGTTACAAAGACTGCCGTCTGTATCAGGTGAATCATGATTTTTCCCAGAAGCCCAATAATGTACGACGCTCATCACATATGCTATTTTGGAGCAATCTGTGCAGACATATTATGAAGATATTATCTGAGTGCCACAATAAACTATATGAACCACATTTCATGTTACATCATCTTTGACTAAAACATGCCTATTTGAGTATTCGAGCAGCCCAAGATACAAAGCTTGGTTCCTCAAGGTCTACATCCTACTCGAACTGGGTGTGCACTTTGCACACAAAAGGAAGATTGAGAATGCAAAAATGGCTAGGAAGCAAGCGAACTGGGGGGGGGGGGGATATGTTTATTAAGAAAAAGACTGGGGTTTTACATCATGCATGGAAGATTGAGGTTTTCGATAGTCGACTTGTGTAGTGAGCACTTCTGGAGGACTGAGAGCAGGAACCGAGGTCACACACAGGGTAACCTGCATAACAGTCTGATTTACTTCCACATAACGATCATTAAAATACTTGAGGTGCCTAAACAATGCTATTTGGGTGCTATCAGACAGTAAGAGTTCGAACAACACTTACGACATTGACTGAATGGGTGGACAAAAGGATCCGTCAGAACAGGATTGGATTTGTGTCTGTGGTGGAATTGCAAGCCCAATGTAATTCTTACCAGGCGGAGCAGGCTGATGAGATGGTGCTTTGTGTCAGGGGTCAGCACAGTGGTTTATCCAGAATCCCAAGCATGGAGGAGTGTTGAAAAAAGTTTGGTGGGAGGGGGGGTCATTATTATAGTTGCATCACTAGTCTACAGCTGAAATTGCAAGGGCACCCCCTGTAGGGGGTACTTCCACCTAGTATCTTGGGTATTTAAAGCCTGTAGTAGTTACTATGGGAAAGGCTTTGCGTATCCTGTTCACCGCGCAGACTGGTATAACGATTCTCTTGTTTTTTTCAAGTTTGTGCAACATCCATCTCACGAACTGTTGGTATGTAGAGTACGTATCTATTTCCTGTATGAGACACGCAAGCTTTGAACAAAGCTAAACTAGTAGGACGCCGAGTATTAATTCAGCTGCACTCTTTCTGAATAAGTGACGAACAATAACGAAAAGTTCAGAAAAACTATTTTGTATTGAAACCAACCAGCATGATTGTGCATGAGACACGTACGCTTCTTACTTGTGAATAGCGCTAGGTTCGTGCTGCCCTCGGAGTTCTAAATATGCTACTTTAAGAGCATCTCCTTGCGACATAAGCACTCGACTTCTTTCGGCGTTATTATGCAATGAACCACTCCGGCCCCTTTACACGGCGCCGTCAAACATGAAATTTACACAAACTGTTCATGTGCTTCATCGTGATGGATGCTGAAAGCTCATCTAACAGTCTGTCGTTGGAACTTCCTCTTCATACTGAAGTCGATTCGCGGCTCAACATTTCAAAAGCAAGGCCTCCAAACTCTTCTGCACGTAGCAGGTGCCTCTCAGCTGCTGAAAGGTAGCTGAAAAGCTGACTTGTCGACCCCGCTGTGCTTCCGCGTCCATATTGAAAAAGCACTCAGCAATACGGAAGTTGCAGAAACCACCCGAACTTCCGGTGTGGACTTTCCACCAATAAACGTCGCGGGCGTTTGACGTCATACACATGGGAAAACCACTGCATAATAGCTAGAGTTTTGCGCTGATCGCACGAGTTGAGGGCAGAAATCGAAACCGCTTTTGGGCTCCTTGTTTGGAATAGTTGGCGGCTCCGCAGAGACGAAACGTTTCAGTTGTAACTTGGAGGCACCATGTAGGTTCGCTATCTATACAAACAAAGACATTGACCAGGTTCTGGTCAGAGACCCTTTAAAGGGACTATGAAACGATTTTGTCTTCGTTTGGTTCGAAAGAGGACATTTTTCTGAGTCTAGAACCGAAATTTTACCTTCGTCGCACGACCGGATTTCTCGGGAGCGAATTTAAACGGAGCAGCGAAGGGACGACAGCTGGCGCCGCGCCGTGGCGAGCTGCCGAGCGGAGACACAGCGGGCAACTTGACACGACCACGGCCGGCTCAGCAACACGTCATCGTGACGTGTTGCCGAGCCGAGGAATCCCGCCAGGAGCATGCGCCGTACGATCCTGCGTATGCGTTCATCGGGAGTGGAAATCTCCATGACGGCAGCTTTCGCGCGATCGTCGCATCCTGTGGTTTTCGTCGACATGCCGAGACGATGTTGGACAGTTGGTTGCCCGAATTTACGTCAATATTCGCCTGGTATCCAATGTTTCATGCTTATCAGTGACGAGACAGACAGCTTTTGACACCACAAAGCAATCGGACCGCCGGAATGGAAAGACGATGCGGTGCCATCGACTAGCTGCTCCTGTTTGTAGCGGACATTTGCATGATCGAATTTACGAAGCGTACGCTGAACCTCTTCAACGTACTGGATAACGAGCTTAGTGTCGTCTGAATCAAGGTGTAGCACCATCACAATACCTGTCTACACCTGGGAAAGAACATCCACCTAAACGGCGCAAAGGTGTGAGTATTTTTCGTTATTGGAGCTGGCAAAGGTCTCTCAGTCCGTGTGGTTCAAATACTGTCATTGATTTCAGGATTGTGTGAATGGGTTAATTCTCATCTGCGTGACTCTGAACCTTGCCGCCGCTTACGGCACAGAGAGAGTAAAAAGGTAGAAAAAGAAAGTAGAAGTTACCGAATCTAGTCCCTAAACTCAGGTGGTGCACTGTTGATAAAAGTACACTTCGTTTAGCATGATCTTAGAAACCATATTTCAACAGAATATTTATGTGATATGTTGAACATACGTATCCGTTCTTTTCTCTTCACTGACCTGTTTTCATGTTCACAGGTGACTTCCTCAGCGGAGCCTAAAACCACTTAGATGAGACAGCATGATCATTGTAACCCACTATTCAGAGCAGACAAATGCTGTGCACCCTCTTTCCAGATTCCTCTTTAATGCAGTGTCTTGTCTACCATTCGGGCTCTGTATATTGTTCACAAGTTTTCTTTTAACCTTTTTTGTTATTTGATCTACGGTTTGCTTTATCATATGCACAAATGTGGTATTGAGGGGGACATCTTCTTGTTTACACTTCTTATCTTATAATCATTGCTCAGTTAGATTACATCATTTGCATTCACCGGAACTGCAGTTGTGTACTGTGTTATTTCTTTTCTCAAATCAGGGCGGCCCATGTGCATGGCAGCTGAAGTCTTTCACCAGGGTAACATGCCAGGACAACTCCAGCAAGTGCTCTACAGGTTACCTCTACATAAAAGGAACCTACCTTTGATACACTATGTCCTCATGAGATTTTGTTCCTGCTACACCTCTCCGCGCTTTGTTTCACATTACCAAAAAATAACCCTACCAACCATTATCATACCAGTGGTGTACTGCTGTCTTCAACGAGCTCAACTTGCTCTGGGCATCCTGCAAGGCCGTGCAGCTACTTCAGCCCTTATTTGCTGGTAACACTGGTGCCAATACAGATGTTAGATGAGCCTCAATTTGCCTAAGAAATTAACGAACCTTTTATGTATTTGTCCCTTCTATGTTGTTCCAGCCTCAGAACATCAGTTCTTTCATGATCGACAACATGTTAGGGAACGACACTAAAAACCATCCAAAGCGGTACCGGCATAGATGCTTTGCTTGCGTCCCTGCTGCACCCAACACATTTCGAAACTTTGCGGCGATTTGTGAGTTGCTCCTGCACCGCCGACACGGTGTCGCGGGCTTGAGCTCGCCAAGGAAAGTTCATAATTTCAAGCCAGCCTATGAGCGTTCGCATACCGGGGGAGAGGCCTCAGGAGCCAATGGGCTCGTGACGGTTGAGAACTCACGCTTCGACGTAAAAATTCTCACGTTTGATGAAGTATGATGACCCGAAAAGCTCGCAGAGCCTCACTTTAGTCCGCGAGTGAACTCGCGAGTTTCATTCTCTTGGTCGCGCTGCGCAGAGCCGTGTATTAAAATGGAGTATGGCCAATAATGGGTCATGCCTATACCTGAAGCTCCACCCACTTTTTCAGCTTTCCGACCAATGAAGTCTTCTCGCTATCAATGAACCTGTCCTCACTATTTCTCCCCGTATCCAACTTGTGCAGCGCCATTTTGGGTGGCAAGTGGATTGGATGGGATTGAAATGGATACCTCTCGCAATCTGCAAAACTAGTGGAGTTTTGGTGCAAATTTGATTAACGCCACCTAGGGAGCGTAAGGCACGTCGGGAATTGTCGTCTGCTTGCGGCGTTGTACCGCTGCCGGCAGAACCACCTGCTGGGACACATTCTGTTGCCGGTATGATTTTCAATAAAATCTACATGAATAGTTGGAATATAAAAGGCAAGAATGTTTACATCCATGAAATCCAGCAATTAAATAAAACATTGTACAGCACACTGCCGTTTTTGTTATGATTTCATTATGATCGCCGTGTTCACTAGGCCTAACACCGGCGACAAAACGTATTATTTTCGGTTAGATATTGATGGATGAGCATAAGTTGAAACTGATTTCAGAGAGACTTGTATTATGATATGTATTTGCAGCGTAAAATTATGTTAGTCTGTGAAACGTTATTGTCACGAAATCCCCGCTTCACTGTACTTGTTTTCGTCGCCATTTTGGGTGGCAGTATGGTGTCATGGCGACCCCCTTGGTAAAAAACAAATCAATCAGAGGAGCGAAACTGTAATTGACAGGTCGAGCCTCTTTTTGCGACTCCTCCCAATGGCCAGACTCCCTTTTAATATACGGCTCTGGCGCTGCGCCGCTGGCAGCGCCCTCTGACGACGCCGTTTCCAAACTGGGACGCCGAGGGCTTCTTCGCACTTACATTTTCGTCTCATTGCAGCACTCTTTCGCGATCGTATTTTCTTTTGCCTGCTTCTAACGATCTTTAACTTTATTCCTTAACTGTAACATTATTAGGTTGCTTATGGGGTGAGTGCACGTAAAAAAATAATTTCATCAATGTTGAACCTCACGGTTGCATGACGCACGGTTTGTAGTCGCTATGTCATGACAGCAGCAAAAACAAGCTACCTTGATAATTTTTTCTCAGAGCACCGAGGCAACGCTGTGTTTTCGCTCCTGTAAACATGGTTGCATAAATTTGTGAGGTGTGCAGGTCTAAATGTGGTCTACATTTGACCTGCTTTTAGACATCTAACGGTAGACCTGTACTGCGAAATATCTCCGGCATGTCTCGTAGGCCACCCCTTCTTAGACGTCTAAATAATGTATAGCGTAATGGACGGCTCCTAGATGTCTAAATTTATCGCTATCCCTAAAAGTATCAAATTATCCATTTTTAGACGTACATACTAGCGCACCATGTGTTACTTGGGCGTGCTCGCGTTCCGGTTTTATAACTTGGTGCTGCCGTCAGATCCGGCGAAGAAACCGTACGATCGTATGAGGGAACATCTCGCATTGACAACAAGACATGGTAAGTCTAGAGAAGAAAGCGATAGGTGCGCAGACAACGTCTGAAGTTGGCTGTCGTCAGCGTGAAAAGGAAAAGAAGGCGGAATGTGTCATTCAGAAGTTCGTGAGCACATAGGCCAAGACTGGAATAAGCCTCAAGCAGGCTGATGATCTCCTTGGAGAATTTGTACGCAAACATTGCCCAGCGGCCAAAACAATTCCCGGAAGGCACCATCTTCGGCGTAAGCAACTCATGGAAGTTTTCGGCAAGCCGATGGAGGGGATCCGCGATGACGTGAAAGACGCGAAACTGAGCTTCATTGTCGGCGAGTCTCTCGACATCCTGGGGTATCCTACAGTAAAAACCTGCGATTCATTTTGGATTCCTTATCTGTGGCGTTCGATATTTTGTATAGCAATAGGAATACTTTCTCCTACGATAGGAAGATTCCTAAGCCGGAGGTAAAAAATCTAAAACCATTATTCCCTAGATATTGGTACACACTTTCATTGAAAACAAACTTAATGCAAATCAAATGATTCTTTCTGGTGCAAAAAAATAAAAATAAACGTCAGTCACCTGTATCGCTGCATTTTAATCTTCCTGGACATGATCTGCGTACGCACATAGTCATCACCATTTTAGAATCCGGGTACGCTAATGACGCCAAACGCAAAAATCGAGCCCTATTTCATTTCGAAATTTCCAACGTTACAGCCGCAAGGCATCAACGTGTACGGCGGCCTATTACTGCGTAGCAGTCCTTGATACTATGAGTCTCTTTATTGTAGTATGATTTGATACCATTTTTCACATCATACACGATGATACACTATCAGTAAACTACGAACTCCGCACCACTTTCCCAGAGTCTGGAAGCTCTTAGCCATCAAGGTGCTGCGTGTCCTTAATCCTTCGCCCTTGAGCCCTAATTCCCGGTACGCATTCTAAAGCTCTTTGTGCCAACTTGCTGTGCCTATTCATGTGATGTTCATTGGTTTCCTCCACGTACAACCCCGACCCGTCTGTATGTCAGTCTGACCTTGTCCAGCCACCTCCTGTTGATTGCGTTTTGCTTTTGTTTATTTTTATTTTTGTTTATATTTGTATTGCGTTTGTAGTTCTCTTCACCCTCACCCTTTTTCTTGTACCATGTGACTTGTTTTTGATATGTATGCTTCACCTGCTTGTAGCAGGTCCTCAAACCTGAAGAAGTGCAGCCTACTGCACGGAAGTCTTGTTTTTAATGTATATAGAAAATAGTTGATGCTCTTAATCGTGTTTGTTATTTTTGATTCTGCATCGCCGGATACTTGTACATTTTTTTTTCATGTTCTCCGATGGCGCAAAACAGTTTGAAAAGCCTATGGGGATTCCCATAGAGGCCTCGAGGGGTGATGCGAGGGATTATTCGTAATTCAAGTCCAGTTCAGAGGAATTGTTCCATAAGTTCTTTAACCGTCTATGGCATAGCAGGGGTGGGCAGTAATACTGATATTTATAGAAATGCATAATACATCCAGGAATCAGTATTATAATACTAATACACCATGCAATTCATTTGAGGTATTATAATGCAAAATACTAATACTACTATGAATTATACGAGTAATACTACAGGTTTTCCCGTCCATTTTAGTCCAAGTGCCATCTGAAATAATCCGAGCGGCATTCCATTTAATCCGGGTGCCATCTGAATTAATCCACGGTGTTTTTGAGCACTCACACGAGGGATATCCCAGCAGAATATTCTACAGACACGTAGTGGAAGGAAAAGTAAAAGCTGCTTACAGGACTTAAATTATACTGCGTCTTGTGTTGAGCATTCGCACGGAACCGAGATATGGAGTGATAAAGCAGAAGCATAGCATACGACACCATTGGTCATGTCGTCTGCAACAGAATATCTTCTGACTGAGCTGCAGGATATTCCACACGGTTAGAAGAGCACGAAAAGGCATGACTCCTATGGCAGACGACACCTCTGGTAGTGTCGTCTGCTACAGAATATCTTCTGACTGAACTGCTGAATATTTCGCGCAATTAGAATAGCGCGAAAAGGCATGGCTCTCATAGCAGACGACACCACTGGTGCTGTCGTCTGCTACAGAACGTCTTCTCACTGCGCTGCAGGATATTCCACGTGGTTAGAAGAGCATAAAATGCATGATTCATATTGTAGAAGACACCATTGATCCTGTTGTCTGCTACGGAATATCTTGTGACTAAGCTGCGCGATGTGCGCGATGCCTTTCTGCGCTCTTCAAACTGCAGAGAATATCCTACGGCCGAGTCACAAGATATTCCTTCGCAGACGACAGCAACACTGGTGTCGTCTACTATGAGCATCATGCCTTTTCGCGTTCTGCTAACCGCGCGGAATATCCAACAGTTCAGTCAGAAGATATTGTGTAGCAGACGACAGCACCAGTGGTGTCATCTTCTATGAGTGTGGTGGCTTTCCGTGTTCTTCTAACCGCGTGGAACATCCTGCAGTTCAGTCACAAGATATCCTATAGCAGACGACAGCACCAGCTGTGTAGTCTGCTATGTGAGTCATGCCTTTTCGGGCTCTTCTGACTGCGCGGAATATCCAACAGTTCAATCAGAAGATATTGTGTAGCAGACGACAGCACCAGTGCCGTCGTTTGCTGTACTTCCGCTCCAACAGCCAATATCTCAGCCTCGTGCGAATGTTCCACATAAGACACGGTGCAACTTCAGTTCCATCAGCTGTTTCTTTTTTTACTTTTTCTTCCAATAAAATACTCTACAAAAATGTTACCCGAGTGAACACGGTTATAGTGCTTAAAAACTCCATGGATTAATTCAGATGGCACCCGGGTTAAATTAAATAGCATCTGGATTTTTTCAGACGACGCCCGGATTAAATTGAATGGCGCTCAGATTATTTTAGATGGCACCTGGACTACTTGAGATGGCACTTGGACTAAAATGGACGGAAAAACCTGTAGTAATTCTAAAAAAAAAGAAAAGTAATGGAATAACCAGTTTCTGTAATAGCTGACACAGTCATTCTCGATTGGCGTTTTAGTTTATGTGGTTACATGTCAACCTGTTGTGAAAGGGACAGTCTTGTAGTGCATGTCTATTCGATCTAGAAATAAAAATGCTAAGAACGAGCTGTTTGAAGCTGTGCGACCATCTATGGTCCAACTGCCTGCAGATGACTATACTGGACACCCTAATTCAGACGACAACTCCCTTGTAAATGTACTATTGACTCTCATAAGGGTCGATGAACTAAAGAGAATGCAGAAGTGCGCGCACTACCCTCGTTTCGAGAATTTGCGGTAACGAAATAGTAGCTGGCTGTGTTCGTATGTAAAAATCTGCAGATGACACACAGAGCGAGGTCTCTGTTCCGCACACCTTTGAAGAATCCCTCCCGCCGTGAAAAAAGCTCATCGCACAACGAGGGGACGTCGTGAGGTATGCTATTAGCCTGATGTGACCAGTGACGTGCAGCAGCACAGATCAAGCATGCATAAACGTCGCGTGACCTGCGAAGGAACGGCTTGATCTTACAAGTCTAAATATGCTGCAGTTGTGAATGCGACGTTGCAATATATTTTTGACAGTGTCGGTGCTACTGCATGGTAAGATATCGTGGATCAATCATAGAGTTAATATAGGAAGACTCTAGAGAACGTACTTGGCGCCCCGTCAATGGGATTCTCCTATCCCCGAGCGTGACCGCCCGGGCCCAGCCATCCGTTGGTCATGGACAGTGTTAGTGGACGAATTTCAGCCCCCTAACTACAGCGGAGCTGCTCCGTTTGTTGCCGACCCTGTGCAGTCACGTGGGATGACAAACGGGGAACGAGCCGACAGAGGCAACGGCGTCCACCGTTGGAAGCGAGGCCAGCCGTGTAATTGCGTACGCACGAAGTTTCGTGATACACGCAGAATTGAGTAGTGCTATCGGAATCACAAGGTGAACGTTGCCATATCAAACGTGAATCATATATTATCTACGAGATTACCTGCGACACCACCAACCCTTTGCTTTCCGCCGACACGGATGAAGATGTTTATCGCCTATGACGTGTTGAAATGGCGTTTGTATGCTTTGCGAGCGAAATCAATAAATCGTTACCCATCGTAACAAATACAGGCATGTATTTGAAGACGACAGGAATTCCAAAGATGAATACACACAGTAAACCGCCATTTTCATGCTGCTCTGCGAACCAACGGGAACCGGAAATGGCAAAAACTGAGCCACCCGCCATTCCATGCTCTGGTCTGTCGAGTTTTGTGATAATAAAGTGACGAACGAACGGCAGCACACACGCAAGTGTTATAGTGGGAAGATATTCACTGCTTATTTCTTTAACGAATACATATGAGATACGCACACAGTACGCCCAATTTAGATAGCAAGTGGTCAATTTAGGAAAACGAGCACGTCAAGTTTAGCGGAATGAAGCCGCCAACGGAAGGCAACGCCTTCCATGACCAACGGATGGCAGCTCCCGTGTGGTCACGCTTTTTTGAGCGAGTCCGACCCCCCTGGGATCAATAGACGATTTTAAAAAGATGCGCGCGCCACCATGCGCGCGCGTAAAGCAGCATGGGAACATTTGAGGGACACTGCTCTGTCGTCTGCTTCGGTTACGGTTTACCCCAGCAGACGCTTCCGCTGTGCACACCGGGAATGTTGTTGTTCTTCCTCTACCCCCGCCTCTGGTCACCCTGTAATACTCTAGGACGCTCTAAGTTCCCATGATCCCTTGCGTGCCACAGGTGGCGCTTGCTTTCCTGAAAAGATCTTGGGTTTTAATCGTGAACGAATCTTTGAGAATGTTTAATTGAATACCACAAGATATACACGTGTCAATTACCATACTTCATGGCATTTTTAGATTTTTGTGTTCCTGTTTTGTATTTTCTCTTTACTACTTATATGTTTTCCTTCGTATCCGTCTGCACAGACTACGGTACAAGCCACATGCCACGGGAACAGGCGACGCCACGGCTTACCACCTGCAGAGTCCTTCGAAGGTACCAGGCAGAGACGATTTGCACCCGCGCACTGCAGGTCGACGGCCCTCGTCGTTATTTTGTATCAGTTCGTTTTATTTGCTCCAGTACATGCCGTAGACAAAAAAAGGGGGTCAGCTGAGTTCACCTAGTTCATTGCGCTAAGACCATTCCAAAGCGTCCCCTTTCATTCCGCAATAAGTGCGTCGGATACAGGAATACCTATGAAGCAACCCTGGCTATGTGTGATCTGTGTGACACACCGGGTTAACGTAGGCGGATTCTGAATTCGAATGTCCTCGGTTTGAAAAAAGAAAAACAACAACTATGAAGTCTCATATTCGAAATTTTCTTCATGCTCGATTTGTAGTTCCGATAAAATGCCCGACGAATGGCATTCGCATCCGTATCAGAAATATTCGAATTATGCCGAACCCTAACATGGAGACCCACCAATGTCACAATCTCGAAGCGTCTCAGGCAGCACAATGTACTGAAAGTCGAATGCAATAGGGGTAGATGGGTAGGTGGAAGATCTTGAACAGCCTCGTGAAACTGAAGCACATTGACAACACCCGTACCGTCCACCCCTATTGCACTCGACTTTTAGTACAGTGTACGTGAAAGCACTGGTGTCTTTGCAAACACGAAGGCAGATAGAAAATAGCAGTCATTGAGGTGTGCTTCAGCTGCGATGATGCCCTTGACATCCATGGCAAAATGCACCTGGAGAGTAATCAAGCAAAAGCAAGGACAAAAAAATGCTCGTATCAGCTATTAACGCGATATATTTATTTGAGAGCTGTCATTTCTGTGTGCCTACGAGCCATCCAGTGTGATTTAAGGGGATCCAATCTTAGCCCTCAATTTTCCTTATTTCTCTGGGACTTGAGCGATCTACTTTCTGTGTTTGTGGCCACTCGAATCCAAGGCTTTGGGCTCCGATTGTCCTCAACATTTGACATCTGTTACCGCTCAAGTAATCGTCGCGCGTACTGCCAGTGATTATAAAATTTCCTACACTCACGCGAGTTTCACTATTGCATTATGTATTACAGTTAGGCTCAAGCTGCTGAATTTTATTTGGCCTTTAAAAACATTTAGTTTAAAGATACATTATTTCTTGTGCTGGTCAGTCTCATTACTTTCCTTCGTATAGTAAGAATTGCCTTAGACGGCTTTTCAATCTTCAAACACATTACTCTCGAGTAAATCTACATTCTACGATCAATCGATGACATCAATTTACGGGTTTTGATCATTTTTAATACCATTTCTTGAAGAAAACATGTTGTCGTTGAATTCTTCTCCGTAATTACGGAGAAGAAAGAAATGACAACATGTTAATAAGTTAATGAATTTTAGATAACTGAATACCCAATTATGAATATCCAACTTTGATAATTGAAGTGCCCAGTCTTTAAGTAAATTTCGTAGTTGCAAACGCTCTCCTACAGCATGTTCCCATTGCCGTGTAAGCCACTTGCTAAAACGGCATATACTTTGCTCCGCTCTTTTTTTTTATGAATTTTTAGCAGATACATCCAACGCGTCACAGAATTTTCATTAAAAAAACGAGCAGAGCAAAATATATGCCGTTTGTTTTAGCAGGTGGCTTACACGTTCAGGGGAACGTGCTGTAAGAGAAAGTTTGCAACTACTCGACAAGCCGTGAAAAGTTTACTTCAACACTTCAATTATCAAAATTGGGTATTCATAAATGGGTATTCAATTATCTAAAATTTATTAGCTCTTTAATAAATGCTTCCTGGGAAATGCGAGATGACAAAAAGGGTAGCCTTTCATATGAATCGCGCTATCAACGCAAGGTGATGCTACCTCTCCTTGCCATTCTTAATGTTTGATCATTCAGCAGGTGCACGCGCGGGGGCAAGCTTTGGGATACAGTGCGGCAGCAGTACGATACGAATGAAGAGCTGGTATTCGTCAACATGTTCGCGAAGAGAAACGGTGTGCTCTACTTATGGCTCTTCTCGTCTCTCAGCGCGGCCCTTGCAGGTCATTACAATGTCTGCGACGTTGACCCCAGGACAGGTAATACGTCCTTCTCGGAAGGGAATAGCTTGAGCCGGAATTGGGGATTAGTGTTTTGTTGGACATTGAGATACATACAGATGTCATATTTGGGCATGTCATCTTGTAGATGTTACGTCAGATGCAGATGTCATATCCGAAATTTCGTCGAGAAGAATGTCGCGAAAAACTCTTAACTCTTGTAATGGCTTCCATTCAGTGATGGGAAGTATTTGGAGTACCCAGTGTTTAAGTAAATTTTTCACTCCTTGTACTTTACATAAGTACGTTTGAATTGGTATAATTTGTAGAGTACTCTATGTACTTTTCTTCAGCACCTGCCCTTCAAACCGTTAAGCACCCAAATGACAATGCAAGCGCAAAGTTCGGTCGGAAAGTCCTTTCGTTCACGTCATATTAATGGGTCAGCATTAAATTATCTATGTTCCCCAACTAGCTTTTGGCAAAAATGCTTGCTAAAACGTTTCTAAAGACAACTTGCTGATCTCAAGCTGAAACAAACTTGCTATCATGCTAGGAGAAATGCCACATGAGAATACCCAAGAGCCCGAACAGCTTATGGCGAACCGAGTTTTTGAGAAATGGTTGGTTGAGTGTATGTGTCACTGTTTGCGCGGTACGCGCATGAAAATTACATGTTTACATCCATCTCTCTGAACCATTCCAGCAAAGATGAATCACTATTTATTTACACTTCACCGATTACGTTAGCAGTTGTGGCAAAGCTATCCGACACGCGCACGTTAGAATACTCTTCAGGCCGTCAGAACGTTTCTCATCAATGCGTCGTCCAGCGAAGATACGCGTGCGAAGTTAATTTGAAAATGTATCTTCTCTCTATGCCTGTCCATGTAGTCCATGTAGTCCATGTAGTAGACACGGTCTTTACTTACTTTCATGTTCATAGCGAAGACAGTCAGCAAAGCAACGGGGGGTCGAAACACTCTCAAAACACAACTCTTACAAACGAAATCACTACTGCAACAGGCATAGGAATCACTCACTCTCGCAGTGACTCCAAACTAACTTGGGTTTTGTACCTGAAGCCGGATACGGCTCCAGTGCGGGTGGCGACAATCTTGTTACTCTCCTCGCTGTTCATTAGCAGCGGTGGCGCCTCATGACACGGCAAAGTATTCGCAGACGGACCCAGAAACCGTTATCTGTGCTTCCATGGGAACTGAGGCAGAGCCGTTTATAGGGAGAGTCTGGCCATTAGGAGGAGCCTAACTTGAAGCGCGTCATGCGACGTCACGGCTAAGCCACCTCCCTCGCCGTGCTCTATTGTTGTCCCGTTGTCAGCCGGTCGCCGACGCCATATTGATGCTGATCGTTGTTTACGACGCAAGGAGGGAAGACACGTGCGTACACGTTGTCCTTCGAAAGCCCTTCGTCCTTGAACTCTTTCAGTTTGGCAACGAAGCCCTTCTTATCACAGGCGGCTGTGGGTCATAAGCCGGTTATTCCTGTAGATTGCATTCATTGCGACAACAAAGCTGACGGACAGCATCAATATGGTGCGCACCAGATGGCTGTTCAGCGGATTCTGCTTGGATTCAGGCTTTTTAGGCGTCGCAACGACGATTCTGACGTCAAAATAGGCTCCACCCACGAGGCGGCAAAAGATCAGAGAATGGCCAAACTCTCCCTAAAAATAGCTCTGGACTGAGGGACATGTCCTTAGGTACAACGGTCCGCTGTGTCACGAAACACGCGAATACCGACCAATGAACTTCTTCCAGCGCTTCCATTATCATTACACGCACCAGGGTCACACACTGAAACTTTTGCACGGCCTAACTTTAATTGGGCAACGAAAAAAACCTTTGATTTTCTGTGCACTCAAATATCATGCGGAAGCATGCGCCTACGATGTCTTAAGAACTTTCTAGGTGGCGTTTCTAAGGTATGAGCGTTCAAAATCTTCATTTTTTCATATGTCACGCGTTGAGCCGCCTCCATGCCTGACAGCAACCTGGCCCAGACCCCTAGCTTTTGATATCGAATCATAGAGCTCATTCTCTGCTTTACCATAATACCTTTCTTGTTTCACTGGTGTGTGCACAAGTGCCGTAATAGCCGCAAGAATATGAGGATTTTCGTCGTCGCCACCAAATTTGCAAAAATGCTGCAAAATAACAAAACCACCACCGGAACCCAAGCACGAGAAGCCATGCACAAAAATGCAAAGCCGTGAACGCGTTCGTTCGAAAGATATTGAATGTCAAAATCGCTATGCCTGAAATCGCGTCGGTTCTGCCATATTCTTTCTGATTTTTTTTTTCTTCTCTGGAACTACGAAAACTAGCGAAAAAATTCTGATGTTCCCTTCTGAATCCGAGCCAGGCTACAACACATGTTGTTTTTAAACAAAAATTACTCATGGTGCCCGGACCACCTTGCCTGAGTTGAGGTGGGATCACCCATTTATGAAAGAGGTGACGAGGAAAGGCGTAAAATCGTAATTGGTTCTTGTCAAACGAAAAGAAGGGAGAGAGACTGTGGTATTCAGAACGTAGGTTGCGCGCATATCTACTCATTGAAAAGCCAGCGATTCTCTGGAAATTGTAAAATGATTGAGAAAATATCCACTACAAAGTGTGGCGGAAAAGTGAAAAAAATAGGAGACGCGTCTCTTAGTTTTCCACTTCGCTTTTGTTCGAGATACCTGAGCGGTATCTGAGCCATCCACAGCTTATAGCTTATTCACAGAAGTATGGAAACAAACACCCATGGGTCGTACATTCTTTTCTCACGCACTTCTCGTATTGATTTGAAACAATGATGAGCTCGACCTAAAGCTTTAGCGCATTGAAACGAGAGTGTTCGCCATTTTGTGTGTGTGTGCGTGTGTGTGTTACCATTGTAGCACCCTTGGTTGAACCTAAGTTGAACCGAATACGTAAATGTATTTGCAAATACAAAACGGCAGTATCTGTGCATCACTTCCGTACTTGTAAAGACATACTTGACGCGGTGGCAAGAGGCGCTACGCTTGTTGTCATACCTTAGCGGCATAGCGGCAGACGCTGCAGTTAAAACATGTAACCTTCTTTGACTGTGTTACCTTTCGCACGTCTGCACGGCTGCCGTGTCAGCAGTCAAACCCACCATCATTGGCGAAATCATGAAAGTCTCAGTCATGACAATGTCTATGACTGAATACACAGTTTATACGTGCTGCTTGACTTAAATTCGTAGTGCTTGCATTAAATTGGTTGGAATTTGGATTAATTTGGTTCACTGGTGGATTAAATTGTGTAGCACTTGGATTACATTGAGTGACCAATGGATTTAACGAGTAGGAAAACGTATAGTGTGGTGGGTATCCTGTGGCCACAAATCTGCTCACCGTCATCCTGAGCGCTCGAACAGGGGCGTGGAAGAAGAAGAAGAAATTGAACTGGCACAGCAACTGTTTATTACGAACCGAACGCTCACATCTATAAAAACATCCAAGTGGGGAAATGGGTACGAGCAAAGGTTTACTCACACAGTCACCCCTTGCGGGTGCCTGTCAGGACTAACAACAGCCGTTTCGATTTGTACATTTCTGTTGCTTTCGTCATCATCATGTCAAGCGGCCCGAGGCAACGGCCACGTATGGTAAGGGCAACCTCAGAGGCACTTGAAGCTCCGGGCTTGCTCTAAGAGCCAAGAACACACGAAATCACAATAACATGTGGACACTGAAAACGACAGTTTAATATCACCCGAGGACACGAGGGGAATATTACTGATCTTACAGTCACTATATAAGCTTACGCTTACAGTATCGACACGCTTTTCCCCTATTCAAGATTCCGCTCCGGGCGCCCATTCGCTCTGAGAGGTCACGTGATCTGGTGCGTGCCGTGTGCGTAGCCGTGGACGCTGCCTTTTTGTTGCTCGAAGCTGCTGCCATGATTTTGCCGTTTTGTATGCGTTTTTAAGGCTTAGTAGTGTGCGAAATGCCGTGTTGCGCGGCTCTTTACTGTAAAAACAGCACAGCGAAAGGCCATACGCTCTTCAGGTTTCCCCTAGGAAAGTGAGATGGTCAACGTCTCGAGGCGTGGCTTCGAATCGTGAACAGGACATTCGAGGCTTTGCAGGTATGTGTATTTCATCTTGTTAGCAGTATATTGCCACTGTTGAACCTAAGTACGTTCTCCCGCGTTGTAACCACCGAGTTAGTGCTTTAAATCAATTCCCTTTTGAAGCGGGGCGTAGTCGGACGACAGCCGTTCTTGAAACATAACATGCAGAATCATATTTTCTTCTTTTTCTGTGTCGTTTTCAGAAAACTTCCCTGCGATTAGAGCGTGCCCGCGGTCAACTTTGTCATTTCCCCGCGCGTGCTAACCGTAAAATGCCAAGTAGGTAGCTTTCCCGTCTCAGCCGTCCCATCGCAATTGTTATGTATAAGCAAGCGCCTTGCACGTCGGTCTTGAGTGTACATGCACAAGAACATCTTCTGTGTGCGCTTCTGTGTAGGCTGTAACATCGCTGTGTAGCTGCTGGGCCTCTTCCATAATGACACCTGCAGGTAACCATGTTACAAAACATCTAGCATTGCACACCTTTTAGATAAGAATAAGATCTGCTACAACGTTTACTGTTCCCTTTTGTAGCACCATTTCGAGCCGGAGCAATTGCAGAAAGGCAGAGCTGATGGCAGGCTATTCCTTCCCTGGAATGCCATTCCCACGATACCCAGGACAGACACGAGTGCAAAAAAGTGCAGTACTAAGCATCCAAGGAGCCCATCCCTGGCACCACTCACAGGAGCAACAGGTATGGCTATGTGCTGCTGTCATAAACCTTTCTAATATAAAATCAATGTCAAATGATCAAAAATGTGTTCTACAAAGTTTAAAAAATATCTCTCAGCAGCTCTGTCACCAGCTGTCGAAACTGCACAGACTGGTACTATTGATGATGACGAGGTGGGGGAACCATTGATGCATTGTAATAGGTTTCTGGATGACGTTTCATCATCACATGATGATAAGAAGCATGCAACCTCTCACACCGCAACATGCTTAATGTGAACAATACTGTGTTACAGCATGTCCCTTAATGGTTGAGGAGCCTATTACACACTACAAGTCACGGAAGTCACCGTCCCCACCAGCGGTAAGAAATCATCCCTGTGGAATGAACCGCATGTAAAACTATTTGGATCTCTTTGCAGCGGAAGACGAGTTGCTTCAGCAGCTCCCTGTTGTTTGTGCAGCCGCCGTCTCCACCAGCGGTGAGAAATTATTATCATTATGGAATGAACCGCATGTTAGACTATTGGATCTCTTTGCAGCACAAGACCAGCTTCAGAGGCTTCCACCTCTTTGTGCAGCCACTGCCCCCACCAGCGGTAAGAGATTGTTATCATTATGGAATGAGCCGCAATGAACACTTCCTTCTCTGCTTTTCTTCCATTCAAAAGTTAGCTTTACAGCTGCTTCAATGGAAGTGGAGCACATACTGCTCATCGACCCTACTTCTGCTAGTGCAAGATGACACATCATTGTCACTGAACTCGTCGACAGTTTCGGTCGAAGATGGCTATGTGCCCCCAAGTGATGAACGGCTATTCTGTGGTGGGAAACCATGCGAGCACGAGCTTCAAATAGTTGACTTGCGACTGCGTCTCAATAGTGCTCTAAAGAAAGTCCGCCAAATGGAAAAGAAAATGGAAACCCTGGAGAGTGAGCACCTTCCCACCTTTCCTATGCTAACCCGTTCGTTTGGCGGTACAACAATTTTCAGTATCTTGATCCCTTTCCAGAGGACCCATGAACATTCCTGTAATGAGACCAAATTCGAAGTGTTGAAAATACAGACTCACGAGCTAATCGGTACAACATTTATCCTCATTCTCCCCCTCAGTGTTTCAGAAGTGTAGAACCAGGGTTCAAGCTGCAATTTTTGTTCACAGTTGGGACGAGGCAACAGTGCTCAAGGCATTAAAGGGGCCGTAAACAGGCCACCAAACATTTCAGAAATAATGATACCCTATTAAAGAACGCAGATCATAATACCCAAATATACATTTGATCTGGCCCGTGCCAGCTCGGTGACCCATATAACTGCTTTCAAAGATGAGTAACCAGCGAGCCTCTCTCCACCATGCATACGTCACATGGCTACGTAGCGTTTTACCGTCCAATCGGGGGGCCGAGCTGCGCACATGACGTTTCAAATTACCAGCCAATAAACATACTTCATTATCAGCTGTGAGTCAGAGCGCTCAGTTTGTTTGTGTGGAACTACATTTTGCGCTTCGTGGTTCCGAAATTCAACGTCACGGCATATTCAACATCTCCGGCTGTCGCAAACGTCAATAGTTGGGCTGCTATCACATGACGCGATTCGAACCCGGGTTCCTCCCTGTCACGACATGACATGGCCAACACACTAACCACTGTTCCACGCGAGCTGGTGACGCGATGCCGCGTGGCTCAAGCCAAAGTACGGCAGGCCAGTTGACGGAACCATTCGAAGATGACGAAGATGTCCCATCGCGCACCTACCTAAGATTCCGGAACTGTAGTCCCGGATATTCATTCGCGCTCGTGGTGTGCTGCGTGCTACTGCCCAGAAAACGTAGTGCGCGTATGATACATAAATTAAACGCATTTTAGAGGCATTTAAACGCACTTAGAGGCTGTAACTGTTTAGATTTTGAACAGAAGAGGATTCACGTTCATCTAGTCCAATTCCGCATTTGAAATAAAATCATACGTGGAACACTCGATCGTAATTGGTGAGCAAAGCGCTACGTCAAAATGACGTAAAGTTAGAGCGTGGGGCGGAGCTACAATGCGAAAGAGTGCAGTGAATATTTCATTCGTATACAAGCGCCTTTTGTTTTTGAGCGTTAGTAATTGCAAGGAGTTTTCACTGCCTAAGTTTCAGTAATATAACACAAAGAAATGGGCCCCTTGTGTACCTGTTTACGGCCCCTTTAAAGGCACGACTCGCGTGTGGCCGTGGAGGCTATGAGTTCGTGAAGGAGCACCTCATGCCGCTTCCTTCTGAACGAACGTTGCAAAGGAAGATTGAAAACGGGAAGTTTGGACCAGGTACATGACTAAAACAGCAAGTCACAGTTGTTCTTGATGGTGTCTTTGTCGTGCTTTTCCTAGGTATTCTGGAAGGGCTTCTACCAGCTCTGAAGGTCAAGCTGGAACAAATGCGTCCTCAGGAACGACGTTGTGCTGTCCTCCTTGATGAGATGCAACTAACTCCAGGCCTTGATTTTGACCCGACGCAAAAAGTCGTCATTGGGCAGGCAACAGCACCACTGGCGAACAATGCCGCTAAAGATCCGTCTGTGGCAACGCATGGTCTTGTTATCATGTTAGCAGGACTTTCATCTCGGTGGAAGCAAGTCATTGCATATCATTTGTCAGGTCTGTTTGTTGCTGGCAAGTTCCCAATGAAAATCACAATGACAAACTGTTCTCAATACCTCCAGGTGACTCGATTGACGGAACCTTCTTGAAGGATTTTGTCTTCCAAGTCATCAACAAATGTGAAGCAGTTGGAGCACGTGTCGACGCTGTGATATCAGACATGAGCCCCAGCAACAAGGCGCTTTGGAAGCTCTGTGGCATAGGAGCTAGCAAGAATTTGGGTGCTAATGTATCCTGCTCCCACCTTGTGACAATCAACGAGAGCTGTACTTTTTGGCTGATCCTCCACACGTCCTGAAGAACATTCGTGGCCATCTCGTGAGGGGACAGCATATCCGCCTGACAATGGATGTTGTTAAAGCTGAAAACCTCCCAAGGGATGAGGCGAGTGCACTCACGGACCCACTGAACTATGGCATTGCAAATGGCACTTTCTCTCCAGGTCTCAATACGACACATCAGACGTGTTGCAGAGATTGACGCTGCACGTGACTTAAAACTGGCGCCCCACCTGAAGTTGCGCTACCTGGACCCAAGCCACTACGAGAAGGTGAACGTTGCCTCTGCAGTGGCAGTGTTAAACCATGCCGTTGCAGCAGCAATTAGGGTTCTCGTTAACCTTGATCTGCTTGGGAAAAAAGCCCTCAGCACAGCTTGGTTTCTGGAGCAGGTTGACAAGTGGTTCACATTGATGTCGTCGAGGTCAATTACCACCGGCATGAGTGAACTAAAAGAGAACGAGCACAGAGATGCTCTGGCTTTCTTGGATAAATTTGCAGGACTGATGTCAACCATCACGATTCAGAAAGAAAACCAGAGCAGCTGCTTTAAACCAGTGCAGGCTGGTGTAACGGTGTCAACATACAGTGCAATTGCCCTACAGTCTTTCTTACTCAAGTAGCAGAACTTTAAACTTGTAATGCTGGGTAGGCTAAGTCAGGACGCCCTCGAGAACCTCTTTTCTTGTGTTCGAGCGAAGAACCCGGTTCCTCGACCACTGGAGTTCAAGCTCACTTTGAGACTGATCATGCTCTCACAGTATTTCCGTCCGAGTAGAAAAGACAGCTACAATATTAGCGACTGTGCAGACTTGCTGGAATTCGTGGAACTCAGAAAAGGTGTAGCGCAGGACACCATTCGTGACAGCACTAGGGACGGAGAAGATCAGCTCATTACCTCTGAACTTGATGATCCGACACAGATGGACGACGTAGAAGCTCAGTCACTATGCTATGTGGCGGGGTATGTTTCAAGAAGTGTTGCTTCTTGCTATAAGCTGTGCGACGCATGCAAGACGCTTCTTAAACGAAGATTTAGTTGTGGACAATGACGACCTTCTGGGATTCAAGTCTTATTGCGGACCCGGTGAACGAAATCCACTCTGCTGACCATCTAAAAGAGTCTTCAGTTTGCTGCAACATGCAGATACGATATTCCGCCAGCAAGAACACAGGGTATTGAGCCTTTCAGTGCCAGCTCTCACCCAGGCCGTCTTGCAATCCGGGCATCAACAATATCCCACGTGTCACAATATCGGAAAGAAACTTGTTGACAAATTTCTGACCCTGAGGATGCGGATTGCACTCAGGAAGATCAACAACAAGCCGAAGAATACATCATCAAAATGTGGCAGCAAGAGCGTAGCAATGCGAGTGCTCGCAGCCAGCATAAAATGAAGTCATCATCCTGAAGTATGGTTCCACCGCAAACAAAAGAAAAGGCCCTTTTCAGGTCCATCCCACTTGTTTACACAAGAGGCAGCACTGCGAATGATTGCAAACCCTCATGCATCTGAGTAAAGGAAATAGCACTTCCTTAAAACCCCCTATATTGAAACAAACAAGTAATGCTAATTTGCACACACAAAAAAGTGCAAAAGCTGTGTGATGGTTGTTCAGAGTCTGGAACACATAAGGGTGGGGGGTGGGGGGGGTGGGGGGGTGGGGGGCAAACAATACACACAAAATCCCACTCCCAGTCTCCTGTGTTTCTCTCAATAAACATATTCCCCTCCCCCCCACAGATACACACAAACACACACATTCTCCGTACGTTTATGTTTACCTGTTTGAGAAGTGGAATGTTTATTTTGCTGAAGGCCTATTTACACTGAAATTCGGTTCATAGCAGGTGCTTTCACGGCGCCGGCCGTGTACGATATTCGCTGTTACAGCCTCTTGCATTGATGTATTCTACATTGACAATAAGGAAAGATAAGCGAAAGAATAAAAATGAAGCGCACTCCTGATTTTAATGCGTAACGGATGCAAACAATTTACACGGAACGAAACATCGCGAATTTACTTGAACAAGATTTTGTGTGGATGCTATACTCCAGCAGCATGCGCACGAAATCTTGTTCAATTCATGTTTCATTTTTGTAAATTGTTTGAAAATAAGGGTTCATTAAAAGCAAGGCGCATCTTTCTCAAAGAAATACTAACGCGTACGAGAGTTTCATATCCAGAGGCCGCGCCGACAACACAGGCTGCTCGCTCCGGAGAAAACGAAACGATACGGGGTCACGTGGCTGAGCCCCGAGCAACAAGATGACAGCCGTGCTCCTGTACGTAGTTCAATATCGATACTGTAGCGTAAGCTCATGTAGTGACTGTAACCGCTCCTTCAAAGCCCTCGCGAGCCTCTGCCAACCTCACGCTGTCTTTAAAGCGGCGCTAAAATACAAAAATAAATAAAAATAAATAAATAAATAAGTAAAAGAGAAAGGAAGGAAGAGAGAGAGAGAGAACAAGTTCAATTCAAATTATAGTGAACCATCGTTAACATGACCGAGGTCGTTCCCGCGAATTTCGGCCATAAAGCGAATTGTCATATTAACGAGCAACATGGATGATGCTCCAGGTAGGCACCTCATAAAGGAAGTCTGACGACGCAGATATTGCAGGCACACTATTTCAATTTTTAAATCATCAAATTTTCAACACTTTACAACCTTGCAATTCATCGACGAAAGAAATACGTTAAAATCGTTTGCTTAGAAAAACTGCCAATATATGTTGCCTTTCTGCCGACTCATTTGCACGGGCGATGGCGAATACATACCGCGCGTACGTAAATCCCTTGAACATAGCTCTTGTGGGCCAGGAGGATGACTCCGTAGAAGCGGGGTCGTGACTTCGGCATTGTTGAAGACAAAACAGGACAATGAGAGGTGATGAGCTATTTACTGATGGAGAGAGAAAAGGGGATGAACAGAGAATATGAGACCGCGTGCGAGGGGACTTTGGTGTCGTCGTCTTCGTCAACGCGGAGCGTGGAAATATTCAACAGGCTGCCGCCCGCGAAGAAGCATGACCCAGATGTACTATGATGCGTTGCTGTGTGTTGCGTTCACAGTGTCTAACAAGATGTGTTCCAGAGAAAGGAGTGTCCTGTAAGATAGGCGCTTCACGGGTAGACTGACTGTGCCCAACATCAGGTGACCTCTTCTCTGTGATCAGGACTTCGTGCATGACTGGTCCAAGAAGTCACGTGCTCGTCGTTTACCGAGAATCTATCTGCATGCCTCGACGTTCGGCGTGCGTTCTCGACGGAGTGCATGAGGCACACCATTACTTGACGATGGAAGTGTGTGCTGTAAAAACTGTCTTCATCCAGTGTTGATGGCTGTCCGGACGTGTGCAGCGCAGTTTGGTTTTGCAATATTTTTCGTCCGTAACGGGACCAGACGCTACTGAGCAGACGTTCGAAGGCGGTCGAGGTCCCATACCTTGGCGGTCGAGGTCCCACACCAGTTCTCTTCGCGGTGTACATGCAGCAAATACGTTTGCCGAATAAGTCATGCCAGTTGATGCTTGATGCAGATATCCTTTTCCAACGTTCTGTTGAAGTCCAAACAGTCTGTGGCTACTCGATGCCGTCCAGCGTGCAGTAGATCGGAAGACTGGACGTTGTGTAGCCACGTCATGTGGGTTTTCTTCGCCAGTGTCTTTCGATGTTAGAATGTCGGTGTCTTTGTTCCGTGGAATGCTGAGGCATGTCGTAGCTATGGCGAGGACATCGGTGTTCGTTTGGTTCGGTAATTCCTTATACCTTGGTGGACTATTGGGTTCGGGGTTCTGCGATCCTTTGACGTCATCCGGTGGGGGGTACTGTTCGCGGTCTACTGTATTTTCACTAGTGATGTCAGCGTTGTTGACATTCTCATCATTATCCATCGAGTTGTTTACATTTTCTTGTGATGTTTGACTTACATGTAGTGCTTCGATCTGCTCGCAGTAGGCTCTGTGGATACTTTTCCAGGTGGAGTAGGGACGCCGTATTGTACTAGTGTCGATCGATGTGACAGCCGGATCATTCGGTGGTTTCTGCCTCTGAGTAACTTGTGTCTCTTGATGTTCGATCACGGCAGTCGGTGTGGAAATATGCTTCCGTCGCGCGGTCATAGCTGCGGAATGAGCTCTATGTGTTCTTGTAGCCGTCGCTTCTGACTTCCCGAATATCTTTGCTTGGAACGTGATAGTTTCAACTCGATGTTGGTATTCCAGCTGCTGCTCGTATTCGTCTTCAAGTTCATCTTCGGTAAGTAGAAGCTCGATCTGCCTGTCAACTTCGGTTAGCATTGCGTTAAGACTTGTTAGACGTTCGAGTCGCTCTTCAAATTCGTTCTGGTCCTGTTGATCGCCGTTCATGCACCGTTCGATGTCATTTAACACGGATGATACTTGTGCGCGCAGAACCTTTCTCTTGATTAGCAGTCTTGGTTTCTCCATGTCAGTGAACAGCTTCGGTCGTCTGTCGCTCAATGTACTGCAGTCTTCCTTTCCGATCCGGTCAGTTCGATGAATCCTGGTCACGGCACCATTTGTTGAAGACAACACAGGACAGTGAGAGATGATGAGCTATTTACTGATGAAGAGAAAAGAAGGGAATGAACAGAGAATATGAGACCGCGTGCGAGGGGACCGGGACGTCGTCGTCTTCGTCAACGCGGAGCGTGGAAATATTCAACAGGCATTCACCGCGCTTACGTTTTTCCCAGGACCTGTGGACTTTTGGGTCAGAAGCAGGACTCGGTCTGTTGTGGACGGTCATATTAACGGGGGAAGAATACACGAGTTTTCCGCATTTGTCCCCAGAAATGTTGGTCGTAGTCGGATACCGAGGTGTCATAATAACGATGGGCCTTTACACAGGACCTCCGTTGGGAACAAACGGTGCCCCAAAAAAGTGATCATAAAGTGAGGATGTCATACTAGCGAGTCATATTAACGCGAGTCGACTGTGCATTACACGCTGCGTTATTTTCGTACTTGTCATCATAATTCAAAACCACGTTTCGAACCTATACAATCACAAATATACCGGACTCTTGCTTGCTTCGGCGCTAAGCGAAGAACGTAGTTTCAGCCCGTGCTTCGGTGTGTTTACTCAATACTGCGCGTGCCACGCCATGGAACACTCTTCAGTGAAAAACATAGTCAGCATTGGGAAGCGGAATGGCTTCGCTGTTGGAAGAACGTGAAATAAATGTCGTCAGTAGAATATTGGGAGAACGGCTTTGGGCTGCTGTGAGCTGTGTGATACAGTGAATCGTTATTGAAAATGCAACAGTGCGCATCATGCCGCGCACATTGAGAACACTACGATCAGAACCGTTCCATATTGACATACCCACGATAAGAATGCGCGCGCTCCTCTTGATGTCTCATTGGGTGCCGCCAACCTTTGCCTTCTGGGGATCCCATTTGTTGCCGTCAAGGAAGGCTCTGTTTCATTCTTCTTCTCTTCCAAGCCCTAGCGTTCTGTGAAACGATTCTGTTTGAACTGCACCAATTGAGACACATACTTTGAGACACATTTGAGAGCAAGTTCTTTTTTGCATATAATTACTCCATTAAGAAGTGTACTGCCTACTCCGCTGTTCGCGTTATGGTGACACGCATGAAGGCAAGGATGTATCCTTGTGTCTGCAACGGCTTGACGAGCCCGCGGTGCCCGAAATCTAGCATGAGGCGTCCTGTATTTCCTCCCTCCAGTCACTTTGGTGGCCCCCAACTGTAGCCCAGCCAGAACAAAATAGAACAAGAGCCCTGGAATATACCTCTTCAACTTCATCTTTGTAATCACCAAGATAGTATTTTATTGCGTTATTTTTGTTTTGCTCACTTTTTTTTAAGCTGCAGCCTCTATCCAGTTATGAGTCGTGAAGAGCAAACTGGACCGACGCGGACATACATTCTCTGATCCTTTCTCTTTTCTCTGACAGCGATGTTTATGGCAACGGCCATTGGACGTTCTACAAATCATATATTTAAGGTCTGTTCCCGAATAGTCAAGGACCTCCACAAGACGCCCGATTCCAGTACATTTAATAAGGTGAGTACTGGCTGTGAGATCCGCAAATGTGACTTTTCCCGAACTTTCCGTCTCAAATTTGCAGTACTTGAAAGCAGTACGAGGTTGCATAAGTGCGGCGTTTACTCTATCAGAAATGACATGAGCGACGGATTCGCGGAATCTGTAGAAGGAAAAGGCTTGTGCAACGAATTTGCGTTCAAAACTGCTCATTTCAAATATACTAGGTTTTGTGACTATTAAACAGTATAACCAGTGTTAAAAGTGTCAGCAGTTAAAAGCATACACAATATCTAATAAAAACGGGCAAATAATGTACAACACATTGTACAGCTAAAAATCGTTGACATTTTTAATAGGCTGTTTCAGCAGTGGGGTAGAGTATCGCCCAAGGTATATCTAAACTGGTAGCGAAAACGAGCGAAAATACCAAATCAGACCCATCGGCAAGGCCACCAGCAAGAGGCGCGAGCGATCCTGGGTGTTGACAGTAGAGGCACGGTTGTAAACAGAAAAACTTTACAACATGGGCGTGGCTTGTGTGTGTACTAATAGGTTATTCATAATTTCAATGTAGAAAAAGCTTTCTGTTGCCCGCTCGTGCACATATACGAGATCATCTACCACTCCAGTACATTTCCGTATCCTGCTCCTTTGCGCATGTGTCACAGTTGGGTCTGTTTATCCGTGCGTTTCTGTATCCGTACCGTGTGTCCGTGCATTGTAATACGGAGTTCGTACACTCTTTGGGTTAAACAGGAAGCGACGTTCACATCTCCGTGCTGTAAACCAAGATTAACACGAGTGAACAGATGAATACAATGATGCCATGTTGCTGGGCCCGCGAAAAAAAGATTTCGTCATGGGACGAGCGGCCATGATGGTGTGAGTGTTAGCAGGAACCAACTGTGTACCAACGATGTCGTGTTTTGTTGCAATGGACCTATAACGGCCACTTACTGAATAAATGCAAACGTCTAATCACTAGGTATACGTATAGCTCTAGGTGAGAAATGGGCCTTATGTGAGCCTTCCTAATTTCTCTATGGTCATCACGATGCGTTTCTGTTTGGAGTTGTCAAAATCTGTGATAGCTGTGTATTTGGAATTGATATGATTCATTAAATCTGATATGCTTTATTTTTCTGTGTTCTCGTCTGGTATTGTTGACTGGGCGCGGAAAAGGGAATACAAGGCAAGCGAAGTGGGCCGGGCCAATGTAAACGTCCATGGATAATTATGCACTACTTATTATTCATACTAGTGACGTCGTCTCTGACGTCATTTATTTACAATCGTAGTAGTCCGCGCAACGGATGGATGGCGCTGACCGTCTCTATCATGCCGTCATTATGAAGACACAGGGGCCTATGGGAGTTACGCTACCTGTTTAAATATACCTTGTATCGCCCCTGACTATGAAACTCCCCATTCATCTCGTAACAAAGTTGTTGCTGTTGTTCTTGCTGTTGAGCTTTTCTGAGTCGCTCTCGCATGAACGAAACAACCGCGAGGGTCGCGCATGCGCATTATGAATCAGGGAAGGAGTCGTGGGGAGCGTGGTTTCGTACGAACGACCCACTCGCGTTGAGTCGCTTCGTTTTATTCCGCGAGCACGACCGATTGACATCGCGCAGCAAGATGGCGGCTGTTGTTTACCGTAGCGGAGCAGCAGTGGGTTTGCGAGATGTTTACTGGTGCCGACGATGTACGTGCGCATATATTCTGCTGTAAGTTGTTGGATGTAACGACGTATTCATTAGAGCATTTCACACGAATCGGCGAGCAGTTGTGGCGTAAGAGCATGTAGACCGTGTGAGAAAGCTTGTATGTGCAAAGCGCATTAGAGCTACGCAAAATGGTCATCCCCGTGTCGTTCCCTGTTTGGTGTAACGATCTAGAGAGGCTCGCACACGGGTGATGAACCTTTTTTTAAAGCAAAACTCCCTCTAATATCACCGTGATTCATCAACGTGCGATTAAGTCTCCCAACAGTGCCCGAGTGTGCTTGGCAGAGCGTTGACAAGACGGTGACAGGCGTACTCCTCCTGAAGAGCAGCCTTCCGCAAAGGGAAGGCCTGAAAGCGCACCGCGATATGTCATGTTTAGGAAAGATGCCAATGGTCCAGTTCTTACTCAAGTCCATCAGGAATCCATTTGGAGATGAACGATTTTTCCGATTTGTTAAAAGTCTCTGTAGTTCGCTTCCCATTCGTTTTTCGAATCGGCAGAATCAATCGTTCGTTTCGGGCACAAACAAATCGCTAAAGGTCCCTATGCTAGTGCCGTAAGAGGGCCGAAAAGTGAGAAATTACTCTCATATTGATTACCCTCATCAAGGAGGGGAGCGCCTTAGAGGAGTTGCTCTTTGTCTTGTTCCGTCGTTGGAATAACCGGTGAATATAGAACTGTGTGTGTATGACATAAATCAGTGCGCTTCTTTATTTTCCAGCTCATAGATTTTGCATGTGACAACGGTTATCTCTGCGTCGAGAAGGTTGGAGAGGATATCCCAAAGGTAACAGCTGCTGTTTAAAACTGGAATGATTCGGAAGGATAAGTCAATTTCAATTTCTATTTGTTCATTTTAAAAGAAACGGAAATGGAACTCAGAGTAAAAAGCCGAATGGCTTGATGAATGAGGTGAAGTGAAAGGTAACACGGCTCATGAAGTATCAAAATAGACACGATGCTTCGTAAAAAAAAACGTTGAGGAGAAAAGATATACAAAGTATATGTGTGTGGAGAAGATATATAAAGTATATGTGTGGAGACAATGTGCGGTCAGCTTTATCACGAAAAAAAAAATGTTAGGAGGAGCAGAAATTAGAAGTATAAGCCCTGGGACACTACCATAAAAACTGAGAGAGGGGCATGCAGAGCGTAGTCACAGCATTAGGGCTTGTCTTGTGTCCGCCTTTTCTCGGTTTTCGTCCATGCTGCACTACTTCGCAGCTCAATAGTGTTTATTTTTTTCCTTTTTGTTGGACCATATTGTGACAGTTGATTTTATCACGCAGTACGCATAGTGCATGATCAGTCTTTACTTAACAAACTCGGTGAGTATCGGGTCCCCACCTCTTAACTGTATTTCTGTAGTGTCATCTTCTGTTTCTTGTACCTTGGCATGCAGCGACCACTGTTTTTAGGGAAAGCAAGGGACAGGTAATAATGTACTCCGTGGTGATGCATTGCACCAGGTGCTGCGTAAGTGTTTCTTACATATGGGAGGGGCGTTCAAGTCAAACGGGACTTTTCGTTTTTTTTTTACAAAGGTAAAATGAACTTACAGGCGAGAAATTAGTTTTGTTTTTCAACATAATCTCCAGCTGCACTAATGCGCTCGTCCCAGCGTTTCACGAGAGCTTGGATGCCAGAAGCATAGAAATCCTTACCGGCACGTAGCAGCCATGGTCGGACCGCATTCTTGACCTCGTCGTCGCAGCTGCCGTGGCAGACTCCAAGGATCGCCTTCAGTGGCCAACAGAGATGGAAATCACTGGGGGGCGAGTTCTGGACTGTAAGGGAGATGTGGCAGCAACTCCCAGCCAAGTTCCTGTAAGGTGCATGTCGTGAGGTACGCGGTATGGGGGCGTGCATCGTCCTGTAGGAGGAGGACTCCTTTGGTGATGAGGCCCGGCCGCTCTGGCTTCAGCGCCTTATGCACATCCCTGAGAACCTGGCAGTAATATACAGCATTGAAGGGGGTACCGTTAGGCAGAAAATCAACATGAACAACGCCAGCCTTGTCCCTGAAAACCGTGGTCATGACCTTACCCGCAGACGGGGTGCTTCGCAGCTTCTTGGAAGCTGGCGACCCCGGATGCTTCCACTGTTCTGATGCGCGTTTAGACTCAGGAGTGAAATGGAACAACCACGTTTCATCTCACGTGATGATCCGATCAACATATATGTATATACAGGGTGTGGCCAGCTAAATGTGACCATATTAAAAAAAAAACACATATCTATCACTTTTTCGTAGATTAAATCAATTGCACTTTTGCACATGCTGAAGGGCACTCCCCAGGAGGACACCCTGTATACGCATTCTTGAGTGTCTTGATGATTCAGACGGCCGCCGTATTAATAAACAGAATAAGTTCGCACAGAGCACCACTAGGAATACCTTGAGATGACATCACTTAATTCTTTGTGAAATTACATAGGCAAGACGTTTCGAACGGTGGACCTTTCTTTTCAAAGTGAAAAGATATAATGAGCTGGTCAAGCAGTTGAAAACACTCACTTTCGTGTGCTTCGACAACTTGGGGGAAGGGAAATGACAGTGCGTTGAGGATGCCGAAGGGAGGTCATAAATTCTGTGTGCGGGGTCCTGTCGAGTGTGTTTCGCACGTGGGTGGGGGATTTGGGGGGGGCGGGGGGCTTTCCCTAAGAAGCATTTGTGTGGAAAAGACTGGTTTGCGTCGCGTAAACGTGTGTAGCTTCCTATGGTGTTGCAGGCGTTATTATTTCTTCATGATCTTCACAGTGGACAGCGATCCCGGTTGTTCGTTTAGGGCCGGATTGAATTGATGTATTAAAAAAGATACCTTCATTTCACAATCCCTACCGCTCTTGAATCCGGAATATACAGGGTGTTCAAAATTAAGCTTTCACGAGCGTTACGCAAACACAGCGATGACAGGAAGCCGGATGATAACTTTACGCTACTTGTGTAAAAAACAGGTGCTGCTAATTATGTATCACCTGTTTCTTACTCGAGGAACAGAAAAATAGCACCAGTTTTCCTTTTGTTCGCCTATTTATAAAGTGCTAGTGAAAGCTTAATTTTGAACACCCTGTATATAGGTAAAAGGATTATCAAACGGCCAAGAAGTTTTACAGAAGTTCATAAAAAAAAGAAGAAGACGCGAAACAGATTTTAGGGAAGTTACAAACACTAGTTTATTACATAGGGAGACGTTAAAAAGTAAAATGGGCAAGGCGTCGACGTTTCGACAGTGCCACTGAACTTCCATAACAGCTGTTCCCGCGTCTTTTTTTTTTGAACTTATATATATATATATATATATATATATATATATATATATATATATATATATATAGAGAGAGAGAGAGAGAGAGTGCGCAGATAGAATAGTCCCACATTTTCGCAAATAGCGCGTTCCCTGCATACCGTACAAACTTCCGGCGGCGCAGGACAGCGCGTTTATGCAGTAGCAAATCGAGAAAAGAATCGTAGTAACCAAACTCTGCGCAATAAAATCGTTAGCAACGTTAACTTCGCTCCGTGTATTTCCAATGGGAAATTGCAGTGTAGCACAGTAGCATCACCCTACCGCTAGGGGTGCCACCGACACACAAACAAAACGAGATCTGGCAACTGTGCCATGACCGCCATGCTGCCTTCTGCATAGGAAAATCGGGATGCACGGAGTGCAACCTTTTCATTGATAACTTTTTGTTACTTTTAGTTGGGTTACCAAAATTTTTTTGCTAGTTTTTATCTGATAAATGTGTCCGCCACCGGAAGTTCATGCGCTAAGCATGCAACACCGGACAAAAATGCAAAAGTGGGGCTACTTTATCTGCACCCACCCTGTTTATGCAGGGTGTCCACGCTAAGTGTGAACAGACTTTTTAAAAATATATCAATACACTTTTTCCGACATGAAATCAATTGCAATATAGCATATGATGAAGGGCACTTCCTAGGAGGGCATTAACAGACTCCTAAGGCAATGTCTTAATTAACTTTCAATAATTAACTTTTTAATTATAAAAGCTACGAAGTTGCTCCAATGAGAACATCTGATCTCTTCGGTCACCAGATACCAAAGCTGTTTTTAGAACAAAAATCCGTTCGATAGATCGTCCGCAAAAAATTCGTGAAGGAACGCCATTTTTTTCTTTATTTTATTCATTGCGCATCTCTAGAGACGCGTCTTTCCTTCGCCCCCAATATGAGAGGATGAAAGAGCACAAAATCGCCTCTTGCGACCTGGAAAAAGATTAAAAGAAAACAGAAAATGCAGCCCAAGATAAGGGCAGTCGCGATAGAGTCATCCGATAGATTTGTGTTTTTGTTTTGTTTCCGCAAGTAAAAGCTAATCTTCGACGCATGAGGCGGCACTGTGCTCTTTCATGCTCTCAAACTGGGGGTAAAGGAAAGCCGCTTCTTTGAAGATGCGCAATAAACGAAATAAAGAAAAAATGGCGTTCCTTCACGAATTTTTTGCGGACGATCTACCGAACGGATTTTTGTTCTGAAAACGGTTTTGGTATCTGGTGACCGAAGAGATCAGATGTTCCCATTGGAGCAACTTCGTAGCTTTTATCATTAAAAAGTTAATTATTGAAAGTTAATTAAGACATTGCCTTAGGAGTCTGTTAATGCCCCCCTAGGGAGTGCCCTTCAGCAGATGCTATATTGCAATTGATTTCATCTCAAAAAAGTGATTGATATATTTTTTTAAAATCTGTTCACACTTAGCGTGGACACCCTGTATATATATATACAGGGTGTCCCAGAAAACGTGTCATTGAATTATAATAAAAAAAACTACGCCACCTAGAATCATGCGGTCAAGAGCATTTGTTCTTGTTAGGTTTTCGCCACCTCGTAATGTGAATGTCATGTACTTCAAGTTTAATTATGTAAATATTTGCGAACTGAACTCGAAAATTTGCCACGTAAAGGTAACTTTTTTACCCCACCAATATGAAGAGCGTGCCGAATTCACTCAAATTCATAATAATTCACAGTGATATTCACGAGCTATCCCATCGGATAAAATAGCCGAATATCATGCTTTTCGGAGCATTGGACCAAGCGCGCGATGAGTTTTTGAGCGCAATCGCTCTCAGTGCGACGAAAGGAGGTTCCGAAGCCAGCTCACAAAGTGATAGTAGAAAAAGTAACAGGTCCTAAAATTAGGAAAGGGAAAGCATTATCCCAGCGAAAGTCGGACGTGATAAGCCGTGCCTGCTTTATCTCTTTCTGCGATGTCGGGGAGGGCTGGGTTTCCAACATCCTTTCGTCGGACTGACAAAGATTGCGCTGAAAAATTCATCGTGCGCTATTCTGTGCGACCTCCGTAGAGCATGATGTTCGGCTATTGTTTCCGATGGGATAGTTCCTGAATATCCCTGTCAATTATCATTAATTTGACTAAATTAAACACGCTCTTCACATTGGTGGGGTAAAAAAGTGACCTTTACTAGGCAAATTTCCGACTTAAGCTCGCAAAAATTTACATAATTAAACTTACGTTACACGACATTCACATGAGGAGGTGGCAAAAACCCAGTAAGAACAAATGCCATCGACCGCATGACTCTAGGTGGTGTAGTTTTTTATTATAATTCAATGACACGTTTTCTGGGACACCATATATATATATATATACGACTTAATCCCGACTTAAGCTCGCAAAAATTTACATAATTACACGACATTCACACCAGGGCGGGGGGGGGGGGACAAAAACCCAGTAAGAACGAATGTCGTTCAACGCATTACTCTAGGTGATATAGTTCTTTAGTATAATTCAATGACATGTTTTCTGGGACACCCTGTATACAAAGCTGCTCCCACGACGTCTAGTGAGAGCCCGAGAACGACACTAGATGATTGGCCATCATAACACGACATTAGAGCGTGAGGGGGCACGCTTTTTTTTTCCGACTGCAACGCCAGTGGCCGTTTGAACATGATCATGTGAGGTAGACACGAACGTGCTCCCAATTAAAATCGTAGTTCGTGTCAACGTCACAAAACAGGTTAATGTTGTACGAGCTGGGAGGGAATTGTTTTTTCCTCACGCATGTCGAAACATACTTTCTGACACGAGAGACACAATAATGACGAGAAAATGTCACATCTGACGGGAAATGACAGGAGACGCGTGAGAGTGAGAGAAAGGACCATTTTACATTGGCCAATCCAGCGGCATATGTGCAGTTTGCGTTCCGTAAACTCCTGCGACGGTCAGTAGATTGCAATATGCTCAACTGAGTTTCATTTGCCAGGTGCATATACTGGTATATCTAGCTCATGCAAAAAGTATAGAAGCAGGGTCAAGTTCAATATTCTGTATACGGGTCCTGTTTAGTGCTTGCACATGTACGTGTGTGTGCAGGAATGATAAAGATGGAAATACCTACAAACATTGCACATGGGTCGTGACATTCGAGATAGTTTGTGTGCAGTCAATGTGTCCAAGTGGTCAATTCAAATGTCCAAACGCTGGTCCCGGTTGCATAATCCATGCGCAGTCGTAAAGTTACTCAAACTCAACGGACGAGCATCTATCCAACCCAAGGCAGCACGAATGAATGCATGGTCCATGCAAGGTCTATGGAAGTCGTAGAGCTAGTACAGTGAAGCAACACGTTTTTGCTCTCTTCTGCTTCTACGCATATGACGGTCGGCTTCTAAGGTAAATCGGAGAAGTTCATCTTATCGATATCCCACAGAAATGAGAGACCAAAACGCCGAGTCGCTCCACCGTTGGCTGTGCTATAGCTTGATTCCTGCATACCCAATGGATCTGTGTGTGCGCATAACATGAAGTAATTGACCACATATTTTTGTTACAGACGACAGCTGCGGAATTCGATGAACATGACAGGAATCTGCTTGTAGAAGGTGCAGTAAGTACAGCGAATAGCAACTGTGTCAATGCAGCGAAGATTTTTACGTTTAATGGACAGCGTGTAGTAATGAGTGATGCTGCCAAGTTTTCCCTGCGTGCCAATTAAGAAATGTAATCCAGCAAAGCATTGTAGTTTAGTTGTTCGAGAGGTAGACGACACAAATGACAGATCAGAGGGGAGCGGGCGCACGAATGCTACAAGCAAACGAAGATTGCATGTGCGAGTGCAAATAAACATTGTTCATAGTGGGGCATTCATCTTGCTCTGTGCGTCATTTCTGTCGTTGGCCAAGGACAACAAAGTGAATCAGCACCAACAGGTCTAGATCGCATCTCCACATCATGATCAGTGTGACGATACTGTTGAGATGACGGTGATTGGGGTCTCTATGAAATATTGCCTGTAATTTACTGGAAATGTGGGCAGTTTGTGTTCCATAAATACACTCTAAGAAAAAAAATGAGTACTTTTACTCCTTTCGGGGACTAAATGCATTGCCACAAAAATAGTCCCTTTGGGGAGTAAATGCATGGGAGTAAATGCACGGGAGTAAATGAATGTCACAGAGCGGAGACTGCATTTGACGAGGTGTTGTAAGAATCCCGGGTACATAATTCGTGTGCATGCATGAAAATACTTTGAAGCAAACCGTCAACCGTGATATATCGAGTGATATAAAATCTTGCGCAATACATAGGGCACAATTTGCGAAGAAAGTTGCGCTAACTGTTTCTTACTCTGTGGGGCTGGAAAATTGCTACGTTGCCTGGGTTATACAGCCTTATGCCGTTGAAATTGACCCAGGGCACATTTATACGTAGGCTGTTGCATTCCGGAGACCATTCGCGAAGTTCAGTGACAATTTGCAGTCCTGGGGAGTAAATGTCGGGACTAAATATCGGGTTAGGGGACTAAAATGGGGAGTAACTGCAATCAAGGGGAGTAGAAGCTGCAATTACTCCCCGTTTTACTCATTTTTTTCTTAGAGTGTACCCAATCAATATCAGCAGCACAAGAAGCAATCTCTTCAGCGCCCACAGACAAGGGGTGACTTATTAGACACCAACTGGTTCTTAAGTAGGCACCCCGGAGTGCGAATGTTTTGCGTCAGCACTCACTGAACTCGCTACAAGCGTCACTCGCGCACCAGGAGCGTGAGACCCCAACCTTTTTTTCTCTCTCGCGTCACTGCGATACGTGAAAGCAGACGACAAGCGCACGTGTGGATGACATTTGCTGTGTGGACATACTTTCTGCTCAGCGCCGACAGGACGGCCTCCAAAGCGTGGGCTCGGTAGCCAAAGACGGACTTACTATGTTGGAAAATTGCACCCCTTAGGAGAAAGTGTACTATTTTTATAACTAGTATCATGCTTTTTGATTAGTGGGCAACATGCACATAATAGGTATCGGAGGTTATTTGCGCGAAGTGTAGTGTTTTAATGGAGACACAATAGCGCCATGCAGCCCTCCTCATAGTGAACAACTCGTATAACGTTAGCAACGAATTCGAATATTTTCCATTCCATTCGCGTTTAAGAGGAGAAGTCCTCACAGCTGCAGTTGCCCCATCCAATGTTACTATAGTTACAAACTAAGCCAATATGTCTTAGCTGTGCATCGCATCAGCAGAAGGCCGGAAGGGGTATCAGTGAGCAAGGAACGTAGCACTGTAGATCTATTTTCGCTGTTTATTGGACGCTCCGGGTGTCTCTACCCCCGATTCGAGTACGCCGAAAGAGAGGCTCCCACTTCTCGCGTCCATGGCATTCCACGGGGAGTCTTTGGAATCGTCAAGAGAGATTGGCTGACGTGCACGATCCTGTACAAGCCGATACTTGTCTGGAATCAGCGGGTTTGAAATCTACAGATCCTGCCATAATGTTTCTTCCGATTAGTAGACACGTATGGTACGGTACCCAGCACGTGTCTATTAGTCCATTATTAGTCGGAATCTCGAAAACGGCTACAGTTATTCCGTTCCTGAAACCTAGAAAGGATGCTTCAAATCCAAGCAGTTACAGACCCGTAGTTCTTACGAGCTGCCTTGGCAACACGTTAGAGAGAATGGTTAATGACTGGCTGGTCCATTTCCTGGAAGGGAGCCAATGTCTAGCTATGTTGCATGTTGTTTTCGATCCGGACGTTTGACGATGGATCATTTGATACGTCTACACGCGATCACCCGTGAGGCATTTGTGCAGAAACGCCACTGTCTGTCTGATTTTTCGATCTAGGAAAAGCCTACGATATTATTTTGTGGCATGGTATACGGCTAGGTCTCCACTGCTTTGTCTCCTTATATGTATTGCGGATTTCCTCGAAGACAGAACATTTGGAACAACTCTGTCATGCCCATCTTTGCAAGAGCATAGCGTGCCACAGGGGCCTGTTTTGAGCGTCGCACTACTTCTGCTCAAGATCAATTCTGTACCTATTGCCGTCCAACCATCCATAAAGTACATTTTGTATGTGGATGATATTCGGTTACCTTGTAGCTCCACAACCCGAATAATAGTTGAGCGACAAGTGCACCTAGCAGTCAGTAGACTGGTGAAATGGTTTTCCAAGACCGGGCGTTGCGGATTGATTTCGTCTTTTTTGAATCGGATTCGTAGAAGACAAGAACGATGATGGGAAAGTGTGTGTGCTTTATAAAGCGTGGAACTTTACGATTGGTTGTGTTGTCTGGGGATGCCATTGGTACACTGACGAGAGCGGCAGTGGTTAGCGTGCTGGCCATGTCACGTCGAGACTGGGAGGTACCCGGGTTCGAATCCTGGTGCCGGCTGTGCTGTCTGGGGTTTTTCCTGGGTTTTCCTCAGACGCTTTCAGACATATGTCGGCACAGTTCCCTGTCGGCCCAGGACGCACATTCCCCCAGGGCGTCAGTCGTGACGTTGCCCACATACGTGAGGCCGACAACGGCAAGCCCTATCGCCATCACCACCACCACCACCACCACCTACACTGACGAGATAAAAGTTATGAGTAAGCGTCGAACCGGTCTATTGGCTTTTTCTTGAACAACGTGTTTAAAGTTTCACCAGAGAGGACAGTCCCCGTCCAGTTCTCTAGAGTTAGGGCAGTGTTTCCGCCACCGACCATAAAACTCGATACCCACGATCTTCCTGTTCAGTTTGTACACAAATTCCTTGGTATCGTATTCGACAAAAAGCTCACATTTCTGCATTACGTAAAACGCTTGAAGCTTAAATGTATGAAATCTCTAAATTTAATAAAAATTATGGCACACAGGTCTTGGGAAGCAGATAGGAAAACGCTGCATAGGGTATACACTACAAACAATCCACTCAACACTCAATTATGTGAGCATTGTGCACTGTTCAGGTCGTCACTCGGTACACAATCAAGGGCTATGGCTGATATTAGGTGCTCTCAGAACCTCTCCGGTTGAAAGCCTTTACGCCCAAGCTAAAGAGTGGTCTCTAGAAAGGCGTTGACTTTACGTTGGGGCAATGTACGCCCTCAAAACCGAAAGTTCTCCTGCGTGGATTCTTCTGTGGCAGTCTTCACCAGAGTACAATTGCTCATTATTAAATGACAAGCGTGAAACCCCTATGCAAGTATTGCAGCCGGAATTTAAAGATACCAAACCAAGCTTTACAGGACACATCGAAACATATATACGGACGGCTCAAACTCCAGTACTGCAGTACCATGTGTTACGGCCTCAGGTACATGTACACAATCTCTTTGGCTGAAGAATGTGGCATCAGTATTTGCAGCAGCGGTTTACGCAGTGATCTTAGCTTTAAATTTCATATTACAAACTCATCTAAAATCCTCCCATAATACATACAATCTTTCTCCCTCCAGTCTGCAGGCCATATGTAATGTACACAAAACAGAGAAAAAAAAACTGGTACAAGGAGCACCATATTTGGCTAGCGTGGTGCTCTACAGGTATTACCACATGGAGTTCTGTTGGGTGCCAAGTCACCAGTGTTGTGCCCGCTACTCAATTTAGGTATCGAAATACCGCTACCCGCTACCCTATTTAAAAGTAGCGCGATACTAGCGGCGCTACAAATCTACGAATGTGGCGCGATACCGCTACAGCTACCAAAAAATGTGGCGCAATTACCCTTCCGCTACTTTCTCGCCGATGGCTTATGAATACGTGCCATATATACGCCAGCCAGATTAAGGGCCAGTTCTCACTTGTCGACGCCCGACGCGACGTCGCGAGCGGGCGGCGGAAATAGACGTGCATTTCCGGCGTTGGAAGAGGAGAGACGTCGAGCCAAAAAAATTGCCATGCCGGTCTCTTTCACGACGTCGGCGAGAGGTGGCGAGAACGATACACTGACGACCAATAAGATGACAGAGAAAGGCCACGCCTCTTCAGTTTTCGTCTGCTTTGGGCGACGGAATGCCACTGTGGTGGGAACATGAAAATCATGCGCCTTGACGGGGCGGCGGAAATGCCCGTCTACTTCCGCCGTCCGTTCACGACGCCGCGTCGGGCGTCGCCAAGTGAGAACTGGCCATCAGGGCTGAACGACGACGCGACTCGACTTGCTGATCTGACTTACATGATCTGACAGCGAGTTCATTGGACGTACTCTAGCGTCTAATTTATTTTAGTTTCTCCCTCAAAAGTAGCGGTAGCGGAGGCCGTTCCGCTACTCAAAATTGTAGCGGAAATTACTTTGCCCTACAAATAACAGATGTAGCGGAGTTACACCTCCGCTACTGAAAAATGTAGCGATTACAGTAGTGCCGCTACAAGTAACGCCGCTACGCACAACACTGCAAGTCACACTGGTATACATGGTAACGAGAGTGCAGATCGGGCTGTTGCTGCGGCGACCCTTTCTGCTGACATCACTCCCTCTGGAATGCCCTATGAGGGTCATAGGTAAGCCGTGAATAAAGCGGTCAACCTAAAATGGCAAGAATTTTGGGAACGGCAGACAGAAAATAAAGTGCAGGGAGCAAAGCCCAATATTCAATGTTGCACCTAGTACCTATACGGCCGGCCCCAGTGTCTCGTACGATAACGCCTAAGAATCCGCCTTAAAATTTAAGCCGACCGCTGCCTGCTTCGACGGGAGGAACCATCTGAATGCACTCATTGTAGCGATCCTCTGTCCATTTTACATTTACTCGTAACAAACGTCGTCAAAATAATTTCAGTGCGTTTTACAAATACCTTTATCACTGCACTGCGGCTCTCTTGTTGGGTGACGAAGCTATCTTCCCCTTTTGCGCAGAATTTAATTTGTTGAAGGACATCTGAACTCGTAAAACATTTTGTAGTTTTAGAATGATGGGTTTTATGAATTCATGACATGTTTTGACTAAACATGGTGTTTTCTTTTAGCAAGTCCATTCTAATCATTGCACTGGCACGTTATGACCATAGTTGTCAACGCGCCAAAAATACCCAAATCATCACCCATCGATAACAACAAAATAGCTATTGTTGGTTTTGTCCCGATGCTCGGGCTTCAGTCGTCACTCACCTTGTCTGCAAGCTTGCCAGCTTGTGTGCTATCCTATCTGTTTGTGCCTCATTAAATTTTTTTTTCTGTTTTTCAGCGGTGTTTATATAAAGCAGTGCCCAACATGGATGTGGGACGGCATCTGGCACTGTACTTTCGAAAAATATCTGGTTAAGTAAGTGCAAGTGGTATGAATAAAGTATTAAAAAATGGCTGGCCAAAATAACTGAAAATGATTAAAAATAAAAAGTACATTGACGATGAAGGCTTGTCTTAAAATCTCCATCGCACTTCTTAGGCACATGAGACTTTGTACGCATGTGTCCTTTCTATGTGTTCCAACCTCAGAACATCGATTCCCATGATATTTAACCCCCATCCATGATGAGGAGAGTTGCTCCAAAACTTGCTTTCCGCATGTCACGAAACATCTTCCGTTAAGATGTTGCCTTAACATATCGAATGCGAGTCATTTTGACTTTTACAGCTCAGCGGCGTAAGCATTTGAGACAAGTTGACTCTCCCAGGTGCTGTCACTGTGGTGCCCTGGAAGGTCTACAGCACATTCTTCTTCACCCCGCAGGGGCACTAGCTTATGCCGGTGCTTGGTGAGCGGCGCCACCAGGAACCCGAGTCTTCCGTCCCAATGTGTTATCCGTACCATGCCTAGGTGATGAAAGGCAAAGGGTAGAAGACCTGGACGATGGTGGTCTGGGTCATGGTCAAGCTCCGGCCGAAGGGTTGCCAAAACTCCGGGACCTCCCCATATGTATGAGTATGAAGTACGGGTGACTTCTACGGATGATCGATTGATCAAACCTGCACGAGTAGATTTACTTCTTTATTTGAGGTCGTGGCCGTGTAGCGACTAGGGAACGAATGCTTAAGGACTGTATCGGAAGACTTCACCGCGAAATAAATTGCACTATCCTCTTCAGACACAGACATCGATAAAAGCGTACCACTAGGAAAAACACCACCACTTCATTGAGAAAGCAATGGCATCGCTATCAAAAAATATAACAGACATCAATCGCATACGATCCGGTGACCTTGTCGTAAAACGCACTAATGAAAAAGTCTACCAACGCATCCTAAACACACACCGAACGGATTGGGAAAAGGATTTCAGTCTCCCAGATCAAAGCACTGAATGCTAGTTAGCACACTAGCAGTTTCAGAGTTGATTGATATGCCTGTCCTTGAAAGCTGGAAGGACTAGGACGCCATAGATGTGCGCAAAAATTAAGATCCGTAAGAACTGTGAATATATACCACCACCAGGAACATCGTACTGACTTCTGACAGACCCGCCTTATAAGGCAAGTTAAAAATATGATATATTTCTGCGGGTGTGCGGCTCTGTATTGCGAATGGTATGCCCTGCTTTCATTGCAATCGATACGGACATGCGGACATGGATGCCAGGGTCCATGCTAGGGTCCTCGCTGTTGTGCAGGTCATGGTGAGGCTGCCCACAACACAAAGGAAGTGGGCTAACGGCTATACCAATTGCACCGGTGAGCAGCCCTCATACTGAAGATCCTGTCCAAAGTGGACATATGAGAAGGAGATTCTATATGTCAAGGTCGTGCAAAGCATCAGTTATCCGGAAGCAAGAAAAAAATGTATCACCATATTTCTTTCAGAAATATTTTGCCGCAACAGTCAAAGGAATGCCATACATGGTCATCAGACACACGCAGGCTCAAGTACACGCAATCACATTACCGAATAAAGAGGAAAACAATGGAGTGGGAGATCCACCCCCAACTCCACTTACTTCTGTGGGGGCCCCTTCAATGTTTGGAAATGGGTTTCACTCATGGAAATGGGTTTCATGAAGTGTGATGATGATACGAGCTCACAAGGTTGTTTCGCGAGTACGAGCTCCCAGTCTAAAGGAAAGGCAAAATGTAATGCCTCAGGAGGGGCTCACTCCCTAGTATATCGCAAAAGGAATTGACGGCTGCTTGGGAAAATTTCCGAGACAGCCCACGAGGCCCCAAAAAAAGAAATAACGCAAGTTTATTTAGATGGCACACTCTTCACCATGATGCTGATTGACAAGTGCACTGTACAGTGCAATGAAAATATTGTACAATGCAATCTTTTTCTGCTTTATAGCGATTCTGCAGTGTAATTATTGTCGGTGGCTTTTCACGAATCTTTACGATACCAGTGACCTTGTGGATAAGTATGGTGTGGCCTGTTTTGCGAGAGAGGAGGGTTATATGGATCCCCAGTAAGGCACTTACACTGAGACGGTGGAATTTGTTTAATAAAAATCGGGTTGATAGAGCACGTTCATCTGGAGGTGTTACTATTCTTACATCGAAAACCCTCTCTTGAAAGCATTTCGAACTGAAAGCAACACTCGAGGGAGTTGCTGTTCAAAGATGTCTTCATAGCGTTCTCACTGTTTGTTCCTTATACCTAATACTGTTAGCTGTGGTAGTTCGGATCGCCCTAGGAAGTACAATAGATCCACCACTCCCACCACTGACTGTTTTTACTTGGATATTTTAATGCCTGTAACTTTCTGTGGGACAGAACGAAAACTGATGGACGTGGCAAAATAATAGAAAGGGTGCTACCTTCAAGACGAATGTGTATTCTCAATACAGGAACTGCGACATACATCAACAGTATCTTACAGCCCTCCTAGCAATTGATTTTCTGTTTAGTTGAGTTTCTCTCATCCTTGTTCCAGAATGTCAATTGTCAGTTGAAAGCTACCCTCGTCGCAGTGAACATTTCCCCACAGCCTTACCAGCCATTCACTAATTTAAGCACATGTCCGCCCAGGTGGAAATCGTCAGAGGCAAACTGCAACCTCTTTCAGGAAAAAGCACGTATCTCGACTTCCAGTTTTCATGAACTGGGGTTTGATAAATCAAATACGTTTATCACGAACAACGTAATAAGCTCAGCCATGGGATATACCCCACAAACTTCCAGTCGCGTGCCCAAGCGGCTAAAGCTTTGCTGGACAAAGGAATGTCAAACTACTAGAAAAGAACAACATTCTGCATGGGGCATATTTGAAGATGCCCAAGTTCATCGACCTGATTGCATTTAAAAACCAGAGCAAAAAGCAAGGTGGGCATGCCGAAAAGCTAAGCGCGAGTCTTGGAAAGCTTAATATTATTCCTGACATCTAATACACAATCCAGGTTTGTGTCGGACAGACTGAAGAGAATCAAGGGTAATTATGTTAACTTGTATGTACACTTCTCCTTTACAAGTAAGCGGTGGCCTATGTGAGAGCCTCGAAGAACAGGCCAACGCACCTGACGAGCTTCTTCAAAGTGTATCAGGCTCCTCGCATATCAAAATATTTTTGAAAATCCAAGAAGCTTCTGAGAAATACTATTAGTGTCAATTATTCACATAATGAACCTTTCACCATGGTAGAATGGTCAAGAGCATTATTATCATCTAAACACACCAGGCAGCACCAGGTCCAGGTCGTGTTACATATGCTATGTAACAACACTTATCTAAGATGTCACAGGAATATTTCTTCAAATGATGTTTTCTTCAACCTGTTATGGAAGAAGGGTTATCATCCTTCACGCTCGAAAGCAGCAATTATATGAAATAATATTATAATCCCATTTTTGAGACCGGGAGCCTGAGCGGCGTGTTCAACCGTTGATCACCTCGTTCGGGTAAAGATAACTATAAAGGAAGCCTTCTTCATGAAGGGCCCTTGTGTGTCTGCATTTTCAGTTTAGAAAAGGCCTACGATACCGCATGCCGACATGGAATCCCACATGGCCTGTATTCATTTGGAATACGTGACCGTCTTCTACGCTGCATTGCATATTCCCTCCGCGGAAGAACTTCCAGAGTCAGTTGGGCAATGCCCTATCACGTCTTTTCATTCAGGAGAACGGGGTTCCTTTGGGACCCGTTTGAAGTATTACACTTTTTTTATTGTAAATATGAACACTGTAGCAAATCCCATCCCGCTGTCACTCACATGGTCTTTATATGTTGACGACATTCAGGTGTCTTATTCCTCTTGTAACCTGTCTACATGTGAGCGCCAGCTAGTGTTATGAATCAATAGGTTAGTCAGATGGTCCCACGAGAATGGGTTTAAATTCGGCTATGAATAGACTGTTTGCGACCGTTCTTTCAGAGTTAGTGGACTATTTGTTGGACAATTGAAAGATTGTTGGACGATTTGTTGGACAATCGGAGCATAACTTCCTTGCGCTTATATTTCACGAAAAAGTGACTTTTGTAGCGCATAGCAAGCACTAAAAAAAAAAAAAGATCTATTACATCGTCAAAACTGCTAAACGTAACAAGGCAGTAGAAGGCTTCGTGGAAGCGTGTGCGCAACTGGAGAACAATTTTCCTCGTTTTTTTTTCTTCCTGTTGAAAGCGTGCCAACGCTATTGTCTAGCAATCTTTGAAACTACTATAGGGGATGTGCAGACTCGGAGAGTCATTAATAATTGGGTTGTGTTCTCGCTTTATATTTATTTCGTTCAATGTGCATCATTCATAGAGGAAACTGTGGGCGAATATTCGAATGGCTCACATGGCTCACAGATGTTCAAACAGAGTCGCTCGTCACTACACTCTAAATCCGGCACCCGATATGTACCGCATGAAAGAAGACCCGCACCTGGGCCAAGCGGTACACATGAGGTACAGTCCTCAACCAGCAGGTACAGTTCGCGACCACTGCGAATTTCAAGCGGTACAAGGGCTCCGAGACTTATCCGTACCAGCTAGGTACCTTTTAAGCGCGGCCTATAGCAGCTGTACCTCATGTGTACCGCGTGTTTCCGGCGCATGAGTACGAACACCTTCTCACGATCTCCATGCGCTGTAAAGATATTTCGCGTGATTCCGAATACCAGTCTATAAATTCCCTTATGCAGCAGTGCCGTAATGGATCAGCACTATCATTCCATCAAAGAAGTGCCATAATTAGAACCCGTGACCGTGAGGGATGGCACGTGTGCGAAGAATGTGTTTCTTGCAACCGCTGGCAAATCAGTTTGTTTTGAAACGTCGGGGAGCGAGGACGAGTCTGCTCGGTCTTGGAAGAAACTCGTTCGACGTTTTCAAGATTGGAGTCATTTAAGGCAGGGTGTCGGAGCGAACCGAAAACCGCAACCGAAAACAAAAAAACAAACAAACAAACGCTATTTTGGTGCGAACCGGAACGGAATCGAAACCGTATACGTTTTTTTCGCTCAGGAGGGAAACCGAAAAATATATTTAACGGTTTTCGGTCCAAGGAAAAACTTCGTCGGTTTGGACTACGGATAGGCGAATGAAACAGACGCCGTGTGCTCTGAAGTCATGTCATGGATACTATACGAGGGTTACGGTTACGGTGGAATGTATGTCGGTATACTATGACCCTTAGGCTCCCTTTGTAATGGTTTATCGTTCGCGCACGCACACAGACTTAGAGGTACATGTGACCCTCTGGCAATGTACCGTAGTGTTCGTTTTAATTTGATCCCCCCAAACTCTCCTCAACTAAACAGCGACCCAAGGGGGCTGCATAACGGCTTCTTTATCGGTAATGTCGCGCAACGCGTCCCTTGTTTGAGAACAGCTAAGTTGAATACATTTACGTATACGCGAGGGCAAGCCCATGCGAAGTGGCAACTCTTTTGTGGACAGGACACGAAGAAAATAAAACGGAGCCGTTGGGCGCGTTTGTGAGAGAGGGTGTTCCTCGATTTGCGTCGTACTTGTGCGGTGGTGCGTGCTGGCTAGACAGTAGCAACATACATTCGGATGGAACGCGATCGCTGCAACCCAGCAAGAAAGTACTTTAAGTATGACATCACGACAAACAAGTCCGTTTGTAGCACGCGCTTCAAGAAAGGAGAAGGCCCATTTGAACAGACAGTAACCTACAGGAACCAGGAGCTACCAATTTCACAGCTGTCTATTACTATTAAATACCATGTATGCGGAATAAACGGGTTTACATTTTGTAACATCGATTTTTTTTGTGGGGATGAATATTCCCAGCAGAAGGGGAACCGGTTAAAAACCGGTATGAACCTTTATATTTTTGCTCCGGAGCAGAACCAGTACCGGATCGTTTACGATGTAACCGGAACGAAAACCGTAATTATTCGTCCGCACGAGGCATTTTCGTTCGTCTTCGCTCTGATTCCCAGTGCTCCTGATCACCGGCAGGCTGGGCACAACGACTGAGGGACGGAGACAACGAACTTTGCGATTCATGCACGAACGTTGATGCGTGAGTTAGAGAAGCCTAGATTGCACTTTATACCTGGATTACACAAGCAAGTAGGCATGGTTTTCAGGCAAGATATTTCGTTTGTTGGATTTTTTTACATTGTATTTTCTCCTATGTTACGTCCAGGCGATGTTGTAAATGGGTGAGTCAATCATCATCCTGTGGTTGGTGTTATGTTCTGCGGAAGAAACGGAAGTTGGGGAAAACAGCAATCCAAAGGTGTGGTAGAGATAAAGAAGCGTGACCACGGAGCAGCTGCAATGGTGAAGGGGAGATGCAGTGGTCAGCGTTCATCCATGTACGTTGTGCCCCGTGTGTTCGGCGTTTGTGCATCATGACAATGCATGCTCGCGATGGGCAAGCATCACCCCTGAAATGGATGTAATTTTCAAATAAAGGTATTTGTTTGTGATATTTTTCGTACACCATAGCTTCCTGGGGCTGTTAATATATCGTAGAAGAGGGGAACCACCCCGACGGGTAGGCCTAAATCGCTGCGCGATATCCGTTACATGTACCGCATGTGAGGGCGCGTGTACCTCTTAAATTTAAGAGGTACATTTTTTTTTAATGTTCCGCTTGGCCAAGCGGTACTTAAACCGTTACGTGTGTTACCTGGTTTAGAGTGTAATACTCGTGGTCCCCTAAAGATACGGCATTAGATTTTCTTAGCTGCGTTCTTCACTAATCGGCTTGTCCCGCAATGAATATGATCGGGCTTGCTTATTTCCTTCTGTTCCTCGCCTGTGGTTTACTCGGAGGGTCTGCAGAGCCAGGCATAGAGTCATTCGAAATTTGCGGGGAGAAGTTCAGTAAGTACATACATCCCCCCCCCCCCCCCAACGCAGCAGTTTCATAGTTTCATAAATTTTGGGGCAGTGGCCACCTGTCCAGCAATTCATACTCCCGAGGTATGAAATTATACGTTGAGACAAGGTATTGAGTTGTGTAACTGGTTTGATGTCTAAAGATTGTTGCAGTAGGCCTCTGTGAGGGCAAACATGGGCATCATAAACGTTTGGAAAATCCGCATGGATGTACGCATGGATAGATATCTCTAGATTAGAAAACATATCTCTTTTGCATACGTACGCATGAGTGTGATTAAACTATACAGAAGCTATACGTTCGTGAAGATGTGTCAGAGTGCGATCCTCCAACTGATTCCTCAGTCGTCGTCATCAATGTAGCGGAAGACGACAGAGGCGAAAACGGTCACACACTTGCTGACAGCCCAGATCATCTGCAAGCCGTTGGGTCCCGCGATGCCAGTTATCGCTGACGAAGATGTGTTGCCTTTGTGGAACTCCAAGCGTAAAAACACGTTACATCCCTACGCACTTGCCGAATCTGATGTGAGCAAACGCTAAAATCATATAAAGTAATGTGGGGAGAAAAAAAAGGTGGGGGGGGACACTGGTGTACCGAAGATGGGAGCAATGAAAAAAGGGGCTACGTTTTAAGCGAAATCTCTTCTTCATGAAGAAGAGTTTTCGCTCGAAACGTCACCCCTTTTTTCATTGCTCCCCTCTTCGATACACCGATTCCCCCTTTTTATCTCTCTGTGTACGTGTAGCTGGCAGCCATTTTTGGATTAACCTAACGTAGTCACGGACTGAAGGAGATTGAAACGGATCGCAGCGGCGCACTTTCCCAGCGGCGGGCGGCGGGTTTTCCCGAAAAAAAGGGCCTTTGCTCGAGCGCCTGGGCGCGTAATTAGAGATGTGGTGTTAGCAATGGCGGAAAGCACAGAGTGTTCATATTTTCCACGCATGCCAGGGAGGGTGCGGGCTACGCGAGCAATGATTGGAACTGTAAAAAGAAAAGATATCGCGGGTAGCCCAGGCTTTTCGTGTGCGTGTTTAGACGGGGGGGGGGGGGAGGGAGGGGGCTTCGGCGAGATTTCGTCGTTTAGCCTTAGCCCGACCACGCGCTGAAGTGATTGGAACTGTGCAAAAAAGATATCGCTGATAGCCTAGGCTTTTCGTGTGCGTGTTTAGACAGGGGGGGGGGGGGGCTTCGGCGAGATTTCGTCGTTTAGGCTTAGCACGACCACGCGCTGAAGTGATTCGAACTGTGAAAATAAGATATCGCTGAGAGCGCATGGTGTTCGTAATTGCTGTACTGCCTTCGCGTCATTCCTTTCCCCTGGTGGCGCCGGGGCTGCGAGCGCCACCACACCGGAGAGATGACGATCCGATAACCACACGTCGTCTGCTACCGCCGAATTTCCATTCCTCTCCGCATTCCGAGGAAAGCGCGGCCCCGTCGATGCATTTGGAGCTAGCAGACGACGCGCGGTTATCAGATTGCCACTTCTTCCGTGTGGTGGCGTTCGCAGCTCTCCCGCCACCACGGGAACGGAAGTGACTAAAGGCCAAGTGATTGGAACTGTGAAAAAAAAAAGTGGCTCCTAGCGCGGGGCCGTTCACCTTTATATTGCCACTCCCTCCCGGTATAACAAGGAGAAACGTGCTGACACGTCATCGATGACGTTAGGTGCGCAACGCGTTCTGACTTGCTTGTCAGTGGGAGTCAGCGCCCTCTCCGCCTCTCCCTTTGTCGCGGAAACCGGTTTTCGCCAGTTGCTCAGGAGAATTGGTGATGGAAGGATCGGTCGAGCGAGGAGCACTGTTTTCCCTCAACCGTTTGGTTCTTCTTGCGGTCAACTGTACATTCAATTTCCGCGACAATTGTGACTCTATTGCGGTGAGTGCATTGTGTTCATATTTGATGCTTGTGTTGATGTGTCGAACAGATTGCTATCATTCCAATGCACACGTGAGACAGAGTAGAGAGGAGGGGTAAGCTATGGCGATGAATCAATTCTTGGGATGCATGTTACTGACCTGCTTAGCTCTTTTATGTAAAGAAAACAGCGTGCTAAGAATGATTTTTGTGCTACTGGCAGGAAGTGGATTGCGTTACGACTGATATAGTGCAAGAAAATTTCATTGAATGCATAGCATGCAGGGTGGTCCACCAACCATCATAGAAATTCACTCACTTTTCTCGAAGAACCAAGCAGGAAAAATAGAAATGCCCAGGAATGTGGACAGAAATGCACTCTCTTTCAAACACTGCTAAGGGAAAAATGTGGGTTAGCGGAACAGGTAACCAGCTTGCTCGAGCACTCACTTTTCTCGAAGAACCAAGCAGGAAAAATAGAAATGCCCAGGAATGTGGCCAGAAATGCACTCTCTTTCAAACACTGCTAAGGGAAAAATGTGGGTGAGCGGAACAGGTAACCAGCTTGCTCGAGCACTCACTTTTCTCAAAGAAACAAGCAGGAAAAATAGAAATGCCCAGGAATGTGGCCAGAAATGCACTCTCTTTCAAACACTGCTAAGGGAAAAATGTGGGTGAGCGGAACAGGTAACCAGCTTGCCACGAGCACTCACCTTCTCGAAGAAACAAGAAAAAAAATTGAAATGCCCAGGAATGTGGCCAAAAGTGTTCTCTCTTTTAAACACTGCGAGGGAAAAAATGTGGGTGAGCGGAACAGGCAACCAGCTTGCTCGGGCACTCCCTTTTCTCAAAGAACCAAGCAGGAAAAATAGAAATGCCCAGGAATGTGGACAGAAATGCACTCTCTTTCACACACTGCTAAGGGAAAAATGTGGGTTAGCGGAACAGGCAACCAGCTTGCTCGAGCACTCACTTTTCTCGAAGAACCGTGCAGGAAAAATGGAAAATGCCCAGGAATGTGGACAGAAATGCACTCTCTTTCACACACTGCTAAGGGAAAAATGTGGGTGAGCGGAACAGGTAACCAGCTTGCTCGAGCACTCACTTTTCTCGAAGAACCGTGCAGGAAAAATGGAAAATGCCCAGGAATGTGGCCAGAAGTGTTCTCTCTTTCAAACACTGTGAGGGAAAAAAATGTGGTTGAGCGGAACAGGTAACCAGCTTGGTCGAGCACGTACCTTTCTTGAAGAAACAATCACGAAAAATAGAAATGCCCAGGAATGTGGCCAGAAGTGTTCTCTCTTTCAAACACTGCTAGGGAAAAAAAATGTGGGTGAGCGGAACAGGTAACCAGCTTGCTCGAGCACTTACCTTCCTTGAAGAAACAATCACGAAAAATGGAAATGCCCAGGAATGTGGCCAGAAGTATTCTCTCTTTCAAACACTGCGAGGGGAAAAAAATGTGGGTGAGCGGAACAGGTAACCAGCTTGCTCGAGCACTCGGTTTTCTCGAAGAGATAAGCAGGGAAAATGGAAATGCCCAGGGATGTGGCCAGAAGTGTTCTGTCTTTCAAACACTGGAAGGGAAAAAATGTGGGTGAGCGGAACAGGTAACCAGCTTGCTCGAGCACTCACTTTTCTCGAAGAGCCAAGCAGGAAAAACGGAAATGCCTAGGAATGTGGCCAGAAGTGTTCTCTCTTTCAAACACTGCGAGGGAAAAAAATGTGGGTGAGCGGAACAATAATAATAATAATAATTGGATGTTTACGTCGCGAGACAACTCAGATCATGAGCGACGCCACAGCGGTCGGTCTGTGGATTGCTTTTGCCCACCTGAGGGTTCTTTAACGTGCGATGAAAGTTCACCACACGGCACCCCGTATTTAACGTCCCACGCGGAAGACGGCGTGTCTAAGCAACTTGTACCCTGCCACCAAGTTGCTGGCGTCCTCGACCGGGTTCGAACCCGCGATCTCGGGATCAGTAGGCGAACACGCTACCGACTGAGCCACCGAGGCCGGTGAGCGGAACAGGTAACCAGCTTGCTCGAGCACTCACTTTTCTCGAAGAGCCAAGCAGGAAAAATGGAAATGCCCAGGAATGTGGCCAAAAGTGTTCTCTCTTTCAAACACTGCGAGGGAAAGAAAATGTGGGTGAGCGGAACAGGTAACCAGCTTGCTCGAGCACTCGCTTTTCTCGAAGAGCCAAGCAGGAAAAATGGAAATGCCCAGGACTGCGGCCAGAAGTGTTCTCTTTTTCAAACACTGCGAGGGAAAAAATGTGGGTGAGCGGAACAGGCAACCAGCTTGCCACGAGGACTCACCTTCTCGAAGAAACAAGAAAAAAAATGGAAATGCCCAGGAATGCGGCCAGGAATACTGGAAGAGAAGCAGCATGTATGCGTCATGACCCCACGGACAGGGAAACAGAAGCACGTACCTTCAAAAACTCAGCACGAGAGTGGTCGTGTACCCTTTATTTGCCCCGACACTCACGAAACAGATGAAAAATACTGGAAGAGAAGCAGCATGTATGCGTCGTGACCCCACGGACAGGAAAACAGAAGCACGTACCTTCAAAAACTCAGCATGAGAGTGGCCGTGTACCCTTTATTTGCCCCGACCCTCACGAAACAGATGAAACATACTGGAAGAGAAGCAGCATGTATGCGTCATGACCCCACGGACAGGAAAACAGAAGCACGTACCTTCAAAAACTCAGCACGAGAGTGGTCGTGTACCCTTTATTTGCCCCGACACTGACGAAACAGATGAAAAATACTGGAAGAGAAGCAGCATGTATGCGTCATGACCCCACGGACGGGAAAACAGAAGCACGTACCTTCAAAAACTCAGCACGAGAGTGGCCGTGTACCCTTTATTTGCCCCGACACTCGCGAAACACATGAAAAATACTGGAAGAGAAGCAGCATGTATGCGTCATGACCCCATGGACAGGAAAACAGAAGCACGTACCTTCAAAAACTCAGCACGAGAGTGGCCGTGTACACTTTATTTGCCCCGACACTCACGAAACAGATGAAAAATACTCGAAGAGAAGCAGCATGTATGCGTCATGACCCCACGGATAGGAAAACAGAAGCACGTACCTTCAAAAACTCAGCACGAGAGTGGTCGTGTACCCTTTATTTGCCCCGACACTGACGAAACATATGAAAAATACTGGAAGAGAAGCAGCATGTATGCGTCATGACCCCACGGACAGGAAAACAGAAGCACGTACCTTCAAAAACTCAGCACGAGAGTGGTCGTGTACCCTTTATTTGCCCCGACACTGACGAAACAGATGAAAAATACTGGAAGAGAAGCAGCATGTATGCGTCATGACCCCACGGACAGGAAAACAGAAGCACGTACCTTCAAATACTCAGCACGAGAGTGGCCGTGTACCCATTATTTGCCCCGACACTCACGAAACAGATGAAAAATACTGGAAGAGAAGCAGCATGTATGCGTCATGACCCCACGGACAGGAAAACAGAAGTACGTACCTTCAAAAACTCAGCATGAGAGTGGCCGTGTACCCTTTATTTGCCCCGACACTCACGAAACAGATGAAAAATACTCGAAGAGAAGCAGCATGTATGCGTCATGACCCCACGGATAGGAAAACGGAAGCACGTACCTTCAAAAACTCAGCTCGAGAGTAGTCGTGTACCCTTTATTTGCCCCGACACTGACGAAACATATGAAAAATACTGGAAGAGAAGCAGCATGTATGCGTCATGACCCCACGGACAGGAAAACAGAAGCACGTACCTTCAAAAACTCAGCACGAGAGTGGTCGTGTACCCTTTATTTGCCCCGACACTGACGAAACAGATGAAAAATACTGGAAGAGAAGCAGCATGTATGCGTCATGACCCCACGGACAGGAAAACAGAAGCACGTACCTTCAAAACTCAACATGAGAGTGGCCGTGTACCCTTTATTTGCCCCGACACTCACGAAACAGATGAAAAATACTGGAAGAGAAGCAGCATGTATGCGTCATGACCCCACGGACGGGAAAACAGAAGCACGTACCTTCAAAAACTCAGCACGAGAGTGGCCGTGTACCCTTTATTTGCCCCGACACTCGCGAAACACATGAAAAATACTGGAAGAGAAGCAGCATGTATGCGTCGTGACCCCATGGACAGGAAAACAGAAGCACGTACCTTCAAAAACTCAGCACGAGAGTGGCCGTGTACCCTTTATTTGCCCCGACACTCACGAAACAGATGAAAAATACTCGATTAGAAGCAGCATGTATGCGTCATGACCCCACGGATAGGAAAACAGAAGCACGTACCTTCAAAAACTCAGCACGAGAGTGGTCGTGTACCCTTTATTTGCCCCGACACTGACGAAACAGATGAAAAATACTGGAAGAGAAGCAGCATGTATGCGTCATGACCCCACGGACAGGAAAACAGAAGCACGTACCTTCAAAACTCAACATGAGAGTTGCCGTGTACCCTTTATTTGCCCCGTCACTCATGAAACAGATGGCAAATACTGTGATGATGACTGTGATGATGGCAGTACAAGTGATGATGACTTGGGATGTTTCCCCGTGGTAGCTACGGGAACCTTCCCCACTTCACAGTGGTTAATATGAGACAGCAGCGTGAGAGTGGCCATGGGCCCTGTGTTTGCCCTGTCACTCATGAAGCAGTTCGAAAAAGAAACACAGGAAGAGGAGAATCATGTATACCGTACATGACAGACGTTGTTAGTGTCTGATTGTGCAAATCAAGTCGTGGCTGCCGAACTTCTGTGACACGTTAAGATGTGGCACCTTAGAGAAAGACATGTCACAGTTTCGTACGAGCATGAGCCGTGGCAGCATGGTAGTCTCGTCGTATGATGTGCTTCATTGTTAATGCTGAACCTAACTCGCTACAGATCGGGAGACAGATGGGCAGTTTGAACGCCAAAACGTCGGTAATGCACGAGGTTATCAATCCGGCAAAATGAGATGAGAATAACTGGTACACCTCAACATCACTAACGGATCTTGTGCTCACAAAGGAAGTACAAGTACGAAGACGCATGCAATGTGAAGTCAACAAACGGACAACAGAAACCAATTAAAAACGACACCGGGCACTGCGACAAGGAGTAAGAACCGGGCAAAAAAGTTTCCATTATAATCTCCCGCCTGTTGTGCACTAATTTCGGGATATTCATAAAGCCCGTAGTCAGAAAGAATGATTTTACCTTCTTGGTCCCGGCGTCTCCTTCATGAATTCTTCGGCGTCTTGTGTTGCCAGCGTCCCATAGCCCTTGTTGGTTTTGTACTGGAACTAGAAGCAATCGGGCCTCGTTTATGTCCACACTACTTCGTTTGTCGATCTCTTTTGCAAACTGACTACGTTTAAAGATATCAGTAATCCTTACCGCAAGTTATTGTGATGTTGCTCCCACCGGTTTGTCGCGATGCCAACATGGCGCCGACGGCGACTTGCAGTATCTTGAACTTGGCGGCCGCGATTCACGGAATCGCCGCAGGGTGGCGCCCTATCTTCCATTGTTTTACGTTGATTCAGCCGTATTTACAATTACTGTGTTATACCGTCAAGATAAACTGGCAGAAACCAGTGGAAACGACCGTATTTTTTTACAGTGTTTGTTGAGTTTCAATAAGTGATGATACATGAGACCTTGCACGACAATATTGAACTTCTGTTCATTCGACATCCTTGACTGGTCGAATAAAATAAATGTGTAGAGGTTCTAGGGTGGAATATATCACGTGATAAGATTTTTTTATGTACTTTCCATTTCAACCGTTAGGTGTAATTTCAAGAAATCCGTAATGAATCGCGCGATATAGACTGCTTTTGTATGATAATTTGATCTGATTGCTTTCTTGATTAATGCAATGCCCATTGCAATGATTACAATTACGTTTGGTCTAGTGTATTTCAATTCTTCGTTAGCAAACCTCAAAAACTCCACCATAAATCCCAGTGGTCCTTCCGATGTTGGCGTGCAAATATTTTTATACCTATTGTAGATTCGGCATACAAGTTCTCGCATCTTGAATTCCATAATTTGCACCATATCTCCGAATACGACCATGTTTAGGACGTATTGAAATGCAGCGATAATTGAATCGGTTCGAGGCTCCTCCTTTTCGAAGCAGGTTTTTATCAGGTCCTCCCATGACCTATGGTAGCGAGTACAAAATCCGTCCATCTCTTCAATGTATAGGAATTGTCTGTTCTGTTTTGTGGTGTGCCCCGACACTTAATTAAATCATATCGGTGCTAATTTTATTTATTAAAAGTTTATTATGTTATCAGGTTTAGAATGTTCCACCTGCCGTGAGAATTATGAAAATCAATTTACAAAAAGATGTGATGAGTAAGAAAAACGCGAGCTTTAAACACGCTAGAAACCTCCCTTCCCTAACTTGACTTGCAGGAGCAAGTTTATGGTTTTAATCCACGCATTGTGTAGCAAGACCATTGTAGAATTCCCCTACTCCCTGCGGGCGTAACCTTAACGACAGTGTATGGGAGGCCAGATTCCCCCTCTCACTTCTAATCCACTAGTGGGTCCTGAATGAAAAAGACGTGTTTCTGTGATGTATTTGCGCGCGTGGTTAGGAAAATGTTTGTCTAAATTAATTACTGCTTTGACTTTGTTTCAGATGATCACTCGATTGATATTAATAAAAAATATTCTACTAGTTGGGAATGTATTTTTAAGTTGTGTGCGTTGATTTTCACTGTAGCAAACTTTTACATTAATTTGCATTTCAGATGAGTTGTTTGTGGCTTCTGCATGTAGAAATTACTATTGCAAAGTTGTCATAAAACGATGTAATTAAATTTGATTCTCGTTTTCGAATGAGTATTGTTTCTATCATTGAATAAATTTGATTTTATCTTTTTGCTTCAGATGTTAACTCGATTGATATTTTGTGAGTTGAGAATAATGTATGCATAATAGTTGTGTCTGATCTGAAATACATTAAAATCCAGCGTTTCTCGTTTGGTATTGTTTGTGCCGATAATATTTCTCATTTGCTTAGATAATGTTTCTCTAAAAACCAGTTTGCACTGATATTGACGTCTATTCCTAGATTTTTTGCGTGGTATTGTTTGTTGATAGAATTCTTATTGTGTTCTTGAGAATCGAATAATCCCAATGTCTCTTTGCAATCAACAAAAAATTTCATCTCTGTACACCAGTCCTGAGGATATTTCCTTTTGGAGGAAAGCATGTGAAAAAGAGAGAGGGTTTCCCCATCCCATAGATTGACAACAGATTCTTTGCTTTGGGGTGTTTAGAGGGAGAGAGTGACCCCACCGGTCTCGAGTCTGGTTGTACTGTGTAAAGCATAGCTGTGCTGCGTGTTTGGATACCTCTGTCAACGTAAAGTTTATAGTGCCCGAGTAGGATGAAAATTCGATATTGCTAGGTCGCAAAGTTGAGTTTATGGTAGTTCAAAAGATATATTATTTCCATTTCAATTTGTAATGTTCGATAGTTTGTTTCACTATTATTTTCCTGTGCGTTGTTTACATGTTGGCAGATGCGCCGTTTTGAGTGTTTCTCTGCTATTCATCCGTGCATGTTTCTCGTTTTGATAGATTGTTTTTCGATTATTTATCCTTTGTGTACCTCTTGTTTGCTTTGGTGCATTTGTTTGGTTCTCTATTAGCTGTTGATCGTGTTTTTTTTATTATTACCTCGTGTGTGTGCTATTGTTTACATGTGGGTTGTGTGCCGTTCAAAGTGTTCCTCTGCTATTCATCCGTCCATGTTTCCCGTTTTGATAGATTCTTTTTTCCATTATTTTCCTGCATGTTGTTTACACGTTGGCTAAATGCACCGTTTATAGTGTTTCCTGCTATTCATCCGTGCATGTTTCTCGTTTTGATAGATTTTTCTTCAACTATTTGTCCTTTGTGTACCTCTTGTTTACTTGTTGGATTTTGGCTCTCTATTAGCTGTTGATCTTGTTTCAATAATATTTCCTGTCTGTTGTTTACACGTTGGCAGATGCGCCCTTTAGAGTGTTTCTCTGCTACTCAGCGTTAGCTCTGTGCTGTATTAAATTATTCATCATGTGCCGTTCAAAGTGTTTCTCTGCTATTCATCCGTGCATGTTTATCGTTTTGATAGATTCTTTTTCAATTATTTTCCTGCATGTGTCAGTTGTTGTTCAAAGTGTTTTCTCTGCTATTCATTCGTGCATGTTTCTCGTTTATTAGATTGTTCTTCAACTATTTATCCTTTGTGTACCTCTTGTTTACGTGATGGGTTTTGGTTCTCTATTAGCTGTTGATCGTTTTGTTTCTCATTATTTCCGTATGTCTATGCTGTTTACTTAATAAGAATATGATTAATTGTGTAATGTTGGAATAATCTTCCCTATTGCATTCGAAAATGTTCATAACTGTCACAAAACAGGTGTACGCCTCCTGTCTTCAACAAATCAGGGCAGATATTATTAGAGCTGATTGTTGGCTACGAGCGTGCTATGTGGTGAAGTCCATTTTTTAATATATTTTCTGTGTTGAATTCATAAAACAAAGTAAGGTTTGTAGTGTCTCTTAGAATGAAAATTGTATGGGGTTCGACTAGATTAAGTCACGGGGATGATTTTATGATAGTTAAAATAATAGATTATTCTCCTCCTCTGTTGTTTTGATTAAGAATATCTTCTTTGTAGTGTTATAGATTTTATTTCCTCTTGTGTTCGTGTCCCATGGTCTTCCAGGTTCTCTGCTGTCCGCAATTAACTATCGGCACTTGTAATGAAAGCTCCACTATGGTGGTCACGTATAATAATGTTAGACTTTTTATAATAAAACTTTTAATTTTGCTTGTAATCATAGTGATTAAAAATATCTTCTTTGATTAAATGTGCCATAATGGAATATTAGTTGTTGTGCATGAAGTTACGCACATCTGACAGAACTTTGTAATTAAAACTCCGCAAGGGTGCTCACGTATAATAATGTTAGACACTTTATAATAAAACTTGTAATTTTGATTGTAATCGTATTGATTAAAAATATCTTCTTTGATTAAAATGTGCGTGATTATCACTAATAAAAAATGTGATACCCCTTCAATGCTATTGCATCAGATTTTTGGCAACGTTTTTCTCCTTCACACAAAGTCATAACATAATTCTCCACACTAATGACTTAAAATAAATATATTTTCACTTGTACTTTTGTGTATGGCTATCTTTTGCATGTAAACTGCCTACTGGGCGATTCCACGCGAAATGATCTAGCGGACCTGCTAGGCCCCCACAAAAAGTTCCCAAATTTTCACGAATTTTTTTTAGCAGTCCCTAATAGTGCAAAACGACACACCACGAAACATTTCTTCCAAAATCTCAATGTGGCGGGTGCTAGACACGAGCAAATTTCGCAGCGCTGGCGAAAACCGTGCCTGGCGTGAACGGCAGGTGCGGCTCATAGAAAGCACCTAGAACTGTGCGGTTTTCTTTTGCGTATAGAGGAAACTATGTCCTACACAGCGTCCAAACCTCGGCTGTCGTGCTGTAATCGGTGTAGGTATACAAAGGCCGGAAGTTTCGCAATTTTCCTCCTACTTCGCGATTTTTTCGTGGAAAATCAAACCATTAAACTTTTATGAATATTTTTTCCTGCCAAGGACCTAAGGAATACTTCAACAGGAAAAATCGCAAGACACGTAACCTTCATAGTCATTGCAGGAAAAAAACAGGAAGTATGCGATTTTTCCAAAATTCGCTACAATCGAGCGTAAAACACGCAATGAAGAGGTCGGAAGAGACGCCTGAAACCAAAGCAGTCTTATAGAACGAGCCTTCCTCTACAACATATTAAAAAATCTCGAGGGTGTTTTTTCGTATACAGGAGAAAATAATTTTTTTGTAGTAGAGGGTATTACGGCCACACTGAGCCACGTTGCATGTATCCAGTGGGGTGCTATATTTGTTTCTTGGGCTCCTGATTTTAATTCTTTTTATTTTCAAGTTTTCTCTGGTCTGGTTGGGTTTCAATGACCACGCAATATGCTGTGGCACAGACTTCTGCAAGGTTACCATAGTCTTTGCTGCTGTAGCATAACACACGTATTGCAATCCTGGGTGGTTAAGTTTATGGCATTGTTTCCGGTGTGCACGGTGCCGGCAACGGAGATTGGGGATTAGCGGTGATAGGCAGGTCTAAGTAATACTTTCTGTCGTGTGAGCTAAAGCCCTGCCCTGATGAGCTTTTTGACATCCGCATTCTATCTGAAAAATCCGCGTCTCCCACGGCACGCAGCAATAGTTCTGTTTCTATGCTCCACATATCAGGCCAATTTTCCGGGAAATAAACGTTATTTCCCGTTAGCACAAAACAGCAAAAAAAAAAAAGAAAGAAAAGAAAAAAACTGTCACCAAACGTCATCCACACGGGCGACTTCCTCTCTTTCATTCTGACAGTGAAAACCCCAGAGCGGCATAGCTTTTGGAGCGAGTTCAGGTCCTGAGTGTCCATGATGCCACCAAAGGATACACGACAGCAAGTAGAGATTTAGCTTCCACGAAAGATTATAGGGCACCAAGCGCAGCAACACATTTTGCACCAAACGGGATAAGTAGAGTTTTTTGCAAGTGAAAAGCATGATCGGCGCCAAACGCGCACCCCGACTCGAGACGCCAGAGATCTCTCTCAGATGCGCGAGCGGCTTTTGTACACCTTGTACTCTATGTTCTGTACCTAGTGTGAAGCAAACTGATGGCGCGATCTCGCGGTTTATCCGAGTCTGACCCGCTCCTGATCCGGCGCCATCCGCGTCCGATCCGCAGATCACAGCAAGCGTCCCTATTTCATCCGAACCCAGAAGTTTCTTGCGGATATCCGCAGGTATACGCGTCCATATTCGAATGGTGCAAGGCTTTATATAGCAGTGAGCCTCACTGGAACCTAGGACAGTATGGACGATGAGCCACCACCACGAGATTCCGTCGTTTCCAGTGCTGCCATGTCAATGAATTTTTTGCACGTTCGTCTTTTCTTCTAGCGTTATAATTTGTTAGACTTTTCGTGGTTCTTTCGCGGTGGAGGGAGGCGAAAGGGAGCCGGTCCTTCATATTTGGAGAAGGGCCCCCTTGATAACGCGGTCCGCCCCTGGGTGGGCCGTGTCTTTGAACGCGTGGCCGATAACAAGGTCGTCGGGGCAGTACCGCTTGCGGTGCTGTTCCGGGAAGATCTTTTCCTGATCTTTCGTGGTTAATATTTTTGCTGAATAGTTCAGCATTTAAAACTGAGAGTTAAAGGGAGCTTTCATCAACTGAACATGCATCTACGTGCTTATAACATTCATACTGGTGAACTGGAACTCCACAGCGCTCAACTGGAGCCATGTTCCTTTGGTCCGGGTGGTTGTGATATTGAAAACCAACCAGTAAAAAATCGGAAATACGATGAATTAAAACGGGAGCCCAAGAAACAAATACAGGGTGTTCAAAATTAAGCATTCACTAGCACTTTATAAATAGGCGAACAAAAGAAGACTGGTGCTACTTTTTCTGTTCCTTGAGTAAGAAACAGGTGCTACATAATTAGCAGCACCTGTTTCTTACACAAGTAGCGTAAAGTTATCATCCGGCTTCCTGTCATCGCTGTGTTTGCGTAGCGCTCGCGAAAGCTTAATTTTGAACACCCTGTATAGCACCCCACCGGATACATGCAACGTGAATCAGTGTGGCCGTAATGCCCTCTACTCCAAAAAAGTTATTTTCTCCCGTATACGAAAAAACACCCTCGAGATTTTTTAATATGTTGTAGAGGAAGGCTCGTTCTATAAAACTGCGTTGGTTTCAGGCGTCTCTTCCGACCTCTTCATTGCGTGTTTTACGCTCGATTGTAGTGAATTTTGGAAAAATCGCATACTTCCTATTTTTTTCCTGGAATGACTGCAAGAGTTACGTGTCTTGCGATTTTTCCTGTTGAAGTATTCCACGAGACCTTGTCAAGGAAAAATATTCAGTAAAATTTAATGGTTTGATTTTCCACAAAAAAATCGCAAAGTAGGAGGAAAATTGCGAAACTTCCGGCCTTTGTATACCAGCGGCGATTACAGCACGACAACCGGGATTTGAACGCTCTGTAAAGCATGGTTTCCTCTATACGCAAAAGAAAACCGCACAGTTCTAGGTGCTTTCTATGAGCCGCACCTGCCGTTCAAGCTAGGCACGGTTTTAGCCAGCACTGCGAACTTTGCTCGTGTCTAGCACCCGCCACATTGAGATTTAGGAAGAAATGTTTCGTGGTGTGTCGTTTTGCACTATTAGGGACTGCTAAAAATTTTCGTAAAACTTCGTGATAGTTTTATGAGGGCGGAGCAGGTCCGCTGGATCATTTCGCGTGGAATCGCTCTACTGCACACCTGTTGTAGCGGTGGAAAAATTGCGATTGAATTCGACACAGATTGAAAAATGATGAAAGAAGTCGGCCGAGGCTGAAAAATGTGAGCAGGTAGGCGCGCACGCAGCCCTCCGGCTACGCTCCGCCCACCGGTAAGAGCCTCCACCCGAGCGCCGCCTGCCGCGCGCGAGAAAAAATACGCGATAAAAGTCGGCGCAGACGCGACGGTGGCGCTGCCCTGGTGACAATGTTGTAGTCCTATCCCGTCCCTATACTACTTCCTTACCCAGACCTTAGAAAGTGCCTCAAAAAGAAAATCAACGAAGCATGGCAACGAGATTGGGATTCTCTGGAAATGAACAAGCTACATCTCATTAAGTGTAACGTAGGCAGCCCCACTTTCTCTTTCAAAAACCGTTCACATGAAGTAATTTTTAGCCGACTCAAGATAGAACACGCAGGGAGGATTTACCCCAGTGTGCGAGCTGTGGGGTGCAACTCTCTGTTCTACACATCCTGATCACCTGTTCATCACACGATGCCCAATTGTTGGGTGATGAACTTCTTATACCTCCTTCAAGAACTTTTAACTCTTTTAGGGATATTGGGTTTCTAAGTGCACGATAATTTTCTATCTCTTAAGTTATACAGACATGCTTATGCCACATTTTACGTTTTTTAACCTAATCATTTAAAACCGCATTGTTTTTAACCTAATTTGTTACATTCACTACCAGAGTTCGGTTCTCTATGGCCCATGTTGCTTTTGCGCCAGAGAAATCCAATCATCATTGCTCGCATGACGACATACATATGAAGGCTCAAGGGCAGGGCAATAAGAAACAACAACAACCTTACTTTATGATGATGAATGGGGAGTTTCATCGCCAGAGGCGATACCCTACCCCTGTGAGAAATCTTACAGAAGACGACAAGGAAGAGCGCAAGTCACAAGCCACAAGGTTGTTGCGCGTGTTTTGAATTTCATTTTCGTTCGATGCCAATTAAGTAGGGTGCTCAGTCAGTCGATTTGTCGGCATTAAACGTTGCACATCGTCTTGGACTTCTGGTCGTGTTTTCCTTAAAACCTTTTGGTGCCGAAAACCAGGAACCGCAGACTCTGGACGAAAGGCACATACGAAAACAGGCTCTTAGCAAGCTGTGTTTTTAACGCAAAACATACTTACCCTACGAAATGTGCTTCCCAAATCAAAGTGAAAGCGTTCGGGACGCCGAAGAACGGCATGCGACGCACGCACATGCGTTCCGTCAAACAGTAAAGAAAGAGAGCACAATGGGAAAGAAGGTGACGAAGTGAACGTTGATTGGGTGGGCTACGCGCTGGTCAGGCTGCAACTACGTGACATAGACTGGGAGGTACCCGGGTTCGAATCCCGGTTCCGGCTGTGCTGTGTGGGGTTTTTCCTGAGTTTTCCTCAAACGCTGTCAGACATATGTCGGCACAGTTCCCTTCGAATTCGGCCCAGGACGCACATTCCCCAGGGCGTCAGTTATGACGTTGCCCACATCTGTGAGGCCAGCCATTCACCACGGCGAGCCATTTCACAACCGCGAGCGGCGGTTCGTCCGTATCTCTTACGCACAGTAGATTCTCCGTCGCCGCGACAGCGCAAAATGGCATACAGTGCATGTCTAGGAAATGAACAGAATGACGTATAACTCAACCTCAACAGCCGCGCTCAAGTTCCGAATTATCGACTATCGTAATCGCCTAGTGATATTTTCCCTCAGCTACTGGTGGTGACATGGCTGCCGTTGTTTCCACTGTTTATATATTCTAGTGCACTGTATGCACGACCTTGTTACGGAGCGTATAGTCATTCCACGCCAGATTATCCCAAGTGGGCACTGCACCGTCGCCCATTATTAAAAAAAAAGTGCAAATAGAAGACCCACCAAGAACAGTAGTTCTGAAGAACACATTTCAAAATATATGTTCTACAATTTTAGAGGCCTAAATAAGCAAGATAAAGTCACACAAGTACACCTCATATTTTTGCTATTTATTCACCCGCGCATGATCTGGCAAGATGACGCATGTGACTTCTATGTTGTGGAAAGGTGTAATATCACCACCAGTGTACGTTACTGTAGACGCGTAATGTTAGACAAGTCAGTCATGCGGTGCAAATGCCATCACATAGAAAAGAAAAATACGCTGTCTGTCAGTTACTGCGTCATCCTTTAGAGATTAGGCCCCAGCGGGTATATTCTCAGTACAGTTTGGAATTGCCTTATTTGTTAAATGGTTTCGCACGCATTCTGGCACTACCGAAAACCTTGCACTCCACGTCTCAACTATCACCGTCTGGGTTTCAAGCTGAAGGCTGTCACCTGCGCCAACCAGACGCCCCTTCAAAGTTCATCTGCTTTTGTTGACGGAACAGTGACACCTGGTACTGAGACATTTCATTTTCTGATGAATCAAGTGCATTGCATCACTTGCGCTCGACTTCTTGTGTTCGTATACCCTTGCTGTTGCTCGCTAGCTTAAAGAAACCATGCCTGAGGTGTTTATGTTCTTACTCCAAACCTTTCAGAGTACATTTAAGCAGTATCATCATATCATATGCACGGCAGCACATCTTGTGTATAATTATAGCCTCCGTCGCTGCTGCGCCATTAAAATACTAATCATTATCATTATCATCACATCTTGTGTATTTTGAGTGAGGTATAAATTAAAATGTTGGCTCAGCTGTAGTATTTTGGTCACAAATAAGGTGTTCGTCCAGAGCCCTCAAGGGCAGTTCAAGCAGTTTCATGTGTGCAACAGCACATATCTTTTCTCAGTTTTGAGTAAGGCAAATCGAAATCTTCCAATTGGTGTGTTTCGGTCATAAATTATGTTTTTCCAGAAGTTTCAGGATTACATTCAAACAGCATCATGTGTGCAACAGTACATTCTTTTTCCCAGGTGATGTAAGGTAAATCTGTCATTTGTTGTGTTCTGGCATTGCAGCAAAAGCTTGTGTTGCATTCAAGTGGTATCATGCATACAAAAACTTGTTTTATGCCTTTCTGTAGATGCTATCCTAATATTGTGAGTACGGAGACATTGCTGCACAACATATCGGAGCATCTTGTGTGCTATTGTAGGTATGATCTGCAGCAGTATATTGATGCATGATGTAAAACCCCGAGACTAGGAAACACGAAGGGACAGACACAAACACGAAGACTTCGTGTTTGTGTCTGTCCCTAGTCTCGTTTCGTTCTGTGTTCCCTAGTCTCGGGGTTTTACATCATTCATCACCTTCACCAGCTGACTTGCTTCCTAGCCATTTTTTAGTATATTGATAATGTTAATTATTCAATGACTTCAGCTAACAGTTACGCTCTTACTTCCAAGTAAACCTGTCACGCAGATGCCCTACCCCTTGGTATGCTTAGTTCAAGACTGTACCGCAACAATCAACCTGGAGCATTATTTTTCAATTGGCAGTGGCATTGCTATCACAACACACCACACACTACATGTCTATTGTGCATGTACAATGCATCAAACCTGTTCTCAGGTACAGACGAGCTGGTACGTAATTACAACATGAAACAACTCACACAGAGATCGTGAAGTGATGCCTTTTCCTCCGCGCCTCGGGTTTCATGTTGTTATCACTCTCACATGCAGCTCATTTCGCCTGTGCTGTGCGGCATGAGCAAAAGCACATATTGTTTTTGGTCACATGACGCGGGCATAAATACAGTGAAAGCTTCTTATGTTGGACACCCGCGGTGCAGCCGAAGCGTGTCCTACTTGTAGAGGTGTCCGAGTTACAGAATATGAGAGAAACAAAAAAATGGAAAACATCACAGCTGTATTGCCAGAAATGTGCCCCTTCTTCAATTTATGTTCCTTAGTGGTGCCTGGTAGTAGTACCTGATGGTAGTGGTACCCCTACCCACTATTCACTGATAATTTTTACTGATTCTGGTAGATTCAATTCCGTTCAGGTTCCACTCAATGGCATTACCTCTGGAGCTTTCCGAGCAGCGAGAACTTTTCTCTGAAGCGTCAGCCCGCTTTTCATTGCTTTGGTGCGGTGCGCGTTCAAAGGCTCTAGACAAACCGAAGACAAGAGCTCACACAAAGAATTACAATGTAGACTGACAGCACTTGTTTTTGCACTCGAAAAACTAAAACAACAAAATACTGACACCAGTGTAGGTGAAAAAAGGGGCGAAAGTCAAGGCCACTGGCTCATTTTGGGTCTTTTTGGTGCAAAGATGGGCCGAGATTGAGGTAATTTAGCCCGGTTTTTCTTTTTTTCGACTTTGCAGGGAAGATCCTGTCCTACTTCCGGGATAGGGAGGTGTCTGACATAAAGAATTTCGCCCCCATGTAGTTTCAACGGGAGCCTGCCCGTGCAATGAATTCATGGGAAGTTGTCCGAGGTAGGGAGGTGTCCGACTTTGGAGGTTTTACTGTACTATTCAGCATTCTGCATCATGTAATCTAACAGTTGTTCACGTTTGGATATTTTAACCATGGAATTTACCCTGCATGCACCATACCATGTCCAAACACGAACGACTGCTAGACAGCAGCACGTACTGTTGCCGTATAGCACTTATGGCTTGCGTCCTGTGATCGGAAACAGTAGTATCTTTTTCTGCTACAACCTGTAAACTACTGTAAAGATTTAGAAATACTGTGTCATACCATAAAGGACTATGGGAAATGGCAGTTTGAAAAACTGGAGAAGACTGTCATTAAACGGGGGACATGTTCTACGGTGAAATTTTTTGCAGTGTGTGCTGTACCACGTAATGTACTGCAGGCCCACCACAGTATGGTAGCGCTCTGAATACTGATTTGCTCAAAAAAGGAACGTGTGCGTTTCTTGTACTAACTTCCCCTTATGCAAAGTAGAAGAAAAATGTTTTCAGCCAATGGGGAGGGAGAGGACATCATTCTGGAGTCTCGTTGACCTACAGTGTGTCGTGTGTGAAGGTCGTTTTGAAGAGTGTAGGTGGTAAAGACTGTGTTCCCACATTCTTGGCAGTGTTTCATCCATAATAAAGTAGAGGGTACATTTGTTGCTTCATATATTTGTGTCAAGGCAAAGTATGTACAGATACATCTGTCTCAACATGCGGGTGCCAAAACTGTTTTTTGTGCCTAAAATATGACAAATAATTGTCTGTTCAACACCACTAATCATGTGCCGGCCTCCATGACATGTCTGTGACATTCCAAAGTGATCAACATGCACCATAGATGCGTGCAATGCTGAAGATGACTGTGTACCTTATATGAATTTATGGTCTATAGCAAACAACCCTGAGACGAGGCATAGGAAGGGACATACACAATGTCTCAACATAGTGTGTGTATGTCCCTTCTTGAATCTCCTCTTCAGGTCCCTCGCCATCATGGACACTATCACCAGCTCGCTTACTGTTGCAACGTTCTTTCAACGATAAAGGTCACTTTCATGAACTGGATGGCAGCCATCAATAAAAAGAATAATAGAAAGAGCTCATTATGATCCTTAGGCTGTGCGTGGTCATTGCTTTCTGATAAATGGTGACTTTTCAGGATTTCAGCATAGTGCCTGGAGTGATAGTATTCCTGTGTTCTCACCCTTGACGCCCATTGTGTGTCATCGGTCACCTGTAATCTGCTAACATGCACATAGCTAAAACAAAATATATTTGTATTCCTTTGAATACAGTTGGTACAGCACATTGTTTTTTATATGTTCTTTGGAAAATATAAATAAAAAATTCTCTACTGACTCAACACCACTACTCAACTGAATCACTGACTCAACGGACTCTCACAAATTTTGTGGTGTTATACTGTTGAAACAACATTAATATGCCGCTGTGGGTTTTCCTCCTTTGTTCCTTTTAACCTAGACATATTAGGTCTTCGTCATCACCAGCCTTAGTTGCTCAGCATGCAGTTATTTACGTTGAGCGCTGCAGTTTCATATTTGTCTCTCTGGACAAGCGAGCCCGTGCTTCCCCATTTTGATAAGGGTCTTTCAGCTTTGACAGGGCATGTGTGGATGAGGAAAACATTTGGACTCTGTGTATTTTGCTACGAAGTGCACCGTACAAGGCAGAGGACAGCATCAACCATTTCCTTCAAGGTTATTAAATTTGTGACAAAGTACATACCCTTTGTCACTGACTAATTTGGTGCCAAAGTTACTTGAGTGGCAGTTGTGCAATTCTAAGCACATGTTCATAAAAAAAATACGGTATGGGAAATGCTGCCTGGTTGAACGTGTGAAATACACAATACAATAATTGGAGGGTTTACGTCGCGAGACAACTGAGTGTGGAATACACAGCACAGTGTAATGTTCCTTATTCTGGCAATGTTAGCATGGTTCAAGAAGCGGGAAACGTTGCACTACCCTTAATAACATCTGTTGGGCCCAGCAAACAGGATACACATACCCTGATCTGAAGACATTATGCCTAACTCAAAAGCAGTATGAGAGCGACCCGTACGTGTTTATTTGCGAAAGTATTATGCATGAAATATGGCCTGTGCGGTATAGAATAATGCGCACACTCAAGTAAACATGCAAAAAATACGTATAAGGGCTCTCTATCTACATGCCGCGATGCGTTCTACGAGATAAACAACACACTACAAAACCACATCTAACATTTTTTGTGCGGGGCAACTCTAATTAGCACTTTCATATAACCGACGAATGGTTCAACGAATACAGTTCGAGTGGTCACGCTATGATGCTGCACAATATAGGTATCTCGTGTAACAAGCCTGGCAATCGCACGATGTGCATAGGCAGAAATATGGTCTTCTTTCTTTGAAGACCAGTCCTCTGCAGGTATATGCTCAAACGACCACCAAGTCTCACGTTGTTGCTCAATCGCTTCCATTCCTGCACTTGTAGTAAAAGCAGCAAACGGGTCGATGTGAATGGCAGCTGAACGGTTGAACTGCGAAGTTCTCGTGCACACCATCACAATTTCACGCCGAAAATGTTGTTGAGGAGAGTTCGCCTGGTTGTTGTTTCCATCGTTCAATAGTTCTCGGGATTACCTCGGACAAAACGCTCATCGTAGCCGGCGGCCATAACTGGATTTCCTTGCAAACGGGAGAAGACGCCAGGGAAGTCAGAGAACGCCTCAGCTTTCATCCATTCAGAAGCACGATTCTCTATCTACGTAGATGGAGCAGGTTTTTCCCATCTACGTCACAAAAATGGCTACTCCCATGGCTTGTTTTGGTTTCTTTGATTAAAGGACAACGGAAACGAAATTTGTCCATTGCAAAAAGGGGACCGAACAAGGTGTAAATATTATGTAAAATTATGGTGCCACTAGTATTTTGCAAGTACGCTGTGCGGATGGCCATATTTCTGACGATTACGAGAGCGCTGGGCCGCCCACCCGACACGATCGCCCATGGAGCGCGCCAAGCATTGCGGGAAAATCTGAGGAGCGCGTGACGTCAAATATCTCTCGCGCTCCATGTGCGGCTGCCCGGCACAAACACGGCGAATTCTGAATAACGCCTGAAGATGTTTGATTCGGAGATCTCGTGGAAGTCTGAAGACAATATATCCTATGAGAGATGGGTTCGTACTGAGCCACGGGAGCTGGTGTGTACGAACCCTATGAGAGATGGGTTCGTACACACCAGCTCCCGTGGCTCAGTGGTTAGCGTGCTAGCCATGTCACGTCGAGACTGGGAGGTACCCGGGTTCGAATCCCGGTGCCGGCTGTGCTGTCTGGGGTTTTTCCTGGGTTTTCCTCAGACGCTTTCAGACATATGTCGGCACAGTTCCCCTAGAAGTCGGCCCAGGACGCACATTTCCCCAGGGCGTCAGTCGTGACGTTGCCCACATACGTGAGGCCGACAACGGCAAGCCTTTTCATTATCACCATCACCACCGGGTTCGTACATGCTTCTTCGTCTCCGTTCTTTCCCCGTAGCAGGAATTAGACGTACGCCGAAACACCAAATGAAATGAAGAGAAATGAAAGTCAGGAACTCCAACAGGAGAGCCAACGTGCGTCACTTCCGTGGTCTGCTACGGCGGCGCGGCGACGCTCACCAGGGGCTCAGAGTGCTCCACGGCCGAATTTTATATCGCGATTGTGGCGGCGTTCCAACTAATATACGCAAATCTAAGTCGAATTCCGGATTGTTTTGGTACATATCGCAATATGAGGCAAACAGCTTTGCAGCCTATTTTCGTTTCCGTCGTCCTTTAATTAATTTTCGTAATAGGAAGACAAAATTGAGAAACGAAGGTGCGTTTCGGCGGCAGCTGGACGTGATCGTTTTGAATATCACAACCGTTTTAACACATCGGGAAATCGGCGTAGCTGACCTTTAATGATCATGCGGGCTGTTAGCGGAGCGTAGGTCGAAAAGGTAAAGTTTTCCGAACTTGTTTCGCAATTTGTGAGAAGAACTTGAAGGTACACCCCACATTTACGGACGGCCGCTTGTAGAGGGAACACAAGAAACGCTAGTGAATACAGAAGAGTAACAAAAACATGGGGAGATCATGACATTGGCGGTTATTTCAACGTGCCGCCACTTAGCTGTTGCACGGTTTCACAGCAGAACATGCTTAGTAAACGGATTATAACGTATCCGCGGAATGTCAAGCGTGGTCCAGAAAAAAGAAAAAAAGAAAAAAACTCGCGCGTTTCCAACACTAGTTTTCCAGTTTTTGAGTATTATGTAATGCAATGTCTTCTTTAGCGAGTAGCACGATGCACTTATTTGGCATGGACCGCCATGTCCTGAAAATGGCCGAAGAAAGTTGGGAAAATTTCAAATTTTGTGTTTTCGGGCTCCACTCGTTTTCGAGTGATGTATACGCGCGCGAACATGCAACTTTTTAAGGGCATTCTGGAACCAAACTCATTCAGGGGCAGTGAATACCTCATTCCTGAGTTGCCACGGAAAGCAGTTAACAATGTCTAACGGAAGGGAAGTGACGCCGTTTCGGCGCGCGACTAGAGGAAGGAGAAACCCGCTTTGGATAACACACATAATGGGTTATATTACACCTTTCCACGACACAAAAATCGCAAGCGGTATCTCGCATAACTACGCGCGGCTAAATAAACGGTAAAAAGGAGAGGTATACTTTTCTGACTTTACCGTACTTATTTAGGCCCCCTAAATTTTAAGACAATGCGTTTTGAGCTGCGCTCTCCAGCAGTTCCGCGTGAATCTTCTATCCGCGCCTTTTTTTCTTTGGTCTTTTTAAGAAATCGGTTATGGTCGACCGCTCATTTTGGATCACCTGGCGTGGCCCAGCTATTACCGTCATTATCTTGTTCTTATCAAAGCATAACAAAACAGAACAATTATTACGGCTTCCGCTCTTGAATGAACGTATTTTGTGTGATGATATTAGTGTCTAAACTACTTTAGAACATATCTAGAATTTCCTCATGTGTTCTCTGGATTTTCTACCTCTCAATGTTTGTTTACTTCCTCCTCTGGCAAGATGCCATAGAAGTGGCGCGCGGCGGTCGCATCGCTACGGCAACTCTAATGTCCTGCAAAGACGACTTGATAGCACAGAACATCAACGCTTCGGTAATCAGGGTGAGAAGGATGAATGGTCTTTTCCTTTCTTTTAGTTTTTTTCAAGTTTGTATTGGAACTTACCTCCATATTCTCACTGCAATCTAGTGCAGACTTTCTGGGGTCCTCACTCTCCACCTTCTTAACAGTGAACTCAAATAAAAAGCATCTGTGTAAGCTGCACTGGAACCAGTAATGTACTCGCAGGTGAAGAAACAGTGCAGAGACGGGACGAAGAACCAGGCACACACATGGGGCGTTGTGAGAGAGAATAGCTCAATGTATAGGAAAGTAAATGAGTTAAGGCTGTGGTTCGGCAAGTCGTTGCAGGTGAAGGCTTCGTGCCTTGTCCACGCTGTTTTGTCCCTTTCTTGATATGGACCAAATTGTCCACACCACCGCCTCCACAGAGTAATGTACATTTTCACCGCCCTGGTACAATGCAGTCACGTAGAATGCGTCATTGGCCAACAAGCATGGCCGTTTCCTGGATTTTTGAATGGGACGAGGGCAAGAGGGCAAAGTGCATCCGGGGGGGCCAAGGCGTGCAACACGTTCATCTCTCTTCGTCGAGGTGGACGCTGGGGACAGCGCGGGTGTTCGGAGCTTAATAATATTATGACATCTGAGAAGCATGACGACGACCTATGAATAAATGGTGCACAATTTTCCAAGCGATCTTGCCCCCCCCCTGCCCCCCGCGCTACGCAGAGGGTAACAAGCTTTTACACACTCTACGTGACCTGCATAGCGGAAATTTTCCAGATTGGCACAATTCATATGATTCATTAATACCGGCATAGCTTGTATACGTACCAGACCAATTGGAAGCTATACCAGAAAAATAGGCGGAAAGCGATTACATGTTTCTTGCTACGCACCTTAAAGAGCCCGTAAAGCGAAGGCTGATAAACAGGAAAATCGGTCTTTCTCAGGACATAAGTCTCCACGCCAGCATCGTTACTTACACTAGCAATTAATTGAACTGTAGAAGGAGCAGACTAGCTCAGGCCAACAGCAGGAAGTATTGAAACACCAAAAGTTGCGATAATGTAGTTCAGGACACTTTTAATGGGTGACAAGCATTCGTGCGTTGACTGCAGAGTGCACACTGACGAAGTGTGCACCATGTACGAGGACTCGGTACTTATTAAAAAGTTGAGATGTTTAACTATATCTGTGTTGTTTTTGTTTCAATACGAATGGATTGATATTGTGCCAGCGCGAAGAGCGCGTACTGATGTCCATGGAAAGAAGTATAGGCACGTTGGCGTGGGTTGACAGTCAAGTACGGTCTAAAAATATTGTAATGTCTGACGCGATTTGCAGCATATTATTAATTAGACTTAACTACTGCCTGAACAATAAAGTCAAACCACGAGAACCGGCCCAGAAGACCACAGTTAGGGACGACACATACACGAAAGCCTCAACGCCCAGAAATTAACGAATTCAAACAATTGAGGGAACAGAAGTGCTGATGCCAGGAATCAGAAGAATCAGGCTCGATTCCTGGTGCCAGCCCCTTTTTTTCCTGACTCGTTTGAATATAATTAATAAAGGCTAGACTTGGGCAGTTTGTTGGATTCTTGGTTATTCGTATGCACTCCTGGACACTTACAACGACGAGCGTTTTACATCATAAAACATCACAGTACCATGCGGTTCGAACGTTGCTGCGTGGATTTTCTATTGATGGGGCGCTGCGGCTTCTCAGTGTTGTTAGGTGACTGAGTTCGTAGCGCCCGGTTGAAAGGGGAGTCAGTGAAATTATAGTGCTGAAAAACTGCTCAAGGCATTAGAGAGCTATTGCGTGTCTGAAGCCTCGATGTTGTAAGGAAGAAATAACTGTCTCTGAAGGCATGTGACTGTCTTCTTTGTCGTTTTAATGAGTAGCACCAGTATCGCATTTATCAAGGTTCCACTTGCTCGCTGCTGCAAGTCTTCTATGATAAGATCAGGGTGGCAACAATAGATTTGTTTATCGCTGCACAATGCCTGGAGCTTTCCCACATTTGCCTCTTTACACATTATTCTCAGTCGTCTTCTTTTACACACTTTTTCCTTGTCATTGTGTGAAGGATATCGGGATGTTCTGCAGTGGACTCCGAATGTGCTATGCAATTGCTGAACCTTTCGTGAAGGTGAGTGTGCTTGAGTACGATTCTCGTGGACTCAATGTGTTAGTGTTTGAAGGTGCCATTTAGGATCCTTTCGGGAAAGACATACCACCAATAGCCCCAGAGTAACCTGCATGTCCCTGCATAATAATTAATTAAATACATATTTATGCATATATAAGCATGTCGTCGCTTAACAACTTAACACAGTTTCAGAGACTGCTGCAGAATGTTTGCACGTGACGTATTTCAAGTGCCGAGAAAAAATAATAACCTAGTAACTATTCAGGTAAAGTTATTAACTTGCTAGAATATTTTAAGCATATTTACCACTGTGAAAAACTACTTCTTCCGTTCCTGTTCTAGTGCTATACAGCGTAGTCATTCGCTTGTCGTGAAGGAACGCCCTAAGTGTACCGGGACAACATTTTCATAACTAAGAAAAAAAATAACAGAAAACCGGGACAGATAAATGACCAGTGTCTTATAATGGACAACAGAAGACCCAGTCCATCTGATTTTGTAGTGGCTACACTACACTGGTCTGAAACAGCACGGCGATCGCCGCATTGCCTGCTCTGTGGGAGAGACAGCCGAGCGAGAATGGTTGTCGAGTACCGCTTCAGCCACTTCGGACAGCTGTTTCAGAGCTGTGTAAAGTTTCAGAAGTGTAGACACTACAAAAGCAGATGGACTGGGTCTGCTGTTGTCTATTATACGACATTGGTCATTAATCCCGGTTTTCTGTGTTTTGTTTTGTTTTTGCAAAACTTACGAAAATGTTCTCCCGAGGCATATGTGCCGCAAGACCGTTAACCGCGATGCCGCATTCAGATACTGTCATCTGTCGCTAAAAGCGAAAGGAGCACACGATTCGACCGTCAATACGTTTGCTGACCAAGCGCGAGGGAGGCTCCGCCTCCTAAATGTGGACCAATAGGATGACGCGGAAGGCGGAGCGCTGCAGCCACTGCTCTTCCCTAAGAGATGACGCAGAGTTAGCGCTCGGGGCAACACCACCTAGATAGAGAAAGCCTGCTTACTCGTCGCTGTGACGTAACAACTAAGAGTCAGCCAATGAGGATCGTGTTTTCAACGGCCCTAGCCAATCGCGAACGTGCTGTCAGTGGTCTTACCTATAGAGACGAGCCACCGTCATCCGCACGGCCAGCGACTGTCATCTGCGAGTAATGGACGTCCTCGCGTACTAAATGGGAAAACGAAAAAACGCGCAAAACGGTCCCATATTTTTGCCAAGACCGATTTTCCGGAAGGCGTGTTTCAGTTTAGTGCATCGGCATAAATTTACGAATGTAGCTGCCTCTTCTCAGGCCTAAGAGATTGCGTAGCTTTAGCGTTTAGTAGTGACATGTGTGTGTGACACGCGTGGTCGGCTTTGTGCAGCGCCTCCACCTTGAGACTGACCAGCGTGAGCCAAATTTCGATGACGCGGCGACAGCGAACCACTTCTGTTTAATTTTGACAATTTCGTTTTCCGGGGTTAATTTCTAAACTTTCTCGATGTGTATTACCATTTTTTTGCGAATACCACGTCTTCTACGGTATAGTTGAGTCCTCAAGCTTCAATGATATGAATTTCATGTGCATTTTAGAGCAGGACAACTTTGTGTTCATCAATAGTAATAACGTTGATCATAGTTACTGTTATACTTGTCGGTCACTTAACATTTTCCTCAAAACAACTCGACATAAAGCATGCCGAGTGATGCAGAAAGTAAATTCTAGAGACACAGAATGAAAAAAAAAACGTATGGGCATCGATTTAGTGAAATAAAAAACGTTACTGCTTGTTCTATTGATCACACTGAACTAAATAATTCAAAATAATTGTCTGTGCGTGTGTGTCTTTTTCGTTTTGGTACGTAGTTACTGAAGTGTGTGCCTGACATTAAAGTTAGACGTTTCGCCCCCCTGTTATGCGTGAACACCACTTCAGCGCACTACTGTCATTCATGTTAATTATAAAACCTAAGTAGAAAATTTTAATTGGCAAGATGCCTCACAACTATAAGGTTCCATTCTTCGGTGAAGGAGGTATCTCATATCAGTGTCCTTGAGACGTTGCTCAAAATATTAGCCCACTGAATGCAAAGTGCACGTGCGATGCTTATTCCGTTCCAGCTCAATGCTCCACCACTCAGGGCTGGCGATAGGGGGGGGGGGCGACTAAGGCGACCGCCTTAGGCCTCGCACTTGCATAGGCCCGCGCACGAAGCCCTCAACCACACTGCAAAAAATAGACGTGAAAAATACGTGCATATCGCCGCGAAAATAACGGGCGCCAACCCGTTGTTTCAAATCACACGCGTTTCCTGTTATTCCGCTGGGGAGGAGGAATCTGGGCATGCGCACTGGATCTGCATGGCTTTGTCCCGCAGCAACCGGCACTCGTGTGAGGAAAGCATGTGTGCCGCGACTGTCACAACCGTCAAAGTCAATGCTGTGCAGTGCCTGCCCCCGTGGGCTTTCGCAAGACGATTTCTAAGGTACGTGAGCTCTTATTACGCCCTTTATGCTGTGAGGTTCTTAGAATAGAGGGAAACATGTGCCCAGTGGCGTATCTAGGGTGTGGCAGGTGTGGACAGGTGCCATGGGCGCCAGGTGAACAGGGGCGCCATTATGTGGTCGGGAGTGAATGTGCCAGGTCGGGCACTCAACCTGGCACATTCATAAATGATCTAAAGCACCCGCCATTAGAGAGGTTGTAGTGTGAAACCTAGTGCGGACCACACGAAAACGCATCCCCAAGGACATCATGTTAACCATGTTGCCATGGGCGCAGGTAGCTCTAGATACGCCACTGCATGTGCCGCCGTTGTGCGTTACCAAATACGTAGTGAATGGCGCCTTCTTCAACGGAACGCTATCGCCTTCCGCTGTGTTCTCACTTGTCATACTGTCCATGTCGTAGAACATGCATGTTAAATTTCCCTCTCAAACCACTAAAATGAGCAGTGTGTAACTTTCTGGAACTAGTGGAAGGGTGTGCATTCTCTCGCATGGACATTTTAAATAGGCCGGGGTTAACCAACGCCGGTTAACGAGATTGAACGCTCAACCGAGATTGAGGATCCTTCACACTTTTTATTAGTAAGGTTAATTCGGGACGCAAGATTTATTTTAGAAATGCATGACAGTGCTGTCAAGAGACAGTTGAGTCGCAATTCCAAGTCGAGTGGCCCTTGATCTCGCTTAACCGACGTTGATCGAATGAGGCCATTGTGTACGCCCGCCGTTCATACAATTTTTAAGTGTTTGCAGTATTTATGAGGCAAATTTCATAGCTGTATACAGAATACATGAAACAAACATGTGGATAAAACAGTAGCAGATATGTTTGCTAAAAGCAGATTGCTAAAAGCGTCGGCGAGACGTATTTTCATTTGTCCCGTATATGCGAGAGTATCTTCGTTGTTAGCACCAAAAGTGTTCGACGACATCGCCTGACATGAACGGGTATCAAGTTACGGCACCGCACTGATGGCACAGCAGCAAGAAGAGCCCGCTTTGAATGGGAAGAATGGCGATTGCACGTCTCTGAGTTTAACGAAAATCTGGCGAAGGGTACGCGATAATGTTGTGACACGTTTCGTTAGCTGAGCGGTGTTTGCATGATGAAGTGATAGTGTAGCAGCACAATACACTTTTTTACAGCTTTTACTCTGACGCAGACAACACCTGTTCCCCAAGCACAGTGTACTGAAAGTCGAGGGCAATGGGGGTGGACGGGTAGGTGAAAGGCCTTGAACAGACCTGTGAAACTAAGGAACATTGATAAGACACATACCGTCCATGCCCATTGCATTCGAGTTTCAGTACATTGTGCTGCTTGGGTCCTTTTCAGGCATCTTCTTGTATACGCCCTCTTTTTAGTACTTTTGTGGTTTTATCTCTTTCTCTATCTTATTGCCAAACAGGGTCTTTGCATATACAGACAAGAATCAAGCAGCAAACGAGTATGTACTGTGCTGTGAATGCAAACTGCCTCAAGTCTACCTTTATGATTATCAAAGCACTTCCAGACAGGGATCGGAACCGAAACTGAACCCGAACCGAAAACCGGAAAAAACCGTTATTTTCTGACGAACCCGAACCGAACCGAACCCGAACGATTTTTTTGCTTGTCCTGAGCCGAACCGGAACTGAACCGAAAAAAATTGATACGGTTACCGGTTCGGGAATCGGTTCAGAGGTGAATTAATTGTACTGCTGACCGACCTTTTTTTTGCTCACCTGAACGGTTATCTCACACCTTTCTCTTACAATCGTGTACGGTGAGCGTAAGCTTGCTTGCATGTAGCAAAATTACTGCCCGTGGACCGGTTAAACCGAAGCCGAAAAAAGTAACTGTTCCAATCCCTGTAAATGCTCCGACCGCTGACAGATTTTTTTTGTCTGTGTATGTGCAGGGGTGGGGGGGGGGGAGTTATCCCTGAGCCGAACCCGAACCGAACCGATATACCTGAACCGGTTCAAGCTGATAATTTCGGTTCAGCGGAGCTAAACCCGAACCGAACCAATATGCCTGAACCCGAACCCGAACCGGACCGAAAAAAATACCGGTTCCGATCCCTGCTTCCAGATACATTCATCTATACATAACATCTTTGTGTCATACACCCAAGGAGACTGGCATGGAAGCCGCAAACAAGAAAGTTGCTGCAGCCTATATATGGCACCCGTGATGAAAGTGGCTGCCCAGGACAACATATATTTGCGTTGAAGCCGGTCTGCGCATATTTTAATGATTACTATGAGGTCTGCACCTCGTTCCACACTGTAAGTTCTCATGCACCATCTTGATTCCGAGAGCTCTTCTGTGATAATATGATCGTTGACCTATTTCTTGGTGACACACACGAAAAAGAAAATATCAAAGATAAATGTAGTATGATTGACATCTGAAGGTTGTGTCAGTGCAGGGTGTTTGAGCTTTAATTCAAACAAGCAGTTCTAAAGGCAGCAACTAGGCAATCACAGGCAAGTTTCTCCATTGTCTCTGTTTCCTGTCTGTCAGTGATATAGCAACGTGCAGACAAAAATTTTGTAAGTAATGAGTGCACAATGGTTTTTAATGTTTATGTTTTTATGATATATTTAGTTTCCGTTTAATGTTGCACATTTCCTTGTGTCTGATGACTATTATATGACTGTTCAATTGTTCGTAATACTGAATGAGGTATACAATCTTTCTTTAGCACAGAGCTGGACCAACAGCTGTGGAGTGCGCGCCCCAGCTTTCGGCGGCTAGGTGCAGCCAGTAAAGGGAGTAGAGGAAAGGGTGAAAAAAAGGAAAGGGGAATAATGTGGTGATACAACACAGGGAGGGTCGTGCAGTCCCTCCTGATCTCGGAGTAGGGTAGTCACGAACTTCCCGCCGCAGAAAACACACGACTACACCTCAGTAGCCTTCACTGGGATCCTCTCTGTACCACGGTAACTGTAAGCATGATTGGCGAGGTTACCTCACCTATGCCTGTACAACGGCACTGTATGTATGCAATCCAATATACATGGACGCCCCACCCTCGTCGTGCTGTATACACTACGCTAGGATCCGATAAAGGGAAAATCAAGAAGTTCCTTCTAGCCGAACTCTTCAACTACTCTGTAAGCCACGTCCTCACGTGCGTAAGCACGTCCTCATAAAAAAATTGAAGGAAAACGACATGATAATGATTGTCAGTGGAAACTTCAATATGATGATTAAGAAGCCCCAGAACAACTAGTTCGCGAAATTTATGAAGGAAAGTTTCGACTAGTGAGTGACGATAAATTACCACAACCCGTATGCGAAGTGTCATGATTGTGTCTTCGTCACCAGCGTAGACAATATAGTGTTGGTCAAGTACGTCAGCCACTTCAGTCTTCACATGCCTCTACTGTTTATCGTCGGAGAATGCAAGCTGTAAACTGCTATCGCATTTCAATGACAATCTGCACAGCGATTTCTGTCGCTTTCTAGTTTTTTTGTTTTTATTTTGGGCCTTCTGATTGTGCGGCGTTTTGACCTTCGGTCTTCCGACTGCTGGGCCTTATGATTTTTCGGCCTCTTGGCTTTCGGCCTTCTGACTGTTTGGCTTTTCAGCCTCATGATTATTTCGGGTTATGATTTTCGGCCTTTTGATGGGCTTCCGCTCTTGGGACTCTTGCACGCGATTCTGTTTGAGTCGTATTTGAGAGTCTCCTGAGCTGCTTCCTCTCGGTCTAGAAGCCAAAAAAATATTTTTAGCGTGATAGACAAGGATACGAACTTTGCGACATGTCATTATCATATGGCTGTCGTGTGTAGTTACTTTTACAGAAAATTCTAAAGTCTGCACGGACGTAAAAAGAAAACACACGCCAAGTATATTACAGTAACTTTGCGTGCCAGGGCAGTGGGGTTGCTATCGTTCTATAGTACAAAAAAAAAGGCCTTGAACGTGGCATAAGGATATTCGCACATGCTATCGAAGTCGCACATGCGGCTGGTTTCTTTCTAAGCGTTAGATCGTGGAAGGTAAAACACAATTTCCACATATATCTGACACCTATAATCCCAGAAATGCCACCTTGACTTGAGCAAAAAAAGAAAAAAAAAACAGTCAAGTCCACTTCAGCGTCAAGCAGACAAAAGAAAAAAAAATCATACAGCAGCGGCAAGGCGCCGCGTCATCACAATTAAGGTCACATCCGGTCCTTTACCCTTTAAAGGGACTATGAAATGATTTTTTTCTCGTTTTCATCAGAAAGTAAACCTTTTTCCGAGTCTAGAACCAAAATTTTACCTTCATCACGCGAGGAGTATTCTCGGGAGCGAATTTAAACGGAGCGGCGAAGGGAGGACAGCTGGCGCGGCGCCGTGGCGAGCTGCCGAGCGGAGACACAGCGGGTAACTTGACGGGACCACGGCCGGCTCGGCTACACGTCATCGTGACGTGTGGCCGAGCCGAAGGATCCCGCGTATGCGTTCATCGGGAGTGGAAATCTCCATGACGGCAGCTTCCGCGCGATGGTCGCAGTTTATCGCAGTCGCATCCTGTGGTTTTTGTCGACATGCTGAGACGATGTTGGATAGTTGGTTGTCCTAATTTACGTCAATATCCGCCGGAGTGGAAAGACGATGTGGTGCCATCGACTGCTCGTGTTTTTAGCGGACATTTGCATGATCGAATTTACGAAGGGTACGCTGAATCTCTTCAACGTACTAGATAACGAGCTCAGTGTCGTCTGAATCAAGGTGTAGCAACCTGCACACACCGGGGAAGGGACATCCACCTAAACGGCGCAAAGGTGTGAGTATTTTTCGTTATTGGGGCTAACAAAGGTCTCTCAGTCCGTGTGGTTCAAATGCTATCATAGATTTCAGGATTGCGTGAATGGGTTAATTAACATCTGCGTGACTCTGAACCTTGCCGCCGCTTACGGCACAGAGAGAGTAAAAAAAAAAAAGAAAATATAAGTTACCGAATCTAGTCTCTAAACTCAGGTGGTGCACTGTTGATAAAAGTACACTTCGTTTAGCATGATCTTAGAAACCATACTTCAACAGAATATTTATGTAATATGTTGAACATACGTATCCGTTCTTTTCTCTTCACTCAGCTGCTTTCATGTTCACAGGTGACTTCCTCAGCGGAGCCGGAAACCCCTTAGGTGAGACAGCATAATCATTGCAACCCACTATTCAGAGCAGACAAATGCTTGTGCACCCTCTTTCCAGATTCCTCTTTAATGCAGTGTCTTGCTTACCATTCGGGCTCTGTATATTGTTCACAAGTTTCTTTAATACGTTTTTTGTCATTTGATTTACAGTTTGCTTTATCATGTGCACAAATATGATATTGAGGGGGACATTTTCTTGTTTACACTCCTTATCTTATAACCATTGCTCAGTTAGATTACATCATTTCCATTCACCGGAACTGGCCCATGTGTATGGCAGCTGAAGTCCTTCACCAGGGTAACATACCAGGACAACGCCAGCAAGTGCTCTGCAGGTCACCTCTAAATAAAAAAAAACTACCTTTGATGCACTATGTCCTCACGGGATTTTGTTCCTGCTACAACTCTGCGCTTTGTTTCGCATTACCAAAAAATAACCCTACCAACCATTATCATACCGGTGTACTGCTGTGTTCAACCAGTTCAACTTGCTCTGGGCATCCTGCAGGGCTGTGCAGCTACTTCAGCCCTTATTCGCTGGTAACACTGGTGCCAATACAGTTGTTAGTTGAGATGTGACAGTGTAAAATAGAACATATCATGTGTTCTATTAAAAATAAAAATTATGCATGTATAGCATATAACGTGTATATGTAGATGTTAGGTCTTAGTTATTGTACTATTTGAGCTACATGTCAACATTTCAGCTGTTTGAGCCTGATGCCCTCGTCCTTGACGCACATACAAGTGTGCCCACACCCTCGGAGGAGCCTGCATAGCGAGGACTCTGTCCCAGTGGCAAATGGAACAGTTCTTTCACAAAGAAAGCAGATTTCCGCCAGAAGACCAACAAACAGTTTTCTTGAAATAGTACCAATTACTTGTCGTTTTTCTAATTGCAAAATATTGGGCATGCTACGTCAGTACTGGGGTTTTTTTGCTTCGAAGTCACCAGTTGTGGTAACTGGAAAGATCTTTCCAGTTACCTCAACTGGTGACTTCAAGCTTACGTAACACAATAATATAAGAGGGCATGAAGCAGGCGAACTGGTGTTGTGAGATAGTGCCCCCAGTCTTAGGGATGTATTACACAGTATTGGAAACCTGGTTGAACAATAAATTTGTTAAACGACAAACACTGTGCACAGATAAACACAGATGTGCAGAATACTCTTACACAATACGCTACAGCTTAGCTTTGTAGTCATGGTGGTTAGCAATGCTAAATGTTCAGATTTACGACGTGCTCAACATTGAATACAGAATACGTGTGTAGCGGCCATATCCGCGCGACACCAAGCGCGGTCTCCCCTCGCGCTCTGGAATAAACAGTCAGTTCTGCCTATCGCCCTGGTCTGATCAGTCGTCTTCCACACTGGTGACCCGAACGTGATCATGGATGGCAACGGTACGCAGCCCCTGGTATCCTCCTTCGCCGTACGACTGCCGCCTTTTACCCGTTCACGCCCGGACATATGGTTTCGGCAAGCAGAGTCACAGTTCACCTTGGCGCACATCACATCCCAAGTAACGAAATTTCACCATGCCTTGTCCGCCCTCCCCGAAGACATTCTCATCGAGGTGGCAGACATCGTCAACTGTCCTCCCGCTGACGCTTCGTACGACGCCTTGAAGATTGCCGTCGTCGAGCGAACCTCTCCCTCTGACCGCCAGCGCTTACAAGAATTAGTGCTGAACGAGCCTCTTGGCGACCGCAAGCCCTCCCAAGTTTTGCGGCAAATGCAGCATTTGATCGGAAGCTCCACCTTCGACCCCAAGCTCCTTCGCGAGCTTTTTCTTTCTCGACTGCCTCCGTCCGTACAGCTGGTCTTATCCGCTTCGGACGACAGCGACCTTCCGTCCCTCGCAGCACGCGCCGACAAGGTAACGGAAATTGCATCCGGCCAAGCTTCTGCGCACACTCTCTCTGCGGTGAACAGCACCCATCCGCAATCCTCACCCGAAGCCTGCGGTACCTGCACCTCTTCATCGGCGTCCTCGGAAAACTCGGAACTCATCGCTTTACGTGATGAAATAAAGCGGCTCGCCGACGCCTTCAACAGGCCCACGCGCCGCGACAGCCACTCTCCTGGTCGTGCTGGACAGTCCCGCAGAATAGTACGCTCTCCAACACCGCCATCGTCATCCAACCGTCGTCCAGTCTGCTGGTACCATCGTCGTTTCGGCCGCAGGGCACGACGTTGCGAATCACCATGCCGCTGGCAGGGAAACTTCACCGGGGACTCCTAACGGCGACCAGGAAACCCCAGACTACGCGGCACGGTCGCCTCTTCTACCTCAAAAATCGGTCCGGAAGCCAGAATTTCCTTGTCGATACTGGCGCTGAAGTTAGTGTTCTCCCCGCATCTAGCCAAGATCGACGACGTACCCCTATCATGTATTTGACCGCAGTAAATGGTTCCCGCATTGCAGTGTACTACCGCCGATCCTTGCCTCTCGATTTTGGGCTACGTCGTGCCTTCCATTGGGTCTTTTTGGTGGCAGACACTACGCACTGCATCTTAGGAAGCGATTTCCTAGCGCACAATAACCTTATGGTCGATGTCGCTAGGCGTGTGTTGCTTGACAACCTTACAGGCCTCTCTGTGAACGGCGTTTCAACGTGCACACCACCGGCAGGTCTTACTAAACCCCGCCCCCAGGACACCGCCTCTGCGGAGCTCCTGCGCGAGTTTCCATCCTTGACTGCCCCCTGCGACTGGACGAAACCCGTCAAGCACCCTGTCGTGCACCGCATCGTCACGCGAGGTCAGCCGGTCTTCGCCAAAGCACGTCGTCTGAGCCCCGAGAAGCTGGCCATTGCACGACAGGAATTCGACCATATGCTCGCGCTTGGTATCGTCAGACCGTCTTCCAGCACTTGGTCGTCACCTCTTCACATGGTCCCCAAAAAAACTGGCGACTGGAGGCCATGCGGAGACTATCGCGCCTTAAACTTGGCAACACTTCCCGACCGTTACCCTCTTCCCAACATCTCCGACTTCACCGCCGGCCTTACAGGAGCAACAACGTTTTCAAAAATCAATTTAACCAAGGCATACCATCAAATACCCATGGCCGAGGAAGACATCGCGAAAACTGCGATTGTAACACCCTTCGGGCTTTTTGAATTCCTCCGTATGCCCTTCGGCCTACGAAATGCGGCACAGTCCTTTCAACGGTTCATCGACAACATCACGCGTGGCCTTCCTTTTGTATTTGCCTACCTCGACGATTTGCTGGTTGCTAGTGCTTCTCCCGACCAACATACGGAGCACCTCCGCATCTTATTCCGACGTCTATCTGACCATGGATTGCTCATCAACGTCGATAAATGCGAGTTCGGCGCGCCTGAGCTTGAGTTTCTGGGCCATAAGGTCAACGCGCACGGAATTTCTCCCCTGGAAAGCAAGGTCAAGCAAGTCCAGGATTTTCCCTTGCCCACAACCATCCGCCAGCTCCGCCGCTTCCTTGGCATGGTTAACTTCTATCGTCGTTTCGTCCCCCACTGTGCCGCTATTCTGCGACCGCTAGAAGAACTCCTAAAGGCACATACGCCCAACTCCGCTGGACTCGCGTGGCCTCCACAAGCCCTGCAGTCCTTCCGCCAAGCAAAGGAAGCCCTCGCTTCAGCAGCCTCCTTAAGTCACCCAGTAAGTGGCGCCCCTACATCCCTCATGGTGGACGCATCCAACCAGGCCACGGGGGCGGTGCTACAGCAGCGTATTGGCGGCCACTGGAAGCCGCTGGCCTTTTTCTCGAAGAAACTATCTGCTGCGGAAGAGAAATATAGCACCTTTGGTCGCGAACTTCTCGGCGCTTTCACAGCGGTTAAACATTTCCGCTACTACCTCGAAGACAAGTCATTCGTCATCTTCACAGACCATAAGCCGCTGGTCTACGCGTATCAATCTGGAAGCTCTCGCTATTCCCCACGCGAAATCAGACACCTCGCCTTCCTAGCTGAGTTCAACGCTGAATTCCAGCACGTTAAAGGAACCGACAACGTCCCCGCCGATGCTCTCAGTAGGATCTCTTCCCTCCATGACACCCCCATCAATCTCGCCGATCTTGCCAGGCAGCAAGAGCTGGACCCAGAACTTAGGCATATCCGATCCGGCAATTCGTCCCTCCGCCTACAGCCTATCCCCTTTACGGGTATCCAGCAGCCTATCTTTTGTGACACGGCAACCGGTTCGCCCCGACCATTTGTACCAAAACCGTTCAGGCGGCCCATCTTCTCATCGCTTCATGGCCTTTCTCATCCTGGAGTCAAAGCCACGCAACGTTTGGTAGCCACCCATTACGTTTGGCCATCGATGAACACCGACATTCGCACCTGGACGCGGTCCTGCCTTGCATGTCAACGGGCAAAGGTTCACAGACACACCGCGTCTCCCCTCTCGACCTTCTCCTTGCCTGACGCAAGGTTCGCCCACGTCCACATAGACATCGTCGGTCCCCTGCCTCCGTCTCATAACTACAGATACCTCCTGACGTGCATCGACCGTTTCACCCGATGGCCGGAGGCGGCCCCGATGCACGATTCTACAGCCGAGACCGTCGCGCAAGCATTCATCTCAACTTGGATCTCCCGTTTCGGAGTCCCATCTCAGTTAATCACTGACAGGGGAACTCAGTTTGAATCACGACTCTTTTCCGCCCTCACTCGGCTTCTTGGTACCACCCGATGTCGCACCACAGCCTATCACCCGTGCGCTAACGGCATTGTTGAACGTTTTCATCGTCACCTCAAAGCCGCCATAATGTCCTACGACGACAGCCCAAAATGGAGCGAATATCTTCCCCTGATACTGCTGGGCATTCGCAGTGCTTGGAAAGAAGATCTGAAATGTACACCAGCGGACCTCGTCTATGGGGCCTCCCTTCGCCTTCCAGGCCAGTTCTTCGACCCCCAGCCGCTTGACAACCTACAGTTGACAGCAACGGACTATGTCGGACGCCTTCGCGACCACTTCTCCCGAGTTCGACCAACTGCCCCTCGAGTTCCTAGTACCCATCGGACCTTCGTTTCACCCCACCTCCGATCAGCATCTCAAGTTTTCCTCCGGACTGACGCCCTCCGACGGTCTCTACAGCCCCCCTACTCTGGTCCACACCACGTGATCGAACGCCATCCCAAATACTTTATCATCGACCATGGTGGTCGTCGGGAAACGGTGTCCATCGATCGGCTCAAACCCGCCTTCACCGAATCCGACACTCAGCCTCCCTTCCTTACCGCTTCAGGCTCCACCCCCACCTGTCAACTAGACCTACCTCCCAAACCCCGCAAACGGGTATCCTGGAGCGACCTTGTCGTTTCTGGGGGGGAGCCCTGTAGCGGCCATATCCGCGCGACACCAAGCGCGGTCTCCCCTCGCGCTCTGGAATAAACAGTCAGTTCTGCCTATCGCCCTGGTCTGATCAGTCGTCTTCCACACGTGACATGCTCATAAATAAATTCTTGCATGAAACATAATCTTAGGCAAACAAGAAGTGCTTGGGCGGAAGGAAATACAGCCATCTGTAGAACAATAACTGCAGAGTAAATAAAAATCGCCTGAAGGCGCGAAGCTGCTTTGAATAATAAGAGTAATGATGACGAAGAACACGAGTTGAAACAAAGTAAAACAAAACAGACCAACCAGTCTTTTACGATAATTTGTGCAAACAAATTGAGCAACACAGGGGGCATCTTCCAAATATCAGTCACACTTCACAACGCACTTCCTTTGTTGTCAGATTGTCAACACGTAAACATAACTGCAACAGACGTAAATATAACTGCAACGCCAAGCAACCACCAGAGACCTTCAATTGGTGACGGCGATACAACCAATACACGTTGCGGTGAATCGCTAGAGGCCCACGTAACTCGTCAGCAAAACTCTCAAAGACACTGTGGTACTTGAGTTCCTTGTTGTGAACGGCCGCAGAGCATAGGACGAATACATTCGATGAAAAAGTACAGCTCACATGTCATACTTGCCAGCTCAACTGTAGCAAACGATTCACACGCAAAAAGCTGTTCATTATAGCGTGCTATCCGAACGCCTCCAAGCAAGAAAACGTAATGCTCCAACTTCAACCCTCAAACGCGACCAGAGACCTTGTGAGCTTCTATGCGTGACTGGACGGCGCCAGCCACAGCGCGCTCACAGCATTACTTGACATTGCGCAACACCGGTGACGTAACAGGAACAGAAGTGCAGTCCGTACAGTTACACCGTCGACGGGAGAATGTGCGCGGGAGAGGAGGAACGCGGAAGAGACATTTCGAGCTAGCGCTCCTCGCAGAGTGGAGCGATTTCGTCCGGAAAAATTCGTGGCATATTAGTTTCTCAGCGGGAAGAACAGTTTCCAGCGAAAAAAAGTATGGGGGTTCGGGAAATTTCATAGTCCCTTTAACTCAGACAAGGGTCACTGCTCCAGGCCACTGTGCGCGGCATGGTGCAAATTTCCTATCGGCAGAACACTTCCCCAAGCAGCACACAATATTGGACCCATATTGCCTGGTCTTTGGCGATACGGATTCGATATGGGACTCGTTTTGCCAGGATTCTCCCATATTCTCGCGAACTTGGCAATATGGGCCCCATATTGCGAAGTTTGAGCCAATATGGGGAAGTCCTGGCAATATCTGCCCCATATTTCCCTTGTACACCCCATATTGACTGAAAACGCAGAAAATGGTACATACCCGGTGTTGTACAAATGCCCAAGCAGCACGGCAAGATTGGACGTTGAAGCGTGCGAAATGCCCAGTTCAGTATGTTGTTCCCTCCAGCAACTTCCCGCAGATGATACACATTGTTGGAAACAGTCAACATACTTGGCAATCCCACTGTAAGATTGACTGCCACTCAACAACTCAACTTTTCACTTGCTGCAAACAGCCGCCATCTTGCTTCGCGATGCCACTGCCAATCTGTCGAACCGACTGAGAGCGTGGTCTTTTGAGCGAAATCACGCGTTCAGTAATGCGCATGCGCGACACTAGGATCGGACGTTTCATTCGGGCTAAAAGTCGCAGTTTCCTCTAATGACAATGGAATTGCGACACGTCATGTAAAAAACAATGTTTGATGGGAAGGCATGCCTCTTCTGTAACGTTAGGTGCTTTCAAGTTACTGCTGGCAGTGTGAGTTACTGAGGCGCATGTCCGTCACCGTCACGAAAGTGTTTCGCTCCTTTGTGGTCTAGGAGCGGGTTCGAAATTTTCGGTTCATACACTACTGCGATCCCAACGAATGCTTCTGATGGATATTTGGTATTGGCAGATGCGTAGGAGTGCCTGAGTCCTTCAGTAAGACGGGCGTACCACCTGTTCTTCGTTTTTAGGGCCATGCAGTGTTACTTTTGTAACGCTATGCAGCGTGGATCAGAAACAAGATCTGTAGAAATTGAAAAGCTAAAGGAAGAGAGAAGTAATATCAGTGGTAGACATTATACCGTATAATGCTTGATTATTACACGGGCTCCCATTTGGCGTTATCACGAAAATATTGGCGCAATATGGGCACCCCATATTGGACCACTATGGAGCCTGGTTGCACTCCCCATATTGGTCCCATAGTGGACCAATATTGGTAATTTTTGCAGCACATATGGGTCCAATGTTGGACTAATATTGTCGTGCTGCTTGGGTTGTTTGTGGTTGATAAGTTGTTTGTGGCGTTTCTGCGCTGGCAGATCCGTCCCGATGTACAACAGTCCATTGGCTTCGCTATCCTTGTCCCCCAAATAATTGCTACATTGCTGGATGAAGAGAACATTACGCCAGACGGTGCACGTGCACTCTGCATTCAGTGTGCCAATATTTTGCGCAACTTCTCAAAGACGCTCAGGTGAGATATTTCGATCAAGCAGAACGGAACCTCATAGTCGTGGAGCCTTTTCCGAAATGAAATTCCTTTGCGTACTTGTTTTTAATAAAGAACAAGGACAGGAGTGCGCTGAAGCAGTGTTTTGCGCATAAGAGTGGAGTTTAGTGGAGGGTAAGTTTAGTTTTAGAGCCCGTGCAGAATCTGCTTCAGCATCTAGTGCAAACAAATGGCGAAAAAAGGGACACACTCAGTAACTGCCTAAAAGCAAAAACAGACACACACACAGGACGATTGTTTTAAACGGCTTAGTTCAGTATGATGAGTTGAAGAAGCAGCGACGTTTTTTTTTCGTCAAAAAGGATATTTTGCCATTCGCCCATTCTGTGCAATTTGGTGTGTATCTCGAATTTATTTACAGGCTTGATGTCAACAAAATTTTAGGTGACCGACAACAACAATAATAATCAAGATCAAAATTGTTATTATTTACGAATGCAGGGCTGCACTGGTCTTAAATGCACATGGACTTAATATTACTGAAGCGGCTTTGAAAGTACTCAACTATACGCCGGAAGATATAGTATTTGCTAAAATTTTATCATTAAAGTTTTAACTGAAATTAACACCCCAAAGCATAATCGTCAAAACTGAACAGTACTTAAAAACCCGAGACCAGGGGACAAAAAAACGGCAAACACAGACATGGTCTCAGAGAGAGACCTTGGTTGAGAGAGACCTTGAGAGAGGTTGAGACCTTGTCTGTGTTTGTCGTTTTTTTTGTCCCCTAGTCTCGGGTTTTTAAGTTATGGATCTATACCACCAGCTAGCTTGCTACCTCTCTATCCTCTCGTTATGAACAGTACTGGTTGGCTGAAGGTATAAGTCGCGGCACAGGACGGAGAGCAGCAGGATGGCGACGAGTCATCGTAATTTAGGTCACGTCGGTCAGCCTCAAGGTCGAGGCTCCGTGTTATAGCGACCACTGCATGTCACACGCTCGTGTCACTACCGAGTAACGTTACGCCATCTATTGGGCGAGACCAGAGGCACGGAGGCTTCAGGTCAGCCTCAAGGTCAACGCGCCACAAGAAGCAGACGACTGCTGGTCACACAGCCCCAGCCTCGGGGGTCGGGCTCCGTCCGGACACCACGGAAGCCACAGGGGTGACACAAACCCGCCATTGTTGTAACTGCCCTCAAGCGGCTGCTTTTGGCAAAACAGCCATCTTGTCCTGGTCGCACGTCATAGAAAACGTCATTTTGAGGTCATGTGACATTGTTTACATGTCGTTTTTCCGCTTACAGACATACCTCCGTCGTCATAAAGCCCAGAGATGAATGTATTTTGCCAGCGTAAACTATGCGGTGCTTCTTCCGCAACATGATAGTCCATTTCTCCTTAGTTGAAGTACATCGCATCGGCTCAGTGAGTCGTAACGTGCGGTCGTCATTACATCTTTGGAAGTCGTCAACAGTACGAAGCCTTATGTGCAAAGCTGCGCGTTTTACTGCGAGATTATCGGATAAAAATAATTACCGTGATCGAAAGACATCCAAAACGTCGCGAAGAAACAACAACCGCATTGTTTAGAAACGGTTTGGCCGCCGATCACGGGCGCCGCCATCTTTAAGGTCACGTGTGGCTTGGTGTTTGCTGTGACGTGCGACCAGGACCTGTCCAGGATGCATTGCGTTCGCCCGGCACGCTGTCGTCTACGGAGCAATACATTGGGTGCCACCCCTGTGACGGAAGCCGACTTCCGTATGGCATTGAGGGGGTTGCTTGTATACACTGCCACATTCCGCTAAGTCTGGCGTGGTCGTTTCTCTTTGCGCGTTGCTCAATCTTGAAAGACCTGTAGATATGTGATACACCTGTTTGTTTTCTCAATGAAAAATAAAGATTTCGTGGATTATTATTTGGCTGTGCTGTGTTTATTATTATGCGAACTCAGCAAACCACAACCCGTTTCGCGACCTGCTGCTTCAAGTTGTTTCGCGTAGCCGTGTGACGTTGCCGATCGATGAGCTGTGTGAAATGTAAAATTGGCACAGTGAATCCTGTGGAGTGACATTTCAGTCGTACGTATTCCCGCATTCTCTTATGGAGACAAGTAAGTAACAACAGCAAATAAATCGTGACTATGACCTGAGTAAGTAAGTACCTAAGTAAGTAGCCGCATTCAATGGCCAATCTACGTTACATTGCGAGAAACGTGTGGGTGTGGATACTGCCCAAAAAAAGTGGATCCAACTCAAGTTTGAAGCAAACTATCCTTTATTGTCTTATATCGTGAAACACTATAGGGTTATCTCTTTGATTCAGAAAGAAGAGGGCTCTGCTCACACGTCAGTGAGTACGATGTGCAAACCTCCTCTTGTACGGAATCAGTATGCACTATGCAATGCTGGTCTCATCTTGGCGTACTCAAGTGTTTTTTTTCCTTTCCTCTTTTTTCTTTCTTTCCTCTTTTTTTTTTTTTTTTTCACTGGTGTTGTCGTCCCAGAGGTGTCCCGGAGAAGAAACTGTGACGCTCTGAGCAGCGCTTAGATGTACGAGCATTGCGGAGCCCCGTACATACACACCGAAACGCACAGGAATGCTCGCTCGTTGTCTTCGCCAGCTATCATTCTTCGCGCGTGCACAGCCTGCGCCGGCCTGTCTGACCCGCCGCCTTTTGTTACGCCATTTGACTTCTCAGCGTTGCTCGCAAGCTCCGCAGCTCCGCTATAGTTTGTCGGGAGAAACTCGCCTGCAAACAGTGTCCTTACCCTACGAATGGCTGCTTATTGAAGGTCACAAAGGGGAATAGGAGGATCGCATGGGAGGCGCGCAAAGGCCGTCCTCTATTTGTTTCCCATGGAGGAAGGAAAGAGAGGAGGAGCCCTATTGATCTGAGAAGTGAAGTCGAGATTGGGGGCCATTCCAGTGACATCACCGCTCGCCTTCCCGGTTTCGGTTACATACATCTCTATGGGTGCCCCCAACGCATAGTTTCGGAATACTTGGAGAGGTGCGGTGGTAGCGCGCCGAAGTGGCCCACAAAGTGGCGTGTGCAAAGCAACCTCATTGGGCTACACAGGTCGCGTGACCTCCGCATGGTTTCAAAGAAGCTACCTTTCATCTCCTATCCTCACGTCACTTGCCTCATGCTTCTGCCTTCTGTCCAAGAGCCGTTCGGGCGCCTCCTTTTCTTCCATATGCCCCGAGCGCTAGCGCTGCGCCATCTTTTTGGCAAGAGCAGCGACCGCAGCGCTCCGCCTTCAGCGTCCTCCTATTGGCTCGCGTTTAGGAGACGGAGCCCTCCCTCGCTCTTGGTCAACGGGCGAAATGAGAGTCCACGATTCTCCATGATAACAAATGCAAATTTCTGGAAATATTGGACCTAATTGTGCCAATGTTTTTTCGAGGACGTTTATCAGAACACCACAGCGTTCAAAGAGACACTGCTGGATTGCCTAGAGGAAGGCCTTACAATTGTGGAGGTCATTCATCCAGTAAGTAGAGTGTACTTCCGACGCATTCCAGATTATTCCTAAACTGCGTTCTGTGTGAGTACTCATTTGAGTTTGTACGACTGATAGATGAACATATAATTGTTTACAAAAGATTATGAATTTGTAATATCATGTACTGACTGGGGAAGGGCATATGTCCTTACCGGTTGGATGGATTTTCTGTCCTTCTACAAAGTTACACTCCAAGTAAAATGGTGTACCTTTGAGTGTAGGAATTGTGCCACATTGCGTTGCCCCGAACTTTATACTTCTCTTTCTCTTTTTTTTCTTGTGGTGGATCTCTCGTTGCAGAGATGCTTTTACTTGCGCAGTAGCGTTTCTTCAACTATTCCCCACTTATTTGACACCCGAAAACTTGACATCTCTGCAAGCCTGTTTTCGGATTTCATTAGTGCCGACACTCTCTAGGCAAAGCCCGAAGACACTCCCACTGTGCATGGAAACTGCATGAGAAAAAGAAAAAAAAAAGGAGGGTGGGGAGCGGGGCCCAATCACGCATTTTGTCCTCGCAAGCTTATCTGTTCGCAACCATGAGTTACTGATAATCACCGACATCGGATGTTCTGTGCTGTTTTCGGTGCTGTCCTTTCCTCGTTCACATGCATTAGGCGGGGTAACTTGAACGAGAGCGCCTTGATGAACGACGTTTTTTTTTTTTTTTTTTTGTGTGGGCGGTTGTTACGAGTTTTCGAGTGTCAAATTTATGTGTAAACATTGTGAAAGATCCTGTATTTGTGACTGAAATTGTGTGTTGTGGCCATGGACATTCTAATGAACGCAAAAAGTTCCATTTCCTTGGCAAATTCTTGAGTTCAAAAAAGCTAATCACACTAATTAATGCGGTGCACTCACAGAAAACACCTATTTGGGTGGCAAAAACATGCACGAGTGTCCTGCACAAGGTTTCCCGTTTTAATCTCACGTAGATTTTTTTTAGAAATTGAATCACACTTTTTCACCGGGCAACCTGTATACAGTCAAACCTCGCTTTACGAACACCCTTCGTTTCTCAGAAAATCGTTCGTAAATCGAGGTATTCGTAAATCGAGGTCCAAGTTGTGCAGTGCACAAATACCTCACAAAACCAATTTGATTTGAATTGATTTGAAATGGAAATTGATTTGAATAAGTTTTATTTTTGAAAATACTGCGTTATTGTACTTTGCACCATACTTTCTGCACGGTCTATTCTGTTTAGAAGAGATGACAGAAGTCTGACACTTGACTCATCCACCCGGTCCTCAAAGTACCGTATCGCGCGCCGATGAGACTGTTTCTAACGGCAAATATCACGCTTGTCACCGGCTGTTAGGACGGAACGCCTTCTCTTGGAACGGCAAGATGCTTCCATCTCGGAGACCTGGTCCAAACACACAACCGTTCGGCTGTAAAACGCCCGAATTATTCTTTCAGGAAATGGTGAATCATGTTTGTGGAACGTAGTGGCGTTGGGACATTGTATGTTTGACCTTGGCAGCATGTACTGAGGAACTTTCATTATCCTCCTGTCCATTGGCCTATCCTCTGTACGTTCATAACACCCGTTCGTATATCGAGGTCAGAATGGCTTGGCTACTTTGGGTCCGTTCCCTAATAATCCGTTCATAGTTCGGATATCGAGGGTTCGTAAAACGAGGTCAAAATACACGTAAAAAGTTTGGTTCCCTGTGGAACCGTTCGTAAGTTGAGGGAATTCGTATATCGAGGGTTCATAAAACGAGGTCCGACTGTATTATGTTTTTATGGTTACCTTTGATGGTACACATTTAAGAGAAGCGTGTACACCATAATATAAAATTATAACAACGGTGCAATGTTATTTGTAGCACAACTTGAATAGTCACTATGCCACTCTCCAGTAACAATTTAAACAAATATATTCAATATATTCTTCGGTTGGCATTTCCCTTCTCTTCTTGCAGTCCATGTCCAATGAATAATCAAGGTCCACGTTAAGCCGGACGAGAGGAAGTGATGAAAGCGATAGTCGTTTTCAAAAGGCCTACGTACACTTTTGCACGCTTAAGGGGTCATCCGAAGAGATCATTGTTATAACGTCGACGATATCCCTACACATCTCCACGGTGCACATATCACTGGTCGTTACGTCAACGACGGTGATTTGATGGGTTTGTCATTAGCATCGTATGTTATCATGTGTTCGGTCGTTATGTAAGTAGTATGGACGCAGTATGGTGTTGGTTGAGAGTGCATGAAACAAAAAGCAGAAACAAGAAGTTTAGAGAGAAGAAAGACTCAGAAAGGGATCGCGATTTTAACCTAATTGATGTTCGACCTCTCGTTCGTTTCGAGTTGTATTAGTTCATCAGCCTCTTCACATTACATATCACCGGCTTCGCTGGATTACTCGGTACCTCGATTACTCGGTACAGGTCGCGGTTAAACGTCGAGGACGTCAACAACTTGGTGGCAGTGTAAAGTTGCTTAAGGACGCAGGCTTCGGCGAGGAACGTTATGTACTGTGTAGCTGATGCTGCTTATCAGTGAACGCTAGAGGACTCCCAGGTGGGCAAAATTAACCTACAAACCGACCAGTGCGGAGTCGCTGACGATCGTAGTTGTCTCACGATCTAAAGCCACGAATTATATTTACATTAATACGCAAATTCTATTTATTTCCATTTCAAGGAGAAGTTCGCTGCTTTCAGCATGAATATCACCCGTGTAATGCAAAGTTTCAGGGTAAGTGGCACGATAGTTTTCTACCACCACTATGGCACATAACTGTTGACACAACTGATGTAAAACTTTCTTTTTTTCAAATTAAAGGGACATGTTGGAAACTAACTGCCTTGCTCCACGACTGCCATATTGCAGTGTGTGTGTCCGGATCTGTCAGCTGATTTGGAGATTAGAACTGTAAGCCCCTGCAAGTTACCTGTAAACGTCATTTCGAAAATTTCACGGCTCCCTAGCTTTTACGATCAATATGGAAGGCAAATAGCATGTTCGTATCCGGTTTTCACTTCACGGTGAAATGAACATGAGCGCGCTTACACTAGCGGACATTACACGGGTGTGTGGCAGAGATAAGCTTGAGAGGCTGCCCAGGCAGCACAGTGTACTGAAAGTCGAGTGCAATAGGGGTGGACGGGTAGGTGGAAGGTCTTGAACAGACTTGCGAAAGTAAAGAACATTGATAACACACATACCTTCCACCCGTATTGCACTCGACATTCAGTACATTGTGCTGCTTGGGTGCTGTTTCCAGATATTATCAAAGGGAATCACTATTTTTTTCCACTAGAATCGAGAGGGGTTGATTGCTTTGCACAACAAAAACCGATGGGCGGTGACAGCGATCAAACACAGCAAACGCCATGGCTATCAAATTCAGTATTCAAAAAACACTATTGCTGTGAATTTAACTAAAATATTTTACACCACGAAGGGACAAGTAGTATGTAGGGATTGAGAAACTACAGGGATGAGAAACTACGGCACCCGTGACCCTGAGCCCTGCGCGTATTTTTCTCGCGCGGCGCGTGTGCGGAGGGTCATCCGCGCGATTATCAGCGGGGGGAGGGCTGCGTGCGCACTTACCCTCTCACATTTTTAAACCTGGGCCGACTTCTTTCGACATTTTTTAGCCTTGGGCGACATTTTTCCTGAGTTTTTCGTGTGCGGGACAGGCGGCGCTCGGGTGGAGGCGCTTACCGGTTGTCTGTGCGTGGCCGGAGGGCTGCATGCGCGCTTACCCTTCAACCTGGGCCGACTTCTTTCGTAATTTTTCAATCTGTACCCAATTCAATCTTAATTTTTTTCCAGCTACAACAGGTGTGCAGTAGGCTGTTTACATGCAAAGGATAGCCAAGTACAAGTACAAGTGAAAATATATTTATTAAAGTCATTAGTGTCAGAAATTATGTTATGGCTCTGCGTGAATGGGAAAAACTTAGCCAAAAAACCTGAAGCAGAAGGAACACAATATATCTAACAAAGAATATACTTATTAAAGGTATGATACATTAGCATTGAATAGGTATCACAGATCAAACACAATATTTTGATTAACTGTAATCACACAAGTTTTCAATGAATCAGAAGGGATAGCACAGTTAATCAAAGAAGTTATTCTTGATCAATACAATTACAATCAAAATTACAAGTTTTATTATAAAAAGTCTGAGACGTGAGAATCTGATAGATGTAAGCAATTTGGAGCACGATGTGGAAACTAACTTTAATATTCCAACGTGACACAAATTTAATTAATCAGTTTCTTATGAAGTGAATAGCGCAGGCATAAGGAAATAATTCGAATCAGCACATAGCATTAATATAGAACCAATCATCCAACATGTAAGGAAATAATAGCTACAGATAAAATGGTTAAAAAGCAAGCGAGTTGGTGGCTAAGATCCATGACGAAAACCCGAGACTGGGAAAAAGACGAAAACAGAGTCGTCTGTTTTCGTCTTTTTCCCAGTCTCGGGTTTTCGTCATGGATAACAGCTACACCATATCAAAACGAGAAACGATCACCACATTTAACCAAAGAAGATATTCTTAATCAATATCATTATAAACAAAATTACAAGTTGTATTATAAAAAGTCTAATATTCCTATACGTGAGAACCATCAGTGCAATAGCGGGAACTTCTGATATTTGTATGTAATTAAAGGTGAACAGCACAGACTCTGGAAGACCATGGGACAAGAACACAAGAGGAAATAAAATCTATACCACTACATTGGTTAATCAAAACAACAGAGGAGGAGAATAATCTATCGTTTTTAGTATCATAAAATCATCCTCGTGACATAATCTAATCGAACACTATACAATTTTCTTTCTAAGAGTCACTAAAAACCTTACTTTGTTTTATGAATCCAACACACCGCATAGCGCGCTCCTAGCCAACAACCAGCTCTAATAGTATCTGCCCTGATTCGTTGAAGACGGGAGGCGTACGCCTATTTTGTGACACTGTTTACATCTAATTTATGTATCTAACATTTAATATGCACTGTTTTCATCTCGGTTTTCACTCTTTTCCTCGAAGCCGGGAGACTTTATGCCTCTGTCTATGTGACCATAGCACCGCGCATGCTTTATCACTCAAAGGGCTAGGGGCTATATTACTTCGTCCAGTAAACGGGACGCTCTAGAGGTCAGATAAGAGAGTTCAAAGGCGATATATTTTATTGTGCAGCGCAAATAGATCTAAATATCAGTCGCGGGGATCATTATCTTTTCGCATCCTTTCCTTGAAACGGAAATATTTGGTCAAAGTGGTTGACAAGTTGACTAAGTTTGTAGAGATGCGATATTGTTATTGAACATGTAGAGAAAGTCCAAATTATTAATTGGTAGCAATGATACTCAATCAAAAACGAGAAACAAATTTAATTACATCAGTTATTGATATATCTTGCAACAGAAATTTCTAATGAACCACACAGAAATATCAAATGTGAAATGCAACTCAGAGTTATGAGGCATTCCCATCTTAGAGGTACTTACTTATGTCAATCGAGTGAACCATTGAAACAAATACAAGACAATAATTATTTCAGGCAGTAAGTTCACAACTCATAGAATATCAGTCGAGTGAATACTTGAAACAAAGTCAAAACAATAATTCTCACGACAGGTGGAGATTATAGCATTCTAAACCAGATTATAAAATTTTAATCAATAAAATAAACATAGATATGCTTTTAATTAAGTGTAGATGTGCGCTTCAAAACAGAAGAGACAATTGCTCTACATTGAAAAGATGGACAGATTTTGTACTCGATACCATAAGTCATGGAAAGATGTGATAAAAAAACTGCTTCGAAAAGGAGGAGCCGCGAAACGATTTCATTATCGCTGCATTTCAATACGTCCTAGACGTGGTCGTATTCGGAGAAATGGTACAAACTACAGAACTGAAGGTGCAAGAATTTATATGCCGAATCTACAATACTTATAAAAATATCTGCACATCAACGTCGGAAGGGCCACTGGGATTGATGGCGTAGTTTTTGAGGTTTGCCAACGAAGAATTGAAATACGCTAGACCAGATGTAATTGTAATCATTGCAATGGGCATTGCGTTCATCAAGAACGCAATCGGATCAAATTATCATATACAAGCGGTCTATATCGCACGATTCATTACGGATTTGTTGAAATTACACATATCTGAGATAGAAAGTACATAAAACCTTATCACGTGGCATGTTCCACTACCACGGCAACGCAATTATTTTCTTCTATCAGTCTCCGCAACGATGTCGAATCAACAGAAGTTCAATATTATCGAGGTCTGATGTATTATTATACGAGGTCTGATGTACGATTATAGGTCTGATGTATTATTACCTGTTGAAACTCACAAACATATCAATTGCGGTGGACCACCGGACGATTTTCATCTAATACTCTCTTGTACGCCATTCAAGAATCTTCATACAAAGACAGGAAACATCAATAAGGGACTGTGCAAGTTTATCGCGACAAAGTGCAAGTTGTTGAAGCAATACAAACACGGTGACAACATAGCGCCTGCGTTAATCAACAATGGATTCAAGCGCCCAATAATCAGAACAAACTATTTAATGTCTTCGGAATTCATCAAAGACAACAAACGAAAACTTCAGAGTTTGAAATAGAACTGTAGTTTATCGAAATAAACAAGTGTATAACTGAAACAATAAATGTAATCTTTGTCATCATTATAATGAACTCTACGCATCACAATGAAAAACACCTTACATTTAGCATGGCTAGACTGAGAACAGTGATCGCTAAGGAAACGGATATTCCACAATGTATGTAAGAATTCTCATATAGAATGAGACCTGACCACCAAATAGGTTTTACTCGACTACACTCTGTACAAGTTCAACACCCGAAGAATAGAATTGCCGGAGAAGGATCGATCGGTCATTGAAATTTAGAGACATGATACATCAGTCTATGATTACAAAAAGGATCACTAATCTCATGTGAAAACTTATCATATTTCATGAATTAAATTCCACAGTGCATGTATATTTCTCAATCAGTTGCACTAGCCCAGACATAGTAAAAGAAGAAGAAAAGGCGTCTTTGACAAGCAACCCGATTGGAGCGCGGAACAAATAACTAAATATTTTTGTCAACACAGTTGTCCGTTTGTATGACTGGATAGGAAAAATGAGCCGTTCAAGATAGGGCAAAATGGGAAATAAGGCAAGATAAATGATCGCGGTGGGATAAGTCAAAGCGTTCGCGACACACCGCCGTATTCTTGAACAAGCCTCGACTGGACGCTCCGCCTCGACTCCAACGAGTGGAGGAAAGTGGCGCTGCTCCACTCGAGGAGCCCATGCGTTTCATGAACCCGCTTCGGGGATTCCTCCGCCAAGGCGCTCCTCGAGAAACCGTCCTCGAATAAAGCTGTAGTCTCGTCCCCCCAGCCGTCTTTCGGGACCACTCGAAAATGTTAATTATCGTGCTTAAAACACACTTATGGCATGAAAAATAAATGTAATTATTTACTTTATTTCCACCAACGTACGTTACAAATACAAACACAAAGGTCTGCAAGTGTTTGAAGAAGGGTGCAGGTGTTTCGAACAGGGAAACAGATTGATAGGTTTCCTAGTTGTCTGGTCTGGCAATTACAACCACAACGGCAGCAGCTAGCTTAATGGCATGGTCACCTAGTATCAAATAATATGGAAGATGATGTCACTGCTTGCCACTCTTCTATTATGTTACAATATGTGGCGTGAATGACTGTTTCTTAGCGGATGGGTACGTTTACCCAACGCCTTGAGGGTAGCTATAAACAATCAAACAAACAAAACAGATTTTACAACAACATCTCGAGCAAAGAATCGGGGAGACCATTCTTGGGGAGTCACCGGGAGCATGTCGTACGAACTTTTATGGCCCTCAATCGCGCTCTGCCTAAACGGTGGAGCCTGTTATCCCACCCAACAAACGGAATTCGTACTATTGGAACAACAACTGCAAAAAAAAAGAGAAAGAAAAAAAACATGAATGGAAGATTTGTTGAGCCGTTTCAGTGATAGCTGGAGCAGGGGTTGGGCCAGCTTGATACAGTATAAAGATTACGGAAAAACATTGAGGAGGCAGATCAGATGTTTATTTTTTTTAGATGTCCAGTCAATGCACTGTTTCTTTTTTTGCACCACTTTTTGCGTGAAAACATCCTTCAAACACACCTTCTTTGTGCTAAATAGCGCGACAGAAGGAAAATTTACTATTACACCTTGTCTTGAAAAGTGTGCTTGCGAGAAGGTGTGGGATTTTTTCCACAACGCGGCACACCGTCGTTTCTGACTCATTCACAATGTCTCCCGTGGCAGTTCGAAAAGTCCTAACGCCATAAAATCACACGTCGACGGGCAGCTGTAGCACAGGAGGTAGAGGCATCCCACTATTGCACACATTTTCCTCCACTGGCAATGTATCCAAAATGCTTCGTACTGTTTTCTTCATGAAACGGTACTGTATACCATATGAGGAACTCGTGATCATCAAAATGGTCAAAAGGAGTTTGATGGCCCCTTTTTGAACGTTGTCGCTCAGTGGTAATGTTGTCAGCACCCAGTTAAAGGCCATCGTGGCACAAAACGCAGTCGATGGACGCAGCGAACGACCTGTCTTACGCCATGACACCAGCCAAACTTGAGTTGAGGAGCGTTCTCGAGGTAGCACCGATGTTACCTCGAGATTTTCGAGGAATGCACGGAGGAATTCCTCCACTCGAGGAGCGTTTCGAGTCAAGGTCGATTTATGAAGCGCAAAACCGGCCTCGAGGAGCAGCTCGAGTCGAGTTTCGAGTTGAGGCTCGTTCAAGAATACGGCGGACAGTATCATCGACTTTTACAACCGCATTGGGGTTCAGTACCTGGGAGATAATACGAAGCCTTCGCGAAAAGCGAATCTATTATCAGATGCCACAATGCAAACGAAATATTTTACGAGCATGATGTGCAGGCCAAGTCTACATTTCTAATCACATAGTCTTCGTAACACACGGCACACAAACGTATATGAAATAATTTCCAAGTGGCAATCAGATTTTGGGAGAAGCGGATCACGCAACCACCATCAGAAGTGCTTAACCATTATACAATGTAGATGAGCGATATGCAAAAACACAATGGAAGGCATGTTATATTAATTATAATAACCAGATCAGCGCAGGTCACACATAAACGTAGATCCAAGTCACAAATATACTCGAGATTTCCCGTAACGATACAGAAAAACTATCACATTATTTTAGTGTCATAGCATATGGGCACTACAAATGGAAAGGCCATACTTTAATTTTATAAGTCTTTAGCTCATAACGTTGTAAAACACAAATTCCACAATCAAGATAAATTTCTTCTTTAAATTTTCAAAGTCAAAACTGCACGCTATTTCTTGCATTTTTCTAAAGATATAGATTAAAAAGTTGTGCATATACTCACACATACTATACAAGATATTTGGTTATGGATTTAAGGAATGCATGATTTAAGGAAGGCATGCTGGGAGTCGGAGCGTTTGGCACGGCGACACATTTTCTTCTTTTTACTAGCCAGACACTTGAGCAAGCGATTAAACCATGGAGCGGTCGGCGAGCATGGAATAGTTATCTTGGGAATATGAATCTCTGCAAGGTTGCAGAGTTTGTTTTGAAAGAAAAGCCAGTTGACCTTGACCGACCTATTGGCGGTGTCCCGGCAGAATGTGGAGAAGTTAGACTGAAGCTCTTCGTTGATAGCTTCGAAATCGGCTCTGTCGTAGAGACGAATAACTTTCTTGGAACGAGGGCGCTTAGGCACGGATACATGTAGTTGATAGTGTAGCACATTGTGGTCGCTAAGTTTCCCGATACCGGAGATAGCTTCTATAATGTGAGGACGTGTGGACAAAACTAGGTCGAGTGTGCTTGAACAGCTGGTTGAAACTCTTGTAGGAAAAGGTACCACTTGCGTAAGGTTGAAGTCGTGACACCAGTTCGAGAAAATCCTTATCGATGGAAGCGGAGCCAGGTGTTACACACGGGACAGACCAGTTTATACCAGGCATATTAAAGTCGCCCATCAGGATGATAGTATTGCTAGGAAAGCGAGCAGTAACGACAGACATGTCGCAGCGCAATTGATCGATGAAACCAACATGAAAACTTGGTGAGCGATAGCATACACCGATGATGGCATGACTATTACAACAGTCAATTTTTAGCCATACAATCTCTAAGCTTGATTGCACACGTATGACAGACGACGAAAAGCAGTCTAGAACACCAAGGAGCACGCCACCCCCGCGTTGGACCTCTCTGTCACATCGATGAATTTTGTACTTGGTGTCATACGGCAGGAGCTCTGTGTCAGATATGTTAGCGGAAAGCCATGTTTCGGTTGAGGCAATTCATTCAATTCATTGTATATTGGTTAAGCACTTCTGATGGCGGTTGTGTGATCCGCTTCTCCCAAAATCTGATTGCCACTTGGAAATTATTTCATATACGTTTGTGTGCCGTGTGTTACGAAGACTATGTGATTAGAAATGTAGACTTGGCCTGCACATCATGCTCGTAAAATCTTTCGTTTGCATTGTGGCATCTGATAATAGATTCGCTTTTCGCGAAGGCTTCGTATTATCTCCCAGGCAATGAACCCCAATGCGATTGTAAAAGTCGATGACAATGTGTCGCGAACGCTTTGACTTATCACGCCGCAATCAGTTATCTTGCTTATTTCCCGTTTTGCCCTATCTTGGACGGTTCATTTTTCCTATCCAGTCATACAAACGGACAACTGTGTTGACAAAAATATTTATTTATTTGTTCCGCGCTCCAATCAGGTTGCTTGTTAAAGTCGCCTTTTCTTCTTCTTTTACTATGTCTGGGCTAGTGCAACTGATTGAGAAATATACATGCACTGTGGAATTTAATTCATGAAATATGATAAGTTTTCACATGAGATTAGTGATCCTTTTTGTAATCATAGACTGATGTATCATGTCTCTAAATTTCAATGACCGATCGATCCTTCTCCGGCAATTCTATCCTTCGGGTGTTGAACTTGTACAGAGTGTAGTCGAGTAAAACCTATTTGGTGGTCAGGTCTCATTCTATATGAGAATTCTTACATACATTGTGGAATATCCGTTTCCTTAGCGATCACTGTTCTCAGTCTAGCCATGCTAAATGTAAGGTGTTTTTCATTGTGATGCATAGAATTCATTATAATGATGACAAAGATTACATTTATTGTTTCAGTTATACACTTGTTTATTTCGATAAATTACAGTTCTATTTCAAACTCTGAAGTTTTCGTTTGTTGTCTTCATTGATGAATTCCGAAGACATTAAATAGTTTATTCTGATTATTGGGCGCTTGAATCCATTGTTGATTAACGCAGGCGCTATCTTGTTGCCGTGTTTGTATTGGTTCAACAACTTGCACTTTGTCGCGATGAACTTGCACAGTCTCTTATTGATGTTTCCTTTCTTTGTATGAAGATTCTTGAATGGCGTACAAGAGAGCATTAGATGAAAATCGTCCGATGGTCCACCGCAATTGATATGTTTGTTGAGTTTCAACAGGTGACAATACATCAGACCTTGCACGACAATGTTGAACTTCTGTTGATTCGACATCGTTGCAGAGACTGATAGAAGAAAATAATTGCGTTGCCGTGGTATTGGAACATATCACGTGATAAGATTTTATGTACTTTCCATCTCAGATATGTGTAATTTCAACAAATCCGTAATGAATCGTGCGATATAGACCGCTTGTATATGATAATTTGATCCGATTGCGTTCTTGATGAACGCAATGCCCATTGCAATGATTACAATTACATCTGGTCTAGTGTATTTCAATTATTCGTTGGCAAACCTCAAAAACCCCGCCATCGATCCCAGTGGCCCTTCCGACGTTGATGTGCAGATATTTTTATAAGTATTGTAGATTCGGCATATAAATTCTTGCACCTTCAGTTCTGTAGTTTGTACCATATCTCCGAATACGACCATGTCTAGGACGTATTGAAATGCAGCGATAATGAAATCGTTTCGCGGCTCCTCCTTTTCGAAGCAGTTTTTCATCACATCTCGAAAATGTTCATAACTATCACAAAATAGGCGTACGCCTCCCGTCTTCAACAAATCAGGGCAGATACTATTAGAGCTGGTTGTTGGCTAGGAGCGCGCTATGCGGTGTGTTGGATTCATAAAACAAAGTAAGGTTTTTAGTGACTCTTAGAAAGAAAATTGTATAGTGTTCGATTAGATTATGTCACGAGGATGATTTTATGATACTAAAAACGATAGATTATTCTCCTCCTCTGTTGTTTTGATTAACCAATGTAGTGGTATAGATTTTATTTCCTCTTGTGTTCTTGTCCCATGGTCTTCCAGAGTCTGTGCTGTTCACCTTTAATTACATACAAATATCAGAAGTTCCCGCTATTGCACTGATGGTTCTCACGTATAGGAATATTAGACTTTTTATAATGCAACTTGTAATTTTGTTTATAATGATATTGATTAAGAATATCTTCTTTGGTTAAATGTGGTGAACGTTTCTCGTTTTGATATGGTGTAGCTGTTATCCATGACGAAAACCCGAGACTGGGAAAAAGACGAAAACAGACGACTCTGTTTTCGTCTTTTTCCCAGTCTCGGGTTTTCGTCATGGATCTTAGCCACCAGCTCGCTTGCTTTTTAACCATTTTATCTGTAGCTATTATTTCCTTACATGTTGGATGATTGGTTCTATATTAATGCTATGTGCTGATTCGAATTATTTCCTTATGTCTGCACTATTCACTTCATAAGAAACTGATTAATTAAATTTGTGTCACGTTGGAATATTAAAGTTAGTTTCCATATCGTGCTCCAAATTGCTTACATCTATCAGGTTCTCACGTCTCAGACTTTTTATAATAAAACTTGTAATTTTGATTGTAATTGTATTGATCAAGAATATCTTCTTTGATTAACTGTGCTATCCCTTCTGATTCATTGAAAACTTGTGTGATTACAGTTAATCAAAATATTGTGTTTGATCTGTGATACCTATTCAATGATAATGTATCATACCTTTAATAAGTATATTCTTTGTTAGATATATTGTGTTCCTTCTGCTTCAGGTTTTTTGGCTAAGTTTTTCCCATTCACGCAGAGCCATAACATAATTTCTGACACTAATGACTTTAATAAATATATATCCTTTGCATGTAAACAGCCTACTGCACACCTGTTGTAGCTGGAAAAAAATTACGATTGAATTGGGTACAGATTGAAAAATTACGAAAGAAGTCGGCCCAGGTTGAAGGGTAAGCGCGCATGCAGCCCTCCGGCCACGCACAGACAACCGGTAAGCGCCTCCACCCGAGCGCCGCCTGTCGCGCACACAAAAAACTCGCGAAAAAAGTCAGCCAAGGCTCAAAAATGTCGAAAGAAGTCTGCCTAGGTTGAAAAATGTGAGAGGGAAAGCGCGCACGCAGCCCTCCCCCGCCGATAATCGCGCGGATAACCCTCCGCACGGGCGCCGCGCGGGAAAAATACGCGCAGGGCTCAGGGGCAGGGGTGCCGCAGTTTCTCATCCCTGTAGTTTCTCAACCCCTACATACTACTGGGACATCATAAGAAAGCACGTGACCCCGTTTCCACAACATTAGCTTGCATGCGGTCTGTCCCTCTAAATTAATGTCTTTGTACTTTCATCCACTCGCTAGTGAACTGTGTATATGAGTATGATTCGCGGATACAATTATCGGTCCAGTATACATGGAATTACAACCGCACTCAAGAGCATCGCTGTATACATAGAATAAAGAAGCTCCTCTGCTTCAGAATGTTGAACACATTTCCCACGGTTGTACTGCTTTTTGCTACTCAGTTCGAGGGTGCACAGTTTTGATTTTCGACAAGAGAATCCAAGGATGTGATCACAAGGCACTCGTTCTTAAACATTCCAAGTACCATATTATTTTTCGTGGAATATGGTGGATGATCGGGGACATAGCTAGAGTTATCAAGGTGTTTGTCAGCTAGTTGGTGAAGTCCTTTCTCTTCACTCAGCTTGATGATGAAGGAATCTGTGTCCATATACGACAATCTAGTCTACCTACACGAAGAACACGGCTGTGATAAAAATTAAACATCTTCAGCTGGGACAGTTCCAATATCGTGAATCCTAGGTACAGTGGTTGTCTGATGTGGAGCTCAGATTGAGGGAATTAGGAGAGGATTACTTGAGAGCTCAGAGGTCGGAACTCCTTTAGGTTTGCCTTGCGTAGGAGTTTGAGGACATGTTCGTCGGTTACTCTGTGACGACAATTGACAAAGTTTCTCACCTGCATACATGAACGCACGTAAACATCATTTCAAGTTTTTGCTTGGGAGCTCTCGAAGGCTAGCTTGTGCAGCTCGTTTCCGAAGATCGTGGTTGAAGTCCACATGTGATCGGATTTTTGATTGGACTTTTGAACCCTATGAACTTTGGTGAGTCGCAACCCGAAAAGCAAATACAACTGCTAATTGTGATTGCGTAGAAGTGTACTCTCTTGTCAAATAAGGTGAACAGTAATTTTGGATCGGTGCCGTTCTGAGGAAGATGAAACTTCTTCATCATTTCCTTTTTATAGATGACAGCAGATCATAGGGAACTGACATTATTTTGGGCACAACAGACAGACACTAGATCTACCTCGAGGAAGTAACCAACAGGTGCGTCATCTGGGACTTGTTTTATATCCAAGTTCGCGATTTCATCTCTGTTAGCCACTCAAAATCTCCGTACGGTAGTTGCTCTCTCACTACGGAGCCGTAAAGCCCATTAACGTCTATGTAATGGTTCAAGTTAGATTGTCTTTCGGGTCAAGCAGCTCTGTCCCTGGTACATTTGAGGTCGCTTTCCTTAGCGAACACTGTGACCACAGTCTCCTTCCGCACTAACATTGTCCAGCTTTACATGGTTCCTAGATTTGATTTTTAGGACATCCCATAGCCCTTTCGGCCGTGGCATTTTTGTTTTGATCCTATTTTTTAAATATACTACAGCGCACCCACCTAACATAATTCTGTGCCAAAAAAATCGGTTGAAAATAAGTACATTGAAAAATTGAAATTAAAATTCGATTGAAAATTAAATTAAAATAAGCTGCTGCCTATCGTCAAAATAGGACACCATGGCTCAACCGTTGCTAACTGCGGGAGCACATGGGAAACGGAGGCTATAAATCCAGGTAGTGGATTGATTTGTCGAAGGCACATTTAAGGACCATAGTATTCCAATAACAACCACAATGAACAAATGGAGTCTAAACAATCTGAAACAAGTTACAACGTTACGTACAACGATTTACAAGTAACTTTCTAATTAACCCGTCCCATGCTGCGGTTATATTCATTTACGACACTTGGGAGACAATATAGGGCTTGCACAGCATTTGTCTGAGATGCTCCACCGCCGACCAGTATCTTTTTCTTTTCAAAAGAGAAAGAAAGCGATGGAAAGGTTCCCACGACGGAACGTTTCAGCAGCTCAGAATTGAGCCTGAGGAGCCGTCCACATAAACAATATAAAAGTGTTTGAAAGCAACTTATATTTATGCAAAGCAGAGCAGATCAGTTCTCTGACAAATGTTGTAATATATAGTCACAGTCTCGAATCCTTCAAAATTGTCACTGCCAGGTGGAATGGTATAACTTGCATTACTTTGGCTGCATTTGTATCTTTCTTTTACATCGAAGAATAATTTACTCCGTGAGCAGCATGCTTTTGATATGCATTGGGGAAAAATGTGTGGAGATGGCATGACACTCTGTAGGTCATTGCAAATATTCGCCTGCTGGCACAGCTGAAATGTGATACTGGTGAACATTGCTCATCAACACGATGGTTTGCTAGGCGTTTTTTCCTGTTGCTGCCGTGGGCGACGGCCCCTCTACCCGCCCAAAGCTAATCCGGCATCAGACGTGTCCGTATCCCCTAAGCTATGCGCCATGAGAAAGATAATCTACTACCCCACCTTCCAAAGGGTGGGGTCTGGACCTGCCCCTAGTGCATGAAACATGAGATCAGCCATGATTATAAGAAAGTATCAAAATAAAGAAGAAGACGGCGAGTTATGCGACAACAGCTGCATAAACCATCGAAATATGCACCCTCCTTCCACAACCCCATTGCCCTGATGGCGTCAAAATCGCCCAAACGGAAGAGTGAAGGCAAGCGTGCATCGGTCAGTCTGTCAATGTAGTGTTGTCTTTTTAGTCTTGCTCTATGTCATCACAAAAGATCAATGCCCTCACTCTGCACAGAAAGCGGAATAGAATGACAAAGTGCACCCATTTCGCGTTCGTGGCCGCTACCGAGCTCCGCCATTTTTAGCGCTCCGTCTTCGTCTCGGCACGCGACTAACGAAAGACAATTGATGGTATGGACGTGTGGGATGTAGAAAATATGCCGGTTCTGATTTTGTTTTCGAGTTACACGCGGAATTTTTGTGACTTGTAAGATTTTGACGACACCTGGGCCGAAAGGGGTGTGTGCTGTGAACGTGGTGTTCCAACATCACAACGAGTTGAAAACGACAATGATTTCGTCATCATTAAACTTCATGTCGTCCTACTAGAACCTCCAGCACTTCTTTTTTTTTAAGGGATGCGCCTACAAGTACCTCCCAACAGAAGAAAAATATTACTTGCACATGATGCGATACATGCGGGACTTTGTATCGGGCTAAAATGGCGGAACAGCCACCATGCACCGGACGCCGATGTCTCTCTCCCTTCACCTCACACCTTTCTAAATCCTGTACCCGCTTACGAAAGAGAATAAAGAACCCGATACCCCATTGAAATATAGGGCATTACTGGTATCTCTACAAATTTGAAGAAATGATACTTTCCCAGAATTGCGGGGCACCTACTGTTGAAGTTGGCTTTACCTGTGTACTCGCCACCCTCCACTGAAGCTATGCATTTCATCTGCCTTCGATAGAATATTCATTGGCCCTGAGCGTTAGGAACGAGTTCGTAACTGTTACAGTTGCATGTTGTGTATGTAAGTGTCCCCATCTAGGCGTGCTGAAGGAAGGTTCCTTGATTGTCCACAATTGGAATGGTAGCGCAAGACCATCACGGTATATTCCTGTGCGACCTATTTTCGCCGTGTTGGCTTCATGGCAGAATACTTTGACATGTCTTTGCCCTTTAATTACGTCAAAATCATGGCCTTCCTAAAAGTGTCCACATTTGATATGGAAGCCCAGACCTGTCTTCTACGTTCCACAACTTTGTGCGCAGTTGTAGGAGGTCCCAATTTTTTCCACACAACGAAAGCAGTACCAGATAGACCTACGATGGCTTTCACAGCAATTCTAGCCTAATCCCATACCGACATGGTGTTGCGTTGTTGTCGTCGTGGTATAATGGGCAAGTCCGGCATTCGCGTTCCCGGGTTCGTTTCGTAGGGTTGCACTTTTAGTTTTATGAGTATTTTAATTTTTTTATTTATTAAAACTGAATTTCTTGACCGGTCCAACATCAGGGGATGTGCACGAGAACTCAAGCCAACTGAGTTTAACAAAATCATCGCTAGAAAGAGTATTTGTGCAACATTTGATGGAAAAGCACTCCATTCTCGGGTGGCACATTGTACAGATGAATATAATAAATATTCTGTTGAGCCGGGGGGGGGGGGCACTCTAAAATTCATTGTAGACACCGTTAGGAAAAAAAGTGTGATAGCCTTACATATAAAGAACCCGAATGGAATAAAGATGTACGTTTTTGCTGAGCGGAGAGAACATACCTCTATGAAAATAAAAAACAAAAAATACACGCTTTCTTATAATTCATGATCAGTTGCTCATAAAATTGGCTTCACCTGCCTGCACGCCATTTCTCGTAGGCGCGACGTAATTCAATAATTTCGTTAAGATATCACAGAATACGGAGTGTCACAGTATAGCGTCCACACCTGGAAATGTGGATTGGTCCTCGCCTTTCCCTGTAGAAGGTGAGCAGCTGAGCGTTCGCCAGTATGACTTCCTTCTTAACTAGCTTAACTTGCATAGTTGAAGCTCCTGTGTGACGGCGATAGCTCTGCGGCTGGCGCATGCCACCGGGACGGCAGGGGTTAGAGCGGTTGTATAGGTTGTTCTGTTGCTGGACTCTGGTAACAGAGGACGCTGATCCGAGAACGTTTAAGAACACGTCTTTGATGGTATGTGATGTCAAGACAAGGAGATGCGAACGAGGTATACTGTCTCTACTGTAGGTGCGGCACGTGTGACGGAACAACCTCCGAACCGCTGCCCGGGATAGGTTCAAACAGTAAGAGCAAATGATAGCTACGGCAAGATGTGCGACTGTACTTTGGTAACGACCCCGCGCATGATCCCGCGGCAGACGGACAGGTGTAGACCTAGTGGTGGCCCGCCTGGTCCGGACCGTCCAGCAATTCCATAATTCCCAAACGTCAGAAAATGGATTTCGAGACTATCCAAATACCATGGCCTGAATGTCAGGCTGATATGGAAAACATGGATTGTGGAAAGTGCATGTGTAGTACATGCGAACCAGTAGCTTATGCAACTGCAAGCTTGGTTGGGGGGTGTAAAAAAGGGGTCCAGTTACATTATAACAGCAGTAGGTAAGGGTGTATGTGGGAGTTCATTTGGGTTCCCATTCGAGCAGAATATGCACAGGTTGAGACTGATCAAGGTAAGGTTAGGTTTTTACGTATTTCACACGTTGGAGGGTAGGTCAGTTTGTGTAGAATATGCACACGTCGAGACTGGCCAGGGTTAGGTTAGTTGTTTTACGTATTTCAGGCGTTGGAGGGTCAGTCAATTTGATTTGTTCCCATACAGTGCCAATGTATACTGGGTGTTTCACATAAATCCCACGGCTGAATAACTGATGAAGAGGTGGCGCCATCAAAGAATTTTTTTTTGTAAACATCATTGGGACATTTGCCATGAAATGAGCATCTCATTTGATATGCTCACTAATTAAATAAACATTATACATTTTCAATTTGATTGTGGATGCTTTTTGATCCTGTTTTGTGCACCTTCCGTGCACACCTTCCGTAGAGACCTTCCGTGAAAATAACTTTGAAGGACAAAAACCTTGTCGACAATTAACGATTTTTGAGAAGTTTTGTTTTGCATTTTTTTGTGCGAAGCAGTACACCAATGCGCTCTTTGGCAGCTAGCTAGATGTAAGTTACGTGCTTCCTGGCCTGGCGCGATACGTCTTCTGTGTGCTTGGGTCGCATGAAGGTGCTGCAAGGTAGAGAACAGTTATGGGTGCCGTTTCCACGTTTCTAAGCACTAAACACGACCAAATGATTCCACGTATGATGAAAGCGGCTGGGTGTTTACGCGCTGACAAGTGCCCCACCGCTTTCACCATGCGGGGAATCCTTTTGATCGCGTTTAGTGCTTAGCTGCTTATCGTTGTAATGATAAACCCATGCTGTCTACCATGTCAAACAAAAATAACAGCGCGTGTAGATGCACCCGCCTGGTGCTGTTGCTTACTCCCCTCCCGGTGCGTGATCCAACCGAATGTACACTGAATTGACAGCTGGATGCCTGACACATAGAGCGCATCGGTGCACTGCTCCACAACTGCTGCAACAGCGCAACTGCTCCGTAAAACAGCGATTCCGACAGCGCCAAATTTAGAAGTTAGGTCATTCCGTGCCAAGCGTCCCAGACATTGTGCTCGACTATCCCAGATTCCTGTCAGGTAAATCGTGGCTGATTGTTCCCATGCAGCCAATGCTCTCCTTCCTTTTTTTTGGCAGCAAAAAACTTTTTCGCGCCATGGCCGCCTCTTGAAGATTGCCAGTTGACATGCAACCTACCTGGCAAAAAATTATAAGAAACTATAAATGATCCCAGGTGGCTCGCGACGTAAAGCCCCGAATTATTATTTAAAGAAATGTTAAAAATATTCCAGTAGCTTTTGCGCAAATTACAACGAAATCTCTTCTGAGTGAAGGCATTGCATCATACTTCACCGATACACGTTGAAGGAGGTGTTTTTTTTTTTTTCTGTGATTCTTCATAACTTTCTGTGTCTCTGTTTCTTCCTCTTCCTTTTTGTTTGGTTCTCTTTGCTGTTTCAAATAGCAATCCTCTTTCATGACTAAGATTTCCCTTCCTTTTTTATATCATCATTAAACATATCCCCCACGCCCTTTATAGCCTGGCGCTGTAGGGTCTGTGCCGTGTCCGTCATCGCTCGAACAGATTATGGCCACCCGTGCCCGATGTCACCGAAGTACATCCCTACGCCCAGTGCCCCTGCTGAACTCCGTTGTCACAGTAGGCCGTTCTTACGAGAACCTGAAGCTCGGAACATTAATTTCTATAGGTTTTTCACCCCCCCCCCCCCCTCCCCCTGCTGAAGAACGCAAATCCGTTTCGGCAGCTCCCGTCTGCGTTTGGCGTCAGAGGTGGCGATGCGTCTTGGGGTGAAGTAGCCTTGCGGGGCAATGTGAGTGCGAGAGTTGACAATTTTTTTTCGTTTTTAAAACAAATGTTTCGATGAAACTTTGTACCATAGATTTTCAAGGGGCGTACTATGAAATGCAATTTATTTCATAGTTTTATCAGGAACGCATCAGTGTGCAATTGACGGCTGAATATGTAGTAGAATGCTATTTCCGAAATTCATGATTTTTTTTTCTCTGCGTAATCTTGAAGTCTGTGTGCCTCAGAACATTTTAACACGTTCTACGCCTCCTACACAACAGCGCTAAACAGTTGAAGCAGATATGAAAACATTGCAATTTCATAGAAAGTTCCAAGAGTTCCCGAAATTTTAGTTTCCTCGAGGCATAAACTCTCGACAAAAAGTGTCGATCAACCTTCAATGTGTCTTGGCACGAATGTATTATGCATTGCCTTCACTCAGAAGATATTTGGTTGGAATTTGCAAAGCGATATACGCACAAAAAAAAATCCCTTTTTTATATTAATATGCACGGGGGGGGGGGGGTATAGACAAAACGTTTAAACAACGGGTAAGGGTAGCGCAAATGAGGCATAACACAGGACTAATTCTAGACCTACTTCCGAAATCTTCCTACGACTTCCTACTACGAAAAAAAAAGTATAAACCTCAGTGCTAATGCATGCCTAAGAGCCATGACTAATTTTAGGAATCATGTCTAAAAGAAGTGTAAATAACGTCTACGGTCGTAGACATTCAATGTCTAAGTTTAGACGGCTAGTAGCGTTACATTAGCACGTCTACTGCTATGTTAGTGCACAGCTAATTGACATTAGGTCTAGCCTTAGACATTCTATAGTTATCCCAGATGTCTAAGGTTAGACATCACATATATATTTATTATCCCACCATGTGCTGCCTGAGTACTTCTGTTCTAGATCTCACGCGCGGTACATTTTAGCACTGTCTCGGCCGACAGCTTCCTAATAGAATACTTCAGAGGGAATGTGCTACCAGACGGGGGCGACGGCGGAGACGAGGAGAACGACGATGACGACGGCAAAGGGCTGTAAGTAAGCCGGATATTCTGAGAAAAGTAGTACGTTAGCAGTATGGGGAGAAACGATCAAAAGTGCTGGATTAAACGTTTTATTTGATATTATGTCCTACTACTTTACCGTTGTACGTCAGAGCAAGCTGGGCTATGTTCTTAATACATTATCGATGCAGGAGACGTCAGGCACCTCAGTGTATGTCGTCCTGGCTCCAGGTTACTTCCGCAACGTCTGGAAACATTAAGAGAAGTCACTTATAGTAAATATACCTACTACAGCGACAAATAACAATTGTGTCTGACATCAGCATCTCCCCGCATGTGAAGGATTGAATTCCTTCTCACATTGACCCATTCATGCAATACGTCATGTCATAATCCGTAGTGATGTCGCATCCCTTTGTGAGGAAGCAACGTGTGGGAAATTCTCCCTAAGGTGAAATTTGAGGGTGTCTTGGAGTGAATACCACCGTGTAGCGTTCGTCTCCTATTAGTCCTTGTTCCAATGCCATGACCCTCCTATAATGTCTGACCAGCAGGATGGTAGTTGTGTGCGACACCAGTTGTACTGTAATTTGTTCAATGGGAATACTCTGAGCTATCCAAGAGACAGCGCAACAAACTGCCGTTGTCAGTGACAACCCCGTTTACGAAGTACGATCTATGGGGCAACGGGACAACGGGAGTAGCAAGCCGTTTTCATGGCTGACCATTCGAAGCTCCTACAAAGCAAGCAAGGGCACATTTCCTCTAAAGCAGGGACTATTATACTGAAGTGACACAACATGTGTAAAGACGATACCTCATAGTCAAACACTGCAATGATGAAGCTGGTCTCTGTAGTACCACGTTGAGGTAGCGAGACATAGTTCGTGTCACCCAAGTAAAAAAGCATTATCTAGTTGGTTATCGAATCCCATTAGAAATCGAATATTATTCGCCGTTTCATCACCTTCAGCCTCTGATATGTGTGACAAAAAAAATCTTAATCTTTTAAAACGTCCTATCTAGCGAAATTAAAAGCGCTAACAACAGGCGAAGATACGGATACACTTTGCATTAAACATATTCCCCCACACATATATCTGTGTACACTATCTGATATCTGTGCGCTACCTGTGTGTCCGTGTCTTCGCCTGTTTTTAGCGCTTTTAATTTTGCCACGTCCTACCAACAGGCTCTATGTAGAATCCGGTGCAGGTTAAATCCCTACAAGACCTCAGAATTGTCGAAAGACCTCATTCTTTCTTAAATTTTAGTGTCCTCGCTGGTAATTTTGCTGTCTCTCTCTGATTCGCATGCTGCCTTGTGATGGCTATTCTTCTCGATTACTTACTCTCAAGCTGGACGGCGAGGCCTCTGTGTCTTCATGCTCCGGTGTTCACGTTGAACTACAGGGACAATGACGAAGAGTCATTCATTATTATCAATTATTATCCATCAGCATAATCAAGGATTTGTTTTTGGGTCAAGGCAAGGTGTGCAATTTTCCTATTGGTACGATTTCTCGAATATTGGCCAACATATTCTTCTAACGTAGCACAAAAGAAGGCTATATCCCACCCATTTTTTTCTACAAAGTGTTTCGCCTTACGCGTCCAAAAACAGTCATAAAAAATCTACTTTTCTGAACATTATGGTGTCGCCGATATTCATTTCGGGGGAGTTTCACGGGCCAGCACGTTCGTGAATCTGAATTTGCAAGACATTGAATTTCCTGAAGTGAACTCTCAAATTTTCAAAGTGAATCTCCCATGTATTTTATTTGTTTGTTTGCCCCAAACGGTGCCCGAAACGTGGATGCTGGATGTACCCCATTCAGTTACAAAGTAGGCGTCCAAAGTCATGGCATTTTTAAATCCTGAGACAAACAAATACCTGTATATATCCATCACGAAATTTTGGTATGCAAATTAGTACAACAACGCCCATTTCACCTGTACGTGGAGGAGCACGTGCTTTGAAGCGACTGGGATGATTGGGGTAGGCTATAATCTACTCGTGGAATAAACAGCTAAGCCGCCTCAGTCGAAGGCCACGTCTTTCTTGAGCTCCTAATGAGGTTGGTTTCGGTTTCGAATCATTTGCACAGCAAAGTTTGCCGATAAGCGCATCAACGTACGTGCCACAAACTAGTAAGTAAAAAGTAAATGAACGAATTCTACGTAATAAGTCATACCTTAGACGCATACTCGCCCTGTCTGAATGTCCGCATGGTCGAATAGTCATCTTGCAAAACGGGCAGCTGTGCTGCTCTCATTCTTTTTATTAAAGTTATTTTAAATGTATGCGCTGATTAAAGAACAACGTGTATGTGTGAATTTTGAGCGACATTCAAGCTCATGATAAAGTACAAAATTACGCCAAAGTCATGTTCTATAATCCATTGAAATAAGTAACTGCAGATTATTGATTACTCGCTGAAGCGCTTACCAGGTTCAGAATCCGAAAGAGACCTTGCGGTGACACCTGCATATAGAATTAAGAAATACATGTATCTCGCTACTGGCTGCTTCCATTCTAGTAAAGGCACCATGTCAGGCTCTACCGTCTGTACCTGGACCTCTACCGGTGCCTGCACACATACATTTTACATGAACAGAAATTGAAATAGCCATGTACGATGCACGAGTTCGAATGCCGAAGAAAGAGGACTCGCAATATTCAGTGTGGACGAGGCAAAAGTTACAAGCACATGTCGGGCCCCACCACCGTTGCTATATTATCTGAGTGCCTCTTTTTTTCATTCTTGCCACACTTGAATCATATGAAGTGCGCCTCAACATAATGTACACCAGAAATGTCACCATCCGAAGTCTCGTCCGCGTACTTCGGAGGACGTCGTCGAAGGCGCACATCACGAAGTCGCTTGCTATGCAGACTTCACGATGTGCTCTACGCGCTGTCTGCTACGGGTGCATGGTGTCGCAACCATAAACAGAGAATTTACTAGGTTTTACCAGCAAACCTTACCCTCATTGCTGCAACGCAACCCCAAACGCTTCTGGAGGGTGATTAACCCAAATGTTAGCTCTGAAATACATTTGCTTGACTCTTCCAAGTCGGTAGTGCATAGCGACAAATGTGCAGGTATCTTAAATGATTACTTCGTATCGGTGTTCACTACCGAAGATATGTCATGTATGCCACTTGCGCCTATCTACGACTTCCCACGAATGTCTGCATTTAATAGCTATTACAATGGCATTGTAAAACTTATCGATAACTGTAAACTATCTTCGTCATGTGGCATGGATGGCATAAACTCAAAACTCTTGAAAAATACCAAGTACATATCAGCTAAATACTTGGTCTTAATTTTGGAACAATCTCTTGTGACCGGTGACCCACTGTCAGTAAAAAAACTTGCTTATACCACTCTTATAAGGCCTAAGCTTGAGTACGCCTCTCCAATATGGGATCCATACCAAGTCACATATGCGCATGCTCTCGAAGCAGAACAGAATCGAGCTGTCCGCTTCATTTATAAGGAGTTCAGTTCCCTGAATAGTATATCCAGCATGAAAACTCAGCTTTCTATCATTAATTTCAGCAGGCGTCGAATGGTTTCCAGTCTGTGCCTATTTCATAAGATTTTTCATAACCAAATGTTACACTCTGAGCTACTGTTGAGAGCATCACTTATTTCTCCCAGGCTGGATCATTTCTACAAGGTAGGGATGACTCACTGCAACCACGATTTCTTTCTCTACTCATTTTGCCCTCGGGCAGCCAAGGCCTGGAATGATCTTCCCCAGTCCATTGTTGATCTCCGTGACCCTCAGGATTTTAAAGCTGCAGTAAGCCGATTTGTTGATGGCTAGTTGCCCTTGTGTATCTTGTATGACGAATTTCCTCAGTGTACCACAGAGAACGAGAGCACAAGTGTTATCTTTTATTACTGTTACCAAGTTAATATTCTTATAATCTTTGTGTGTTGACCATTACAATTCATGTCACGTTCTGCTTGCTCCTGTTCTTTACTTGCGCACCTGTGATGCCGTTCCCTCCTCCGTTATGTAGTACCCTTTGGGTCTTTAACGTATGACCAAATAAAATTAAGAATTAAAATTTTCAAAGCAGACGTCACTATCTTTTGCGTATCGTATGCGAACGAAAAAAAAACAAAAGAACTCGACAGGGTGCCCCAGTAACCTCGTCAAAAAATTGTAAGAAAAGGTGCGACCGAAGTTGATACAGTCACTGGTATTTAGTCTTACTGCCACGTTACTGCTACGTGTCGAGCATTACCGTCGTCATTTTGAAAAGATCAGCTCCGAACGTTGCATAGTTAAGGTGTCTTTTTTACGCCACCATACCGACGTCTGTATGGCACTTCCCAGAGGTCAACAGGTCCCCGTCAGCCCTGCCAAACGACAACGGGTGGAGAGCCCTTCCTCTGGTGATGCTGACAATCCACAGACCGTGAATGTTCCCGATAACACCATGGACACTTCGGTACCGGCTGCTCTTCAGCAGACAGATGAGATGAACGTTGGCAACCTTGCCACTTCTCTTCACGACCCGTTCACCACTGTCACCTACAGGAAGAATCGAGCCGGCGGTATTCCAATACTGTTTCGACCAGCAACTAGTGACTACTCCTTCTGGAAGGTCAACCCTAATGTAGTCGCCAGCGAAATACGCCTCCTAGCCCAACAACAGGTTATACACCACCGTTTGAACCGAGATGGATCTCTCTTCGGCTCCGTCCAGTTTGAAGCCCGCAATCCCGCTGCCCGCAATCTTTTGTCAGCTCAGTGTTTAGCTGGAATCCCTGTATCCCCTACAGTACCTCAGAAATATGGGCAAGATTTATGCGGTACCTAAGGAATACTCCAATGACGATCTCGTTCTCTAGCTGAAACACGCAGGGGTTATGTCGGCCATGCGACAGCTTCGGCACTCCATGGCAGAAGATGGCGGAGATGTTCACCCCGTTACCCAGCGTCATCCTAACTTTTCAACCCACAATCCCTCTTCCACACTGAATTGCCTTCGGGTTTCAGACCTTCATTGTTCAAGAATAAATAGAAGGCCCCATGCAGTGCTATAACTGTCAATGCTTTGGCAATCTTGCTCGAAACTGCAGAGGTGCTACTAGGTGTGGCGTATGCGCTGGGCCTCACCGCCGATCTGACTGCAACAATAAGAGAGAGCCAAATTTTGCCAACTATAAATCCTGCCATCGTGCATCCTTCTCTTTATGTCAGACGCTCCCCGTCGAAGACGCTCCCAGGGGCCCCAATGCCACCGTCACGCCTCGTACGGATGACCACGAGTTTCCTACACTCCCACCCCGGCTTTCACAAGGCGAACGGAGGTTGCAGAACGCCACCGCGACGAAGACCATCAGCACCAGCAACCCGACACACCCGGGTCTCTCAAGGAAGATTACACGTACACTTACACCGGTGTAACGGATCCATCAGTCATGAGACGACAGATAGCACCACCAACCACCGAAGCTGTCCCCTTTCTGACACTCTTCTCAGCTGTACGGTAGTCAAGGCAATTGTCTCTGCCTTTCCTGGTGCGTCGCGACTACCCGAGGTTCAAGCGTTTTTGGCATTGGAGGCATTATTGTTCTCTCCGCATGACGGAACTGTATAGCAAGGCCATCACGATGCAGTGCCTCGACTCTATGAAAGGCCTTACAGCCTACCTAACAAGCTCCCAGATTTTAAATATCATCTTTACCAGTACCAGTTTCCTCTCATAGCTGTATAAGAACATGGCATGGGTGCAGCACATCGCGTTACTGGTTATACGATCTATCGATCTCATCAATCCTCTGAGAGCAGAACAGCGTTATACATTCGTAATGACCTCGTTGCTCCTCCCATAGGGTCAGTTTGACATCGATCTTATGATTATGTCTCCTGTAAGATCTGCGTTGGGCACATGATGTTAACCGTTCTCAGTATCTTTCTACGTCCCGCGGTACAGGTTCTGTGGACTGACCTCCACCGCTTATACAGTTCACTGGAATCCTCAGCTCTTGTAGTGGGTGACTTCAATGCTCATAATGCGGCCTGGGGAAGCCGTAGAACGCACGGACGGGGGAGAGCATGGAGACTGCTCACACGTTCCTCCTAGACAACCGTCAGCCAACTTATATGTGAGCACCAACGTCACTCGATGTCCTGGATCTTTCCTGGTGCTCAGCAGGCATAATTCGCTACATGTCGTGCGCTACCGATGCCGACATCCGAGGTAGTGACCACTTCCCCATCTATATTGCGCACGAAAGACTGCCTCTGTCACCCACTATAGGACTGATCCATCCCTTTCACGAACTGGGCACTCTTTCGTGCTGGCCTCCGAACTTCTGTGCACACCGGCATGTCCTCAGAGGCCCTCTCACAAGGCATTCGTTCCGCCATGCAGGACGCTGTAGTCATGTCTAAACGGGTCACAGGTCACGTCGGTCATTCTCCAGTAATTAACCACCTCAGAGCATTACGTCGCCGAGCCGGGAGAACGGCTCGCCGAACTGGGCAACTTCCTGATATTGTGGCGTAGCGCCGGATGAAAGCTAAAGTAACACGAGAACTTAAGAAAGAGGACCGGAAGCGTTGGCGTAAGTTTTGTCAACACCTTTCACCATTTCACCCCGCCACAAAGATCCGGAGGACAATTCGAGCTCTGAAGGATGCGCCCCCACATAAGAATCGTCTCGCCGCATTGGCTATCGTTAAGGGTGTAGACGAAACCACGCTAGCGACAGATTTCTCCGTCGTCCTAACAACACCACCGGCTGCCTCAACGTCTGCAGTACACAACAGTTTCGTCCAGAGCCTGCAGACAGAAATCCACCAAGACTTGCCCCGTCCACCGGAGGTTATGGACCGCGACTTTACTCTAATTGAGCTGAAGACTGCGTTGAAACTTGTGAATGTGCGATCGTCCCCACGACCAGATAAAATCACTGACGCCGCACTGCGAAACCTTGACGAGTCGTCACTCCAAGCCCTCCTTCATGTTTATATGTCCTATGTGCCCATATATGTCCTATGTATCCTGTATATGTCTATCCATCCTATGTCTTGGCGACAGGAATCCGTACCATCTACTTGGAAAGCGGCTTTTGTTGTTCCAATCCTGAAACCAGGCAAACCCGCAAATGCCCTATCCTCCTTTCGCCCCGTGAGCCTGACAAGTTGCATGGGAAAACTGGTGGAGAGAATGGTTTTGCATCGCCTCGACTGGTGGCTCGACATACAAAGTGCGTTCCCTCAGGAAGTAGCTCGATTTCGCCGCCACCGAAGTTCTATGGATCCCGTTCTCGATCTGGTCTATACAGTCCAACATGCTCGTGCTCATCGGCGGATCGTTGTATGAGTCTTCCTGGACATTAAGCGCGCCTATGATACTTTCTCGCACATCTGTATGCTCCACGGGTTGCGGTCTTTTCGAGTCTCTGGTCGACTTTTCAGCTGGCTTCACGATTTCCTTACGGACTGAACTGTCGCTGACCGCATATCCCACGGCCAAAGCCCCAAGCACCCTGTTCATCAAGGCGTACCCCAAGCAAGCATTCACAGTCCTACCCTTTTAATGTGGTAATGGCAGGACTAAAACCGATAGTTCCACGCAAGGTAGCATTCTCCGTGTATGCCGATGATGTTGCCCTTTAGACAGTAGGCAAGTCACAACCAGCCCTTCAGCGACGTTTACAACAAACCCTAAACAACTTTCATCTCTACCTTACGCGACTTGAAATTGACCTTTCGCCCAAAAACTGCGTTGAGCTCCCTTTCACCCACAAGGCTATGAGTAATTTGCCTCATTGGGTTGGTGCACGGAACCTCGAGCCTGTGCGTTCCCATCGCTTCCTGGTGTGGCCCTGGACTCCCACCTGCGCTAGGTTCGCACATCAAGCACCTTGAAACCAAACTGCAGCGATGGCTTCCTGCCATTCAACATCTTTCTGGCTTCGGCTGGGGCTGTGATCAACACTCCCTCTTAGCCGTTCGCGCGGCTTTGATGAGGGCGACTCTGCTTTACAGCCTTCCAGTCTTGCATAGGGTTTCTACAACATCGTTAAATACCCTTCGCACCCTGTTTGCCCGAAGAATTCGTCGCTGCCTTGGCGTTCCAAGAATGGCTGAAACACGGCAAGTCCTAGCTGAAGCTGGAGAACTCCCGCTGGAGGTCCTCCGTGAGCGGGAAACGGCTCGGCACTTCCTACGTTTGCGTGCGCACGTTCCCCGTCACCCACTCCTCCGGATAATTCGATACCGTCCAGAAAGTGATTTCCATCGCGTGGCGCAGAGGGCACGCCACGCTCTAACCGGCTTCATACCTAGGACTCATACCGCCGAACGCCCCCTGGTCTATGCCTGTGCCACCCACCTTCGCACGTCTTCCTGACTTCCAGGTCCGCAGAGCTCAGGTTCCCCCTCAAATCCTTCGAGCCTATTTTTATGCTCTCGTAGACTCGAAGTTTTCCACCTCTACCGCCGCTTACACCGATGGCGCATCTCGAAATGGCAAGTCCGCGTCTTCCTTTGTCATCCCCGACGAAGGCGTAGTTCAGGGACGTCGCCTTTGGCATTGTACATCATCCACAGCTGCGGAACTCTACGTCATACTTTCTTTTTTCGAGCACATCGTTCTCTACCCCCCCCCCCCCCCGGGATTGGGTGGGCTTTACTGACTCAGCATCTGTGCTGCAAGAAATTGAAAATTCTGGCATACAAGTCTCCTCCGCACCGTTTGTTATGGATGTGTTAACGGTTTACAAACTTGTCTACGAAGCAGGACATAGGCTCGCTCTCCAATGGGTTCCAGCCCATTGCGGTGTCGAAGGCAATGAACTGGCGGACAGCACCGCCGAAGAGCTGAGAGACGATCGGCGGTCCATACTTCGAAGCCTTGTGACTCCCCTGGCTACCCACCAACGGACCGTTGACATACTACCCCTCGGTATGCTGAGCAGAGTTGACCCAGCACTCGCTTTCCGCATGGCAGTACATATATCTCGTCAAGACGCCGCATTAGTTCATCGAATGCGCCTCGACGTGGCCTTCACAGCACACTGGCGCTACCGCTTGAGAAAAGTTAACTCTCCCCACTGCAGTAATTGCGGAGCTGTTGAAGATCTCGAGAACATTCTTCTCCATTGCCGACACTACCACCCTTCCCGCTCCGTACTCTCCGCCTCCCTCAACGAGCTAGACTCCCGCCCCCTCTCCCTCACAAAATTGCTTGGCACCTGGCCGCATCCAGCTCACCAACGCTCTGCACTCGAGGCTCTCTTCGCCCTTTTGGACGCCACAGGTCTTAGATCCTCATTGTAACGGGACCCCTTACTTCATTCCCCGCTTCACCTCCAGCAATGGGGTAGAGTATCGCCCCCGGCGATGAAACTCCCCACCCTTCATCCTGAAATAAAGTTGTTGCTGTTGTTTTTATGCCACCAGAAAGAAATCGGTGCCGATTTTATTCCATACCTTCATAAGGCATATCGATGCTCACGCCCCGGGCGGCGAAAACATTTCTAAAAAAACAATACGTTTCGGCGCGCCGTCTTCGCCCCTAGTGATGGATGTGTTAATGGCTTACCAGCTAGTGCACGAAGCAGTGCATATGTTGGTTTTCCAGTGGGTTCCAGCCCATTGTGTAGTTGTGGGGAATGAAAAGGCTGAGAGCGCCGCAGAAGCAGCTCTTTCATATAGGAGACGTACCAGTATTGTACTGCTCAGAGGAGACTGACATTCCATTCTTCGACATATAGTCGCACCCCTGCCTTCCCGCCAACGGACAAATGGCATTATCCCCCATCTATGCTTAGAAGAGTTGATTCAACCTAGATTTCCAGATGCCACGACACACCTCTCGTAAGGCTGCATTAATTTATCCGATGCGACTCAATGTGGCTTTCACATCTCAGTGGCTTTACTGCGCTTGAGACAGGTTGACTCTCCCAGATACCGTCACTGCGGTGATCTGGCTGATCTAGAGCACGTTCTTCATTTCCCAGACTACCAACCTTGCCGAACCACAGTTCAGTCAGCAGGACTCTCGCCTCCTCCCTTTCACAAAATTACTTGGTTCATGGCCGAGTCCAGCCCACCAACGCTCTGCCCTCAAAGCCACTCTCACCTTTTTGCACCGTACGATTTGAGGCGACTTTGAGGCTGACTGTGAGGCGACTATATTCCATTGGAGGGTCCCCGAAATCCACCATTTAGAATAAACGCTTAAGAATAAAACATTCAAGAATAATTCGCTTAAAAAATACACGGTTAAAAATATATCTCCTAAAATGAACCGATTACTATCCCCGCTTAGAGATCACTGTTTAATAATCCACCATGAAAAATAAACTGTTTCAAAATCCCCTCACCATCTAGCACGGAGGCGGACTGATTGCAATTTGCGCCGGGTTAGATCAGGTTATGTTAGGTTAGTTTGGGGTAGTTTAGGCTAGTTTGGTCCTGTGAGGTTAGTTTAAGCCGCATGCTTGCAGTTCACCTTGACTTGGGCCATACCACATGATTCTAGCAACTGTAGGGTGGATTTGGGGGGATTCTGAAACGATTTATTTTTAACGATATATTTTTAACCGTGGATTCCTTAGCGTTTTTATTTAAACGGAGATATTCCGGCGATTATTTTGATGCGTTGATTTTTAAGCGTATATTCTGGGAGATATATTTTTAACAGTGGATATTTACGCGTTTATTTTTGAATGATTATTTTTAACGATTTCAAGCGGTATACACCCATTCCATTTACCACATCACCACCCGCAGATATGTAAGGTATCCCCCTGGCGATGAAACTCGCTCACCATCATCTAATAAAGCTGTGTGCCCGCAATAACTGAAAATCGGTGATGCGCGAAAGAATTCTACGTAGAACTGCGACAAATGTAATTTTGTAAATTGTTGTAGCCCACACTTGACCCAAAACTTTCGATAAGGCAGTCTAGGCGGCGCTACTGTAATTGTTCTAAGAGTTCGCGTTCGAATGGTCATCGGTGAATACGCACCAATAGAGTATAGAAAGACGACCACTGCGGTGCGTAAGAACTCGAATGTGGCGAATTATTTATATGCGGTGCTTCACTGATTAAGAAAAATTTATGTATCCATCACCACCTGGACCAGGCGATCTCAGCCGGAGCTCCGCGGAACCCAGGGGTTAATTGACATTGTCCTCAGCTTCCGCGAACGTAACGCTGCCGACCTACCTTCCGCCAGTGAAAAACAAACAACAACAACGTCATTGGAATAAATATGAGTTGGGAGTTTCATCGCCTGTGGCGATACTCGAGCCATTGCTGGCGGTAGTGTGGTAAAACGGAATACTGAATAGCCTCGCACTGAAGAGCGCGGTGTCTAATAACTTTAAAAGGGGCAGAGCGCTGGTGGGCAGGACTTGGCCATAATCCAAGCAAGTTTGACATAGTGAGAGAGCGAGAGTCTAGCTACTTTAGAGACACTAAAAGTGTGGATCCGAAAGGTTGGTGGTGCGGGCAATACGGGAAGGATGTGCTCGACATCTTCTAAGTTACCACAGTAGCGGCATCTAGGAGAGTGAACTTGTCGCAAGCGGTAAGGCAACGGAGCTGTGAAAGTCATATCGAGTCGCATCGGAGGAATTAATGCAGCGTCATGACGGGAAGTGTTTTGTGGCGTCCGAAAAACGAGTCTAGGATCAAGCATACGTGGGGGAGAATGTCAGTTGTCAACTCACGGGAAGCCAGGGGTGCAACAAGACGTCGTAGGATGGAACGACAGTCTCCTCTCAGCAACGTTCGTCTCCTAATGCGAGAGAACTGCTTTTGCGGCGCTGTCAGCCTGCTCATTCCCCCACGACACCACAATGAGCTAGAACCCAATCGAGAGTCAGCCCGCCCGTGCCCTGCTTTGTACACATACTGGCAAGCCATTTACACATCTGTCAGTAAGGGTGTGGACGAACCTTGTATGTCTGTATTCTCAAGACCTTGGAGCGCACATTCGGAGTCGGTGAACCCAGTCAATTCTCCCGGGGTAAAATCAACTATACCGGTTGTTTCACGAAGGCCCCCGGCTGAATAATTCGCGAACAGCCGGCGCCGAGGTAGAAATTTCTTTTTGCTAAAGGTAATTGGACATCTGCCATGAACTGAGTAGTTAGCGGCTCATTTGCATACGCTCACTAATTAAATAAACATCCTAACCTTTAAATTTTGCTTCGCACGGAACCTCTGTTTTACGCATCGGGACATTCAGCGAAAAATATTGCAAGAAAAAAACCGCGTCGACACTTAGTGATTTTTCCGAGTAATTAATCGGTTTCGGTTTTTGTATTTCTTGCACCAGTACACCAATGCGCTCTTTGGATCAGCTATCCGGCCGACAATTTCGTGTTCATACGCCTGGTTCACGCACGGGGGCAACGGAAGATTAGGAACAGCCGCAAGAGACGCTTTGGTATTCCTTCTCAAAGCGACTGGTAAACAGCGCTGGCGGTTCTGTCGTTCCGTAGGTGAGATAGCGTGATCTTATCGTGGATGAGGGCGAATGCGCCATGAGCGCTGCGAACTAGTGGGGTACACCCTTAAAAATTAACTGGTGGTGTTACGCCCTCAGCTATGGCTCGTGCGTGTCATCTGCGTTACTCAATAACAGTCACTTTCTCAGCGTTATCGAATTTTCCTCTTGAACGGGTGAGGGTGATTGTGCGCACACAGCAAACGGAGGAAGTGCCGAGCCCCTTTCACGGGGAACCTCAATCGGGAGTTCTCCCACTTCAACGAGAACCTGCCTTGTTTAAGCCATTCTTGGAACTCCAAGGCAGTGACGAAGGCTACGAGCAAACAGGCTCCGAAGAGTAGTTTACGATGCTGTGGAAATCCTGCGGACGACCGGGAGGCTGTAAAGTAAATTCGCCCACACCAAGGCTGTCTGAACTGCAACAAGGGAGCTCAAATCACAGCATCACGGATCACATTCTGTTGAATCCTGAAAGGTGTTGAATAGCAGAGAGCCATCGCTGTACTTTGGCTTCGAAGTGCATAATGTGGCGAGTACAGCGAAATCGGAGTCCATGACCCCGCTGAGGAAGCGGTGGAAACCTACATGCTCAAGATTTTTGAGACCGACCCACAGAGGGAAATTTCTCATAGCCTTGCGCATGAATGGGAGCTCTACGCACCTTTCGTGCGAAAGGTCTATCCCAAGTTGCGTAAGAGGATGTGGATATTATTTAAATCCAGTTGCCGGCGATGCTGAATGGCAGGTCAGGATTTTTCTACTGTCCAAGGTGCGACGACATCTGCATAAACAGAGGACGCCGCTGCACGAGGAATTATTGATTTTAGGCCCGCCATCACCACATTAAACAGTGTCGAACTTGGGATGCTTCCTTGTGGAACTCCTTGACGAACATTGTGCTGAGAGCTTTGACTTTGGGATGGGAGTGCGACAGTTTGGTCCGTACGGACGTCTTGCTTTCCGACCGTGCTCCACATCTCATGGTTGTCATCGGAAATGGCGTCGAGACCGCTGGAACAGGGTGCCGCGGCTGAGGATTGTTGTAATTGGTAAAGCAAGCAGCTATTATCATCATCGGTTGGCTAAACCGGCAATCCAACCCACGACTCAGCACTACTTACTAATACCAAACGAGCACGACAGTTTTCCTAGAGTTATAACAGTAGGTCGTGGTCCAACTCCACATCTACGCACCACGCGGGCCTGTTGATGTTTTTCTCTCTTGTATTCCGAAACAATGGCGATCACATGAAAAGTGATCCGCTGCAATTGAAAAAAATAAAAAAATATCCGGAGTTACTCTCGTGCGTACATGTACTTGGGCTTTACATGCAGCAGCAGTAACCGGCCATGCACTGTTTCTGGGGAAGTAATGTGAAACAGCTCAGTAATACGGCAAAGTTAAGCGACCTCTCGCGTTGAAACAAGAATTACAACAACAGTTGATAAATTGCATATTTTCCTATAGAAAATATATAATTTGTTACATGTACAACCAGAGTCGTCACGAGGCGAGTTTACGCCCGTGGCGGCTGTCCCTCTCGCCCCCTGCTCCCCATCGGAACAGCTCTGTGTACGACTTTTCATTAGACTGACTCACTTCTACAGAGTTACTTCAGTAGTAGGTTCCTTCAAGCCGTGTTGGTACTACCACGGCTCCCCTCGAATAACAGAAGTCGAGAACCACTGGTATAGATGCACTTTTGCGCACTGCCCGTTCACACTTACCTCTACAGGCATTCGAACATTCCTGCAATGTCCTGAAGTTGTTCCTCTTTCCTGAACAACCACTGTAAATGAACTGCCTGCAGCTTCTCGAAGCCAGATCGTAATAATATCTGGGAAAGTACATTTTGCAGGGTCCTGGATCGTATCTCAAGCGACAGACGTCATATCCGGTACCTGCGTAGAAATATGCCCTCTAACTTGCAAGTACGGTATGATGACGACGATGATGATACTAAAAAAGTAATAGGCATATATTGATGCACTTAGCGTCGGATCGACTCCTAAGATCGACTGATTAACAGCGCGTAGGAATTTTCCTATTAATTATATGCCTTAATGGACATGAGGAACTGCACTAATGCTCAAAAATTAAGGATAATTCTAGTTTATGACTGGAACCGGATTGTTATAGACACAATGTCGTGTATTTAACGATTAACAATACTGTTTATCGTTTAATATACGACATTCTGTCTACACGTATCTCTTGCGTGGCAATGGTTCTGCGTGGAAAGGGTGAGATGATGTGTGATTGGATGATGAGGGCAATACACGTTTATTTACATTCCTATTTACAATGGATACAAGCTATAACGGAAATGAACTGTCTGAGACGATGGCTGAGTCCGGACTGCTTGGGACAGTCGAAGTGCGGCTCCCAAGTTGTTCTTGAAAGGAGTCCTCTCCCCCATTACTTGGAATTGAGGGGTCGCCCTTCCTGTGACGCAGCTCTGAGGTGGAGATGATGAAAGATGATGTGAAGTTTTGGGGATGGCTATGTTACACGAACCCCCGCAACAGCCCCTCACGGTAAAGCCACATGCGGCACAATATGTGGACGTACTCAACGTTACTAGACGTTTCCGGAACCACGGAGTCCCGCGCTTGCTCGATTAGCATCCGGAGGCTCATAAGAGTTCTCGAAGGCAGATGACGCCGTGCTAGGCGCTTTTCAAGTGTAGCAGGTATATGTGCATTAGAGGGAGGACGAGCTCTTGTCGGGCTCAGCTCTCACTTCCAGGCACCTCCAGAGTCATGGTGTTCTCTATTGTAGTGTGTGGACATACATTCCAACAGTCCTAACTGCACCTGTGGACATAATCTTTGGAATATGACATGCGGCCAGCTATCCAGCTATGTAGAAAGCCTTTGGACGCTATGGACACATACACAGGGTTTCTCCTAATGTATTTATTTGAGTGTTTTACTGGATGACCCACTTTCCTGATAATTATAGGGCCAATCGTATTTAGACTCAGCGAACTTTCGTCACGATTCGCGTATATTTTGACGAATTCTCTGAATTGCACACGAAGTACGCAGAGTAAACGTCACTTTTTCGTGCCGAAAAGAAGAAACACATGTCGAATTCGCCCCTAATACTATATGCTCATAGCTGGAAACAAATTGCGTAATAAGTCGTTCCGAGACGCGAAGATGATCGACCGCCGTCAGTCATCCGTCATGTTAATGAAGGAAGCGGCAGCAGAAAAATAAGGCGTCCCTCTTCTTCCTCTTTCTTTCACACTGTTGTTTCTTATAACTGGCGAATAGCCTTTGTCATTATCTGCAGTGGCACGGAAAAGGAAACTGTCGGGGTAGGTCCGTCTCCTACATCCGCCGCTTCTTGCATTAACCCGACGGAGAACTGATTGGGGTGGACAATTTGTCTCTGGGAGCGACGGTTTTCGTTTTTTTCCCCGCCTATTACCTTTGCAGTAGCGAATATATTTCGTAATAACATGGGGTAAATGGGACATGCGCTTTCGTTTGTGGCAAAAAATGAAACAAAAACGATACGTTGACTGTGCACATTTCCGTACTCAATACACAAAACTCAATTTCTCGCGGCACAAAAATGATGTTGTGGTCGTGAGTTGCGGCAAAATTTGGCCGAAGATATATGCCGTTGATCCAGTACTTTTCGAACACGTTTCGCAATAGGGTTTTTAACACGTTAGGTGAAGCACCCTGAATATTGGGGAGTTGCGAAAAACTACCTTTAAAGTCATATTCTATCATCTGTAAAGCTAAAGCTAGAAGTCATGCCGAGACCTTACATGGCTCAACCCCAGTTTCAGCTTCAAGCTTCGGTTAAATAGGCAGCCTCAGTTGGATTGCACAACACTGGACGTGCTGTGTTCCATACCAAACCATCTGTACACTGCGGTATATAAAAAAAAGATCAAACTGAAAAGTAATTACCATTGAAGTCCCTCGCATACGCATCCAGCACCGATTTTATTCCCCTGACTTCGCTTACACTCTGACATGAACTCGCCAACCATGGAACTACGCCCCTACGTTACGCACCTACTTCGGTCCCCTCTTCGACGTTGTTTTTCCAGTTAGAACACCCGAACACCCAGTGTTCACCTGCTTACACGCTATATAAATTGCATGGTTCCCCTTTTCAGTGTAACTTATGCGCGTCGTGCTTCCTTCTTATTACCGACATTTGCAGTGTATTCAACAGTCCTTCCCAGGGTGAAACTGAAGCTGCAGGAACATGGCACAACCCGAGAGCCTTGCAAAGCAACTCCGGCATATATTAAGCTATTACAGCCCATTGCAACTGTTGGCGCGCAAGGCGATACAGCAAGACGCTCAAAAACGCGTAACGTTTCCACACGTTCCTCTTACACCCCATGTGCATAACCGCGGATGAACTATCATATATATATATATATATATATATATATATATAATGAGGGGGGAAAAACCATTAAAGAAACAAGTAAATGACACTAGTCGTGTTTGAAATTCAAAATTACAGATTAATATGGCTTCTATGGCTGCACGCAGAGAAACAGATACTCATGGAACGATGCGACAGCACCAGAGGACACGTGTTTCGCCGTGTTTGCGGCTCGTCAGCCCTGGGTAGCTGCGAATCGTTCGGGATTGGCAAACCAGCGGCCACTCAGCGAGCGACATACACCTCGGAGGGTGACTGTGCACTCGTCAATGCCACAGTGCAAGCCAGTGAATTATAATGAGGGGAAAAAGCCATTAAAGAAACAAGTAAATGAGACGACGTGTTTGAAATTCAAAATTACAGATTAATATGGCTTCTATGGCTGCACGCAGAGAAACAGATACTCAGGGAACGATGCGGCAGCACCAGAGGACACGTGTTTCGCCGTGTTTGCGGCTCCTCGGCCCTGGGTAGCTGCGCATCGTTCCGAATTGGCAAACCAGGGGTCACTCAGCGAGCGGTATACACCTGGGAGGGTGACTGAGCACTCCTCAATGCCACAGTGCAAGCCAGTTTCTCTGCGTGCAGCCATAGAAGCCATGTTAATCTGTAAGTTTGAATTTCAAACACGTCTAGTATCATTTATTTGTTTCTTTAATGGCTTTTTTTCCCTGCATTACAATTCACTGGCTTGCACTGTGGCATTGAGGAGTGCTCAGTCACCCTCCCAGGTGTATATCGCTCGCTGGGTGACCCCTGGTTTGCCAATTCGGAACGATGCGCAGCTACCCAGGGCCGAGGAGCCGCAAACACGGCGAAACACGTGTCCTCTGGTGCTGCCGCATCGTTCCATGAGTATCTGTTTCTCTGCGTGCAGCCATAGAAGCCATGTTAATCTGTAAGTTTGAATTTCAAACACGTCTAGTACCATTTATTTGTTTCTTTAATGGCTTTTTTTTCCTGCATTACAATTCACTGGCTTGCACTGTGGCATTGAGGAGTGCTCTGTCACCCTCCCAGGTGTATATCGCTCGCTGAGTGACCCCTCGTTTGCCAATTCGGAACGATGCGCAGCTACCCAGGGCCGAGGAGCCGCAAACACGGCGAAACACGTGTCCTCTGGTGCTGCCGCATCGTTCCATGAGTATCTGTTTCTCTGCGTGCAGCCATAGAAGCCATGTTAATCTGTAAGTTTGAATTTCCAACACGACTAGTGTCATTTACTTGTTTCTTTAATGGCATTTTTTTCATTATAATTCAATGGCTTGCACTGTGGCATTGAGGAGTGCTCAGTCACCCTCCCAGGTGTATATCGCTCGCTGAGTGACCCCTGGTTTGCCAATTCGGAACGATGCGCAGCTACCCAGGGCCGAGGAGCCGCAAACACGGCGAAACACGTGTCCTCTGGTGCTGCCGCATCGTTCCATGAGTATCTGTTTCTCTGCGTGTAGCCATAGAAGCCATGTTAATCTGTAAGTGTGAATTTCAAACACGTCTAGTATCATTTATTTGTTTCTTTAATGGCTTTTTTCCCTGCATTACAATTCAGTGGCTTGCACTGTGGCATTGAGGAGTGCTCAGTCACCCTCCCAGGTGTATATCGCTCGCTGGGTGACCCCTGGTTTGCCAATTCGGAACGATGCGCAGCTACCCAGGGCCGAGGAGCCGCAAACACGGCGAAACACGTGTCCTCTGGTGCTGCCGCATCGTTCCATGAGTATCTGTTTCTCTGCGTGCAGCCATAGAAGCCATGTTAATCTGTAAGTTTGAATTTCAAACACGTCTAGTACCATTTATTTGTTTCTTTAATGGCTTTTTTTTTCCTGCATTACAATTCACTGGCTTGCACTGTGGCATTGAGGAGTGCTCAGTCACCCTCCCAGGTGTATATCGCTCGCTGAGTGACCCCTCGTTTGCCAATTCGGAACGATGCGCAGCTACCCAGGGCCGAGGAGCCGCAAACACGGCGAAACACGTGTCCTCTGGTGCTGCCGCATCGTTCCATGAGTATCTGTTTGTCTGCGTGGAGCCATAGAAGCCATGTTAATCTGTAAGTTTGAATTTCAAACACGTCTAGTATCATTTATTTGTTTCTTTAATGGCTTTTTTTCCTGCATTACAATTCACTGGCTTGCACTGTGGCATTGAGGAGTGCTCAGTCACTCTCCCAGGTGTATATCGCTCGCTGGGTGACCCCTGGTTTGCCAATTCGGAACGATGCGCAGCTACCCAGGGCCGAGGAGCCGCAAACACGGCGAAACACGTGTCCTCTGGTGCTGCCGCATCGTTCCATGAGTATCTGTTTCTCTGCGTGCAGCCATAGAAGCCATGTTAATCTGTAAGTTTGAATTTCAAACACGTCTAGTACCATTTATTTGTTTCTTTAATGGCCTTTTTTTTCCTGCATTACAATTCACTGGCTTGCACTGTGGCATTGAGGAGTGCTCAGTCACCCTCCCAGGTGTATATCGCTCGCTGAGTGACCCCTGGTTTGCCAATTCGGAACGATGCGCAGCTACCCAGGGCCGAGGAGCCGCAAACACGGCGAAACACGTGTCCTCTGGTGCTGCCGCATCGTTCCATGAGTATCTGTTTCTCTGCGTGCAGCCATAGAAGCCATGTTAATCTGTAAGTTTGAATTTCCAACACGACTAGTGTCATTTACTTGTTTCTTTAATGGCTTTTTTTTTCATTATAATTCAATGGCTTGCACTGTGGCATTGAGGAGTGCTCAGTCACCCTCCCAGGTGTATATCGCTCGCTGAGTGACCCCTGGTTTGCCAATTCGGAACGATGCGCAGCTACCCAGGGCCGAAGAGCCGCAAAGACGGCGAAACACGTGTCCTCTGGTGCTGCCGCATCGTTCCATGAGTATCTGTTTGTCTGCGTGGAGCCATAGAAGCCATGTTAATCTGTAAGTTTGAATTTCAAACACGTCTAGTATCATTTATTTGTTTCTTTAATGGTTTTTTTTCCTGCATTACAATTCACTGGCTTGCACTGTGGCATTGAGGAGTGCTCAGTCACCCTCCCAGGTGTATATCGCTCGCTGGGTGACCCCTGGTTTGCCAATTCGGAACGATGCGCAGCTACCCAGGGCCGAGGAGCCGCAAACACGGCGAAACACGTGTCCTCTGGTGCTGCCGCATCGTTCCATGAGTATCTGTTTCTCTGCGTGTAGCCATAGAAGCCATGTTAATCTGTAAGTGTGAATTTCAAACACGTCTAGTATCATTTATTTGTTTCTTTAATGGCTTTTTTCCCTGCATTACAATTCACTGGCTTGCACTGTGGCATTGAGGAGTGCTCAGTCACCCTCCCAGGTGTATATCGCTCGCTGGGTGACCCCTGGTTTGCCAATTCGGAACGATGCGCAGCTACCCAGGGCCGAGGACCCGCAAACACGGCGAAACACGTGTCCTCTGGTGCTGCCGCATCGTTCCATGAGTATCTGTTTCTCTGCGTGTAGCCATAGAAGCCATGTTAATCTGTAAGTGTGAATTTCAAACACGTCTAGTATCATTTATTTGTTTCTTTAATGGCTTTTTTTCCCTGCATTACAATTCACTGGCTTGCACTGTGGCATTGAGGAGTGCTCAGTCACCCTCCCAGGTGTATGTCGCTCGCTGAGTGACCCCTGGTTTGCCAATTCTGAACGATGCGCAGCTACCCAGGGCCGAGGAGCCGCAAACACGGCGAAACACGTGTCCTCTGGTGCTGCCGCATCGTTCCATGAGTATCGGTTTCTCTGCGTGCAGCCATAGAAGCCATGTTAATCTATAAGTTTGAATTTCAAACACGTCTAGTATTATTTATTTGTTTCTTTCATGGCTTTCTTTTCCTGCATTACAATTCACTGGCTTGCACTGTGGCATTGAGGAGTTCTCAGTCACCCTCCCAGGTATATATCGCTCGCTGAGTGACCCCTGGTTTGCCAATTCGGAACGATGCGCAGCTACCCAGGGCCGAGGAGCCGCAAACTCGTGTCCTCTGGTGCTGCCGCATCGTTCCATGAGTATCTGTTTCTCTGCGTGCAGCCATAGAAGCCATGTTAATCTGTAAGTTTGAATTTCAAACACGTCTAGTATCATTTATTTGTTTCTTTAATGGCTTTTTTTCCTGCATTATATATAGATATATATATATGGTGAGGTAAAAGGAGTATCAAACGGCCACGAAGTTTTACAGAAGTTCAAAAAAAGACGCGGAAACAGATTTTAGGGAAGTTAAAAACACTAGTTTATTACATGGGGAGACGTTAAAAAGAAAAATGGGCAAGGGGTCGACGTTTCGACAGTGGCACTGTCTTCGTCAGGACAAAAGATGCGTAGCTGATTACACATTTCTTAAATAGGTTTGCTACCTGACGTCATAATCGGTACGGGCACGCCACAGGCGTTTGTCAGTGAGTCAGATTCGGGAATATTCCAGAAGGTCAAGTCCGGGTGGTGATGTCATTCGCCGTAGGTCACTGTCCGCTTTGGGGAAAATTCCGGGCAGGGTGAGCGCTGCTTCAAACTTTGCTGAAAAAAAAAAGAAAGAAAGAAAGAAAAACAGAAGGGAAACGAAAAAGAGGAATGTGTAGCTCATCTAGGCGGCCAAATTTCTTACCGTTGAAAGTGCTCCCAGATCTTCGTTAATGGTTGATTGGAATTTGTAAATGAGATAAGATTCGCGTTGTTCCCTGCACCGATCTGAGCTAAAATTTGACTGGAGAATAAAAAGTGACACGTTATTTAGTGAATGACCTGGCTGTTTGAAATTCCGAGAGACCGGGAGGTTTGGCTTTTTGGTAACGTCAGATCGGTGGTTGTTGAACCTGATCCGAAATGATGTTTTAGTCTGACCTACGTATTGTGCTTGGCACATGCCGCACTGAATGACATAAATGACGTTAGGTGAATTACAGTCGAAGTCACCATTAATTTTGACGGAAAAATTGGAATTAGTACTTTTAAGTACTTGGGTGCTTTGCATTAATTTGCATATTTGACACCTTCGACCATCGCACGGGTGACAACCGTTTCCTGGATGCGCTGCTTTGCTAACTTTAGAGCTAACTAGATTATCGTGCAGGTTGCGCGCGCGCCTGTAGGTTACCCGCGGTGGCTGAGGGAAAATTTGTTCCATGCGCTCTGATTTGAGAAGGATACTATGATGACGGTTTAGTATATTGTTAACGCTTGGAATATTGCTGCTAAATGTTAAGATGAGGTTTACGGAACCATTATCTAACACGCGTTTGTGGTTTTCGAACAGGGATTTGCGATCTGCTTTGCGGGCTTTGTTTAGAGCGTCGTCAACTAAGCTAGGTGGAAATTGACGACCGATGAATGTTTCCCTAAGTTGAGCTAGATTTCTGTCCAAGTCATCGTCACTGGAACAGATTCGCCTGTATCGAAGTGCTTGGCTGTAAGGGATGGCAAGTTTAGTATGACGCGGGTGACAACTGTTAAATGCTAGATACTGTTGAGAGTCCGTAGGTTTACGTAACAGGTTTGTGGACAAGGCCCCGTTGGTTAACTTTACTTGGACATCGAGAAAGTTAACAGTTAAAGGGGAATAAGAATGAGTGAACTTGATGGCCGGATGTGCTTTGTTAAAGTCGCTGATAAATGTGATTAGGTCATCTTCTGAGTGTGGCCACACCATGAAGATGTCGTCGAGGAACCGTTTGTAAAGCGTGGGCTTCTTCAGGCGCTTAGACAGAAATTCTTCCTCTAGAGCTCCCATATATATATTTGCATAGTTAGGTGCCATTTTTGTACCCATAGCCGTGCCATGAACTTGCAGGTAGTGCTTACCGTCAAATTCGAAGTTGTTATTTTTCAGAATAAGATTGAGAAATGTGCATAGGACACAAGGATCGTATGAGGTATCAGAATATTTTGAAAATGCCCTTTCAGCTGCAGCAATGCCATCCTCGTGGGGGATGTTAGTATATAGAGAGGAAACGTCTAGCGTGACTAGCAAACTGGAAGAAGGAGGCTGACATTCACTTAGAACTTGAAGAAAGTGATTGGTGTCCTTAATGTAGGATGGTAGTTTAGGAGGTATATCTTTAAGAAGGTGGTCAACAAAGCTTGAAATGTTCTCGGTAGCTGTACCGTTGCTTGAAACTATTGGGCGCCCTGGATTTCCAGGTTTATGGATTTTAGGGAGCATATAAAACCTGCCCGCTGCGGGGTCTTTGGGGAGTAGATAATCGTATAGGGTGGAATCTATCTTTTTACTTGCTTTTAGATCTTTTAGACTGCGGATAATATAAGCCGTAATTTCCTCTGTAGGGTCAGCCTCGAGGAGTTTGTAGAACGATGCGCACGATAATTGCCGGATACCTTCGTTAATGTAGTTTTCTTTGTCCATTACTACGATTGCACCACCTTTATCAGCTTTTTTAATGACTGCTCAGTCGGTAGCGTGTTCGCCTTCTGATCCCGAGATCGCGGGTTCGAACCCGGCCGAGGACGCCAGCAACTTGGTGGCAGGGTACAAGTTGCTTAGACACGCCGTCTTCCGCGAGGGACGTTAAATACGGGGTGCCGTGTGATGAGCTTTCATTGCACGTTAAAGAACCCTCAGGTGGGCAAAAGCAATCCACAGACCGACCGCTGTGGCGTCGCTCATGATCTCAGTTGTCTCGCGACGTAAACACCCAATTATTAAATTATTATTATTATTTTTTAATGACTATGTCACTGCGGCTCCGAAGTTCAGAAAGGCTGCGCTGCTCAGCCCGCGTTAGATTTGGCTTCGATTTGCTGTTGTATGATTTATTGTAAGCGTTAATGATATATTTTTGAACTGCACGGATGTACATGTCCAGAGCCTTTTCACGGTTAGCCTCTGGCGTAAAGTTGGATAGCGGTTTAAATGGGTTGGAATCTGACTTAGGTTTGTCATGAAAGTATTCCTTCAGGCGTAGACGGCGGGCGAAATTATCTAAGTCCAGATAAAGTTGGTATTCATCTAGCTTGTTGTTACTGGGGCAGAATGAGAGACCACGGCTGAGTAGTGATATTTCCGAATCGGTAAGTTCGTGGGACGATAAATTAACGACGTTATGGGACTTCTGAGGTAGCATCTCTGCAGATGAGGCTGCTGGGGTGGGACCTGTTTTTCTAGCAAGCGGTTGACGATTTTGCGACGGCGTATTGGTTGTACCTGCATTACTTATAAGATCACAGTCCTGAGCTGACACACTGGGTTCAAGCGTAGCTGGAGTATTAACGTTGTCCCTGACTAGCTTCCTCCGCTTAGCATTGCGAATTGCCTCCTCCCTTTCTTTTGCGTATTGTGCTAATTCTAACTGGTGGTTGTCTGTTAGAACAGATTTACAGTCGATAGTTTTCGCCTGCTGGGATGATTGGGCTATGGCGTCCTCACAATGGGATATAAGGACTTCGATTAACGCGGCCGAAGCATTGTTGAGGATAAGTGGAATGAGATCCTCAACAAAAACTAACATTAACGAAGGTATCCGGCAATTATCGTGCGCATCGTTCTACAAACTCCTCGAGGCTGACCCTACAGAGGAAATTACGGCTTATATTATCCGCAGTCTAAAAGATCTAAAAGCAAGTAAAAAGATAGATTCCACCCTATACGATTATCTACTCCCCAAAGACCCCGCAGCGGGCAGGTTTTATATGCTCCCTAAAATCCATAAACCTGGAAATCCAGGGCGCCCAATAGTTTCATGCAACGGTACAGCTACCGAGAACATTTCAAGCTTTGTTGACCACCTTCTTAAAGATATACCTCCTAAACTACCATCCTACATTAAGGACACCAATCACTTTCTTCAAGTTCTAAGTGAATGTCAGCCTCCTTCTTCCAGTTTGCTAGTCAAGCTAGACGTTTCCTCTCTATATACTAACATCCCCCACGAGGATGGCATTGCTGCAGCTGAAAGGGCATTTTCAAAATATTCTGATACCTCATACGATCCTTGTGTCCTATGCACATTTCTCAATCTTATTCTGAAAAATAACAACTTCGAATTTGACGGTAAGCACTACCTGCAAGTTCATGGCACGGCTATGGGTACAAAAATGGCACCTAACTATGCAAATATATTTATGGGAGCTCTAGAGGAAGAATTTCTGTCTAAGCGCCTGAAGAAGCCCACGCTTTACAAACGGTTCCTCGACGACATCTTCATGGTGTGGCCACACTCAGAAGATGACCTAATCACATTTATCAGCGACTTTAACAAAGCACATCCGGCCATCAAGTTCACTCATTCTTATTCCCCTTTAACTGTTAACTTTCTCGATGTCCAAGTAAAGTTAACCAGCGGGGCCTTGTCCACAAACCTGTTCCGTAAACCTACGGACTCTCAACAGTATCTAGCATTTAACAGTTGTCACCCGCGTCATACTAAACTTGCCATCCCTTACAGCCAAGCACTTCGATACAGGCGAATCTGTTCCAGTGACGATGACTTGGACAGAAATCTAGCTCAACTTAGGGAAACATTCATCGGTCGTCAATTTCCACCTAGCTTAGCTGACGACGCTCTAAACAAAGCCCGCAAAGCAGATCGCAAATCCCTGTTCGAAAACCACAAACGCGTGTTAGATAATGGTTCCGTAAACCTCATCTTAACATTTAGCAGCAATATTCCAAGCGTTAACAATATACTAAACCGTCATCATAGTATCCTTCTCCAATCAGAGCGCATGGGACAAATTTTCCCTCAGCCACCGCGGGTAACCTACAGGCGCGCGCGCAACCTGCACGATAATCTAGTTAGCTCTGAAGTTAGCAAAGCAGCGCATCCAGGAAACGGCTGTCACCCGTGCGATGGTCGAAGGTGTCAAATATGCAAATTAATGCAAAGCACCCAAGTACTTAAAAGTACTAATTCCAATTTTTCCGTCAAAATTACTGGTGACTTCGACTGTAATTCATCTAACGTCATTTATGTCATTCAGTGCGGCATGTGCCAAGCACAATACGTAGGTCAGACTAAAACATCATTTCGGATCAGGTTCAACAACCACCGATCTGACGTTACCAAAAAGCCAAACCTCCCGGTCTCTCGCCATTTCAAACAGCCAGGTCATTCACTAAATAACGTGTCACTTTTTATTCTCCAGTCAAATTTTAGCTCAGATCGGTGCAGGGAACAACGCGAATCTTATCTCATTTACAAATTCCAATCAACCATTAACGAAGATCTGGGAGCACTTTCAACGGTAAGAAATTTGACCGCCTAGATGAGCTACACATTCCTCCGTTTCGTTTTCCCTTCTGTTTTTCTTTCTTTCTTTCTTTTTTTTTTTTCAGCAAAGTTTGAAGCAGCGCTCACCCTGCCCGGAATTTTCCCCAAAGCGGACAGTGACCTACGGCGAATGACATCACCACCCGAACTTGACCTTCTGGAATATTCCCGAATCTGACTCACTGACAAACGCCTGTGGCGTGCCCGTACCGATTATGACGTCATGTAGCAAACCTATTTAAGAAATGTGTAATCAGCTACGCATCTTTTGTCCTGACGAAGACAGTGCCACTGTCGAAACGTCGACCCCTTGCCCATTTTTCTTTTTAACGTCTCCCCATGTAATAAACTAGTGTTTTTAACTTCCTTAAAATCTGTTTCCGCGTCTTTTTTTGAACTTCTATATATATATATATATATATATATAGAAGAAATAAGTTCGCACAGAGCACCACCAAAGGAATATTTTCAGATGACTTCATTTAATTCATTTTGAAATTACACAGACACGACGTTTCGAACGGTGGACCGTTCTTTTTCAAGTGAAAAGATATAATGAGTTGGTCAAACAGAAAACACTCACTTTCGTGTGCTTCGACAGTGGTGGGGGAAGGGAAATCGCAGTGCGTTGAGGTTGCCGAAGGGAGGTCATAAATTCTGTGTGCGGGGTCCTGTCGAGTGTGTTTCGCACGTGGGTGGTTTTTTTTTTTTTTTTTTGGGGGGGGGGTCTTTCCCTAAGACGCATTTGTGTGGAAAGGACTCGTTTGCGTCTCGCTCTTGAATCCGGATTGTAATATGGCAATAGAGAGTTTCTCAATCGCATGTTCTGGAATGGCCATATGCCTAGACAGCGGGAGTTCCGGTTTTGTTTTGGTGTGGGACTTGTGGTTGTTGAAGCGAATTCTGAATGATGTGCAGGTTTGTCCAATGTATTGAGCTTGGCATATGGTGCAATGTAGAAGGTATATTACGTTTTGAGTCCCACAGTCAAAACTGCCATTGATATGGAATTTGAAGCTTGTGGTAGTGCTGGTAACATCCCGTGCTGACAACATGAGGGAACAAATTTTGCAGCGGGGTTTTTTGCAAGGCCTGCAGCCAAGGAATTCTTTTTGTTCCCTCGTGACTTTTGAGTTCACCAGTACGTCCCGTAAGTTTCGCGGTCGTCTATAAACAATCTTGGGAGCCTCTGGGAAGACTTCCCGAAGATGTTCAGATTGGTGCAGAATATTGAGATAGCGTTTCAGAATGGATCCGATGCCAGCTACATTTTGATTGTAGGTTAAAGTTAAGCTCGGCGCGCAGTACTCATCGGTTTTTGAGGAAGCTGTGGGCTGGTTGGGACCTAAACGCCGAGCTTTTTCAATTGCGTCATTAACGACATCGGGAGGGTAGTTGCGATCGGCGAATGCGTGCCGTAGATCACCTAGGTTTTGCTGAAAGCCTACACGAAATCACCGTCGGACAGTCCCTACCACGTGGACAGCGCCACACTGAAGGTACTATTGGAAATGATACTAACGCTGAACAACTTCGAATTTAATGGCCAACACTACGTCCAGATAAATGGCACAGCTATGGGCACAAAAATGGCCCCAAACTACACGAACACCTTCATGGGTAAATTGGAAACATGTTTTCTGTCGCGGTGCCACATCAGACCATTTCTCTATAAGAGGTATATCGATGACATATTCATAATCTGGGACAAGACTGAGAGTTCACTACTGGAATTCATTCGGGACTTCAACAACGCGCACCACAGCATTAATTTCACCCACCACTATTGGACCACAACTACGAACTTTCTGGACGTCACAGTAACAGTCAGTGACCAATCACTGGAAACTAAGGTGTACCGAAAACCAACTGACAGTCAGCAATACTTACACTTTAATAGCTCACACCCCCGTCACTGCAAACTCTCTCTACCTTATAGTCGAGCATGCAGATACCGGCGTATCTGCACAGAGGACAGCGACCTCGAGCAAAACCTAGGTGATCTACGGCACGCATTCGCCGATCGCAACTACCCTCCCGATGTCGTTAATGACGCAATTGAAAAAGCTCGGCGTTTAGGTCCCAACCAGCCCACAGCTTCCTCAAAAACCGATGAGTACTGCGCGCCGCGCTTAACTTTAACCTACAATCAAAATGTAGTTGGCATCGGATCCATTCTGAAACGTCATCTCAATATTCTGCACCAATCTGAACATCTTCGGGAAGTCTTCCCAGAGGCTCCCAAGATTGTTTATAGACGACCGCGAAACTTACGGGACGTACTGGTGAACTCAAAAGTCACGAGGGAACAAAAAGAATTCCTTGGCTGCAGGCCTTGCAAAAAACCCCGCTGCAAAATTTGTTCCCTCATGCTGTCAGCACGGGATGTTACCAGCACTACCACTAGCTTCAAATTCCATATCAATGGCAGTTTTGACTGTGGGACTCAAAACGTAATATACCTTCTACATTGCACTATATGCCAAGCTCAATACATTGGACAAACCTGCACATCATTCAGAATTCGCTTCAACAACCACAAGTCCCACACCAAAACAAAACCGGAACTCCCGCTGTCTAGGCATATGGCCCTTCCAGAACATGCGATTGAGAAACTCTCTATTGCCATATTACAATCCGGATTCAAGAGCGATAGGGATCGTGAAATGAAGGAATCATTTTTAATACATAAATTCAATCCGGCACTAAACGAACACCCGGGATCGCTGTCCACTGTGAAAAACATGAAGAAATAATAACGCCTACAACACAACAAGAAGCTACACCCGTTTACGCGACGCAAACGAGTCCTTTCCACACAAATGCGTCTTAGGGAAAGACCCCCCCCCCAAAAAAAAAACAAAGAAAAAAAACACCCACGTGCGAAACATACTCGACAGGACCCCGCACACAGAATTTATGACCTCCCTTCGGCAACCTCAACGCACTGCGATTTCCCTTCCCCCACCACTGTCGAAGCACACGAAAGTGAGTGTTTTCTGTTTGACCAACTCATTATATCTTTTCACTTGAAAAAGAACGGTCCACCGTTCGAAACGTCGTGTCTGTGTAATTTCAAAATGAATTAAATGAAGTCATCTGAAAATATTCCTTTGGTGGTGCTCTGTGCGAACTTATTTCTTCTGTGTATTAATACGGCGCCGTCTGAATCTTCAAGACCTTCAAGAATATATATATATATATATATATATATATATATATATATATACGCTACAAAATTTAGGTTCGAACGACCAGGATGTTGAATATAGATAGGGGAGAAGAGACACCAGAGACTGAAGTAGGGAGTAGGGGAAGTTATTTATTAAGCTGGCATTTAAACTAAGGGTCTGGGGAAGTCTACGTTTCGGCGGAAGCTCCGCCTTCTTCGGGACTGAGACGAAAATCTATGTACAAGGTCTTTTAAAAGGTTACAAAAGTGTCGTCACAGTTGGTACAATTCCACTGCGAGGCAGTCGTCAGTGAGTCATGTTCTGGAAGATTCCGGAAGGTTCCTGGGTCATCGGCCGGGGAGATTACGTGTCAGAGTCTTGGGTCGCGCTCGTTGAAAACCTGTTGTCCGGGGTGTTCTTAGAGTCATTGTGTCCAACTGTAAAGAAAAGAAGAAAAGAGGCAGCGGGCACTCCGAGGACATACAGAAAAAAAGTTATCCGGATATGCTTCTTACAGTTGATAGCACTCCTTTATCCTCATTTATTAGAGATTGGAATTTGTAGATCAAGTACGATTCGCGTTGCTCTCTGCAGCGATCGGATGTGAAATTTGACTCTAAAATAAAAAGTGCGACGTTATTAATGGAATGGCCGGGTCGACTAAAATGGCGAGAAACCGGGAGGCTACCTTTTTTCGAAACATCTGATCGGTGGTTATTGAATCGAATCCTGAATGAATTTTTACTTTGACCTACATATTGCGCGGAGCATGTTGTACATTGAATGATATAAATAATGTTACTGGAGTTACAGTCAAAGTCGCCATTGATTTTAAGGGAGAAGTCGGAGTTTGTACTCTTGACCGCTGCCGTGCTTTGCATTGATTTGCATATTTGGCATCTTTTACCATTGCATGGATGGCATCCCGCTGTAGGTGTTAATGGTTTGGGAACTTTGGAGTTGACTAGTCTATCTTGGAGGTTGCGGGCACGTCTGTAGGTAACTCGTGGCTTCTCGGCAAATATTTGTCGTGTCCGTTCAGATTGACAGGCGCAGGGAGTTCCAGTGCAACCCCCGGGCGTTCGAATTTAATCGGCGACTGGTAAGGTTGTGCAGGAGCTCCCCGCACCTGTGTTACCTCGACCACGGCTTCCAACACCAACGCCCACCCCACGTGCTAGCCGCGGACGGCCTCCACCCCAACTTCGAGGGCGTCCGACAGATCAGCGCTCATCTTCAGGACCTCGTCCCACGGCTCCTCCGACGACTGCCACGACGACGACAGGACAACCCTGGAGTGCCGGATCCGGTGTGGCCTACACCACAGGAAGCAGACTCCCTCCTTCAACAACGGCAGCGACGAGGAGGCTGCAGCACCACATCGAAGCACGACTGACTAACCGCCGGTGAGCGTAAATTTTCCCAACGAAATAGCGACATAACTCCCGAGACTGAAGCGTTCTTTAGGCTCCGTCAAGTATGCGATAAGAAAATACGCTACAATTCTCACCGCGCCGCACTCAAACTTTACAAAGAGCAAGAAAAAACTCCTAGAGGGTTGACCATTAAAGTGAACCCGACATTCCCCCTCGATGATAGACTTTCCCGTCAGTGGAATAACATCGTTCAAAATGCCTCTACTGCGCTAATAGATGTATTAATCTCTCATTGCGATGACTCTATTAACGAACTTTCTCGAGAAGCGAAAATCATCCACGATACGACGACATTATCCGACGCCCATCAAGAAGAATTGTCAAAATTTTGCAGGTCCCGTGAACAGCTCGTATCGAGAACTAAACACAAAAAGCTTGCCAGGGACGGAGTATGCTCACCTATTTTAGCTGAAAATAATGAAACGCCTCCAGAAAGTATCTCGGTAAATAAACACCCGGTCACCTCTACTCAATTATTACACTCTCAGAAAGAAACCGGATAGTAAGGGTCAAAAATCGTCAAATTTTTGACCCATATTCTAAGGGTCAACACCTTACGCATAAAAGTATGACGGATAGTAAGCGTAAAAAATCGTCAAATTTTTGACCCCTATTTTAAGCGGTGTTCGATGCCGGTTATTCTATGGGCTGTTTGGCTACTCTTGTGATACCGCTTACTGCACCTAAAAATACCACATAGTATGCATCAAACCTGAGCACCGTAGACATCACGTGACCTCACGGTCCTTGTACAGACAACGGCTGCAATTCTGAAATGACCCGCAATGCGGTTTTCCGGCGGCTGTTCTGGAAAAGGGTATTTGGTTCCCGATTGCCAAAAGCATCAGAAAGAAGTTTCCAGAGCAGTAGACGGAAAATCGGATTGCCTGTCAATTTTGCATTGCAGCTATTGCCTGCCCAAGGGACGCTGACATCACGCGGCGCCTAAGGTTCCCAGATATGATGCGTACTGTGAGGCATTCTGGGGGTGCAATTCTCTGTGCAAAGACGGCATACCATGCGAAATTGTTTCATAGGAAAAAAAGAACAGCTGCTACAACAGGATCTCGATGATACGAATCTCACAGGGCATGAAAAAAACAGTTGGTATCATCCGAGACTCGTCAGCAGTACCATATAGGTGCACGAAGCATGTATACGGACGGAAGCCGGTTCACTTTTATATGCTATCGCTTAAAATATATCCATGGTATAGGCATAGCTTGTTGCTCATCCAAAAGACTTGGCAATTGACAGTGCGCCACAATAGCTAGGCCCACTGCACAGCAAAATAGTATGACACAGACAAACCCATCCATCACGTGAATAACAGATATAAAAGGCACGTTCTTGCGCAAGGCAAGCACGTTCTTGCACAAGGCAAGCAATATACAAGAGTTCTCGCGAGAGTCAAAAGAAAAATAAGAAGCACGAGTGCATCACTTGAACCGGGTTCATCGTCTCACTATAGCCCGCGTACGCCGCTATCTCATTTAAATCAGAACATCTGAATACATGGAAGTATTTCCCACAGCGTTAGTAGCACGCATTTAAACCGTAATGCAACAAAAATTCGAAAAATAATTCCACTTTATTGCAGGAAAGAGCCCAGAATAATAGATACATGCATGTGTGTATACAGGGTGTTTCAAAAAACGTGTCATTCGGACTTTATAAAAAAACGGGGCGACGGAAAAATACGGGGTAAACGGCGTTTGTCTGGCGGCTGAATTTGCCATCTTTCAAAAATATTTTCATTTGATTTTAATTAAAAGAAATTGAATTTCTTTAATTGAACTTCAAAATTTCCCAAGTCAACCTAACGTTTTTTTTACAGAATTAGAGAGCCCGTAGTGAACTTAGTCAGATACACCAAGAAATTCGCTCGATATTGCAAATAGAACTGCCCCAAAAAAGTCCCGAAATTCAGGCTTCAGAGTTTCGGGTATTCAACGGCGCACAAAATCAGTCGCAAAGACGCGCGGAGAGCCTGACATGCTCCTGCCCCCACGAAGCTAGTACAATTTATCGCCGAACCGGCGTGCAGCACAAGACGTGCCGATAACAAGGCGGTTGACATTCCACCATACGTTGATAAGCGGCAAACAAAAATGATTCCGCCTCTTTTTTCCCGCCCTCTTTTTTTTTCGACCTTCTATCTTTCATGGGGGCAGGAGCATGTGCTGCTCTCTACGCATCTTTGCGACTGACTTGGTGCGCCGTTGAATACCCGAAACTTTGAAGCCTCAATTTCGGAAATTTTTTTGGGCACTTCCTTTCGCAATATCGAGCGGATTTCTTGGTGGATCTGACTACGTTCGCTACGGGCTCTCAAGTTCTGTAAAAAAAACGTTAGGTTGACTTGGGAAATTTTTGAGTTCAATTAAAGAAATTCAATTTATTTTAATTAAAATCAAATGAAAATATTTTTGCAAGATGGCAAATTCAGTTGCCACACAAGTGCCGTTTACCTCGTATTTTTCCGTCGCCCCGTTTTTTTATAAAGTCCGAATGACACGTTTTTTGAAACACCCTGTAGAATATTGCACCTATGGCATGAAAATGGTGTGTCTTAAGGTGCACATGACCAAACATTAAAAAAATGGGAACAGCATACTAGCCATAAACCAACAGATTACATCACCTGCAATATTTTAGAGAATTATGAAATGACATTTGTGCATCTTCACAACACTTCAACACAACAAAATATAAATTGTAGACTAGCTATATGAGCTAGTAATTGGATTAAATTACGTTTATAATGGAAAAACACTTAATGAGCGTTATATCACAGGATGAGCCATCGAGGTACACAGAATATCAGACATATACAAAAAGAAATTCATAGCAGACAGGTCATAAACTAATTATATATAGGGTGATTCCACGCCGGATCAGGCAGGATGGTCCGGTCGACCTCTTCAATTTTTTGTTTTTGTTTCAAACACATATTAAAGCCTTGGCCCTAGGAGGCATATGGGTGCTGAAAGTAGTTGAAAATAATTGGTGGGTATTTTTAATGAATTATCATTCAGATGTGAGCTTCCTACGCAGCTTGACGCCACGAATCTTCAAACTATTTGACATACTCAGCTTGTCACTTTCTTTTTCTTTTTTTTTTCACGTATTGTCTGGGGTGGGTAGCATTGAATCAAGTTGTGCAGATCCTAAGAGTTGCCTTCGAGGAGATAAAAAATCGAAAATTTGCCTCATATGTAAAATATGGTACGTTTTGGGAACCTCACAACTCGTCCCCCAGTTGTGATACCCGAAACTAATCTACATCATTGTGTTCGTCTCGAAATGCCCTTTCTTCGCATAGCGAGTACGTCGTATTGTGAATTGGGGCAACGCCCCCAATAGGCTTTTTGTGAGGGATATCTACGGAAAATGCGTAAATTCGACACCGCGCATCCCATATATTCCTACTCGTAACATCGTTCATTTTGCTCGCAAGCGTTCATCATGACTATTCTTAGTTGCCGTACCCCAGACTAAATGAGAATAGTTTAGGTGAGACATGAACAGTGAACGGTATAGTAGTAGCTTATTCGAAAAGGAAAGACGAGTCTATGCCTAGCGGTCATGCCTAATATTTTGCAGAGTTTATTCTGAACGTATTCAATGCGAACGTAGCGTGTCTCTCGTGTTTGTCCTCGTTCCTGTTTGGATGCATCGAAGGATCACGTATCAACCTGCCCATCTAGTAACGAACGTATTCAATGTGTTCATCCCATAGCAACTGTTCGTTAAAGATGACACTCAAGCATTTGATGCATTTTACAATATCAACAGGACTGTTAAGATATACTATCTCTTTATTTAGACTATCACTCCTGTTTTTGGTCGAAATAGGATTGCTTCAGTTTTACTACTATTAATGCGTGAAGAGTTTAAATTAACCCATTTTTCCAAGTTGCAAAGCATCTCGTTAGCAGTAGTGGCTATTACATCAATATCAGAGCCACTGGAAAGCACGCTTGCATTGTCCGCATACGAAATAAATTCACAATTGACATCAATGTTAATTATGTCATTTAGATATCGGGTATCAGATCCGGGTATCTCAACTGGGAGCCGAGTTGTGAGGTTCCCAAAACGTACCATATTTTACAAATGAGGCAAATTTGCGATTTTTTATCTCCTCAAAGGCAAACCTTAGGATCTTCACAACTTACAATGCGATGCCACCCACCCTAGACAATATGTAAAAAAAAAGTGTTAACTAGTTATGAAGATACGTGGCGTCAAACTGCGTAGGAAACGCAATGGTCGAAATGTCCACATCAGAATGATAATTCATTAAAATAGAACCACTGATAATTTTCAGCTACTTTCAGCGCCAATATGCCTCCTAAGGACGAGGTTTTAATATATGTTTGAAAGAAAAAAAATTCACCACCGTGCATGATCCGGCGTGAAATCACCGTATAATAACTGAAGTATACAGGGTGTTCAAAATTAAGCTTTCACTAGCACTTTATAAATAGGCGAACAAAAGAAAACTGGCTGCTATTTTTCTGTTCCTTGAGTAAGAAACAGGTTCTACATAATTAGCACCAGCTGTTTCTTACACAAGTAGCGTAAAGTTATCATCCGGTTTCCTGTCATCGCTGTGTTTGCGTAGCGCTCGTGAAAGCTTAATTTTGAACACCCTATAGTTCAGTGTATTGCAGACGTTGCATTTATCGAGCAATGCATCATTACTCATGAAGCAGTCACAACTTACAAGTCATCTTTACAGGTGAGTTGTACTGGTTGTACATGCGTGAGGGAGTAGCGTCTTGTGTATTTCTTCCCAGAATGTGTCGCACAGTAGAAATTTTAGGAGCACCACCTAACGCAGTTGAGGGTGCATGCGTGGTATTATGCAGTCCAGCATGGCTACGAAGAGCATGTCGTGTCCTGTTCCTTGGGATGCTGGACATAGAAGTTTATTGTCATGAGCGCAAAATAATGTGCTTGCTGATATTGTCAAATGGCTACTCATGTCCGTTGAACAGTAGATTCCAAAGATATGGTATTGCATTTCAATGAGAAAGCTAATCTCGAAAATGTGCTAGCGTCATAATACGTGACGCAGATAAGGTCTTCTTCGCCAGACCTGGGTCATCTCCAGAGACCTCCCACATGAAATGGTCACAGGCTGGCAAACATAGCATTCTGAAATCTTTCTCATCCTTTAAGTAGCATTCAACTGAATTTTGTTAGACCCGTAAATTATTTTATCATGTTATTGATGTGATTTGTGGTACTGTCAAATGGGTGCACGTGTCTGTGCAGCAGTATATATGCCGGAACTGATACTGTTTCTAGCGTTTAAATGGGAAAGCTAATCTCGTAAATATGGTAACGCCGAAATAAATCATGCCGATGAGGTGCTCTTTGCCAGGCCTGAGTCCATCCCCGCAGAGGCCGCTTACATGAAATAGTCATAAACGTAACATGGACTTCAAAAACCACTTACTATAACTGGAAACACTCTAGTCCTTTAAGATAACAGTTAACTGAATAATGTTAGACGCGTAACTCATTTCAGCTGTCTAAGAAGTGGCGTTCCACACGTGTTTTGCAGCACCACCACAACCACCACCTGCACCACGTTATCGAAAATCGTGACCATCAGAAAATCGATTTGTTTCATGCCAATACATCATGCTGCGGTATAATCAGCAATAATCATCCGAACTCCTATTACAAGAACGGATTGAGGAATCGTTAACAAAGATGCTTCAACGGGGAGAAACGCACATCCGAGAAAAACGAGAACAAAAAGAGTCTCACCTGGTGTACAATGGGCGTACGCATACGAATTTGTAGCGCGGAGATAGCCTGGAGAATCACAACTTTTCAAGTAGCGTCGTCCGCGTGCCTTGCCCACATATCGTGCGACGTTGTCTCGTTCGATGCCATCTCTTCCTGTGATACGTTTGACACAAATGAAATATGAAATTAAAAAAACTACAGACACCCAGCGCAAAATGTGACAACTTACATTTGTTAGACCGTGCATGATGTGAGACCGTGAGACGCCAGAAGCCAGAGTGACCGTTAACGAAGCGAAAGAAAAGACGCTTTGCACACGGAACCATGCACGTGTTCTCAGAAGGCAGGGCCCGTATAACAATTGAAAAACAATAAGCGTCAATATAAGCGTAAATGGATAATATGAGACGCCAGAAGCCAGAGTGACCGTTAACCAAGCGAAAGGAAGGACGCTTTCCACACGGAACCATGCACGTGTTCTCAGAAGGCAGGGCCCGTATAACAATTGAAAAACAATATGCGTCAATATAGGCGTAAAGAGCTAATACTCCAACGCAGAGCTTCAGTTTATCCGTCAAGACGAAATCGTATGCGTCAGGATATAAGAGTAAATCATGTCCTCCGTCCCATTTACGCATAAAACTCCGCCCTTTACGCTTACAGCGAGCGCGTTTACGGTAAAACAGACCTTGACGGATACGGCGTCTGCGATTTTGTCGAACTTTACGCTTAGTAAGGGTAAGATTGGACGTAAGCGTAAATTTATCCGTTTCGTTTCTGAGAGTGTACTGCCCCAACTTCAACGTGATCATGATGGTGAATTGGACGGTGCGGCCTCTTCCGTCCAACAACGTGTAACTGTATCACAAAACGTTGTGAACTTGTCATCCCGCACCCTCACCGACTCAGAATTCTCACTTCTGAATCGGGGTCTGTCATTCTGCCCCAACAACGCTAAACTAAATGAATATCAACTCCATCTTGATTTGGACAATTTCGCAAGACGTATGCGCCTAAAAGAATATTTTTTCGACAAACCTAACTCCAATCCGAATCCCTTTAAACCAACTTCTGATTTCACACCCGATGCCAACCGCGACAAAGCCCTGGATATGTACATCAAGGCTGTTCAAAGGGATGTACTTGACGCATACAACAATCCATCTAACCGCAAAACTAAACCAAATTTAACAGCAGCTGAGCAGCGCAGCCTCTCCGACTTACAGAACTGTGGCGATATCATTATCAAAAGGGCAGACAAGGGAGGGGCAATCGTAGTGATGGACAAACAGGACTACCTTAACGAGGGGTTCCGACAACTGGGCTGTAACACGTTCTATGAGCCGCTTGACAGTGATCCAACAGATAAGATAGCTGCCGAAATCACCAAAACCCTAAAATCCCTAAAAGCGCGTGAAATAATCGACTCCTGCCTATATGAATTTCTAGCCCCCCAAAACCCTAAACCAGGCAGGTTCTACATGTTACCGAAAATCCATAAACCAGGAAACCCAGGGCGACCTATAGTTTCCTCAATCGGCACCGCCACGGAGAAAATTTCTAGCTTCGTTGACCACCTCCTCAAAGATATACCTCCCCGATTACCCTCATATATTAAGGACACCAACCATTTCCTCGAAATACTTAGCAAATGTGAACCACCCAATGCAAGCTTGCTTGTAACGCTAGACGTTACCTCCCTTTACACTAACATCCCACATGAGGATGGCGTGCTAGCAGCGAAGGCGGCGTATCTGAAGTACTCCGATCGCGCGGTTGACCCATCTGTATTACCAACTCTACTCAACTTGATCCTCAAAAATAATAACTTCGAATTTGACGGCCGCCACTATCTACAAATAAATGGCACAGCTATGGGAACCAAGATGGCACCAACATACGCAAATATTTTCATGGGTGCACTAGAGGAAAAATTTCTAGCCGTGCGCGACAAAAAACCTAGTCTATACAAACGCTTCTTGGACGACATATTCATGGTTTGGCCACACTCCGAAGAAGATCTCACAGGATTCATTCGCGATTTCAACCTGGTACACCCCGCCATGAAGTTCACCCACTCCTTCTCGGCAACGACTGTTAATTTCCTAGATGTAAAAGTAACCTTAACCGAGAAGGGCTTTTCCACTGACCTGTACCGAAAGCCAACTGATGCTCAGCAGTACCTTTCCTTTAACAGTTGCCACCCGCGCCATACTAAACTCGCCATTCCTTATAGCCAGGCACTCCGATACAGGAGGATCTGCTCGGACGACGATGTTCTGAACAAAAACCTCGCGGAATTAGAGCAGACCTTCGTTAATCGTAATTTTCCACCCAGTCTAGTAAGAGACGCCCTGTCCAAAGCACGACAAACAGACCGGAGGAACTTATTCGGTAAACGCAACGACGAACCCAAGGGCGACCGCGTAAACCTTGTTCTTACCTTTGGTGCAGGCGCGGGTAATATTAACAGTATCCTCCACCGCCACCATAGCATCCTTCTGCAATCTGAACGGACACGACAAATATTTGCCGAGAAGCCACGAGTTACCTACAGACGTGCCCGCAACCTCCAAGATAGACTAGTCAACTCCAAAGTTCCCAAACCATTAACACCTACAGCGGGATGCCATCCATGCAATGGTAAAAGATGCCAAATATGCAAATCAATGCAAAGCACGGCAGCGGTCAAGAGTACAAACTCCGACTTCTCCCTTAAAATCAATGGCGACTTTGACTGTAACTCCAGTAACATTATTTATATCATTCAATGTACAACATGCTCCGCGCAATATGTAGGTCAAAGTAAAAATTCATTCAGGATTCGATTCAATAACCACCGATCAGATGTTTCGAAAAAAGGTAGCCTCCCGGTTTCTCGCCATTTTAGTCGACCCGGCCATTCCATTAATAACGTCGCACTTTTTATTTTAGAGTCAAATTTCACATCCGATCGCTGCAGAGAGCAACGCGAATCGTACTTGATCTACAAATTCCAATCTCTAATAAATGAGGATAAAGGAGTGCTATCAACTGTAAGAAGCATATCCGGATAACTTTTTTTCTGTATGTCCTCGGAGTGCCCGCTGCCTCTTTTCTTCTTTTCTTTACAGTTGGACACAATGACTCTAAGAACACCCCGGACAACAGGTTTTCAACGAGCGCGACCCAAGACTCTGACACGTAATCTCCCCGGCCGATGACCCAGGAACCTTCCGGAATCTTCCAGAACATGACTCACTGACGACTGCCTCGCAGTGGAATTGTACCAACTGTGACGACACTTTTGTAACCTTTTAAAAGACCTTGTACATAGATTTTCGTCTCAGTCCCGAAGAAGGCGGAGCTTCCGCCGAAACGTAGACTTCCCCAGACCCTTAGTTTAAATGCCAGCTTAATAAATAACTTCCCCTACTCCCTACTTCAGTCTCTGGTGTCTCTTCTCCCCTATCTATATATATATATATATATATATATATACGAGGGGCGTTCAAGTCATATCGGGACTTTTCATTTATCGCAAAAGTAAAATGAACTTACAGGCGAGAAATTAGTTTTATTTTTCTGTGTAATCTCCAGCTGGCACTAATGCACTTGTCCCAGCGTTTGACGAGGGCTTGGATGTCATCAGCGTAGAAATCCTTACCGACGCGTAGCAGCCATGATCGGACCGCATTCTCGACCTCGTCGTCGCAGCTGAAGTGGCGGCCCCTAAGGTACGCCTTCAGTGGCCCGAAGAGATGGAAATCGCTGGGGGCGAGGTCTGGACTGTAAGGGGGATGTGGCAGCAACTCCCAGCGAAGTTCCTGTAAGGTGCGTGTCGTGAGATGCGCGGTATGCGGGCGTGCATTGTCCTGTAGGAGGAGGACTCCTTTGGTGATGAGGCCCGGTTTTCCGAAACTGGAGGTGTTCATGAATGATAGTGTCCAACGTTCCCACAGAAAAGTCCGTCTTTCGAGCCAGTTCGAGACATGTTATTCGTTCGTCCTTGAGGATCAGGCGCTCCACAAGTTAGACGTTCTCAGGAACTGACACTGGGCTCAGAGCCGCCCCGGCCGGGATCGTCCTGCACTGATGTACGACCGTCTCGGAACCGTTTGCATCGCTCAAACGCTTTGCTGCGGCTAAGTGTACCATGGCCATACTGAGCCTGAAGTCTTCTGTGAATTTCAGATGATTTACGCCTTCATTCACGAGAAACTGTATGACAATTCGCTGTTCGATGTGCGCGCTCACCTCCTTGTCGGCCATCTTGTCTAGCACGTACCTTCTGTTTTGCACAAACTTTGGACCACTACGTGGTGAACGCGTGTGAAAATGATGAAAAAGAAGTAGCGGGAGCCATTTGTACACTCAGGAGAAGGAGACAGAAAGTCACGGTTTGACTTGAACGCCCCTCGTATATATATATATATATATAAGTTGAAATAAACGAATGCGGTTGACCACGAAAAATAAAGGTATTCAATAAAGATCAGAAGTGGAGACGGTGCTTCTACAGGATAAGGAATAAAAGGGGGACTTTATTAAAAACTAAGAGGGGGTATTCGACGTTTCGACAGCAGCGCTGTCTTCAACAGGAATGGGATACTATGGTGACGCAAGACAATTGCAAAGAATGAGAGGGGAATATGTACAAGGAGAGAGGGCAGCACACGTGCTTTGTCAAACAAAGGTAAAGGGGTACAATGAATCATAGGCAGTCAAGTTCTTCGCCGGAGGGCAATGATTTCCTGGGGTGACCAACCGGGGAGTCTGAAAGAGATACAAAAGAGTGTATGTATTCTGAGAGAATTAGGAATTTAGGTTGCGAACTGTTGAGAGGACGCCGGGGTCCTCGTTGATCTGGCTTTTAAATTTGTAGATCAGGAACGATTCTCTTTGTTCTCTAAGGCGTTGGGATGGAAAACCCGATTGCAGAACGAAAATGGCTATGTCGTTAATTGAGTGGCCGGGTTTACTAAAATGTCGAGACACTGGCAGATTAGGTTTCTTTGATACGTCGGACCTGTGGTTGTTGAATCGGATTCGGAAGGATGTAGCTGTTTGACCGATATATTGGGCCTCGCACTCATAACATTGAAGGAGATAAAGGACGTTAGAAGAGTTGCAGTTAAATAGACCATTAATTTTTGTGCGATAGTTAGAATTTGTGCTTTCTACTCTGGTAGCAGTTTGCATTAATTTACAGATCTGGCATCTGCGTCCGTTGCATGGTTGACACTATGGCTACATGGTTGGCACTAAACGGCACTATGCAATCCTCACCCAATCTGATCGCATGAGTCAGGTGTTTCCGGAACCACCCCGCGTTACTTATCGTCGAGCAAGGAACATCCAAGACAGACTTGTGAACGCCAAGTTAAACAAGTCCGTGGAACACAACGGTTGTCAACCATGCAACGGACGCAGATGCCAGATCTGTAAATTAATGCAAACTGCTACCAGAGTAGAAAGCACAAATTCTAACTATCGCACAAAAATTAATGGTCTATTTAACTGCAACTCTTCTAACGTCCTTTATCTCCTTCAATGTAATGAGTGCAAGGCCCAATATATCGGTCAAACAGCTACATCCTTCCGAATCCGATTCAACAACCACAGGTCCGACGTATCAAAGAAACCTAATCTGCCAGTGTCTCGACATTTTAGTAAACCCGGCCACTCAATTAACGACATAGCCATTTTCGTTCTGCAATCGGGTTTTCCATCCCAACGCCTTAGAGAACAAAGAGAATCGTTCCTGATCTACAAATTTAAAAGCCAGATCAACGAGGACCCCGGCGTCCTCTCAACAGTTCGCAACCTAAATTCCTAATTCTCTCAGAATACATACACTCTTTTGTGTATGAACTTGACTGCCTATGATTCATTGTACCCCTTTACCTTTGTTTGACAAAGCACGTGTGCTGCCCTCTCTCCTTGTACATATTCCCCTCTCATTCTTTGCAATTGTCTTGCGTCACCATAGTATCCCATTCCTGTTGAAGACAGCGCTGCTGTCGAAACGTCGAATACCCCCTCTTAGTTTTTAATAAAGTCCCCCTTTTATTCCTTATCCTGTAGAAGCACCGTCTCCACTTCTGATCTTTATTGAATATATATATATATAGTTGAAATAAATGGGAGACAGAAGACGAAAGTAGGGGAAGTAACAAAAAAGGGGTTTATTAAAACTTAAAAATCATAAAAGTTAGGGAGGATGTCTACGTTACGGCGGAAGCTCCGCCTTCTTCGGGACAAAAGAGCTAAATGTTTTGTCCCGAAGAAGGCGGAGCTTCCGCCGTAACGTAGACATCCTCCCTAACTTTTATGATTTTTAAGTTTTAATAAACCCCTTTTTTGTTACTTCCCCTACTTTCGTCTTCTGTCTCCCATTTATTTCAACTATAATTACGTAGTCGTCCGATCCAACTTTTCAAGATATAACTCAAACGTCGCCATGCCAGTACGGGACAGCTGTTTCGGCCTTGTTGGGCCTCATCAACAGTACGCAGGCAGGCAACGTTTGAGTGGATGGCGTCAGAAGGTCACGTAACACGTGATTCCTCCCGTCAGGGTGAGATAACTCACTCACTGAAAGCCCAGTGCAAAGCCAGTGAAGTGTAAAAGGAAAAAAATTGCCAGAGCTATATATATATATATATATTTCGGATAAATTTTCAAATCACGCAGGCCTGCATCGTAGAAGGACAGCTACCATCCGTTGTTCTTGCCGGTTATTGACGACTGGCTATTTTGTATCACTGTAATGATGTGAGGTAAAATGAAAGTAAACACCAGGCACCGATAACGCGTAATCTAATTTTTGCGGTTCATGTGGGTAAGCCCTCTGCAGGCTCTTGTATGATCAGACGTCCAAAAATGAACATACAATATCTGCATACTGGAGGGTGACAACTGGCGTTGTGTTCCTTGGATTACGCTTGATTTGAATATTGAGGTAATTCGTGGCTTTACATCGGGTGATAACTAAGATCATGAGTGACGCCACGGAGGACTAATTTTCATCAGCTTCTTTAACGTGTGCAGAAAACTCGGCGCACGCCAATAGATTTTGGAAGTTCATCGCCACAGCGGGGAAGGGGTGAGCTAAAGTTCGATGGATTAGTACAAATTTATCTGTACAGAAGGTTGGCGTACTAGAATGACACGAACAACAGGATGTGCAGAATTACCCCAAATATGTCAAAGCACTGCGATATGCGGTTAAATAGAACATTTCTACTTCTCATCAAGGCGGATACAAGTGAGCAGAGGCGTAGCCAGGCCTGCGGCTTCGGGGCTTCAACTCCCCCCAGAATCGGGAAAGAGGTTAAGTCCATCTCTCATGTAGTGTGAGAACCGCTTCCATTTTTTAAGTTTTTCTGACTGCAAGAGGGCATGCTGATCCTGTAAAAGTCTGACTGAATAATGCTAGGCAACCTGCCCGATCACCGTGCACGAAAATGGGGTGACCCCCCCCCCACACACACACACACACAACATAGATCGGTGGGGGGATCGGTGGGAGTGGCGACAGCCAAATTGCCCTCACCGTCGGACGAACTTGTGCAAGACACACGGTATTTACAGTTGTGGAGGGGGACGTGTCTAAGGTTCCTTACCCTGCCAAAAGGCTGCTGGCATCCACGACCGAGTTCGACCAGGACACCGTAGCGGGCGGAATACCAGCAAATGATGATCACGCACGCCACTAATTTTCGGAACACTTCAAACACGTACAGTGCATATATACTCACATGAAAGGACGAAGATCAACAGGATAACGAAAGCAACCTTCATTGTTCGGGATGTTCTTCACTGGCTGAACCTTCAGTAAGAAATTAGCCCACTTTTATACGTGCACTAACACTATCGAAGTTCTGGTACTTACAATAGCAAAGACGACGAGGGTGAAACGGAGACTTAATGGGAAAGTCCAACTTTCAACCTTTAATGGGACATAATAAAGGTCCATCATATGACATAGTATAGTCCATCACCAAACAACATACAGAATTACAACAGCGGCTACTCCCCATTCATCATCCCCAAATAAAGTTGTTGTTATTGTTGTTGTACAACAGCGGCCCTGGCGGGAACTAGAGAGAAGCAAAGTCACTGGATTGGGGAAAGTAACGCCATCCTTTCCCGCCTCGACCTTTGGACAAGAATGGTAGCCACAGCAGTTGTTGGCATGCTGCGGCAGCCATTGCTCCTCAAAGGTTGCGGTGGCAAAGATGAGAGGATGGCAGTACTTTCTCCAATCCAGTGACTTTCGAGAGCGGGAAGGAGATTACTTAACCGAGACAAACGCTCTTATCTACGAATCATTTTTGCTTGTGTGATAAAATCACCGTGGCTGTACTGATACAGGAGCTTCAAGAATTATCTATCTGCGAAGCATCTACAACCTGTAGGACCTGACGATCAGCGGATCAAAAAAAAAAAAAAAAAGGCAGTGGTCGATTACAATAGTCTGTAATGCGAAATTTGAGCGCAGCTGTTGAGGTTGAGTTATACACCACTGTTTCCTTTTTATTTTCCACACATACTACTTCCTTCAGGTAGCACTCCTATCCCAGTCCGTGAAGTCGTTGTGAAGTCGTTCTGAGGTCGTTGTTCACATTGGTGATCTACATCCCGGTTATGTCTGTAGCGCGACTCAGTGTCACGCATACCAACTTTTGCGGATGATTTTTCGCATAAGAGTACACGACTTTTTCATAGGTGCGATTTTGCGGCCGCCACGGTTCGAGTCGCAAGTTTGGAGCCAAGCTCACGGAACTGCAATCAAAGATGCGTTCTGGCTTCCCAAGCGTGCCTTCCTTCTTCGCTTACCTCCTCGCGCCCTCTTCACTCTCGCCGTACGCTCCCCCTTCGCTTTCCTCCTCGTGCTCCCCCGTACCTTCACCCTTCAATTCGCTCTTTGTTCGCTCTGCAGGTTACACCGCCGAAGCCGCTCAACGCTGGGACGGACGCCTGGAAGGGCTGCACTCTAAGAGAATCTTAGTCGACACATACCCCGGTGAGCAGCCGCATTGCACGGCATGTACAACTAGCTGAGAATCTGTCTCAGTCTTCGTCGCTTTGTTCTGCTCATGGGACCTTTCATTTAGACAACGGCCCGTCTCTCCTATGTTCCTTTTTCCACAGGAGAGGGGGACCGAATACACAACCCAAACCTGCCAGGCAATATGTTATAGTCGTACAAGCAAAAATCATTCATAGATAGCAGGTTGCAACTCGGTTGAGTAAACTGGTTGCCACTCTCTAGTTCCCGTCGGGGCCAATGTTGTAATTTTGTCCATTGTTTGGCTATTGTTTTGCTATGTCCTTGACTCTGCCGCATTAAAGGTTGACAGTTCGACGTTCCCTTTCTCTCTCCCTGCCACTTTCGTCGTCCTTGCTGTTCTGGTGTACCAGCCGGCCTTGTTCATCTCTTATTTATGTGCTTATTTATATGTAAATCTACTCCAAATCATTAATTATTATTATTATTTATATGCTTCTGGTACTTAGCCAGCAGGAGGCAGAATTCGTTTACATATCAGTTTCTCGATTTAAAATCACTATGCAGACGGAGAAATGTCTATCTGGCTGTCAAAGACCATATGAAATTACACATAGCAGAGTATGACTACAAGGCTGTTTTCTGTTCAGTAACAAAGCATAATCTGCAGAACGTACAGCTTGGGACAAATGTTTACGGAACACCGGGGTGCCGCATTTCTTCATTGGAGCTACACCCCAGTAGCAAACAGGAACAGGCACAGTACTGATAGAATATAGAATATTTTGTCATCCATTTCTTATTCGAGTTCTTCGTGATAGCCAGCAGGGGGCCGCTGCGATGTAGAAATACGCCAGTGCCGTGTTCCGTAAACTTTTGTGCTAACCTGTACAACCACCCGTATCTTTCGATTGTAAAATATCGAGCGGTGCCCAAGGCCGGAGATGTGTCGAAGCAAAACACCCGTAATCATATAAAAACAAATACTTAGACTATGTTACGTAGACGTCATGAGGGCGGCCCGAACAGGACGCATCCCCGGGGCCCGTAATTCGTCTCGTCGGTCCTCGTTATCGTATCGGAAATCATAAATATCCTCGTACCTAACTTAGGCGGGTAGAAAATCCCGCGAACCGGTAAGGAAGATTCAAGGGAAGTGCGTCGGGACGAAAGCCGCTGATATTTCGAACAGAGACTGTTCTCGCCCAGGATGAACAGTCTCTGTTCGAAATATCGGCAGCTCTCGTCCTGAGGCACTTCCCTTCAAACTCATACCTAACTGATTTTTTTTTCCATATCGCTTAACATGGTTTTCATAAGTCATGTTCATGTAAAACGGGACTTCTTTTATTTAGTCATCAGTCTGACGTTCTCCTCGATCACTTCTGCCTACCAGATTGCAGATTCCTGAATTTAGCTAGCCTTATAGGTACATTCTCCTTATGGTTATAATTACTGAACCTCCACATGATAGAATTAGATACCTATGTACTAAGAGGGTTCGAAAGCCTTCTCACACATCGTCAACAGTTCGTCAGCGCAGATGGTGTTAACTCTGCTTTTCACCCAGTTGTGCCTTCGGGCGTTCATGGGCCCAACTATATTATTAGTCCACAGCAGTGGCCTACGTAACGGAGTTTCTGCTGCGATTCACTTATTGATTTTCACTTATTTAAACGACAACGACGCTCGCACACTTCTGTTTGCCATCTACGGTATCTCCTCCTGGTGCCGCACGTGGTAAATGACCCTAAATGTAAAAAAAGTGTAAAGACGTGCGCGTCTTTCGCCCCTCCATCAGCTTATCTACGTCTTCACGCTGTCATTCTCGAATTGTATCGAATGACCATCTAGACAATCACACCACTACTAACGTGAATTGGATTACTCATATCGAATACGTCATTAAAAAGGAAAACATTTGGATGTTGGGGTACCTAGAACGAAACTTCTATTTTGCCTCCAGTGACATTAAGGCCCTCATCTACAAAAGGAGTATAATTAGAGTACGCGTCAACAATCTGGGTCTGAAACGCTTATCTACCATCTCAAATTCATCGAAAAGGAATCAACGCGTATTCAGCACATTATCAGAGGGCATCCAGTGTAACGACCATGAAATTGGTCAACACCAACCAGCATTGCCGCAACATCGCTGTGATCACATCAAATAATTGTAATATTTTCAGTCCGATGGGCGTTATATAATACACTAATCCAACCATAGTAGTATTATGTACGCTACGGTGTATAACAAATTGATTGTATTCATCCATAAGTATATTACGTTCGTAGTTATTGCAACTGTATTACACACATATTGTTTAGTTGTGTGTAGCGTACCATAAAATACGGTTGTTTTTTCCTTCTTTACTTCTTCTATATGCTTCTTTGTCTGTACATTGCGAATTATTATTCTTTCGGATTGCTGCAGTTTTGTAGGTAGTTACAAGTTAAAATAAACTCCGGGATATCTTACATAATAATATTGTAAAGCAGACAGACAAGGAGCAGAATGACACTTACGTTTCACAGACTGGAATCGTTGCCGGCACTGGTAGTCTTCTATGCCTTGCTGTCGTTTAAAAACTTCCCACAGCGGCTGCAGGAAATAGCAAGTACAAGTGTGCCTAGGAGTGCAAGCGCTGTGTCACAGCCACGTCTATGACCTCTCCATCTACAACATATCTCCAACGCTCCTGGAGCAGCAGCCTCAGACGTCCTTCAGACGTTTTCGGAAACAGGATGTCCAATGAACGCCCACTATACGGCTCCGTTTTCTGTCGGCTAAAGGACTCCACGTGCCGGAAAAGAAGGCTTGTTAGTCTTGAGGATGTCTTAATCAGTCGCTTTTATCTAAAACGAACGGGATACACGTCCACGGTGATACTGTTAAGTGATTTTGAAAAACAGGGTCAATACGCTCTCCCAAAGAAACCGGATAGTAAGGGTCAAAAATCGTCAAATTTTTTACCCATATTATAAGGGTCAACACCTTACGCATAAAAGTATGACGGATAGTAAGCGTAAAAAATCGTCAATTTTTTTACCCCTATTTTAAGCGGTGTTCGATGCCGGTTATTCTATGGGCTGTTTGGCTACCCTTGTGATACCGCTTACTGCACCTAAAAATACCACATAGTATGCGGCAAACCTGAGCACCGTAGACGTCACGTGACCTCACGGTCCTTGTACTGGCAATGGCTGCAATTCTGAAATGACCCGCAATGCGGTTTTCCGGCGGCTGTTCTGGAAAGGGTATGTGGTTCCCGATTGCCAAAAGCATCAGAAAGAAGTTTCCAGAGCAGTAGATGGAAAATCGGATTGCCTGTTAATTTTGCATTGCAGCTATTGCCTGCCCAAGGGACGCTGACATCACGCGGCGCCTAAGGTTCCCAGTTACGATGCGTACTGTGCGGCATTCTGGCGGTGCAATTCTCTGTGTAAACACGGCATACCATGCGAAATTGTTTCACAGGAGAAAAAGAACAGCTGCTACAACATGATCTCGATTATACGAATCTCACAGGGCATGAAAAACAGTTGGTATCATCCGAGACTCGTCAGCAGTACCACATAGGTGCACGAAGCATGTATACGGACGGAAGCCCGTTCACTTTTATATGCTATCGCTTAAAAGATATCCATGGTATAGGCATAGCCTGTTGCTCATCCAAAAGGCTTGGCAACTGACAGTGCGCCACAATAGCTAGGCCCACTGCACTGCAAAACCGTATGACACAGACAAACCCATCACGTGAATAACCGATATAAAAGGCACGTTCTTGCGCAAGGCAAGCAATATACAAGAGTTCTCGCGGCAGTCAAAAGAAAAATAAGAAGCACGAGTGTATCACTTGAACCGGGTTCATCGTCTCACTATAGCCCGCGTACGCCACTATCTCATTTAAATCACAACATTTGAATACATCGAAGTATTTCCCACAGCGTTAGTAGCACGCATTTAAACCGTAATGCAACAAACATTCGCCAAATAATTCCACTTTATTGCAGGAAAGAGCCCAGAATAATAAATACATGCGTGTGTTTATAGAATATTGCACCTATGGCATGAAAATGGTGTGTCTTAAGGTGCACGTGACCAAACATTAAAAAAATGAGAACAGCATACTAGCCATAAACCAACAGATTAGAACACCTGAAATATTTTAGAGAATTATGAAATGACATTTGTGCATCTTCACAACACTTCAACACAACAAAATATAAATTGGACACTAGCTATATGAGATAGTAATTGCATTAAATTACGTGTATAATGGAATAAACATTTAATGAGCGTTATATCACAGGATGAGGCATCGAGGTACACAGAATATCAGACATATACAAAAAGAAATCCATAGCAGACAGGTCATAAACTAATTATATATAGGGTGATTCCCCGGATCAGGCAGGGTGGTCCCGTCGACCTCTTCAATTTTTTTTTTTCAAACACATATTAAAGCCTTGGCCCTAGGAGGCATATGGGTGCTGAAAGTAGTTGAAAATAATTGGTGGGTATTTTGAATGAATTATCATTCAGATGTGAGCTTCCTACGCAGCATGACGCCACCCATCTTGACATACTCAGCTTTACGTGCTGACATGCTCAGCACCCACAAACTATTTGACATACTCAGCTTATCACTTTTCTTTTTTTTCACGTATTGTCTGGGGTGGGTAGCATTGAATCCTAAGTTGTGAAGATCCTAAGATTTGCCTTCGAGGGAGATAAAAAATCTAAAATTTGCCTCATTTGTAAAATATGGTACGTTTGGGAACCTCACAACTCGTCCCCCAGTTGTGATACCCGAAAGTAATCTACATCATTGTGTTCATCTCGAAATGCCCTTTCTTCGCATAGCGAGTACGTCGTATTGTGAATTGGGGCAACGCCCCCAATAGGCTTTTGTGACGGATATCTACGGAAAATGCGTAAATTCGACACCGCGCATCCCAATATATTCTTGCTCGTAACATCGTTCATTTTGCTCGCAAGCGTTCATCATGACTATTCTTAGTTGTCGTACCTAGACTAAATGGCAATAGTTTAGGTGAGGCATGAAACATGAACGGTATAGTAGTAGCTTATTCGAAAAGGAAACACGAGTCTATGCCTAGCGGTCATGCCTAATATTTTGCACAGTTTATTCTGAACGTATTCAATGCGAACGTAGCGTGTCTCTCGTGTTTGTCCTCGTTCCTGTTTGGATACATCGAAGGATCACGTATCAACCTGCCCATCTAGTAACGAACGTATTCAATGTGTTCATCCCATAGGAACTGTTCGTTAAAGATGACACTCAAACATTTGATGCATTTGACAATATCAACAGGACTATTAAGATATACTATCTCTTTATTTAAACTAACACTTATGTTTTTGGTCGAAATATGATTGCTTCAGTTTTACTACTATTAATGCGTGAAGAGTTTAAATTAACCAATTTTTCCAAGTTGCAAAGCATCTCGTTAGCAGTAGTAGCTATTACATCAATATCAGAGCCACTGGAAAACACGCTTGCATTGTCCGCATACTAAATAAATTCACAATTGACATCAATGTTAACTATGTCATTTAGATATCGGGTATCATATCCGGGTATCTCAACTGGGAGCCGAGTTGTGAGGTTCCCAAAACGTACCATATTTTAGAAATGAGGCAAATTTGCGATTTTTTATCTCCTCAAAGGCAAGCTTTAGGATCTCCACAACTTACAATGCAATGCTACCCACCCCAGACAATATGTAAAAAAAGTGTTAAATAGTTATGAAGATACGTGGCGTCAAACTGCGTAGGAAACGCAATGGTCGAAATGTCCACATCAGAATGATAATTCATTAAAATAGAACCACCGATTATTTTCAGCTACTTTCAGCGCCAATATGCCTCCTAAGGACGATGTTTTAATATACAGGGTGTCCCAGAAAATGTGTCATTGAATTATAATAAAAAAACTACACCACCTAGAGTCATGGGGTCAATGGCATTTGTTCTTACTGGGTTTTTGCCATCTCCTCATGTGAATGTCGTGTAACGTAAGTTTAATTATGTTAATTTTTGCGAGCTTAAGTCGGAAATTTGCCTAGTAAAGGTTACTTTTTTACCTCACCAATGTGAAGAGCGTGTCTAATTTAGTCAAATTAATGATAATTTACAGGGATATTCAGGGGCTATCCCATCGGAAAAAATAGCCTAACATCATGCTCTACGGAGGTCGCACAGAATAGCGCGCGATGAATTTTTCAGCGCAATCTTTGTCAGTCCGACGAAAGGAGGTTGGAAACCCAGCCCTCCCCGACATCGCAGAAAGAGATAAAACAGGCACGGCTTATCACGTCCGACTCGTCCGACTTTCGCTGGGATAATGCTTTCCCTCTCCGAATTTTAGGAAGTGTTACTTTTTCTACTATCGCTCTGTGGGCTGGCTTCGGAACCTTCTTTCGTCGCACTGAGAGCGATTGCGCTCAAAAAGTCATCGCGCGCTATGGTCCGGTGCTCCGAAAAGCATGATATTCGGCTATTTTTTCCGATGGGATAGCTCGTGAATATCACTGTGAATTATCATAAATTTGAGTGAATTCGCCACGCTCTTGATATTGGTGGGGTAAAAAAGTGACCTTTACTTGGCAAATTTCCGAGTTCAGTTCGCAAATATTTACATAATTAAACATGGAGTACATGACATTCACATTAGGAGGTGGCAAAAACCTAATAAGAACAAATGCTGTTGACCGCATGATTCTAGGTGGCGTAGTTTTTTTATTATAATTCAATGACACGTTTTCTGGGACACCCTGTATGTTTGAAAGAAAAAAAAAATCACCACCGTGCATGATGCGGCATGAAATCACCGTATAATAACTGAAGTATACAGGGTGTTCAAATTTAAGCTTCCACTAGCACTTTATAAATAGGCGAACAAAAGAAAACTGGCTGCTATTTTTCTGTTCCTTGAGTAAGAAACAGGTGCTGCATAATTAGCAGCAGCATTTCTTACACAAGTAGCGTAAAGTTACCATCCGGTTTCCTGTCATCGCTGTGTTTGCGTAGCGCTCGTGAAAGCTAATTTTGAACACCCTATAGTTCTGTGTATTGCAGACGTTGCATTTATCGAGCAATGCATCATTACTCATGAAGCAGTCACAACTTACAAGTGATCTTTACAGGTGAGTTGTACTGGTTGTACATGCGTGAGGGAGTAGAGTCTTGTGTATTTCTTCCCAGAATGTGTCGCACAGTAGAAATTTTAGGAGCACCACCTAATGGCAGCTGAGGGTGCATGCGTGGTATTATGCAGTCCAGCATGGCTACGAAAACCGTGTCGTGTCATGTTCCTTGGGACGCTGGACATAGAAGTTTATTGTCATGAGCGCAAAATAATGTGCTTGCTGATATTGTCAAATGGCTACGCATGTCCGTTCAACAGTAGATTCCAAAGATATGCTATTGCATTTCAGTGAGGAAGCTAATCTTCAAACTCTGCTAGCGTCATAATACATGATGCAGATAAGGTCTTCTTCGCCAGACCTGGGTCATCCCGAGAGACCTCCCACATGAAATGGTCACAGGCTGCCAAACATAGCATTCTGAAATCTTTCTCGTCCTTTAAGTAGCATTCAACTGAATTTTGTTAGACCCGTAAATCATTTTATCATATCATTGATGTGACCTGTCGTACTGTCAAATGGGTGCACATGTCTGTGCAGCAGTATATATAGCGGAAGTGATACTGTTTCTAGCGTTTAAATAGGAAAGCTAATCTCGTAAATATGGTAAGGCCGAAATAAATCATGCCGATAAGGTGCTCTTTGCCACACCTGAGTCCATCCCCGCAGAGGCCGCTTACATGAAATAGTCATAAACGTAACATGGATAACATTACTATAACTGGAAACACTCTAGTTCTTTAAGATAACAGTTAACCGAATAATGTTAGACGCGTAGCTCAATTCAGCTGTTTAAGAAGTGAGGCTCCACACGTGTTTTGCAGCACCACCACAACCACCACCTGCACCAGGTTATCGAAAATCGTAACCGTCAAAAACCCAATTTGCTTCATGTCAACACATCATGCTGCGGTATAATCAGCAATAATCATCCGAACTCCTATTACAAGAACGGATTGAGGAATCATTAACAAATATGCTTCAACGGGGAGAAACGCACATCCGAGAAAAACGAGAACAAAAAGAGTCTCACCTGGTGGACAATGGGCGTACGCATACGAATTTGTAGCGAGGAGATAGCGTGGAGAATCACAACTGTTCAAGCAGCGTCGTCCGCGTGCCTTGCCCACATATCGTGCGACGTTGTCTCGTTCGATGCCATCTCTTCCTGTGACAAGTTTGACACAAATTAGATATGAAATTTAAAAAAAAAAACTACAGACACCCAGCGCAAAATCTGACAACTTACATTTGCTAGACCGTGCATGATTGTGAGACCGTGAGACGCCAGAAGCCAGAGGACCGTTAACGAAGCGAAAGAAAAGACGCTTTGCACACTGAACCATGCACGTGTTCTGAGAAGGCAGGGCCCGTATAACAATTGAAAAACAATAAGCGTCAATATAGGCGTAAATGGATAATATGAGACGCCAGAAGCCAGCGTGACCGTTAACCAAGCGAAAGGAAAGACGCTTTACACACGGAACCATCCACGTGTTCTCAGAAGGCAGGGCCCGTATAACAACTGAAAAACAATATGCGTCAATATAGGCGTAAAGAGCTAATACTCCAACGCAGAGCTTCAGTTTATCCGTCAAGACGAAATCATATGCGTCAGGATATAAGAGTAAATCATGTCCGCCGTCCGATTTACGCATAAAACTCCGCCCTTTACGCTTACAGCGAGCGCGTTTACGGGTACTAGGAATAAAACAGAGCTTGACGGATCGGCGTCTGCGATTTTGTCGAACTTTACGCTTAGTAAGGGTAAGATTGGACGTAAGCGTAAATTTATCCGTTTCGTTTCTGAGAGTGTACTGGTAACACGCTCAAATCATTTCTCCACATGTCATGTTTTAAAGCGCGTAAACGTCGCGCTAACATTTCAGCTTTGTCTTCAGCTTTTCATTTTTCATTCAGCTTTCATTTCAGCTTTTCAGCTTTCGACTTCGATTTCACATGTGTGTTGCATCGGCCACTTGACATACCCAACACGGCCGACAAGCTCAGTTGTTGCCGGATACCTGAACGAGTGTGCATATCCCCTTTTACGTGCTGTTCGATATTCCTGTTGCCATGTCCCCATCTGTTTAGGTCTCTGCATCGCTAACAGACGTAGTTGCTTCACAATGCTAACACTGAACAACAAAAGCGTAACATAGAAAACGGACCTTATCAGTCTTCTTATAACGCATGCATAAATGTCTTCTAGTTGACTTACCAATCATTTCGACGATGTATCGCCTAATGCTGTTGGGTAACGAGGCACACGTACCACGCTCAACATTGTGTGATCCCCGCAGCACCTGCCTGAGCAGCGACTAGTGCAGGAGGTGCCTTCCTCTGTATTTCTGCATTGTTCTTTTCGAGGAGGAGGAGGAGTGTCGTTGGGAGGAACCCGAGAGGTCTGCCTGCCTGATTAGGCGGCATGTTTCTCGGGAAGGGAAAGATGGTGGAGAGGAGGAAAGGGTGAAGTGGAAGATAGCTGCGTCCATGGGCCGACTTCAGGGGAACTGTGCCGGCATACGCCTATTACACATCTGAGGGAAACCCAGGAAAAACCCCAGACGGCACAGCCGGCCCGCGGATTCGAACCGCGGACCTCCCAGTCTCCAAGCGCACGCGTTACCGCTGCGCCACCGGAGCTGGTATTGTTCTTTTCATTCTGTTTTTGAGGGGAATAGTAAGCCCCGTGTAGAACAGACATTTCCCTTAACTTTTGTTTTCTTGACCACTAAATATATCCCCCTCCCTCGACAATGCAGCAGAGGGAATAGCATCACCGCTTGGTCGCTGTAGCTTAATACTGCGCTCGCTGTTGTCTCTAAAGACACTGCAGCATTTCTTGGGATCCTCTCATCATTGTCGCAGAATTTGGTTAACCGTGTCATTTGTAGTTTTAACTGCTTCATACTGTTGCTGTCCACAAGATAACTACATATCAGCGAATTAAAAATGTCTTCGGGAACACTCACCGCTTAGCACTTGATGAAGTCAGTAGCGTCTTAGATAGCGGGAAACGTATTTCACATAATTTCATTTTGGCCTGCTCCGTGTGGCTTTAATTGTGTGTGTGCGTGTTGGTGCGTGCAGTAAAAGTGGATAACATGAAGTGTACCGCCATACCTTTCATTGCGTTGAAGTGCGCGCATTAGCGAATATCATTTGAGCGTGGTAAATAAGCAGGACTATATCGGCAGGAGAGTCAGAGGCGGATAATTACGTTTCTACTCAGGAAGTTTGACAGCGATAGTTGAAACGACTGCCGGTGTCTCGAACAAGATTATCGTTTGCGGACAGCACTGCGGAGAGAGTACTGGCGTTTCAGCTTCATCCTGTTCGGCTAAGCATGCGAGATATCTCTAAATTGCTCACTATGCAGGATATACTAGTAGACTGCATGCTCACAGATATTGCCAGAGCCATCGGGAAAGAGCCATCCCAGAGCCATCCCCAGAAAGGTTAAGGTATATAAACGGACGCACACGGGACCAGTAAATTCTCTAGCGCGAACGAACTCAACCAAAAGTACATGAAGCCATCAAGGTCAGGTACAGGAAAGGGGACGTCTTAAAAGTGACCATCTCCGGAGTACTTCAACAGGTTAGAGAAGCTTTAATTCTGATGCGAATCTGATCGATCACGTAAGTGTTTCAAAAAAAGGCGTAACATAGAGGACGGTTACGATTGTCTAACACGAATTTCAGCTATAGCTGTTGTGTGTGGATGTTGACACTTTTATTGGTGATATAAGCACAACTACTTTAGAGTGACGAGCACTGTCTTGTGACCTGTGAAGTGAGTGGTGATGTGTAGAGATAGGATTTGCGGAACGAAAATACTACTAAAATCGGGACACAAGCGGGTCAGAAAACGCCGAAAAATCGGGATACTTTCAGGGATAACGTAGCCATCTCTGAGTATGGTATGTCAAAACTGCTTTTATTAGGTTTAGATGATGTTAACTTGTTCAGCATGACCGAAATCGACAGTCCAGTCAAAAGAGAGAAGACAAAGACAGAAGGAGACAGAGAAAAAGAAGGGAGAAGAAGCGGAGGGTTTTGTGATACAGCGACAGCTATTCCCGAGACCTTTCCGTCAACAGCTACGCTGCAGAAACCTAGAACAAAATGTGGCGGCGAGGGTGCTGATATATGTGTGGGCTATGAGGCGGCGCAGCTAACATTGCAGCAGTTTTAATGCAAGTCAGTACTACGTGTTCTGCTCAAGCTGCGCGTATACTCCTACTCCAGCACTTAGTCTAATATATTGCCAATTGAATCAAGTATGACCCAAATATTCTTCGAGTTCGTATTGTTTTCTTGTGAAGTGATGGTCTCAAAATCCATTTCACATGTTGAAGCCGCGTGTAATTTGTGTCGCATGACGCCTCGTAGCAGAGGAGAGTTTCAGTGGATATGGTAGGGAAGGACGCAACCGCTGTGCTTCCTGTTCGCCACGTTCAACGGAAGTCTTCGTAGGAAGGAAATGAGGTCTGTGCACTGGCGTCAATCGCCTCCACATACGCCTTCCCTTTCTTATCAGAGGCAACAAAACTGGGCAACTCTCTCACGCACGCTTTCTGCGTATATTAGGAGATTGCACTTGTGGAACCGAAACACATATATAGTATTGTGCGTTACCACTGCGACATCCGTCATCACTGCTGATAGTAATATTCTTCGCCTGGTAAGATAGCCTTCTTTAATGTCCCAGGTATCTGACGTTTAATTCAACTGCGGCAGCAGCTTGATATATGCCATTTGCGGGACGTAGGAATGTTTGCCGAACTTTGGGCACACAAGCAAAGAGGCTCAGACTTGTGTGCATACACAGCAGAAATCCTGCAAAGCATTCGTTTTCCAACTTTCTTTGCGAAGGCTTTGCCCAGAGGGTTTTCATAAATTGACACCGGGATCGAACCAGTCAGAGTGGAACGTGGTGTGGTGGGGAATGCCTTAATGGAGAACTGTACGGGTACCTGGCAAACAAAACCAAGTGTTTTTCTTTTCTTTTTTTCTTCTTTTTTGCCTTTTAGGCGTTTATGAAGTTCTCGCCCCCCCCCCTCCCCACACACACACACTGTATGATCTTGCTGTTCCTTGCATAACAGGCAAATAGCAACATGGCTATTGACACGTTGAAGCGAACAGCTAAAACGCTGTATTTATGTTGTCCAAAACAAATTGCAAAATCGACGAACGCAGCCGGGGTACCATACAGTGTGATCTCCCAACAGCTGTCGTCAGGTATGCTTCACTCTGAAACATTGGTCTGGATATGACCTACACAGTAAAAAGCTTAGGCTCTTTTGTACCTTCGCGATATTTTATGTACAAAAATTAAATACCTGAATAATACTGTAACAAAAGTACCGAATATATTTAAAGACGAGATATTTCTCGATGTTCTAGAGTGCGTTTTACCTGCAGTATATTAGATATGAAGGGCACAACTGCCAAGCAACCAGCAAGGTATCGTTTATCAAGTAACAAATGGATGTCATGGAAATCCATGACTACCAAAGACAGTAAAGTCTACTGTTGTTGTAATTCGTCTTCTATAGGAGTTTCGCCTGCCCACGAATAAGTCATCAAAATGAAGTTATTCGCTACTGTGTGTGTCGCTGCCGTTTTATTGGGTAAGGTTGCACACTCTACTTCTTCCTTTGCCTAGTGCTTTATGATTACTCAGCAGACAATATCGACGCAATTGAGGATAACTCCACTTGAGGTTCCACCCAATTAAAATTAATGCTTTGATATTCGATATGGGAAAGAAAATAGTAATTACGCCTTCTGAATTTCTTCTGCTCATGAAATCGGTCCAGGTAGCAAAATTCACAATAGCGCCAGGCTTGACTTATTTCACTTCAATAGTATACCGATAACTTTTGGAGGACCTGATAAATACCATAAGTATCATGCTCACTTCATCTCGTGATTACTTTCATCTCTCTGCAGTAGAGATCTGCAGTTTGGCAGTCCAGAAAGACGTTCTAGCGGTATCTGCAGCATCCAAACCACCAACGTAAAAAAGAAATAAGAAAGAACGACTCTGTCGAGCTGACCAAGTGAACGTTTACATAGTGTTTTTTTTAGGAAAAAATCGTCCCAGAATCAACACCGGACAGGATGCTTCTCCGCGGGCATAGCAGTTACGTAGGCAGCGCAACAGCGTTGCTATTGGACTAGTTGCTGCACGCTTGGCTTGATTGCAGTTTCGTATCCTTAAATATATTGCAACTAGAGTAGCCAGGGCATCAAATAATTGGGAGCACATATTCACTTAGTTCAGGTAATTAGGAACACACACTTTTCGCACGGGACGAAAAATTTTATCACGTGACTCGCGATCGCTTATTGTAATTCCAGAGTACACATTCAGCATCTTATTTTATGGGAACTTCCTCCTCAGGAGCATGGAGAGTGTCATTTTTCGCGATCTCGCATATTTCCCTCTTTCGCTGGACCCGGTATGCCCGTAATCTGCCTGGCTTAGAATCATTTAGTCACACTCTCCTCTGTTCGTTCCTCTGTTTTTATGTCCTTATTCCTGGCAGGTACATTGAGCGCTGGTCCTGTATCCTTGGATTGCACTGATGAGACTGCTGTGCGTGTTCTGCAAACATGTCAGGAAGAAATGAGAGCGAACCCTTTATTGCAACCTCTGTTGCTCCCACATGACGCACCCGAATCACCCGATTCAAACAACGCTCCCGATCATCGTGCTTTTTGCTGGTAGGTGTGCACGAGATAAATCCAGACCTGAAATTCACTGGAATTCCGTTCGAAAACAAAATATCTTATCAATGCATCTGAGCTCAATTCTGTTTTGGTGCTACGAGCTACTTGAATATTCCAGATAATCACTACAATATTTATTCCTACATTGATACCCTTCTCTTTCTTCTTGTTTCCTTGAAAAACAGGCTCGACGTCCGTGTGAGCAGAGCGTTGAAAACAAGCTTAGGCGGTGCCTATTGAAGGAGATGATGCAAATGGAGCAAACTACGCGAAACAAATTCAGTGAAGGACTGCTACAGAACCCCTCAATTTATTTGATGTTTTCTGGGTGAAGTCAGGGTCCGCTACTAATGTTGACCATATGTTGACCATATGTTGACAGCTGGGAAAGCGCTCTTTCCGTTCATTAAGTTTAACTCACCAATACTATGTTTGATGTAGTGGTACTCACATGGCCTCCAGCTGCATGAGAAGACACCTAGGAGTACAGTGCCCTGTCCTTGTCGCAGAGGTGGTGAGCATAATGAACGGAGACCTCAAGCGTTTCTTCTCAAACAAGCCTTGCGATCTCAACCCGTGCTGAGTGCTGATAAGCGCATATCATGTGTCATAGAGGAAGCCACATTTACAGGAGGGATATCTTTCAGGAAGAATAAACAACTTGAAAACCAACTATGTGGTTTGAATTTCATTGGCCATCTACTGGGTGACCTAAAGTTGGAGGTGCTATAGTTCTTGATCGCTCAGACTACGTAGCGAAAGCTCATAAACGACTTAGCGACGTCAAATTTTTTACCAGCCTTTAGAGAAATACCCCACGTCTTCATTCTGCGAAATTATTAACAAAACCATCGACACCTTTTACCAGAGAGATTTAATTGCCCATTATATATCCAAGTTCATGCGACCCAAAGACTTTAAGCCAGGCCAGTGGCGGATCCTAGGGGAGGGGGGGCGACCCCCAAAATGTCAGTTCATACATTGGATTTCCCTCTCCTCCTCCCCCACTACGCGCTCCGACAAAGAAACCGCCCCCCCCCCAAACCGCGGGTCTGGATCCGCCCCTGAGCCAGTCTCGTTTTACCTACTCATCAAGGTACACAAAGAAAATCGCCCAGGGAGGCCCATCATATCCAGCATTAACACCCCGACAGAAAACATTTCCCTCTTCCTCGATAATTGTGTTAAACACATTCCACCTCTTCTTCCTATTCTACTATACTTCTATATACTCCGCTATTCTTGCCACTAAGAATGTTGTGTCGTTATGTACGAATATTCCACACAACGAGGGGTTCTCATGTGTCGAAAACATCCTGAAGTTATATTCGTCCGACGTCCTCCAATGTTATGCAGTAATAACCTTGCTCGAACAAAGGGCTCACGCGTGTCTTCCAACTGCGCCAATGTGTTCGTGGGTTCGATCAAAAAAGTAGCGCTGGAAGTCTGAAATATACCCATTGGTTTACCTCATGTGTGTACTCATTATTCGGCAGGGTAATGAGATATCTTTGAAACAGTTTTTGGTTCATTTTAACTCGCTACACAACTGCATTAAATTCTCATGTCATTTCTCTTATGAATCTTCTATCATAAAATGTGGCAAACTAGCAACATATCTTTTTAAAAAGCCCACCGACAGACGTCAGTATTTGCAATTTAACAGTCACCATCTCATCTGGACAATTCTCACGGTTAAGGCGAATTTCTTCAGACAACGATAACTTCGTGAAGCACGCTACTGACCTGTCCTCAGACTTCTTGAAGCAAGGTGAAGGCAAGGCAGACGCTCTTCAGAAAACAAGCCACAAAGAGAGAGAAGATCTCATAAGACCCTGAATTCCCAGAAACAATAATTCCAACCTAGGTTTTGCCACCCGATATCCAAACCCCTACAACACTACTCATCACTGTAGATCAATTTTAAACCATCACTTGAACATCCTTCACTCTGGCAATAACTTAAAGGTGATGTTCCCACGGGCACCGTCTGTCGCGTTCTTGCGTCAGACTACTTTACCTAATATACCGGTCTTCTCCAGCATCCCGAAAAGCCCTCTTTTAATTTAGCCCTTTAAGCCCTTAAATAAATAAGGGCCCTTAAAGCCCTTTAATTTTTTGTAACAAATGTGGTATGCAGTATATTGGTGAATCATTTCATTCCCTACGCGAGAGGTTCTATGGACACAAAGGAGACATCGTTCATAAACGTCCAATTCCTGTGTCCACGCATTTCAATACTATCAATCATGGTATCAGTACTATACTATTCCCATACTATCGAGGAGTACTCTAGTGGTGAACGAATTGTTGCCTTGTAGACGTTATCCTGAGATCCTTAGACGCGTTCTGTAGTTTACGTCGTACTAAATACAATTTCTTTTTGCTGCGGAACATATGCTATCTATGCGTTTCGACCATCACAGTTTGCTGGTTAATCTTACTTCAAGATACATATATTTATCAACTTTATTAATAGGCGTGTCACAAATATTATAAGGATAACAAAGAGGTTGTCTTTTTGTCGTTACGCACACATACGCTGTTTTTGTGGCAATGAATGTTACGTGTCATTCGAAGCACCAATATTCTAAACGCCTGGGACATTGACCTATGCGTTCTTGATCATTAATTGTTAAAATATGTGTAAACAAAATGCAATCATCTGCAAACATGCGTATAGAAACATCACGACCCAGAAACTCTGGCAGGTCATTTTTGTAAACCAAGTATAGCAGGGGCCCTAATACTGATACTTGAGGAATTCTGGACTTCCAAGGAGCCTGACAATACACAACCTATATCAACAAACTGCGTGCGGCCGCTCAAGTATGCTTGAATTCACTTAATGAGTTGGGATGGGACACCTATACGTTCTAATTTTAAGAGAGCTTGTTGTGGGGGGCCTTGTGGAAGGCTTTGGAGTTGTCAAGAAGAATTACGTCTACCTACCATCCTCTATCTAGAGCTAACAAACTCGTGAACCGTTGTTACGAGTTGAGCAACTGTAGGATGTCCCCTCCTCAATCAATACTGAAACTCTGACAAAATATTGTGTTCCTTCGAAAATTATGCTAGAGACTTGGCTATTACGTGTTCCAAATTGTTTACCTGTGACAGATGTTAAGGATATGGGGCGGTGATTCTGAATGTGTGACCGGTCTCCCTTCTTGAATACTGGTTTTACTCGTGCAACTCGCCAGTCGACTGAGACCGCATTGTACGTGAGAGAAGTCCGGAATATTACCATAAAAACCTTGCCAGAGCTTCAGCATACCTACGTACAACAACAACTTTATTTTGAGATGCAGAGTGGGGACATACCTACATAAAAACTAGAGATGGGACGAATCCAGAATTTCGCGAATCCGAATCCGAATCCGAATCCAAGGAAGGTTCTGCGAATCCACGAATCTTACGAATCTCGAATCTTTCGAATCCTTTCTTTATAAAGAGTTTAAAAAGCCGAGAGAAAGAAAAAGAACTTCTACTGGAGAGTGTTTTGAAGCAGAATATGATATACTTAGGTTTAATGGAATAAAAAATAATAATACTTCAGTTTCGGGAGGAAGTATACCCATATAGTTTACTTAACATATTTAACATATTGTTCATCGACTACAAGAAATACATATTCTCGAGCCTGATTTATTTCCATGAAGCTAAAGCAACAATCAAAAGCAAAACCATATTAACTTTAAACTTGTAATGTAACAGTTCCTGCCTGAACTCTTTCAGTCCAGAGCAATGTAAACAAACAAACAAGAAAACACCTGTCGGTCAATGAGGCTTTCGGCGGTCTTCGGAGGTGCCAATTTTAAAAAAGAAACGAACACACGTGGTCGGTGGATTCGAAAGATTCGATTCGCCGTTTTGGGCACTGGGATTCGGATTCCCGAATCTCGAATCCCTGCCTAGGATTCGTGGATTCGAGGATTCGCGGATTCGATTGGCACATCCCTAATAAAAACCAATGGACCAATCGATTTCTTGATATCCAAATTCAGGAGCATGGGAAGTACACCAGAATATGTGACTCTAATGTTTATGCGTGGGCCGTTTTCCTCTACGATGGGTGCGATATCTATTGCTGTCACTGAAAATACTTTGGAAATATCCGTGAAATATACCCGTTACAGTTGGTTTGTCAGCTATGATGGTGCCGTTATGTGTAATCCGTTCGGCACACTTCTTGTTATCTGGGAGGTAGTGCCAGCATTTTTGCGTGGTTTGTTCCGTGAAAGTGGAAACTCTGTTTGACAGGGACAATTCTTTCGATTGTCGCAACTTCCCGTGTAAAGCCGCTTCAAGCTGAGAAAGAACGTTTCTGTCAGCATTCCGCCTTTTACGTTGTTTTTAGTTTATGTTTTAGGTGATCCACATATTTTTCAGTCCCACTCGCTTCTTCTTTTTAGGTATAAAGTTGTCCAAACAATAGCGACAGTGCGCTTTCAATTTGTTCCATAGCGCATTAATGTCAGCGCCTGAGAATTATTCTAGTGTCTGATTTAAGTACTCAACAACCTTGATGTCTTCTCCTCCATTGAAATTTTTCGCAAGGATATGTTTACGCGGCAATGTATCATTTCGTCTATTCGCTGTACACACTAGATACGCTAGTTTGTGTGTCCGATATTCCCACATCGGTAGAAACTGGAACGCTGTTAATAGAGTTGCTAATGAATACAATGTCTAACGGGAGGACCATGTATTCGTTACTCTAGTATAGGTTCGTTAACGGTCTGTGTTAAGTCATAAGCGAATGCAACATCTAGAAGTATTTCGGAACTCTGTACTTCACTGTTGCCACTCATAAGAGCGTTCCAGTCAATTTCTCCAAGGTTAAAATCACCAACAATCAGAATTTGTTGACTTCGATAGTGGTTCACATATCATACAATCCTTGCAAAAATTGCGAGGATGACTGGAGGCCTATACAGGGGTCTTCGCCTAGCGTGATAAAAAATTCTAACTGGCGACGTACCCGCCGGAGGATTGTGGGACTTTCGGCAATTACCTTCTGGAATCTTATGCCGCCATTGAGGAAGGCTTTGGACAATTTTTAATTGCAGGGAATTTATTTTTTCAATTGAACTTTGAAAATTGCCAAGCGAACCTCACTTTTTTACAGAAAAATGAAGCCCTCCACAGATAACCGCAGACCCAGCAAGAACTATGCTCAGTATCGCAAAAGAAATAGTCGAAAAAATTCCGTTTTAGCCCCGCCTGCTTGATTGTCACAAGGAAGCGCGCGCGAAATGTGTTTCTAGAGGAGGAAGTGTCCCCGCCTTCATTTGTTTTCCCTTCTTTGTGGTAAGACGGTTGTTTTGTTTTCTTTGTGAAATTATGAGTTGACCTTTCATGTCATCTACACATCACGCCACCCTCATCATCTTATATTTGTTTTTACTTCATCTTTGTGATATATTTTGATTTAGGAATAGGAAGCCGACCTTCGGTCAGGCTGACCTTTCCGAAATAAACGTATATCCCCTCCCTGTGATAAGAAGACGGTTCTCACTAGTATCAAGGTCAAAGCCGGGGAAAGAAAGGTAAAACAAGAGGCGGGAACACTTCTTCCTCTCCCTGCACCTTCCGTGCCCTCTTCTTTGCGACAATCAAGCAGGCGGGGCTTAAGCGGAATTTTTACTTTTTTTTTTTACTATTTCTGTTGCGATACTGTGCATAGTTTTTGTTGGGAGTGTGGTTACCCATGGAGGACTTCATATTTCTGTAAACAATGTGAGGTTCCCGTGGCAATTTTCAAAATTCAATTGAAAATAATAAATTTCTCTCAATTACAAATTGTCCGAAGCCTTCCTAAATGGCGGCAAAAGTTTCCAGAAGGTAATTGTCGAAAGTCACACAATCCTCCGGCTAGTACGACGCCAGTTAGAATTTTTTATCATTTCAGGTGAAACACCCTGTATACTCCAATTATTACAAAGACATTACCTGAATAATTTATTTTACAGCACATACTTTCATGTTCAACAACTTGCTCTGGTGTAATGACCCAATTCAATGTTTTAACACGATGACAACACAACCTCCTCTAGATACACGATCTCTTCTGTTAACATTGTAGGATGGTGGAAATGCAATCTGTGCATGCCGAGTTAAGCCATGTCTCAGTGATGATAGCAACATGCTGATCATAGCATAGCAAGATATATTCAAGTTTCTCACATTTGTTCGCAATACTCCGAGCATTGACGCATACAAACCGAAGTTTTTTTTGTTTTTTTTATTCTCACGCTGTCACTTAAAATTTGAGGAAGGTGATTTCACTGGACTACGTGCATTTTTATGGTCATCCCAAACGTATAAGGCATTATCAACTTTGAGTTTGTCATGAATCAGCTTTTACTTTGCATCCATTTTTCTTTTCCTCGACGGCACTTTACCGTAAACACTTCCGTTTACGAAGTGTTTCTCACGAAAAATCATCTCTAACGTAGAACTTGGTTTCCTTCAGTTTGTTCGCATTTTTCATTACGGTTTCTTTTCCCCTAAATTACTGGAAGTAAAGAACAACCGGCCTATCGCCTCTTGCGCTCCAAGTGGTGGACCTTACCAAGAGACTTGCATGTTACTCCTAGCCTCTATTCGAAGGGCTCATTAATAACTTTTTTTTTAAAGTTCCCAGTTGACTCTGTACTACTCTCTTATATGCCGTGGACAATCAGGTTCGAACGGCGGGATCCGTCTTGAAGGGCGACTAGCATATACTCATGAGCCTTGCAAACAAGAAACAAACAACAATAACAAGCATGCAAAAAGTGCAAAGCTCGCAAACAACATACATGCATACCACATGCAAACATGGTGCAAATGTATTGTGCATGCAAATAAATATTGCGGTACTTGCATTGTACAACATGGAAAATATCTATGTCGCGGATGCTGTTTCAGAAGAACTTAGAACTCAGCAATTGAAAGCGACGTTTAGTCTACATCCTGTTTCCTGAGCCGCTGCATGCAGCTGTGATAGTCGAAACCCGACAAGTCATATCTGAACGTACATTGTACATCATGTTTTTGAAACCTAACATAAAACTCATTAACGTTTCCTTGTTAGGAGGTCACGTCCGGAACTGTGAAAGCCGAACCCAGCAAACCATAGCTAGGCATAACGATGTAATGTGAGCTGTTACGGATGGCGAATTTTGAATTTTGATTTTCGCCACGAAACAAAGAAGCGAAGAGGAGGTCGGGGACTGTACGTGTGTAGTTTGGGGTGCACGCGGCACGACCTTCGAATAGATTCATTCTTTTTCCTTTTGCTTTTACTGGTTTCAGATGGATGAAAAGTAATTCCTAGTATCATGTGCTTTGAGCCTTCTTCGTTAGTAACGTTCTTAACGTTGCCAATTGCCACTCCTTCATAGTGATGCAGAAACCCGGGAATATCAATATACCAACACATTGGATCGAGAATGTGGCAATGGAACGGCTGAAGGTAAGACGTGCGATCCTGCTGGGCAAGCAGTGTTCTACCCGTTTCCGAAACATGGTATCGCGATACGGATACCCATTACTTTAGTAAAAAGTAGCGAACTACCGATATCGATACTTTTTTTAAGGTAACGGACTACCGCTACTAAAAAAATAACGCGATACTTTGCCCGATTCCTCGCTGGAAATACGAAGATGCAACATGGGAAATATCCCTCACGTGAATACACCATTTGTATAATGGCGAATTGAGAGACGACAGTTCTGCAGCAAAAACACAGCATATTTATTATGTAGCTTAGGTACATTGGTTGACTCTTACCAATACCTGATCCTCAAAGTTTCCTTCTGTCATCCTAGCAGGCCATGGTTTCTCCGGGAACTGAGAGAGATATGACAACTACTTTAGTGTCAGACCCACATATACCATGGTCTGGAGTCCAATGACCAAAGAAATCTGTCCAATAAATTTGAAATTGAATTTGAGCTAAACAATGCCACAGAAAATGTGAGCGTGGAACGGTGCGACACGGCAGAAAAGTAAAAGTTAGAGCGCAGTGTCAGGGACATGACCTTTGTTCGCCACGGAAGTTTCAGCAGAGCCACATTCTTCTGAATCAAAGCTCTCCTCCAACGGTCAATCCCTTCAGTCTAGGAAATAAGTAGAACATTTCTCAGGTATAACAGCTGTTACGGAAGACTAGAGCATACACTCTTAACTCGGTACCCTTTATTTTAACTTTTAGCAACGTGTAACCTTTATATAACGCAGATTTCAAACCATCGTAGAAGTTACATGTCGGATGCCTCTATTTAGAGGTTAAAAACGACTTGTAACCGGACATTATAGGGGCAATAGAGGTTATTTCTGAGTATAACCCAAACCCAGTCGTCGTAACTTATAAATGTACCCTTTATACGGACGTTTTAACTTCTAAGCGAAAGCCGCGTCTGCTTTTCCTTAGTGTTTGTTTTTCTTCTTTGTTTGCAAAGTAACTTTTATAAAATGTGTTGCTCAAACGTTACTTTATAACTTCTGAAATAGAAGGTAAAATATTGAGATTTTTACCCTTTACTAAAGGTTACTAGATTAAGAGTGTATTACTGGAGCTGACTACAATTCTTTTGTTGAGTCCAACGCCGCTATTTCATTCAGGTTCGAGGAAAAAAAATAACATGCGTGTCCACATGTTTCTTGTGGAGCGCCGGGCGAGTGACCATGAATAAAAGTGAGAAATATGGCCGGCGAAGAAAGGGTGAGGTCACTGAAAAAGTATCGGTATCGGCAACGATACGGAGATCCCGTCACTGTAAATATGTAACGAAAATACTTTTCCGATATCGATTTAAAAAATTATCACGATCCGCACTTCGATACTAAGAAAAATATCGATTACAGTGACGGCGTTAGTTGTGACGGTGTTACTTACAACACTAGTGGCAAGTGCATTAGGGTAGACAGTGACGTGAAAACTCTTCTTGATGCTGACGACTCCACGCCAGAGTACCTGACACAATGCATCGATGGAGTGACGCTACTAAACGAAGCCTTAAGGCAAATGAACACAGCGTTGGATCCGCTCCTCCTTATTGAAGAGCTGGAAAAGGAATCGACAACCAGTTCTGATTATCACGAAGATGCGGTTAAGACGCATTCTCTGCTGAGCTACCGTCTACAACACCGGAACGAGAGTCAGCTTCCTCTGTCAGCGTATAGTACAGCTACAGCACAACCGGAATCAGCGACAGCTGAGCTGTCCGCTGGAACAAACCCAGCAAGGAGCGGGATTAAGTTGCCTAATCTGGAGTTGCCAAAGTTCAACGGAGACTTCCGCAGCCGCAGAGTTTGGGCTATTCTCCTTTCTATATATACTTTCTTGCTTCCACTGCGGTCTCAACAGGGGTCGTTGACACCGTGGAGCACTGAAAACTGAGCACCCGCACCCCGCTCTAGACACACTGTCCGTGCCGACTCAAGTTCATGTCATCTCCCTGTGCTCCACAGACGGTGCCACCTCTGACGAAACGTCCGTCCCAGCAGGGACGGCACGCTCAAGTTATAAACATATTATCCAGGTGCAGCCATAGAGCTTCAGGTTTTTTTCATTTGCATATGCACTTTCTGACTTGTAGTGCGACCTCCATAAGTGTCGCTCACACCGTGGAACACTGATGTCTCACCGCGACACACTCTTCGTGCCGACTCAAGAGCGTGTCGGTCGAAGCGATGGGGTAACTTCGGCTATCATCCTGGCGGTTACCGTGGTAGAGGAAGAATCCCAATTCGGCGGTGAATATTTTATGGCACGCGCGCGTTTCAGGATTTTTTAAAACATAAAATGGCTTCCAACGAGGATTGTCTCATTTTCTGCTATATCGCTTTTGCCCAAAATTCCCCAATTAAAGAATTAATTAAATGGATTTTAGGTAACTAGTCATCTTGTATTTACATACTCTCTTCGCAGGAATGTCCGCCTGTCCGTATAACCCAACTGCAAAAGCGCCACTTAAGCTGCTCTCATAGCTTTTTATAAAAAAAAATTTAAAAAATCAGCAAGGGATCAACCAACCAAGAATCAACCAAAGATTCAACCTTGTGCCTGCTCTACACATTCTTGCTCTTGAGGATAGAAAAAGCACCCTGTAGTTTTCTGAGTTGTACAAGCGCAAATAATTTTCGCTGTGTCCTTGTTTTGCTCAACTAAATGAATTTTTGTGCCATACATCATAGCAGTTTTGTTTTTGACGCAATAAATAATTATCCACGTTTGATTAAGACAGCATACATTTATGCGTGTAGATTACTGCCATTCGACAGCGTAAATAAGGGAGATAAATCCGGGAGTAAATCCGTAAATAAGGGAGGAAAAGCGTAAATCAGGTTCGAGGGCGTAAATAAATTTCACTGCTTACTTTGCACTGCAAAAAGGAATTTGCGTGCGTGGCGCAGATTATAGCTATTATGCTATTCAAGCAAGAAGTAATTATCATGCTTGTCCGCAGAGTTGTGGCACACCTACCCCTAAAGTTGGCTTCACCTGCGTACTCTCCACCATCCATTGAAGTTCCGCATTCCATCTGCTTTCGATAGAATAACCGTTGGCACAGAGAGTTAGAAACGAGTGTCCACGTCTAGGTGTGACCATAGAAGGTTTCTGGATTGTACACAAGTGGAATGGAAGCGCGAGACTATCACGTTTTTTTTTTTTTTTCCTGGGAAGACTCATTTTCGCCGTGTTGGCTTCATGGAAAAATACATTGGCATGTCTTTGTCTTTTAATTACGTCAAAACCAAGGCGTGCCCAAAAAGTGTCCACTTCGGACATGAAAGGGGCACCTGTCTTCAGCGCTCTGCAACTTTGTGCACAGATGCAGGAGGCCCCAATTTTTTTTCCCGTGACGAAGGTAGTACACAATAGACGGTTATAAGATAGACGTAATATATATATATATATATATATATATATATATATTCAATAAGGATCAGAAGTGGAGACAGTGCTTCTACAGGACAAGGTATAAAAGGGGAACTTTATGAAAAACTAAGAGGGGGTATTCGACGTTTAGACAGCAGCGCTGTCTTCAACAGGAATGGGATATTATGGTGACGCAAGACAATTCCAAAGAATGAGAGGGGAATATGTACAAGGGGAGAGGGCAGCACACGTGCTTTGTCAAACAAAGGTAAAAGGGTACAATGAATCACAGGCAGTCATGTTCTTCGCCGGAGGGCAATGATTTCCTGGGGTGACTAACCGGGGAGTCTGAAAAAGATACCAAAGAGTGTATGTATTCTGAGAGAATTAGGAATTTAGGTTGCGAACAGTTGAGAGGACGCCGGGGTCCTTTTCACTTTTATAAGTTATATAAGTTCCCCTTTTATGCCTTGTCCTGTAGAAGCACTGTCCCCACTTCTGATCCTTATTGAATAACTTTATTTTTCGTGGTCAACCGCATTCCTTTATTTCAACTTATATATATATATATATATATATATATATATATATATATATATATATATATAACATAGATAGATATAAGATAGATGGCTTTCATAACATTGTAACCTAATCCCTCACCGATGTCGTGTTGCGTTGTTGGCTCCGTGGTATAGTGGGCAAGTTCGGCATTGGGCAAGTGGGCATTCGCGTTCCAAGGTCACATTTGGTTTTATTTTGTTTATATATATTTTTCACATTTCATGTCTTATTTTGTTTTCATTTCAGTTATTAAATCTGGAATAACCGCAAATTCTGGAATAATAAGGCGCTACATCAGATGATATGCACAAGAACTCAAGCTCGCAGAGGTTAAAAAGAGCATGTGCAGCATTTGATGGCAAAACATTCCATTCTCGGATGAGACACTGTAGAGGTGGATAGAAGAAATATGCTGGTGAGCTGAACTGTGGTTGCAATTTGAGTTCATGGTAAACATAACTAGAAATAAAGTGTGATGGTCTGAAATATGGAGAAGCCGAATGGGAACAACAACGTAAGCTTTTGCTGAGCGGAGATAACATACCTTCATTAAAAATACACACATTCTTAGAATTCAGGGACACTTGCTCATAAAATTGGCGTCACCTGCCTGCACATCACTTCCCGTAGGCGCGACGTAATTAAATGGTTTAAGATATCAGAGAACACTAAAGGTTGGTTGCACTGTAGTGTCCACACTTGAAAGTGTGGTTTCGTTCCCGCCTGTCCCTGTAGACGCTGAGCAGCTGATCATGCGTCAGTATGACTCGCTTAACTTGCGTAGCTGAAGCTCCTGTGTCTCAGCGATACCCCAGCAGTTGGCGCATGCCTTACGAGCTGTTGTGTACGTTACGTTGCTCCCTTGCTGGAATCTGGTATAGACGACTCTGATCCGAGTGTGTTTTAAGGACACGTATGGTATGTGATGTCGAAAAAGGCTTCAGGATACGAACGTGGGATTCTGTCTCCAAAGGCGCGGCATATGATGCAACAGAACCTCCTCGTAATAATATAAATAATTTATTGGCTTTACGTCGCGAGACAGTTGCGATCATGAGCGACGCCTCTGTGGGTTAATTGTTGCCCAGCTGAGTGAGTCCTCAAGGTTTCTTTAACGTGCGCCGAAACCTCGATACACGGCACACCACATTTAACGTCCCTCGCGGAGTGTCTCAGCAAGTTGTACCTTTCCACTAAGTTGCCACCGTCCTCGGCCGGGTTTGAACACGCGATCTTGGGATCAACAGGCGGGCACGCTACCGACTGAGCCATCGACGGCTGCTACTAACAAGAAGCACTTCATGTATTGAACACATGTAGGCTTGCGAGAAGACAAATAGAAATACGCAGCACAGCGCGTATCCTCTGTCCAATACTCTCTCTTTCGTTGAGCATTGTGGAGCTTGTGAGAAGCTTTGCAAAACATTGGGTGTCCTAATGTGAATGGAAATACCTCAGGACGAGAGCCACCGATATTTCGAACATAATCTGTTTTTCTTAACCGTCCGCATCATTGGCATGATATTGAAAGGCTTAGGAATGACGTTTTAATGGTTCATTGGTATCGTGAGTCATCGGCGCGGAGGGTAAGAAAAATCAATTCAGTCTTTTACGACGGTGGTTCACGAATTGCGTCCGTAAGCGGCTTTGTTAGAGTGCTGAAAGGGATTACGTGAATGAAGGCAGCATTAGTTGGTTAGCACCAGACAAGTATACTTATAGTATAGCCTCAAGTATCACACAAACTGTGCATTTCTGCAAATATTGATGCTAGCTTGCCGTGGTTTCGACATAGCAGTAGACCATCATTAGCGCCACCTTTAAGATATCGTATATGCATGAATCAATCTCAAGATTTTATGACTCAGTTTTATCTGTTCATATGCTGTGCTAGGCCGCTTCAAAGGCCACGTTATCTATGGTTTCCTGAAGCTCCTCACTTATCATTGTTACTCAGCGTAAGCTATCAAAACAGGACCGAAGTGCGTAGAAGATAGTGCGCCGTGGCGTTCTGAAGTGGAGTATTCCGTGTGGAGATCGAACAGAAAACCTCACTATATAAGTGGCTCAAGGAAAGCGATTCTCTCGTTTGTGGACACAAGTTGCTTGAAATCTGTTGTCATTCTACTGAGGGATGAGTAAAGGCATCATCGTCAAAATGAAATTGATCGTATTTGCTTTCGTATCATGCTGCTTGTTAGGTGAGCGCAGCGGATACTTTTTAGAAGTTCAGTGTCATATTTTGTTAGTGTGCATGTGTTTCTTTTGTTGGTTTGTTGTAAGCGGTCGTGACGTGTACGTCGGATATATATTTCCTACACAGATGACAAGACAGAGTGTATTTGTTTCTGAAAGGCGTGTTTGTGACCGATGCTGGTAGCCACGCGGAGAATATGTATCTTCCTGTCGTCACAATCTGCCGGAGATTTCTCGCGCGCCATGAGGTCGAAATTGTCCGCAGTTCTAACTATCGGCATGTGCAGCATATTGCCGGAAAAATGTAGGCTGACTTACCTCGCATGTAAATTACTCCCAATCATATATTATTATTTATAAAAATAATACTCTGAAAGGCCTGGCTGAACATTTACTAGTATGCCTTAAAGGAGCACTGTGGTGACCCCAAAAATATTTTTCTTTTTTGGCTTCGGCATGTCCTGCAACGAATAAAATGAGCTCCTGCGAGAGAGCGACAAGCCCAGGTGAACTACAGAGCACGGGAGAGGTATCTGTTCCGCACACTTTTAAAAAATCATTCACTCATAAGAAGAGCGTATTATGCTATGTTTTGGTGAACCAGTTTTATTGTCTGATGCTTGGTTTGCAATAAATACTATCGCATTGAAAATTTATAAAAACTATTATATTATTATTTCGAGCTGGTAAGGGGGCCTGTATCACTTCCTGAAACCTTGTGTGAAAGGTGCATTTCTGCCTACGCTTAAGTATAAAGATGAAAGACACTGAAAAGGTTAGCCAGCTGTAGGACTCGAAGTCACATCTTCTGGATTACCGATCCAGGGCTCTACCAATTGAGCTAAGCTAACACGCCTTCTCAGCGACTTCCAGGGTTCGACCTCTGAAGGGACAAACCAGTCACTCTCTCTCACTCATCCTCCTTTCACACTTACTTTTTTGCACACTCATACACACATTCATACGACAGGGGTCGACACAAGCGGCAAATGTTGAACATGAGAGAACTGATGTTCTGAGGCTGGAACAACATACAAGGGACAATCACATACAAGTCCTCAAGTTGAGTAAGAAATTAACGATGAAAGATTAAAGTCACCGAAAAGGTTAGCCAGCTGGTGGACTCGGGTAATCTCCCGGTAATCCAGAAGATGTGGGTTCGAGTCCTACAGCTGGCTAACCTTTTCGGTGACTTTCATCTTTCATCCTTAAAGGGGCCGTAAACAGGCCACAAAACATTTCGGAAATAATGATACCCCATGAAAGAACGCATATCATAATGCTCAAATATACATTTCGTTCGGATTGTGCCAGCTCATTGACCCATATAACTGCTTTCAAAGATGAGTAACCAGCGAGCCTCTCTCCACCACGCATACGTCACATGGCTACGGTGCGTCTTGCCGTCCAATCGGGGGCCGAGCTGCGCACATGACGTCTCAATTTGCCAGCCAATAAACATACTTCGTTATCAGCTGTGAGTCGGAGCGCTCAGTTTGTTTGTGTGAAACGATGTTTGGCGCTCCGTGGTTCCGAAATTCAGTGTCACGTAATCTTCAACATCTCCGGCTGGCGCAAACGTGAACAGTTCGGCTGCTATCACATGACGCGATTCGAACCTGGGGTCCTCCCAGTCACGACGTGACATGGCCAGCACGCTATCCACTGTACCACGCGAGCTGGTGACGCGAAGCCGCGTGGCTCAAACCAAAGTACGACAGCCCAGTTGTCAGAACAATTCGAAGATGACGAAGATGTTCCATCGCGCACCTTCTCATAGACCTACCTAAGATTCCGGAACTGTAGTCCCGGATATTCATTCGCGCTCGTGGTGTGCTGCGTGCTACTGCCCAGAAAACGTAGTGCGCGTATGATACCTAAATTAAACGCTTTTTTTTTTCAGTTTGAGGCTGTAACTGTTTAGATTTTGAATAGAAGAGGGTTCACGTTCATCTAGTCCAATTCCGCATTTGAAATAAAATCATACGTGGTACACTCGATCGTAATTGGTGAGGAAAGCGCTACGTCAAAATGACGTAAAGTTAGAGCGCGGGGCGGAGCTAAAATGCGAAACAGTGCAGTGAATATTTCATCCGTGTGCAAGCGCCTTTTGTTTTTGAGCGTTAGTAATTGCAAGGAGTTTTCACTGCATAAGTTTCAATAATATAACACAAAGAAATGTGCACCTTTTGTACCTGTTTACGGCCCCTTTAATTTCTTAGGCAACTTCAGGCCTTGTATGTTGTTCCAGTCTCAGAACATCCCGACCAAATCCTGGTTGTTCCCCTTGTGGTAACAAACGCCGCCCAACATGTCATTTCATTAGTTGATGTACATTTATCTTGAGCAGCTCAAATTATTTTACTTTCGAAATCCGACAGGGGTTGCACTGCAACTCTTTTAACATGTGTTACCTTGTTATGTGCACTAAATGCTGTATTCAATATATCGGAGAAACTACGAACACAATGAGGGAAAGGTTTTACGACCATACGTCCGATATTGTTAATAACCATACTACACCCGTCTCTACACATTTTAACCTCCCTGGACACGCTTTGGATACAGACCTCAAAATCGTTATCCTTGAATCGAGTTATCAGGCCCACTACAATTATTTAACCCGTAAATATTATTGCTCTCGTAAAATAAAATAAAATAATGACAAACACGCACACACACAAACTGTAAAACAACTCAACATTTTTCTTTCCATACTCTCTTGGTTTTACTCTCTCCTGAGACCACCTCTGTCTTCACATTCTCACGGTCCACTGGTCACCTTTGTACTCCGCACCTGTGTCCTCATTCCGTCACCGTAGCCCCCCTTTTTATCCTTAATTCCTGGAACGTCACCTCCATGCGTTCTCGTTTCCCGGATAAGTCTTTGGACTCGCGTTATGTTGCGCTTCTGATACCCCTTCGTTTGTATTTATGTTCTTTTCATTTTTACCTGTATTTACATCCTTTCCATCACCCTGTTACCCTCTTATAGGAAAACTCCCCCGTCGACTGTATATATGTTCCTGTACAATGTTCATATTTTTTTAACCTGAAGAAGTGCAGTCTCGTGCACGAAAGTCTTGTTACCATGTGTAAATAAATAAGTTGCTCCTACCGTTTAATATCACTCTTTGATCTACTCATGATATCAGATAAGATATGATATCCGTGGCCTATAGCGCCCCAAGCAGCACAATGTACTGAAAGTCGAGTGCAATAGGGGTGGGCGGGATGTATCTTATCAATGTCCTTTAGTTTCAGGAGTCTGTTCAACCACTTCCACCTACCCGTCCACCCCTACTGCACTCGACTTTCAGTACATTTTGCTGCTTGGGGCACGTGCCTCACTTGTTGTTCAGTCATTGCGCACTCTAGATAACGAACGAAGCTAGATAAGCGGCACAAAGGGCTACTGGGGCATTTCCGAGCGCCTGTAGCTTGATACTAGTTGGCCTCAGTAACCTATCTTCATCAAAATGAAGCTCATCCTCATTGCTTTCATGTCATGCCTCTCGCTAGGTAAGTTCAACTTGTTTTTCTGTGTGTGTAAGAGCGTTGTGGCCATGAGGTGGCGGAGTTCGCTGCTGACAAATATGTGGACAAACCTTCGGCTGAGACAATTTTTTACCGGTTTTCAAACATGCCTCGCTCTGACAAATCCGTGTTCCGTTCTCATGTTGCGAGTGGGAATTAAGCACGATTCACACTGCAGCGATTTGTTGCGTGCAGATACCTGCGTGCGAATGCGTGCGACATAAGCAATCAGCCGTGCTGTCCACATACAGGATAGTCCACCAATCACGATACGAATTCATAGTAAAATTTCCAGAATTGTGGGACACGTACTCTTAGAGTTGGCTTTACCTGCATACTCGCCGCTCTCCATTGAAGCCATGCACTCCATCTTCTTTCGATAGAATATCGTTTAGCACGGACGGTTAGCAACAAGTGTCCACATCTAGGTGTGACGACGGAGTTTTTTTTTTTTTTTTTTTGAAACCGGAAGTGGAAGCGGAGATACATGCTGTCAAGGAATTTCTTTTCTCCTTTCAGGAACATTTGCCACATATTGGTACCATTTTTATTTCATATTGCTGCTGAACGCTATAAAGACGAGGACTTTAGAAGGAACACAACACACGCGCTAACTTCCAACTCTGGAAGTTAGCGAATGTGTTGTGTTCCCTCTTAAGTCCTCGTCTTTATAGCGCTCAGCAGCAGTATGGCCTCATACCAACAAGCCAAAATTTCGTCACTCTTCCATTTTTACTTCATTTCAGTTGACGAAAATTTAATTTCTTGAATTGAACTCAGAAATTACCGAAGTCGCCCTAACGTTTTCTTTGCGCAAACGGGTTCGTCGTCGCCATTTTACTCATTGTAACACCTGATAAGACACGTAACGCAACCACAATTTGAAATAAATTCGCCGAAAATCCGCAGGAATGAGTCCTTGGCTCCGCCTCTTGTTTGTCGGCTCTTGCAAAGCGCGACGAAAGGATGTTACATTCACACGCCGTACGAGGGGGCGAGTGTCAGAATCCCAACGAACAGAACAAATACGCGGGCTAAAAACCAGAGCTATTGCATCAAAAACAAGGTCAGCAGAAGTTTTGACAGGCAGGTAAGGAAATAAATTTTTGGAGCGTTGTAACTCCGGTCTCGTATTGTCTGTCAATTTAACCTCCTTTCGTCGCACTTTGGTGCTCAAACTGGAGCCGACAAAAAAGAAACAGGCGGAGTCATGGACTCATTTCCGCGGATATAGACGAATTTAGTTCAGCAATTCTCGTTGCCTTACGGTTCTTACCAGGTGCTATAGTGAGTAAAATGACCACGAAGAACCCATTTCCGCAAATAAAACGAAAGGTAGACTTTGCAAATTTTGGAGTTCAATTCGAGAAATTAAATTGCCGTCGTCTGAAATGAAATAAAAATGGTACCGATGTGAAAAAGAGTAGAAACGGAGTCTAACTGGTGGTACATGATGAAAATGACTAAACTCCGAGACAAGGAATGCACAGACGACCGCAAACGGATTCTCGATGAGTGCGCTGAGAATGTGTTTATGATCGGATGTATATTACTTGTCTCGGGCTTTAATCATTTCTATTATGGTACCGGTATGTGGCAAATGTTGCTGGCAGAAAAAAAAATCCCTTTACCGCATGTCTGTCCATTGCCTACGCTACTGACAATGAATTTATCCCGTTGTTGGCGACCCCACCCTCTATATGCATTTACCGCAAGTGTCCGCGAAGCGTTATAGTAGAATATTTGACGTACACGTTTGAGTCTGTCGTGAAAGAAACTGCTGTTAGTTCGAATGAGTGTAATGAACCGCGCATCGTGTTTCTTAACACATTCATGTGCTCCATGTTTGCAGCGGCCACCATATTGAAATTAATGTCACACATAGAACGAGAAGCACTTCAACAGACATGTGTTGAAGGCGGCGATTGATAATCCGGGTTCTCGCCCAAAGCGGCAGAAAAACTTCAGCTCGGGCGAAATCCTTGCGCTGTGTTGTTGCCACCGAATGATGAATCAAACCGAAAAAAATTCTAAGCATGCAAACATTTATCGTTAGCAAGACATTTGTGTAGCTGTCTGGCATTTCATCAGTACTAACATTACATTGATAAATAATTACATCATCAGTCCTGGACAAGATCCAGCAGATTTACCACATTGCTACAGTAATGTGGAGTAATGTGGAGTAAGCTGCTATTCAGCTAAAATGTCCTGTGGCCATTATTGTGTTTCTAGCACTGATATTTCCGTGCAATGAGGTTCGAAATGTGTCCAAAAGATGCCGAAAATGCGCAAAAAGTCCAACACGCCATCTAGCTGATGCGTACGTAACCAAGGCAGCGTTCCCTTGAGTTTGAGAAAGCACATGAAACTAAGCGAGCACAACGAAGTGTGCTTGCTCAAACTCGACGCGGTGACGCCTTTTTTTCAGAAGAGGCTGTATACTACTAAGCACCATATGTACCTTTTTTTTCATTTTTTTTTCAGGTTTTGTTGCACCAGAGTGCAATAATGAAACATTAATGGATGCCTCCATCCGGTGCGGTGAAAGATATTTTCACGATGAAGGCCTAACTACTCCAAGACCCGCAAACGAGCTAGAGCCTGAACATATCAGTCCTGAGATGCATAAAATAGCCTGCTGGTAACCGTTTTCTTATAAACAGTAATCCTACACAGCAACATCATAATTCTCTGCTTTTCGTAATTTTTGTTAATGATATTGGTAATGTCGTCCAACACTCTAAGCTTCTCTTGTACGCCGATGATATTAAGTTGTTTTTAAGTATACGGGATACTGTGGATTGCTCTCTTCTTCAGAGTGATATTTCAAACGTAAACAATTGGTGTTGGGAAAATGGACTTATGATCAATCCCGCCAAGACCAAAGCCTTGACAGTGACAGGAAAAAAGACAGTGTGAAAGTGAATTACACCATTGACGGTACTGCCATCGAACGTGTGTCTATCGTTCGAGACTTGGGTGTCTACGTAGACTGTTCTTTATCTTTCCTAGGACATGTGCGTTTGTTGGTTAGGGATTCAACAAGACTTTTTGGAATTCTTTGCCGTGTAATGAGTCACTTCCGTGACTTTCATTGTCTTGTGTATTTATACTGTACTAATGTACGCACGAAACTTGAGTTCGCCTCCGTAGTATGGAATGGATTATCGAACAGTTCTTCTGGACAACTTGAATGTGTGCAGCAGCGTCTTGTGGGGGTCGTGTATGATAGATATTTTAGGAGAAGTTGTTATTTTGACTATTTGTCAATATTGTCTAGGATCGGTGTGGGCACGCTGTATGGTAGGAGGTGTGTGCGTGACGCTATCTTCCTATTTAAAGTTATCAATGGTATGTTGTCTTCTCAGGAATTTTTATCTTCTTTGTCGTTCAAGGCTCCGCTTAGGCGTTCTCGACTGTTACTGCTCTTTTATGCGTTGATGCCGTCCATTATGTCCCCGTCGTCCAGGCTACAATTAAGATTTAACACTTTACCGTACCATGTTGACCTTTTTGGTAGTGTTACCTTGTATAAGCATTCTGTTGTTGACTACTTAGAATATTGTCTTCCATGATGATTGGTGTTTTATTTTAAGTGCAACATTTTAAGGCTTTTAGCTGTTATGTGCACTTTCTAAGAATAAAAATAAAATAATAATAATAATAAAGAATATCCCTCAGAGCATCGAATATCAATACACCCACATAATTTGTATTTCGCATAGCTTACCCTTCGCTACATCTAGACAGCTGTTCCGTCTCTACTGAGCAACACACTCTCCTCTTTATTCCATGCAACCCGCACAAAAACTGTCTGAGAGCTATAACGTGTTCGACAAGAAACCTAACCTCAGTTTGTTTCGATTAGCAACATGTAGAATTTCTCTTCGTGATGACTATAGAAATCGTTAGCTGTCACGCCTGAGTTGACTTCATGCTCATGAGTTCCTACGTTTTTTTTTTTTTTTTTTGCTTTATTCCTACCTCGACTGGCCATAGCGCCCACAGACGACCAAGCATAAAAGCATAGGAAGGCCCTTCCAGACGGCCGAAGAAATACCACGGGATGCTAACTTATTACATGAAGCAGGTTATCAGTTACCTTTATACGTTCCTCGAAGACGACAGTTAGTGAGCAGTTTTGTAGAAACAGTAATATCTGCACCATTTCCCCTTTCCTTTCTCTATCCGCCCGTTGTGTTCTCTAACGGTCATATGTACGATGCTTTCTCCAGTGGACTGGAATACAACAAGCATTGCTTGCCGGAAGTACTCAAAGGAGAAGGATGTGAAGCTGAGCTGAGTCAAATTCTTCTCAAGACAGAGAAGGACATCGAAGCTCTGTTTAAAACACTAAAGTGCAAATACGTGTGCAACAGCAACAGCGCTGCAAGCAGTATATATCCTATATGGTTTGTGGCAACTATGGTATCAGTGATGTCAATGGTTCAGGTCGCAACAGTTTAAATGTAGCGACTGGTCATAGTCCCTGCTGGCTTTAATCGTTGATTGTCTTGTCCTAGTTGACAAAATTATCGAAATAAAGGCGGTACTGCGACCACGAGCGGTATTGAGACCACGAGTGTTTTCTTGAACCAGGAGCGGGCACACAGGACACAGAAACCTGTGTTCAAACATCAAAAGAAGTTATGCGCCAATATGACGTGTTAGTGCTTGTAGACTTGGCCTACTTGTTTGTCAGATGTAATCTTGTGAAGAAGCAAGTGTGCCTCTTTTATGCCAGTTATGTCTGTTTTTTTGAACAACAGACGCAGCCTCGCAAAAGCTGCGTCCTTTCACCATGAATAATATATGTTGAAGGAGTGAGACCAGAAAGTATGAAGAGCAGAGAATTGAGCGAAGGAACGACAGTGGGATACGTGTGGAAGCAAGCGAAGCCTAGCAAGAGAAAAAGCCCCACTCAGTAGCGTGCACAAATGCTTTCTGTTTGCTCGGTTGGGCTTTCCATGTTCTCTATGATTTGTACATGATTTTGTGACTTTTACATGATATTTAAGCATTGTTTTAATGAACGAATGAATGAATGAACGAACGAACGTGTTGAATGCGCCCAGGAACGGCCGCAGGAACCTTGATGTTGGCGCGCTATCGAATTACAGCAACGTGTACAAGTGATATATACATATGATATGCAGCGACACATTAAAGTGATAAAAAGAACAAAGGTAACAATGCAATAATCGAACGCACATGAAGGTGGGAAAGAATGGGCGTACATACAGAAGATGGACATTTGGGGGACATGATAGAAGAAAATGATAATTGTGGAAGAGGCACCAAAATTGCAATTTATTTGAATCAATACGTGAGACAGTGAAATGATAACGAAAGGTCACTAAACAATAAAACTGAAGGCACCAAGAGCAAATAGGCCGGTGAAGGCAACTGAAGTTACGGTAAGGAAGATGTTACGCTTAAATTCATCATAGGATGAAAACATATCACATGAGGAAAAAAAGGAGTTTAGCAAAATTTGGCAGCCTGCGAGTGGGATTGGCAGCCTGGGATTGCGAAGGGCTCCACAAGAATAGCAGACATTTATGCGGCATATCAAGAATGGGGAGTCAAGAATAGAATGTGCACACTTGTAAAGGAATGTGGCATCACCAATTTGACGCCGCGATGTCAGGGGGAGGAGTTGAAAGTATCTTTCAACTCCTCCATGCATGTCTAGAGACATGGGTAGTCGAACGATTCAAAGCCAGGGATATCCCGGAGGTAGAAGACGTGAATAGAGTGAAGTGTACGTTTCTGAACAACAACAAGCGTTAATTTCTGAATGGTCGGCGATTTTTACGTGTTTTCTGTAACTGTTTAGGACTGTAACTGTTAGTGGAGCACATTGTCTTGTACTCCGATTGTAACATGAATTACCAAACTGAACCAATGGTAAGTCCCGATAAATTGAGTTTTCCAAACAGCTCCCCCGATATAAATAGGTGTGACCCGATGATTTTCAGACTACCTGGTATTTTCAATTCGATTTTTTAACATGTTCACCTAAGATTTCGATACAAAGGAAAATACCATCGCATACCATTTCTACTTAGATATACAGGGTATTTGATCTAACGTGTCCAGAAATTATATTTAAAACGAGTGATCAAAGAAAAGCAAGTGGTACTTTTTTGCTACTTCAGTAAGAAACAGGTACTCCTTCACCAGTAGCACCTGTTTCATAGTCAAGTAGCTCAAAAGTAGCGTTCGTCTCCCTTTTATCGCTCACTTTAAATAAAATTTCTGGACACGTTCGAGCAAACACCCTGTATATATTGCGTTGTGATTGAATTTTGTAATTTCGGGGTTGTCGTTGCAGAGGCACACCACGTTCATTGATACGAACGTGTATAAAGCCTGGTCCGCACTATTGCGTTTCCATGAGTCCGTCCGTCAGCGTTTGTGTGTAACGCACGCATGAGTTTCCAATTCACATCCACACTTGCGCGAGAGACAGCTTACAGCCGACGATATGAAGTGAAGTAAAAGAGGATAACAGCGCGCGGCGGCATGGCTAGCAACACGCCCCAGGGGCGTGTTAATTGCTAGCATCGCGTGAAGGTCGCAGCGTCGTAACGCCGTCCGTGCTCGTTTAGATGGCGGAGTTACGATGCCGCGATCTTCTGGCGATGCCAGCAACGCGCCCCAGGGGAAGCGACCGGCATTTCCTGCGTTGCTACGTCAAAAATTAAACTCGGCGGACCTATACGTCCGTCGCTTTCGAAGAGGCTTGCGTCGCAGACAGACGCAACGCTGACAGAGGCATTGACGTGCGTACTAGATGTGCGTACTAGGCTTAAGGGTGACCCACTATCACGTGACCGCGTGCTTGTCAATTCGCTACCTGATTCTCGTGATGTATTCTTTGATTCCCATTCTACCTTTAAAAAGCTATTGTGTCTGTTCTTCTGGCACTGTAACTTGAATTGAGTCAGTCTTATCTACTGTATATATCAAACTCACCTCGGGGAAACCTCCTCTTACTCCTTCAGCTTCTCTCCTGAATCTTTCCATTGTCTTCGAATGTAACATATATTCCCACCGATGGTTATAGATACATATATTGTATATTCAGTATATTCTCTCCTCGTGATATATATATATATATAGTGAGGGGAAAAAGCCATTAAAGAAACAAGTACATGACACTAGACGTGTTTGAAATTCAAAACTACAGGTTAAGATGGCTTCTATGGCTGCACGCAGAGAAACAGATACTCATGGAACGATGCGACAGCACCAGATGACACGTGTGTCGCCGTGTTTGCGGCTCGTCAGCTCTGGGTAGCTGCGCATCGTTCGCAATTGGCAAACCAGGGGTCGCTCAGCAACTTCGACCTCGTAAAGTGATGGGTCCTTGGCCACCTGACAAGAGGGATGCTGCCTTGTCAGCGCTTATAAAATTTATTCAGAGCACTGCGTTGGAGTCACTCTATTAGGACCGTATGATGCATTGTGCGCTACGGTAATGGATGATTTGGCGTTTAGCCGATATTTATGGCGAAAGCCGGCGCGGTTTTTACTTTTGCCTTCTTTCTTTTTTGTTTCATTCTTTTTTTGCTTTGGGGAGTCTGTTCATAGGAGTAGCCGAATTATTCGCGCTGAATTCAATCTCCCCGTATTATTTGTTTCGTCAACATCAACATACCTTCAAGTGTAATAGAAATATTATATAAATCAGAATAAAAATGCCCGCCATGTGCTACATTTTCTTGTTGCAATAAGCAACATGTGATGATACCAGGTTGGTTGTCTTCTATAAACACCATGGAAGAAATGCAAAGGGCAAAAACACAAATATTTCGTCCGCGTCTGAGTTATCAGTATCCTATACCTTGAACGAGTCATTATGCTATGTCCCCCTGAATGGGTGACGTGTGGTTGTCACCTGTGGTTTCTGGATGTCTTACATATCCTGGCCTCGCCATACATATCCTGTTGATGGCCTATCATGCCTTGCATGATAGGCAACAACAACAATTTTATTATGAGATGATGAATGGGGAGTTTCAGTGCTAGGGTCGATACTCTACCACATTGCTGGTGGTGATGCGGGGAATGAAACAATGAGCCCCTTCACAATAAGGATCGAAGTCCTATGGTATCCAGAAAGGTGAACAGAGCTTTGAGAACAGAACGTTGGTGGGCTGGACGCGGCCAGAGACCAAGGGATGTTGTGAGAGAGAGGGGCGAGAGTCCAGCTCGTTAAGGGATCCGGAGAATACGGTTCGGGAAGGTGGGTAGTGTGGGCAATGGAGAAGAATGTGCTCTTATCTTCTACAGCACCGCAGTGACAGCATTGGGAAGTGTGAACTTCTATCAAGCGGTGACGCAAACTGCACTGTAAAAGCCACACCGAGGCGCATTCGATGAACTAATGCGGCATTTTGACGAGAGGTATGTCGAGGCATGCGAAAAGCGAGCGCTGGATCAACTCTGCTCAGCGTGGCTAGGGGGAGAATGCCAGCGGTCCATTAGCGGGAAGCCAGGGGAGTCACGAGGCGTCGAAGTACGGAACGACGATCACCTCTCAGCAGCACAATACGCTTCCGTCTCCGAGACAAGAGAGCTGCTTCACGGGCGCTGCTGGCCTGTTCATTCTCTTCGACACCGCAGTGGGCTGGAACCCCCTCGAGAACCAGTCTGTGCCCTGCTTCGTAGGTTGTAAGCCATTAACACATCCATCACCAACGGTGCGGATGAGCTTCGGATGCAAGAATTTTCAATTACTTGCAACGCAGAGATCATTCAGTCAGTGAACACGACCCATTCCCGTGGGGTAAAATTAACGATGTGCTGCAGAAAGAAAAGTATGGCAAAGAGTTCCGCAGCTGGGGATGAGGTTTTATGCGAAAGGCGACGTCTTTCCATTACACCTTCGGATGGGATGACGAATGCCGAGTTGCGCCATGGGTGTATGCTGCGGCAGAGGTAGAAAACTTCGTGTCTACCAGAGTATAAAAATGGGCTCGAAGGACTTGAGGGAGAACCTGATCTCTTCGTTTCTGGAGGTCCGGAAGACGTACGAAGGTGGGTGGCACAGGCAGAGACCGGGGGCGTCCGGCGGTGTGACGTCCTTAGATATGAAGCCAGTGAGAGCCCGACGTGTCCTCTGCTCTACTCGACGGAAATCACTTTCAGGACGGTACTGAATTTTTCTGAGGACTGGGTGATGGGGAATGTGCACACGCAAACGTAAGAAGTGCCGAGACTTTTCACGCTCACGTAGAACATCCACCGGGAGTTGACCAGCCTCAGCCAGGACCTGCCGTGTTTCAGCCATTCTTGGGACTCCAAGGCAGCGGCAAATGCATTTTCGCATTTCGCAAATGCATTTCGAGGCATTTTTAGGGCGATAGGTCCATCCCGAGTCGCGTGAGGTACAGATGGACATTATTTAAGCCTAGCTGCAAACGGCGCTGAATGGCTGGTCGTGACTTGCCTACTGTCCAAAGGGCAACGTCATCGGCGTACACAGAGAATGCTACTTTGCGAGGAATTATCGATTTTAGGCCTGCCATTACCACATTAAAGAGTGTAGGACTCAGAATGCTTCTTTGGTGTACGCCTTGATGAACTGGATGCTTAGGGCTTTGGTCGTGGGATGTGCGGACAGCGACAATTCGGTCCGTAAGGAAATCGTGGAGCCAGCTGAAGAGTCGACCAGATACTCCAAAAAACTGCAAGGCGTGCAGCACACAAATGTGCGAAACGGTATCATAGGCGCGCTTGATGTCCAGGAAAACTGATACAACGATCCGCCGATGTGCATGATCATGTTGGACTCTAGAAACGAGGTCGAGAACTGGATCCATGGAGCTTCGGCGGCGACGAAAGCCTGCCATTTCATCAAGGAACGCACCTTGCTTTTCGATCCACCAGTCGAGACGATGCGAAACCATTCTCTCCATCAGTTTTCCCACACAGGTTGTCAAGCTCACAGGACGAAAAAAGGACAGGTCATTTGGGGGTTTGCCTGGTTTCAGGACGGGAAAAACTAATGCCTCATTCCAGGTAGGTGGTAGGAATCTCCGTTACCAAGACGTACTATAAACATGAAGGAGAGCTTGGAGTGACCGCCCATCAAGGGTTCGCAGTGCGGCATAAATGATTTTATCTGGTCCCGGGCATGAGCCCACATTCAATCAACGCTCTATTTAGCTGGATTGGAGTGAAGTCGCGGTCCTCCAGTGGACGGGGCCAGTCTTGGTGAATTTCGGCCGTCAAGCTCTGGACAAAACTGCTGTGTACCGCAGTCGTCGAAGCAGCCGTGGGTGTCGTTAGTGCAACGAAGAAATCTGTCGCTAGCGTCTTCTCGTTTATACCCTTGGCTTGGCTTGGCGTCGTCCTGGTTTGTGGGCAATATCACCACGAGCGTGCACTAATTAAAGTCTCTATGCAACGCATTGACAAGGGCCGTTCAACCTCGCGAAGATCCTCGGACCGTGGTCGACCGCTGCCCACCAAATGCAAGGCCTTCGTCTTCTTGCGGAGTACTTGTGCTCCACCGGTCTGGTGACGGCTCTCTAAAAGCCCCCATCAACGCAATAGGGCAGTGTACCGCCTCAGCGGCGGTGATTCGCCCACCCCATCATCATCCAATGTATGTGTGTGTGTGTGTGTGTGTGTCTAGAGGATTATTTTGTGGTTTACGCATCCTTCAGAGCTCGAACTGTCCTCCAGATCTTTGTGGCCTGGTCAAATGGTGAAAGGTGTTGACAAAACTTACGCCAACGCTTCCGGTTTTCTTTCTTAAGTTCTGGAGTTAATGTAGCTTTCATCCGGCGATATGCTACAATGTGAGAAAGTTGCCCTGTTCGACGAGCCATTCTTTCTGCTCGGCGACGTAACGCCCTAAGGTGGTTAATTGCTGGAGAATGGAATGACCGACGTGGCTTGTTACCCTTTTAGACAAGACCACCGCGTCCTGAATGGCGTAACGAATGGCTTGCGAGAGCGCCTATGGGGACATACCGGTGTGCACAGATGTTCGGAGGCCGGCACGAAAGAGTCTCCAGTTCGTGAAAGTAATCAGTCCAGTAGTGGGTGAGAGAGGCAGTCTATCGTCCCAAATATATAAAGGAAAGTGGTCATTACCTCGGGTGTCGACATCGGCAGCGCACGACAAGTAGCGAATTATGTCCGCTGAGCACCACGAAAGATCCAATACATCGAGTGACGTTGGTGATCGCATATAAGGTGGCTGTCGGCTGTTAAGTAGGCACATGTGAGCATTCTCCATTGCTTCCAACAACCTCATTCCCCGGCCGTCGGTCCTATTCACCACGCCGTATGATGACCATTGAAGTCACCCAGCACGAGAGCAGCGGATTCCAGTGAATTGAATTAGCGTTCGAGGTCAGTCCACGGAACCTGTACCGCAGGACATAGATAGATACTGACGACTGTTAACAGCATGTGCCCAAAGCGGATCTTGCAGGTGACATAATCATAAGAGCGATGACAAACTGACCCTATGGGTTCAGCAACGAGGTCATGACAAACGTATAGCGCTGTTCTGCTCTCAGAGGATTGATGAGAACGATACGATAGATTGTATATCCATTAACGCGGTGTGCAGCATCCATGCCATGTTCGCATACAGCTATGAGAGGGAAGCTGTACTGTTGTAAATGAGATTTAAAATCAGAGAGCTTGTTTAGTAGGCTGCAAGTGTTCCACTGCATCGCTATGGCCTTTCTATATAATTCCATCATGATAGGCCATCAACAGATAGTAAGGCAAGGACACACACACACACACACCTAAAAGCAATGATAATGTGGTGGGTCATCCTCCGCCGTTATGGCGGTACAGTGCCCCATTGCGCTTGTGGAAGGGATGACAAAGTGATGATGATGGAAAGGTGTCCTATTAGAGTTCGTCCATTATTTTAGTGCTGGAGAGGAACTCAGCAACACCTCGTAGGCCTTGCATCATATGTGAGGGGTCCGACCAAGGCAAAGACAAAGCACAGCACTGCCGCCTCTTTTACACAGCAGGCTGGTCAAACTTCTCCCCGCTGTAAAAACCCACACGCAGGACTGCCTCAACCGCTTCTCTGTTGTCATCCCGTTCTACCACCAGCTTTCCCACAACCTGAACAAGGTGGCCGAGAAACTCCGCGTCTGCCTTGTGTTTTCTAACAACTTCAAGCTCTCCCGACTGACCCCTTTCTCCAAGTCCCCAGCCCACTCCACAAAACACAGCAACCCGACATTGATTGCCAAAAATGCGATGTTTATTCGATTCCCTTTTTCATGTGAACCTGTGTCCATCGGACAGAAGTCTCGTTGCATCAACGACTGGCTCAGAGAACACAGGAGGAACATGAAGCAACAATGCTGGAGTTTCGAAGTCTTCTCCCATCTGTCGCGGTGCCCTCTAGCAACCCTCTTTGGTCCAGCACGACCACTGTCTGTCGTGAAACCGCCGACAATAAAAGACTCTTCAGCGAAACAGTCGCTATTTTAACAACCGACCGTTGCGTGAGTAAGCCCACGCTTTCTCTTGCGGGGGCGCTTCGTGACCTTACCTCTCATTCTTCCCCTCTGCCTCCGTGTCCTAAATAAATAACTCATTTGCTGGTTTTGAGCCTTCGTGTCGTGCCCTTCTTCTTGTTATACTTGTTACTCTTAGGTTTCACAATTGGGCGAAGATCAGTGAGGTTCCCGAAAAGTGCGTATTTTTGCAAATGCGGCAACTTCGCCAACTGGACCAAACGCACGGTATTCAGAACCTAGGATGCAATGCGAACCATCACCAACAGTATGCGAAGAAATTCAGTTGAATGCGTTAAATAGTGATGACTAGTGCCGTGCGAATATTCGAATTTTTCGAATATCGAAGCGAATACTTATATGTTCTATTCCAATTCCGAAGCGAACACGAATTTGGGTATTCGAATTGCGAAACGAATCGAATGCTTCTTCCATAACGAATTTATTGGAATAGTTGCCGCGCAAAAATCCACGCAAGAACAAACAATTCATCTACAGCGAAACCGCCAGAAACACTGTCTAAGCGCATTAGTACACCCGTCCTAGCTCTTTCGTTAAAGTGGGACTCCGCAACAAAATCGCCACACAGGTTGTGGTATATTCGTAACCTTTCTTGTTCCTAACATATCTCGTTCCAAAACTGCGCAGGTTTTATTCCAATGAATTTATTAACAAGCGAGCGCTTCGCCTGTGTGAAGCGAGAGGGCACTGAAAGCAACATACAGCTGACGTCATTCGGCATCCGACAATGGAGAACGCAGGTTTCCAAGCAGACGACAATGCTGAGTGACGTCGCGGCATCGTCCTCCGGACGAACCGTCCCTACGACGGTTCGTCCGTGCTGAGACCCGGGCTCCGGGCACAGAGCAGAAACCCTACGTTTCTGCTCTTCGCATTTCTGTTTGGGTTTCCTATTGTCATCATTTACGAATAAATTGGTCGCGCAAAATGAATGCGGACGTTGTATTCGGTATCGAGAGGGTGGTTCGTGTTTGGTTTGATGCTTAGTTTTTTTTTTTTTTCGAATCCTTGCGAAGTCTCTTTTTAAGCCAAAACGAGGTGACGCAGCACTCTGTTTCGTGCTCGAATGGGGCAGGCAAAGGGCCTCATACCAGAGGAATTGATAGAGAGCGAGTGTAATTCCTGCGATGAATACCTCGAGTCAGTCACTACGATCCAGTTTCTTGTGTGTTCCGCACTAGACTCCTCGACCGCACCTCGATCCTTGGCTCCGGCAAGTGACGGCGTTCGAGCTACAGGACCTCAACGATCCTTCTCAGGAGATGGCGTTAGTCTCGGAGTCACTGTACCGATGCTGCGGATCGACACCTTTAGCGGCGACCTATATAAATGGTAGGGGTTCTGGGACCAGTTCCGTGCGAGTATTCATGAAAACGAACGCCTCACTGACGTCAACAAGCTGAAGTACTTGGTTTCCCTCGTTTCTGAGTCAGCAGCTCGTGCCATTGAAGGTCTTTTAATTAGCGATGAGAACTACACGACTGCCGTGGACATACTCCAGAAGCGATTTGGGAAGGACGACCTTCCTGTGACCGAAGACATGGGGCGCCTTTTCGAGCTCAGGACTGTTCGGTCCAGTACCGACGTAAAGGGGATGCGTGAGCTCCACGAGACTGTTACGGTGCGCATCAGAAACCTGGAGAGCTTAAACGTTGCAACAAACCAATACGCCATTCCGCTTCGGCAGGTCATCTTGAAGAAGATTGCTAGGAACCTCGAAATGGACTTCTACCGAACCACTGACAAAGGCAAGGACACCAACGGCGACTTTTTATCATCCCTACTAGATTTCCTGGAAAGTGAGATTGAATGTCGTGAACGAGCCCGAAGGGAGGCAGGTGACGTTCCGAAGCGCAGGGAGCCGACCCCAGCCTCAGCACCTTGGCTGACAGCAACCGCGTCGTCTGTCGCAGATCCAGCACCTGCAGTGGCTGCAGGCCGTTGTCCTCGAATGCACCTCCTTCCCACAGAGATTTCTCACACGTTGAAGGAGATATGGCGCTTGTATACCGCTGCAAATTAAATATACCTGTTCTCTGCTAACTCCGCCTATGCTTCCAAACTGTTCCATTTTGCAGCTATACGCTTCTTATTAGTTTGGGTTCTAGAGTTACTTGCTTGGTATTCGAATATCCAAATTGGCTATTCGCTCCGTATTTTCTTCGGCGATGAAACTCCCCATTCATGATCTCAAAATAAAGTTGTTGTTGTATTCGCTTCGGCCCTATAACTATTTGCTTGGGTTTTCAAACCACTATTCGCACGGGTCTAGCTATGACGATACGTTCCGTCAAACTTCATAAGAAACGTTGTAGTCGAAACGTCTGCATCTGAATGATATGTCACTGTCAATATGTCCTAGGGACTAGGATTTAATATATATTGGAAATAAACAATTGGCGTGGTCGACCGAACCATCCTATCGGGTTCGGCGTGAAGTCCCCCTATATTTCCATCACAAGGAAGTGATGTCGAGTGCACACACGCTTGCTTGCGCACTGATCATTTCTCATGGATGGGAAATTTGACATATGTCAGTGTTGTGCGACTGGTACTGGGCAGCGTGAACTTGAACGGGGCACCTGAGCAAACCGACATCTATAAACACACGTGCGCTCGTCTTCATAAAGCAAAGTGCTGCATGATACGAAGTGTACCCGAGATGTAAAGCATCTTACCTGGAGGTGCCATGGCAGAAAATGCAGTAATTTTATTAATCTTGACGCTTATAACATCCCATTCGTATTCGACTGATGCAGAACAGATGAGAATGTGCTACAGTGGAAAAATAAGTAAGTGTGTTTTATTGCATGCGTCAACCAAAACGTAGCTTGCCACTGCGAGTCATCCCAGCCCCAAAGCCTGGCTGGGCCCGTAGCAAACAGGCTACGTCATATGTTTCTAGGTAGTCATTATTAAGTACGGACTGTAAGTGAACTGTAACTGAAATCAATGACGTCCCCTCTGAGCATGTATTTTGTAATTTAATGGAACCTAGCAGCGATTGAGTCGTCGAGATTTTTAACAATGTCACTAGCAGCATATTACAGTCTGCACATACGAGCACAATTTCTCTTCATTTTGTTTGCGCCACAATTGAACTCGGAGCGGTGTACAGACCTAAGCAGAGAGAGAGAGAGAGAGAGCACGCACGGGAGAGCAATCCCCACGAGAAATCATGTTTCGGCTAACCAAGCTCGTACTTTATACTAAAGATGGAGTATAAAGAACTGAAAATAGACGGACTTCCACAGGCTACCAGACACAGTGATGTCACTCGAGGCACTGAGAAGTGTCACTGCATAAGCTTCCCCTTGGGAGTATTGCCTGTATTGACAACTAGCTTCTATGCACCGAAACTAGAAAGCTCTGACTTACTTTAGATCATTGAATAATCAGACCAGATGTCTGGGATCTGTAACCGGTGGTCTCGAAAAGACCGTCGTAAACTTTTATTAATTACGACTGTATGTGGGTCACCCGCGCGGAACATTCGCCATACGTCTAGTGAATTGAATAACCAGCAGCCAGCAGTGCTGCATATGCAGGCTTTTTGGCATGATGATGTGGTCGTGAGAACCCAGAATCACTTGGGGACTCATATCGACTTTAGTGACGAAGGCTATCAGAAAAGGAGGATGTAAGGACCTTCGACGCGAGGAGTGGACGACGGCTGCCACCGCCAAGGCACAATATGGCCTGAAAAAAAAATAAAAATAAAAACAGTGTGTACCCCATCAAAAATAGTACAACACGTTTCTGCAATTGCTCATGTATAAGGTGTTGGACTACCATTTAGCCTAAAATGAATTCAATGAGTATCAGAGTGACTGAGGTATAGAGGGACAAACCTGGGAAATTTTTGCCAGTTCCCTTGGTTTCCTTGCATTTCAGGGCCATACCATACGCTTTACGCCGCTAATATTAGTGTCAAACGATAGAGCACACTTTAATTATTCTAAAGACAATACATTTAAGAAAATGCTTCCACCCATTTAGGGTGAACGAGAGGACATATTTGCGATTTTTTTGCAATGAGAGGCAACTGTTCATGTGCCGAATTGATGTTTTGTCGACGAACTCAAAGAACGCTGGTAGGTGCCTAGGTTTGTGAAAAAGTTCAAGGTGGGAAATGGCGCCGAGAATTTCCTACTCTCCATTTCGGGAATGGGTAATCACACGAGGTTCGTTCAGAGCCTCATTCAACATTTCTTTCTTTCTTTTTTTTTTTTGCTGAGATGAGAAATGGTCAATCTCCACCCTTGATCAATTCAAGTGGAATTCCCCGGGTGTGGATACAACGGATGCTTCGGAAACAGCTCTCGCGGCATGTTGAGCACAGATAGTGTCTGGTAGTGACACGCTGATCGCATTTCTTCTAGCCTTTGTAAAAGGTTATCCCCGGCACAACAGAAGTGGATAACTGTTTAGTGCGAAGCTTTTGTAATAGCGGGAACACTAGGGCAACGAGGTACTTGGCTATACGGAGCAGGAATCAAACTCAGGACTACACATAACACGCTGATTTCGCGCACCATTGTGGATCGTCAAGCGCACGACTCAGACAATGGGCACCATCGCTAAAAAATACGATATTGAAACACGGTATATTTATTTATTTACTCTCAGGGCAAGAAGCGTTAGAGAGGGGAGTGGATTGCCAAAAGGTTACAAGCAACATGACAGCAATAAGAACTCACTGTGTTAGGAAATTTCACATTTGGGTGACAAAATCACAGATGGCTGTTTTAAATAGATTAATGGATGAAATCGATGTGAGACAACCAGGAAGGTGGTTTCATTCCTGGCTTGTACGGGGAATAAAATAATTGGCGAAATATGTAGCATGCGAAATACGTACATGCACTTTTTGGCGATGATTGTTGCGGTGGGAGATCTATGTGGGAGGACGGATGAGATTCGTTCCCAGCGGGTCATTGTGGTAATAGATTGTATGAAAAAATCAGCCGGGAAATTTTCCGGCGCACCCGAATGTCAGTTAGCTAAGGGTTAATTTTCATAGAAGTGACACTTGTGGTACGTTGATAGTTCCCGGTGATGAAACGCGCAGCTCTGTTTGGATGGTTTCGAGTGCGTTAGTAAGCATTATCTGAGTGGATCCCAGACGGAAGCTGCGTACTCGAGTTTAGGTTGAACGATGGATTTATACAGGGTTAGCTTGAGGTGAGAACGTGCGTGATGACAGTTACGTCAAATGTAACCCAGAGAACGTTTAGCGTTGCTAGCTATAAAGTCAGTGTGATTTTTCCAATACAAGTCTGATGAAATGAACACACCTAGATATTTATAATGCCGAACTCTTTCTAATGCAATGTTGTCCACTGTGTAAGACTGGCGACATTCCTGGTTTCGTGAGATATGAATGTGCTTACATTTGTTAATATTAAGTTGCATACCCCATGTGTTACACCTTGTTAGTATATTATTAAGGTCTGTCTGAAGGAGTACGTATCAGCATTACACGAAATCTCTTTGTAAAGAACGCAATCGTCAGCAAATAATCGAATAGTCGAGGAAGAAACGCATATATATTAAGAAAAGTAAGGGACCAAGTACAGAGCCCATGGGGCACACAGGACAAAACAGCGGCAAGGTTAGAATATGTATCATTAACTGTGACGTATTGACTGCATCCAGATAAAAAGGAATCAATCCATGTTAATACATTACAATCAATGCTTAGTACACTAAGTTTCTGCAGAAGGAGCCGGTGTGAAACCTTGTCGAATGATTTTTTGAAGTCTAGAAACACACAATCCGTCTGTGATCCGTTATCAAAGGCACAAATGAGTTCGTGTACCAATGATATCAACTGCATTTCGCAGGAGAAATTCTTGCGAAATTCTTGCTGGGCGTTGTGAAAAAACGAGTTCTGTCGAAGAAATTGTGCTAAGTGTGAATAGATTATATGTTCAAGGATTTTGCATGGTATACTCGTTATCGAAATGGAACGGTAGTTATATAAGATTGTTTGTTACCTAATTTATTCATTTGGTAATTTGTATTAATGATCCACGGAACGCAACAGCGGATGAGCTATCCCGAGCCAAAGCAGGAGGTAACCTGCAATAGTCTGGGGACAGGTTGTCAATATAATTGAGCCTCTGTATGCAATAAAGGAATAAGTCGAAAAATCACAAAGCGAGAAAACTGCAAGTCAAGATTTGGCAAAGTAATTGCGGATGAGTTTCCTCGAATAACCCAAATGCAAAATGTGTAACATATATGCATGTGTCTACTCCACATGCAAGCCCCGTTAGCATCGTTTCTGGGTGTGGGACTTAGCAGAAACTGAACAAAACACAGCAGCATGACATATACCCTTCTTCTATATAACACCGCACGGGCAGGGTACGGGCGAACTTACGTTTGTGCAGTGGAACAGGTTAGATCGTGATTATCGTGCTGCTAAACACGCACAATCTTGAAAATAATGTTCTGTATGGCCAGCAAAGTATGACTTATTAGCATAGTGCTCATGTTTTTTTTTGCTATTACAACGCTCAGCAGTACTGCTGATACGGTCACGTGAGGTAGGAAGAACATGTTTTTCGAGTTGAAGACAAAATTTATTTCTGCATCGTAGCAAAATATAAGCTACACCATTTATATGCTTGTGTAGAAAAGGGGCCTGATCTTGCTGTCAGTCCCATTGACACACATGCATTTCCCGTTTCTCATCCTCCTATAGCGAGTCAATAAACTGCAATACGGTCCAAAATTTTCTTTCACAGGTACATACTGGTACGTAGATATCATTGCAACAAAAATAGTAAAAAGGGGATAATTCCACTTATCCACTTATTGCATACAGGGGTTCAATTGTGGGGAATTGTGGTGTAGTTCACACGTTAGTGGGTTTTGGGAAATGACTGTGTGGTACTTGGGAAAGCCTGTAGCGACACAATCCCTTCCTCCCAAAAGGGATGCACCAAAATTATTCGAAGCAGGGATAGCGTACATCGAAAACAAGTTGTCAGCCTGTTACCGTGCCGGTATTCACAGTAACTTGATCGATTCAATAAAGCTTAAAAGGACAGCTCTCCCCAAGCATTAATTAGTATATTTTTATTAGCACGGGGAAAGCATTTTCTAATTTACCGAATGCCTTCTTCACTATTCAGCGACTTGAGCTTTCAATTGAGCATGAGCATTAAAAGTCAAAATTTATGCGTCAGTATGATGACATTGTGAGTACAACGGAGCGTTCCGTTTCACCTCGCATCCTCCCCGTGAATGATGTGCTTCAATCATACCCGCAGCGAACTATTGGCATGACACATAACGCTGTGGAGAATGTGTGAGGGGGAGGGGGGGGGGCTCACATGTAAACATCCTAGCGGAGCGTCACGGAAATATCACGCGAGCTGCCGGGAAGATTCTCCTACTTTCTGCGGGCCCGCTGCCGGATCTCACCAGAAAATACGGATCGCTCTGAAATACATCAATGTCGTGCGAAGGGGGTCGCAAGGGAATTGTCTGAAGGCTGGTGCTCATGCCAGATGGTGAAAGAAATGCTGTAAAAAGCCTAGGACACCGGTTAATAAACATTGTAGACAGGACAACTGCAGATTCGCAACTGAAACTTTATTTGATAGACTTATATGATTAACACTGGCGGATTACTTCCGGTAGAGTGAGCGCCACACAACCGGAGTACAATACGCACAAATATTTTACATGACCCTGAACAAGTACTTTGGGAAATTTTCTTATATAGACCCTGCGTCACGTGTGTCAAAGTGGGCCAAGACAATCTAACTTCAAGTTAGTTAGCGTCTTCCAGGCATGTTTATTTCATTGCGGGAGCGAAGAGGGAGAAAGGACTTCAAGAAATTGTGGTACCGCTCGTTATGTGAAAGTTTAGGTTTGGAGCCCTGTGCTGTGTTCCCACTCGCGTTCGATATCTCTTCGGCGTACCATCCTGACACGAACCACAGGAAAGGCTGACACGAATCACAAATTGCCCAACTTGGTCAAGCATCCGATGAACCGTATACTTCCTACATTGAAGGCATGCTTGAGCTGTGCCATGGAACATACCGAAATGATCAAACATCCCGCAAGAATCAAGCGAGGTCTAAATCTCTGAGGAAGCTGTGGCGGCCCGTGGAAGACGACGACGACGCGCCTCTGCTGCCACGCGCTGCGGCGCTGGCACGGCAGTTCTACCGGCACCGTCCTAGCGTGAGGCCACGTCCATCTGCCCGCTGGGACATTCCATCATCGCCGGTCAGGACTCATGTAGGGGAACACCACCTCCTCTACATTTGGTGACCCGAATAACGAACACCATGTTCGGCGTAATTCGGCCATTCACCATCCCAAATTCTTCGGCAAACCAGCAGCGAACCACCCTCTAGCAGGCAAGGCGCACCGGTTCCACCGGGGACCCGCAGGAAGACCACAGTAAGCTGTCTTTCCGGCCTCCACCTGCTTCATGATGATCCTCCTCGGCACTTCTCTGGCGGCAACCGGCATTCACGCTGTCGTACCGGTCGCGGTACTGTCGCACACTCATCAACGCACTCACCCAGCAACAATCAGCACTCAACAACTCAATCACTCAGCAACAATCAACGCTCGGCAGCAATTTCTCAGCAAGCCCTCAGCGCAGTCAACAAGGGCTCAACGCACTCAGCAGACAATCAGCAACCACTCAAGCACCCAACTACTCAACCAATCGGCATTCACATCTCACCACTGGAACCCGCCCGGATCGCAGCACTCTTGTTCCCGCCATCCTGCTGCTGCTGCATCAACAGCCACAAGCACAAGCCGTAGCTCCAATCGTCCACCATCCACGAGTCGTCCTCATTCTCCTCTTCATGGTATCGACGCGGACCTCAACCGCATTCACCGCTCCGCGTCTGAGGGGGCGGGAGTGATGTAGCGGCCCGTGGAAGACGACGACGACGCGCCTCTGCTGCCACGCGCTACGGCGCTGGCACGTCAGTTCTACCGGCACCGTCCTAGCGTGAGGCTACGTCCATCTGCCCGCTGGGACATTCCATCATCGCCGGTCAGGACTCATGTAGGGGAACACCACCTCCTCTACAAAGCTATACAGGCTATCGTGATCAAAGCTCGGTCGGCAGTCGCAGGGATACTCGCCGTCTCCAGACTATCAGGGTACGCGAAATGCACGTGCTCTCATCGGCCTCTACATACTCGCTATAAGAGAGGCTCCTAGGCCTACTGCCCTCTCAGAAAACACGGTTGGCGTTGGTACGCCTAGTCCCACCCCAGTCAAACAATTCGTTCGTGGATATTAGAAAAGATTTTGTGACCATTAGCTAGCTCTTGTGCATGTGCTACACTCTAAACCCAGTGACGGATACGTGTCATCTGATCAACGGGCACATTCTTTTTCTTAAATGTGCCAGATGACTTCGAGAGACTCGCCGTGGCTGCGAAAGCTGTAGGCACTCCGCGCCCCCTGAAGCAACAGGTACGGCATACCTGCTGACGCCAGGAGCAACAGTGCACCGGCCGTTTTGAAGGGTTACTCGTGCCCGCTGTTATGCGAGTCGCATAGTGCCTGTCGAGCTCCCGCCTAGAAAGATGGCCTCCACGCTTAGTAGAGGAAATATAGAAAGTTAACGCACCAAGGATATCGAACATGCAACACTAAATTTTATTCGCATGTACATACATTCAAATTGATCATCCAGTACATCATCGTGTGCCGAATGGAAAGCATACACGGTTCACTTAACTCCGACGCACACATATCGAACACACGTTGCACCGACACACAACTCATCCGATGCACCAGGCAGTCACCGCAAAGCTCAATCAAGACCCCCCTTACTGACGAACACGACAGTTCCTCATAGGAAATGGCCGACGAAGGATTGTCTACGGAAGTTCCACCGGACATGCTTCGATGTGAGAAGCCGTTCCAATTTTGCAGACACATGTCTGACCGTTGAGACAGATCTGCAAAGAAACTGAAGTTAATATCAGGCTAGAAGTCTTCCACCGTGAAAGCTGGTACAGTACACCATTTTGTAACTCAAGTCCTTGCCATCGATGCAGTCCCACGGTCATCTGGAATAAAAGAGTACGATTAGCCTCAATAGTAATGTACACCGTCGCTTGTAGACGATCCTCTCCTACCACCATTTGCAATGCGTCCACCGATGTTTGCAACAGAACATACTCCGATGGTTAAGTAGAAGTAAAATGTCTGCGTCGTACGATGCATCACAGTTAGGTTGACCTACCTTTCTTGTTCTTAAGCAAACATTCTAATGCACGGTTGTCATCCTTGTCAACGGCGAGGCTGCAACGTAGCTAAGGGCGGGAAGGCGTAGAATCAAGGAAGTCACTGCGGAAGAATACGCGATGCCGTATCATTCCTCACCAGAGCGGAGCAACGTAGAACGCTCCAACAAAGGCACACATAATCAGCCGGCACACGAAATATTCAACAAGCACACGAGTACACAGCTCATGAGGCACACATATTGTTCAGCGGCTACACAAATTAATCAAGAGGCACAAAGTCGCCTCATGCAGATGTGACTGCTATGTACCGGCTGCCCTTCCGGAGGGAACTTTTTGAACTGGCACGTGTCCGTCACAGGATTTAGTGTGTAGCGGAGACTTTCTTGCGGGAAATCATGCCAACACAACTTTGAGTTGGAATACTTAGACTGCGAGATTTTACTATAATCAAACTCAAACTCACAATGCACTACAAACAAAGTAATGCAATGTCACATCTTGCTATGCAGACCCAGACAAATCATAGGAAGAGAACACAGGAAGCCATATATGCAATACTTCAGCCCGACGTCAAATCAACGAACAAGTACAAGTCGTACTTGTAACGTACAAGTATAAGTCGTGCGTTAAGGAGTGCTCCAGGAATGGTGTACATGTGCTACAGAACACTAAGCTAAGCAAGTGATGCTGGCTGAAATCAGCCTTTGTGCGGCTAATAAATCATGATTTATACTTTTTTTTTTTTACTGTCTGCCGCACGTGCACATGTAGCACTAACACCGTCAACGGGATAGGGGAGCTGTTGATTCCGCTGTATGTGACAGCGAACTCGTCATTATCGAACAGTTGACGGCGGTGATTTCCCCGCTATTGCTTCGTTTCTCACGCGTCTTCTCCGTCTTCCATATACGGCGCGTTCAGTCTGAAAGTCATACCCCATGCCACCAGGAGCCGAAGGTCTTGTCCCGATGTCTTGTCCCAATGTCGAATTTGCTATGAGTGTGGATAGGTAGATGGAGACAGTACATAACTTACTTCAGCTTGCACTATCCGATTGTGTGTTTTAGCAATAGACAGCCCACCTCATGACTAGGATACAAATAACGCTTGCCTAGAAAAAGAGCTTTGAGGTTTCTCGCCGAGTATTGCGTGTGCAATCCTTACGAGACGCTTGACCAGAAAATAAAAGGAGCTTGGCATTTTTTATTTATTTTTTTATTGTGCGACCACATGCCTCGTGATTATGCCAAGAGAACAGTAAAACAGGGACCTGAAGAATGTGAAATAATTATATATGTATTTATGTGACGTTCTAGGACATGTTTTATGACTACTTGTTTTACTGGAACTACCCATAATGTTTGGGAACCAACGAACTTTGATAGGGTTATAAAGCCATGTGCTATGCCGTAATTTGAACATTATTTTACAGCTTAGCTAGATAGGGTAGTATATTTCTTCTTCTATTACTTTTTCCTCATAGTACATATATCAATTTAAATAGAAGTTCAAAAATTGTTTAGATGTGGACAATAGAGGTAGGGGTATGAATTAAAACGGGTCTTTATTAAGCTTTAAACTGGACCTGATGGTAGCCCCAAGCTTTGTAGTCCGATTTCACGTTGAAGACTGCCAGCTCATTCCCCACGCATCGGCTTCGCAGCTTGAGCATTTATGGTAGCACGTCCAGTCTGATGTCAGCACATTTGACCTTAGAAGTAAGCCCAGGACGCATAATGTCTTGTCATCTTGTCCCAGGACGCATTGTCATATGTCTTCTTGCTGTCCTTTCTCGATATCTCTGTACGCCGCCCACAGTCGCACGATGATTCGCAGTGCTAACAAGTAATACAGAAAAGGCAAGCAAAGCGCGCTGTAGTCACTGTCTTGTTCAGAGCGTATTCAGTTGATGTGAATCTGGCAGGTATAGAAATTTGTCTACGATGCTCGTGTACATTTTAGCGAAAAATAGCCCCAGAGTGATCATAAAGTTTGTTCTGTTTCATTATCGCCCAAGACCCGATGGTACTGGCACGCATGGGTCGCGTTGCCACAGAAACCCTGATGTCTTGCAAGAATGAAATCATAGCAAACAACGTCAACTCCTCGATAGTCAAGGTAGGTGCAACCAAAAGCTTCCTTTATGCGAAGTGAGGCAGTCGTCGAAAACGACAAGGCTACTCCACGAACCCGCACTTTTTGATTGGTGGCCAAACTAGTAACCATTACCTACACTGACACCAAACGCCTTGGCAAGTGTCATCTTTTGGACGGACTGGACACGCCCGCACATTCCCCATACTGATTCCTGAATTTTTTCCGTGCTACACACTTGGTTCAACCGCGTCCTTATTTCTTCTTGAAAGTTCGTTGCCTCACTTGGTAACGACATGTCGGGCCTCAATTGGTAACGTGTCCATTCATTGACCCATAGGTAGAAACACTGGCTGAGGGCGCAAGGAATTTAGTGTCATAGTACAGGTTGCTGAAGGTTACAGTCTCGAGCGGTCCTCCTTGAAGTTGTACCGCATCGTTCATTTTGTGTAGATGTCATACGTAAAATTTCACAATAAATAAGAGAAGTACAACGAACAGCACATTCGTATCTGGTTTCCGTTCCGCGGTGACGTACGCATGACCTGCTCCACTTTTGCGGGCGTCATGTGAGTAAAATAGCGAGATGACGGTTATAAAAAACAATTCTGAGATGCGATGAAACGTAAAGAAATAGTAATGGCCCGAATGGGTGGCTCGATTGCTCGTCAGAGCGAAACTGAGAACTTAGTGAAAGTAAAGTCATGACTCTGAAAGCGCTGGGTATTGTTAATATGAATTATTCTTCGCGCGTTAAATTGTCCGTCTTCGTCTTTTGTCTTCGTGATTGTACATGTAGAGAAATAAATAAAGTTTGGCGTATGACGAGCGTGAAGCTCTGACATTCCCAGCCATCACGAGATAGAGGTTGGACGTGTCCTTGGCTTATCGTTATCTGCAACGAAGGTTATGGGCCCAGATATCACCTCGGCTATAGGTAAGCATTAAATAGGTGACCGTCAATCCTAATCACAGAAGATGGCAGAAGGATTACCTACGTCTCAATTCGAAAAGTTGGAGGGAAGCAACTACCCTACGTGGAGGTACAAGCTTACAGTCTACTTGGAGGCAAAGGGTCTATGGACCGCAATTGAAGATAACCCCCGGATGATGATGCGCAGAGAACAGCTTGGCAGAAGAAGGATCAAGAGGCCCTGAACGCAAAGTACAGATTTTATCCACAAGTCAAGCCTGTTACGTCATCAACCAAGCCACCGCGAAAGGCGTTTGGTTGAAACTGCAGGAAACGAATCGAGGTCGAGTCCTGAAACGGAACATCACCGTGAAGCGTGAGTTGAACGCCATAAAGTGGAAAAAAGATGAGACTGCTACTCAGTACATGCAACGCGTAGAGGCCATTGGTGAACAATTACGAGCACTGGGTGAGTCTATTGTGGACCCTGAGACAGCGTCAATAGCCATTCAGGGATTGCCAAGAACGTACCACGGTGTTGCCCGAGCTTTCGACATATGTGCCATAGCGGATCTCACCACCGAAAAAGTTAGGTGCGCACTCGTCCAGGGGGAGACACGGTGCCACATATTCCAAAACGGTTATGGCAGCGAGGCAGCGCATGATGCGAGACTTGGCACTGCGAGACGAAATGGTGCCAAGAGGAGTGTACAGTGCTTCAGCTGTGGGAAGTTAGGACACATCGCTCGACGTTGTTCAGAAAAATCATCTAGTCAACCGTTCAGCAACAAAGGAGGAAGCGACACGCGACCCAACCGCAGTTCCTTCAGAGGGAAATACAACGCAAGGGTTGCTTGAGTCAAGGAGAATCAGCACACAGTGACTAACCACGCATTGAATTCCTTCGCTTTCAAGGTTGAAGAGCACGGCACACACAGTAGCGGATAAAATGGTTGGTCCGTCGACTCCGGGGCTAGCAGCCACATGACAGGTTGTCGGGATATTCTGAAAGTATTTCGGCAAGATCACGAGAAGGTGGTTACACTCGCTGACGGCAAAACCATACGAAGAGATGGCATTGGAAACGTCACGTTCGAGGTAAAAAATGGCCAGGCAAGAATTTTCTGAATGCGATGGACGACCTGCATGTCCCAGGTATGGCCGATAACTTGCTTTCAGTCTCTAAGCTGAAGAAGAATGGGATGGACGTGACATTCAAAGGAGACTGCTATCACGTGTATCGTGGCAAAATTTCGTTTTCGACACTGTCAAGGAAGAAGGAATATACAGGTTGCATGCAAAAATAATTCCAGAGAGTCGGCAAGCTCAGCAAGCACGCCTACACAGTACGGAATTATGGCATCGTCGAATGGGTCACTTAAATGTTCCATGTCTTGTGCAAATGTCACAAAGTGGAATCGTTCGAGGTATCCCGAACTTGAAATCAATGCAACTGGGGTGTAAGGAATGCTCTATGGGAAAGCACATAAGGAGTTCCTTTAAGACATCGGGTCATCGACCGGCGACTGGACTATTGGAACTGATACATGTTGACGTATGTGGTCCGTTTCCAGTAACTTCGCTTAGAGGGAGTCGCTACATGCTTGTGATCGTCGATGACAACAGCTGTCGATTAGCAACACAATTTTTCAAGTATAAAGGTGAACCTGCAGAGTGTCTAATAGAGTATATTAATGAAGCTGAAGTTCAAACCGGAAGCATTCTGAAGAGAGTTAGAACAGACAACGGTGCCGAGCTCACAAATCGACAACTCGAAGTCTTCTTCAAGCAAAAGGGGGTCGTCCACGAAAGGATTGTGCCATTCTCGCCAGCACAAAACGGAGTGGCGGAAAGAATGAATCGGACGCTTGTTGAGACAGGAAGAACGCTACTGAAACAAGCTGAGCTGCCCCTGGAATTTTGGGCTGAAGCTATAAACACTGCAGCATATATACGTAACAGGTGTCCAAAAGAAGTTATCCGTGGGAGAATACTAGAAGAAATTTACACGGGCAGAGTCCAATCTGTACGATACTTTCGCATTTTCGGTTGCCTGGCTTATGCTTGGATTCCCGAACGCTACCGAACGAAACTGCAACCCAAGGACAAGGAAGCAATTTTTCTGGGGGTACTGTGAGACACAAAAAGATGTCGACTGTTCGATCCAGTCACAAAAAAGGTATTCGTTAGCAGAGACTTAGTTTCTTGAGGATGACAAGGGATCGACGTTGTTGGAACAACAAGCCCGCTCGGAATGCTACAATTCTGTAAGTTATGTCGCCATCAATACCGTCTGTCCGGACGACAATTCATTAGGATCAGAAGATGGCCAAGCAAGTAGCGGAAGCGGTGAATTCGAAACCGCAGACGACGTCTCAGATAAGGGTACGGTAGACGCATCCGAGTTAATGCAGTCCGAAGACGAAATCGAGCACCAACCCCAAGATGTACTTCGCAGGTCAGCGAGGATCAGAGCACAGCCTGATCGCCTGCAAGTGGATCCAAATAAGAAAAGCTACTGTCAGAACGTAGAAATTCAGGAACTCATCGTGGAGCTAACGACACATCAAGGCAATGTCCGCCCCTCAAGGAATTCAGTGGGAGAAGGCAATGAAAGAAGAGCTGTCCTCACATGACCAAATGAATACTTGGACACTTATCCCGAAAAAGACAGGAATGGAGGTAGTAAAATCGAAATGGGTTCATAGAGTCAAAAGAGGAGTAAGCGGAGAAATCGAAATGTATATGGCTCGTGTGGTTGCTGTAGGAAGCTCACAAGTACAGGGAATCGATTATTTCGAAACGTTTTCTCCAGTCATAAAACTCACCAGTCTACGATTGCTTCTCGCAATCGCAAACGAAGAAGGAGTGGTGATGCGCCAATTAGACGTCAGGACAGCATACCTTCACGGGAAACTAGAAGAGGGACATGAGAGAACTAATGTTCTGAGGCTGGAACGACATAGAAGGGACAAATACATACAAAGCCTCAATTTGCCTAAGAAATTAACGATGAAAGATGAAAGTCACTGAACAGGTTAGCCAGCCGCTGGAGTCGAACCCATATCTTCTGGATTGCCGGTCCAGGGCTCTTCCAATTGAGCTAAGCTAACACGCCTTCTCAGCGACTTCCAGGGTGCGTCATCTGAAGGGACAAACCAGCCACTCTCTCTCACTCATCATCCTTTCACTCTTACATTTTTGCTCACTCACACACATTCATCCCACGGGATCGACGCAGGCGGCAACTGTTGAACATGAGAGAACTCATGTTCTGAGGCTGGAACGACATAGAAGGGACAAATACATACTAAGCCTCATTTTGCCTAAGAAATTAACGATGAAAGATGAAAGTCACCGAAAAGGTTAGCCAGCTGTAGGAGTCGAACCCACATCTTCTGGATTGCCGGTCCAGGGCTCTACCAATTGAACTAAGCTAACACGCCTTCTCAGCGACTTCCAGGGTGCGTCATCTGAAGGGACAAACCAGCCACTCTCTCTCTCACTCATCATCCTTTCACTCTTACATTTTTGCTCACTCACAAACATTCATACCACGGGATCGACGCAGGCGGTAACTGTTGAACATGAGAGAACTGATGTTCTGAGGCTGGAACGACATAGAAGGGACAAATACATACAAAGCCTCATTTTGCCTAAGAAATTAACGATGAAAGATGAATGTCGCTGAAAAGGTTAGCCAGCTGTAGGAGTCGAACCCACATCTTCTGGATTGCCGGTCCAGGGCTCTACCAATTGAACTAAGCTAACACGCCTTCTCAGCGACTTCCAGGGTGTGTCATCTGAAGGGACAAACCAGCCACTCTCTCCCTCACTCATCATCCTTTCACTCTTACATTTTTGCTCACTCACACACATTCATACCACGGGATCGACGCAGGCGGCAACTGTTGAACATGAGAGAACTGATGTTCTGAGGCTGGAACGACATAGAAGGGACAAATACATACAAAGCCTCATTTTGCCTAAGAAATTAACGATGAAAGATGAATGTCGCTGAAAAGGTTAGCCAGCTGTAGGAGTCGAACCCACATCTTCTGGATTGCCGGTCCAGGGCTCTACCAATTGAACTAAGCTAACACGCCTTCTCAGCGACTTCCAGGGTGTGTCATCTGAAGGGACAAACCAGCCACTCTCTCTCTCACTCATCATCCTTTCACTCTTACATTTTTGCTCACTCACACACATTCATACCACGGGATCGACGCAGGCGGCAACTGTTGAACATGAGAGAACTGATGTTCTGAGGCTGGAACGGCATAGAAGGGACAAATACATACAAAGCCTCATTTTGCCTAAGAAATTAACGATGAAAGATGAAAGTCACCGAAAAGGTTAGCCAGCTGTAGGAGTCGAACCCACATCTTCTGGATTGCCGGTCCAGGGCCCTACCAATTGAACTAAGCTAACACGCCTTCTCAGCGACTTCCAGGGTGCGTCATCTGAAGGGACAAACCAGCCACTCACTGTCACTCATCATCCTTTCACTCTTACATTTTTGCTCACTCACACACATTCATACCACGAGATCGACGCAGGCGGCAACTGTTGAACATGAGAGAAGCCCTGGACCGGCAATCCAGAAGATGTGGGTTCGTAGGAGTTGTTGATGTTGTGAACCAGTCAACGAGCACTGAAGAACGCAATCGACATCCTTGGGAAGAAAATTGAGTTGAAGGACCTTGGAGAGCCAAAGTATATCCTAGGAATAGAAGTAAACCAAGAGAAGGAAGATCGAAGTATTTCTATCAGCCAGAAGAAATATATTGGCGGAGTTCTTGAACGTTTCAACATGGACAACTGTTAGACAATTTCGACGCCAATGGAGCACGGTCAGGTCAAAGGAAGTGAAGTTTCACGAGAAGAAGAGACCACAAGTCGGGATAATCTACCCTGCCAGAGCCTCATACACTCTAAATCGTTTTACACCTTAAAAGGTGTAAATCAAAATGTTCATGGCGCACACCTTTTAAGGTGTATTTTAACACCCTCATGGCAATTGGGGTGTAAAGGGTGTAACGCCGAATAAACTGTTGGGTTTGTGGCAATATGCTGGTAACTGTGTTTTCACAATTACCAGCATATTGCGTATAATCACAATGAGGTCCGTATATGTATGCACATCAAGGTGACTAAATATGTGTGTAAACATGCACAGCCGACATACTGACAATCATGTATGGCGTGGCAGCTGTGCATGGCAATGAAGCATGGCAGCTGTATATAGCTTTTCGTGAAACTGTAGACCTTCTCATGAGCAGGCACCTCCCCCATATGCATGTTCATTGCTTAGAACGCTGTATTTATTCGCTGCATATTTCTTCAAGGCTTTGCAGTGTTGTACCCACCGATATCTAACCCCTGTAAAATGCATTACGTTGTTCATTATCCGCGACTCATCAAGATGTTTGGTCCTTTCCTATCTGTATATGTGTACGCGTTTCGAAGGGAAACACCACCATTTTAAATGTTGCTAGAAAAAATCAACATTTTAAGAACATAACCCTTTCATTAGCCAGAAGACATCAATTTTATGAAATGTATGTGTGGTTGCAGCCCTTCATGAGAAATGCCACATCTACTAATGGTTCCAAGGAGATACTACTTCAACATGCCCCAGAAGCAATTCAGAGTTACATTCATGATTGTGATATTCACGCAGAATCTATAGTCTATGTGAAAAGTGCAGTTGATAATGATAACGCATTTGCTATTGGCTTGCCAAAAAATCTTCCGAGGGAGACTTACCCGTGTTCATTGAGATTGCAGGCATACATGTTATTAACTCTGATACAATTTTCCTCATACAAACATTAACTACAGTTGAGTATGATGAGCATTATCATGTATTTGTTCTGTCTTGCAATAAAGAGCAACGTGTTTTAAGAAATTTAAGCTCTATCTCAACAGATCTTCTAAATCTGCATGCATTACTAGATGGTAGACGTGTTGTAAATCCAGGGCATGCACTTTTGTAATGTAACTTCCTGCTCCCTGTTGTTGTATATATTTACTTTTGTTCATGTGAACGAAAACAAACGTACTCCCTTTCTACACCCAGGCGACACACTATCACCATATATTTCACCTAAGGGTGTAGTACACCATTGTTACACCCTCAGGAACTTCCAAAACAAAGTTGTAGGGTGTGAAAGGGGTGTGATCGTTGTTAATACACCTATTTTACACCTTTAAAGGTGTGAAACGATTTAGAGTGTAGGTAGTCTTATGTACCTCGTGCAAGGAACTCGTCCTGATATTGCATTCGCAGTAAACTACTTAAGTCAGTCTAACAAAGATTTCACGACACAGCACTGGAAGATGGCTAAACGAGTCGTACGTTATTTGCAAGGTACGCGAAATGCTGCAATAGCAATCGCTGCTTGTCAAGAACCTATCATCGGATATTCAGACGCGAGCTGGAACGAGGCTAACTCAGGAAGATCAAGAAGTGCTTATGTTTTCATAATGTCCAAAGGAGCGACTACTTGGAAGTCAGTGAAACAACCAACGGTAGCACTTTCGACCTGCGAGTCAGAATACGTCGCTCTAACTGATGCCATGAAAGAAGGAAAGCGGCTAAATATTTTTTTGAAGGAACTTGGTTTCGAAAGTTATGGTGCCAGCGCGATGACCATGAGATCTGACTATCAGTCTGCAATCAGGATGATTGAAAATCCAGTCCAACACCAACGGTCTGAGCATATCAACCTCAAGTACGTGTACATTAGCAACCAGGTTGAGAACGGGGATTTTGTTGAGGAATATTTCCCAGCACAGGACATGTTCACAGATGGGCTAACGAAACCAGTCCCAAGAGGAAATACTTTGTTTTGTGCGAACAGATGTGGTTTAAACATACAGTAAGGGTTACTTAACGCAAGTGGGAGTGTGTTACTAAGAATTATTATTCGCGATTTAAACTGGTCTGTCTTTGTCTTTTGTCTTCGTCATTTTCCATGTAGAGAAAGAAAGAAGGTTTGGCGTATGACGAGCGTGAAGCTCGGTTTAATTTAGTTAGGCAAACCTCGCCTACCAACCTTCTGCCCTCAAAGCTCTTTCGACCTTTTTGGACACCGCAGGACTTCGATCCTTATGGTGCAGGAGCTCTTTATTTCATTCCACCATCACATCAGCAACGGAGTAAGCTATCGCCCTTGGTGATCAAACTCCCCATTTATCATCTCAAAATCGAGTTGTTGTTGACCTTCAGAACCGGAGGCTTGTCTGGGCCGCAAATATCAGTACCTACTCCAATCATCTCCAAAGCACCTAGTCCTCTCAAGTGAAATGAATGCTGCACTTCTAGCGCTCCTAATCGGCGTGTACTTTTACTTTTTCTTTTTCTTTTTTTTTTTGATGGTGGTGATTTTAATGTTAGAAGTTTCTCGAAAGCTGTATATTCCACAGGTATCTCTTGTTCGGCTGTAGAATCCGATTCGTGATTAAAAGCGTTAAAACCCCAGTGCCGGGGAGCAAAAAAGACAGACACAGACACATGCACATGCAGTGCATGTGTCTGTGTCTGTCTTTTAAGCTCCCCGGCACTTAGGTTTTAACGCTTTTAATTATGATTCCAGAAAAGCGAACATCCCAATGTTTAACCCTTTTTGAATACGTTTTGCTAAGGAGAACACTTCCCCACAGGTGCAGAGGCTTGTATTAAACTTGACGAAGGTGCTTCGTACAACCATTTAATGTGCTCGTCCCGACCACTGTACGCAACAACAGTGAAAATGTGACCATTTAAAATGGTTTTTCCGCATGTGCGTGCCTGCGCAAAACACGGCATAACTGCGCCGCTCTCAAAACTCTACTTTTCCCTTCTTACCGAAAGGCCAAATCCAAGGTAAGATATGAGTCGGTGTCTTGGGTATTTAGGAGTTTTTATCGAGTAGTTACAGAAATAAATACAGAAAATTGGTATTTAAATATAACTATCAATACATTTTACGTATGTTTTTAGATACAAAATACAAATGCAATAATTTGTAGTTTAAATACTATTTGATATACAATGTACTGGGCATCCCTTGGCAGAAATAACCCGTGACCGTGCTAATTCATTTCCACTTATTCGCACTGCGGACAGGGATAGCTGACAGGGGAGGAACTCGAGGAAGTATGGCTGAGCAAATACAGAGCTGAGCAGGGAGTGAGTTAGGATGAGTGAGCATACGGAGAGATGGTCGGGAATGAAATTAGCATGTGTGAGTAAACCTCGAGAAGAGCAGGGAAGAAGCAGTGAGTGAGCGAGTATGAGCGCGCAAAGAAAGAGCTCCGCGACGAGTGAGTGAGCAAACAAGAAGCTGAGCGGGATGTGAGAGAGAAGGAGTAGGCAAGAGCCACAAAGCCCATCCCTGGCTTCTAGCACCACCATGTAACAATATCCAAGTTTATTATTAATTTAACAATGTCCAAGTTTATTTTTCAGAACTAGATATGTCAGAAACTGCCAGCTTAAATTTTTTAGTGTGAGGACAGTAATTTTCAGAAAATGTATGTTGAGATATGTAGAAATGAGGTCACTTGATTTACGAATATTTGTCGAGAATGTGACATTAAACACTTAGATTTATTCAGGTACAATTATGAGTGTGAATGCACAATTTCAAATTACTTGTGAGGCCTCCTGAAGACACATGGATGCCATAAACGTGACAATAATTCCCTCTGGAAGTACATCGTACAAGTATACGGAATACCTCGTATTTCTTTCCGCTCTTCCTCCCGTAGCTTAGGTTAGTTTCCCTGTTTCAACCCCAAATCTAGTCGTGAAGTATTCGTTCGTTGTGCTGCCCCTGGCATTATTTTGCAAACTATCGGATGTGCTGGTGCAATATTTCTCCTTGTTTCTCCGAGTACACACCCTTGTTGAACTTGAACACTTCTATGTGCGAGTGTAGAACCTGCAGTTTTGGTGACGTTCTGCATCCTATCCTCTGGTACACTCTTAGAAATGAACTTCACCGCATAGCACGCTCCTAGCCAACCATCATCTCGAATGATATCGTTGTCTGCACTGATTTGTTGAAAACTGGAGGCGTACGCCTTTTTTGTGACAATTACGAACAGCATAAGTGTCACAAAAAAGGCGTACGCCTCCCGTTTTCAACAAATCAGGGCAGATAACGACATCATTCGAGATTATGACTGGCTTGGAGCGTGCTATGCGGTGAAGTTCATTTCTAAGAGTGTAGGTGTGGAGAAGGCTATCAACCATTCTTTGTAATAATCTACATTGTGATTAGGCAAGATATCATTAATTACACCGTGGAAACGCATCTCTTCTTCTCTTCCTAATGATTGCTTCCTTGAATTCCTCGTCCCGCATTAATTTTTCTCACCTGGGGCCCTATCCTGGTCAAAATAATCTACCTCGATTACTTTAAATTTCTTCTGTCATTGGTGCACAATCGAAAAAGGCGTGAATATCAAAAGTGGTTGATACGTTCTATCAACCAATCGCCCCACGTGTTACCTTGGAAAGCGACCCGCCTTATCGGTGTTTCCTTCTGAGAATCTGAAGGCCACACCTGTGATCTGCCTGCCCTGCCTTGTTGATTCGGTTCTTTGGTGTCGGACACAGAAAACTCTACCGGCGTAAAACTGAATTTCGTGGAAAATGCGCGGAAAAGCACGCTCGTAATTTCATTTTTTGCTGTTTGTCATTTTTCTTGACGTACAGTTGTGCAAGACGGCAATGTTTGTGTGACACCGTGATTGTACTTGGTATTTATAATTCGGGATGTGCCCGTGAGATGGCGCTGATGGCAGGCAACAAAACGATAAAAGCGCGAAGGGCCATTGCAAAGGGTCGAACGGACAGTATGGAGCGAGCTGTAAAGGCGTTTATGAGAAATCGGTTCGTGTTTTAAATCTTGAGCTTTATTTATGAGATTTTCTTTATATTTTTCTGTCTGTTCGTGTGCTCGATATGCTAAATGATAATTCTCATTTCAGTATGCTTCTTTTGCTTGTGAGCTGTGGGAGTGGTAATGATACCGCAAATGAGCGTTGATAGTTATACTCAACGAACAGTGAACTTTGATCGATGAGTTTTTTGTGTGCACACCGCTACGTTGCAATGACATTGATTGTACGACGTACAGCTCTGGTGACGCTTCGAAAAGCCCGCCACTTTCACGCATACGATGCCGCGATCGCTGCAGAGAAACGGTGTTACGCGGTGCTTTTCTATCATTATTAAACAAAAACAAAGAAAGATATGAATTTTTTGTTGTGACGAGCACATTCAGACTTTATACAACACGATAAACGGAAATGCACATGCGGACCCATCACGAAACCCATCGCCGCTCAAAGTAATCGACCCTCTTTCGCTACATTACTTTTCAGCTTTGAAACTAATCTTTTACGTCATTGTTAACTCAAAATGACGTGGGGTCACGGTCCGAGATTAGGACCGAGAGGCTGCGAAGGAAAACTAGGTGTAGATTTCAATTGAAACGGGCGGGATTTAAGGGCGGAGTAGTTCGTGGCAGCCCCGCCATACAGTTTGTGACGTAAAGTAATCGAGGCCGATTATTTTTGACGAGGAAATGGCCCCTGAGGACCCACGGAAATTCCACCCCTGACGTTTTCCCTCTGACAGTTTTGGACACTTTTCGGGCACTTCGACGCTTCAGTATTGTGACGAAGCAAGACGCTTTGTCAAATCACTCAGCCCTATAGTTTGACATGAAGAGTTGATACGATGATATTCTTCTGTCTCAGAAGTGGCTGACACTTCGCGTCTTCATTTATCTTTTTTTTACGCCGACAATGAAGTGGTACCCCTTTGGTCGTGTTGTAGTGCGAGATAGTATCTCAGCTGTCCCGTAAGCACAGAAAGCATGGGCTCTTCATGTAGCCTCCGTGGAAGCCTACTTATCCACTCATTTTGAAGTCGCCTATTACCACGAACTTCATATTTCGCTCTGCTCTTCTGTACCTCGGGCTTCGAGAGTTCACCAGAAGGAGCCACAAACCAGATGCGGTGCCATTTTTTTCTCTTGGTCCCGCACGGGTACGCCAAAATATTCATTCTGTGAACGGTAGAAATTGTTACCTTCCGTGATTATGTGCTTAACTGAGTCGGTGCTCAAGAATACACTCAACACGTCCCAAAATGAGACTGGGTTGTGGTTACAGCCACGAGACGACGCCATCGTTAAAAGATGAAGGAAAAGCGAGAGCGCGTACGTTGCCACACCGTAATACAGCACAACAGAGAAAGAAAGTTTGTTGTTGATGTTGACCGAAAAATAATGAGGAGAGTTTGAATTCATTCATTGAGATTCGTTATGTTATATGACAGAAAGAAAGTTTAGCTGCAAGCGTGACCAGTCACGAAATGTTAATGCGATCGAATTAACGAGATCGAACTTCAAAATCAAAGTAAACGAACAAAAACTGTCTTTAGTTACATGGTGCAACGAAACGAGTCGAAAAAAAAAACGTTTTCGGCGATCGATGATACATAAAATTGCCAGCACGCAAACACGTGCACTAAGTGCAACTCACTGAACTTCCCTCTGTGCTTATGTAATATGTTGTTTAAAAGCATCCTTCGCAATACTCAAATGGCGTCGGTAGATATTTTCAAAATATTGGAGGCTTTCTGCTGCATTTGTTCCTATGAGCTGATAGTAGTCTTCCCGGTTTTGAAGACATTTGGGTTACTCACTTTTCAACGTACACGCTTAGACCAGCGCGAGAATTTATGGGTAGGCACTTTTCTAAAGTAACTAGTCTTAAAAGCAACCTACACCTGCAACACCCAGAAAAAGAGTTGTAGTATACTGCAACTGCTTTTTTGAGAGTACACCCTTGCTACATATATCACACCCTTGGGAGTATACAATTACTCTCTATCCTAAGGCGGGGTATCTGCACTCTCCCCATAGAGTGTACGGATACTCTCGTTAGGGAGTCTCCTCACTCCCTTATTAGGGTTGCCAATGCACTGTGAGGAGAGTATAGTAACACTTATGAAAGGAGTACCGTAACACCTTGAGAGGAGTATAGTAGCTCCCGTGAAGTGAGTGTCGCTACGCCTTGACGGGGATTTGCAGTCTTTAGGGATAGCCCTTCACGTGGCAGTAAACACCGTGCAAAATCGCACGTTGGTGTTCGAAAGATGTTAGCAGAACGGAAGTACGCAGTGGACCAGTCGTTGGAAGAACAAAACTCGACAACGACCGTCTTCTTTGTCAGGCATGAGACAACTAAATCATTGTATTTTGTGACAGAGAGAAAAGCACTCGTTCCACGAAATCAGCAGGTGATGATCAGTGATTTACCAGACGCGGGATATTCGTACACCAACGAAAGGCATGTACAGGACGGGGGAGTCAGCCAAGACATATGCAAATGGAAGTTGAAGAATTGAGAGTCTTAATAGGTGATACTTGCGTTTATTTAGAAGGTACACAAATTCCACAATAGATAGACAACCAGAATTAATCATAAACTTGTCTTAAACCGTGCTGCACTTCTGATAATCAGTTTAAATAGCGTTTGTCAGTTACACCATACAATTGCAATGCATGCAGGAGAACATGTGTGACCTGCAAAAGATGTAGCACAGCGGGTTTTACACAAGACTACTAGCACCACAAAACGAACTTCATGATCTGTGAATATAGTTTCAAGCGCATGAAGCAACGCGTCTCCAAAGGGCTAAACGCATGGAGCGTTTTCCCGACGTTTTCAGGACGCGCGCGCGCTCGGCGTGCGTGTGACCTCGTAAAAACCAGTTTTTCAACGCGCGCGGAGGGTGTACGCCGGAATCTGTCGACTACAGACAATCACGCGCGTCTGGGCGCGTTTTCCGAAAAGTAGGCAGAACCATGGCCGTCGTGCGGCAGACAAGGTGGCGTATGAGCAGCTCGCATAAATTTTTGGGGCATTATCCATCACACTAAATTTACGTGAACATTTTAATGGTATCTGGAATGAAGGAACGCAGGAACCACAGGAAAGAAGAGCATCTGCACGTTCTAACAGATATTTGTGGTCGACGAATATAGCAACAGTGGCGCGCGTTACTCGCTCCGTACACGTCCCATGCGTTTCGGGTGGTCGCCTCGCTGGCGTTTCTTCGCCGCGTGTGCAAGGCCATGGCGTACGCGCGACGTTTTGACGCTGAGAAAACGTCCAATGCGTTTCGGCCTTGAGAGAGGCGCCTTCGAGCAAAAAATGTCGCTTCTTGCCCCGTGTCTCATCTTGCCCCATCTTACCCTACATCCCGCGCACATGTATATTAAGTAAAAAAAGATTATATACATTAACGTTTCGTAACACACCTAGTAAGGCTTGTTTTTAACTGTTCCACAGGTGCCACAAATATGGTTAGTATGAATATTCTTGTGGGGAAAGCAAAGTGACGAGGTCTGTAGAATACAAGAGCTCCTTCCACATCTGTGCTTAATAAAGATGTCAGAGTAGAGGCGTATATCGTTTAAAAAGCAAAGTTCAAAGTGCTTTCACGATGCCCAACATACGTCCATGTATCTGAAATAGACTTTTCTGGGAGATTCACTGTTCACCGGATCGACAAATGACTAGGAAATGCTGGTCCACAGTACGTCCCCTGGATGTCAATGGCATCTGTGGCCAAGTCTGTGGGATAGCCCTATATCCGAAATGGGATATCCTGTAGACATTTTCTGGGCGCATTTGGTTTAGTGGGTCCACGTCCTTTTATGTTATTCTCATTATACAGTTGAGCTGCAGCGGTTGTAGGTAATATTTTTTTTGTAAACGAGCAATTACCTATTTACTTATTTATATACCTCAAATGCCAAGAGGCATTACATGAGTGGGGTTAACAGAGAAAAGAGGGAACAAATAGTAACAGAAACGAACATGAGACAAATAGCACGCAAGCAGTTAAGAAACAAATCATAACAAATAAAACATTTCGCACTGCTTCACGAAATGTTCATGAGATGCTGCAGCTACAACATTCGCAGGGAGGGCATTCCACTCCCGAATGGATGTTTGCATTGGGGAGTAATAAAAGTAATTAATGTGATCAAAAGCTGCTTGCAGTTTACATAAATGATCAACTCGGCTTGAGGAGTGATGAGCCATTTGCAAATAATGAGACCCATGATGGAAAAGTTGATACATGAATGAGAGTCTCCGTATTTTTCTTCGATTTTCTAACATGGCAATGAGTTGCATTTTTTTTAAATCTCTGATACCCTGCCTGTCATATTTGTTATATCTATAACGGACAGCTTTGTTCTGAATGGACTCAAGCTCATCAATGAGGTACTTCTGATAGACTCCATTTGAGCGACGCGTACAATTTAACTGCGGGTGAAGCTAAATACAACGATCTCATAGGAAACTCAATACCTGATTACCTTTGACATATTTCTGTGATATGATTGTTCGAAGTCAGGACGCTCGTAAGATGAACACCTAGGTATCTAAAACTAGCTACATTTTCAATTACTTTACTCTTTAAGTGGTAGTCATACAAAATTCGTTTCTTTGCCCTCGAAAAGACCATACACTTTGTTTTTGACACATTCGCCTCCATTAACCATTCATCGCACTACTTTTGGATCTAACTGCAATGTCGTACGGTCATCTTCAGACCTGACTGACCGAAAAGAACAGCATCATCAGCATAAAGCCTAATACACGAATGAATTGAAGAGGGTATGTCGTTTACGTAAATTAAAAATAGTAACGGCCCTAAAACCGATCCCTGGGCTACACCTGATATTACCACAGAAGAGTCCGAAACAAATTTCCCCACTTAACACACTCAGTCCTGTTCTGTAAACATGCAGATATCCAATTAATTATATTAGTGTGAAGATTAAAAGTATAAATCTTTTGAATCAGACGACAGTGAGGTACGCGATCAAATGCATTTTTAAAGTCTATAAATATCGCATCTACTTCGTTACCATTATTAAGAGACGTAAGTAGTATAGCAGTTATGAGAGTCAGCCCATAGCAACGGCCCCCCAGGCTCCTAGCACCGGCCAAGCGCGTCTGCGCCGACTTTTCCCGCGATTTTTCTCCCGTGCGTGACAGGCGGCGCCCGGGTGGAGGGCTGCTCGCGCGCTTACCGGTGGGCGGCGCGTGGCCAGAGGGATGCGCGTGCACTTATCGTAGCGTATTTTTCAGCCTGGCCGACTTTTTTCGCCATTTTTCCGTCTGGGCCGACTTCCCGCACAATTTTTTTTCGTCTACAACAGGTGTGCAGTTTACATGCAAGTATAGACATGCAAAGGATAGCCATACACAAAAGTACAAGTGAAAATATATTTATTAATGCCAATTATATTGCCAATTGTAATGCCAATAGTGCTGCCAGTTGTGATGCCAATCAGGTGAAGGAGAAAAACCCAGCCGAAAAACCTTCACGACCTGAAGCAGAAGAAATAACCCAGGACAGTACGTGTAAAGAATATACATAATTTATTCGCTATTAATATTTCATGTCATCAGATTCTGAAAGAAAACGTAATATCAACATTCATCAAATTGCTTTCCAATTGTTACGAAGCCCCCCGCACCAACGACCTGAATGATGACTTATTATTGTATGAAACTACATTCGCATTCAATAATACATTCAATACTGCGGCCACACTGGATAATCTGAAAAAGACACATTTTAATATCAACAACCATACTTGAGTCAATGGAAGACCATGGGACACGAATGACAAGAACGACACGAACACAAGATGAAATAAAATCTATAACACTACAAAGAAGATAGTCTTAATGAATATGATTACAATCAAAATTACAAGTTTCATCATAAAAAATATTCCTATACGTGACCACCATAGTGGAACTCTAACGGTACCGCCCGCTTTTGTACGCCTCCCAAACCTTCTGGAAAGAAGAGATCAGGTCCCCCCTCAAGTCCTCCGAGCCCATTTTCATGCTCTGGTAGACGACCAGTTTTCTACGTTTACGGCAGCATATACTGACGGCGCATCCCGAAACAACAAGTCCGCCTCAGCCTTCGTCATTCCATCCGAAGGCGTCGTGCACGGAAGACGCCTTTCACATCCAACCTCCTCCACAGCTGCGGAACTCTATGCCATCCTTTTCTTTCTACAACACATCGCTGATTTTCCACCCCGGGAATGGGCAGTCATTACAGACTCCAAATCTGCACTTCAAGCAATTGAAAATTCCGGCATACGAGGCCCATCCGCACCCCTAGTCACAGACGTGTTAATGGCTTACCACACAATCTACGCCGCAGGCCAGAGGCTAGTTCTCCAGTGGGTTCCAGCCCATTGTGGTGTCGTGGGGAACGAGCAGGCCGACAGAGCCGCAGAAGCAGCACTCTCGTATCGGCAACGGACCCGTATTGTTCTGCTGAGAGGAGACCGCCGTTCAATTCTGCGACGCCTAGTGACACCCCTGGCTTCCCGCCAACGGACAACCGACATTCTTCCCCCCTCTATGTTGAACAGAGTTGATCCCACGCTCGCTTTCCGCATGCCACGAAACACCTCTCGTCAAGATGCTGCATTAATCCACCGAATGCGCCTCGATGTGGCCTTTACAGCTCAGTGGCGTTACCACTTGAGACAAGTTGACTCTCCCACCTGCTGCCACTGTGGTGCTCTTGAGGATCTGGAGCACATTCTTCTTCATTGCCCTCACTACGAACCTTCCCGAACCACACTCTCCGAGTCTCTTCGTCAGCTGGACTCTCGCCCTTTCTCCCTATCGAAACTGCTTGGTCCCTGGCCCAATCCAGCCCAGCAACGCTCTGCGCTAAAAGCTCTTCTGACATTTCTGGACACCATCGGACTTCGATCGTTATTGTGAAGGGGCTCGTTACTTTATTCCCTCGATTCCATCCAGCAATGGGGTAGAGTATCGCCTGTGGCGATGAAACTCCCCACTCTCCAAGGTCGAAAATAAAGTTGTTGTTGTTGGAACTCTAATCACAAGTTCCGATAGATGTATGTAGTTAATTGTGGACAGCAGAGAACCTGGAAAACCATGGGACACGAATGACAAGAACGGCACGAACACAAGAGGAGATAAAATCTATCACACCACATTTAACGAAAGAAGATAGTCTTAATCAAAACAAGAAAGGAGGAGAATAATCTATCATTTTCAAACTCATAAAATCATCCTCGTGACACAATCTAATCGAACACTATACAATTTTCATTCTAAGACACACTACAAAGCTTAATTTGTTTCATGAATCCAACACAAAAAATAGTTATGTTAAAAATGAACTTCACCACGTAGCACGCTCCTAGCGAACAACCAGCTCTACTGATATCTACCCTGATTTGTTGAAGAGGGGTGCCCATAGATGTATGTAATTAATTTTGGACAGCAGAGACCCTGGAAGACCAGGGAACACGAACGGTAAGAACGACACGAACACAAAAGGAAATAAAATCTAAACCACTACAAAGAAGATATTTTTAATCAACATGATTACAATCAAAATTACAAGTTATATTATAAAAAGTCAAATATTGCTATACGTGAGAACCATTATTGCAATAGCCGGAAGTTCTGATAGTTGTATGTAATTAATTGTGAACAGCAGAGGCCCTGGAAGACCATGGGACAAGACGACAAGAACGACACCAACACAAGAGGAAATAAAATCTATAACACCACATTTATCAAAGAAGATATTCTTAATCAAAACAACAGAGGAAGAGAATAATCTATCATTTAACTATCATAAAATCATCCTCGTGACTTAATCTAGTCGAACACCATACAATTTTCATTCTAACCACACTTTCACACTACCAACCATACTTTGTTTTATGAATCCAACACAGAGAATAGATATATTAAGTTAATAATAAGTTAATTAGTTAATAGTTAAGTTAATTAATATGAAGTTCACCGCATAGCACGCTCCTAGCCAACAACCGGCTCTAATAATATCTGCCCTGTATTTTTTTTAAGACGGCAGGCGTACGCCTGTTTTGTGACAGCTATGAACATTCCGAGTACAATAGGGAAGATAAGTTGATTATTCCAACATTACACAACTTTTAGTTAATCAATTTCTGATTAAGTGTATAACATAGACTAGAATAGCATAGAAGGAAATAATAAAAAACAACACAATCAACAGCTAGCATTAATATAGAGCGAAACCTGTAGCTCCTAGCCAACACGCACACATCAGATACATGCAATAGTGAAACAAATTATCAAAACAAGAAGCATTACAATCTAATACTGTGAATAGCACGGACTTAACGCTGAAGAACAGAGGGACACTCTAAGCTGCGCACCGTAAACAACAACAGAGGAAAATAATCTATCATTGAACCATCATAAAATCATCTTCGTGACTTAATCTAATCGAACACGATACAATTTTCATTCTAACGAACGCTACAAACCTTGATGGGGGTATCCAAGACATAAGAAATTTGCACTGTTGTTCATCTCGGTTTTCACTCTTTTTGCTCAAAGCCGGGAGACTTTATGTCTCTATCTATATGACCAAAACGAAGCAACTCCCATGCTTTATCACTTAAAGGGTTGGGGGCTATATTCCTCCCTCCAGCAAACAAGGCGCTCTCGAAGTCAGATAAGATAGTACAAAGGCGATATATTATGAAACATGAAACATGTATATTATATATACATGAAAGAGTGCTCGCCAAAGTGAGCGAGCTAAAGCTTTCGTATTGTGAAATTACACATTCTACAACAAGATAGTACAAAGGCGATATATCTTATTGTGCAGCGCAAATAGTTGACGATATTATTCGTGGTGATCACTATCTTTTCGCATGCTCTCCTTGAAACGGAAGTCTTTCGTCAAAGTGGATAATATAGTCGGCTAAGTTTGTAGAGAGGTGTTATATTTTGTTGAACATGTAGAGGAAGTCCAAATTATTAGATTGCAACAATACTAAATCAAAAGCGAGAAACAAATTTAATTACATCAATTTTTGTAATAACTTGCAACAGAAACTTCTACATAGAAGAATCACACAGAAATACCAAATGTGAAATGCAACTCAGAGATATGAAGCATTCCCATCTTAGAGATTATTTTTACTGATGTCAATCGAGTGAAATATTGAAACAAATACAAGACAATAATTATTTCAGGTAGTAACTTCACAATTCATAGAATATTAGTCGAGTGAATACTTGAAACAAAGTCAAAACAATAATTAATTCGGACAAATCATTTCTAAGCAAGCGGCGTGAATACAGAATCATTGAAAGCACACGTTTTTTCTTGCAATAGGACAATTGTAATTTATCGGTATAAACGAGCATATGAATGAAACAATAAATGTAATCTTTGTCATCATTATAATGAATTCTACGCATCACAATGAAAAATACTTTGCATTTAGCATGGCTAGACTGAGAACAGTGATCGCTAAGAAAACGAATATTCCGCACTCTGTGTAAGAATTCTGATATGGAATGAGAGCTGACCATCACATAGGTTTTACCCGACTACACTCTGTGCAAGTTCAACACCCGAAGGATAGAATTGCCGGAGAAGGATCGGTCATTGAAATTTAGAGGCATGATACATCAGCACATGATTACAAAAAATGATCACTAATCTTTTGTGAAAACTTATCATATTTCATGAATTAAATTCCACAGTGCATGTATATTTCTCAACAGTTGCACTAGCCCAGACGTGGTAAAAGAAGAAAAGGCGTCTTTGACAAGCAACCTGATAGGAGTTCGGAATAAATATTTTCGTCAACACAGTTGTCCGTTTGTATGACTGGATAGGGAAAAGGAGCCGTCCAAGATAGGGCAAAACGGGAAATAAGGCAAGATAGCTGATTGCGGCGGGATAAGTCAAAGCGTTCGCGACACAGTGTCATCAACTTTTACAATTGCATTCTTGTTCAGTGCCTGCGAGGTGATACGAAGCCTTCGCGACAAGCGAATCTATTATCAAATGCCGCGATGTAAACGGAGGATTTTACAAGCATGAGGTGCAGGCGTAGTCTACATTTATAATCACGTATTCTTCGTAACACACGACACATAAACGTATATGAAATAATTTCCAAGTGGCAATCAGATTTTGGGACAAGCGGATCACACAACCGTCATCAGAAATGCTTAACCAATATCCAATGAAAATGAGCATTATGCATAAACACAATGGATATATATTATATTAATTATAATAAGCAGATCAGCACAGGTCACACATAAACGTAGATCCAATTCACAAAATATACTCGAGATTTCCCGTAGCCCATACTGAAAAACTACCACATTATTTTAGTGTCATAGCATCCGAGCACTACAAATGGAAAGGCCAGTTTTTAGCTCATAACGTTCTAAAACGCAAACTCTACACTAAAGATAATTTTCTTCTTTAAATTTTCAATGTGAAAACTGCACACTATTTCTTGCATTTTTTTAAAGATAAAGATTAAAAAGTTGTGCATATAGTCACACATACTATACAAGATATTTGATTGTGGCTTAAATGCTAAAATTTATCGATTCACATTCAGGAGAAGTGGTGACTACCACACATCAGTAGGAGTTTAATTAAAATTTGAACAGGTTTTGCGATTTACGATCAGTGTTGTAGAATGTGTAATTTCACAATACGAAAGCTTTAGCTCGCTCACTTTGGCGAGCACTCTTTCATGTATATATAATATACATGTTTCATGTTTCATAATATATCGCCTTTGTACTATCTTATCTGACTTCGAGAGCGCCCTGTTTGCTGGAGGAAGGAATATAGCCCCCAACCCTTTAAGTGATAAAGCATGGGAGTTGCTTCGTTTTGGTCATATAGATAGAGACATAAAGTCTCCCGGCTCTGAGCAAAAAGACTGAAAACCGATATGAAAACCGTGCATATTTTCTATGTCTTGGATACCTCCATCATGGCTTGCAGCGTTTGTTAGTATGAAAATTGTATTGTGTTCGATTAGATTAAGTCACGAAGATGATTTTAGGATGGTTCAATGATAGATTATTTTCCTCTGTTGTTGTTTACGTGGCGCCGCTTAGAGTGTTCCTCGGTTCTTCAGCGTCATGTCTGTGCTATTCACAGTATTAGATTGTAATATTTCTTGTTTTGGTAATTTGTTTCGCTATTGCAAGTATCTGATGTTTGCGTGTTGGCTAGGAGCTGCAGGTTTCGCTCTCTATTAATGCTAGCTGTTGATTGTGTTGTTTCTCATTATTTCCTTCTATGCTATTCTAGTCTATGTTATTCACTTAATCAGAAATTGATTAACTAAAGGTTGTGTAATGTTGGAATAATCAACTTATCTTCCCTATTGTACTCGAAATGTTCATAATTACGTACTAATAGGCGTACATAATAGGCGTACACCTCCCGTCTTCAAAAAAAAAAAAAAAAAGAAGAAACAGGGCAGATATTATTAGAGTCGGTTGTTGGCTACACTCTTAAAAATGAACTTCACCACATAGCACGCTCCTAGCCAACCATCAACCTGAATGACAACGTTCTCGCCCTAGATTTGTTGAAAACGGGAGGAGGAGCCTATTTTGTGCCCATTATGCACGGCACAAAATAGGCTCCTCCTCCCGTTTTCAACAAATCAGGGGCGAGAACGTTGTCATTCGGGATGGTGGTTGGCTAGGAGCGTGCTATATGGTGAAGTTCATTTTTAAGAGTGTAGGAGCGTGCTATGCGGTGAACTTTATATTAATTAACTTATTAACTTAATTATTAACTAATTAACTTATTAGTAACTTAATATATCTATTCTCTGTGTTGGATTCATAAAAGCAAAGTAGGGTTGGTAGTGTGTCTTAGAATGAACATTGTATGGTGTTCGACTAGGTTAAGTCACGAGGATGATTTTATAATAGTTAAATGATAGATTCTCTTCCTCTGCTGTTTTGATTAAGAATATCTTCTTTGATTAAATGTGGCGCTATAGATTTTATTTCCTCTTGTGTTCGTGTCGTTCTTGTCGTTCGCGTCCCATGGTCTTCCAGGGTCTCTGCAGTTCAAAATTAATTACATACATCTATGGCACCCCCTTCAACAAATCAGGGGGCTTAATCGTTTCACACGTTCAACTTAACGGCACGAGACAGCTGAACGAGTCGTTCAGGCTAACGAAACGAGCAACTTTATCGACGCTTTGCGTGGTCGCAATTTGTGCTCCTCGTGAAGCTTCTCCTTTGTGGTTATTTTGCACGTTGTGAGCGCTCACATGTTGTGATGTCACCGCCCTGAGTGAAGAGCAGGCTGGCAGCGAGGCTGCATCTTCTCTGACCAATAGGACTATTTCATTTGTTCCGACAGCTCGCATTCTCGTGCTCTCATACATGCTCATTGCGTTCCAATGTTCGTTCCCAGGCTCGTTCGTCATGTTCTTTTTCTTCCCGTCTCAATATATGGCTCGCTAGTCGTGTGAAAATAATTAACCAACATGTACGTCGCTGTAAGGATAATCGTCGAGCTATACGCAAAAAATGTAAATCATTTTCCTACCATGACGATGGTGACGGGTGAGAATGATCTTAAGTATGATACGATAACTAGTGTGTGCTGAGTTCTAGTTCACGTGGGAGTCCGAGACCAGAAAGGAAAGACGTAGTGGTATCAGAAGTATCAAAAGAAGAAAGAGGAGGAGGCTGCCCATTCTCCTCAACGTGTACTCTTATTTCATTACCTTTATGTAACTTTTTCTTTAAGCATGGAAGTACAACGCGCAGCCTTACAGTCAGGCTTCATAAACAGTGCGAAGAGCATTTCTTCCCGGACGGAACAACTTTACAAAATCGATCTGGTCTAGTTGAAAGGCATCCTGACGCCTAAAATAAAATAAATTCGCAGTGCAACAGTTTTCTAGTGAGCTTGAACAGAACGTCAGTGAACTGTTTTAATTCCATGTTAGCACCGCGAAGCAAGAGAATGTTATGAAACTATTCAAGACAATCGACCTCAGAAAATCCACAGAATCATTTGCTCTTCCTATCATTGCTACATCAACACTATATCCGCAATGTACTATTAAAGAGAACAATTCGAACACTACTATATGCATCCATTTCGCCTTTGTTGTTCATCACAACACCCGTAGCTATCAAGACGAAGTGAAGTACACGGTCACAAGTCCTCACAAACGGTGCGGAGAGCGGTTCTTGACGGACGGAAGAACTTTACAGAATCTGTCTCGTCCAGTTGAAAGGCATCCTGACGCCATCACGTCCATGGGGCACAGTTAGCTGCTTGCGTGATCGACCCAAGCGAAGAATCGTCCAGCCATCTTTCTTGGGCAGCTTCAACGTCAGCGTGTCGTTACGAATAACGAAACGAAGAAACTTATCGACGCCCTGCTGTGGCACAATCCCTGCTCCTCGTTTAGCTTCTTCGTTGAGGTTATCGTGCTTGTAACGAGCCGTTACGTGTTGTGACGTCACTGCCCTGAACGAACTACAGGTGGTGGTGGTGGTGGTGATGGTGAAAGGGCTTGCCGTTGTCGGCCTCACGTACAGCTACACGAACTACAGCTGCCAACGATGCTGTAATCTTGTCGACCAATGAGGTTGTTTAATTTTGTTTGGATAGCTCGCATGGTTTGTCTATGGCTTGTCGTCGTCACTTCTTCGTCTTCTTTCTCGTCTTCATCTGCATCTTCTCGAGAATATCTCACAGCCCTCATGTAACCACTGATGTAAATACGATGAAAGCATGTCATTTTGTACAGAGTCGTGGAGCAATACATGTTCGTTTCTGCAGAAATTCCGTACAAATCTCCAAATGAAGATGTTTCACATTCTAACGAGTGGGTAGACCCACTCGGAAGGCAAACGATCTAATTTGATCATAACTGGACCGAGAGATTACGCCCCTGTCACTTTAACGAAAAGAGAGCGTCATATACCACGTGCTCGAGCTCCCGAGTGCCTCGCGCCTCGTTAGATCATGAGCCATGTAGGCGATGAAGCCTGTGAGCACGTGAACACATTCGTTAGGCAGACGACACCGTCAGTCGTTACGCGAGCAAGAGATTACGCCTTTGTCCCGTTAACGAAAAATGCGCGTCACGTGAAACGTGTCACGTGTTCGTGTTAGCGACAGCTCCGCCCCTCGTTGGCTCGCGAACGATGGAAGTGATTAAGCCCCCAGGGTAGATATCAGTAGAGCTCGTTGTTGGCTAGGAGCGTGCTGTGTGGTGAAATTCATTTTTAACATAACTATTTTCTGTGTTGGATTCATGAAACAAAATAAGGTTTGTAGTGTCTCCTAGAATGAAAATTCTATAGTGTTCGATTAGATTGTGTCACGAGGATGATTTTAGGATTTTTAAAATGATAGATTATTCTCCTCCTCTATTGTTTGGGTAAGAGTATCTTCTTTGGTTACATGTGGTGTTATAGATTTTATTTCCTCTTGCGTTCGTGCCGTTCTTGTCATTCGTGTCCCATGGTCTTCCAGGTTCTCTGCTGTCCACAATTCATACATCTATCGGCACTTGTAATTAAAGCTCCACTATGGTGGTCACGTGTAATAATAATATATTTTTTTGATCATAACTGTAGTAGTAAGAGACACTAAAATAAAACTTGTAATCTTGATTGTAATCGTATTGATTAAGAATACCTTCGTTGTAGTGTTATATATTTTATTTTCTCTTGTGTTCGTGTCCCATGGTCTTCCAGAGATTCAAGTATGGTTGTTGATATTAAAATGTGTATTTTTCAGAATATCCAGTGTGGCCACAGTATTGAATGTATTATTGATTGCGAATGTAGTTTCATATAATAATAAGTCATCTTTCAGGTCGTTGGTGCGGGGGGCTCCGTAATTGAACAATTGGTATGCAATTTGATGAATGTTGATATTATGTTGTCTTTCAGAATCTGATGACTTGAAATATTAATAGCGAATAAATTATGTATATTCTTTACACATACTGTCCTGTGTTGTTTCTTCTGTTTCAGATCGTGAAGGTTTTTCGGCTGGGTTTTTCTCCTTAACCTGATTGGCATCACAACTGGCAGCACTATTGGCATTACAATTGGCAATAGAATTGGCATTATTAAATATATTTTCATTTGTACTTTTGTGTATTGCTATCCTTTGCGTGTCTATACTTGCACGTAAACTGCACACCTCTTGTAGCGGAAAAAAAATTGAGGGAAGTCGGCCCAGGTTGGAAAGTGGCGAAAGAAGTCGGCCCAGGCCGAAAAATACGCTACGATAAGCGCATGCGCAGCCCTCCGGCCACGCGCCGCACACCGGTAAGCGCACGAGTAACCCTCCACCCGGGCAGTGCCTGTCGCGCACGGGAAAAAAATCGCGCAAAAAGTCGGCGCAGACGCGCTTGACCGTTGCTAGGGGCCTGGGCCATTGCTATGGGCTAACTCTCATAACTGCTATACTCCTCAAGTGTACGAAGTTGGGGTAGTTGGTAGCTTGACATATTGTTGAATGCAGCAAGAAACAACACAAGGAAGAACGAAGTTGACACCACGGCTGCTTACTCACAACTAACAGAACATTTATTGCGGGATGGACAAGGAAAATAAAGCATTTACAACGAACAGGTTTGAAACACGAATAAGATCCACTATCCCCCCCCCCTGTTAACACATATGCTTAAAGCTAACCCCCGTCACTATCTAACAATTTCACACATTCCACGCATGGCTGACAAAGTACCACATCAAAGACGCGAATGCAGATATGCTATCTCTTCCAAAGACAGATCAATGGACGCCTGGCTTAGACACATATCCCCGTTCTTTATTATTAAAGATGCTTCAGCTACCTCCCTTGCTATCCTTTGCTTTAGCGTAGTTTTTTTCCTCTGTGCGTCCAAAAAGTGGCCTGCACCCGCATGTTCGACAGTGAACGGCAATGTGTCCTGAGGGCGTTGAATTGGACACCGCTGCCCTATGTTCAAGCAGCCGTGTGTTGAGGCATCGCCCCGTTTGCCCAATACATCGTCGTTCACATCATCATATGAGAGCGGTATGCTGTAAACAACTTGCTGTCGGCAACTCACAATAGCTTTGTGCTGCACTTTACATTCACCTGGGGGCTTAGGGTTGTTGACTCTAGAACACAAAACCTGAAGCTTCATAAGAGCAGTCAAAACTACTGGAACCCCGTGCCTTTTAACCACATTTTTGAAATTGTGAGACAAGGTATGAATGTATGGCATTATTATAGGCCTGCCCCTCAACTCGCTACGCAGACTTCGTTATTCCTTGTGTTGTTTCTTGCTGCATTCAACAATATGCTATACTCCTGACGTATATATGTCAGTTACAAATTCAAAAAGCTGTGTCTCGCAGGAAAAGCTACTCCTAAAGCCGTGTTGATTGCTAGAAAGATAATTACATCGAGCCAAGTGTTTCATGACAATAGAGTACAAAGTCTGTTTGAGTACTTTGCAAGACACACATGTAAGAGATATGGGCCTATAGTTTTCAACGGCTGAAGTATGAGCTGATTTAGGGACTGGTACGACAATAGATGCTTCCCGTCATTGGGAACTACAGAAGTGTCCAAAGACGGATGAAAAACGTGTCAGGATTTCTCTTCCTCTAAGGAATTCCTACGAATTAGTTTTTTTTTTCTTGCAGTACATATGCCCGGTTGGGAGTCAGTATTATTCACGGCTGAATGTAATCACATCTGTTCTGTGATCCATAATGATTTACACATTTGTTTTTACTACTGCGTGAAGGAAACGGCGAGGATATGCGTTGGAGTCCGCATATGCTACGCTGTTGCTGAACCATTTCTAAAGGTAAGAGTGCACCGTACCGTTTTCTTAGACACGGTTTATCTTAGTGTTTAGCGATTACGTTTGGGATACGAAATTACCCATCACATTCCCAGGATCGCCACCGTAGCATTCTATACCAGGTTCAGGGCCTATCAGCCAGAGGTGACAGTCGTAAATTAATCAAAATCTGAGCGAAACTTTGCAGCACCTTAGACTCGCATTCAAGTTCATATAGCTTCAACGGATTTGCGATATCTCCAGAATGAGTGGCCATGAGAGTAGTCAGATATCGGGTTCGAGCCCACCAACGCTCTGTCCTAAGATCACTCGTAAAGTTCTTCGCCACCGTAAGATGTCGCTACTGACCATAAGGCGACTCATTATTCCATTTCACCCTATTACCTTACCATTATCTTACCATTTCTTCATTATCATTATCTTCATTATCTACCATTACCTTATTAGCAATAGAGTGGACACTCCCCACTCATCATAATTTCAATAAATTTGTTGTGGTCTCTAGTTCGATTGGACAACAGGAGAATATGATGGATGAATGGCTGACCAATGAAGGCTGGACTGTGTAGAGTCGGGAACAGCTCAGCTCCTAGAACTGTAGATACCGAGTACTCGTGCATCTCGGGTTTGTCGCTTTTGACCGTACACCATATGATGACACTGTCTATGACTATCCAATTTACGACTGGGTGACGAGTATGATCGTAAGAGTGCTGAAAATATTAGGAAAAAAAACTGTTCGGGAAAACGGTCACGAAACATAAGGGTACCGAGTGAAAGCTCAAAGTCTTCCGTAAGTTTCTGTAAAAGAAAGCGGTTACAGGACATCAATTTTGGACTGTATGAGTGGACGCAGCATACGATGACGCTTTTTTTATGCGTTAGCATTAGGAGCCCCGTTTTGAGGAAAAGCCGGCATCGTAGCGGGGTGACCCTGGTGTGCGCGTACAGCACGCCAGGTGACGGAGAAGAGCGAATCAGGCTACGTTCTGCAAGCTGATTTGCTCTCCTCAGTCACGTGGAAGCGCAGAGCTCGTCAGCTAGGAGCTGGAGCCGTCGTCAGTTGCATCTCGTCTCTGGGCGTGTTCAGACGTGTCTCGTGCGTTTTCCGAAAGTTTCGCGACAGCTGAGTTTGTGTCTAATGTCGTGTTGCAGTTTAAACGGCAAAGTTCTTCAATCGATCCCTGAACCTTCTACTAGTCAAAATGTATAATGTATGATGTACGAGGGTGGTTCCCTAAGTTTCCGGCCCGACCAACTTTTAATAGTCATAGAGACGAAACAAGTGTATCACTTTTCGACATAGTCACCCTTAACTTCGATGCACTTTTGACACCTTTCAACCAGCATTCTTATACCCTTGAAAAAATAGTCCGAAGTTTTGCCCGCAGAATGTTGGAAAACTGCCTCTTGCACCTCACTATCGTTTTGAAATCTCCGTCCTCTGAGATCCCTGTTCAAGTTTGAGAACAGGAAGTAGCTCGGTGCCAAGTCTGCACTGTAGGGTGGGTGGTGGATTTCTTCGAAGCCGCACTCCTTCAGTGCAGCCTTGGCAACAGAAGCCGTGTGGACAGGGGCATCGTCCTGAAGCAACCGGACACCTCGACTCAACCTGCCGCGCTTCTTTTCCTTGATGGCGTCTCGCAGTCGGTGCAGGAGTGAAGCATAATAAGTCGCATTCACTGTGGTGTTCCTCTCTTTGAAGTCAATGGAGGATCCCGTGACAATCCCAAAATATTGTTGCCATGATCTTCTTTTTAGATTGTGTGACCTTAGCTTGTTTTGGGGGCGCTTCTCCTGGTTTGCGCCATTCCATCGACTTCTTTTTCGAAAGGGGATCATAGTAGAGCACCATAGTCTCATCCCCTGTGACAATTGACTTCAATATTTCTTCTTCGTTCTCTTGACAGAGCTCGAAAAACTCTTTTGCACAGACGACGCGCTGTTGCTTAAAGGGAGAATCCGCATAAGGTCCCTTCCGAGATTTTCGAATATTCGTCACCTTTAGCCATCAACGACCATGCCTGTAAAATATCTCCTTCGAAAACTGAGTCAAACGTGATAAAAATGATTTTCTTCTATGACGCGCTCGGTGACAAGGTAGCGCGAGCCACGAGCGCTTTTCTGCAAGCAACACCGAGCGTGATGTAAGTCGCGAGATATCCCGCGCCGTCCGCCTTGCTTTGCTGTGTGTTTTGGCAGTTTTGACGAAGGAAATTTTCCGTAGCAATTGTGTTCGTTACGTCGCACACTGATCTTACACCCGCCACGATGGCCGGTAAGACATGCTGTATAATCAGTTGTGGCAACAGGTCGGATACAACAACAGACGTAGCATATTTCGAGTTTCCGACGGCCAAACAACGTCGTTTGGAGTGGGAAATGGCGCTGCGCAAAATCAAGTGGAGGAAGACCAGCTCGAGAACGATATGTTCTCATCATTTTGAGCCGGGAATGGTCGACACGAAAAGACGGCTCATGCGGGAACTCGGAGTGGCACCTGCGGGCACCTGCGGGATGCACCGACCGCATGTGCACCTGCAACATGTTTCATATTACGCGTGCACCCGTGGCACTTATACAGGGTGTCCCAGAAAACGTGTCATTGAATTATAATAAAAAAACTACGCCACCTAGAATCATGCAGTCAACAGCATTTGTTCTTATTAGTTTTTGCCACCTCCTAATGTGAATGTCATTACTTCAAGTTTAATTATGTAAATATTTGCGAACTGAACTCAGAAATTTGCCAAGTAAAGGTCACTTTTTTACCCCACCAATATGAAGAGCGTGCCGAATACACTCAAATTCATGATAATTCACAGTGATATTCACGAGCTATTCCAACGGAAAAAATAGCCGAATATCATGCTTTTTGGAGCACCGGACAATAGCGCGCGATGACGTTTTGAGCGCAATCGCTCTCAGTGCGACGAAAGGAGGTTCCGAAGCCAGCCCACAGAGCGATAGTAGAAAAAGTAACAGTTCCTAAAATTGGGAGAGGGAAAGCAAAATCCCAGCGAAAGTCGGACATGATAAGCCGTGCCTGTTTTATCTGTTTCTGCGATGTCGGGGAGGGCTGGGTTTCCAATCTCGTTTCGTCGGACTGACAAAGATTGCGCTGAAAAATTCATCGTGCGCTATTCTGTGCGACCTCCGTAGAGTATGATGTTCGGCTATTTTCTCCGATGGGATAGCTCCTGAATATCCCTGTCAATTATCATTAATTTGACTAAATTAGACACGCTCTTCACATTGGCGGGGTTACAAAGTTACCTTTACTAGGCAAATTTCCAACTTAAGCTCGCAAAAATTTACATAATTAAACTTACGTTACACGACATTCATATGAGGAGGTGGCAAAAACCCAGTAAGAACAAATGCCGTTGACCGCATGACTCTAGTTGGTGTAGTTTTTTTATTATAATTCAATGACACGTTTTCTGGGACACCCTGTATAAGAATGTGCGACAACCTATTAGAAACTCATCATTAGTTACTCCGAGTTCGACAGTCTTCAGTGTATGGGCCCGAGGCCTCGGTTTCAAGCGACGCGCGCACTGGTACAGGGTCCGTCGAATACGGCGAGTCGTTGTGGTTTATGGTGGCGGTCAAGTCATTCTCCTCATTAGAATACACGTCTGAATCGGGCTGAAGTCCCGTGGAGTTCTATTCTGATGCGGAGTCGGTTTCCATGACTGCACGTTGAGCGTAACTTGCTTCCTGGCGTCTTCAATGCAATACAACACATGGGAATCACGGCAGACGAATCTCGCGACTGACGTCACGGCGTGGCGCTCCTCGATTCCGATGCCACCGCCTGCTCTCATAGTTTTGGTTTCGCTTTATCGTTTTCGCTGTTTATAAATTATACGGGCACATTTATACGAAACGGGGGCTGTTGTCAGCATCTGGGGGGTGGTCTCTGCTGAAATGAACTTTCACTTAATTTTGGGCACAACCGTTGCGGACCCTCCCTTTAAGAACTGACGAGAGAAGTCGTGGAAGCCATCTCGCACTGACCTTTTTCATGTGAAGGCCCTCGCCGATGATGCTAGAAACGGTTGTTTTGGAAAGCCCCAGCCTTTCTGAGATTTCCTTCACCTTCAGACGCCTGTCGCTCAACACTTCCTCCTCGACAAGATACAAATTTCCTTGTGTCACCACTTCCACTGGACGACCATCGCGTGGATCATCTTCAATGGACTCTCGCCCCAGTCGAAACTGCTTAGCCCAGTCTTTTACCGTTGTGTACGACGGAGAGGCTTCCCTGCACACGTTGTCCAGTCGCGCTTTAATTTACATAAGCGAAAGTCCCTCGTTTGTCAATAATTTTATCACAGCGCGGTACTAAATTTTTTTTCAGTTTTAACTGAAGGGTGCACCCTGGCTGTTTGAAATGCCGCTCTCCAACCGAAAAAAGCATGGAGAGGGTTGAGGGTGGTGCTCCGGCCCACCAACAGATAGCGCCACGCGTCTTTAATCGCACTGCGCGCCAATTTCAAATTCGCGCGCATTTTCTACCTCGGGCCGGAAACTTATGGAACCACACTCGTATGTACTGCATATGTATATAATGTATAATGTCAAAGTATATAAAAATAAGAAGCAGAAAAGAAGCAAAAGAGAAGCAATTAGAAGCAAGACGAACGTCTACTGCTAATGCATTCTCATCACATTAATTATATTTACCGCCCTACAATTTTCATTACTCTATACATACAGGATGTGAACCACAGGAAACCGTTGGACCAGTGGAGGGTATACGTGATGACAATGAGAAATATCTAGAATTATGATTTTGCCGGGCCAGCATCATATGTCAGAGATGCTCGTAGGGCGTTCTGGAACCGCTTGCATAAAAAGTTCATAATCAGTCTTGTGGAAACCCGGTGTTTCCACAACCTCGGGGCGTCAGTCCGTCCGTTCCGTCGCCAAGGAAGACACAGCAAACGAAAAGGGTTCAAACAACAAACAAGGTTTATTCCATACCTCTGACAACAGATACGGTCGATACTCCCAGAGTAACCCCAGCCTCAACTTCCCACCCGCTTATATCATATCGAAGCACACAATCAGCGCCCCCTTCCTGATGGGCGTACTCGTGACCGACGCGCTTGTTATCGACATAGGTCGCGATACTCCCCCCCTCCAAAGTCCAAGTAAACACAGCCCTCACACATCGGGCATGTCCAGTACAACGTCGTCGGGGATCGCCGGGACTCCTTCCTGTCTCTGGAGCAGGTCCGGGCGGTGCCACTGGAGGACAGCCACTGCCGCTGCTACGTCTGAGACAGTCCTCCTGCCTTCTCTCAGTGCGTCGATCTTGGCTTGATGGAGGGGACCACGGCGGTGGGTAGCACGATGAAGTTCAGGCACTCCGCAGACGGGGCAGAGTAGACGTTTCTCATCCTCGGTGAGGGCAATCGGGGGGTCGGCGGGGTGCCTGTCTTGTAGCGTGAGTCCTCGAAACGGAGGAGGGACCTGGCTCGGGTCGCTTCCGCGGAGTGGCCTGGGCTGGGAGGACCAGCGGGCCCTGGACGCCCAAGAGACGGGACGGTTGTACGCCACCACCGTCCAGGTGGCAACTGACGAAGACCTCGGTGGTGTGGACGGTCTTAGGTCTCGACGGTTACGACGTCCTGTCGGGGCCGCCTGGTGCTGACGAGCTGGGCCGGCCGCAACCTTCTGTGCGCCTTGTTTCGGAGCCATCACTGAAAAAATTGAAAAACAGAGACACCGTCAGGTGGAAACACCTAACTGCGAGGGTCTGGCAAGGCCCTCGTGCATATGTCGTGAGAAGCTAAAAATAGTAGCCACACGAACAAAACCCTAAATCACAAGCACTAGGTTCTAGCGATGGAGATAGTGGCAGCTACGTGCGCCGCCTGCGGGGACGCAAACTGTAGCGACTGGAAGGTCCGGGAACGGGATCCTGGTCCAGGTCTAGAGGGGGAAGCTGAACGTTTGCTTCTTCGCCCTCAGGGTCTCGGAGGTGGTAAGTCTTCAGGTCCGAGATGTGAACTGGCCCAGTCTCTTCGCCGGTGTTGCAGCGACGAAGCCTGTAAGTGAGGCCGGAGGAGCACGCACTTACCTCGAAGGGGCCATCCCACCTATCTGCGAGTGAAGCTGCAAAGCCTCGTGACGCATCACTTAGCGGGTGGGTCCGTCGAAGGACGAGGTCACCGACGCTGTAGGTGAGGTTCCGTCGCCCTCGATTGTACTGGCGAGCCTGGTCCAACCGTGCGACGTCCAGATTCTCCCGAGCCGTCCGAGCTGCATCGTCCAGTCGACTCCGGAGTTCCTCAGCGAACCTTGAATAAGGAGGCCGGGTAGCACCATCCCGGAGGCCCAGAGCATTCTTCACTGGAAAGGGGGCCTCTCGTCCCAAGTTCAGGAACGCCGGGGTGAAGCCTGTGGATCTGTTTACTGTTGTCCGTGTAGCGAACGCTAGTTCAGCCAGGCGAAGATCCCAATCACGGTGGTGCTGGCTAGTAAAAGCAACCAACATCATTTTCAGGTTCCGATTAACACGTTCGGTAATGTTAGCCTGAGGGTGATATGGGGAAGTCTTCTTGTGCCGAATGCCTAAGACAGCGCAAGAATCTGAGAACACCTTACTTGTAAAGTAGGTAGCGTTATCTGTGATGAGCTGAGCAGGAAACCCGAACCGGCAAAAGGTGTCGAGTAGTCTTTCCCACACTCTCTGGGAAGTCAGTGTCCTGAGAGGAAACAGCTCAACCCATTTCGTGAAATGATCAGTAACCACAAACAAATACTGGTTACCTCTAGGACTACGTGGAAACGGTCCCATCACATCACAAGCAACTATCTGCCAGGGCCTATTACTCTGAATAGGCTGTAAGCGCCCAGGGGGTAAACCACCACGAGGTTTTGCTCTCTGGCATACGGGACAAGTACGAACATACTTTGTTACATCCTGCCTCATTCCTGGCCATGTCGCAACCCGACATAACTTTTCATAAGTTTTCCTGCCACTGCTGTGACCTGCCAAGGCCGAATCATGAAAGTAACGTATGAAAGACTTACGCAACTTCCGTGGCACCACGACTCTGAATGGGGATGAGCCGTCATCGTCATCCGCCTGGGGTATGTATCTGAACAGGATGCCATCCTCGCCCAGCAGATAGGAGTCGTGCCGTCCATCAGTCGTTCCGGTGCCTGCCGAGTCCTGCTCAGCTAACCATTGAGACACCCGCTGACAAAGGCCGTCCGCTCTCTGAGCGTCTAGGAGCTGCTCTCTGCTCACGACCGTGCCCCAAGACGAAGATACGTCTCGTGCCACTTGTGCTGCTGCCAGGAGCTGGGAAGGCGCCTCGGTGCCTTCCTCTCCCCCCTCCGGTAGAGGCGCACGGGAAAGCGCGTCTGCTACCACGTTCGTTGAGCCCCGCTTGTACTCCACGTTGAAGGAGTAGCCTTGTAGCGTCAGGGCCCACCTGGCAAGACGTCCAGATGGGTTGTGGAGCCGCTGCAGCCAGGAAAGTGCCTGGTGGTCAGTCTGGACGGTGAAAGTGGTGCCGTCCAGGTACAGATCAAACTTCCTGAGAGCGAAGATGATCGCCAAGCATTCCTTTTCCGTGACGGAGTAATTCCGTTCTGCCGGATTCAGCGTGCGACTTGCAAAAGCCACTGGACAGAGAATAGCGTCATGCTCCTGCAAGAGAACTGCGCCAACCCCATAATCGCTAGCATCTGTTTGCACTACAAACGGTTTGTTCAGGTCAGGCAAATATAGCCTGGCCGTATTAGCGATCGCGTGAGAAAAAGCTCGAAATGATCGTTCGTGCTCCTCTCCCCACTGCCAGGGTGTATCGTTGCGCAACAACCGGTTAAGCGGCTGCGCTAACTCAGCGCAATTAGGAATGAATTGTCTGTAGAAACCAACCATACCCAAGAAACGCTGCAAGGCTTTCACGTTACCGGGAACCGGATACTCTATGATCGCCTTTAGCTTGTCATCACTAGGACTGATGGTTCCTCCGTCCACCATGAAGCCGAGGAGGCTGATCCTAGGCGATGCCAGCTGCACCTTGCGGGGGTTTATGGTTAGCCCCGCCTGCTTCATCCTTGTAAGGACGATTGACAGGTGTTCCAAGTGTTCCTGAAAGTTTCTGGAAAACACTACGACATCATCCATGTACGCCATCGCGAAGTTATACTTCGCATCTCCCAATACGGTATCCATTAGCCGTTGGAAACTGGCGGGAGAGTTAGACAGACCGAAAGGCATCCGTACAAACTCAAACAACCCCCTATGACAGGTAAAGGCTGTTTTCGGGACATCCTCCGGGGCAACTTGGATTTGCAAAAACCCTCTACTACAATCAAGCGTTGAAAACACTGTAGCGTTGCCCAGGGAATACATAATAGACTCGATGGACGGAAAGGGGTAAGAGTCCCTTACAGTTACTGCGTTAAGTCGACGGTAGTCGACGCATAACCTAGCCGTACCATCACGTTTCGGAGCCAGGACGACAGGAAACGCCCAAGGGCTCTGGGACCTTTGAACTGCACCGGTTTGGAGCATTTCATCAAGAGCAGCGTCTAACAAAGCACGCTTATGCACACTCAATGGTCTCGGATTACAACGCCAGGGCCTAGCGTTACCCGTGTCTATGCTATGCTGTAACACAGACGACTTACCGGGTTTTTCCGTGAAGACACCGTCAAACTGCCGCAGTACTTGTTCAAGCTGTCGGCGCTTCTCCTCGGGACCATGAAATGACCCCAAGACAGTCGGGAGCGGGGACGGTTCAACGGACGTTGCTGCAGCTTGCTTAGCTGGACTGCTGTCCTGTGGCACGCCGAAAGGAAAAAATCCTGACGATCCGTGGTAGACGTATCCTCCATTGGGCAGGTCCAGCACAAATTTCTGCCGGATGATGAAGTCCCTGCCCAGGATAACGGGCACTGCCAGGCCAGGAAGGTGGACGAAGCGCTGCTTTCGTCGTCTCCCATCAAAGCGAAGCCAGAGCACAACTGCAGTTTGTGCTGGAATCACGTCATTGGAAGCAAGACGTAGAGTGACATCTGTGGATTGCAATTCCACATTCCGTGATGCGCAGTGCTCGTACACACAATCGCCGATAAGAGAGACTGTAGCCCCCGTGTCGATAAGGGCGATGTAATCTCTCCCCAAAATTCGAACAGCGATGTTTGGTTCCTTGTCCTCGATGTTATCTCGGACAGAAAAAGCAAAAGGAGCTAAAGCGTCTCCTTTTATCTTGCTGCTTGCAAAGCCAGCTTCTGAATTATCAGGGTCACGGATTGTAACCGTTCGTTCGCTCTTTCGGCAGATAGCCGACGTCGCTGAGCGATTGTTTACCGGCGTCGGCTGCGACCGTTTCCCGTTGGCACATTACGGGGGTTTGGTCTTTGCTGCGGACAGCCCCGACGAAAGTGGTCCGGGCTGCCGCACGTCCAACAGCCGGCTGGCATTCTGCGTTGCTGCCGCGGAGCATACCGTTGCTCCTGCGGCCTCCTTGGGGTTTCGCCAGCTAAATAGCCGGGTTGCCCATGATTATGGGACAGGACGGGTCTGCCAAGGCTCGTTCCTGCGGGGATCGCCCTCTGTTCATAACGGAAGGGATCGGGTGCTCGGCGTGATGGCTCCGCATAATAATTGCGGTTCTGCTCATCCAGACCCACTGCAGGTGGGCGCTCAACCGAGGCTGCTCCCGCTGACCACGCACAGCGCGGTTCTAACGCCAATTGAGGCGGCGGCGGGGGCCGATACTCGAGTTCCGCTACGAGGTCTCCTTCAATTGTGCGAGCCTCTTGCGCCAGCGCTTCAAGGCTATTAAAGCGATGGGCTCGAAGATAGGGCCGGTAGCGAGGGTGACACTGACGGATAGCCCGCGTCACACGCTGCTCCTCTGTAGCAGTAGGTTCGGCTCTGCTATACAGGTCTTGCAAGGCCCGAACGAATTCTGCTAAGGTCTCATCTGGATGCTGAGTACGCTTATGCAGCTCCTCCAGGATACGATATTCGTAATCCGGTGGAAGAAATTCGCTCTTAAACCGCTTCTGAAAGTCCTGAACGGACGTAAACCTCGACTGCAGCCGAAGCCAGCGAGCGGCGTCTCCGATCAAAGCAACCTGCAGGATGCGTTGTATCAGGACTTCATCTGAGGTTCCCATACCAGTCTGATAGGCTGCAAGGTCATCCAAGAAGTCTGCGACCGACTTTGTATCGGTGTAACCTGAGAAGGTAGGGACCGGTAAATTCAGTCGCAGGGGCGCTTGTGCCTGCGGCGGCGAAACCGACCCGGCATCAAGGCGTTGTGCCACCAACGAACATAACTCCGTCATGCGTGACAAGAGTTCTGTCGTTATAGCGGAGTCCAACTGCGGCACTGCAGGCACTGCAGATACCGTAATTGACGTACCTTGGGACGGAGGCACTGCATGTGCTCCTTTGCCCCCGGCTGGTCCTTTCGGCTCCGAAGGCGCCTCGGTGCCGGAAACCAACCCTTCCTCCGTACGGGACTCCTGCTGCACCGTGCCCTTCCATCCGTTCCGGAGGTCGTATCGGCCTCGCGGCGGCGAATGCTCCATCGACTCCTGGGCTCGGGCACCGAGTGGGAGCTGCGAAGCACTCGAAAACAACTGAAACACACTCGAACAAACAAAACGCTAGCTCAGAAAAGAAAAAGTGACACCCCGGAAAAAGAACACAAACAAACCGGCGGGTCCTGACTGAAAGAAAAGAAAAAAACGTACCAAAGGAAAAATTAACAACGCGTGCTGCGTCCTCCCCGCTGTCGAACGGACGAACTGTGACCCCAAACGTTGGGCGCCAGTTGTGGAAAACCCGGTGTTTCCACAACCTCGGGGCGTCAGTCCGTCCGTTCCGTCGCCAAGGAAGACACAGCAAACGAAAAGGGTTCAAACAACAAACAAGGTTTATTCCATACCTCTGACAACAGATACGGTCGATACTCCCAGAGTAACCCCAGCCTCAACTTCCCACCCGCTTATATCATATCGAAGCACACAATCAGCGCCCCCTTCCTGATGGGCGTACTCGTGACCGACGCGCTTGTTATCGACATAGGTCGCGATAGTCTCAAACTCATCCTCGATAGCATTGGCTGAGATTTGTAGCGCCCTCTGTGGACGCCATCATGATGACGACGACGCAATAAACGCGCCGGCCAGTTGTTACCTGGCACGTGCACGGCACGGACCTATGTTCCTTATTATCTGCTAGGTATCCACAAACTTGGTGACCCGACTCATGGACACCGCCGGGACACAGAGCGGCCTAAGCGGTCAGGGTGAAGCCTCCGACGTATCGTCAGGCCCAGCTGTCCTACAAACTGTCCAGCAAGTCCGCCTCCCGCCTTTTTGGACCAAAAACCCCAAAACTTGGTTCCGTCAAGTCGAGGCACTCTTCCATGCCCGCCGGATCCAAAGTCAAATGACTAAATACTGTGAGGTACTCCCCTTGATTCCTCCTGACCTGGTCGACGACATCGACGACGTACTCTCCACGGTGCAGGCAGATAGAGCTTACGATACCCTGAAATCCGCCATCCTATCTCGTACTGAGATATCGGAGCGCGCCAGGATCCAGCAGCTCCTAACATCCGAGGAGCTAGGAGACCGTCGCCCGTCGCAGCTTCTCCACCGGATGAAGCAGCTGCTTGGACACTCCGCAGACGACCATGCACCGATATCCTGAATAGGCTTCCGCACGAGGTCAGGATGATCCTTGCTGGCAATGACGACGTGTCGTTGGATCGACTCGCCGAACTTGCGGATCGAATTACAGATTATGCTTCCGCAAGCCTTGCCCCCGTCCGTTCGCCCGCGGTTCCAGACAGCCCCTCGACGCCGGACTTGCAAGCGGCAGTGGCCCGCCTGACTGACGAGATGTCTAGGATGTCATCGCAGATGGCCGACTTGCGCACAGCGTTGAACCGCCGGTCCCGAGATCGAGGACAATCAAGAAACCGGTCTGCGAGTCGTCGACGCGCCTCGAGCTCAACGCAAGCGTCACAGCATGCTCCAGGAAGCCCTCGGTACTGCTGGTACCACCGTCGTTTTCGCCACCGATCAACGCGCTGCGAGTCGCCCTGCGACTGGCAGGAAAACCCTCAGGCCGGTCGATAATGGCGGCAACCGACCACGGCCTACGTCCTGCCCGCCTTCTGTATGTACAGGATCGTATCGCGAAGCCGCGTTTCCTTATCGATACAGGGGCCCAGGTGAGCGTTATACCGGCGACACCTTCCGATCGGAAAATTCGTCATTGCCTCACACCCCCTCTTCAAGCTGCGAACAAATCTACGATCCGCACATATGGACTGCGTTCACTAACTTTGGACATCGGCTTGCGCAGGACGTTTCGTTGGCTCTTCGTTGTGGCAGAAGTCGACCGGGCCATCATTGGAGCCGACTTTTTACATAATTTTCATCTCGATGTCAGCATTAGGCAACGAAAGTTGAAAGACAACATCACCAAATTAACCACTGAAGCTGGCATCTCGACGATCAACTCAACCGGCATATGTGCATTTATTCCCGGTTCGCGCTACGAAAACGTCTTGGCTTCCTTTCCCGAGCTGCTCAAGCCCTGCAATCTTTCAGCGCCAGCCGCGCATCATGTTACGCACCGCATTGAGACCACAGGCCCTCCCATCACGGCGACCTTTCGACGACTATCTGGCGAACGCCTTTCCATTGCTCGTCGTGAGTTCGAACATATGTTGGACCTGGGCATCATCCGTCCGTCATCTAGCAGCTGGGCTTCGCCGCTGCATATGGTGCCCAAAAAGGAGCCCAGCGACTGGCGGCCCTGCGGGGATTACCGCGCTCTTAATGCAAGAACAATCCCCGACAGATACCCGCTGCCACACCTCCACGACTTCGCGGAACGCCTTGCCGGTGCCACTACTTTTTCAAAGATAGATCTAGTAAAGGCGTATCACCAAATCCCAGTCGAGCCTGAAGACATACCCAAGACAGCAATTACAACGCCTTTTGGATTGTTTGAGTATGTGCGAATGCCTTTCGGACTAAGAAACGCCGCTCAAACGTTTCAACGTTTTATCAGCGAAGTTGTCCGAGGCCTCGACTTCGTAATTGCCTACATAGATGATCTTCTCGTTTTCAGTCCCACCGAAGAACAACATGAGAAGCACCTCCAGCAGCTTTTCAGCCGGCTCCAGAAATACGGCTTAGTGGTTAATGCCAAGAAGTGCACTTTTGGAGTCTCCGAGCTCGAGTTCCTCGGGCATCACGTGTCCTCCGACGGAATCCATCCTCTTGCGCATAAAGTGAAGGCCATCACCGATTTCCCCAAGCCAACGACGATCCGTCAACTACGTCGCTTTCTTGGCTTGGTGAACTTTCACCGTCGGTTCATTGCTAAATGTGCCGCCATCATTCAGCCACTCACGGACATGCTCCGCAACAACCCGAAGCCATCGTCAAGCGTCCCTTGGTCGCAGTCCGCTGACGCCGCCTTTGCGAATATCAAGCAGGCCCTAGCGGACGCTGCTATGCTAGTCCACCCCCGGCACGACGCCCCAAGCCGTCTCATGGTAGATGCGTCTAGCACCGCTGTGGGTGCAGTTTTGCAGCAGCGTATCGACGACGCCTGGTACCCTGTGGCGTTCTTTTCCCACCGACTAAACGACACGCAAACTCGCTACAGTGTCTTTGGTCGCGAGCTTTTGGCCATCTACGCAGCAGTCCGTCATTTCCGGTACTTCCTGGAAGGCTGCACATTTCATGTTTTAACCGATCATAAGCCCCTCGCATTCGTATTTCGCACCAACCGCACCGACTACCTCGCCCGCGAAGTCCGGCATCTGGCGTACATTTCGGAATTCACGACGGACATACGTCATGTGCACGGTGTGGACAACAGTGCCGCAGACGCCCTCTCCCGCATTGATTCCATTTCTGCGCCATGCACCGTCGGTCTCGAGGACATCCCAGCGGCGCAAGCTGACGACTCCGAACTGCAACAACTGCTAGCCACGCAAGACACGTCGCTGGTGCTGCGCGACGTCCCTATCCCGGCCACACCGACGACTGTCATTTGCGATACCAGCACAGGCGTTAATCAACCGTTCATTCCCGTCACGTTGCGCCGGCCCATCTTCGACTCGACCCACGGCCTTTCCCATCCTGGCGTGCGCGCGACCCAAAAGCTCCTGACACAACGCTACGCCTGGCCGCGCATGAACAAGGATGTCCAACGCTGGGTCAAGACCTGCATCCCTTGTCAGCGCGCGAAGGTCGGCCGCCACACTCGAACTCCACTTCAACCGTTCCTGCCACCTCGCGCCCGATTTGATCATGTGCATGTGGACATCGTCGGTCCCCTGCCACCATCTCAAGGTTTCAGGTACATTCTAACCTGTATCGATCGATTTACGAGGTAGCCCGAAGCAGTCCCGCTGACCGACATCACCGCTCAATCAGTCGCTGAAGCTTTTGTCGCATCATGGATCGCGCAGTTCGGATGCGCCTCCATCGTGACCACCCACCGCGGACGGCAGTTTCAGTGCTCACTGTTCACTGCCCTTACGCAGCTACTCGGAACTCGCCATATCCACACGACTGCCTATCACCCCGCGGCGAATGGGCTAGTCGAGCAACTGCACCGGCAACTGAAGGTGGCACTCACTGCTCACGATAACCCCGCGCACTGGAGCCAACATCTTCCCATCGCACTGCTGGGCATCAGATCCTCCGTCAAGGAAGACCTTAGCTGCAGTTCAGCAGAGTTGGTGTACGGCTCCCCGATCCGGCTCCCAGGTGATTTTCTCACCCCCAGCCCCGCCGAGCCCCATCCATCCCAGACCGCGTACATCGACAAGCTCCATGACTTGTTCCGCTCCATCACCCCGGTTGCGCCGCGCATGCCGACGCGGAGAACCGTTTTCGTCAGCCAGGACCTCAAGAACGCTTCGCACGTATTCATCAGAACCGACCGCGCCAAGCCACCCCTTACGCCACACTACTCCGGACCGTACCCTGTGCTCTCCCGCACCTCAAAGACCGTCGTCGTCGACCTCGGTGGCAAACACGACACGGTAGCCCTGGATCGCGTGAAGCCAGCGTACGTCTCCTCCGTCATCCCCTTTAACCCTTGGTGGTCTGTTTCCCGCCTATTCAGCCACACTGAAGCCCGTAGCCCACACAGGCCGAAGGACTGTGACATGGTCTCTCTCTTCCGACCGTCTCCAGCCGGACGACGCTCTAGAGGGGGGAGCCTTGTAGCGCCCTCTGTGGACGCCATCATGATGACGACGACGCAATAAACGCGCCGGCCAGTTGTTACCTGGCAGGTGCACGGCACGGACCTATGTTCCTTATTATCTGCTAGGTATCCACAGATTCATACGCGAACGCCGTGCGCGCGCTCAATGCCCTGCCAAGGACACTGAGATGGCGCCTGAGATGGATGCTGATGGCCAGTGTTTTCCCCACAGGATCATGAGCTTCACAGATAAGCACACCATGCACACATCCGTGAACTTTTGCGAATATGTGTACTTTTACATAAACGCAGCAGGTGCAGTACATGAAGTACGCGAACGCGGGCAGGTCCACGGAGCAGAGTTCCACGGCACAAGGCCTACATAACAGTTCCGCTGAGAAGCCATGACTACAACCAACTGGCACGTAGATGGTCCGCTCCTGTGCGCAGCGTGCTTCTCGCCAGTTTCAACTTGTCCCCTTTTTCCACTCACGAAACCAACAGAAAAATAAATATTTCACCAACAAGCATAAGGCTTTGCGGTCCTGGCTTATGTCTTTCTAAGTGACACACCGTTACGTCACACCGTCACGTGGTGCTCGCACTCACGAAAACAAAAAAGAACTGGAAATTCACATCTTTCTGCCGAGTCCCCGTCCGAGGCAGAAAGACATTTTTCTTCAGCATGTGCACCGACCACGCTAATTCCCAAGTGAAAAAAGTGAACGCTTAGTGAAACCACTCGGTAAGATATTAAATTCATCAAGCAGTGCGTTTGTGACAAACAAAAACCGTTCCTCAGTATTAAATTTTGCCCCCGGTTAGTCCACATACTTCAACAAATAGAGAAACCACACGAGAGCGACTGGGAGGCTTTCAGGAAGGCTGCCGGAAAACCGCTAGCAGCCCAAGCAGCACGCCAATATTGGTCCAATATTGGACCCATATGGGCTGCCCATATTGGCAAGCCCATTTTGCGCCAATATTTCTGTGATAACACCAACGGGGTGTCCGTGTAATAATAAAGCATCATGCTGTATAATATTCACCACTGATATTACTTTTGTCTGATTTTTGCTTTTTATTTCTGCAGATCTAATTGATCCACGTTCACATCACTGAAAAAAAAAGAAAGAAACACGGCAGTGCCCAAACAAACAAACAAAAAAAAAACGAAAAACAGGAGCTACTACCGCCTTGCTGAAGGACACAAGCAGTCCCACAGAACTGCCAATGCCAAAGATCCCTCAGAAGCCTTCATTGGCATCACAATATTATGTGAACTAACAATTTCCAACCCGCTCCGAGAATACAAAGCAGCTAAACACTTTCGTGGCGGTGACGGACACACGCTAGAGCAATTTACACTGCTTGCAGCAACTTGAAATCACCTAACTTTACAGAATAGCCATCCCTTCCTATCAAACATTGTGTTTTTTACTTGACCTGCCGCAATTTCGTTATCATTACAGTGCCCAGCGACATTTTAGCTCTATGAAACCTCCGTTCGGGCTGTCGCGCATGCGCATTAGTTGTAGGACGCGTGATTACGCTCAAACAACTCGCTTGTCGCTTGCTCTCAGTCGGCTCGACCGATTGGCATTGGCATCGCGAAGGAAGATGGCGGCGACTTTCAAGACGTGGAATGTTGAGGTGTCGAATTCTAGCGAACTTTACGTTGGGAATGCCAAGTACGTTGACTGTTTCGAACAATGTGTACCATCTGCGGGAAGTTGTTGAATGTAACGATGTAGTGAATTGGTTATTTCACACGCTTCAACGTTCAATCTTGCCGTGCTGCTTGGGCATTTGTGCAACACGGCTACGTACCCTGTTCAGTCAATATGGGGTGTACGCGTGCAATATGGGGCCAATATTCCCAACATTTTCCCAATATTGGCTCAAAGTGGGCAATATGGTGCCCATATTGCCAGGATTTTCCCCATATTGGCTGAAACTGGGCAATATGGGGCCCATATTGCCCATTTTCAGCCAATATGGGGAAAATCTTGGCGAAACGGGTCCCATATTGCACCCGTATCGCCAATGACCAGCCAATATGGGTCCAATATTGTGTGCTGCTTGGGAGACCACAGAGATCCCGTAGACCTTAAAACCACCCAGTCTTTAGCGTGATCTTGGAATGACCTGATTGTATTTAGCTATCAAGGCGACTATGCGGAAGAACGAGTATGTATTAAAGGCCAAATTTAGGGGCATCCTTTAGCGTTTCATTTAGAATATTATCGTTGAAAGCGAGAGTTGACTTGATGGTGGGATGACTGTTAACCAGACCTCGTAGTCGGGGATCACTCTGGTTTACACTTCGCAAAATAAACTTCGAGGATAAACTCTTCAAAATAAATCACGAAAAAATCCACGGTGTAAAGATAAAGCCGTAAAAATCAACTTTTGCGATACAAACGCTTCAGATTCAAACTTTCAAAATAAATCGTCTCTGATTGGTCGACAGGCACGGCAGCCTCAGAGCAGCGAAGGCTTTTGGCTCCCGCGTCTCAAAATAGTTCCCCGCAGGGTGAGGCTTTTTGCGGTGGGCTGGGAACGAGGGTACCGAGTCTGGGCGAATCGTTTACTGTTTACTGTATTCTCCGCCGGCTATCAGGATTCTGTTGACACTGCAGTTAATGATTTGCTCTGCTGCTCGCCTGTCAAATTTGAGTATGTCGAACTCTGAATTCGTGTGGTGTCACCGAATGAGTTCCCGGTGTTGGTCCCAGCCGTCCCAGCTATGGTGGACACCTGCTATCTGATGAACATTGTCGCGAGCATCGCCATTCTCCTGCAGCTGCCTTGGTTGTGAAGTCGTAGAGTTGAAAAGTGACGATCGACGAAAAAGCCTGATTCCGATACCGTGTGGACGTGTTGTGTTTATCCGTCTGTATGTGTTTGTGTGTGTTCCAGCCTCAGAACCGTAGAATCGTGAAATCGGAACCTGCCTGTGGTTTTCCTTGTGAGCCTACGTTCTGATTAACGCACGGAACAGGTACTGGACAGACTCTCGAAATGCATTTCTGCAAATAAGCTGCATATGAATGTGAAGAAATTGTGTGTTTGTTTGCAAGAAAAAAACTATTTTCTCTCGAATGAATAACTTGAGTCAGCAGAGGTCCTAATTTTTTTGTAACCAGCATGCGGTAATCTCAAAGTGTAACGAAATAAGATTCTAATTTCAGGAACATCCACATTGATTCGCGCACCTTCCTAGACAACGATTTGCCATGCAAAAGCTACAAAAGATGTATCTAGACATAATACTTCAAGCACTTTGTTTTCACTGGTCTTTGAATACACTGGAACCGAAGAATGCCATTTTCAAGGTATTAAAAACCATGAAATTTTCTCACAGGAATTTTTGCATCTTTTTTATTCGCGTGGACATACAGTGTAAATTCTGGTTATCAGATGTCGGAACTGAAGAAAACTAAGAGCAACGAAGTAACTGAAATCAGAAGTGTGAGAAACGAATGGCACTCTCTGTTGTATTTGTTTGCCTTCCTTTCTCTCCTATGATCTTCGCATTCAGAAATCCCCAAGTACGTTTATTAGCAGTCACTCTTTATGCCAAGCACCCACGCCAAGAAGAGGTCTAAAATTTACGGTACCAGCTACTTCACTGTATGGTACCCTTGCACCCATTTTTACAGCTTATAAATATTGTGCTGAAATATGAAATCGCTGTAAAACTTGCATCATGTACGACATTACATTAAATGTGCTGCTTGCAGTTCTGCAGCGTTGGCAATAAGAACGCTCCGGGACTTACTCTCACACAGCCATTATTTCGGGGCCATGTCCTCGCACTAAATGGTCACGAGCATACTTTGGAAAACTATAGCGGCACATAGGGAAACCAACATTGCATTTTCACCGACCTTCTATTTCTAATAATTAAACGAGACCTAATTAGTACATTCGCTTCGGATGTAGAACATGTTGTCATCCTTTATAACTGCGAACATATTATTTCTCTAAGAATAAAATATCAGTCCATGGACATGCTATATGCACTGCACCTACTAGAAATTAACCAGTGCTTGCTGAAAGTATACTGGTATTTGTGTCTTATGTGATGTATGGCCCACATTTTCTTTTTGACCAGCTATGCCAGTGTGAGAGCTCCTACGCCAGACTAGCTAATTCCTCCTCTTTGTCCTCTATGTGGTCACATATATGTTACGCTACAAGGAAGCTACGTGATACCACAGTACCAAAGAGGTGAATTTACATGAAGACAATCACATTGCAAAGTGAATAACAACCACCATTATTGACTTAGTTTGCTTGGTCGATGACAACTGAAGGTGGCATATTTATTTCCTCAGATTTTTTTTTATTGGTTTGTTCCAGCTAAAAACAGAAGCCATACACTGAGCAGCAGGGCATAATAAAACCCTCCATAAGCATCACTTTGCCTCTTTGGCTTTGGCAAGCGTGACTTTGCCTCCACAAGCATAACTTTGACATAATTGCTTTGTGCCGTGATATAGGGTACTATGACTGTGTTCGCAGTACGATTTAAAACGTTGGCACCTATAGGGCTAGATTGTAGCCCCTTATTGCGTGCAAATATTCTGATGCCTGCAGAGCTGTAAGCTGTTCTTCCGGGTGAAAGAAAGCTTGAAGACTGCATACGTTGTGGCTCACTGCCAAAGAGATGCGGTTGGAGAAGAAATTACTGGACATAAAGCACAGTGAGGCATGCTCCACCCAGGCCACAAGGAGGTACACAATTAATTTGAGCCACCTTCTGTTAATGCAGCAAAAACACCTATTTCCACTGAAAGAAAGACTGTTTTTTTTTTCTGTTGTGGTTGAAGGGCACACGAGATCATAATAAATTGTTTCCAAAAGCTGTTACGTCGCATTCTGACATGATCTGAGCCAATATGGTCAGCTGATGCTATAAGACCTACAGAAAACACATGCCAGCAGATTCTGAACATGCTATAGAAGAGGGTATGCCCTTGAAATGATGAGATTTGTTCACTTTCCAGATGACTTCAGGTATGTGAAAACAATCATAAATGTTGACAAAGCTGTTATGAAGCAGCGACTGCAATTAATCTGTAGAACTGGGCAGAACAGTTGAATGCAGAATTTGTTCAAAGTGTGCTATAGCGTCATACAGATGGGATATGAATGAGCTGACGAAACATTTTTCTTGCGTAAGAGCAAATACACCTGTAGGTTCTCAAATTATTTTTTTGTTTTGCTTCCTAGATGGCCTCAACTCACGAACAAGCTGCAGCACATTACGGTGACAATTTTTTTTTAATTTTTCTTAAAGAAAAATAAACCTTTAGATTTTCAATATGTTGCAGGAGAGGACTAGTTATACAAATAAGGGAAGATTTCTTTTAGACGACCTATATGTGAATATACTATCTGAAAAAAAATGTAATTTTTTGCAAGTGCTTGTTATTCTCAAACACATGGTTAAACAATGAATATAGATCAGCTTGATATTTTTATGTGAAGCTAATCACAAGCAATCAGTTACAAGCATAAATAATCTGGGGCTCCTTCAAGAATGCTAATGTGTCAGAAATTTATTTTAAACTTGACTCCAAATGTGTTCCTTTCTCGAGTTCTCACCACGTCACCAGATTTATTCTCGTTCTACATACCCTTTGGGATGGCAGAGCCGTGGTTCCCCTCTAACACCAGGCAAGGAAAGCGCACAAATGATGCATATGTAGATGTCAGAAGGAAGCTAGTAAGGGACAACTTCATATTTCGGCACAGTTTAATGTGCCCCCATTGTTCAAGAAAACAAAATGATGAGTTACATTCGATATATGCATCATCTAAGAAATGCACACATTTTTTTTTCAGTGATATTTAACAGAGTCAAGCTACATCTCTGGCTGGTTTTGGCTGGAATAGCCCAGGTTGACAGTTACACAAGCTGATGTATGTCAGCACTGAAAATATAAAGAAAAAAAGGCAATTTAAAATGCCTCACTCAATTTACTACTTTTCATAGCTTACACCTTGACAGGTGTTTTTTATCCTAAAATGGTTTCATTGCCAAAATCAACGAGAATGGCCGTCATCACATTAACAAGTTTCAACTGTATACCAAGTAATAACAAACATGTGCTTACTTTTTCTGCAATCAAGATGTAAATTACATCGTTGAGTTGCAGGCTTCAGTGAAAAATCACTGCTTGTGATGTCACTGCTGAGTGAGTACGGCACTGCTAGTGACGCAACATGTGATTCCAGTGTCTTTCACCCCACCCCACCTTATTTCATGAGCAGTTGGCATCAGAATCAATCAGCTTGCATGATGCACTTATGAAGGGTAATTTCATGTGTGCCAATAAACATACTGCAGTGCTAATTTACAATGTAGTTTGTGGCTGTGGAGCACACTCATATTCAGTATGCTATGTGAACTAGGGGAGCATTTTCTGGCATAAACATTAGATGAGTGAAGACCCCCAAAAAATGTAACCACTGTTTACGTGCATTTGACAACCCGCATTTTTATTGCTGAGAGGCTCTCTTCGTAGCAAGAGGGAAAGGGTGCTGGAAATGTGGCGCATGTTCATAAGATGTAGAACCAGAGACACAGAAAAAAATTGACAGCATATCATGATCTCAATCATGTCATTGTGTCCGTGTTTCTGTCTCCTGTTCTGCATTTGTTAATCTTTTTGTGTAGTTGCTGGATTTTAGCCCAACAGCAGAGGTCAGCAAATAGAGCACATCCAGAACATGCAAGGCATACATTTCCTCATTCTCCGCATTCCTCATTCAAGTAATGTTGAAGAAGTAACCATGCGAAGAAACAATACAACAGTGAAGCTGGCTTCAGTACACTACAACATGTAACAATATACATATGCCTCAGTGTTTCCCAAACCGTGTGTCAGGGCCCCCATTGAGGCCACGATAGCCCAAACGGGGCCCAAGAGAAAGCAGATGAAGTGAGGGCAATATGCCACAAAACCAAGGAAACTATCTCTCTACGACTGCATTATATTGAAGTTGTTTTACAAAAATGCAAGTTCAGTTCAGCACACAATCAGTCGGGAAACAAGCTAACTCGCAGCAATGCTTTGAATCAAGTGTGCCGCAGTATTCCTCACAGTATCATGACGAGACCGTGGACCTACATCAGACGCTACTTGCACGCACTAGTATAACATTCATATTTCTTTATTTATTTCGAGAACCCCAAGGGTCCGGAGGACATTACATGGGGGGTGGGAACTGGAGCGTAAGATACATTTACAGCAACTTGATAGAAACAAACAAGCAAGCAGAAAAGAACAACACAATTAGCAGTAAGTAAACAGGAAAATAAAGAAACGACGACAGTACAATCTTATATGAAAACAAGTATTAAAGCGTGAAACAGGGAGTTCGTTCACATAAGTACAGATAATTAACAAATATGATAAGGAGGAGGTGAAAAATTTCATAGCAACTGACATACAAGCGTGGTGGTCTTGTGGGTGGAGTGAACGGGAGAGGGTGTTACAAAATAGCGTATGGTAGATAATAGTTGCGAGAGGTGATGGGAGGTTGTTCCATTCGATGGCAGTTGAACAAAAGAATGATCTGGATAATGCATTGGTATTACAATGAAAGCATGTGACCTTATTAGTGTGGTGGATGCGAGGAAAAATGACACTCAGGCAGGTGATGGGCGATTGGTGCGGTGGCAAGATGAAAAAGAACCAATGGAAGAGGGCTAACTTGGCAAGACGGCGACGATGTCCGAGTGAGTCGAGATTAAGGTTTCATTTTAACGCGGTTACAAGGGATCGAATTTGTAGTCGTTGGAAATGAAATGGGCAGCCCGATTCTGGATGGCTTCCAGGGCGTCGCAGAGATACTTTTGGGGAGGGTCCCAAATAGGTGATGCATATTCCAGCTTGCTTCGTACAAGAGCCGTGAAGGTTCGGAGCTTAAGATGGAGCCCGCCAACCTGAGGGTGCGTCTGACAAAGCCTAGGGAGCGAGAAGCGTTAGTTATTATGTGGTTGATGTGCTCGTTCCAAGTTAGGTTGGAGGAAAGGTGGATTCCAAGATATTTGTAAGAATCTGCTCGGGTTAATGTGATATCACTTAGAGTGTAGGGGAATGGAGGAAGGCAGGAGACCCATCTTCGAGAAAACGACAAAATGCGACACTGTGCAATGTTCAGAGGCATTTGCCACTCATTGCACCAACGCCGGATTAGTTAAAGGTCGCTTTGTAAGGTTAGTTGGTCAGAAGGAGAGATGATTTGCCTGTACACTACACAGTCGTCAGCAAAGAGACAAATCGTGGAAGATATGCCTGAAGGAAGGTCATTTATATAGATAAGGAAAAGGAGAGGGCCGAGGACTGAACCCTGAGGGACACCAGAAAGCACAGGTACATCTGGGGATAGGTGGTTGTTGCAAGTAACAAATAACGTACGATTAGACAAGAAATTGAGCTATCCAATGGACGACATACGGGTCGAGGTTAAGCAGATAGAGTTTGTATAGAAGCTTAGAGTGCGGCACCATATCGAAGGCCTTGCGAAAGTCTAAGAAAGCGGCGTCAGTCTGATGATTATTGTCCGCGTGGAGAAAGATGTCGTGAACAAAACTGACTACTTGAGTTTCACATGAAAAGAGGTTTCGAAACCCGTGCTGCAAGTGATAGAAGAAGCATTTTTCTTCAAGGTACTTAACTACGTTGGAGTATGCGTTCGAGAATTTTACATACTAGAGATGTGAGTGAAATGGGGCGGTAGTTATTAACGATGTGGCAGCTGCCTGATTTGTGAATAGGGACAATCTTCGCCATCTTCCAGTCCTGCGGTATGGCAGAATCTTGGAGTGACTGAGTAAATATGCAACATAGAATCTTGCTGGAAATAGATCTCGTGTTGTATAGAACCTTCGGGTTAATAGAGTCCGGACCAGCACTCGACGACAGCTTAAGTGACTCAATGATTTTACAAATACCATGAGTGCTGATATGAATGAGGACCATAGGTGACAAGGCGATTACTGATAATGGAGTTTGGGTGTACCTGTTATTGGTGTTGAAAACGGATGAAAACAAGGAAGCGAAAGCGTTGGCGCAGTCGCTGTCGGCGGGTGTCAGTTAGACTGATACGGTGGGATTTTGGTGGAGATAAGATTTTCCAAAATTGTTTTGGTTTATTCGTCAAGAGAGACGGGAGGTCGATGGTAAAGAACTTATGTTTCACTTCCTTGATCGAGCACCTGTATTCCCGTTCACAGTAGTGAAATTTAGCCCATGATACGTTGTCGCCAAGACGCTTTGCTCTCCTGAATGGTTTATTGAATCTTGCTCTTGGTTAGCAAGATTTTAAGACTTTTCGTGAACCAAGGATTGTGATCATAAGATTTCACTCTTATCTTTGGAACATTGTACTCGGTAAGGTAGTTTATGTTGTTACGAAAGAGGGACCAGTTATCCTCAATGGAGTGAGGCAAGGTGCCATGAAATGAATTTTCATACAGAGCTTCAAGACCCTCGTTGATGGCTTGGAATTTAGCTCGAGCATAGTCGTATATGGTTTTATCGTTGAATTTATGAACATTTGGACTACTTGAAGAGATATCTTAGAAAATGGTCACTGAGACCATCAGTGACATGCAAAGAAGTGATGTGCTCAGGATGGGAGGTTAAAACCAAGTCAAGGGTTGACTGCGTGGCATGAGTTATTCGGGTAGGATGTGGAACGGCATGCGATAGATTAAATGTAAGGCATAAATCCACAAACAGTGTCTCTTGTGAACTCCGGGAAAGATTGCCGTGGAGCAAGTCAAAATTTATTGACCGTATATGTATCAGCGTATATTGAAGGTGTATATTACTGAATATGTATCAGGGCAGATTTCAAGCTTCCTGAGCGCGCACAGACGGTGATCTCAGTTGTCTCGCGACGTAACAGACGGAGAAAGACACCGGCTGACACACACAGACATCCCGAAGGCTATGCCCATCTTTGTTGATGCACCCACGAATCCACAGGAAGACTGCCGAAGCTCTCCCACTCGTATTAAGTACCTGTAGCTTGAACTACAAACAGTTTAGTGCACACTCCACGAAACGAGAACAGCTGATTGCTGCTTTCATGGGCGCGGCCATGCGAGCGGCCATGCGAGCCGAGAAGGACCGTTCAACAGAGGAGCAATTTTAGGTAAGTTCGAACGTGGCGCCAGTCGTCGGTGCAACAATTTCCAGAGTGAACCGAGTTCGATCAGCTCAGATAACGCTTTTTTTATTCTTTTTCTTTCTAGTAATATTTATCATTCTTTTTGATTCATTTCCAATTCTAATTCCAATTCCAGCTCAACTGCTCAGCGCGCTGACACTAGTGCAACGTAGAGTCAATAAATCTTTCGCTTCCTCGCTCCCCTAAGGAGAAGAGTACTTGAAGTATATTCCTGTTGTGTGATTCCTTTTTTCCCTCTCTGCGTTCCAGAAACATACGGTTTCTGAGCAGTGTTGTACCCGTTACCGAAATATGGTATCGCGATACCGATACTCGTTACTTGAGTAAAAAGTATCGAAATACCGATAACGATACTTCTTTTTTAAAGTAACGAATACCGCTACCGTTACTAAAAAAAGTAACGCGATACTTTGCCCGATACTTTTCCCGATACTGTATCGCTTACGTAAACAGTTTTGCAGTAAAAAGACAGCAGACTTTTATCAATAGCTCGTTCTGGAACTCGTCTTCTGCCATCCTTTCAGGCCGTGGTCTCTCCGGCAGTTGGCAGAGACCAGTATGACAATTACGTTAGTGTCAGGCCCACACACCCTGGAGTCCGATTACCAAGGAATCCTATCCGAAGTTAACAATACCACAGTATATGTGAGCGTGACTCAGTGCGACACGGCAGCTAAGCAGTGGAATCCAGAGCGTACTGTCAATGACTTGACGCTCAATGGCGAAGCAGCGTCGGCCATTTCCGGATTGCACCCAACGGAAAGATGCTCCAGAGACGCCCTTGAAATTCTCAAAGGTCGGCTTGGAAATGAGTGTTTGCAAATAGAGGACCACATGACCAGACCGATGAACTTGCAGCCTATGAGATCACAGCAAGATACCAGAGGCCTCAGGAAGCTTCGCGACGAGCTGGCAGCGCATGTCAGAGCGTTGACAACACTCGGGGTACCTGATGAGTCTTTTTCATCTATGCTGTACTCCCTCATGCATCGACTTCTACCTCAAGCGCTAGTTATCGATTTCAACAGAAAAGAGCTTGAAGCGGAGGATGAAGCTACAATAAGGAACAGAAATGACCGAGGAGACGGCAGAACGTTCTCAGGGATTTCGGGAACGCAACACGTAACAAAGGTGAAGAACTTCATGAAGTTTCTGAGAGTAGAAGCTCAGTGCTGAGAAAGATTGCTCGTTGCCCATGGTACAGCTGCAGCAACATCACAGTCATTTCAGAAGAACGGGGACAAGAGAAAGCATACAAGGAAGCCAAAAAGACCGTCCTCAGCGTCTGCGCTGATTCACACGACAGTGTGTCGAAAATGTGTCTAAGAGACCTCTCAAAATTTCCTGAGAGGTCTGGTAGGACCTTTCAGGCAGCACAGAGGAGTCTGAGAGGACATTTTAGAGAAAATCTGGAAGACGTTGTAGAATCATTCATGTAGCCCTGAGGGGTTTGGGGGACCTCTCAGCAGACAGCTTTGCGACAGTGCATCGTGCAACACCTCCCAGAGCAAGTTGCTACATGTTTTCCGCGCCGCGGGACATGCTACCTCGTCCGCTTTGGAAAAGACTTCGCAAGATTTCGTATGTTTGTGCATTATTCCTAAAAGGAACACGTGCCGTGATAATCTTGTACTGCCGTTCCCCCTTGAAGCTATTGTTCTTGCAATCCGTGCATTATTGCACTGCACGTAAGTGAAAGCGTTTCGGCCAGTCGCCATAGCGGTTGAATCAGTTTGTTTTGAAACGTTGAAGTGTGAGGACGTCGGCCGCGGATCTCAAGTAATTTGCGTTTTGTCTTCGGGACTCTAACTGTTTTTTAGGTATGTAGACGATGTGTCAAATATGCTTTTGTGAGTGACAGGTATTCCTGTTCACTTTACGTTTTTACCACTGTTCGCAGGCACGCATTATGAGCGCCGATGGGAAGATTACCAACCACGTTACGTTACCAACGGCGCTTTGTGCCAAACGGTAGGTTATATATTTCGATGCCTACACAGTGACTTTCACTGACATTTTGAAATTGTATTTCTTACAGATGAATCTCGTACAAAGCGACAGGTGGTGAGAACCCAATCTCGCCAGTTAGTTGGCGTTTTACGCAAGCAAGGGAAACTAGACACTGCATCGCGAGTCCCCAAGTCCCCAAGTATACGTAAAACAGACGAACTTGATCACCGAGAAGCAGAGTTCCTCAAGAATATTTTTCATCGCCGCTGTACGGATATTGCGAATATGTGTCCCACGAGTTCACGCTTTGTGGAATACGACAGTGTGTGTTGATGATGACTGTGTGCTTTCGTAGTATGTAAGTGCTAAATCTAGTTTCTGTTGCTGCTATTTACCGTTTCGTGTAGTTTCTTGCGAGCGATCCTTCAACAAATATTAGATATTCACAATCCTGCAAGACATTTGAGACAACTGTTAGATAATCTGATAGCAGTGTGCATGCCTTGAGTGTATCTGTACAATCGAAGGAACTCAATATATGTGTAGTTTTGTGACATGTGCTTGTCTGTATATATCACTGGTGTATCATAGCACTGTATGATTGTACCGCTCCGATGACAGGTGCAGCGTAGACTGCGAAATTGAACATTGATGTTCCGATGTCAGATCTGGGCATTAGCTTTGGAGAGGTCCTGAGAGGTCCACCAGCCTGAGAGGCCCTCTCAGGCTGAGAGGACCTCTCAGTCCCATAACACATTAAACCTGAGGAGTCTTTTCACTGGGGAGTCATCGGAATGCTTTTTCTGCAAGGCACGGGAACATTCGACTAAAGACTGCACTGCAGACATTCCGATGGACGAAAAATTACGGAAACTGACAGAAACTGGTAGATGCTTCAGATGTACAGGAGCAAACCATATCTCGAAGAGATGTTGGCGGAAACTACAGTGCACGAAGTGCCAAGAGAGACGCGCTTCGTCGGTATGCAACCCAAAAGCTGACAAGTTGTCCACTCAGGACAAAAAAACTCAGACAGTTCTATGCAAATGAATGCAAATGCAAGTGATGCAAATAGGGTTAGTAGAAGAGACACTGGATTCCGTGACGGTGCTGCAGAGATCCGTTGCCTGGTGCAAAGGAGAATTGGGCAAGGCTAAGTGCAAGGTTATGTTCGACACAGGGAGCCAACTATCCTTTGTGACCGAAGAAGTCTCAAAGAAACTGAGATGCAGAACTGTGGGCATAGAGAAATTGAGGGTCGGTGTGTTCGGAGGACAAGGAGCGGAAAGGCCTTTTCGACGTGTTTATCTGAAGCTACAGAGTATGAGCTGACAAAGAGTACAAGATAGAGGTACTTGTGACAGACGTGATCAGTACACAAAGGACACCAAAGCCAGGACCAGAAATCATAGGCAGCACGACAGAGAAGAACCTTTCCGTTGAACATCTACTTTGCACACAGAATAGACAGCAAGTACAAATTCTGGTAGGGGCAGATCACTACTGGGATCTGGTCGCAGGGAGGGTCGTGAAGCTGAGGAGTTGTTTACGAGCTGTAGAAACCCGTCTTGGATGGATGGTGTACTGAACCAGAGCTGAAAGTGGTAACAGCTAGCATTGTAACCAGGCGTTGGTATTCAGACTCTCAGTCGACGACGTGGAAAGAAGTTCATCGCTCGGACAGTTCTGGGATCCCGAAGCCATTGGAATAGCCGCTGAAAAGGACAGCGATGCGGAGGACTCGGTTCTACAACTTCTTAGGGAGACGGTAGAACAGAAAGATGGACGATATGAAGCGTCAGACGACGAGCAATCTGGGAAACAAACACGAAGTTGCTCTGACGAGGCTTGGTCAATTGACAAAGAGGCTTACCAGAAACGAAGAGATGATGAGGAGATACGATCAAGCAATAAGAATGTACAGCGTCATGGCTGAAAAGGTGTCGTTGACGGATGGTCAAAATGTTTAGTACATGCCAGATCAAGTCGTCTGCAGGGAGTCTAGCAGCACAACCAAACTGAGAGTGGTGTTCGACTGTTCATAAAGCTATGGCAATGCGAAGTCACTGAATCAGTGTCTAGAATATAGACCAAATTTGCACACTGACGTAGTCGAGTTGCTGGTGAATTTCAGACTCAATAAGATTGCATTGGTAGCAGACGTAGATGAAGCAAACAAGATCGCAAAAGAAGCGGAGATTCTAAGCCGGGCGCACATGAAACTACACAAGTGGGTATCGAACGACATTGACGTACGGAAGTTCTTGCGAGCCGACTTGGGAGAAAGAAATTGAGGAGATACGAAAGAGACGCAGAAAGTCCTAGGACTGTCATGGGCATCAGAATATGACATCTTAATGTTTTCTAAAAAACGATCTGTGGAGTCTACGGCAAGCCCGGAGTGAGACAAAGCGATCGGTCATACAAATGACAGCACGTGCCTACGATCCCCTAGGGATGCTGACCCCGTTTACCGTTCAAGGAGGAGCTATTTTCCAACAACTATGGAAGATGGACGTTGGATGGGGCACTCCGCTGCCCTCGAGTACACAACTGAGGTGGAACCAGTGGTGTTACGAGCTACAGTACCTGGAAGATCGAGATACTATGGAGCCAACCAAGAGACAAAGGTCGTGCATAGTGAAATGCACATATTTTGCGACCCTAGTCCCACGGCGTATGGGGCAGTTGCGTATACCAGTTATGGAGAACTCGTTACGTGACGTGAGAAAAGTGCAGTATTCTTGATGGCCAAAGCTAGGCTTGCGCCTTTGAAAGAACTAACGATTCCTCGTCTGGAATTGGTGGCATGCCTAGCAGGAGCAAGACTCGCGTCTTACTTGACGAAGAAACTTGAAGTCAGTACATGTCGACTTCACTTTTGGACAGACTCAAAGATTGCTCTTTGCTGGATACGCGGAGACGTTCAGCATTGGAAACAGTTTGTTCATAACAAATCCTGCCGATATGTTAACAAGAGGCATCCCGGCGAGGAAACTTATGAACGCTGATCTGTGGTGGAGAGGACCACGTTGGATTCTAAGCAGCGAACAAAGCTGGACTGTGTGGACTACAGAGGTCGAAGACTTTGAGAAAGAAGAGTTGGAGGAAAAGGCATTAGTAGTCACGTTACAAGTACACCCAGTAACAGTTTGTGATGTGGAGGACGTGGAAAAATACAGTTCAGCAAAGAAGCTACATCATGTGGTAGTCTGGATCCTGCGCTTCGTGGGTAAACGTCAGAAAGCAACTCAGGAACGTGGATCTCTCACAGCAAAGGAGCTCCAACGAGCAGAAGACTATTGTACAAAGGTTGTGCAACGAAGGGCATTTGCAGAAGAAATTTTTGCGATTCAAAGCGGGAAGCCGCTGCTGCAAAGTCAACTCTTAAAGGAAACAGGCTCTTTTTCGATGACTCAGGACTACTTAGGTTAAGAGGACGTGTACAGGAAAGAGGCAAGCAAGGAAAGAGCACACAGAGGCATCCCGCAGTTCTGCCAAAGAAAAACCACTATTTCGAAATTCTCATGGAATGCGGGACACACTCGAACACTTACGTGAAAGATATTGGGTAGTGAAAGGCACACTGACAGTGAAGAAGATTCTAAGGCGATGCGTGGTATGCCAGCGATTTAACGCTAGTAGTTCCCAGCAAGAAGCAGCTCGACTGCCGTCACCTAGAGTAACGAAATCTGAACTTTTCGACGTGGTTGGTGTAGATTTTGCAGGACCACTTGTGGTGAAGATGTAAAGGTCAACGAAGCAAATGTACTTCTACTGGAGAATTCAATGGCGTTACAATGCTCCATACGCTCCCTGGTGGGGCGGGTTTTATGAGATATTGATAAGGTCGGTGAAGGCACTGAAGAAGACTATCGGCGGAAAGTGTTTGAACGAAGTGTTACTCAACACTATCGTCACGGAAACAGAAGCAGTCCTCAATTCACGGCCGATCACCTTCGTGTATGAAAACGAAAGCGTACAGCCGTTGTCCCTCGGTGAGTGTCTTGCAGGAAAGAGACTCGTGACCTTCCCGGACTGCACTACAGAAAGTTTGCCAGAAAGCACAGCCACTAATTTGCGAAGGTTTTGGCAGCAACGGACGTCAAGTTTAAAATCCTTTTGGGAACGATGGTACAAGGAGTACCTTACGGAGTTGAGAAACTTTTCCACCAAATCACGGGGACGACAACTTCACGTGGATGATATAGTAATAATCGGAAAAGAACAGAGTCCGGGACAGCGCTGGCCAACAGGACGTATCGTCTGAAGTTTTCCAGGAAGTGGCGGAAGAGCGCGGGTATTCGAGGTTCAGCTGCCCAACAAATCCACGCTCGTGCGCCCGGAAAAATTACTGTATAGGCTTGAAGTTTGAAGACCTTCTCAGGTTTTAAGTCTACAGTTCGGAGTGACGAAATTGGTTTCTTCGGGGGGGAGTCTGAAGGGAAGGGAAGAGTACGTGGGCTCCGGCCCGAGGAAGAAGAAGGAAGATATGCGCGAAGGCGCGAGGGAACCTTTTTTGTTTGTTGTTTTGACTGCTACCTGTAAGCATTGAATAAAGTCGCGGTGTTCGTTAATGCAATTTGGGAGTCATCCTATTTTAAGGCCTGGGCTTCAAAAGAACTACATATGGGGAGCTGTGCGGGCCTCGCCAGTCCTCCTCAGGTGCCCGAGGATACGGCTGTAGAATATATACCACTGTGCCAATCTACAACGTTGCAAGCTCATTGGTCCAGACTCTGCGCGCGCGCCGATTGGTCGACAATGTTTTGAAATCGCATTTTGTACGCGCGCATGTGTGTGCAGTGCCCCGGCGGCCGTTTCAGCATAGTTTCGAAATAAGACGTCTCGGTCGGCAAGGCGTGCTCTTGTGTTCCGTGTTTTGGTGGTGTCAACCGACTGAACCAACGCCTGCTTTAACTAGATGCCTGTCGAGGCGAGCGCGCCATCTGCCACCTGTTTCCGCAGTTGTCCGCGGTATGGCGCAGCCTTCTGCACCGACAATGTGGTTCTATGTGGAACCGCGGAAGAAGCGCAGTTTTTTTGGGTTTTCTGTGGTTTCTTTTTTATAATTTGAGCTGTGATCGATACAGTAGCCAGATTGACCCCGTAGGACAAAATTCTGACTTCAATACCTGAACACGGAGCAGTAATAAGAGGAGAGCACAGATGAAGCGACGCTCCGCACGGCCGCAATTTGTCAACAATTTGATATAAAAAGTTTGTTTGTACCTGGAGTTCTCGTATCTTTATTTGCAGTTATCACAGGAACAGGGCTGCGCAGTGTTCCATGGACGATTTTGTCATCTGATCTTGTTGATGCGTGTAGCGGCCGCGGATAACGAGGAAGTGCACCAACGACTCGGGCCGAGCCATGGCCTGGGGCGACGCGCCGAGAAGCTTCGCACAGCTGCAACATCAGCATCGGAGCAGGACCTCCGCAATTCATCTGAACCTGGCTCTCGAGAGCATTCCATCACCATCGGTCGGCACTCGTGCGGAGGGATACCGTCGTTTCCACATGCACATTCAGTTTTCATGAAGGCGGCGCCATCCCAGTCAAATCATCGGTCTTGCTGGCGCAGCTGGCGTATTTAGAGCTTCAAAACTTTGCGGGAGAGCGGTTTTCTGTTAAAATATTTTGCCACGGCGTTTCTGTCAGTAATGTCCAGCGCATGGTTCGAAAGCAGTGGTTTCATGAATTTCCTGCAGATAAGTTCTAACAAAACTGTGCCCATCGTCATCATCATCATAATATTTGGGGGTTTACGTCGCGAGACAACCGAGATCCCATCATCATCGATTGTAAACCGAAGTGTGGCAGTACGCTTGAGTATCGGGATGCTGTTTTTGACACACGTCTCGAGGGGCCTCGCGCAGTATGAGAGAGAATAACGTCCACAAATTTCTTGAGGGCATGGAGGACCCTTATCAGTTCTGGAGTTGGGTTGGACAGCCCTCCTCTGTTTTGATGCTTGATCATGCCGTCCAAAACAGAATTTCCCTTCGCTTTCAGAACTAGATTAACACAGTTCTCACATGGGATCTTCTCGGTCACCACACGAGATGTACGAGGGGTGTTCAAGTCAAACCGGAACTTTCTGTCTCCTGAGTGTACAAGTGGCTCGCGCTACTTCTTTCTCGTCATTTTCACACGCGACAGGCCTCCGCGTTCACCACGTGGTGGTTCAAAGTTTGTGGAAAACAGAAGACACGTGCTGGACAAGATGGCCGACAACGAGGTGAGCGCACACATCGAACAGCGAATTGTCATGGAGTTTCTCGTGAATGAAGGCATAAAGTCATCTGAAATTCACACATGACTTCAGGCTCAGTATGGCCACGATACTTAGCCGCAGCAAAGAATTAGAGTGGTGCAAACGGTTCCGAGACCGCCGTACATCATTTAAGCACGATCCCGACCGGGGCGGCTCAGGGCCCAGTGTCAGAGTTCCTGAGAACATCCAACTTGTGGAGCGCCTGATCCTCAAGTATCGACGGGTAACTTGTCTCGAACTGGCTCGAAAGACGGACCCTTCTGTGGGAACGTTCAACACTATCATTCATGAACACCTCCAGTCTCGGAAAGTTAGTGCCCGTTGGGTCCCGAGGCAGCTCTCCGTGTTTGACAGGCAGAGAAGACTGGAAATCTCCCAAGAGCTAAGGTACCGTGTCGACAACGAAGGACAGCCGTTCCTTGGTTGGATCATCACGTGCGATGAAACGTGGGTGCACCATTTCACTCCTGAGTCTAAACGCGCATCAAAACAGTGGAAGCATCCGGGCTCGCCAGCTCCCAAGAAACGGCTATGATTCAGCGCATTCAAAGATTGTAAAACGGGGGATCGCCAAGTTGTGCTTGCTTAGCTCGTTGAATAAGTCATGTGTGCATTGTGTCGATAGTAGTTTCAACAATCAGGCGTTTAGGTTAAGGGATGCCGGATTCCCCTGCGGTGTTCTCTCATGTGTTGCAGATACGATTTTTAGTGGGTTGTATGGGAAGAGAGTCCCGGTTGAACGGGCGGGAACACGTCGTGTGGTAATTCCGTATATTCATACTGGGTCACACAGGCTTAAGAAGGTGTTTTCGAAGACGGGTGTCAGTGTACTATTTTCGGCCCTGAAAAAGTTACGGAAAGCGGCGGGGCTTCGACCTCGTTCTATGGGTGGCACCTCGGAGTGTGAGGTCAGACATAGGCGGTAGTTCATATCGTGTTTATCTGGTGTCGTTTATAAGATTCCCTTATCGTGCGGTAGGTGCTATGTAGGGCAAACCAGTCGGCGTGTCAATCATAGGTTGAGCGAATACAGTAATAATGTTGATAATAAGAGGGATGGATGGCTGGCCCAACATTGTAACACGTGTGGATGCCAAGCGGGTTTTTTGGAGACGGAATGTATTGGGAGACACAATGACACATTAACCAGGGAGATAACGGAGGCTGCTGAGGTAAGCCGAATGGGGGAACGGTGTGTTGCCACGCCGTCTATCGGTTTGTCCATCTAGGAACTTGTCCTTTTGGTGGCGGTTTCGTCTGATTCATAGTGGGCGTTGCGAAGACCAGTGCTTCGGTTCCTTGTTTGTGTTTCTGTGTAGTAAAGACGTGTTGGAAGTGCGCTTTGTTTGTCTGTCTAACTTCAGCTGTTTCTTTGTTTTCCGGCGCGTTGCAGTGGCTTCCAAGAAGTTCCGGAGCACCCCGTCTGCGGGTAAGGTCATTGCCAGGGATTTCTGAGACAAGACTGGCGTTGTTCACGTTGATTTTCTTCCCAGTGGTACCACAATCCATAGTGCATTATACTGCCAGGTTCCCGGAGATGTGCATAAGGCGCTGAAGCAAAAGCGGCCGGGCCTCATCACCAAAGGAGTTCTCCTGCTACAGGACAATGCACGCCCGAATACCGCGCATCTCAAGACACGCACCTTACAGGAACTTGGCTGGGAGATGCTGCCACATCCCCCTTACAGTCCAGACATCGTCACCAGCGATTTCCATCTCGTCGGGCCACTGAAGGCGTTCCTTGGGGGTCGCCACTTCAGCTGCGACGACGAGGTCAAGAATGTGGTTCGATCATGGCTGCTACGCGCCGGTAAGGATTTCCACGCTGCTGGCATCCAAGCCCTCGTGAAACGCTGAGACAAGTGCATTAGTGCAGCTGGATATTACGTTGAAAAATAAAACTAATTTATCGCTTGTAAGATCATTTTAGTCTTGCGAAAAATGAAAAATCCCGGTTTGACTTGAACAGCCCTCGTATATCCACCAACAAGTGCAATAGGTGCCATGTCTGGGCTTGGCACGAACGGACGCGACGAAGCGCACAGGTCCCGTAATACCTGTTGTGCGATCACGATGGTCTTGTCGGCCGTTGACACAGTCGCGTCAGGGACCGTAATTAGAGGCCGCGACGAACAGAATGGAGTGGGACTGCTAACGTTGCTCTTCTCGAAAGATGCCACAATTCCAGTTTTAAACATTTTCTCCATATCGCACAGCGCGCTTTTTACGTCGAGCATGTCATTGCATCCCGCGCTGCGCCTGATTATGTGGAACAGGGATTCAATGGGATCACTGGAGAATATGCGGGTCAGAACGAACTGGAAACCTCGTTCGCTTAGGAGAAACCGGATGCATTGCACGTTGGAAATCGTCCTGAAAACAAGCGCGTGGTAGGTCTCCTTGCTGAAAAAATGTCCTTGCGGACTGGAGTCCTTGATGCCGTTCAAATATTCATGGAAATTGGTTTCTAGCCAGTGAAGTCTTGGGTCTTCAGTATCAGAGAACTGCCTTGCATCTGGATTGTTCTGGTGAATGTGCTGTTAACAGTTGCTCACATCTATCATGACAAACCATCTCTACATGGTGGACATAAAATCGATAGTCGGGCCTGCGTCCGCAAACTGTAAGTCACAAGTATGCCCCGCTTGGTCCTTCACAAAGCCCAAGGCTGCTGTCACTGGAGGTGAACAGACTTGAATTGCAGTTTTGACGTCCATCTTCTCAATATTCGATGAAAAGATGTGCTTCCGGTGAGGAAGCGCACTGGTTTTAGTGTGGACCCCTTTTGCATCTTGTACAACTCCTCGAGGTACACAGATGAAATTTCCTTGTTGGCTCCCATGTCCTTGGCCAAAAACTGGGAACGGATGTTCTTCATTATATGGCTTTGGTCGAAGGCAAGCATGATATTTCTCGAGGGGTCCGCAGGGTGTGGCACCCGGGTTCAGGGCTCCCCTTTCTACAATACCTCCATGGCTGCAACGTTGACCTTATCTGTTACAAGTCTTACGACGTCATATCCTATCTCCTCTGTCCTCTTAATGACGTGCCTCACTGTTTCTGCTAGCAAGTCACCAGTGCAACCTTTTGTAAAAAAGCAACCCACTGGGATCTTAAACCTCGCGTGGAGTCCACACAGCAAGAAACGTAGGAGTGAGTTAGCGAGCTGATCCTTTTCAGATTTGGGCAAAATATGCTCAAGATCTTCGCTCATGTCAACATGCCCAAGAAAGGTGTCCCTTTGTTTGTGATATTCAAGTTTTTGTTTTATGTGCATTTCGTCCACGACGAGGCTACACATTCTGGACCCAGGTGTGTCCAGGGATTCAAGCTCAGTGCGCAGTCTTTTCGTCACCAGGTCGCTGAATCCGACTTCGCCTGCAGAGCTGCCCAGGTACTTTTGAAGTGTGCTCCTGCAGGGAAGAAAAAAAGAGGTTTTCTGCCCTCATGTATTCGTACGACTTCGCTGAAAAGTTGCGCAGGGCTATACAGTGTCGCATGATCGCTTCGGACCACTTGGGTTGCTTGGTCCATGAGAAGCTTCGCTTTTATGCCGTGTTCAGAATTCCTTGCTACAGCAAGAAACATGTCCACGTGGCATTCTTTCTTCAGGTGTTCAAGTTCTTTTTTGTAGGCATCCACCGTCGCTAGCAGTTTTTCATTCCGTGATTTCCAGGCTTGTTCTTTTTCACGGAATTTTTTTCTTTCCCTTAAAAGAGCTGGCGAATGAGCCCATGATGTCTGTGACCTCATGCTCATCATAAAATGGTACGCACTCATGAGACTGCCTCGGTATTAAGAATTGAACGGTGTGTTCGTTTTGCTTCAAGTTCGAACTTGTATTGTTGGACTTTGTACTCACAGTGCACCCATGTATCAGATCTTTGAATCAGTGCTTTGGGTCAAATAAATATTTCTTTTAGCCAAAAGAAGCTTCAGTTATTTTGAATATTGGGTAACGGCGGCAGGCGTGAAATCCAGTAGCGGTCGATGGTAGCCAGAACCAGCCGAAAGGTCAGGCAAAGGTTGAGGCTCCTGATTTGCCGACTGGCTATGCATAATTAACGTTACACTCTCATTGGTCGTGTGGCCAGTGTTGTGTGGACTACCTCAAACTATGGGCTCTATAGGAAGCCGTTGGTGCCTGCCCTGGCCGTCAGTTGCGCCCCGTCTCTGGACGTGTCGAAACGTGTCTACCGCGTTCTCCGAGAGTTTCTCGAACGGTTGAGCGGTCTCATGTCGTGTAGCAGTACTAACAGCAACGTTCTCGAATAGATCCCGAGCCTCCTACTAGTCAAAGTATATCAAAATATAAGAAGCAGAAACGAAGCATACGAGAAGCAATTAGAAGCAAGACGAACGTCTGATACTAACGCACTGTCATCGCGTTAGTTATTGTTGGATGTATGTTGTACGAACATGCACAGCAGCCTTGTCCGCGATAATATACGTGGGTCATTCCAGGCGAAATGATCCAATGGGTGCGCTCGACCCCCCACAATTTTGGTTCAAAAAATTACCACGCATTCCTTACGATACGAAAAGGCACGTCACCGAGGTTTACTCGAAAATATTTGCCCGCTCAGAATTTACGCGGGGGCAAAGTTTGTAAGAATCACGTAAACCATACAGGGAAGTAAGTAGACTAGTGGGCAGAATATTGAAGTTGGACATGTGTTTGTGGTGCAGAACCAGAGAGCAGGGTTCAAATAATGTGCCAAGGTTAAATTATTCCCGCTCGTTGTGCATTTGACCAGTCAAACGAACCCCGTTCGCGGTGCTATTTCGTCCCACTTTGGGCCTCGCTAAGGGCACTTTCCAGGCGAATAAGAAATCCAAGAAAAATTGAGCATGTTATTCACTTCCAATAGAATAAGTTCGTTTATTTTGAAGATTCGATTCGCAGTAGTGTTTGCTACATTTAATCTCAAAGTTCGAAATTTGTTCAAAGTTCGGTGACTTCGATGCCGATTTTGAAAATGAAGCGGTCGGCGGGCAACACTAAAAAGGTATGCAGATGATAGCCCGAAATGCAGAGCAAAACATATAAAAAACTAAAAAATTACTTTTCCATAAGCGCGAGAAAATATTTTTTATGTCGGACATGGTACGTGCGGACCGTGCGGGTATACTGACGGGCGGCTCGCGTGGCCGTGCTTTGCAGAAGACGCCTGCCGGCGGGGTGACAACTGTACCGTAGTAGTTCTGGACCTTTCTTTTTGAGAATCTAAACGGTCTGTGTTATACCATTTGTAATTCCCTCTTCAGCGTTCAATCGTGGCAGTAAAACAGGGGTACGGCGGTCTGTGAAGTCGTGATGGCGGTGGCTGTGCGCTCAGGGGGACAATATGCTGTTTTCGCACTTCCACAGCATCAACGTGCATTCACAGATAACGTCGGCAACATGCGTGCTGTGTGGCACTTCTACGCGACATCACACGGTAAAGGGCCATGTGATGGAGTGGGAGGAACAGTGAAAAGACTTGCTGCGAAAGCAAGCATTCAGAGGCCACTTGAGCATCAGATTTTAAATCCAGCTGACCTCTATCACTGGGCTGATGAAAACCCAATACGCAATATGGGTCCCGAAAGCACATGTGACGCAGAAACAGGCCATGCTGAGAAGCCGCTATGAAGCTGCACGACCCGTGCCAAACACAAGAAAGTATCACTACTTCGAACCTGTCAGCCGCTCTGAAATCTCTGTAAAAATTACTTCATTTTCTGCGGAATGTCAGGTATTAAAGTGTCTGTATAGGATAGAACGAACAATGGTGTCCAGGACAGTATAGTTTACCCCAGCCCAAGCTTTCTGAGGTGTTGTCCTGTCATGAAACTACTACCATTAAATAACCCAAATAAAATTGTGCCCATGACTAAGTCTTTTTATCTTTAAAAGCGGAAAGAACATTCTTCCAACTCAAGTGGAAGTAGCGTCTCAATTCCACGTGCTCAGCTTTCCAAAACGGAAAGCTTTTCACTACGCCATGCGCTCGCCTTTGCCAAGCAAGATAACGCAACGCGCAAGCCTTGTAATGCAACTCCCGTGTCACGCTGGAATGCTTTCGTGTGCAGTACAGTCTCCATTCAGTCATTTGTGCGAACGTTACATGTGAATGCGCGCTGATCAGGGACGGACTGGGGCAGGAATTGTTACCGGGAAATTTTGTCAAACCGGCCCTCTCCCTGTAGTGATTAGCACTATGCGGCTCACAAAAGCGGCCTTCCGAGCGGCCCATGTGTGTATCCAGCCCCACCGGCCCACCGGGAAATTTCGCGGTAAGTCCTATGGCAGGTCCGCCCCTGCCGCTGATGCTGTGGAAACGGGCGAAAACTGCCTATTCCCCCAGTGAGCGCAGCGCCATCGCCATTACCACTTCACGGACCGTTGTGCATTTCTCTTATTGCGACGACTGAACGCCGAGGAGGGAATTACAAATGGTATCAACACAGACCATTTAGATTCTCAAAAGGAAAGGTCCAGAACTACTACGGTACAGTTGTCACCCCGCCGGCAGGCGTCTTCTGCAAAGCACGGCCACGCGAGCCGCCCGTCAGTATACCCGCACGGTCCGCACGTACCATGTCCGACATAAAAAATATTTTCTCGCGCTTATGGAAAAGTAACTTTTTAGTTTTTTTATATGTTTTGCTCTGCATTTCGGGCTATCATCTGCATACCTTTTTAGTGTTGCCCGCCGACCGCTTCATTTTCAAAATTGGCATCGAAGTCACCGAACTTTGAACAAATTTCGAACTTTGAGATTAAATGTAGCAAACACTACTGCGAATCGAATCTTCAAAATAAACGAACTTATTCTATTGGAAGTGGATAACATGCTCAATTTTTCTTGGATTTCTTACTCGCCTGGAAAGTGCCCTTAGCGAGGCCCAAAGTGGGACGAAATAGCACCGCGAACGGGGTTCGTTTGACTGGTCAAATGCACAACGAGCGGGAATAATTTAACCTTGGCACATTATTTGAACCCTGCTCTCTGGTTCTGCACCACAAACACATGTCCAACTTCAATATTCTGCCCACTAGTCTACTTACTTTCCTGTATGGTTTACGTGATTCTTACAAACTTTGCCCCCGCGTAAATTCTGAGCGGGCAAATATTTTCGAGTAAATCTCGGTGACGTGCCTTTTCGTATCGTAAGGAATGCGTGGTAATTTTTTGAACCAAAATTGTGGGGGGTCGAGCGCACCCATTGGATCATTTCGCCTGGAATGACTGACTGTTCTGATACTTCCGTCCACGAATAAAACGAAGACGCACCAACTTCAGCGAATGCGTTCTTATGGGCACGCCGCACTGCAGGTCAATCAGTTCATATTTGTATGTGTTCATCAGGAACGTTGTCAGTAACTGCGGAAAACGGGGAGCAAAAAAAGTAATGGCAAAAGGGCAAGGGTGCAGGCAAGCTGGTACATGGTGAAAAAATTTGGAACCCGAGAAAGGGACAGAGGAGGGACGACACGACACGTTCTCGAACACAGCAAACCCTTCAATACCAGCAACACCTACGTACCCAACAACTTCCGAATTGGTGGCGAGGGAGCAACCGACGCCACACTTACACAATTTCCCCTCGTGATAATCTCTTTGTACTTTGGCTCAGCGAACACAAGAGAAATGCGGAGTCGTTGTCTGGGAATTCCGAACTTGTCGCCCATCTTAGACTTTGTAATAATTGTTCCCCGGCCTTCGACGAGACAAGTGTCCTAGATTCTGTTCGGGACCCTGTGGCCCGACTGTTAAAAGAGTACAAAGAGATTGTCACGAGGGGAAATTGTGTAAGTGTGGCGTCGGTTGCTCCCTCGCCACCAATTCGGAAGTTGTTGGGTACGTAGGTGTTGCTGTTATTAAAGGGTTTGCTGTGTTCGAGAACGTGTCGTGTCGTCCCTCCTCTGTCCCTTTCTCGGGTTCCAAATTTTTTCAGCAAAAAAAGCTCCGTTTCATGTCTCCTGCGCACGAAGAATCTTGGCCCGAATTCACACGGGAGGTCACTAAGCGTGCGGCTGAACCGGCCTGTTTGTGGTGGCATTGAAGGTACCAATATTGGCCATGTAAGGTTTGCTTACAAATTTTTGCAGGAATCTACACACGGCAGTACTAATCAAGTAAAAATCAGACGCAGGGACAGCTTTAGAGACACATCAGCGAAGACGACGAAACCAACACAGAAAAACAACTTTATTTCAAGATGATGAATGGGGAATTTCATCGCCAGTGACAGTAATGCCCTTAAAGGTTGCTTGCTTAAAGGTTGAGTATGATTGAAGGTTGAAAGTTCGACGTTCCCTAGCTGCCTCTGTGTTACTCTTGTCGTCTTCGTTGTTGTCCTATGCCAACCCACACCGCTTGTATCTTAGAGAGTCATCGGCGGTTACAAGTCACTGGCAACCCAGATAGAGCCCAATGAGAGCCCAATGATAAAGCTATGACCGTTCGTTAAAGGGACTATGAAACAATTTGTTTTCTCGTTTTCATCAGAAACAAACCATTTTCCTGAGTCTACAACCAAAATTTCACTATTTCACATGCGAAGAGTATTCCGGGATCAGATTTAAACTGAGCGGCGAAGGCGCCGCACTGTGGCGATCTGCCGTGTGAAGAAACAGCGAGCAACTTGACGCAACCACAGTCGAGTTCCAGACACGACATCCTGACGTGTCGTAGTCCCGGCGGAGCATGCGCCGCGGGATCCCGCATATGCGTTCAACGGGAGTGGAAATGTCCATGACGCCAGCTTCCGCGATGGTCGCAGTCGCATCGTCTGGTGTTCGCCGACATGCCGAGACGATGTTGGATGGTTGGTTGCCCTAATTCACATATGCGCGGCCATCCTATGTCATATGCTTCTCAGTGACGAGACAGACAGCGTTTGATGGCAAGAAGTAATCGGAACGCCGGAATGGAAAGACCATCGACTGCTTGTGTTTGTAGCGCACATTTCCATGCTTGCGATTACGAAGGGGACGCTGAATCTTCTCTTCAGGGTATTGGATACCCAGGTCAGTGTCGTTTGTAACAAGATGTAGCGCCATCACAATACCTGTCCACACCGGGGAAAAACATCCATCTAAACGGCGCAAAGGCGGGAGTACTTTTCGTTATTGGGGCTAACGAGCCAATCTCTCAATCCGAGTGGGCCAAATGCTATCACAGAATTCACGATTCTGTAAATGCGTTAATTCTCATCTGAGCGACTTTGAACGCTAAGGCAGGTTGTGCTTTCACGTTTGGGGGCAAACCGAAATAAATGAATAAATCACTTGGTTCCTGTATCTTCTACACAGAGTTTGCGCTTTGCTGACGGTGCTGTTTCTGTTATTCTCCTATCGCTTCGAATCACGGCGTCAGAAAAGTGGTGATTCACGGTACAAGCCAACTTTTTAAGGGTGCAGCAGAGACGTGAGCGTTCTTGAAAACATCTTAAATGAAGCGCAGGTCAGGGTACTTTTATCTCTTACTTTGAGGGTTGGCATTTCGAATATAGTGTAGGGGGTATTAGCCGTTTTGTAAGAGCGGAAGAAGCAGGCATGACAACATTTGGAAATGTTATAAGACACGATCCAACCGACGTACCATTGCAGGGAAGTAACATGTGCACAAGAAAGAACATAAAGACATTGCTTGAGACACAAAATTTATTTTAGTTCCTTGGTAAGATGAATAAAATGAATTAGTCAAGTACTGCGTGCTATTTAAACTATTTTTGGTCAGCCGGAATCGCCGGCGATTTCGAAGTCTTCGGTGACTTGAAGCTGCTGGACCAGGGCATCAACTTCATTCTGCGCTCTCACGTGCATCACGTAAAGACATCCACCGAAGCACAATAGCTCCACTACAAGTCCCACGAAGACCATGGTTACCCAGAAGACAACCTTCAGGTTCAGCTTTCTCACCTTCCGAGGAATATCTGTGGAAATTGGATAACACAAGTGTATATAATAGCTTGGTAAGACTACGTTAAGGTAGTGAGGTAATACTAATTTACCTCGTACCCTACAATCTGCTCATCGTAACCACCTTTACACAAATGGCATGCAATAAACATATGAAAGGCTACGTTAGATCATGCGTAATCATGTTTATGCGGGAGCATATCGAGTCAGTCACATCCGGCGCGGTATCCGTGCATTGCATCGGGTTTCTTCTGGTTTTGGTTGAACTCAATTTGCAGGTACTCTGCCTTTGAAATCAAAGCGCGACAGAGATGCACAGAATTACGGCATTCCTCAGGACCTTGTGCCCCGTCTGTACATCTACCCCGGCAGTTACGCAGCAAACCGCCCTATCACAATCGAACACTGCGGTCCAGTTTCACCAACCGGATAACGCTGAAACCGAGATTAGACAACCCTAAACTTGGTATTCATCCTCGTCCCTGTGTTACCAACGGCTCCGTGACGTTTGTTCAACAGGAAATCTCGCTATCCCGTGCTGGTGAAACAGGGTTGGCGTTTAACACCAAGTTTACCCAAGTCTGATCTCGGGTTTACGCGTTAACCCGTTTTCGTGAAACCGGGACTACGACTCGCGATACCAAGAGTGCACGCATTTTTTAATCCAGTGATGACAAAATGTAATGCCAGGTACACGAAACTCTTACAGTTGCATTCCACCCAGCTACTCCTCTCTCAGTCGACGAAATCACAAATACGGTGCAGACGACCTCTTCACTTCTGGACATCGTTCTTCAAACACAGCCGTTTCCTATAGAGAGCTCCCGAACCTCAGGTCTACCATCTTCGAAATCCGCCTCCAAACACCCGTTGCACATCAAGGAACCTTGTCAAGGACACTCTTTACCTAACGAATATTCATGATGCCCCGAACCAGCGCCCTCACATGTCGAATGGCCGGTACCTAATCTCGCAGTTGGATTCCACTCCGCTATTCCCTCCCTTAATCGGCCAAATAAAATCTGCTGTAGACGACCTGTTCACTTCTGAACACATTTCTTCAAACAAAACAGTCTTCTATAGACGGCCCCCAAGGCCGCGTCCAAACAGCGGATAAATAACATGAAACTTTTCCTTGACAGAGACCCCGTTGCCAAATATGAATGCCCATGCCGACGCAAACCACTGCAGTAACAGCTCCAAAGACTGGCATGCCAATACGTCTTGCCACAACGCATGCAAAATATGCTATCTTATGTTCAATCGTCAACCTAACCTTCTCTCGGAACCTAACATCGGTTAAGCTGAACGAAAATGAACTCCAGAAACTGAATGAAAACTTAAGGAGTAACTCTGTGAACATCGCTGACTCGTGGGTATACAAATATCTGAAGAGATAAGCAACCACCAAACAACTTTGACTTCGAAGCATTCCTCTGGTTCGGGGCTTGCTATAGATAACATTTCGCGTTGCTGTCCTCTGCGCCGGTGTCCATCCCTCAAACTCGTGAAAAGGGGAAAAAAGTCATCTTATCCACTATCTTAACACTACCCATCCAAGGTCCTCAATGAAAGACTCGTTTTAGGTTTCTAATCACTGCTTGACGGGTGTTACACATGCTGCTCTAAGAGAGCATTAATGCGAGCAAGTTGGATGCGGTTAACGACAGACATAGCGGGAAGAACGACGAGGGAGTAACAACAGTAACAAGACGGTCGTGGTATGTGTCTGTGTTTATCGTCACGCGTCATTCTTCCCGTCATGCCTTTCTTTGATGCTGCTCTAGTTTGCAGCCCCTTCATGGAGCCCCTTGGCGGACTGGCGGTATGTTAAGCAGCCTCCGTCACTGTCTTTTGTCTGGTAAGGAGCGTTGGCTCGAAACGTCAGCCTCTATTTCTCCACACACTCATCGTTTCTGTTCTTGGGGTACACCGGTGCTGGTCTTTTAGCTGGGCTATTTTTTTATGTACAGACGTATTTCTGTACAGTCGAGTGGCACAGCTGACCAAAATTACCAGCTTTTAGTGCAAGTCCGACAGAAAGCCCACGTGGAGGTCAAGCTCGTGCATACAGATATAAAAAACTCTCGCAAATGGTTCACAAGTTGTTTATGTTGTCTTTACCAACCATGTCTCAATTAAGAACCCTTCTTAAGAACAGCATAAGGTTTTAACAGCCAAATTACTTTGAAAGGTATCGTACCAGGAAAAGTCATTCGGGAAGTGTGAAGCAAGAGAGAGCGCGCGGAAGAGTTGGTGCATTCCCAAGTAGGAAACCTTGGCAAATTCTTCCAAACGTCTCTTGTGTCGTCTCTATCGGCTTGTAGAGGGGATCGTGTTCCTCTACATGAGTCCTGACCGGCGGTTATGGAATGTCCCAGCGGCCAGATATTCGTGGCCTCAGGTTCAAGGACGGAGCCGGTGGAACTGTGGAGCAGGTGGTCCAGGCGCGTGTCCATCCTCGTCGTTGTCCACGGTGCGCTACATCACTCGCCCACTCAGACGCGGAGCGAAGATAAAGCAGAACAACACGACGTCTTCATTGGAGAAGGACAGCGAGGGGGTATGTGGCGTGCACGGTTGAACATGTTCACTGCAATGAACACGTTGGCGAAGGATCACAACGACGATCCATTCGCCCGAGACGTGCGGGGTGACCCGCTGTAGAAGACGTTGCCCTGGGGTGCTACGACCGCCCCAGGGGCAGTGAGGCTGAGGTGAGGTGTGAGTCGTAGGGATATGCCGAGACGCCTGCTGAAACGTGGTGTGGCATCGGCTGCCGCGGCTGGTACGACCGCCACGTGAGCCCCAGGCTCGAATATCGCGGCCGGCAGTGAAGGTGTGGTGCCCACCGATGATGACGACGATGTGCCCCAGCTGCCATGCGCTTCTACGCTGGCTCGTCAGTTCTACCGGCACCGTTCCAGCGTGAGGCCACGACCATCTGCCCGCTGGGACATTCCATCATCGCCCGTCAGGACTCATGTAGAGGAAAACCATCGTCCTCTACATTTGGTGACCCGCACAAAGACCACCATGTTCGACGTAACTCGGCCTCTTACCAACCCAAATTTAGATAACCACCGTCATCATCACCCATCAATTCGGCCCACCTTACCACCACCAAACTCAGTGCAGACCGCAGTCAATAGGGCTACGGCACAACTCGTGAGTCCACGAGCACGTCGTTCCACCGGGGGCTCGTAATAGGACGCCACACTATTCTCATTCTGACCCGGCACCCTTCGGCTTCGATGCCTCATACCGGTCGAGGTGCGCCGTGGTTCCTCACACTTCGCCAAGCCTCCACGTACATCGCGATGGTATTCCCTGGATCCACTAGCGGCACCTGGTCGAGCAACGCGCTCGGTTGCCGCATCTCCAAGCCGCTGGTCACTCGCCCTGACGACGCGTCAGCTTGGCAACGCCAGGACACGCACGTGGCTACGGCTCACGTCGCCCCCATCGCACACGCCCTGCCTGCCTTCGCCATCCTCCTCGACGCTCCGATACTCGTGGCCACCAGCGTCCGCAAAGTTAGCCGTCATTCCTGCGTCACGCCTCTTGTCACCGTGTCTCTACCCGCTCCGCGTCTGAGGTGGGGGAGTACTGTGGTGCCCACCGATGATGACGACGATGTGCCCGAGCTGCCATGCGCTTCTGCGCTGGCTAGTCAGTTCTACCGGCACCGTTCCAGCGTGAGGCCACGACCATCTGCCCGCTGGGACATTCTGTCATCGCCGGTCAGGACTCATATAGAGGAAGACCACCCTCCTCTACATAGGAACGCCGGGATGCGGTGAATATCGGGCATGAATAAAGATTAGTGAAGCTGTGAAGGGGGGGGGGGGGGTGCCGGTTGGTCGTGCTTTGCAGGTAAGCGTCAAGCAGAAGACCACTTGCAGAGCTTTGGAAGTCATTAGGGAACGAGTACAGGATGTTGAATCAATGCGTGGATGAGAGCCGTGGGGGTGGGTCTGACCGGTAATGTTACCGGAGAGAGCATCAGGCTCGATCGGGTGCCGTGTCAAAGCGCAGCGGTCAGCGAATGGCAGAGGGGCCCTCCAGGCTGCGCGGCAGCGTGCTGTCAGTGCTAGACTTGCGGGAATGTGGCCAAATTTGGATTGCTAAAAGGGGCGAATTACGTCGAACACGGTGTCCATTGTTCGCGTCACCAAATGTAGAGGATATGATGTTCTTCTACATGAGTCCTGATCGGTGGTGATGGAATGTACAATAGGGTAGGTGTGCGTGGCCTCACGCTAGGACGGCGCCGGTAGAACTGAGGAGCGGGAGCGTCAGGCGCGTGTACATACCTCATCGTTGTCCACGGTCCGCAACAGGTTGAGTAGCGGTAGTTGAAGAAAAGGTACCAGCAGTTGAAATTTTTCTTCAACTGGCACTATTCAACTGAAGTATGCAAGTGATCATTGCGAGGTTTGTGTTGTATTTGTGTGTTTCTTACTTTCACCCAGTAGTACTACACCTCTCATCATCTACATCCTACTTATCTACTCATGTTACCTGTGGCTCGGGGTTTTCTAATTCTTTACCCGAAGTATGTCCTACAACAGCGTTGTATTGATAAGTATGTTGCGACCTATCTCCTCCCGGCACAGAGGACGACAATGAAGACGTGCCTGCGCTGCCTCACGCCGCTGCGCCTGCAACCCCGGGGCCCTATTCCGAGCCGCTGTCGAGCGCCAGCGACGGTGTCGATAGAGAAGTATCGATAGAAGGCGATAACGAGCACCGGGAACGACAGCTGTCACGTTTGGCATTCCCATGTCGCAGCAGACGACGACGCGTTGACGACGGAGAAGAAGTCTCGCGCTTCTCGCTCAACGCACGAATACTATAAAATTGTGTTGCAGTTAGTGATAGAGCACCCAATTTATTCACGAACATTTTGCTGACCCTACACGCAATTAGAATCCGCGGGCAGAATTAATCGCGATATTAAATTCTCAGCGAAAAAGCTGTCAGGACAGTTGACAAGTGGAGATATATAAGTGTTAGGCAGGCCTTTGTGCATTTTGCTGGTAATCTGGACATAGATGATAGTGAGGAATTGCCTCCGCGGTGAAGCAGTTGCAATAAAGACGTTTCATTTGATACAAACTCGTTGTCGCCCGATCTAAACACCGGCCCCAACCGGGGTGGCGTTGATAAGAGCCACGCGAAGTAACATTGCAGCCATCGTGATAGCTCTCGCTCTTGTTTGGTCCCTGGCCCCGTCCAGCCCAGGAACGATCTGCGCTCAAAGCTCTTTTGACATTTCTGGGCACCATCAGACTTCGATCGTTATTGTGAATGGGCTCGTTATTTCATTCCCCACATCCCCACCAGCAATGTGGTAGAGTATTGCCTCTAGCGATGAACCTCCCCACTCTCCATCTCAAAATAAAGTTGTTGTTGTTGCTCTCGCTCTGCTTAACGACAATATCACCCACCATAACGACAGTGTGGAGGCTGTCGTTCCCGTGAGCGGCACCGTCGCTTACGGGCGACGCGTTTGGAGCGCGGGGAATACCAAATTCTCACCGCTAGCGTTACGCTGCGTCACATGCCACGTGTTCTCCCTCCCGAACGACACGTTCGCGCTCCCGACATATATCGGAATAGGGCCCAAGTTCTACCACCACCGTCCTAATGTGAGGATACGAACATCTGCCCGCTGCGACATTCCCTCATCACCGGTCAGGGCTCATGTGGGGGAACACAACTGCCTCAAAGGTTACCGGGGCTCAACATACAAGCTCCATCATCTGCTTCGCTGTGTACGTATATCAGTGCACTCAGGAGGCATTGATCAACCTGGAGGGGGAGTTTGTAATGTCCCCATTGGAAGATGACCGATCCTTTGGTTGTGTGAAGTTATAGTCTTCAACAACGCAGTTAGCAGGCGAGGCCCGTTGTAGGACCAGTGCTTAGGCAGGAAAATATTTCGGGAATGGTTCTATGGGGACTTTACATAGGGGAGGAGGATTTACCCTCGTTTCCCTCCTCGAAATGCGCTACCAAGTGTACGATGTCGGGGGTTTCAATTCCTTAAACCACCCCTTGGCTACGCCGCTGTGTACGACTGTGTATGGACCGAATTAGCGGCGAATCAGCTTTTCTGATAGACCTGACTGTGCAAACCACATCTTTAAAGTCGCCTGGGTGGTACTTCACGTTCCTACTGGTAATGTCATACTGGGTCCCTACAAGATATAGGTTCGTGCGAGTTGGCGACTTCCTTCAGTCTGGCTCATCAGTTCGGTGACACACTGTAACGATTTCACATCCCCGGATAACAACAAAACTTCTAAATTCTTCCTTGAGACATTGAGACATGAGTGTCTGATCACGGTGCCGGTTAAAGTGGCCAAAATTTAGGGGATATTGTAAAGAAAAATTCACATTGAGAAACCTGGAGTGTGGATACACCAAGAAATGACAAAATGCTGTCCAATTGAAATGTTTCATTTGAAGTTCAGTTAGCATTGCATACTGACTATGGATTCATGTCCACATTAGGCGTGGATATTTGAAAAGTACGATTAGGTATGTGTGTATGTCGTACAGCGATGGAAGGCTTGTTGGACACGCATCGGGATCAAATACACAGGAACCACAGGTTGGTTTTGCGTTCTTTTCCTGGGTCGGTTTGCGACCAAACGCATTCTCACATGAATATCGGGTGCAGTCGGCATTAGGACGAAAAAGTCAGATTCATGAATGCTAGTTTTATACACGTTTTACCCGTTTACTGTAACCTGTATGGTGTCCTTACCTACGCATTTGAGACCTTGGAGTTGCTTGTTTTTTGGGCAGCGGCAAACGCCTCTATCTTCACCTTCCACTTCTTCGCATACCTGGCCTCCAGTTCCACAGTCTTCGTCCGTCGTACATTCCTGCTCCGACGTCTGTTCCTCTGTACATACAGAGATATATCAACGTTTTGTTTTCTCTTTTATACGTTAGCTACATGTAGATTTACAGCAGAGAGTTCTAGCGGCCTTTAATATTATTGGAGCTCTCGTACCTTGTGCGTCCTCGCTTTGCGAGAAACTTTGCGGTGCGATAGTTTTGCCAGAGCTTCCTGTGCGGTTTAAAGGCACCATAGCCACACCCTCTGGAGATCACTATGGAGCAACCAGTCCAATAAAAAAAAAAAACAACTACTGTACGGTGCTCATGTCACGGACTCACTTTTTAAGAAAGTCTATAGGGAATTTTTCTTCGCAGGGTTCCCGTAAACATAGCTAAATTTCTACACGAAACAAGTGCGGGCGTGTTCCCTTCGAGTTTATCTAGCGAATGACGTACTTTTGAAGGCCTGATGCGGTCCACTGATTTTTGGCGAATTAAAGTTTGCGAAATTTTCAGTACATGGGACTCTAGGGAAGATGTAAGAAAATCGCATCCCTCGGCACGCCCGCCTGCGTATTTGGGCCAAAATGATGTCATTTTTCTTCCGTAACAGTCAGGGAATTGATTGCAAACAAATTTGACAAGGTTACTGCAGTTTTCTATATGCCTGCGAATGAAAATAACGGCGTTGACGTTTGCTAGCATGTTCTGCACTCTGGCGCAGATTACTTCCTTAAAGCGCGACAGAAAAGCAAAGCGAAGAAAACAATTATGCGACGGTTCAGCCAACTCTCTTCTGAAGCGAAAGTTAACTAGACCGCATGAGTCCTCCTTAACAATGAACGACCCAAGTCCGGCAATCTCGCGTTGCCACACAGTAAATACACAAGCAGCACACAGCATGCACGAAAAATTATAAACGAAATGCGTGCGTACGCTGGATACAGAAATGGCTTTACGTACAGTGCAGTGCAGCAACGCTATTTACGTGCAACCCCCGAGACAGATAAATACATAGAGAACCACAACCGATTCTCGAACACAGTAAATAGTATATTCTTAGCTTGGACCTTATAGATCAAGGAAGTTCAACTCAGGGGGAGAAGGCGAAATCGAGAGAATTCTCATTTGTCATACCTGTGCACTCTTTGTACTGTGCTGAACACGCGTGTGGTGTATTTTCTCATCGGTGCGACACCCTAGCGGCGGAAGCGGGCGATGTCACGCATTCAGGGGGATTTGAGAGTGCGCTGGTTACGAATGCCACAGTTTTGGTATCGTTTGAATGTGCTCGCGAAGCGGTTGCTGTCCCCACCAGCGCTCTCCTTGTCTCTGCCTTCGAACGAGTAAACCAGAGTGAAATCCCCCGCTTCCGTTCGCCGCTAGGGTGTCGCAACTGAGACACGACTGCCGCCTCACTTTTTCCTTTTTTTGTCTCCTCTCCAATTTGCTGCTGTGCAAACCAATGGCGCGCCGAATAAGATGTGAGAAACGACGCCGTGGCCGTGACAAAAGTTTCCTCATGCAGCTATCGCTGTAATGAAGACACCAAAAGGACTACTGTCTCAATGAACACAGGCTGAAACTACTCGACTGGGTTGCTAGTCTCGGAGGAGAGAACACCAGATACTACAAAGGGGTGATTCCATTTCAACTCAGCCAGGGTGCTCCGGGCACCATCACCGATTTCCTTTGAAATATTATATGTTGTACCGCAACACGCATACACACAGGAGCAATAAATATTGTGGCTCTTTGTGTTGTGGTTCACCAGGAAAAAAATCCCAAAGAAATTGACCCGGCGACGGAGCTTTCTGACGGAGCGACTTTGACATTTTATTCCTCGCCATCGGACGGTCCCAAACTATAGATTTTTTTGCACAATTTGTCAGGTACAACGACTTTCAATGTGCATAAACAGCACGGGTCAATTCTATTTTGATCTTCAATTAAAAATCGCTAGATCTGCAACAAAATTCACATTTTGCTCATATTTGTCTTTGCGCTGCACTTCTCCTATACACGCCATCGAGATATATGAGGTACCGGCGTGAAGGTCGAAGCGTGCTCTTTAAATTTATGTCAAATTTACATGTCTGGACGTTGCAGCCTTTCGAGAAGGCGGTGTAGAGTACAACTATGTTCTAAAAAATTGGGTTTTTTGGGCTCTCGTTTCTCAAAAACCCCACCTCCGATTTCCTTCATATTTTATAGTTATACAGCCCATGGTATGACCTACGTGTGTTCGCAAAACGGAAGGTTCCCTCTCAGCACAACTCGGGATAGCCCGCAACAAACTTGAAGTGCGTTGCAGACTATGTACACAACATGGAGGTAAGAAACTAAGGAGAGGGCTATAAGATCGGAGGGCCGTGGGACCCCTCTAGCGGTCGCTCTGGCAATACCACGCCCATCTAGTTGCCCGGTCACGTGATCCCGTGATCGGCGTTATGGCGGTCTACGCGGAGGCTTGGAAGTTTAGCAAACCTCATCTTCAGCAAACGTCACCTTCAAGGAGTCCATTCGCACAATACTTTGAAGGTTATGGGTTGTTTCAACATTTTCCGCGTGATAAATCACAGCAAAAGTTGAGCAAAACAGAAGAGAAGCCAGGCAATGTCACGATGACGTACGTACGTCTTCTAGCGATTTAGTGATCCATTGCTTCCACACTGAGATTATCTATCTTGTGTTTCAACGGGTGTGATAACTCCTAACTCCAAAGATGTTATGAAAGTGGAAGCAAGTTATTCGGCCGCGGCTCGTCTCTGTATTCAGGTAAGATACGCCGCGGACATGGAGGACGCCATGTTTTATGACGTCTTGCCGTGACGTTTATGGGTCACGTGTGTGGGCAACTAACCACAATGCATGCGCGGGTCACAGCACGCTCGCTTGCATTGGGAGAGGCGCTTAGGGCACCTCCTTAGTGTCTTACCTCCATGGTACACAGCGACCCAGAGAACCACGCCGCGGAGTTAACAGGGTCAGTGGCGTCTGCTACTGCCGACGTCTCCGGCCTTGAATAACAGAGCTCAGGATGCAGACCTACCGCAATTCCCATCGTAGCAATATATTTTGAGTCTTTCTGGCTCGTTTTTCCCACAGTCGAACCTCAACGCCGTTCACTTGCAGTTCAGCGACGTTCTCAGTCGGTGGCTTGTGTTTCCGACATGAACACCAAGCAGAGTATGGATCGCCTGTACTGTGCCGGCTATGCTCTGCTATGCCATCTTAAGCCAAAAAATCGAAAGAACTACGCTTTTGTTATTGGAACTAAGTTCTCTAGAAACACACCGGACCTCAAAGAAGGAAGAACGGAAGGCAGTGCGAGCGGAATCGTCATATTTACATGTCTGTACCTTGCCGCCTTTTGACAAGGCGGTGTAGAGTACAGCTATGTTCTCAAAAATGAGATTTTTTGGGCTCTCGTTTCTCAAAAATCCCACCTGCGATTTCCTTCAAATTTCTAGTTATATAGCCCAGGGTATGACCTACGTGTGTTCGCAAAACGGAAGGTGCCCTCTCAGCACAACTCGGGATAGCCCGCAACAAACTTGGAGTGCGCTGCAGACTATGTACACAGCGACCCAGAGAACCACGCCGCGGAGTTAACAGGGTCAGTGGCGTCTGCTACTGCCGACGTCTCTGGCCTTGAATGACATAGCTCAGGATGCAGACCTACCGCAAATCCCATTGTAGCTATATATTTTGAGTCTTTCTGACTCGTTTTTCCCACAGTCGAATCTCAATGCCGTTCTCTTGAAGTTCAGCGACGTTCTGAGTCAGTGACTCCTGTTTCCGACATGAACTCCAAGTGCAGTATGGATTGCGTGTACTGTGCCGACTGTGCGGTGGGATGGTAGCCATCTTAAGCCAAAAAATCCAAAGAACTACACCTTTGTTATTACAAGAAAGTTCCCTAGAAGAATGTCGGGCCTCAAAGAAGGAAGAACGGGAGGCAGTGCGAGCGGCCGTCACGATCCAGTCTTGCCACAGGTGGACGAAAACATGGAAGGAGATGGACGCATGCTCGTTAAATTGATGTCAAAGTTGCACGTCTGCACCTTGCTCCCCTTCGGCAAGGCGGTAGAGAGTACAATCATGCTCTCAAAAATGTTTTCTCTTTCTTTCTTCTTTTTTTGCTCTCGTTTCCCAGAAAACCCCCATTTCCGATCTGCTTCGTATTTTCTAATTACATAGCTCTGGTTATGACATACATATGTCCGCGAAACGGAAGGTTCCCTTTCAGCACAATTCAGGCTAGCACGCAACAAAATTGGGAATGTCGGGCCTTGAACCGTGATACAATCAAAATGTAATAACCGCGTGTAATAAAACAGCATTAAACACCTTTTAAGCACATAATAGTCCAAAAATCGTTTATTTATATAAAATATCTTTCAGAAAAACGATAATACAGATCACGTAACTTGTAAGGTATAACCTGGCTGGACGCCGTTATGAAAGTACTCTGGTCGTTCCTCGGAAATTCTGGACATCTTGACAGTGATGCGTCCATCTCCTTCCACGTTTTTCGTCCACGTGGCAAGGCTGGATTCCGCTCGCACTGCCTTCCGTTCTTCCTTCTTTGAGGTCCGGTATGTTTCTAGAGAACTTAGTTCCAATAACAAAAGCGTAGTTCTTTCGATTTTTTGGCTCAATATGCCTACCATAGCAGAGCATAGCCGGCACAGTACAGGCTATCCATACTCTACTTGGTGTTCATGTCGGAAACACAAGCCACCGACTCAGAACGTCGCTGAACTACAAGTGAACGGCATTGAGATTGACTGTGGGAAAAACGAGCCAGAAAGACTCAAAATATATTGCTACGATGGGAATTGCGGTAGGTCTGCATCCTGAGCTCTGTTATTCAAGGCCGGAGACGTCGGCAGTAGCAGACGCCACTGACCCTGTTAACTCCGCGGCGTGGTTCTCTGGGTCGCTGTGTACCATGGAGGTAAGACACTAAGGAGGTGCCCTAAGCGCCTCTCCCAATGCAAGCGAGCGTGCTGTGACCAGAGGTGGGCAAAACTCCTCACGGTCTTTGCCCTCACCTCAATTTTCCTGGACGGAGCTTTGTCCTCACCTCACCTCACCTCAACTACTTTTCGGAGAAGTTCCCTCACCTCACCTCAAAAAAAATTCAGAGATTTTTCCTCGCCTGCCCTCACCTCAAATAATTTTTCAGAAAATTTTCCTCGCCTCACCTCACCTCAAAACATTATCCGAAAAAATTCCTCACCTCACCTCACCTCAGCCTTTCCTGAAAAAATCTTTCCTCACCTCACCTCACCTCAAAACCTTTTCAGAGAATTTCCCTCACCTCACCTCACCTCAGCCTTGCATAAAAAAATTTCCCTCACCTCACCTCACCTCAAATTCCGTGAGGTGAGGGGGTTCAAGGTGCCCTCACCTCACTTGCAGTTAGGAGGGTTCCCCTCCCTGCTCAAGGTCGACGCTTCTCACTTTTTTAAATGACGAAAGTACGCAGCGTAAAGCAAGTATCGAGACTAAAGCATCAGGTCCCGACTCTCTGCTTCAGCGGTAGATTGTGACGGTAGGTGTTTGTGGCGCAAGCGCAACAAAGGCCAGAAAGCGCCACGACTGCGGTGAGTACCTGATGAATGGCGATGATAGCTAAAATTATTTACGGATCATGTCCTACGCATTATATCATGGCCGCTCGCCATCAGCTAGTGGGATGGCAGGTGCATTGTTAATTGTCTCGTTCACCGCCTTCGCATGGCATCCGATAGGTTGAGCGCTACAGTGGTGGTCGAATCGAAGCGCAGCTTTGTGAATCATAATCGTATGAGTGTCACGTCATCAGTGCACCCAATGTCGTGCCCCCTACTTTTTGTGAGATGTGCAGCCAGAGTCTCTAGACCCATCGTCAGGACTCAGGACCAGCCAATGAGCAGCGATTATTGATAGTGAAGTGCAACGGCTCGCGTCGTTTGGTTTACAACAGTCATTGAAAAAATAAATAAAGTAAAGAAGACAGCCCTAACAACTACCTTTTGCCAACTTGCCTCATATGACCTAAAATTTTCGAACAAATTTTCCCTTTTCTTCTCTCGACACACGAAAAAAAGTCCTCACCTCACATGAAAAAGGAATCCTCACCTCAGAAAATTTTAACAAAATTTCCCTCACCTCACCTCACCTCAAATTTTTTTCAGAAAATGTATCTCATCCCACCTCACCTCAGGCTTTCTGGAGAAAAAATTTCCTCACCTCACCTCACCTCAAAAAGTTTTCAGAAAATTTTCCTCACCTCACCTCAGTCTTTCCCAAGGAAAATGTCCCTCACCTCACCTCACCTCAGCGTCTTCTAGGAAGATTTTTCCTCACCTCACCTCACCTCAACCATTGCTCCAAAAGATGCTCCTCACCTCACCTCACCTCAAATTCCGTGAGGTGAGGGTGAGGTGAAGGTGAGGGAGCCCTCACCCTCACAAGCCCTCGCGAGGGTGCCCACCTCTGGCTGTGACCCGCGCATGCATTGTGGTTAGTTGCCCACACACGTGACCCATAAACGTCACGGCAAGACGTCATAAAACATGGCGTCCTCCATGTCCGCGGCGTATCTTACCTGAATACAGAGACGAGCCGCGACCGTATAACTTGTTTCCACTTTCATAACATCTTTGGAGTTAGGAGTTATCACACCCGTTGAAACACAAGATAGATAATCTCAGTGTGGAAGCAATGGATCACTAAATCGCTAGAAGACGTACGTACGTCATCGTGACATTGCCTGGCTTCTCTTCTGTTTTGCTCAACTTTTGCTGTGATTTATCACGCGGAAAATGTTGAAACAACCCATAACCTTCAAAGTATTGTGCGAATGGACTCCTTGAAGGTGACGTTTGCTGAAGATGAGGTTTGCTAAACTTCCAAGCCTCCGCGTAGACCGCCATACCGCCGATCACGGGATCACGTGACCGGGCAACTAGATGGGCGTGGTATTGCCAGGAGCGACCGCCAGAGGGGTCCCACGGCCCTCCGATCTTATAGCCCTCTCCTTAGTTTCTTACCTCCATGTTGTGTACATAGTCTGCAACGCACTCCAAGTTTGTTGCGGGCTATCCCGAGTTGTGCTGAGAGGGAACCTTCCGTTTTGCGAACACACGTAGGTCATACCATGGGCTGTATAACTATAAAATATGAAGGAAATCGGAGGTGGGGTTTTTGAGAAACGAGAGCCAAAAAAAACCCAATTTTTTAGAACATAGTTGTACTCTACACCGCCTTCTCGAAAGGCGGCAACGTACGGTCATGTAAATTTCACATCAATTTAAAGAGCACGCTTCGACCTTCACGCCGGTACCTCATATATCTCGATGGCGTGTATAGGAGAAGTGCAGCGCAAAGACAAATATGAGCAAAATGTGAATTTTGTTGCAAATTTAGCGATTTTTAATTGAAGATCAAAATAGAATTGACCCGTGCTGTTTATGCACATTGAAAGTCGTTGTACCTGACAAATTGTGCAAAAAAATCTATAGTTTGGGACCGTCCGATGGCGAGGAATAAAATGTCAAAGTCGCTCCGTCAGAAAGCTCCGTCGCCGAGTTAATTTCTTTGGCAATTTTTTCCTGTCGGACCACAACACATAGAGCCAAAATATTTATTGCTCCTGTGTGTATGCTTGTTGCGGTACAACATATATTTTTTCAAGGAAAATCGGTGATGGTGCACGGACCACAGCGGTGGGCAACGTCACGACTCACGCTCTTCTTCGGGAATGTGCGTCCTGGGCCGACTTCTAAGGAAACTATACCAACATATGTTTGAAAGCGTGTGAGGAAAACGCAGGAAAAAATCCCAGACAGCACAGCCGGCACCGGGTTTCGATCACGGGTCGGTGTGGATTCGTCGAGGATGCCCAGTGAACTCCACGGCATGTACGGTGCCCGTAGTATTGTTGCCACGATGGTGACGATGCTAAGCAGGATGGTGACGTTGTCGGTTACGGACATCACCATTCTGCTAAGCATTTCATAAATGTTATTACTTTCAGATTCAGATTTTATTTGTGCACAGTAAACAATGTATACACAAAATACCAACTGGATTGCGAGGTCAAAGCCTGTAAATGCAATCCATCTAACACAACACAAAAGTGAAATACAAAGTACAGCGTTGTGCGGTAAAATTAAATGTCAGAATACAAGTTCCGATTGAACCTATCGAGGTGCCTCCAAGTTAGTGAAATGAATAACGTAATCAAAGGTTACGGGAACCAGCTTTCGTGGCATAGTGGTTAGGATGATCGCTTTCCACGCCGAGACTGGGAGGTGACACGGGTTCGAATCCTGTCACCGGCTGTGCTGTCTGAGGTTTCCCCTTGGTTTTCCGAACACTTTCCAGACGAATGTCGGCACAGTTCCCCCTGAAGTAGGCCCAGGAGGCACACTAACCCCCATGACCCCACTCCTTCTTGCTGTCCTCACTCCATCTGTTCACGTCTGTACGCCGCTCATAGGCAGAGTTGCTTCGCGGCGCTAACACAAAATCAAAGAAAAGGAAACGGGCATGATCCTAATGCCGCACGTGGGGGCCGACTATAGTAAACACACCCGAGGCACTGGTGCGCCACGGAGTTTTGGCTTATCTCTGAAGGAGGTTCCCGAACTGCATAATGTAGTGGCACACTTTATACAAACCTTTCCTGGCGCATGACCTCGCAATGCCCCATTTCTGGGTGTAGTCAGTCTTGCATCTGCATAGGCCTTTGTCGCATTCGGAATTGTCAGTGTAGCACACACCATAAGGACACCATCCCAAGTGTTCTGTGAGTAGTAGACATGCAACACAATTACTCAGCAAAAATCCACGTAAGGTATGATCGTGTCTGTGCCAACTAACGAAAGCGCAACTTCACCACTCACAAGATGTGACACTGCCGATTCTTACTGCACTAGTTTGCAAACCAATCCACACTTTAAATTATGCGTACTTGAACGAATGTGTGAGGGACAGTTCTTGCCCCAATGCGTCCAAGCGAATCTTGTGCGTGCATATCGAGTATCTCACCAATGGTAAAGTAAGCGCGCAGCATAACTAGAGCGTCTCGGAAACGGCAGGGACACAATAATTCCGTCGGAAGCTAACGAGGGGAGGGAAAATTATTTCCTTTGTGGACCCGCCCTAAAATTCTGTCCCAACGACGAAGGAAAAGCAAGGGAGAGACAACTCAAGATGATGGGGAGCGAGGTACGGCTTACGATTTGGAGTACAGGAGCCGTCGAAGAAAGTGGAGTTCTTAAAGCATTCACATCTCTTGAAGGCGGTGCACAACATGCTCCCCCAGAATGCACAGTCACTGTGATCGGTGCAGGCTGGAATGTGGGACATTACATCAAAATCTAGAATAGTCTACAGCAGGCACCTTGCTATATGCGCTACACGTTGCTGTCGCGCGTGAACCGTGCTGTTCGTCACTCTTAGAAGTGAATTTCACCGCATAATGCGCTTTTAGCCAACCACAATCTCAAATGATGTCGTTATCTGCGTTGAGTCGTTGAAAACGGAAGGCGTATACTTTTTGCAACAATTATGAATGGCGTAAATGTCATAAAAAAGACGTACGCCCCCCCCCCCCCCCGTTTCAACAAATGAGGGCAGATGCCCTAAGTGTATTATTATCCGCGGTGTATTAATTTTCGCGAATCACTGAGGCTATCATTTTCAGACATATTCGCGTGGACTTAATTTCGTGCTTCGAGGACAGCCCCTCACTCACTGGGGACAGCACAAAGGCCGGGTCAGAAGGCCGTGAGTTTTATTTTCTTCTTCTTATTGTGACCTGAAAAGGCATTGTCTCACAATGGAGCTCTGTTATCTACACCAGCTCCCTAGCAGGGAAAAACACTGGCACCCGCGTTCTCTCACGTCACAACACTTAAAAGAGATTAGCAAATTCCTTACTGGTCATTATATACCACAAGGCCATCGGCGTCCAGTAGTCCGAGAGCAATATCATGAAAGAGTTCTGAAACTGGTGCGAACGTCAGCCGCAAGTAGCGCCGACGCATCGCGACCAGAGCCGCAACGATGTCACGGCTTTGGTATTTGAAGCCCACAGACCAGCAACACGGACCATACGCTTTGGGTGCCATCTCCAGAAAACTGCCGAACGTCGCGTGAGAAACGCATTGATTCAACTGCCAAGCTCTATGTCTACGAGGCTGATTCATTGGCCGTTCGAGGGAAACGAAAGCGTGGCTCCTACTGTTTCTACGACGAAGAGTTCCCGTATAAGATCGGCAGGTACGCTGCAAAGAATGGCGACCTCGCTGCAGTTCGAAAGTTTTCTGAAGGCCGTGAAAAGCCACTTAGAATGCAGTGCGATCCATGACACCCATTACTTCCGTGACTCTCGCGTGGCTATGGCTGCTGGACAACAGCTCCAATCAGCTTCAACAGAGTTCGTCCCGGGACAGTTCACCGGCGAACTACTGCCAAATGCCCTAGGTGTGAATTCCTTGCTAAAGTGCGTCATGCGTAAAAATTTACAAGATGGTACGCCAAGTTCGTCAAAGCTACGATGAACAAAGGTTGTTCACCCAACGACGTCCAAGCGGACCTGCGAGTTCCTGCTGTTAAGCCTATCCATGATGCGTGGCCCGCCGGAACGTACGAGGAACTCTCCAGGCGGCCTTCCGATAGTCGTTTAGGTAAATTTAAAATTTCAATATTTATCGATAAGGATATCGATGTTACATCGATACAGATATCGATATGCATGGAACGTTGCCTGCCTACGTACTGCTGACGATGGCCCAACAAGACCGAAACAGCTGTAACGGTGACTGAACTCACGCCTTATTATATGATTGTGGTCGTGAGCTACCAGACCCGAAATTCCGAGCATTGCTGCTGGTGCTACCTGGTTTGCAGTGAAGGCCACTAACTTCTTCTTCAGTAGCTTAACTATAACTATCAACTACTTAGCGGTGGCGTAGTTTAACTAGTAGTTCAACTACTTTTCAGGGGAGTATTTAAAACTACTTGTTTAACTACTTAACATTGTTCATCAACACCAATCTTTTGTAGTGTTCTTGGGCACCTAAATATGAATCACGAGCGGTGATAATGATATTTAAAACATACTCTTCTGCCTATGTCGCTTAATTCACATACTGTCGTAAAATCCGCTGTCTGTCTCTCGTATATTATGAGCTGACAAAAGTGCTTGCTGCGGAAATATTTTCTATGGAGTGAAAGCTGCCCCTATAAAGGTACGCACAACATACGGAAGACCATGTGCGAGATTTATACTCAGGCTCCTTCGTCACAGATCAATGTTCCGCAGACAAATGTGTGTTGGGTGCCGATTGCGCCACTGTGGACCGTAAAATATTTTCGCTTAGCCACGATGATCGATCACGTAGCCATGGTATGCGGTTTCAATGCAAATTCATGCAATGAGGCTGCACTAGAGAACCATTAAATATGAAGATCTAGTGCGCATGCACGGCACAATTGCTCTGCACCTCCGCACTCATCAAACAAGTAGCTCAAGGTAAAAGTCGGAAGCAAAATCGTGCCGTAAGGCTTACAGCAAAATCGGAAGTAATTGGCGCCTGCGGTAGCTAACTACTGTAGTTAACTACTCGAAATAGTAGTTCAGCTAGCAGTTGCCACTACATTGCTGCAAGTAGCTGATAACTACTTTTCAACCGCAATCAGGTAGTTTAACTACATGTAGTTAACTACTGGCCATCACTGCAGGTTTGTACGTCTAACATTCAGCGACAATACATTATTGATCAGACTTGGTTTATCCGCATCGTTTCTCTAAGAAGCGAACTCAAATTACCGATAGCTGGTTCACAGTCTCCCAGGTTGCCCGTCTTCGTGTAGGCACCGCCGCAACGGCAGCACCCGCTAATGCAGGCGGTGTTGACTCCAACACAATCAGAGGTAGATGAACACGCTGAAAGACAAACAAGGAGTCGCGAACTGTAAGTGGTGTTCACTGTTAGTAGCGCTAGAAAAATCATCTGGCTTACAAGAGCAGTAGAGAGAAATACCTCTGACAACACAAAATCAACCACTGTTAGCAATGGCATAAGTCAAAACACTGCCCCCCTACTGTTATGCAATCATTTTTTGTCTTTTTTGCTATCCGAACGGTTTCATTTTGCGTACAAAGGAAACTAATAGTCTCTCTGGTAACTACTTCTAATAATAACTTGAGATGATAGTATGCATTCAAGGATGATCAGACGCATCTCAAGCAGCACAATGTACTGAAAGTCGAGTGCAATAGGGGTGGACGGGTAGGTGGAAGACCTTGAACAAACTGGTGAAACTAAAGAACATTGATAAGACACATACCGTCCACGCATATTGCACTCGACTTTCGGTACATTGTGCTGCTTGGGATGGCACGGGGGGGGGGGGGAGCGCATGGTATAAGAAGGGTGGGAAGCCCAAGGTAAAAGAAAATACAGACAGACGACGATATACTCCGTTCGGAAGAGCTTCCAAATAACATTCACGGCGCCCGGCAGTTCGCACTTGTTGGTAACTGAAATACTCTACCCAGGTACTCTATTTTAAATACTGTTGGGAGTTAGTTGGTATCTTACAAATACATCTGAAAGGTAGTATTTAGTACCTTGACCTAAATATTGTTGGCGCTGTCTTTTCTGTAGGGTTACACTAACTTTAACAATAAATCCTTTCAGAAAAACTCTTTCAAAATAAATGTTTTTCAATAAACCGCGTAAAATTCATCGATAAAGAATCAACCGCGCAAAAATTCCCTCCCAAAAACAATGGCTAAAAAATCTCCGTTGAAAACTAAACGTTCAGAAATATACTGTCAAAAATAAACAATTAAAATATATATTTCAAAATCTCTAATCGAGGATTGGCGCCTCCGTCACGTGGAGTAAATGACAACCAATGTCAAACTGCGCTGCCGCAAGTAGTTCCCAAGTCCTCGAATTTCATTGGCAGGTGAGTGCGTGATAGGAAAAGTGTCAGAAAATCGTTCCACTGCTGTCTGTGTCTTCTGTGTTTACAATTTATGCGTTGGCTGTGACACTTTCAATGAATGTGCGCCCGCATTGTAACAGACGATTTTAAAAAGATGCGTGCGCCACCAAGAGTGCGGCGCAAAGCAGCATGGGAACTTTCAAGGACACCGCTCTCTCATCTGCTTCTGGTATAGTTTACCCTAGCTGACGCTGCTGCTGCGCACATCGGGAGTGTTGTTGTTGTTGTTCTTCTACCTCTGGCCGACTCGTAATGCTCTGAGGCGCTAGAAGTTCCCATGAGCCCTTGCGCGCCACAGGTGGCGCTTGCATTTCTAAAAAGGTGTATTCTAACTAGCCACGGCTAGCAGTAACACTACCACCACCGTAACTGGAAGGCTGCCACTTGACCACAGGCGCTGGCAGGGGGGTTATTAGGAGTGGCAACACCAGCTAGACCGAGAAAGCCTGTTCACTCGTCGACGTAATGTAACGACCAAGAGTCAGCCAACCGGAATCGTGTTTTCAACGGCCGTAGCCAATCACGAGCGTGCTTTCAGCGGTCGTAGCCATGGAGACGAACCACCGTGGTCTGCGAGTAGTGATTGAACGTCGCCGCGTACTAAATGGGACAACTTTAAAATAAAGCGCAAAACGGTCCCATATGTTTCTCAATGTTGATTTTCTGGAACGCATGTTGCACTTTTTGTCTACAGATTCAACTCAAGATAGCTGCAATCATTTGAGAGTTCTTGGATTCGCAATGCGGCCAATCGCTGTAGCAGACGAATTCTGACTTTATGTGTCCACGTAGCGAAGGAGGGAGAGGAGGCAATAAGCAGGCCTTGTGTATCTAGGTGGCGTTGGCAGTGGTCACCGCCGCCAGCGACACAGCAGTGAAACGAAGAGAGAGAGAGAGAGAGGAAAGAAAGAGAGCAAAATCGGGAAGGTGTGTTTGGTTCAGCCGTAACTTTATTCGCTTCCAAAAAGGCAACAAAAGTGCGCTCGGACACGGTAGCAAAGACACTTCTCAATTTCGCACTTTACCACGTTTCCTTCAGTATGAGGGGCTAAGAGGAGAGATAATGCACAGCGACTTCTCTGGTCTGGGTGTAGGCGATATGGAACCATTAAAATTAAACGCTCAAGAATAAACGGCAACAGTCTACCGTTAAAAATAGAACGTCCACAATATAGCCTGAAAGAAATCCACGGTAAAGATAATCTGCAACACTATTCAACTTGAATTACAAATCGCCAAAAAGCTACGCTTAAGAATATACCTTTAAAAAGTGAGGTGAAATCGGCTCTCAGTTTTATGCCCGCACCTCCCAAAGCATGGCGAACTCCAGGCAAGGGAATTCAACGAACCTCACAAGAGCAAACGAGCCTAAACTAACCCGTACTAACTGAAGCTAAAGTAAACTAATCTGCTATAACCTGATCTAACCCAACGCAGAATACAATAAATCTGCCTCCGTGCTAGAAGGGTGGCTTTCCAATCCGTTTGTTTTTAATGGTGGATTCGTAAGCTTTGATCTTTAAGCGGGTATTTTAAGCAGTTTATTTTTGGAGATTTATTTTGAACAGTCAAGACGCTGCATTAATTCATCGAATGCGACTCGATGTAGTCTTCACAGCGCAGTAGCATTACCGCTTGAGACAAGTTGACTCTCCCAGATGCTGTCACTGCGGTTCTCTAGAAGATCCAGCGGACATATTTCTTCATTGCCCACACTACCTACCTTCCCGAACCGCACTCTGCTGGACTGTCCCCCACCTCTCTCAAAATCGCTTGGTTTATGGCGAAATCCAGCACACCAGCACTCTGTCCTCATAGCTCTTTTGACCTTTTTGGACACCATAGGACCTTGAAAGGGCTCATTATTTCTCAGGGGCTCGTTATTATATTTGAAAGGGGCTCATTATTTTGAAGGGGATTATTGTTTCATTCCCCACATTACAACCAGCAATGGGGTAGAGTAACGCTCTCGGCTATGAAACTCACAGTTCATCAGCTCACAATAAAGTTATTTTTAAGAGTGCGAATTTAAGTGTTTTATTTTTAAGCGGTTTATTCTTAATGGTGGATTCCGGGCACATCCCTCTCGTCTCAGCTTCAACGTCTAGTGGCACCAATGGCTTCCCGCCAATGGACAACTGGCATTCTCTCCCCATTTTTGCTTGCAAGAGTCGGCCTAACGTTCGCTTTTTGGATGCCACAAGACACCTGTCGTCAAGACGCTGTATTAATCTATCGGATACGACTCAAAGTGGCTTTTACAGATCACCGCAGCCACCGCTAGCGACAAGGTGACTTTCTTGCTGGGATCTAAAAGATCTTGAGCACACTTACCTTTAAGCAGCACGAGGACGACACGGACAGAAAAATGAACAGGAGTAACGCTTTTCTTACAACCAGAAGGTAGAGAATTCATATTTAAGAACTTGATGTGGAGAATCTTGAACCTGTTCTCATTGAGGAATGTTGATCTTCTAGGAAGTCTAGCTATCTTATCTCCGAAGACAACAAATCAGCAGAAGGTCAGCTTACACACAATCCTTTGGCCTCCTTTCCTATTCCATGTGCTTCTTGTATCCCCCTTGAACGTTGATCTTTAAAATGTGGTTTTGCAACCGAGTCTCTGAATTGAGGCGCGCACTTGCAATCCTTGCAATTTAGAGCCAGCAGTCCTGATGGTGTGGACTTCTTTATCGTGTATTTGTGTTCCTTTAGTCTAATGTTTAGGCATCTCCCTGTCTGGCCTAAGTATATTGCCTCGCACTCAATTCAGAAACAGAGTTAGAAAAGCACGTTTTAAAGTTGAGCTTTCGAGGGAGATAGAAGAATTATATTGATTGTTGGCTGTTGATTTGTTGTCTTCAGAGATAAGATATCCAGACTACCAAGAAGATCAACATTCCTCGAGAGGAACAGGTTCAAGATTAGCAGCACAAAGTTCTTAAGAATGTATAAAAATGAGAGTTGATTTGTTTACCCTTTAATTGTAAGTAAAACTGTACTCCTGTTCAGTTATCTGTCCATGTCCTAGTTGCTGCTTCAGGATTACTGTGGGTTACCAAATACCCCACTTCAACAGTTTACTGATCTAGAGCACATACTCGTTTATCCAATTGCACGCGCTACCAACCTTTCAGAACCACATATTCGACGTCTTCAAATCAGCTAGACACTGCCTTCTCACTATATCAAAATTAATTGGTCAAATCCAGCCTACCAATGCCCAACTGTAAAGGAATTTCTCAAGTTTTCTGACACTGTGGTACTGCGCTACACACTGTGAGGCGACACAGGGTGTGATTATACAGGGTGTTTGCTCTAACGTGTACAGAAATTATATTTAAAGCGAGCGATAAAAGAAAAGCAAGTGGTACTTTTCTGCTACTTGAGTAAGAAACAGGTACTGCTTCACTAGTAGCACCTGTTTCCTAGTCAAGTAGCTGAAAAGTAGCGCTCGTTTCTCTCTTATCGCTCGCTTTAAATACAATTTCTGAACACGTTAGAGTAAACACCCTGTATATGTAACCACATTACCGCAAGCGAAGGGGTAGAGCACCGCGCTTGGTTGTGAAACACCCCAATCATAATCATTAAAATAATGATGTTGTTGTTGTTGATTGAGTCAGCAGGCAACTGCACACTGCGGTTCACGCATGATTGATACAGGGTGTCCCAGTTAAATGCGAACAGATTTTTAAGAGATATATAGATATCACTTTTTCGAGATGAAGTCAATATCAATATAGCATGTGCTGAAGGGCACTCATTAAGAGGGCACCAACAAACTCCTAAGGCAATGTCCTATAAATAACTTCTTAATTATAAAATATACGAAGTTGTCCCAATGAGAACATCTGGTCCCTTCGGTCACCTGATACCGTAACCGTTTTCAGCATAAAAATCCGTTCGACAGATCGTCCGCAAAAAATTCGAGGAGGAACACCATTTTTTTTTCTTTTGTTTATTGCGCATCTTCGGAGACACGTCTATGGTGGCGAGGGTGACAGAGCACACTATCTCCTCGCTCTCACCGGAGCTCTGAGAGAGCTCTTGCATCCTGGAAAAAGATAAGGGTAGTTGCGATAGCGTCACCCGATACGAGCCGCGTTTACATGAACTCGACAGGAGCGGGTTGAGTTGAACTGTCGAGTTAACTCTTTCATGTAAACGCTGTCGGGTCGAGCTGACTCTGCGTCGTGTCGAGTTAAGTCAACTCGACAGCATGCGATGTGTTAACGCGCTCGACTCGACGGGCGAAGTGCATATAAACGCTGTCGGGTCGAGTTCGCCGGACTCGAGGAACTGTGAAATCGAGTACAGCCATCGCTCTACGCAGGCGACGGCAGGCCTGAGCAGAAACGGGAACCGGAAGACGCTCTTACTGCGCTGGCAGCTCGACTCGATCCGCTCTGTCGAGATCATGTAAACGCGGCTACATTTTTTTCCCGCAAGATACAGCTCATCTTCGAGGCATGAGGCGGCATTGTGCTCCTTCACCCTCTCACATTGGGAGTGAAGGTAAGACGCGTCCCTAGAGACGCGCAATGAACATAATAAAGAAAAGAAAAACGTGCTACTTCACGACTTTTTTTTTGCAGACGGTTTATTGGACGGACTTTTGTTTTGAAAACGGCTACGATATCAGGTCACCAAAGAGATTAGATGTTCTCATTGGGACAGCTTCGTAGCATTTTATAATTAAAAAGTTAATTCGGACAGTGCATTAGGAGTTTGCTGGTGCGCTCCCAGGGAGAGCCCTTCAGCATATGCTATATAGCAACTGACTTCATCCCGATAAAGGTGATAGATATATTAGAAAAAAATCTCTTCGCATTTAGCTGGGACACCCTGCACATAAAATTGAAGCGCGCTAGAACCTGAGCCGCTTGATGCCAAGTTTTGCGAGAATGGACATCTACATCCACAGAAATGAAGCGTTGAAATGGCGAACAAATTTTTTTAAATGTTACACAACATGCTATCACATGCGCGACCAAATTTACGACTGTTGCACTCGGTGTATACAAAGGTATGAAAAAAAGCACAAGAATGCCTTTTAAAACAACATGCGCGACATACGAGGACGAAAACGGTCAAAGTGGAACATTCAAATTCAGGGTCGAGTACTTTCACACCATCCGATGCATTACCGTTGTTCATCATAATTTTGCACGATATTCTAAACACATAAAAGCATTGGATATTCAAGGTGTGACCTCCCTGCCTCTGAATACGTGAAATAGGCCCCAATCAAGTTTAATTACCGGAAGACTGGCAGGTCCCGCCCACCGGCTTTTTACCGGGGTAGCATGAGCAGACTCCTACCCAGCAGTCAGCGGATGCAGGGCATAGATTGGTTTGTGAGCAGTCTGTAAGTAAACGAAAAGACACTTTTAATAACCTGTAGCACGCTTTGCAATATTTAATTCAATGCATAGTGCACTATAGTGCACTAGAAATCTAGTAGTCCGTCTACATACGCCGTTGGAGATAAGGAGACACAACAGCGTGCCAGGAGAAATACTGCAGAGCCACAATGGGGAAGGGCTCACGTAGTGTCATGCGACCTGTCATAAAGGGACCGAAAAGTGAATATAAACCTATCGAAACTTTATGTTCAGCGAAAAGCTTGAACCTTCAAAAGTTCAAATATCAAAGAGCTCCGCTGAAATCGCTGTAGTTTTTCTGAAATCGAATTTTTCATAATTGCATGTCCAGGGACCTAGTAGGAAACCGAGCAGTCTGTCAACAATTGCATGACCCCGCGCCATCTGTCGAAGACGCATGTAATACGCGCACTTCTGGGCGCTAATGCGAAAATGGCAGTAGGCATTTGTGACCACTTTCTACGTCGAGAATGTCGAGTCTCTTGAACATGAGTGCGCTGGAATTCCGCATTCGACAACTGTCGCTCACACAGAACTGTTGTTCGTGCGTTAGCGTGGTGGAAAGTGTGTTCTTCACAGCAGAAGATTTCTCGTCCAGAGATTAATCGGAGTCACATTCGTCCTCAGCAGTAGCTCACCGTGCCGTGAACATGCACTGCTTTGTGAAATTTCCGTGTATCAGGGAGAAGCACTTGTGTAAGCCGAAGCAAGCGCTGTTTTTTCGTCGTGCAGGTGTTCGTGTGTGAAATGCAAACCGACGGATACTATGGATGGATACTACGGTCTTTGCTGCCGACAGGTAGAGAATGCGTGTGGAAGGCAGACAGACAATTGCATCAGAACTAACGAAATACTGTGCCTTGACACCGAAGTGAGTATACTGCAAGTGTCTTTTACATGCATCCGAGAAACCGAAGAGCAACATACACGGCAGCGCCGTGTGGTCTTTACGCGCTACTTGAACGGCAAACTGGACGGAAAACCCTTATTTCTGCAGGAAATTCCGTTATACCACCTGACTTCCATTCACAAGAAGGATATGGGGTGCTCCGAGAAAATACAATAGAAAGTACTCCACTGGATCTCGATCTGCGTCATGCATTCAATTAGAGATGCTTTCCCATCAGTGCGCAGACTTGTAGAAATGTTGATGTCAACATATTTTCATTTCGTGCTTGCTGCAAGTTTTTCTCATTGCTTTTTCTTTGCTGTTACAGCATATTATAATTTCTAGTTTGTTCCTGAAGGGTTAAGTAACCTGTGGGCATAGATGTATTTGTAGGTTATACTGATGTCTCAATTGTATATGTGAGGAGTAAGTAAGATAATTTTCATCAGTGTCATTCAGCTGAACTGTGTTCATAACCTTTTAGTATACTTCTTAGTGACCACGTTTCGAAATGTCAATTAACATTTGAACCAAGATTGGGATTTAACACTTAATTAACTCTGTTTTGCTAAACGGAGTACTTGTAACTGATTCATTATCACGTCACGAACTAACATTTGTAAAGAAGGATTGAGGGCTGACTTCAATTGTTATTAACCCTTGATCTGGGTTCAAAGTTAACCATGCACCATTGGTGTGCATAGTACTCGAAAATGGCTAAATAATTTATTGCATAAGTTCTCTGTCACTGTAATTGAGATGTACTTTTGTAAAGTACTTTTGACAGCCCTGCAAATTGAAACTGGCTTCAGTGTACACCACAAATGCATCGTAACATTTGATTGAAATATAATATAAGAGCAGAAGCAACGTTTTGTCACAACTCAAACTATATCTTTCTTTTTTTATTGTCCAGGGATTTAGGAAACAGAGTAGGACTTCCTGCCCTCTGATGTTTTGACGTACTTGATAGAGTTGTAAAACCTGCAACAAAATAAACAAGAGACGTATAAACAGTTTTGCCTTTTGTTTTTGAATTTAACAAGCTAGTTATATTTTACCATTTGTTCACTTTTGTGTTCTCTGTTGGTGAAAAGATTACAGGAACAATAATGCTGCAGATCAAACAATGACCTGTCATCTTGATGAAGATGAGAACATTTCTTCAGGCATGCTAAGTGAAACAAAAGAAATGCACAATGAAGGTTGTACAAAAACAGCAATCTCCGTCGACTAAAACTATATATCTATGTGGATGTAACCACATCGTGTAGTTTCCTTTCAAAAGTAGGACTAGGCAAGGTTGTTTGGTAGTTGTTGGTAGGTTGTTGGCATGTTGATGTGCTATACCGTTATAGCACATAAATATAGATGAGGCTCAAACACAGTAGACAGCGTGATGGCTGCAAACTAAAGTGAAGATTTATTCAACAGAACAAGAAATCGAAAGCATGAGTAGAGAAAGGCAGTGCCCATGCAGTGTATGGTGAACCACACTAATCTCTGAGAAGGTAGGATCGGAAGAGCAATAAAGAGAAATGACAGCTGCGTTCGAGACATGGGAACTCTGCAAATTTAGGACCAATATGATGTGGTAACCTTGCATGGCTCACTACAGCTCTTACACACATTGAACAATTCCAGTAGTGAGGCTTCAAAGACAACGAACGTTCGCTGTTTCATGGGGCATTCAAGTGTAGAGGATGCATCTCTAGAAAATTAATTAGCGTTCCTTAGTCATAAAGTCATAACTACACCTCAACAGGAAGTATTCTTGTACCCTTCAAACAAGCTATAGTAGTACTCATCGGTTTCTTCTCCTATTGTTGACGTCATACTAATGTTCTGCACTTGTCCAAAGACTCCAAAAAATGTCACAAAGTCTGCAACACGTAACAAATCTAGTGCTTCCATCTGTGGACTTTGCATACCTTCTTTCAGCTATTTCTGTCAATTCAACTTGAGTGCCTGGATCACACACACACCTAAGCAGTCTTGCGCCACTTCAACACTGGAAGGCCCCTAAAATTAAATTTGTTGATGTTGACACTGTTGAGTACGGGACAAGTAGAATAACGCAAGTTAAATGGAATACGTCATCGCTATATTATAATTTATACATGTGTGACGCCTGTACGTACCTAAGACGTTGTGTTGAACTCGTCACCTCGGTGAACCAAAATCACTGGGTACTGAGCATCAGTGTGCTTCGTTACGTCTTCGCAATTCGCCTTCTACGGCATATTCGTAGTCATCGGCAGCAAGAGGAGCTCAGCACACACGACACGACTGCTACATCTAATAACCGAGTGTTTCGAACCACATTCGTTTTCGCGCACTCTCCTGTTGAATCTTGTGGTAGAAAACGCCCGCCGCCGATGGTGAACGAACATGATTTTTGCATCCCTCAACACCAAAACAACACCAGGCATATGTAGGTCTGTGGAATAATTGACACAACAGCCACGAACATGTCATTCACTTATACCTTAGTTACACTAGCGCTCTCAACCACGGTTGAGTCGACCACGGTTGAACTCCGGTTGAACTCCGGTTGAACCGTGGTTGAGAGTGTTACACTGCAGCGCCAACCGTGGTTGACTGCACAACCACGGTTGAGTTTCGACCGACCTCCTCAACCACGGTCGGGTCAACTGAAAAGCAGATGGCGGACTCCACTTCAGCTACTGTAGTGCCGTCGGAAGCAATAAGTGAGCTGCCGTGCAGTAAAACACACTTCGTTTGGTCAGATGCCATGACGATGAACTTGATAAACCCCTGGGAAGACAATGTAGCCGTATCGGGGACCAAAGAGGCCAGAAAAGAAACGCCGCCGATTACGACCGCGTCGAGACAGCTACTGCGGTTTTCGTCGGCAAGCAAGTGTGGGTTAAAATAGAAAACCTGACGATCGAATACTGGTAGGAAACTCAGTTACTTCACTTCTTGTTTCTGCTTGCTTTGTTGTGTATGTCATAGCTACGTCTATTTTATCCAGCTACCACAACATGTTGGTAGATGATTCTGTGCGATCAGTGGCGTTTTCGTCGCATTCCTGCGAGCGCGTATGATGTACATGCTGTTCCTTTTCGATGTTTCATACTATTTGGTACAACTGATAACATGTCATACTTGAATTTCCAGCTTCACCTATGAAAACTACAGCCACACTGCACGGTTTCGCACTGCTATAAGACGACTACTTCAGAAACAGTGATGTGATGTCATGATTGGTGAGCATAACCACAGCTGCAATCTGAATCTGTGTGCTGATATGATGTGTGGAACTCTGCATCTGACTGACCTGCTTCAGGATGATGAGGGGATATGGAAATGGGGTGTGTACGTCCTCTTCGCTGGAATAAGTATGTGTTGTAGTTAGTACATCACTGCTTGTTCTGAACTCGTGTGAACCAAGCATGTGCTTAAAACATGTAATAGTTTGTAAAGGCATTATTATGTGGTAAAAAATAAAGTCACTAAAATGATAAATATGGATGAGCATTTACTAAGCTGGAAATCAGTGCCAGTGCTGGCAATGCTGCATGTAATCATATGCATATTACTACTAAGCATAGCAAGGCAACTAGCGGGTGGGGATTCATAGTCAGGAGATTTATGTGCAACAAGAAAATACAATAACAGAGCTTGTGTGTATTGTATGTCATTTGTTATGCATGCTATTTATCCCCTGTGTATGTGTTTGTGATCCCGGTGTCGGGAACTTGGCGCCCCCATCGCCCGGCAGCAGCCGCAGTAACCGTAGCAGTAGCAGTAGCAGCTGCATTCACGGTTGGGTCGCCGCAGGAGGGAGACCCTCACGTATAGCTGTGCGTGGCTTTCTCGTGTCTGGGGAAAGGGGGATCCTGGCAGTTGAGTGGACTCGAGGTTGGTTTGGACCCTTCGGGGCCCCTCCGGGAAAACAACACACTGCGTTGGCCCCTGCTTCCCATAGACGGGTGGTCCTGGAAGGCCCGGCCAGGACTATTCAGCCAGTCGCCATCTCACTTTTCATTGCTTTCTCTTTATCCTCTCTCCTCCTCGCTCCCTTCCTCTTTCACCTTCTTTGGTGGCAAGGGTCAACCTTGGGCAGTTCTTTTCACTCTCCAGAAAGCTGCACTTGGGTATCATTCAGAGGTACCTGCTACTGCGTGGTGTGCGGTCCCCTGGTTGGGCACCGTGGTGGGCGGCAGGACGTCTGCACCAAATGCCATTCATTCTTCTTATGGACAAAATCAGCTAAAAAAAATCCGATCGGCGCCTCAAGAGGAGCCGCACCGAAGAACAAATGTCGAATTTCTTTCATCTAAGTTGTCCGGAACCTTGGTTTGCCAAGTTCCTGGTTCTCCACTCCGATGACGAGGCTAGACAACTGTCTAAAGTATCTCCTTTCCTTGTTGCTAGGGCATGCGAACACGAAATAGGAAAGTCGTTTCAGGCCAAGAAACTCAGCTCAGGAGACATTCAGGTGGAGGTCAACAGCAAAGAACAAAGTATAGCACTGCAAACTCTAAAGAACATCGGGGAGATACCTATCTCAGTTAAAACACACCGAACACTGAACACCGTTAAGGGAGTAATTTCCGAAGAAGAGTTAATCGAGTGCAGCGAAACTGTAATCGAAGAGGGCTTGAGAGAGCAAGGCGTCGTCTCTGCCAAACGTATAATTATGCGGAGAGATGGCAAGGAGATCCCGACCAAGCATATCATCCTGTCGTTTAAGCTGCACACACTTCCTTCTACTATCAAAGCCGGTTATGTCAATTGCCATGTCAGGTCATTTATTCCAAATCCTCGTCGCTGTTTCAAATGCCAGCGGTTTTTTGCACAGCTCCCAAGTCTGTCGAGGACAGTTGGTGTGTCCCAGATGTGCTGGCAAAGAACATACTCCTGAGTCGTGCACAAAAGACTTCCACTGTGCTAACTGTGAGGGGGGACACCCGGTCTATTCTCGGTCCTGCCCACGATGGAAAGAAGAAAAAGAAACATGGAAAATAAAAACAGAACAGAACTTAAACTGCAACGCAGCACGAGCACAGCTCGAGTTCAGAAAGAAAGGAAGTTTTTCCGACGTGATGCGTAGGGGAGTGGCGTCACCGAGGAAGTTCGTGGAGACACAGACCTGTTTTTCGGGTACTGAGTCCCCACTCTACACTCCCCAACCTCAGAAGGCTGGAGACACTCCGGTGTCTTCTACCGTGACGGAGGCCAGCCGTTCAACTGGCCACAAAGAAACAGCCACGGCCTCCTCTAAGGTCGATGGTCAGTTTGGGACGGGGTCGTAAAAACCCCTTCCCGGAAAGGCACCCAAAGTATGGGGGTCGACGATGACGACTCGCAGAAGTCATCGTCGAGCCTCCCCAGCATTCCTTCACAAGGGAAGGAAAAACGAGAAAAAGGACGAGGAAGGGGTTTCAAAAGGAATGAACAACAGAAACAACCCCCGCGAAGGGTCCAACCCCCTAAATGGTACAAGTCTTTTCTAGTAGGTGTCACCAAGTGCTGCGCTTTCTTTTCCTCCTTTTTAGTGTGACCGTTATGAACCACTTCCTCCAGTGGAACTGCCGTAGCTTACTTTCTAACTTAGACGACATTAACGATCTCTTCGACAAGTACAATGCAGCATGTTTCTGCCTCCAAGGAACATATTTAAACACACACACACCAAATCCAATTCGTAGACACAGTGTATCTCGAAGAGATCGAACAGACGCCACTCGCGCATCTGGCGGCGTGGCTATCGTCACACGAGGAACTGTTCCGTCCAAAGAAGTCCACTTGGTTACAGACTTGGAAGCCGAAGCCGTGCAGATGTGTCTGGACAGAATTGTCACCATCTGCTCGGTCTATTTGCCACCATCAGGAAGTATTGCACAGAAAGATATAGAACACTTAATCAGCCAACTTCCAACTTCATTTATACTCTTAGGCGACTTTAATGCCCACAATCCGCTTTGGGGCTGTACAAGAACCGACGGCCGAGGGAAAATGTTGGAAAGGGTCTTTATCAACCTCCATCTGCCTTTTAAATACAGGAGCACCTACGTACGTCCACTGTTCAAGTCAGTCTTTCTCGGTCTTAGATTTATCACTTTGCAGTCCATGTCTATATCAAGATATAGAATGGAGCGTGGAAGAAAACCCACTTGGGAGTGATCACTTTCCAGTGATCCTGAAATATATGTGTGCAGTCAATAGTCTGACAGCATGCCCCCCTAGATGGAAGCTCCAACATGCTGACTGGAATGCTTTCTCTAAAAAATGTGACCTGTCGTTAATCCCTGTGGAGAGGATGACGATTGAAGAGGCCAACAATGTAATTACCAACGTCATCCTCGATCCAGCAACACAATCCATTCCCCAGACTTCCGGTCGTCTACCGAAACGACCGAAGCCATGGTGGAACAGCGAGTGCAAGGAAACTCGTAAACTTTAAAATCGTGCGTGGGGTACATTTCGGAGGTACCCCACATCACAAAATCTTCTTTTGTTTAAAAAGGCGAGAGCCAAGGCCAGATGGACGCGGAAACAAGCAAAGCGGTCATCTTGGCACAACTTCGTGTCTTCTCTATCTCCCTGTACCCCATCCAAAGTAGACTTCGCAAAATCAGAGAACACCGCAGTTATACAATCCCTCTTTTAAAAGTCAACGGGCAGGTGTGCGGAAGCCTACAAGAACAGGCGGATGCGCTCGGACAACATTTTGAATGCATCTCTGATTCATCCCATTACAGTCCCGAATTTCTTAGAGTAAAAAGAAACGCTGAGAAACGAAACATTCCAATGAGTGGTGGTGATGAGTACGTGTACAATCACCTGTTCACGATGGTGGAGCTTCAGCGATCCCTATTCGCTGCTAAAGCCACTGCCCCAGGCCCAGACAGAGTAACCTACTCTATGCTGTGCCACTTGTCTGATGACTCAAAAAAATTGTTGCTCCTTTTCTTTAACCGCGTTTGGGCAGAGGGAACGTTACCATTATTATGGAAGACTGCGACTGTCATTCCCCTTCTCAAGCCAAGAAAGGAAGCATCGAATCCAGCCAGTTACAGACCTATCGCCCTTACGAGTTGTATTGGGAAGACGTTTGAGCGAATGATCAATAACCGGCTGGTTCATCATCTGGAAGAAAATAATTGCCTTTCTGAATTTCAATGTGGTTTTCGAACAGGGTGCTCCACTATGGATCACCTTGTTCGGCTAGAAACCACTATCCGTGAAGCCTTCGTCAGAAGACAACATTGCTTATCCGTTTTCTTTGATTTAGAGAAAGCATATGACACCCCGTGGCGACACGGTATTCCACAGGATCTTTACTCTTTTGGCGTGGAGGGCAGACTCCTTAGATGCATTTCAAACTTCCTCCAGCACAGATCCTTTAGAGTGCGAGTGGGAACCACTCTATCCCGCCCTTTCGTACAAGAGAATGGTGTCCCGCAGGGATCCGTTCTCAGTGTTGTTTTATTTATTGTGAAAATCAACTCTGTGACCAATGTCATCCCACCCTCCATATCTTTCTCATTGTACGTGGATGACATTCAAATATCTTGTTGCTCCGCGAACCTGTCAATATGCGAACGACAGATGCAGGTGGCCATCAACAATTAGGCCAAGTGGCCTTCATCAAATGGGTTTAAATTCTCAGCTGAGAAAACTGTGTGTGTCCATTTCTCCAGGATTAGAGGACTGTTTTCACCACCTACGCTGCAGCTTAACCGACAAGATATCCTTGTTCAACCAGAAGCCAAATTTCTTGGCATTACTTTCGACTCGAAGCTGACCTTCAAGGCTCATATCCAAAACCTAAAGATAAAGTGTGTCAAGTCACTAAACATTTTAAAAATCATTTCTCACAGATCTTGGGGTGCACACCAGGAAACACTTCACCAAGTGTATACATACTGCATGTATTCGTTCCAAAATGGATTATGGGTCCTTTGTCTACGGTTCTGCTCGAGAGTCGGTGTTGAAAGCCCTGGACCCTGTCCATCACCAGGGGCTCAGGCTCGTGCTTGGCGCCTTCCGAACGTCTCCAGTACAGAGTCTATATGTTGAATCGAAGGAATGCTCCTTGAAAAGACGGCGTTCTTACCTCGGTACGTCGTGCGCGCTTAGAATACATAGTCTACCCCAAAATCCAGCCTCGACTTGCGTCAAGCACACACGCTTTAAACAGCTGTTCATTAACAAGGCCTCTGTCGTCCCTCCATTCTCTTTCCGAATTGCATCAGAGTTTGATTGCCACGGTTTCTCGTCCTGTGACCTACAAGTTGTAGAATGTAGCAGAAAGCTCCCACCCTGGGAACCACCTCCAAGGTGTGACATCTCTTTGGCAAAATACAAGAAACAAGACAGTGCCTCATCAGTACTTCAACAAGAGTTTGCACACTTGAAAGACAGCTTTGATAACCATACTGAGATTTACACAGATGGGTCCAAGTCTAGTGCACGAGTGACTTGTGCCATGATTTGTGGCGCGCACACAAGGTCTCATCGTATAAAAACATTTGCATCAATTTTTACTGCCGAGGTTTACGCCATTATCTTGGCTCTCAACTACATCCTTCAAGATTCCATAAAGTCCTCTGTTATATATACAGACTCCTTGAGTTCCATTAACGCAATTTGTAGTCAGCATACAACAAAGAACTTTCTTGTGCAGCGAGCAAGATCTTTAGCCAGTTTGATAACAACAAAGGGGTACTCCCTCATCCTATGCTGGGTGCCCAGCCACGTGGGCATCAAAGGCAATGAGTTAGCAGATCAAGCAGCTGCAGCTGCTCTCCAAAATGACATCACACCTTTTGAGATGTCCGTGCAAGACATGAGATCCGCACTCAAGAAATCACTGCACAGAATGTGGCAAGCCTTTTGGAACACACAAGCAAATAACAAGCTCCACTTAATTAAACCTCACATTCAGGATACAGGAGACCGGTTGGAAAACCGCCTGTTGTGCACTTTACGAGCAAGGTTACGTATGGGCCATACGTACCTTACACACGGGTTCTTACTTCGAGGAGAGGAGCCACCTCAGTGTGCGCACTGTGGTCAGCTCCTGTCTGTTGTACAAATACTCATCACATGCACACATCATGAAATCCATCGCAAACATCACTTCAAGGTATTTTATAAATACTTCTTACCTCTTCACCCAGCCCTATTGCTTGGGGACGAGGCTCTCGTCCCTTTTAGAAGCGTCTTTGATTTCCTGAGAGACGTTGGCGTTATTAGCCTTCTGTAGTCTTACACGTATACACTCATCTTTTCATCGTGTTTACTCTTAAATAACCATAACATCACCACCGTCTCAATCATACCTCAGTTTATGGCGCATTATGATCTTTGTTGTCAATGCGCCATTAAACTCCCAATCATCATCATCATCATCATCATACACACCACACCACCAAACACATGTTGGAAGTAGTCCCGATAAACTTTGAAGGAGTGACAAAACAAATAAAAAAAATACACAGGAAACATCGAGTCATCTTCCTCAGTAATATGTCGGCTCACTGCATGCTTCACACATTCTTGTGTATCTTCTAGGTTCCAATTATACACGAACACCCAGAGGGAAACCATTGTTGCAGCATCCCAGCCTGAAGAACAAACAACTGAGCAACAAGAGACAAGTTCAGAACCTGCACAGAGCTCACAGAGAAAGTAGCCCAAAAACCAGACTGTGATGATGCAGGTCCTAGAGCTCTAAAAGCTGTGGAAATGACAGCTACAAAAACTGAAAAAAGGAACGAAGGTTTCAAAGAAAAGTACTGAGGCTGCAGGAAGGAGTTAATAGAATGCAACAAGAAATGCTTCGATAAGCAAATTAAAATGGTGCAAGCGAGATGGTGTACTGTGGAAAGAGCAAACATTTTCTTCAGTTCATATTGTGTGTTCCTCAAACTCAAGGAAATGTTTCATTCGATGCAGACTTATTTTCAATCACCGCCACCACTGTTAGCGCTGCGCAGGTATGAGTAGACAGAGGCCACAGCAAGAGTCGAACAAGGAACGACTTTACTCGTGAAGGAAAAGGGAAAAAGTGAAGGAAAAGCGTGTTACGCGAGACACGCAGTGTGCGCAAGATGAAAGTGAACAAACACGTGAGCATACGTCAGACGAACACGAAAACGAAACTAGACAACACATTGTGTAAATATATCTAACACCCTCCCTCAATGTGTCGTCGCAAAAACCCTTGTCGATGGTATCGGAGTCTGATGTTTATGAAGACCCAGATTCTCACAATGCCGGCGTGTCTTGTTCCCATTCAGAGCCTTGGTCATGATGTCCGCGTAATTTTCCGATGTTCTGATGTACTGGAGTTTCAATTGTCCATTCTCGATATTCTCACGGAGAAAGAAGTGTCGCAACTCTATATGCTTGTTGCGTTCGGATACCACTTGATTATTTCCGACCGCAATTGCACCCTGATTATCAACGAAGAGGGTATGTGGCTCACCGATGAATTCACTCGCTCCCACTTCCTTCGTAAAATGTTGCAACCACAAGACCTCTTTAGTTGCGTGGCACATTGCGATATACTCCGCTTCGACTGTTGACAGTGCGGTTGACGTCTGCTTTTTGCTACTCCAGGATACCGCTGCACCTGCTAGCGTAAAAACGTAGCCACTGAAAGAACGTCTGTCAACACAATCAGTCGCCCAGTCTGCGTCGCAGAAGGCTTCAATTTGCTTCCCAGTCTTTGAAAACGTTAACGCAACGTCTTTCGTTTGTTTGAGATAGCGTAGCATGTGCTTCAATCCGCTCCAATGCTGTTCGGTAGGCTTCACATTAAACTGACTCATATATGACGCTGCGAATGCCAAGTCAGGTCTCGTCCCTCCAGCTAAATCAAGTAGCCCTCCAATCGCTTGACGGTACTGATGAGACAATGCATTCGCTGCCTCGTCGTCATCACACGCTTTCTTGTACTTCATTCCTGGATCTAGTGGTGACGAAGCTCCCCTCGCATCTTTCATGCCAAAGGTTTCCACGAGCTCCTCAGCATACTTCGTTTGGTCCAGGATCAGGCTTCCGTCTTCATTTCTTCTGATGCTCATAGACAGTATGTGGCTCGCTTCACCAAGGTCCTTTACTTCGAATGCACTTCGCAGTTTCTGCTTAAAGTCTTCAATTTTCCTCTCCGTCTTCGCAAGGATGAGTATGTCGTCCACATACACACCTATAATGAGGTCTTCACAAAAGTAAACGCAGGGATCTGCTTTTGACCTTGTCATGTCTTCGTTCTTTAGGAGTTCGTCCAATCTTATGTTCCACTCCCTCCCTGATTGACGGAGTCCATAAAGACTTTTCTTTAACAGGCAAACGTTGTCCTGGTCTTCTTTACACAAGATAGTGGGTTGCTCCATATATATGGTTTCCTTTAGAATTGCGTTCAGGTATGCTGCTGTAATGTCAACCTGATGTATTTTCCAATCTCTCTCAATTGCAACCGCAAGGAGTATCCGTATTGACTTCATCTTTATAACGGGTGAATAAGTTTCGTTGAAATCAATTCCTTGGACTTGAGAATAGCCACAAGCGACAAGTCGTGCTTTTTACCGTTGTAGATTCCCGTTCTCGTCATATTTCTTTCGAAATATCCACTTGCATTTGACAACTCCTTGATCGCGCGGTCTTGGGACAATTTCCCACGTACCGTTCCTCTCTAGATTTCCCAGTTCTTCATCTATGGCCTCCTGCCAATAATTGCCATCAGGCATCGACAATGCTTCTTCCAGAGTGATAGGATCGGGGATAGCGTCGGCTTGTGTGACCGTGTAACAGTAGTTTGGCCGTGGTTTGTTCGCTAGTCGTTGAGATAGTCTTGGTAGCTGTTCTACTTCGTCCTCCACTTGACCTGCTTCATCGACGAGCTCTTCGTCTCTGTTTGCACATTGGCATCTCACTTCTTGTTGCTCGGGTTCTCGTATAGGAGTCTCCTTTGGGGCCTCGTCTTCGTCGTTGACTACGATTCCGTCGTCGTTACATGACTCCGCAGTCACTGGCTCCGTGACTGTTTCGACAGTCTCGGGGTTGCAGGGAAATGCGCCTTCGTCGAAAACAACGTCACGGCTCAAGAAGAATTCATCATTCTTCATGTCCCACAGTTTGTATCCTTTGACACCTTCAGGATAACCTACAAGAATGCATTCGACCACTTTGGGGTCCAACTTCGTCTTTCTGCGTTGTCTCCGCTGTACTGCCCAAGCTCGACATCCATAGACTCTAAGGTAGTCTATTTTGGCCTCTCGGTTGAGCCATAGTGTTTCCGGCAATTGATGGTTGACGGCTTTTGAAGGACACTTGTTACGTATGTGCGCTGCTGTATCGAGCGCATCTGCCCAAAGTGTTTTAGTCAGGCCGGGCTCAATCAACAGACATCTCGTCATGTCCATCAGCGTTTGGTTGTATCTCTCAGCTATACCGTTCTGTTGCGGTGTGCCAGGCACTGTCAACTGTCGTGTTATCCCGTATTTCGTCAGGTATTGTATAAAGTCTTCTCCAACATATTCGCCAGCGTTGTCGCTTCGAAGGGTCTTGATGGTAGTGCCGTGAAGATTTTCCCACCATCCGTCTATACTCATCAAACTTTTTAAGGACTTCGTTCTTCCTTTTCATAGGGTACACGACTGCGTATCTGGAGTAATCATCAATAAAAGTTACGAAATACTTCGAACCTCCTTTCGAAGTTGGTGTCACACTCCCCACGTCTGAGTGGATCAGTTCTAACGGCGCTGTAGCTCTCACTGTGACGTCACTGCTCGGAAAACTACTTCTCCTGAGCTTGCCTTCCACACACGTCGAGCATCTTCCTTCATCGCTCCTGAAGCTTTCTGGACAGAGCTGGTATACGGCATCCAGGTGGAGATGGCCGAGTCGACGGTGCCACAACGATGCATCTGCAGTACAACCACGTTTCGATAGCCTCGATGACGAGCACAACTCTTCTACCGTGTATAATCTTCCTGACCTTGTTGCCGATAAGATGGTCTCACCGTTGCTCCGTCGCACTTCTGCTTTTCCATTGTGGAATGTTACTTTGAAATTAAGTTCCTCAATTTTCCCTACAGATAGGATGTTGCCGTCTAGCTCGGGTACGTGCAGCACGTCCTTGAGAGTTAAGAAATTCCCACCGTACTCTTCTTTTAGTTGGAATTTCACCTCGCCAAGTCCGAGGACTTTCATTACGTCTTGATTCGCTGTGTGTACAGTAGATTCATATGGCTGGAACTCCACGAATTTCGACCTATTTGATGTCATATGGTCTGTAGCTCCGCTGTCCATGTACCAAACAGCATGACTCCCAGATCTTGTATCTGACACCGATAATGATGCGTGAGTCACATTTTTCGCTTGTCGTCGTCCTGTTGATTTCTGCGATGTGGCGTCGTCATCAACCTCTTCACAGTGTTTGGCGATGTGTCCCAGTTTCCCGCACGCGAAGCATCTCACACGTCGTCCTCCAACATCGTATCTTACTTTTTGAAAACTCTTCATTCCACGGCCTCGAGAGGACGGTTTCCCTTCAGACATGTTGGACATGTTGTCGCCTACTGACTTGTTGGACATCATCTCAGCTTCCCGTTTGGTGAACAGAGCTCTTGCTGTACCATCACTCTCCGTCGTCTGCCCTTCATCTCGACGTTTCTTGCGTTTTTCCTCGACCAAGAGTCTTGCCTTCACTTCCTTAGCGGTGAGTGTGGCTTCGTCCTGCTCCAACTTGAGGATGAGGGCTTCGTAAGATTCCGGCAGTCCCATCAGCATGACAAGCGCAACCTCTTTATTAGTGAATCCGTATCCACCGTTAGTCAACTTGCGATGTAGGTCCATCAAGCGGCTCAGGTACTCCTTCATCGGTTCATCGTCTTTCTTCTGGACATTCACAAAATCTCGCAGGAGTTGTAGGACGTGCAGCAATCCGTATTTCGTGTGAATTTCCCGAAGGATTTCCCACGCTTCCTTCGCGGTTGTGCAAGTGTCAATGTCGTCCAGATAACTGTCCTCTACCACAAGGAACAGGAAAGTGAGGGCCTTGTTATTGTGTTTCCTCTCCTCGTCTGTCATTTCTGAGCCGGAGTATCCAGGATCCACTGCTTCCGAGCAATTCTTTTGTACGAGTGCAGCTTTCGTCCTAATCGACCACGCATGGTAGTTCTCTGAATTCAGTTTCGTGATCTTGAATTCGTCGCTGAAAGCCATGACTGCTGAATCTTCTCTGGTTTGACTATCGCCCCGTCTCGGTATGCGTCGCTCAGAATCGCTTTGTCGTCCCAGGCACTACTTCTGTGTTCCTGGCGTCTGGCTTCGCTAACGTCGCTTCGGGCTTCGGTCGCTATCTTCACTTGCGTCCTGGACTGTCCTCTTCACTTACGTCCTGAGCTGTCGTCTTCTCTTGCATCCTGACCTGTCGTCTTCACTTGCGTCCTGGGCCCATAACCTGTTAGCGCTGCGCAGGTATGAGTAGACAGAGGCCACAGCAAGAGTCGAACAAGGAACGACTTTACTCGTGAAGGAAAAGGGAAAAAGTAAAGGAAAAGCGTGTTACGCGAGACACGCAGTGTGCGCAAATTGAAAGTGAACAAACACGTGAGCATACGTCAGACGAACACGAAAACGAAACTAGACAACACATTGTGTAAATATATCTAAGAACCACAATAATTTTCTTTTTTCCATAACAGAGAAATTTTGCATACGTAGTTTGGTTTTTTAGCTTTATAACAGTGCATTGTCCTTGCAAAGCCTCATTAAATGTATATGTGTAATGTATTATGTCAGTGATTCTCGGCTTTTGTTACTTAAGCTGAAAAAAAGTCATTGCGTGAAAAAAAAACAAGAAAACATAGGCATATTACCGTAGTTATAAAATCTACATATAAGGAAACATGACAGTAAAATTATCCACTTTATAGAAATGCACTTACCCGCAATAAATATGCTGTCATAGTGTTGTAAAACGTTGTTTGATTGATTGAGATTTTAAAAAATATGAGGTGTGGCGACCTCCTACCGACGACGACGACGATGTCTACCGCAACAGCGGGCATGCGTTATGCGCCCGAATAAACAGTTGACCTCTGGGCTTCCTCCTGTGTGGCTGTCTGCTAGCTAGTTCCCACAGAGGTGTTCGGGTCAGCTACTGCAGAACACGTGAATAGAAAACAGTAGAAAAACCAACCTCAAGATGACGAAGAGGCAAAGAAGAAAAACCATGCAAAACAAACAGGGTCCACCTGATGGATGTGTCCAGTAAATGAAATAAGAGTTCAAATAAACATAGACTGTAAAATGTCATTGGTGTTGCTTTCTTCATTTTTTTTTGTATTTGATAATGTGGACATTTGTTTCTTATGATGGACAGTTTTTGCTTGCTAAACTAGCAGCTAAGTGCAACGGACATGACCGAACCTCATACAACCGGACACACAGTTGCCCTCGGCTGCAACTTTAACAAGTACACGTACACAATCTCCCAACTCGTAGAGCTAGGGTGGCTTTTCCTGATGAAGGAGGGGAATCGTCGATGTTATTGAAGCATGATGGGCGCTTTCAGCACCTCTCATTTAACATCATTATTTGCTGCGGCAAAAATTTTCAATACTGCGCCGTTTTGCTATGCTAATCAATCTAATAGGTTTATGGGCATTTTAATAATTTACTTCACAAGCAAAGGCTTAGCGTTTAAGCAGGGTTTGTTTAATGCTGAGATGTCCTTTGGTGGAGACAATTGTGTTGGTCTTTTCGAGGCCCTTTTTGGTGTGGGGGTGACGCGCTAGATGTCGATTTAATGAAGGCGATGCTCCATAAACGTGCAATGCGATGGCATCCTGCACACATGCCCCACCTTCAGTGGAAACTGGTGTCGAATGTTGTGGAATTTCCCTGACGTGATGGGAGTAGTCCTGCATTCAGTCCTGCACTGTCATTCATGCCTTTGCACATGTTATGTAGAATGCAACCTCTATCATGATTATCATGTCACAGTTATTGATGTCACATTCAATCCCCTTTAGAAAGATGCAGGGTTGTGCTTGCACTCTCCCAAATGCATTTTCAACCACGTGTCTTGCATCTGACAGTCAAGCATTAAACTGCCGTCAGAGTATAGCTTGATCATATACGGCTGCAAAGGAAACACTTTTGGTCACATAGGATGACTAGACCCACGATGAACCCTTGCATTGTCTCTATGTACCAGCCCTTGTAGTTGTAATAGCATGAGCCTTGGTTCTTTGAGAGCACATCTCAATGTGGCATCCGTCCAAAATCTTGAGAGAGTCCTGTTACTCCGTCAAACCGACGTAGGTGGCTCTGCTTGTCTTGTGAGCTTCACGAACTGGGATTGTAGTTTGTACAATCACTAAGTAAAAACTCCCAGTACACATAATTCACAAAATGCCTGCTGACACCAAAAAGGCTGTTCTGCAGAAGCTAATAGGCGATAAAGGGCACCTGCCACTCTTTTGCAAAGGCACAGCCTGCCTCATGTCCGTGTCTCGCATAGCTATGCTTTGGCAAACGCCCACCATGTAGCTGAACGTTGCACAGGTGACGCGATAGTCCCATTTCGGTTTAAAGAAGTCGTCAGCGAGGTTGGGCAGTGGGGTATCCGACCAAGACGCTGGCCGTCAATAGCTGCGCAGTTGCTTCTCCCTTGTGTACAATCGCAGGGCTATTGCTGTCAGAATTTTCACCTGTTGCCGTGCTGGTTTCCGCTTTCGTCGCTTTTCTATCGCGCGCGCGCACAGCATCCAGCTCACACTCTGTTTTCCTCAGTCGAGACTGGAAGTAGGGGAGGTACGGAAAAACATTCCTGACCCTCTCTCGCACCACGTCGTTCTTCGGTTTGCTCAAACACATCGCTTGTCCAACAGAACGTACACGCACAATACAGACACGGCAGCACAAGAAATATTTACACGAAATATGTAGAACTCAACGAGGACAATGACATGTACAACAAAATAAAAGACTAAATAACGCGGATAAGAAAAATGCACGCCGACGCACGAAAGAGCAAGAGTACAGCAGAAGCGTTCGCGCGAATTAGTGTTGTGAACATATTTCGCGATTCGGCTGAAATGTACAGTTGGAAATGCGAAACTGTAGTAAAAATGTAGAGTTGCGTACGAAATCCTTCCAATACATAGTAGCACACATTCTTGGGGCATTATACACCTCTGGAAAGCGTCCAAAGCGTTATCTTTTTCTGACGACGTAATATTTAAAATTGTTATGTGTTTTGGGGGTTCTCTGTTTGCTCATCAGGCGACGCTGCTAGCGCTACTCTCAACTGAGCTCACAGAAGCCCGTGTAACTGATTTCGTTGCTCAGTTCACCCAACCGTGGTTGAGCCATTCGACAGCAGTCGACTCAATCGTGGTTGAGAAAGCTAGTGCGACTAGGGTATTACACTTTCTGCTACGCGCGACCAGCGTGACCACCAACGACGTAAACAATAAACGCGATAACACAGATGGCCTTGCAGATGGCGCGGCGGATCGTAGCTCGTAGCGGCGAAGTAGCTGAATGCTTTATTACCGTAAAAGCTATGGAAGTGAGAGTCATTTTTAAAATGGCGTTTAGCTGTAAGATAATGTGCGTCAACTTTGTTCTCTACAAAATTAACTCTGACGTGGTAAGGGCTGACCAATCCCTGGGAGCCCTGGACCCGAAACCCAAGTTGCTCTTTTTCGCCGTTCGCTAGCAGCACCGTCCATGTTCCGGCAATCTTCAAAATATTTATACGTAAAAAATATGCCGAATTGAGAAGTAATGCTTTCTGTGATGTTGCTCACGACAGTGGGCAAAAATATGGGGTTATTTTTCACTTTTCGGTCCCTTTAACAGCCAATACGGAAGCAGAGTGAATGTGATGGACTACACTACCTGGCGGAGGGGAGAGAGTGAAGTCGCTGTGCCCAGCAATCCTATATGCGGCGCAGTAATATTTTGAGAGCTGACGGACTCCATTTCTTTTCCTTCTTAAGTTGAACACTCACACTATACACTATATATACCTGGTGTTTCAGTTAAATCCCCGGGCTAAATAATTCGCGAACGGGTGCACCAATCCACGAACTTTCTTTTTTACAAGTATCTGACCGATACCACCTACAAGCTGCACACCGTGTGAATGAGTGCGTGGCGCTCATTATTAAAATAAAAATGCAAATGAGTTTCGTAAAAAAGCGTAACTTCTGAAGCAGGGCGCTGTCGGCATTAAAATGGGTACTACCCCTTTTGAGACCTGCAATGGACACCTTTTAGAGAAAAATCTGCCACCGAAGCGGGTCATTTGTTGCAGTAATTAATTGGTTTCGGTTTCCGTATTTTTGTCGCGGCTGGTCGCGGCGCAGCGCAAAAGGACGCACTTTCACTCCCTTATCCGTCGATAAATTACGTCCTTACATTAATGAACTACACCAATGAATTACACCAATGAAATATGCCCTTTTGCGCTTCGCCGCGACCAGCCGCGACAAAAATACGTAAACCGAAACCAATTAATTACTGCAACAAATGACCCGCTTCGGTGGCAGATTTTTCTCTAAAAGGTGTCCACTGAAGGTCCCAAAAGGGGTAGTACACATTTTAATGCCGACAGCGCCCTGCTTTAGAAGATACGCTTTTTGACGAAACTCATTTGCATTTTTATTTTAATAATGAGCGCATCCCACTCATTCACACGGTGTGCAGCTTATAGGTGGTATCGGACAGATACTTGTAAAAAAGAAAGTTCGTGGATTGGTGCACCCGTTCACGAATTATTTAGCCCGGGGATTTAACTGAAACACCCGGTATACATACACTATATATATATACACTATGCGCTATAGAATGCGCATTCAAACCTCCACCAGAAGAAACAAACATTTGGAAAGTTTTGAAAAACCTGTAACGGCGCCAGAGCCCTAGCGACGGGGGTGCGAGAGGGGCAGCCGCCCCATGCGCCCTCGCGAGAAAGGGCGTCGAACGGCAGGCCCTGGCAGGTTGGTTGGACAGGATAAAGCGGGAACGAAGCAAATTGGAATTTACGAGCTCGACAATGCAAATAAGCGTTTTCATTTCTTTGTTTACAAGGCTTCTGATGGCGGTAGGGGGGGGGGGAGGCGGCTTCAGATTTACTCTGCCCTGGACGCAAGCTTGCCTTGCTACGGAGAGAGCCCATTCCAGCAAACCAGGCTAACGACTTACACGGCAGAGTTGACATGCAACACGAGCGGTGTGCCATGAGCCCCCTTCCCAATGGGTAATGGTCATAGAAGCAGCATTGAGCTCCCTATTGCTGGAAATGCGAAATATCGGTGACGCAGGGTATCGTAGAAATAACAGCGAGGGTTTCTAATGAGTGTGTGTCGTCTTACCTTCCAGTTACAGCGTTTGTAGCGGAATGTGCAAGTATTCTCAGAGTGAAATTCTAGCATCGTTCGAGCAGTATGGTTGCTGGTTCACACAGACAGACAGACAGACAGACAGACAGACACAATGGCAGTTCCCTGTTGTTCCGTTCCGGGTGCTACATAGTTTGAGATCATTCACGAAACGCAATTCAGATGTTTCCGCCAGGGATCATTCCAGGAACCATTGATTCGACGCATCTCTAATGATGACGTCGTGCACAGTTCCATTCGTACGACCGCTTAGACACAGAAAGAGGTCTCATGTCACTAGTTATATCGGTTTAGGCGACCACCGTATAACATGCCTCCCCCCCCCCCCCGCCCCGCAGTAAATATTTTGTGACAAATAGGATCACAAGCTTCACGTGCTGACACGTACGCAATCAGTATTTTTACTATTCCTCTGTGGCATGCACGTGACTGGAACGCTTTCGTTCTCATAGATGGCCAGAGCAACGGCGTCAGTGGTTTCTTTGTGTCGATCATGCAACCACATCCTGCTGTACACACCGGGAATCGGCATTGGGCAACGTCTCTGACAGAATAATCATGTATTCGTTTTGGTAGGCGCGCAGGCTTCGCCGATGTCCTGTCCAAGGTTGCGGAGAAACCATCCCAAAATTGGTACGATTCCGGAATCATTTCTCTTTTATAGATCTGAGAATGGAATGGGATTGGAATTGCAACAACGAAATTATAACTGGAGTGGAAATGGAACCGTTCCGCTCTTTTCAATTCGATGCAATGAGAATGGAATGGCCTTGGTGGCCATGTGAAAGTCATGAGATCAACGCTGCGTCCTTGTGCCCCCTGAACACACGATTGGAAGGGTGGAAGGATGGCGTGTTTCGGACATATAGGAAGACACAAGAGAACGGACGTGGCCTGCTCCCAATGGGCTCCTCCATAGAAATATTACGGAGAGAGGGTAGAAGGAAAGGCGGGGAGGAGGATCGGATGAGAGCAAAGAACTTGAACGGGGCTCTTCCCTCTCTCTCAATGCACGCGCCAGGAGGCAGCATACTGAATCAGCCGAGGGAACGTTGCGTACTTTTAGCCCGTGAAAACAGGCGCAATTCCGAAAGCTGTTGGCAACACTTGCTCCGCTGGTTCTGTTGGCTATGGCTTTTGTCACTGTCTATCCCTATCCAGGTTTGTAGCCAAGGCTGGTTGGGCTGGTCGAGGGAGCGAGCAGCAGCGGTAGCTCACCATAGCAATGGGACAGCGGCGGAGACGGCGTCTCCACGTGGCCTCCGTGTCGTGTCTATGTTTCTTGTCTCTGTCTATTTTTTTTTCATTCTTCCAAATCATAGGGTTTCATAGGGTTAGGGTGTTGCTGTTTCAAAAAAAATTCTTGACGTTATGTTTGGTGTATGCTTACCAGATTCTTTTTCTGCATGAGACGCGGCAGCGGTACCTGATTCAATATGGCGCTCCCCTTGCCCGTACGTCCCAGTTCCGGAGGTTTCCTTCTAGCGTACTCCTTAGACTTTTATGGACTCCTCCTATGCCAGCCTGTGACCGCCCGCAAGCAGCTATCCTTTGGCATGGACAGTGCCCGTTGACGAGTTCGTCTCCCCTAAATACAGCCGAGCTGATCCGTTTGCGAGCAACCCTGCGATGTCACGTGTCATAACAGAACAGCGAAACGCACGGATGGAGGGAAGGTGGAGACTGGAGACGAGACAAGCTCTGTGCATTGTGTTGCGTACGTACGACCCTTCTCAGTACCCGTGGAACTGAGTAGCGCGTTCGGAGTCAGCGTAATTGTTGCGGATCATATCCCATTTGTGAGATCGTCTACGACACCGATAGCTACCTGTAGCTATTTCCTTCTCAGCGGCACAGGTCAGCATCTTACCGTTGTAGGACTGAAAAGATAGTCTTCCAGGCGACGACTCACCCGTAGACGTTGGGAGTGAGAGCAGGGTGTAAATAGGCACGGAGCCTCTACGTTTGAGCACAGTGTTCCGGAGGGACCGTTTGTCGCTCGACGCTTTGTTCAAAGGCGAATAAGTTTTGGATGTTGTTTGATTGTTGTGCCGCTTGTTCCTTCGCGTGCGGAACGGACGGGCTGACGCCCCGAGGTTGTGGAAGCATAGGTTTCCACACGGCCTATAACGTGTTGAAGCAGTGATATGAAGTGCTGTACTAGAAGAACAAAGAAATCGCAACGAATGACGAACGTAGAAAGTCCTTACGAGTACAAAAGCAATAAAAAATAAAAAAACAGCAATCAGTTCTCTCTCTCTGCAAACCAGTCCATAGCGCATTGACGGAAACCGAAACCATCCACCATTCCTGGCTCAGGTCTCTCGAGTTTACGTAATAGAGCGACGTCCAAACGACAACATACAAGCAAGAGACCTAGTGCAAAATATATGTTGGGTATGTATTTGTCATATACGTGTCAGATGCGCACATATGTGACATTAAACGAGCAAATCAAAGAATTTAGCAAAATGAGCAAGTCAAAAGCTGTTTTTTGGCCACCCCTATGTAACTCTGACTTGTATTGAAATAAAGATGAATTGAATCGAATTGAATTGAAATTTAGCGGAGTGAAGCAGCCAACGGAAGGCAACACCTTCCGTGCCAAAGGTACCAGCTCTGTTGTGGTAACGCTCCCTCGAGCAAATCCGAGGCCCCTGATTTCGAAAACAGCTGCCGTACATAGATCAGAAGGTGATACTTAATGAGTTATGTAGTGATACAAAGGCATACGTCGCCATCCACGGGGTGAAATACTCTTCCTTATCTCCGTACGCGTTGCGTTTAAAGGGACTATCACAACCAGAAAGGAGCGTATAAGGTCGATACGGTAACCTTCGGCATGGTTTCGCAATCTACTTGCCCAAGTTTCGCTTCCAGAAACAGCCTACTTATTAATGAAACGCGTTTTACACCTTCTGGATTACCGGTCCAGGGCTCTTACCAATTGAGCTAAGCTAACACACCTTCCCAGCGACTTCCAAGGGTGCGTCATCTGAAGGGACAAACCAACCACCCTCTCATTCATCCCCCTCACCGGTAATCTGGACCGGTAATGCAGAAGGTGTGGGTTCGAGTCCTACAGCTGGCTAACCTTTTCAGTGACTTCCTTCTTTCATCAGTAATTTCTTAGGCACCTGAGGCTTTGTATGTATTTGTCCTTTCTATGTGTTCCAGCCTCAGAACATTAATTGCCATCGCGTTTTACAGATTCGCACTCCCTCTGTAGCTAAGCCAGAATAACGTAAGCCGGGCACACGAATGGGAGTGCAGCGCAGGTGATTGTCTCCGATGTCGTCTGCTTCGCACTCGCACTGAGACATAAATAAGTGTGGAGACCACGGTAAGTACGCCAACTTTCGCTTACCAGGGTGAGTGCTGACATGACCATGTTCCGTAAAACATGGTGTTACGCTCCTGGCTGCACAAACATGTACGACGCTAACCAGAAACAGCATTCCACTAGCCGATCGATCTCGGATATCTCCGCGACAGGTAGACGTCATCATCATCACTCCCGCCCGGCGGTCGGACACCAAGGTCTCTCAGCCGCTCCCTGATTGGCCTTGTCCACGTCAAAGGGCGCTCACTGATTGGCCTTGTTCCAAGTGACGCTTCCAGAGAGGAAATTCCGGAATACCCTCAACATCCGTCGTCTGGTCTTGTCATGCATTACATCAAATTGCACAGAAACAACTGCACGAACGGGAGGATAGAGAGGTAGCAAGCGAGCTGGTGGTATAGATCCATAACTTAAAAACCCGAGACTGGGGGACAAAAACGACAACACAGACAAGGTCTCAAAATTTCGTGGTTTCGAAGTAAAAAAAACAAGGCTTTGAGACCTTGTCTGTGTTGTCGTTTTTGTCGCCCAATCAGAGGTTTTTAAATTGTGGGACTTCACTAATTGGCGTAAGATTTTTGACGCAATTGTCGGTGATGAACGAGGACTAAATTGGCATTAAATTGTAGTTTCGGAATGGAAGGCGACGGATGCGATATTCCCTTTCATGGGCGAGTGACTTGTATATTGATACCTAGGCACATGAAATCCGTGGCTTACGACGTCAACGCGATAGTGCCACAAGGGCACTGTTCTGAAGTGACAGCTGTAACTCTAACGCTTCTTCGAGTTCATTCTTGATTCGCGTTCCAACGCACATCGAGTAACATTCATGGACGTTGCTTCCTTCCATACTGATATTATATTATATTCATCAAAACAAGTGCCATCATCAAAACAAGTACCCCACATATCAGGGTGAACGAACTCTGCGCCCGCGCAATTACATACACGTTTATTCCCTACTTCCTGCGCAACGAACGAAATTTCGTATGATGTGCTGCGAGATTTCGTATGAGCCTGTGGACATAGGCTCGCTCTCCAATGGGTTCCCGCACATTGCGGTGAAACGGACGCGTATTGCACTGCTGAGAGGCGATCCCGTAATGAAAAACACCTCTCAGGCCTGGTGTGCTAAGGGACCTCTCAGGCTGGGGGTACCTCTCAGGTTGGCGGCTTTCAGGGTGTTCGGCGGCACACGCACAGCATCAGAGACAAGACAGCAGTACATTTGAGCAACCCACTTTATTTTTTTGGCTGCATTGCTTTCCTTAGATCGTTACATTTTTCGCTCAGAAATTTTCGGATACAACGTGATCTCGTCAAGGCATCCTGCTCAGCGACACGGTCTTCACCCTGAGTTAGTCGATGGATGAAGAAGTCTGAAAAGAACAAAAAAAAAATTGTAACAATGGAGTGGCAACTTAAGCTGTCGTGACCTATCTTCAGTTTTATACCCATTCCCAATGGTTACACATATGTTATTATATGCATATATATCACAAATTGGGGGAAATTATGCACACCCTGTGTTCCGTCAATACCAAGCCATACATGCATTATTTGTATGGCAGTGAATGCTTGCTAATTCATACGAAATTTGATGCCAACTGCGTAATTCAAACTTCATGATGGATAATTGACTGTCACTACCACAAAAAATTGAAGCACATTACCAGCTCTCATCAAGAGAGTCTTCCCACTCACTCCTTCCGAAAACAGGGATTTGCACGCAGACTATATGGACATTACGTAGTTTATACGGCAAATTGTTAAGTTGTATAAGGGCCCAACGCTATGCCACTACTTAGTCCTGTTCAATTAGTGCATGTGTTGGCAGACAACAGCAATGTGACATTCACAGCATGGAAATTTTGAGAAAAGTGGTACAACAGAAAACAGTAAAATTGATTTCCATCTCAATACATTGCAAAGATTACAACTTACGTCGCAGTGCTTCCACCTTTTCGGGGCTCAAGCTGGGATAAGCTTCTTTTTTACCTTCTTGTTTCGCACGGTTTGACAGCGTGCCTGTCACGGACCGTTTCCTCAGGACGTCTGTGCCCCACACAACTGCAGCCGCCTCTTTCACGAACCGGCTATCTACCTTTTGCGCAGGCAACCTTTCCCATTTCGGTTTTGGGATTTGCACATTGTTGCCTATGTCGACCTCGTGAACACAAATAATTCCTAATGAGGTCTACAGAAATTAATAATACAACCACGATTACCAAATGAGTGAGACTAAGCAGATGTACACAATTAACGTGAAATCAAATTAGTACTACACTTGAAGGCAAGCTGGAACAATTTGAGCCAACATTTTTTTTTTTTAAGTCTGAAAAGCAAAAGCTTCTCCTGGCCTTACTTAAAGTATTCGGAGTCCTTACCATTTCAACATTCTCCTGGCTGTTGAGGGTAATACCTGTTGTAGGCAGGTTCGCTCCTGCAGGTTGTGGTTCCTGCACTGGGGAGGCAGCCAACTGCAGCTCGTCCCTGGACAAGGCACGCTGCATCTCTTCCTGTGCACTGCTGTGGCCCACAGAAAATGTCACCTCCTGGACTGGTTGGAGGAGGTTCCTTTCCAGCTCTTGCAATGCATTAGTTGGCACTGTCCATGACATTACTCCTTCGTCATTTGTGCACTGTGGAGGTCGAGCCTCCTCCACAGCTTTTCCGGCACAGCGGTGGCACTCTAAGTGGAGCAAAGAACAAGTCACTCATGCATACTGTGAGCAGCAACCATGTACAGAGAGCGACCAGCAACTGATCATTGGTATTCAAAGCTGAAAAATTTACAACTTGCCTGCTTTTACAACTTTCACAGCGAGTGCTTCTTGCAGCTGTGTGTTTAATAGCTGAACCCTACATAGCTGCTCTTTCAGCTCTGCTACCTCGTTGTGCAATTTCTCATGAACATGCCGAGGTACGGTATCCTCAGCTGGTTCCAAGCTATCCATAATGGCCATCTGTCGCTCTTGGTTGACGGCCTTCAGGGTATCTTTGCTCTTCTTTTTCTGCGGGGTGAGAAAAACAAAATACTTCGTTGAACCCCTACAGTACTTCCCTTTGAGTCAACAGTAATACAGCTTTATGTCGTAGAGTGGGAGCACCCACATCCTGGCTATACATTAGTATTGGTGACAAATAAAAAGTTTACGCGGTTAAAAGCATGAATTAATTTTAAGTACAAAACTTTCATGCAGCAGTATGCACTTGTTCATTGTGCGTGCATTGCAACTTTTGCTCTCTACTGTTTTTCGTAGATGTCGTCACCCTAATTCTGCATCATATGTTGGAGTGCTTTTTTTTTAGGTCATCTTGTGTGTATTTGTCTTCCATCCTATTTGACCCCTGCACCTGTTTTGCGGTGCACTATCCTGTGTGGCATCGCCACGTCTGCAAGTTGACATTGAGGTTGGGTTGGTTGGTTGGTAAAATAACCTTGAAAAAGTCTGCAAACAAGGGGAGGTTGAATTCGCGCAAGCGAATTCTGCTACCCCAAAAAAAGAAAGCCGGTAGACCCCAAAGCAGAAAAGAAAAAAGAAAGGAAACGGTACGATTGCACCACAGAAAGTGCGAGCGCACCGCAAAGTTGACATTGAATTCCTTTGAATATGTACTATTTTTTTCCTTGTTCAGCTTCCTATTCCCCAAATATTTTTCAGCCCATACTTGGGATGTTTAGAACATCTTGTTTCCTTATGTATGCAGAACGGCTTGTTTCCTGCAACTGGACTTCTTGGTGCCGTCGCTCTAACTCTGAACCGTACTTTTGAGCTCATTGTATATAACACTGTCCACTTTTTCTTTCTTTCTTTTTTTTGGTGACCACAGCATATATGAATGTATGCTGCGCAGTGTAACACTTGTTACCTAAAGAAGTGCAGACTTTTTCACGAAAGTCTTGAAATTACAATTAATTCCTGCTTCTAACTGGGTAAACTTTTATTTGTTAGCCTTATTCTCATAGGCTTGCCATTCTTCATCTCTCTTCTACCTTGATACAACGATTGTAATGGGGAAGAATGTCACAATTATGCCAACTTTCAGCTAATGGTGCCTTGATATCAATGGGCAAACTGGCTACGAATACAGGACAACTTCTACCATTTGATATCCACAAAACTCATTCATTCGTGTCCTTTTGCCAGGCGGTTAAAATATATCTCCGCTTCACCCTGCACTTGAGTGCATAAAACACACACCTTTGGTTTTGTGGATCCGGAAGCTTCGTTAACAGTAGTTCCTAGCAGTCTCTGTCTCTTTCGACGACAGACTTGAAGGCCATCTTCTGTCTCTGTATAGCGGTGCGAAAGGACATAGTTATAACTGACAATAATAGCTTTCGTCATAATTGACACAGCATAGTGAACAATGCATTTGTCGCGTATGTCTCGGCTGCTTACCAGATAACCGGATGATCTGCGCCTCGTAATATCCGCCCTGCGTGCAATCGTCGCCACTCCAAAAAACTTCATAGAGAATGTCCGGGTTGAAGTCATCAACGTCAGTCGCGCTGAGGTCCTTTATGTACGACGTGGGAACGACAGACTTGGCATCGTCAATTCGATATCGGATGAGCGCGAACATCTTCCTCCAGGTATGCAGGAAAAAAAAAACGAGTGACAGAATGGAAAAAAAAGTGAGACACTATAAAAGTTTAGACGGAGCGAACCAAAACACGTGCAAAGATGACAACACACGGCCGGCAAAAGGGACAAGCGTGGTTCAACAGCAGCGCACCAACCGCACTACCGTATAATGAAATGTTGAAGCATGTGTTCAAGCAATTCAGACAGGGTGATAGACTTCGTAGAAATATGCGATAAAGATTTACAATTCTAAGTATATTCATTTGCAAAGAGTTGGTGTTGCGTGAATATATATGTTGCGTGACTAAGAAAAATGCACAAAATCACGTTGTGGACAGCAGCGCTTTTCGGAGTCTTGGAGATGATGAATATTCAAAATAAGGAACCGCTCAAACAACATAAAATTACCATGAACAATAATGTGACATTTCCCATTTATTTGGCAAACTCATGTTATTTACACAAGCGCAAGCGATTCACCGCTGTCGACATCACTGTTCACGATCATCATCATCATCATCATATTGTGGTTTTCGCGCGACCGTTTTTTCTAGTTTTCTTTGTGTATCTGTAAACTCAGCATGTCTGCAAACCAGCGGCGAACAAGAAAGCGGTATCTGGAACCGGGAGAGGAATATGTGGTCCCGAAGCAGACGCTTTCTGGACAGAGAAGGCGGGCTGCGATTTGTTCAACTGCAGGTACCAGCAATGAAGCTCCTAGTGACCCACCCCTCCCTGAAGACAACGAACCCGTACTTCCTAGCAGTGCAACAACTGGAATGATTTCAGACGACAGTGACCTACAGTCTTTGTCAGATGACGACGATGACGGCGATATGAACGAGTTCGTTGCAGAAGCAAGCGATGACGGCGACGATTCACCCGCTCACGGTAGCGGCGGTACGGAGCAACAGCGAAGTCATATAGAATACGAGGACGATATGTACGGCAGATACACCTTGCCAGGGCAACGCACGACGCAAGCACTCTTGTTAATTCTCGCATATCCTGGGAGCAAGTCGATGGGCCTTTGCGGCTCATCAATGCCTTGTTTGGTGAGATTGTTGCACCAGGAAGATCTGGAAGCGCACACGGAGCGAGATGGTTAATTTCTACTTTTTCTGCAAGGAATGCCACGAGATACTGACGTTACAGAAAATGTCCTGTAAAGACGTGGAAACAGTGTGATCGCTGCAAGCTTTCATCATCCACCACGACTCTTATTTCGGACGGATCATTTTTCATTGTCTTTCATTTGGAGATGCAGCTGAGGGCCCTGGTGAATCGTTTTAACAAAGCCCTACAAGAAAACCTGGAAAAGATTGCACGTGGCTCTGTGGCTGATATTTTGACTCATCTGTCAGATGGTATCCTCATCACGGAAACACGAAACAAGTTTTGCTCTAGTTTGTATGACATCACTGTGAGTTTCAGCACGGACGGATCCACAAAATTTAAGTCTGCTGCGATGACCATGTGGCCCATTCACATCATGCTCAATGAACTTCCCGTTGTTCACCGCGTTCAGAACCTACTTTTATGTGGGCTCGGGAAACACAAACCAAACATGTTCATGTTCCTCAGCGAATTTGTCAACCGACTCTTGGCTACAGGGCCAATCATGTGGAAGTGTTTCAGGACTGGACAGACACTCTCCTCTATGGTACATGCAGTATGCTGTATGGCTGACGCTCCGGCTAGGGCAACTGTACTCAATAGGAAACAGTTCAACGGCTACTTTGGTTGTCCGTGGTGCTACCAGAAGGGCACGCTTGTAAACGGTATGTATTCATTTTCTTTATTAAAAGTTAAAACTTATAATCATAGGACAGTATCTGCATGTAGAGGGCATGCCATAAATCTTGTTTTTGGGCAGCTAATTTGACAATAATATTCGTAATGATTTCAACAAGTGCCGATGAGGACTACCCATGAATTGTCGGAGGGTATCTATATAGTTCATTGCATTGGGACCAGTGCACATTACGTGTGATGACCTCCACTGTGGCACATGTCCCTGAGATGCTCTGATACTGATTTTAGCACACACAAATTGTCTGCAAAAGCACAGACTTTTGCCTTTACATGTGCCATGGATCACATTACTAAAAGCATTCCTTGCGTGTTTTGTAGCCATAGGTGGTTTCCCCGTCCCATTGCACATGCAGAGATGTTTAGCATATACTCAAGGAAGCAGGATTACTTGTTTTGATCCATTTCGTGTTGCCATTGTTGTTAATGTGTGGTCACCAATGTTTCTGACTGTGCAATCTCTTCCAGGTGTGCTGAAGTATCCATTCTCAGAGACTGAGCTAGAGAGGACACATCGTGGTGTACTACACGACATGAGGGCAGCAACAAGAAGTGGTGAAACAGTGCGCGGCCTGTTCGGGGCCACTCCAATTGCAAGAATTCCTACCTTGGACCTCGTGTGGAGTGTTGTCCCAGATTATATGCACTGTGTTCTAGAAGGCGTGGTGAAGCAACTAACTGAGGCTTGGATGACTTGTACAGGGTCACCGTACTATATCGGAGTACTCATCAGTGTTATTGCTGACAGGCTAACGAGGATAACACCACCAGTCTTATTTTCACGTTGCCCGAGAGGGTTAAAAGTCCAGTACCTCGCTCACATGTCGTTACTTTCTGAAAGTATTTTTCTTCTGCTAAAAAAAAGGTACAGCGGAACGACATAGCAGCCTCTGAAAACCTCCTTCAGTGCTTCGTGCGACAGGTGTCTAGCCTGTACGGTGAGGGTGCGGAAACACCAAACATGCATCTCCTAATACATTTGCCCAAGTCTGTGATGAAACTTGGGCCTCTGTGGGCTACATCAATGTTCCCTTTTGAGGGTGCAAATGGAACACTTCTACAGCTCATTACAGCACACAAGGGGGCGCCATTACAAGTCGCTGAGGGGTGGGTTATGCGGCAGAGCCTTCTCTTCACAGCAGGAATTTCAGCACTTCCACATCACATGGAGATGCCCTTCATGAGCTTCATGAAGAGGGCAACCAGTCACAGAGAAGGCACATTGGGTTCACCACAACATGGAAGGTTCTCAGCTGCCGAGGAAGTTGCATTGGCTGCATATTTTTCTTATGCGGTTGCACTTCAGAAGTTCCACAGGGTCAGTGTTCATGGATTGGACATTCACTGTGCTGCATACAAGCGGTGCAAGAGGACGTGTACACGTTATATAAAGGTGACGGACGGTACATATTGTGAGGTGTTATGGATTGTCCGACCTGTTGGACGGGAAGGATTGTTCTTCCTGTGCAGAAAACTAATCGAGGAACACTGTCTGTGCAGCACAAGTTACATCCACAAGTGCATCGTCCCTCCAACTGGAGAACCTCGGGGTCTACCCGACAAACGACTTTGAAGGAATCTGTGTGTGTGTCAAGGTTCTTCAACAACTGTATCTATGTGAAATGCCGAACTACTACGAAAGGGAGTAATGTTATCTTATAAACAGTACTACCTTCTCAGTTCTGTTCGTTATTAGCATGCAAGTTCTGCCTCTTGCTGAGTGCTGCAGCAGAATAAATTATCCTAGCAACGCATGTAATGTTGCAAGTAACAGAAATGAGAGTCATGGTTTTTTCACAGTCAGTCAAGCACCTTGCATATATTTGGGAAGATGCAAAGTGATGGCATCTTTCTTGAGAGTGGCATCGGATCAGTGAGTTTCACGCTTTCTACTCAATGGTTTGGAAGCAACGTGAGTAAAAACCACGGTCCTGCTGCACGGGTCAGAACTCAACTTGTTAACGACCGTTAATGGTACCTGTGGGTGACAGGGCAATTTGCAAATAACAGAAATGAGTGTTGCGGTTCTTCGCAGTCAGTCAAGTACTTTGCATGTGTTTGGAAAGTTACAGAGCGGTAGCTCCGTGCACCTTTCTTGAGGGTAGCCTCCGTTCAGTGATTTTCGTCCTTTTGAGCTTATCGGTTTGGAAGCCACGCGAGTAAAAACCACGGTGATGCTGCACGGGTCAGTCAGAACTCAACTTAACAGAAATGAGTGTTGCGGCATGTTAGTTTCCGAAACATATTCCAGAAACGTCAGCAGGTATGGCCAGGGCAGTAAACGCTGCTCTTTCGCTAACTCCAAACAATGCAAGTAAAAACCACGGTCCTAATCGGTCAAACGCTTTGCGTATATTTGGAAAGATGCAGAAAGACAGCTCCATGCACCTTTCTTGAGAAAGGTTCAGTTCCAGTTCAAAGGTTCACGATTCAGTTCAGTGAACTTCGTCCTTCTCAGTCTGCAGTCAGTCAAGAGCTTTGGCGATATGTATAGTGTAGTTTCTTATGCCTCTTTTAAGTAGCCTATGAACATATATGCGACAATGTTTTGGCACTTTGCAGGTTATGCCTGCAAAACATTTAACAACAAGCATAACCATATTTCTCATTCTTTGGGAGCTTCGGTCACTCAGTTTTATGGCTGTAGCAGCAACAGTCTGCGAAGAGTGGAGATAACGAGCATGTTGGCAGTGGGCATGGCCATCAACTACATGAACGAAAGGCATGCAAAATATATTCTGCCTTTCTCGGTTGTATTGACCTGGAATGTTTTCAATTTCAGCAACACGGTCAGCAAATAGTGCAAGCAACAGACGTAGAGGAAATAATGTGGAAGGTGCAACCACACAAAAGTAAAAGAAGGCATGCACATATGAAACACATTTTTTACAGGTTTGAGAAATGTCTTTAAATGTTTGGGATAAATTATCTAAAGAGAGACCACTGACCGCAGATGTTCATGCAGTTGTATCGCGACATATGAAGCTACGAATTATGAACTGTCTTATTAAATACCCCACATCTGTTGAACTGCCTTTTTTGCTTTCCACATTAACTTTAAGGTGTCTGCTGTGGAATAAGAGGGGCCAACTGAGCACATCGTGGCGTCCTCTCGGTACTTTTCGAAAGTTTACGCGTTCATCGAGCGGCACGCGAATTTTACGTCATCATGTGTCACGTACAAGAACGACGCTATACTCAGTGCCGCAGGTGTCAGGATCGAGCGGCGGGTGCAGCGACTGATTAGTTAAAAAAATATAGAGGAAGATGAAGTTTGGCATTGTTCCCGCTTGCTGCATTTTCGTAGCAGTTATTTGTATTTGAGCAATGTCTTTCTCAGCGTTCTTGGCATGGTGAGTGGGCTAGGGTCCGATGCGACAGCGAACGACAATTCTGGTAGTGCACACATATTCCATGTGCTTGAGGTGGCATTTATTAATTGTGGAGGGCCGTACGGCATGGATCATACGAAGGGCAAAACAATGTTAGAATCCGTACATCAGCGATATAATAGTCATAGGAGGCATAATCGAGCTTTCATGGCGCTTGCGATGCACTGCGAGGCCTTTCACGGCAGTTTGGGAGACATCACAGACATTTCACGGCACTTCAGGAGGCCTTCACATATCCCTCACAGTCGATTGAAGGGTCGCACACCTCTTACGTTGACTTGAGAGGCCGTTTCAGACCTCTCACGGCCGTTTGAGAGGTCCCCGGGCCTCACAAAGGGTTTGAGGGGTCCCCTGGGACCTCTCACGGCTGCTTGGAGGGTCCCCTCAGGTCTCTCACAAGCGCTTGAGTGGTCCCCTCAGACCACTCACAGGGGCCTGAGTGATCCCCTCAGACAATCTCACAGAAACTTGGAAGGTCCTCTCAGACCTCTCACAGAGGCTTGAGTGGTCCTCTCAGACCTCTCACAGGAATTTGAAAGGTCCTCTCAGACCTCTCAGAAAATCCTGAAAGGCCTCTCAGACAGATTTTTACTAGGGTCGGCGATCCATACTTCGAAGCCCTGTGACTCCTCTGGCTACCCGCCAACGGACCGCTGACATACTACCCCCCGCCATGCTGAGCAGGGTTGACCCAGCGCTCGCTTTCTGCATGGCAGCACATATCTCTCGTCAAGACGCCGCATTTGTTCATCGAATGCGCCTCGACGTGGCCTTCACAGCCCAGTGGCGCTACCGCTTGAGAGAAGTTAACTCTCCCCACTGCAGTCACTGCGGTGCTGTTGAAGATCTGGAGCACATTCTCTTCCGTTGCCCACACTTCCACCCTTCCCGCTCCGTACTCTCCGCCTCCCTCAACGAGCTAGACTCCCGCCCCCTCTCCCTCGCAAAATTGCTTGGCCCCTGGCCGCGTCCAGCTCACGACCGCGCTGCCCTCAAGGCTCTCTTCGCCTTTTTGGACGTCACAAGACTTCGATCCTCATTGTAACGGGACCGATTCCTTCATTCCCCGCTTCACTTCCAGCACCGGGGTAGTGTATCGCCCCCGGCGATGAAACTACCCACCCGTCATCCTGAACTAAAGTTGTTGTTGTTTTCGTATGATCTTAGCAAGTCGCAGGCCACATCAGTACCCACCATCATACTTTTTCTATTTCATTGAAGGAAAACATACGTACTCCAGTCTGGGGAAGTCCTGGGAATGAAGCACAAGCTTCACAAGCTTTCGTGCAGAACCTGCACTTCATCAGGTGAAGACACAAACAGCGTACAGCAGAACCGGGCTATTATAGCCTCACACATGTCTAGCTTACGCGCCTCTTTATGTTAATCATCTACCCACTCCCCCCGTGCGATGGCAGTCCAGTGTTGTACCCGTTACCGAAATAGGGTATCGCGATACCTGATAGTCTTTACTTGAGTAAAAAGTGTCGAAATACCGATATCGATATTTCTTTTTCAAAGTAACGAAGTACCGCTACCGTTACTAAAAAAAGTAACGCGATACTTTCTTTTTTCTTAATAAACATATCCCCCCCCTTTGTTTGAAATACGAAGGGGTGCAACATAGAAATCTCGCTTACGTGAGCATCCAATTCGAAAAGCAAATTGGAAGAATGTAATTTTTCCAAAAAAAAAGGAGCTAGTTTATTATGTAGCTCGGACAGTTTGCTTAACTTTTGTCAATAGCTGGTTCTTAAATCTTCTTCTGCCATCCTTCCAGGCCGTGGTCTCTCCGGCAGCTGACAGAGACCAGTGTAACAATTACGTTTGTGTCAGGCCCTCACGCCCACATATACCCCGGAGTCCAACGACAAAGAACACTTTTCCGAAGTTAACAATAACAGAGTATATGTGAGCGTGACTCAGTGCGACACGGCGGCTCTGGAATCCAGAGCGCACTTGTCACAGACTTGACCTCTGTTCGTTGACCTCAACTCTTTTGTTAAAACTGGAGGTTATTTCCACCAGTTTCTAAAAAAAACAGTGAACGATGTGTTTGGTATAATTCCAGAATTCCGGTCATGGAGCACGTAGGCGTGTCCACAGGCTTCTTGTCGAGGGCAAGGCGGTTCGTTAACAATTAATAAGGGTGAGAAATATGGTTGGTGAAGAAAGGGTGGGGCACTAAAAAGTATCGGTATCGGTAACGATACAGAGATCGCGTTACCATAAATTTGTAACGAAAATACTTTCCCGATACCGGTTTAAAGAAGTATCGCGATACGCACTCCGATACCGAAATAGTATCGATTACTGTAACGGCGTTACTTGTAACGGCGATACGTACAACACTGGATGGCACACTTGACAGGACCCCAAACACAGAATTTATTACCCACCCTCTGTGTCCCCAAGAACACAGGAAATGCCGCACAATCGTCTTTCCCCCGCCACCGTCCTTGCGCCTCCTATTGACTCTGCTTTCTGGTGACAAGTTAACAATCTCCCTTCACTTGACAAAGAACAGACCTCGTTCGAAATGTTGTGATTGTGTAACTGCTTTCTTTGTATGTCCATACGTACAGTGGAACTCGTGGCATAGTAGACAGGTACAGTGGGGAAAAAGGTAATGATACAATCCGGTGTCAGTCAAGAAATGATGAAACTACTAAAATTACAAACCCCTAACATTGAACAAGTACAGTTGTTTCAGCATAATTGAAAAAAAAAGAAAGTGGTGGTCTAGCGTTTTTTATACAATACAATACAAAGGGAGACAGATATAAAGGGCACAGGTGTGAGAAAACGAATTAGGTTTAGCATTAGCTGGAGAGGTATTATGTGTGACCTTCTACATTATCTGGTAAAGCGGCCCTCTAAAGACATTAATACCACGATGTGCTTACCAGTTAAATTTAGCAATCAAGAAGGACTTTCTCTTTTTGTGTTTAGAGTCATTCACGAAGCCGTATTCTACAAGAATAATTTTTAGACCTGCAATAAAGTCATGATTAGGGAGCCTGAAGTGCGCAGATACAGGGATTGAACGTTTATGAATTACATCTCCCCCCTTGTGCCCATAAAATCTTTCTCGCATACAATTGGAGGATTCGCCGACGTACTGAATTTCACATGTCTCACAGAAGATCATACAATATATATATTAAAGGAATTACAGTTCAAGGATTGTCCTCTTTTCAAATTAAAATTGCTGGCATTGCTATATGGACTGATGTGGACGGAAAAATAAATTTATAGGCTTGGCATCTCATTCTGCTGCAAGGGCCATATCCTGGAGATTGTTTCTGTACATTCGGACGAAATAAGCAGGTTACGTATGTTGCGCTGACGCCGAAATGCCGCAGAAGGTGCGTGAAGGAACACGTCTTTTAATTTACTACGTGTGTAGGATATTAATATGGCGATTTATAATTAATTTGCAGTTGCTGGGAGCTTTGGAATACGGATTAGCAGAAACTATGTTGGAGCATTCAGGTTTTGCGGCTGGCCTAAGAAGGGGATTTCTGTCTCTGTCTTTACCCTTTCCAAGAGCGTAGGAAATTAGCGACTGTAGGCAGCCTCGTTTTAAAAAAATCTGTCTACATCTCGCGAGCGTGTCTGGAGAAGTCGTCCTGATCAGAACAGACTCGTTTTAGTCTCAAGAGCAGGCCGTAAGGAGTGTTGTTCTTTCGTGCGTGGGGAAGGTAGCTGTTGAAATGTAGGTATTGCCGCCTGTCTGGGGGTTTCTTATAAAGATCTGTAATCAGTTTCCCAGCATTCAGAGACGCCGTAACATCAAGGAAATTAACGGAATTGGTGAGAAAATTTACACGAAAATTTAATAGAGTTGTGTAGAGAACCAAAGTGGTTCTAAAACCGCTTCAAGGATGTTTCATCACCAGACCAGATATTGATTATATCGTGTATATATCTGTAATAAACCAAAGGGCGTATGCCGAAACGTGTTATTTGTGTTATTTATAACGGTGTTATTTCAAACGACCCTCTTAAATGATTTGCATGATTTGGGGACACACGTGAGCCCATAGCGGTCCCGTGGATTTGTGTGTAGTGCGTGTTAGAAAAGACAAAGTTGTTGTAGTTTAAAACTAGTTCGAAACAGGCATTATGGCAGCACTTCCAAGAATACCGGATGGATATAATTGAAGAAATCTCTTAACATATTTCAGACCCTCAGAGTGTGGAATATTAGTGTACGGTGAGGCCACATCCATCATATCTAGAATAGCGTAACTGAGTTCAGTTCAATCTTACAGAGAAGATCATCAGTGTCCTTTACATACGAAGGGAGCTAGAAGGGGTGGGATGTGGCTAATGCGCCTGACGAAATTTTTCTGTAGGGGTGTTGATGAGGGTAAAGTGGGGCTACTTTGAAGACAAGTTGAGGATAGTTTGTGCTTTTCGCGTGGCATTTTCTTTAAAATTTCTTTCTGTCGTCTATGACACCAGGGTGAGCACAGTCGTTGTCTGGACTTTGAAGTAACGAGTTGACGTTCTGCACGTGACTTTTTAGAAAGACATGAGACGCTGTTTTGCAGATGTGGTCGAGGTTTGAGGGGCCATTTTGTCCCATCTGTAACTTTCGCGAGCATTGACTTCCAGTTTGCTCATTTCTGCTCCTCGGCTAATAAAATATGACCTCACTGTTATGATGCTGCGTCTTCGCTCTGTGTTTCCATGTGCACTACTCGTGGCTGACAGTTTCGGCTGGCCCAAACAAAGGACACAATTTAAACTCGGCATTGATTTTTTGATGTCCTCAACTTACCCATGGGGTGGGGTAAGTTGATGAAAATATGTAGCCAGTCATTTTTGGCTCGTACGACGTAAATATCTGGTTTAGCACCACAGTAATTTGTGGATCATTTCTCAAAGGTTCGGGGATTCAATTAACGAATTATGGTACAATTTATGCGATTATTCTGACTGCTATTAACGAAATAGTTCAACTGTCTTCAACATAGACTACCTCACCCTAATTGTCCTCCCTGGTTGGATTTCCTTGTGAACGTTAATGAGGAGGCAAAAACACCTGGTTTCAGCTTCGTGGGTCTAATAAATTTGGAAATGTCGGGAGAAATAAAGTTACGGCTAGAAAGGGTATCGATTACTTTGTTGATACTTCCACAGAAAGACGACATAGGGCCATCATCTCAAGGTAAGAAAATTTTGGTTTCGCTCAATTGCTTCTCGGCTTCTGCTATATAGTCTGAGGTTGTAAGGACGACGATACATCCAACTTAATCTGCAGGTCTAATTATGACATCAGTACGGGAGCTCAAACTATTCAACGCCGCTTCAACGAGGATAGTGTCTCAATCTGCTATATCGCTTTTGCCCCGAATTCCCCAATTCAAAAGTTAATTAATGAATTTCGGGTAATTAGTAATTTGGCAGTTCGATAATCCCTTTCAAAAGCTGTCCGCCTGGCTGTAGAACTCAACTGCAAAAACAGCATATACGCTGCTCTCGTAGCTTTTTTATAAAAAATATATAAAGGCTAAAAATGAACACCCGTTACGTTCCCGACAGGCGTGCTGCTCATGATGACTACGTAGGCGACACGTAGTCGACTTCCCTCGTCTTTGCACAGTGTTATGCGCATGCAATGTACTTTTCAATTTTAATTCTATGAAAAGCTACGAGCAAAATTGCGACGAAAATTACGACATAAGAGTACTGGGGCTCAGGCGGTCGAGTAGATAGATTTTCTAAAGTCGTTTTGTTTTAAGATGCCGTGTTAGCAACTATGGCTATGAACGGCGTACAGACGTGGACAGATGGTGAGAGGACAGCAGGAAGGAGTGGTGGACAGGGGGGTTAGTATGCGTCCTGGGTCAACTTCCTGGGGAACCGTGCCGACATTCGTCTGGGAGGTCTAGCGGAAAACCCAGGGAAAATTCCAGACAGCACAGCCAGAGCGAGAATTGGAACTCGCGTCATGCACCTGCCAGTCTGTAGGCAGTTATTTTCTGAGATTGCAGCTCTACTGCTTTACAGTACCTTTGGTGCAGTAGAGAAGCTTTTTCTAAAGACAAAAGGCTGGGGACAGAAATTTATAGCTAACCTATAGCAGCACAGTGAAATTAAATGGGCTCTGAGTAGGACTTGCAGGCAAAACGTAATTCAATTGCGGTTACTAATTTTCAATAGTTGGGAAATAATTAATCTTGACTACCGCGTCTAAATAAATAATCGAATGAATTAATACGGAGGTACTTAATTACTGTGACGTAGTTACTTCTGAATATTACAGAGCCCCGGCATTGAGCAGCTTATCCCGACACCGAAACGGGTACAGGCTTCGACGCAACATAAAACCAGCGGACGAATGACTCGTCGATGTCAAGATACGTACCCGTGTGGTTCACAGTTACTCTACATGAAAGTGGCTTTGCACTGTTGAAGCATGGAGTCAACTTGTGTCAACACCTTTGACTTTCGAGAGCAGTGACAAACTGAGTGAGGCATTCTTATATTCTCCCTTCCCACGCTAGCACCTACTACAACACTTTGCAAGCTTGTCACTGCAATCTGTACTTGCCATGTTTTCCTGTAACACTGAGATTACAATTTTTCTTTGTATCGTATTCTGCGATAGGTTACGGCTCGTCTGACTGATATTATGGCATAAAATATTACTGCGTGCTCTTTGTTGAGCTCTTTGATATTATAGTGGGTTCAGAATAAATATATCGGCGCATTATTTAACATTGTGTCATCTCATTTTTTCCTGTTGTTTGCTAATCTTGCCATGTATCTTACACAGTTGTTTTGTAGAAATAAACTGACTGTCTTTCACTCTACTGTGCCTTATGTTTTGATGCGAGATATGTCCACCCCATTACGTAATGCTGTCTCTGGTGTTCTTTATCATACAAATTAATGAAATTTCAGTGCTAACATCATAAGCGCATATTGAGGAAGATAATCTGTAACCGACATTAGTCATTTCTTCCAGTGGTTCCTAAACTGTGGGTCACGACCCCCTTGGGGGAGGGGGTGTGCGACGCGGTCCGAGGGAGGTCATGAAGCGGCCCACAAATGCAAAAAAAAAAAAAAAATTCCAGACACCACTCCGCAGGTTCTCTTCGATATGGGAAGCATCGTGTATGAAGACTCAGGAAGCCACATACAAGAAGAGGCCAGATTGTGTTACGATGCCAGATAGCCGCATTGCAGCTCACCAAGAATACAAGAACGCAACCGACACCACCGATACGAGCGCTCTAGAATGTCTTTGAATTATTGCCGGCAAAGTTACCGTCGTGTTTCAGTGTTGGGTTGAGGATACGAGTTTCTCTCGTGGACCAGAACGGTGCATTGAAGCGACACACATACGTATAGTCTTGTGCCGTTGCCGTGCGCCGCGAGGAGCTCCTCTTCTGTGGGTGGAGGCCGCTTGCGAAGTCCCATCTCACCTGACACGACGAGTGCCTCAAGATCGGGTTGTATAAACGGTTTAAGACGCAATCATTGACGCCAGCGCCAGTGCAGCGCGCCACTTAGAAATTGCGTTTGCATTGGTCTGCAGGTGCGAATGTGAACGACTGTGTACTACCGCTCCCTGTACGCGCGGCGCGTGTACACCTCCTGTTTTTGTTACGTCCCACACCGTCTACGTCTATCGTCCATCGTGGCGTACACGAACGCCCTGCGTTCATGGTGCCACGCGCAATGGCGTCTTCTCGAATAAAAGCGGACCACAAAAACCTATGCCGGAGTTCACACGGGCCAACTTCCTGCACCAACTCGAACCCATGTCTTATGAGGAATTTCAAGACGGTGCCGTCTCCGCGTTCACACGTACCAACTCAGTAACTCCACCGACAGACAACCTTCCGTTGACCGGAGTAGATGGGTTCACATCCAACCGCTGGTGACATTGTTCGACTGTCATTAATCCAAGCGAGGTCATTTTATTTCGGCAGAAGATCGCCAGTATCTCCATAAAATGCTTATTGATTTGTATGGCGCTAGTAAATAATAATAAAAAGAAAAATCACGAGTACCCCTGTAGGATTTGAACCCATGCTAGGTTGTACGGCAGGAACAAAATTGCTCGACGCCCTCGAGGGTCACGTGGCAATGCTCCTCTCCCAAGTTTTCGGTCGCCGACCAATTCAGGAGACCAACTCGAGTTGTTCGTGGTTGGTGGAGAAAGTTGGCGCGTGTGAACACACCCTAAAAGGTTTCGCCTGGGTCGTCGGTGAGCGAAGCATGCCGTTGTGCAAGACGTTTTGGCCCAGATATTAAAAGTCGCTATGAATGTAGTTCCCTCCAATGAAATGACAGTGAATCGCGACGACAAAAACTGGGGGGGGGGGGGGGAGTGGTGACGAGGTCGTCCATATTTTGATTGACAGCGGCAAAGTTTAGGAACAACTGCAGCAGCAACCATGTGCGCACGTGGCTGCAGTAATATGTTGAACGGACGCACACCTCACGGATTGCGTGCAGTGAAAAGGAGTTCAATCGTAAAAGGTTAACAGAGAGGCAAAAGCATCGTGGGTATGTGGTGATCTGCACGCTGTCAGGGTGGGGTATCATAATCAGAAGGTATGGAAGTGCCAGCTATCCAGCTGCAACAAAATCGCTGAGCGAAATAGAGGCATTGCTGTCCAGCGAAGACAGTAGACACACACCATAAATTTATCTCTTCCTAGGAGGAGATATGCAGCTTCCCACTGTGATTACGCTGTACAACCACATTCATTAAGTAAACTACCGTGCGATATATTTCCATAGCCTCAGTGCACTATAGTGTTCACCTATCTCTCGATACTCTATAACAAATTTTGTTTTACAGCTACTGTAGCCATGCTGCCGCTTTCCATTCCATATCCTCTTCCCCAAACAGAACAAAATTTCCCGTGGTGTCCCTAGGGATATCCTTTCCCGGAAATTCGGATCTCGATGGGAGACAGACATTTTTCTGACGGGCGTCCCTCGCATCACCGAGTGGCCACCGGTTTGGACTTCCCACAAATACACGTCGTTTGTCCTCGCAGGAAGTTACAAGGAGATGCCGGGAGATGCGTACGCGCTAAGGGCCCTGTCTTTTCTCATTATTATTGATACTGTTTATTGAGGTGATGCGAAAGTGGACAGATTCTTACTAGGCCTCTAGGTGTTTTTTTCTGCCGTTTTGTTTCAGCTTCAGCCACTGCATCTTTCTTTCTCTATTGCTCCTCTTTGTTTGTTTCTGGTATTTCCGTTACGGACAAAGGGCACAAAGTTTTAAGAAACAAAAACTCTTAGAACCACGAAGATCACTTAGAAAGGCAGTGGTATAAGTTTCCAAGTTTCCACTAATATTGCGTGTCTACCGCGATTCCACGAATTCGAGAGTCCTGTTTGCCTGCGAGTCGAACTGAAGGGTGAGGTGTAAAGGGTGAGTTTAATGCGATTGCGTATACCGATAGCACTGGACTGAAGAACTGCTTTGCGTATTAGCTCACTATAACGATAACGTCTATGTTTCTTACTACTTTTGGTTTGAGACGTTCAGTTTGTTCAACAAAAGTCGAACTCATGCCGCCACACACCTTGCCACGTTTCTCCCTCTCCTGTGATAATGCTCCATCCAGCATCCCGTCAGGGACTCTATTCGGACAATTCTTCAAACGGCCGTTACGGTACATCCTGCGGATGTACGGTTAGAGACATTCATTCATATAGCTGCCAGAGATGTCCACCTGATACCCATTTCAGGACATTGACGTGGGATCTATTTCGAACGTCCGTAGGAGATAGTGTTCTGTCTGGGTCGTGCCATGTGGTATGTCATCCGCACGACATAGAACACTGTCACCAAGATCATTTTCACTGCATGGCAAAGAACCCTAAGTAGGGCTACATTAGCTGTTTGGCGAAGCTCGTGACAAAAGTTTTCTGGTGACGTAAAGCCACGAATTATCACCATATCACGTGACATAACCGTAGTCACTCGTGGTTGCGATGTTCCTTTGTATCATTGCACAACTCGCTCGCTGTTTCATCAAGATTCACAGAAATCACGAAACAGACGCGCGTTAATGCGCAGCTTTGCGGCTCGTTCAGACTGACGTGTAGACTGCTTGGTTTTTTATGATTCTGAAAAAGTATCGGCACGCAAGACACCAATGTTCATGTCTGTTACATGACATGTATCGGAACGATAGTCTAAAACGAGCTTCCAGAAGCATACGAGTGATATCCCAAGCAGCACAATATATACTGAAAGTCGAGTGCAATACGGGTGGACGGTATGTGTCTTATCAACTTTATTTGGTTTCACGAGTCTGTTCAAGGCCTTCCACCTACCCGTCCACCGCTATTGCACTCGGCTTTCAGTACATTGTGCTGTCTGGGGTAGTGGTCACTTCCGAACTGAGATGATTACGGTACCATACCACGATCACATCACGGCTGTGATGAGCCTTCTGACATTACAGAAGCCACTCATTCTCCCGTTAAATATACCTCACACGTAGACAAGAAGAAATCATTCCCTTGATGCGATTTGCCCGCGTATCATCACGCAATTCACTCATCTGAGTATTATCCAGGGATGGGCATAAATATATTTTTGATGTATTTTAACATAAACACAAGATACTTTGCTCAAATACGTATTTAGACGCTTCGAATACATACTTTGTAACTTCAGTATTTGAATATGAAATATAAATATTGTATTTAATTTAAATACCCTAAATATTTTCACAAATACATTGCATGAGCACACAATTAAGGTCAATGTAGACTGCCATTACGAAGTAACAGCGTCCCTTCATCATCATCATGATTTTAGTGATCAAACGATTTAATTACACGATTCTGTGATTCATGCATCTGCTGTTTGATGGGTTCATGTTTGTTCGTGAAATAAACGAACCTCACCAGAAGTGCTCAAGAACAATACGCACACCCAGAAAGTCCGGAGACATCGGTGCAGACGTTTTGGAGCCAAAGGCTTTGGTACTAGAAAACGAGTAACATTGATGTCATTCGATTGCTGAGACAAGTGCAGTATCCATTTTTGGCCGAGATGAGCTTCTAAAGCTGCACTCATGCTTCAAACCAAGTGAATAACCTCTAGCCTCTAAGCAAGGCCTCATTCTAGCCTAACTGCGAAGACGATAGCAATGAATCGGAAGCAACAACCCATTTACGAATTACGAGCACTCCTGTGAACTTGCGAGGTATGTGGCAGCCCACAGTCACGTGTAAGAATTCGACCAATAGACACCGCAGCGGTGAAGGTAAAAGGGTGGCGGTACTCGGAAAGTTGTTCTTCTAGCGCTGGGCCATTCCACGCGAAATGACCCAGAGGCGCCGCTCAACCCCCCCCCCCCCCCTAGAATTTTGTGAATTTTTTTGGTGGTTCCTTAGGATTACAAAAGCAACGGAACGTTCGTCTTTTCTACAAAATTGAAATTTATGGGGTGCAGAGCCCCTCAAAGATGCAGTTCTTGGCGAAATCATCTGTAGTTTTAAGCTTGCATTACTGCCCACGTAAGGCACACAGCGCTTAAAAGAGTGTCTCATTTGATAAAGCAGAGTACATTCTATCGTATGTAAGCATTGTTTTTACCATCGCACTCGACGGGCTCGACGCTTGTGGCGCGCACGAAATTTGCAAAGTTTGCACAACTTTAGGTACGATTCTTTGTTTTTTTTTTGCAATATAAAGCTCTGGCACTTGTTCCTCAAAATTTTTTGTTGTATAGCCCCCATGCTATACTTTAAACGCAAAAAATCCAACCCCCACAGTGTACTGTAAGCTGCAGTAAGAAATTGGGAAGTTGCGAAAATTCGACAAATTGCACATTTTTTACAAAAAAATCGGTGTGAGGGGGTCGGGTTAGAAGCGTGATCAAGGTGTCATTCGATGCATCGTCTTCCTAGCAAGACGTAGCAAAAAAAAAAAAAAAAGAAACTCAGAGGTACTTTTTGTTAAACTGAAACAGTAATTTTTTAATTGAAGGTAACTTCGCAAGCGTGTATGCGCGCTGCGGCGCATCGTACCGAATGAACAACTGAGCGGGTCACTCACAAAACACTAGATGGAAAGAAAACACTTGGCAGTCGCATTATTGAAGAGCAAATAACGATTGCAAAGACGTGTTTCCCTACTTCGAGACCCGACAGCTGAAGATCGACAGAACAGCGACAGATCAAGCTGGCCATCTTGTTCACCCACGAAACTTTTAGCCAGCTCGCGGTGCTGGTAAGTGAGAGATAAGGAAGGACGTGAAGATAGGAGTCCATTCAGGCTTCATGGTACCATGTGGCTGAATTTTGGCCGTGTTGTATCCGGCATACGTCAGTCGAGTGGTTGACACGGGTAGAGTAATCACAACATGGACAGTCATCAAGTACTGCCTGCACCGTAGGGATGGGCATAAATACACTTTAAGGGTATTTAAATATAAATACAAAATACTACATGTCTTCATGTATTTAAATACTTTATGATGAAGGTAATTAAATACAAAAATATAGATACATTAAGGAAGTATTTGAATACTTTGAGCCGTCCAGACATATTATTCTTTAAATTAGTGTATAAATGGAGCCACCTGTGGATGCATGTCTTCTGCACACAATGCCCACATATTTCTTTATTTTTCCGTGATGCAGGGTGGTGATTTCAGCATCTTGCGTGGACCGACTTTCCATTGAACGGAAACGTTTCCTTGAGTCTCAGGAGCAGCGAGAGGGGTACTAGACAGGACGAACACGGGACAACCGACGACGACTCAAAACCAGGTAATGAACTCGTTATCGCTTCTTCCACTTTCTCTATGTTGAATTAAATGTTCATTTGTTCATTTGCTGGTTTTGAGCGGTCGTTGTCGGTTCTTGTCCCACGTCTGTCCTGTCCAGCCCCCCCGCTGCAGCTCGGATCGTATACACCAGCTTACTTGCCTTCTCTACTTATGTTCATCGACTTTCCATCTTCAGCGACGACAGTGAAAAACTCCCCGTCAAAAACAGTCTGGTGCGCTGCAGCCATTGTCCTGATTTCCCAGTTAATGACTGAGTAGAATTGCCGCTAACGGTTGCATTTTAAGGATTCCCTTCAGACACCAGGCTTTGTCAAGTGATGCAAGAGGGTCACGAATCACATTTTTCCCAAATTGGTGTTCTCATTTCTCTCCCCGCTTCCAAGACTGAAGCAACGGGGGTGGCGATGCCCTCATTCGCACATTGTGCTGTTTTCTAGAAGGACGGAAATCCCTGAACACACGGGATGATTGACTTGTAGCCTCTAACCAAGATACCCTATAATAGATAATGGAGCTCGAGAGAAGCCCACAAATACGGGAGGATGAGATACGTGTATTTAAGTGTATTTTAAATATAAATACGCCTAAAACGGTATTTAAATATAAATATAAATACATTTTGCTTGCTTGTATTTAAATATATATATATTTTATATTTTAAATACTATTTTAAATACAATGTATTTAAATACTGCCCATCCCTGCTGCACCGAACACAAGCGGAAAGTGCTTTCACCAGTAAATTCCTGGAATGTGCCATTGTTCCATTATTGTTAACTCATTCCAATATTAGGAACAGAACCTTTTTTTTTTCTACTCGTCTTGCACGTATATAAAACATACTTCGTAGCTGCGGCGTACGATCTTTTCGCTTTGTGCGCCAACAGTTCAGACGTACGTATAAGAGAAAAATTTTGCCAGTCACGGCTGCTATCACTTTTAATATGGGATAAGCTGTTTCCTGACATTTCTGTTGTGTACAGCGATGGACAAAAGTTTACGGAACACGCTCTCCTTCCTCAGAGTGACACGATAGCAGAGAATGGTACTGTAAAGACTTGTAAGCAAACATGTGACTGGGTTACCTAGGTCTATGTCTGTAAGTCCGTACGGTACCTTTCGCTTCTAGCATGTCTAGGAAGGCATGCGCTAGAGCGTCTTCCGTAAACTTTTGTCCAGCACTGTACAAAGCAGTAAGGTCAGGTATAACATTTCTGTGATAGTCATCTTCCATACGGGGGATGGCAATTTCAGAGAAACATGGGCGAGCGTACGAGGACAGGCACATTTATACTACTTGCCGTGTGAAGTCTAGTGTGCAAGCCTGACCTTAAGGCGGGATCACTTCTTCAGCAATCTATGGGCGATTTTCGTTCGCACAAGACACGTGAACGCTCTAAACGATCATCATAACATTGGTACTGCGTGTTCTCTTAGCGTTTCTCTAGTCAATGACGTTTTTTTTAGAGGACAAGGTTGAGCCGTTGTTTTTTAATAAATTAAAGTTTGGTCCGTCTCGAACATGTGCTGCCATCTGGATAGAGTGTCGAACACTAAAATATTTGCGAATTCGGGCTCAATACAAATCAACGGATGGTCCTGGAATTCTACAAAATGCGGCATTGACAAGGGCAATATAAGGAAAACACGCCTATACTTCTATTTTGACGATATTTCACGCCGTTTCTGAGCGCTGTGCGAACAAACTTTCTCTATCGTCTTGCGAAGAAGTGATTCCCCCTTAAGAATGACTTCAGAGAAATCGGTGATTTTTCGCAAGGGAAAGGTAACACAAATGGTAACAGAAACGGAAACGGTATTATACCGGAAATATAGCAGGTAACGGTAACAGAAACAGAAACGGATATCGCACAGTTAGAATACGTGAAACAGAAACGGAAACGACAATAATATTGCAGTTCTTCACCATATCATGTAGTTAAATTTATGAAAGAAACCTCAATGAAGCAAAGTAAAATTAACTGAAGAAGTAAAACTAAAATGAACTATCAAACTGGAGCATATAAGTAAGTAGCATACAGTAAATAGAAGAAGCATAGTTGCAAGCGTGAGTAGCATTCCTGGAAACCATTCATATTAGTCGTTCACAGAAATCACGTACTTGTTTGTGTATTTTCAATAAACTTTGTCTCTTCTATGCATGTATCCCTGGAGTCCTCAAAATAGAATTCAGAGCGCAGAGGGACTGGGTTTTGTCACGGTCTGAATGCTCTTCTTTAATAAAGAAAAAAAGAAGAAAAACAAAAAGCTCGAGGTGGGGCGGTAGCGAAACCGAAACGGAAACATAACGGAAACGAAAGGAACAATGGTGGTAACCGAAACCGAAACGGAAACAAATAAGGGCCAGTAACGGAGGTGGTAACGGAAACGAAAAAGATTCCGTTACCTTTCCCTGCTTTTCGCCTTGTTCCTTGGAGCCTGATCACTGTCATGAAACAACGGTAACAAAGAATCAAGTTAACGGTTTTTTGTGAGTTGAACTGCGCAGGACAAGATCTAAGCGAAGGAACAAGGCGAAAAGTCCCAGATTTCTACGAAGTAATTTTTGATGTGTTGCTTATACACTAAAGTGTCTTCACATGGCAAGCAGTGTAAATGTGTCTGTCCTCGTACGCTCATCCATCTTTCTCTGAAATAACCATCTCCCGTATGCAAGATGACTATGGAAGAAACGTTAGACCGGACCTCAATAACGCAGTATGTATGTGTATCATAGCCTCATACACAACAGAAATGTCAGGAAATAGCTTAGCCAATATCAAAAGTGATATAGCACAAACAAAGTTTTTCTCTAATACGTACATCTCAACTGTTTATATATGTAAGTAAGTAAGTTTTATAAACGTGTAAGCGGAGTGGACAGCTAGAGGGATCTGCTTTCAATACTGGAATGTGTTAAGACGCACATGCAAAAAAAAAAAGTAAAGGAACAATGGCACATACCAGGAACTTACGCTTGTATTCGGTGCAGGCAGTACTTGATCACTGGTCATGTCGTGATTACTCTACTCATGTCAACGACTCGACTGACGGATGCCGATTGCTTCATGGCCAAGGATCCACCATATGGTACCATAAAGTTAGAGTTACCATAGTAGTATTAGAGTACTATAGTTTCGTTAGAGCGAAAGATGGCCAGCTTGATGAGCGCTCCCTGCACAATCTTGCGGATCTTGAAGGAGGCAAACACGTGTTTGCAACCGTTATTTGCTCTTCAATAATGCGACTGCCTAGTGTTTTCTTTCCATCTAGCGTTTTGCGAGTGACCCGCTCAGTTGTTCATTCGGTACAATGCGCAGCAGCGTGCATAAACGTTTGCGAAGTTACCTCCAACTAACAAACTATTGTGTGAGTTTAACAAAAAGTACCTCTGAGGTTGTTCTGCTTCGTCTTGCTAGGAAGACGATGCATCGAATGACACCTTCATTCCGCTTCTATCCCGACCTCCTCACAACGAATTTTTCGGTAAGATATGGGCATCTTGTCGGATTTTCCCAATTTCCCAATTTTTTTACTGCGGCTTACAGTACACCGGCGGGGTTGGATTTTTTTTGTGCTTAAAGTACAGCATGGGGGCTAAAAGTAAACAAAATCAATGAAGAAATTCCACGATTTTATATTCGAAACAAATTCGTAAACTTGCACAAGCTTTACAAATTTAGTGCACGCCACAAGCGTCGAGCCCGTATAGTGCGATGGTGAAAATTGCTTACATAGGGTAAAATGAACTTTTCCCTATCAAATACAGCTTTTTTAATGTGCTCCATGCCTTGCGTGGGCCGTAATGTCTGATTAAAACGACATGGGTTTACGCCAAGCACTGCATCTTTGAGGGACTCAGCACCCCATAAATTTCAATTTCGTTTGAAAAGACAAATCTTCCGCTGCTTTCGGAGTTATAAGGAACCACCAAAAAAATCCACATATAATTTCTGGGGAGGGGGGGGGGGGGTCGAGCGGCACCTCTGGATCACTTGGTGTGGAACCGCCTTGCCCCATTCCGTAGGGCTTGGTCACGTCACGAGCGGCGATGGATCGTGGTCATGGAGTGGTAGTCGCAGAGATTTTAAACTTTTGTTATTTGAGGGCACCCGTGATCGTGCCAGCACAACGTCAAGGAACCTATTATACAGGGCGCAGCTACGTAGGTGTGGGTAAGCAAACTAGATGTCGTACATGGCGCAAATTTTTGTTCAAATTTAATTAAATACTCAATTTTGCTGTAGTTAAATAATAATTTGAGGCCCGTTAGTTTTACTTATTTTTACTGCATTTAACGCGTATTATAAAAAATATTGAATTGTTTATGGCTTCGTCGCAAGACATCGCTGGAGGTTTGTCGGAGGTTTCGCAACACCCCACAGGTTCGGTTCAAGTTCCGGTTCAAGGTCATCGGTTCGGTTCGGGTTCAGCGCAACCGAAATAACGGTTTAAGCCGATAGTAATCGGTTCGAACCGGTTTACGTCTGGTGTGCTAATCGGTGTACCACATGTGAGAATTGGTATCAGGTTCTTTCGATGGCTTGTTCCTTCTCTCTTAGTCTTGCTCCCTCGCCTCTACACTTTATAGGTACAAAGAACCGCGCAGTTCACAGCAGATAATCTTTTACTGTACCGAAAAGTGTCGGGAAATGGCGAACAGCTAGCATATGATTGAACTCCGGTGCAAAAGGCTATCGCTAAAGAAAAAAAAAAGCAAGAGAGAAGAAAGCGGCAATGTGGTAGATAGGTGTATCCCACAGTCCCATGCACAGGCCGACATGGTGCTCCCCGTTGAAAAGAGGGCGCCTCTCCTGTGTTTCCTTCTTCTATTCTCTACTACACGCCAACCTCTTTCCTGTAGCCGCTTCGAGGTCTGCGTTGCTTTCGGATGTCACTCTCTGAAGTATTAAAATGTACGTCGCCTTCACACCGCGACGCTGAATGAATGCAAGCAGCCGAGGCAACAATGCAAGGTGTAGCTGTCGTATAGCGCATCTTTTTTTTTTCTTTCTTTTTTTACACCTTGATTCCTAAAAATGTACAGGGATGTCGTGAACCTTTTGGAGGGGAGGCTGTAGAAAGTGCATGGACTCAACACAGCTTGGCTTATCAATTTGTCCGCTCTATGAATTCGACAAGATTCCGAGAGATGCAGGGAGCTGGTGCTCGGCAGTGGAGTGGGAAGGTAGACGTAGGTTTAGGTAGGTTTAGGACGTAGGTAAAGGTAGGTTTACCATCTGGCGAACCGGTTACCGCATCGAATTTTTTCGGTTCAGTTCCGGTTCGTTCAAGGGGAGAGAAAAAATGTTTACGGTTCGGTTCGGGTCCGGTCCGGCAAAAAATAACGGGTTTTTGCGGTTTTCGGTTACGGCTCGGTTCCGGTTTCGACCCCTGCTTGTACGTCCCAAGTACACACAGGAAGGAGAGTAGCTCCGCAGTTTATTTGAAGTAACTCCGACTTCCCAAGTGCTTGTAATATATGCTTTCGAAACACAGGAGAAAAGCAAAAGCGTACAGAAATTGTAGGGTTGAGCTGGGCTTGATGAGCCAATGTCAGTCTTCGCAAAGAAGTATTTGAAATGACCACCAGCTGCCGCAACCTGATCCTGCAATCTCCATGTCAGTGCCAATGCTAAAGATATATCAAATGTTCGTCCCATAACAAGGCTGTCCGAAGCGAACCTTTGTAGGTGGTCAGGTTACACCCATCGCTTCCGAACAGTGTGCCGAAGACGTTCACGGTAGCCCAGAAACTTGGTCTATCAGATGCTAGTTAGCTTTCACGCAAATTCCAGGCAGTACCACGTGCGTACTTAATAGATAATGTTCTCGCGTAAGACAAGTGTCCCACGAAAAGATGTCGTTGTAATGGAACTTCATTGCTGGGGCAGATGCTGGCAAGCTCATGCTCCAGTGCTTCACAGTTTCCTAGACAATAGACCTCTACCCGAGAAACGTCATCATGACGTTGGTAGACAGACTGAAACCGAAACAAACGGAAATGGAGGGATGGGTTCCACGAATGGGCACTTGTTCGCTGCCTCCTATTTAAATAAAAATACACAGCAAATCTTTTTGCACCCTTTAGGGTGTAAAAGGGGTGTAATTTGCGGATAACACCCTTCGCTACACCCTTGTCAAGCTGCAAAGGTGTTCCATGGGTGTAAAATGCGTGTACATTAGAAATACACCCTAGTAACACCCTAAAAACACCTTCTGACTATGTTATACTGTCCGCGGTTGTCTGAATTCCCACGTTTGTTGCAACCCGCATTTGGATACCGGGAATGGGATTGAGGGGGAAAATATAAGTTTGTTCTAAAAAAGAAAAAGAAAAGAGGAGGGAAAGGATTGAGGCTTTTGAACGTATTCATAGGTAAGGTTGCCGTCATGTAGTATATGTAGACTCTGAGGTTTCGGTGTCGTGATGCGTCCCCCCAAAATCAGGGTTCCGTCATCGATGCCAGTTCACCTGCGCTGACAGTCTTATATGCGTGTTCCATGCAAATTTCGTACTAATTCATCCGTAGAATGAGTATACTATAATCAGGGCCGCCCGCACGAGCGTCGGTAGCTCAGTCGGTAACGTGTTGGCTTGCCGTTCTCAGGGTCGCTGGTTCGATCCGCGTATGACACGAGGTGAAATTTCTTCCAGCATCGGTGTCGGATATGGGCTATGCATGTCGGAAGAACATCAGGTGGTCAAAATGCAGCATAACGCACTATAGGCTATCATCTATTATTAGTATTCCATACTGAAAGGGTGTTTTTCCGAAATTACACCCTTAAAGGTGTTCGCCATGGGAAAGCTCAAAAAACACCCTTAAGGGTGTTACTGTGTATAGGACCGCGTCCCTTTCAGGGACCATCGTAATCCCCTCAAGACCGTGGCACGACCTTGTTCGCCCCCCTAGCTTCGAGCGTAGTTCAACACTACCAAATTTGTGGTGCTGTCGAACACTATGAGGTCATTTGTTCACAAACAGGGAGATGTCCATAGGTGCCTCCGTTTCAGTGACGTTCGGTAAGCGTTTACTGGCTGAAAATATAGTGGCGATTTTCTGAGGCGCCATTTTCATTTTCAGAATCACAGACACTACTGCTTTAACAACATATTAGTGGGAATTGGTAGGCTGGAGTCCTAGAGGGAATGCCACTCGTTGACACAACTACATGGTGAACAGCGTTTTGGAGCAGCAGATAACCACCTGTACTTAAACTATACTGCCGAAACAAGATTGTGGTAGTTAAAGAAGTATTCGAAACTATTCATGGAAGTGTAGTTAGATTCACTAGCTAAACTAAACGAAATTTTGCTGTAGTTTACCACAACGCGTATGTTACTGCAAGCTACTGCTACTTTGCCTTCTGCTCGTTTCACGGTTGTCTTTGTGGCTCATTGACACTCACAAAAAAAGCAAATTCTACAAGTTCATTCGGAAGCTTATCAGGACATACATAGCCTCCGGCGTATGAGACCGACACCAACACATAATGAATCTCAAGAAGGACGTTGCTTCAACGTACATTTCAAACACGATGCTACGTATAACGTCAGGTCACATTATCGCTTCCGTGGCTTTGCGCCATATTAGAGCTGAGTTTTGTTACGTCGGTTTCGTTTTCGTTTCGCTTCTGAGCTCATTAATTCCAGACAACATTCACTGGAAACGCGTGTACCTGCGCGCTATACGGTGAAGTGTGTTGTGTCTAAAAGAGTACTTCCTATGAATTTTGTAGTATCAAACGCCAAATGTGTTGTTTTACACACAAAAAAGAGCGAAAGAGCATAGTGCCCTCCACTATCTGCAAGCTTTTACGGATTCCGATAAAGTATGGCATTTTATCGTGGGATGCCTACAGCACAGGAGTGCATGGGGGTCCATTTCATATGTCAATATTACGGGTTGGTATCCGATCGGATGTAGATAAAGGACAAGAAAGTATTATACAATTCGAATCCCCATTTGCACAATACATCGACATTCTAATGTGGCATATATTTGAGGACGTAAGCGGAACTAGAGAACCCATTCATGTAGGTACGTAAGAAGCTCATGCACGCAGTAAAGTGAGCTCAGAAGAAAGGTCCACGATACGAATATGAGCTTATTACTAGGGCCTGGAAATGTAAGCACTAAAAACGATGGAAATAGGCAGGCAATTAGGCCCTGAAAAAATGCAAAATAGGTAATAAAATATAAAAATAGGCCTGTCAATCTGGTACATTCTTTGACTTTGTTGATGCTTCAGAATGCTCCACACAGGAAAAAAGGCACCATACAGGCTTTGTCTACTTCTTTAGGAATGCCAGGGCGGCCTAGAACCATGCGATAGTGAGTACTACTTTTAGTTTTCAGCCATCAAATCTCTGGAAAGTCCAAGAGAGTCCAAATATGTTGATGAAATATAGGCGAGCTGCGCTACAGCTCTGGAGCGACGCGAGCGCCACGCTGTGGCGGGAGCGCGCATATATCTGCTGTCGCGGCGGCGATAGCTCTCTTCTGTTTCGCTGGCTCGTTAGCTGTCACATTCTCTGTTTGTCGAATTCTTTGTATGTTGTGCCATGAAAAACGAAAATCCTAATCGAAGGTCGTCGAGAGGCAACTATTGCTACACAACAAACAATAGATACGCGATGATATCCAGGCCTCGTGTAACCCGTTCGGAAAGCCACACGGGAAGTATAGGAGAGAACGTTGGATCTCAACAGTTCATTGAATTGAATAAGCTCATCTACGCCTAGAAATTTACAATGTGCGGCACATTTTATTTCACGGTGAGGAGAGTGCAAACTTTTAAACGCGTGTTGCAACGAAGTGAAAAGTGGGTACCAACGAAGAGAACTGTCGTATGTCGGTAGCAAGACGAGCGATTTTGCAAATAGCCCTTTTTATATATCCACGGCCTCTCCTGATGCATACTGCCAAGCACATGACGACGTGGACGCGGCTGACAGGAGGCATGCTACTACTCATTTCGAAAACGTAGGGTGGCTGGACTACATATTTCTAAATCATTGTGAACTCTGGCTTCCTGAAGCATGCGCAAAAAAAGGCGGTGTAATTCTCGGTGACAAAGATTTAAGGGGACACGTGCAGACATGGAATCAATGATCCTCCTCCTCTCAATGACGTCGTGTTAGTCATGCCACCCTTCTTGGTGGGGCACCTCAATTTAGTGGAGATAATATGGACCTGGCGTGCCATATATCACAACTAATTACACGTATATAAATAAAAATACGTAAATACACGTAAATATACGGAATACTCGAATTCTGGTCACACTTGTGCCCTACATGGGCGACATATTCACGTGTGTTCCGTTTTGATGAATTTGCTTAGCCTTGTGCCAAGGCAATATTTTTGTTCAGTATTGTAGTGTAGGGAATAGGAGTTGTTAGTATGATAGATACCCAATATGCGGAACGCTGCATGATATGGATCTTTCCATTTCGTACAGAGCCGGTCTCGATAGCTCAGGTAGTAGCCTGTAGGCTTCTGCTGAGCACCCCAGGTGCCCAAAATTGTCCGCAGCCCTATACTTGACTACACGTGCAGACCCCCCTTACGTGTAAATTTCCCAATTATTAATAGTGTAACTCATGCAAGCTAAAAAAAAAACTCAGCATAGAAGATTTCAGCCATACCTAAGCGCAAACACAACACACTCGCCTCGTCACTCTACAGCACGACTATGCGCGCGCTTTCCGCGAGAGGCGCTGTAGCACAATACCTAGTGGCGCCTCTAGCGAAGCACAGGTCGCCTATACATGAACCACATCTACAAAACCAAAATACTGAAGAACAAAAGGTGCAAGCACGCAGAAACGAAAACAAAAATGCAGCATGAGCCTTAAAGGCGCACTGGCCTTTTAACCTCTAAAAACGGCTGTTATGGCATCTCAAAATGTTCAAAAAGGCTACAATGCAATAGAGTCGATAAAAAGGCAAGGATTTATTTAAAAAGGCAATTATTAAAAAGGCAAGCAAGGCATTTATAGGCATTTTTAGGCAAATGCCTAAAATTCCGGGCCCTAGACTTAGTACGATATAAGACGTGTCTTGATGAACGGCAACATATTGATCTTAAATCCACAGGGGTGACACAAACCCGCCATTGTTGTAACTACCCTCAAGCGGGTGCTTTTGGCAAAACTGCCATCTTGTCCTGGTCGCACGTCATTGGAAACGTCATTTTGAGGTCATGTGACTTTGTTTACATGTCGTTTTGCCGCTTACCGACATATTTTCACCGTCATAACACCAACGGATGACCGTAATTTGCCAGCGTAAACTATGCGGTGCTTCTTCCGCAACATGGTAGTCCATTTCACCTTAGTTTAAGTACATCGCATCGGCTCGGGAAGTCTTAACGCGTGGTCGTCATCACATCTTTGGAAGTTGTCAACAATACGAGGCTTTATATGTAAAACTGCGCGTTTTATTGCGAGATTATCGGATAAAAATAATTACCGTAATCGAAAAACATCCAAAACGTCGTCCAGAAACAACAACCGCATTGTTTACAAACGGTTTGGCCACCGATCACGGGCGCCGCCATCTTTAAGGTCACGTGTGCCTCGACGTTTGCTGTGACGTGCGACCAGGACCTGTCCAGGATGCATTGCGTTCGCCCAGCACGCTTTCGTCTACGGAGCAATACACTGGATGCCACCCCTGTGCTTAAATCATTGTGTGTGTGTTTCTCCGGGGACTGATGCACATAAAATACTACATTCAGAAGTGAAATACTACGAAGACTGGTCACCTTCGCTATAGCTAATTGTCGTCTTGTGGGCATATTTTGCTAACTTCCTGTACTAGAGCGTCGGGACCCAGAAACTCACAAGCAGTAAGTGAAGGAAAGGAGTATTATTAGAACGAACCACGGAACAGCACGAACTATGCTGGTATTATGTTCATACCCTATAAGGCCCCTCAGAAGGTGGTATGAATTATTGGAGCTAAATTAAAGGAGCATGGAAATGATCAGAATAAAATATGAAGATCTTCGAACTCCACAGCTTAATGACCCCGATCTCGCTCGCATCATGAATCACCTCGATGGAAATCCAATTTCTTCCGATAGAAAATTTATACGGAAAGCCAAGAACTTCGTCCTGGTGGACGGTGTGCTCTACAAGCGGAACTACAATCCTGATGGTCAGCGCCATCTCCTTGCAGTACCTAGGAACCTTCGGCCACAGGTGTTGCGGGCTCTTCACGATGACCTTACCGCGGGACATTTAGGTTTTTACAAAACCTACGCCCAAACTACTACTTCTGGCCCCGAATGTACTCTTCGGTCCAGCGATACGTCACCTCTTGCCTGCCCTGCCAATCTCGAAAACGTCCTCCCGCTTCCCCTGCCGGCCTGCTTCATCCAATTCAACCTCCTCGCCGTCCTTTTGAATGTGTCGGCATAGATGTCTTCGGACCTCTCCCGGCAACGCTTTCTGGGAACCGCTGGGTCATCGTCACCATCGACCACTTAACGCGTTACGTTGAAACATGTGCATTTCCATCCGGATCTTCGGAGGAAGTGGCCAACTTTTTCATCCGGAATATTCTCCTTCGCCATGGCGCCCCTCGAACGCTAATAAGTGATCGAGGTCGCCCCTTTCTCGCCCAAATCCTCCAGGACGTCCTCGCCGCCTGCTCAGTTGCTCATCGTCCCACGTCCGCTTACCACCCGCAGACTAACGGACTCATAAAGCGATTCAACCATACTTTAGCCGATATGCTCGTCCTGTACATCTCCGGCGAGCAGACAAATTGGGAGTCTCTACTTCCGTTCCTCACATTTGCGTACAACACGGCTGTCCAGTCGACGACACAGTTCAGTCCTTTCCACCTGGTCTATACGGCCGTGAACCAATGACCAAGCCACTTGACTGTGACTGACAACTCTTACCCCCTACAAAGAAGAAGAACATCGACACCATCCTTCCTTACCAAGAGAGCACGGACCGAAACCTCACACTTGCAGAAGCCATCTCACGGACGGAAGAATGCCGCCAGCTAGCTCGCTTTCGTACGCTCGAGTCACAGGCAGCGTCTAAACTTAGCTTTGACGAAAAACGCAGAGCGTTAACGTATGCCCCTGGCGAGCTTGTGTGGCTTTGGGTGCCCGTTCGCAAGCTGCACGTCTGCGAAAAGCTTATATGCCGCTACCTCTGACCTTATCGCATCGTGCGCCGCATTTTCGAAGTCAGCTATACTGTCGAGCCCCTGGACCCTCCCCACGACAGGCGCCAACGAAACGTCGAAACCGTCCACGTGTCGCGCCTCAAACCCTACATTTCGTCTTCGCCGCCCGAAACCCCTTCCTCCTCAACCCCTGTCCAAACTGCTTTGTGGCTTGTCGCGGAGAGAAGTAGACAGGCAGACAGCTTAGGAGGCAACAGAATCAGACTGCACTCGGCTCGCTAGGAACTCGAGCCCGTGAGCGCGCGTCAACGTTTATTTTTGGCGCGTATCTACCGGTGGCGCCGACCTGCGGCCGCTACAGGGCTCCCCCCCCCCTCAGAGTGGAGGCGACGTGGGGCTGGGGACACGAAGTGGAGCTGCCCAAGTAACTCTACGACGAGGCTTCGGAGGCGATAAGGCGGGGGAAGAGTCCTCGAGAGCGAGTGGGGGAGCGGGGGCGACGGCTTCAAGGTAGGCCGGCTTGAGGCGGTCCAGCGAGACGACTTGGCGCTGGCCCGCGATGTCGATGGTGAAGGTCTTGCTGTTTCGGGAGAGAACACGGTACGGGCCATCGTAGTGTGGCGAGAGCGGCTTCCGCACAGCATCATGGCGCAGGAACACGTGGGTGCTCGTGTTGAGGTCGGGGTGGAGGAAAACTTTGGAGGGGGGCGGCGTCCTGGAGGGAACCGGCGCCAGGCCACGAAAGAAACGCCGGAGCTGCTGGACGTACTCGGCCTGGGGAAGAGAACGTACGCCGTCGGGATCGCTCCAAAAGTCACCAGGAAGACGCAGTGTCGTCCCGTAAACCAGCTCGGCTGCGGTGCAGGAGAGGTCCTGCTTGAAGGCCGAACGGATGCCCAGCATGACAACAGGCAAGTGATCCACCCAGCTGGTTTGGGCCTCGCGAGCGATGAGCGAAGCTTTCAGCTGACGGTGAAAGCGCTCGACGAGGCCGTTGGAGGAAGGGTGGTATGCCGTGGTGCTGATATGGTGAACACCGAGGAGAGCCATCAGGTTCTTGAAAAGGGCACTCTGGAATTGTCGGCCCTGGTCTGTGGTGATGCGCGTGGGACAGCCGTAACGGGCGATCCAAGTTGAAACGAGGGCGCGGGCTACGGTATCCGCCGTGATGTCACTGATGGGGACGGCCTCGGGCCAGCGGGTGTAACGGTCGACAATGGTTAGTAAGTAGCGTTGGTCTCGGGACGGTGGTAAAGGGCCCACAAGGTCGACGTGGATGTGGCGGAAGCGACCGTCGGGTGGGGGGAAGTGGCCAGGAGGGGACTTAGTATGGCGAGTGACTTTGCTCTTCTGGCAGGCAGTGCAAGATCTTGTCCAGCGCCGGACATCGGTGTTTATACCAGGCCAGACATAACGTGAGCACAATAGCCGCTGCGTAGCCCGAATGCCAGGATGACTAATGTTGTGCAGCGCCTCAGACGCGGAGAAACGAAGCGTAGAGGGCAGGTACGGACGAGGCGCAGAACCGGAAACGTCACAAGCGATACCGCAAGGTGCAAGAGGCAGGGAAACATACTCCAGGCGGAGGGAAGATTGGGTTGTGCCAGGAGACAACAGGGCTTGAAGCTCTTGGTCGCAGGCCTGCGCAGCTGCGAGAGCATCGAGTGTGAGAACAGGAGCAGAGATAGCCTCGATGCGCGAGAGGGCGTCCGCCGCTTGATTGTCGGTCCCGTGAATGAAGCGAATCTCCGTGGTGTACTCGGAAATGAAGGAGAGGTGACGAAGATCAGTAGAAGGATAGGTCGTGCGGTTGGTCTTGAAAACAAAAGTCAAAGGCTTATGATCTGTAAGGACGTGGAAAGGGCTTCCGTCTAGGTAGTAATGGAAATGCTTGATGGCGTAGTAGATGGCGAGAAGTTCGCGGCTGAAGGTACTGTACTTCTCCTCAGATGGTTTCAGGCGCTGGGAGAAGAAAGCTAGTGGCCTCCAGTCCGTGGAGGAAGATTGCTGGAGCACAGCACCGACAGCGTGTGTTGAGGCATCGACCATGAGCCGAAGCGGGGCCGAAGGAACGGGATGCACCAACATAGTGGCGTTGGCCAAAGCATTTTTGGCTTGGAAGAAAGCTTCTTGAGCTTCAGTAGGGAGGTCGAAGGGCTGGTTAGGCTTTGTGGAAGCACGAAGCAGGTCCGTGAGTGGCCGGAGGATGTCGGCGCAGTGCGGGATAAAGCGACGATGGAAATTTATCAATCCCAGGAACTCCCGGAGCTTGCGAAGGGAGGTGGGTATGGGAAAATCCTGCACTGCGCGAACCTTTGAAGGCAGGGGACGGATGCCTTCCTGGGAAACCAGGTGCCCCAGAAACTCCAGAGAAGACTGGCCGAAAAGACACTTCGCGGGGTTGAGGACTAGGCCATGCTCGTCCAGCCTTTGGAAAAGTTGACGAAGGTGGTGCTTGTGTTCTTCCGGGGTCTTGCTAGCAACCAGTATGTCGTCGAGGTAAACGAAGACAAACGGGAGACCCCGCACCACTTCGTTCATAAACCTTTGAAATGATTGGGCTGCATTGCGTAGCCCAAATGGCATGCGCACGAATTCAAAAAGGCCAAACGGTGTAATGATAGCTGTCTTTGGAATGTCTTCCGGTGCCACAGGGATTTGATGGTAGGCCTTTACCAAATCAATTTTGCTGAAGGTGGTCGCGCCGGCGAGGTCGAGGGTGAAGCGGATACTGGTCCGGTACGGTGGCGGCATTAAGGGCTCTGTAGTCGCCGCACGGGCGCCAGTCTCCGGAGGCTTTCGGGACCATGTGTAGCGGGGATGACCAGGGGCTGGAAGAGGGTCGAATCAGTCCAAGCTGCAACATGTGGTCAAACTCCCGACGCGCTATATTCAGCCGCTCGCCAACGAGACGGCGCGGTCGAGCAGTTACCGGCGGACCAGTGGTGATGATATGGTGCAAGACGGCGTGCTTAGGGGGAATGGCCAAGTTGCAGGGTTTCGTGATGGCCGGAAAGTCGAGCAACAGCTCAGCGTAGGAGCAGGTGGGGACCACAGTGCGAATGCCCATACTTGGGTGGGTGGAAGGCACGCCGGAGATTGTAAGGCCAGTTGTCGAGTCAGCGAGCTTCTTGCGGGAAATGCTGATGTCAAGTCCGAAATGGTGAAGAAAGTCGGCCCCCAGGATGGGGTAGGGGACATCGGCTATGACGAACACCCATTGAAAGAGGCGCCTAAGTCCTATGTCGATGGCGAGGGAACGCAGGCCGAATGTCGAGATCTGGGAAGCGTTGACAGCCTGGAGTTTCGAAGTGGACGGTCCACGGGCGCGGTCAGATCGCGTGGGAGACTGACCTCAGCTCCGGTGTCCACTAAGAAGCGGTACTTCGCAATTCGGTCGGTGACAAAGAACAGGTGGCTTCCTGGAGGGCCGGAGTCGTAGGCCGCCACTATCGACCGGCCTCCGCATTTCCCGACCAGGAGCAAGGCCGTGTGCATTTGAACGCGTTGTCGCCGTATTTTTGATGGTACCAGCAAATATCGCTGGGAGGGCGCAGCTCATCGGCGTGAGCAGAAGGTGAACGGCGGCGGGTGCGAGAAGGAGAGCGTCGAGTGCGGCGTCGGCGAGAAAAATCAGAGCGCAGACTCTCGACGGCATCCGACAGTCGTGCGACTTGTTCTTGCAGCGATGCAATAACATCGTCAGCGGCGCAGGAAGAGGTAGCGGGAGTTGCACGGGAGACAGGCGCGATAGATGGTGAGGAATGCTCGATAATCCTGTCCGCAAGCTGAGCGAGGTGCTCAAGGGAAACCTCTTCTGAGCCCGCTAGCACCATGCGCACTTGCTCTGGTAGCCTCTGGAGGAAAAGCTCCCTCAATATTGGAAGCTGAGTGTCGGCTGCGCTGCCAAGCAGCTGCCGCATGCGATGGAGGAGCTGCGAGGGTCTGCGGTCACCCAATTCCTCACCGGAGAGCAGTTGGCGAATGCGCGACTGTTCTGAGCACTCGGTGCGGGTTAGAATGGCTTCTTTGAGTTGCTCGTAAGGATTATCGGGCGGAGGGGCGGCCAGGAGATAATCCACTTGATCAGCGATATCCGGAGGAAGAGCAGACACGACGTTTAAGTACTTCGTAAGCGGCGAGGTGATGCGACGAAGAGCAAATCGGGCTTCGATTTGCAGGAACCATGCCCGAGGGTTCTTTGTCCAAAAAGGGGGCAAGTGAACTTCTACGCCAACCGTGCCGACGGAGGGGTTCTCGAGAAGCTGAGCGGAATGGGGCGACGGTGGCTCCAAAGGGGCGTCGGGGGGAATGTTCATTGTTCGGGTCACCAGTTGTGGCTTGTCGCGGAGAGAAGTAGACAGGCAGACAGCTTAGGAGGCAACAGAATCAGACTGCACTCGGCTCGCTAGGAACTCGAGCCCGTGAGCGCGCGTCAACGTTTATTTTTGGCGCGTATCTACCGGTGGCGCCGACCTGCGGCCGCTACAGCTTCATCACCTTCGCCTGCTGCCACTTCTTCGTCTTCGCCTGCCGAAATTCCTCCCTCGGCCCGGAGCGCCTCGACCTCGGAGGGGGGAATCCGCATCGTTATCGGACTGATCATCTTCATCCTAGGCGCTCGCTACGCGCGCGTCAATAAACCTGTGTTCCGTCGCTAACAGTGCTTCTGTCTCCTAACAATATCAGTTTTTTTAGATGTAATCAATTTGAATATAGCATATGCTGAGCAGCACCTCCTTAGGAAGGCATTAGCAAACTCCTAAGATAATGTCTAAATTAACTTTCAATAATTAACCTTTTAATTATAAAAGCTACGAAGTTGTCCCATTGAGAACATCTGTTCCATTTGGTCACGTGATATCGTAGCCGTTTTCAGAACAAAAATCCGTTCGGTAGATCGTCCGCGAAAAATTCGTGAAGGAACACGATTTTTTCTTTATTTTGTTCACTGCGCATCTTCGGAGGCGTGTCTTTTCTTCACCCCCAATCTGAGAGGGTGAAGGAGCACAGTGCCGCCTCATGCGTCGAAGATGCGCTTTAACTTCTGGAAACAAAACAAAAACAGATGTATCCGGTGACTCTATAGGAACTGCCCTTATCTTGGGTTGCATTTTCTGTTTTCTTTTAATCTCTTCCCAGGACGCAAGAGGCGATAGGGTGCTCTTTCATCCTCTCACATTAGGGGGTGAAGGAAGGACTCATCTCCCAAGATGCGCAATGAACAAAATAAAGAAAAAATCTTGGGTCCTTGACAAATTTTTTGTGGACGATCTATCGAACGGATTTTTGCTATGGAAACGCCTCCGGTATCAGGCGACCCAAGGAACCAGATGTTCTCGTTGGGACAACTTCGTAGCTTTTATAATTATACAGTTAATTATTTAAAGTTAATTAAGACATTGCCTTAGGAGTTTGCGAATGACCTCCTGAGGAATGACCTTCAGCATATGCTATATTACAATTGATTTCATATCGGAAAAGTGATACGGATATATATTTAAAAGATATGTTCGCATTTAGCTGAGACATCCTGTATATATCGTATAGTATATCCAACGTTCGTAAGAGCTGCTCTTGCGTTGAAGAATGTCAGGTTTTGCTACGGCGGCAGATCCTAATGCACAGGTAGCATTGCAATCGACGTCGATGAAATGTGCTATGAGCAAATGTCTACATACTCTTGAAGCAGGTATTGACCTTAGGACGCCATACGTAGTCCGGCTTGCAAAGACATTTAGAATTCTTGCATTCCGTGCCCGTGTATGGACAATCTTCAGGTTTTGTGCAAAGCATTTCTTGTCCCACTGCAAAATATAGCGAAAGCAATCGTGCTAAACAATGCTGACAATTGACAGAACAGAAAAATCGTCGTTGAAATCTGTCATGTGCGATAGAGGTCCATAGCCTTGTTCTAAAGGGACGGCCGTCAATCTCGATCGGCAGTCGAGCTCTGCGGACGTCCTTACACAAATGTGTTCGTATTTCACTCAGTAATGTCTCGCAGTACTACGCGACAAACACAAATGTACATCAGATTTCAGCTAATATCGAAGTCACGGGGGTCGCGGTGATAGTGCCTTCCATTCTTGAGCATTCTACATGTGCATGTCAGTAGTAACCGTAAAACTGATCACTTGGGGTGTGATACATGTGCCAGTACTATGCAATCCGCCGCTTCAAATTTTGTTTCAGGCATACGAATAAGTGGAGTAATCCACAAGGCGCGATATCCACATAAAAACATCAAACACCATACACAGGTCATCTGTTTTTTGCACACCCCCTGAAGCTCAAAAAGGATATAAACTCTACCAAACTAGCATAATAGGAGCGGCGGCGAAAGAAGGATGACGCTGCGAGCAGGGATCGGATTTTTTTCGGTCCGATTCGGGTTCGGGTTCAGGCATATTGGTTCAAGTCATGTTTAGCTCCGCTGAACCGAAATTATCAGCTTGAACCGGTTCAGGTATATCGGCTCGGCTTTGGTTCGGCTCATAGAGAAACCCCTTCCCCCCTAACACACACACACACACATACGCAGACAAAAAAAAAATCGGTCAGCGGTCGGGACATTTACAGGGATTGGAACCGTTACTTTTTTCGGTCCCAGTTTAACCGGTTCATGGGCAGTAATTTTGCTACATGAAAGCGAGCCTACGCTCCCTGTACCCGGTTGAGAAAGTTGTGAGATAACCGTTTCGGGTGAGTCAAGAAAAGGTCGGTCAATAGTACAATTATTTCACCTCTGAACCGATTCCCGAACCGGTAACCGTATGAATTTTTTTTTTCGGTTCAGTTCCGGTTCGGTTCCGGACACGCGGAAAAATTGTTCTGCTTCGGTTCGGTTCGGGTTCGTTTTTTTTCCGGTTTTCGGTTCGGGTTCAGTTCCAGTTCCGATCCCTGGCTGCGAGACGACGCCGCGAGGCTGAATCAGAGGAAGTACGAGAGGCTTGTTTGACTGCGGATGCTGTCTTGAAGCCTTTACTCAAGCTAAAGGAGATTCAAGTGCGGGATGATTTCCAGTACGACCCCTTTCTAGAGTCTACATTTAGAAACGTTGCGATGGTACTCACAGACATATGGATAAAGCTTGTATGTAACGTTGGCATAGAGCGTGGTTCCATCATGGCTCGTCAATTCAATCACTAAATCATGCTCTTGCTTGGTCAAGATCAATGTGTCACTGTCGATTTTGATTGACCTGAAAGGGAGGGCGGTATTTTTGTTAACTTCGCTGGTCTGATCATCCTTAACCTCTGAAATCCAAGTGGGGATCCCTGTTTTTAGGTAATTGTAACATCAATATTAGTAATAATAATTTATCGAAAGAAGTATGAAATGAATCTGAGAAAAAAGTCACCGGATACGATTTGATGAGGCCAGTCATCAGTACAGCGGTGCTGCAGTCAAGAGAACATGGTAATAACAACGAAATTGCTAGCGTGACTCACGTGGGTAATAAAAAAGAAACACACACAATACAAGGCGAAAAACTGCTATCAACTACCATTTCGGTTAGTGTGCACACTAAAGCCCAATTGCGTGTACATATACAAGGAAAAAGAAATGACTCCAGTACGCCAAAACAGAGAAGAATATCACAATATAAACCACGTCAATACGAACGTCTTCAGTTGATAAAGAGACGCACAATGAGTTCAGATCTGGGGAATAGCCGAGCTGATGCGAAGACAATACGGATGATAGTATGTTGAGTACGACTTGTGAATTACTGATGAAATAATTGTGTTAATTGCTGCGCGGTATGTCATATAACGTGTAATTCTATCGGCTGTATACCGAAATAAACCGTCGAAAAGAAAACCTTCCCAATACAGATCGTGTTAAAACAAATCGTTTTAGAATAAATGGTGCCAAAATAAATCCTATAATACGAGAGGAAGACGTAGAGGCGGCTTTTCGTGGGGGATTTCGAAACTGGTTGGTGTCGGCATAGCTGCCGACGATTGGCTCGTCGGTGGGGGGATTTTGAAAATCGAAGGACTATTAATACGGTTTATTTTGGCACGATTCATTTCACAACGATTTATTTTAGCACGATTTATTTGGGACGGTTTGTTTCGGCAACCTCCAATTCTTATCACCTCCAGGAATTTTTCTCAAGAGCCATCTCCTACTATAGTGAAAGATCTTCTAGCAGTACTCTAACCTGGCTAGAAGTAGAGTTAACTTCAACGCAGCCACCACAGACAGAATAGGAGTAGAGCCACCGTGGCGGTGCATACACTCTAAGAAAAAAAGGAGTAACTTTACTCCTTGTGGGGACTAAATGTATTGCCACAAAAAATAGTCCCTTTCGCGAGTAAATGCACGGGAGTAAATGAATGTCGCAGCGTGGAGCCTGCATTTCATGCTCTGTTCTAACAGTTCTAGGAGTTCGTGTGCATGCATGAAAATACATTAAATCAAACCGTGATGCATCGAGTGAGATAAAACCTTGCGACATACATTGGGCATAGTTGGCTGAGGTATACAGCCTTATGCCATCAAATTGACCAAGAGCACAAATTTACGTATACTGTTGCATTCGGAAGACCATTCGCGAGGTTTAGTCACAATTTGCAGTCCTGGGGAGTAAATGTCCGGGTTAGACGGCTAAAATAGGGAGTAATTGCAATCTAGGGGACTTGAAGCTACAATTGCTCCTGATTTTACTACTTTTTTCTTAGAGTGGAGCTGCAACAAAAATGGCATGTGTTTCGGCATTCCCATTCTAGTTAGAGTGGTGCGTGTTGTGTGCGTCAGAAAGTGCGCAAGTGAGCTGGTGCTATCAACGCTGTACTTGTGCTTTTTTTTTCTTTTTGCGATTGTGCCTGATGAATGCTAGTGGATGTAGTGATGTCGTGGAGAATCATTGTCGTCCCGTTGGCGCAACCACTGAGTAAGTATGTACATTCGAACCTGTCATCCATATCTTTCCCTGGTGTGAGTAAATGGAACGAATGACGATAACTAAATTTTATCTCAATTTCGTTCAGCTCAGAATAAATCAGGATGCAAAAACCTCGGCAATAATTAGGGACGGTGTCGACACGCCTGTGCCGTTGCGCATTAAAACGATAAAAATAACGACCTTCACGGTGTCACACCTCACGTCATGTTTTCGCGGGATATTTTAAAGTCCAGTTCGCCGTCGAAAGATATAGTACCTGTATGCTGACACACAATCAGTCACGCAATTTGTAAACACGTCACCTGTAACACCTTAGTGGGAACGTGAATAGGGTAGAAGAGTAGGTCCCTCTCGTTGGCGTGAAGTATACTACTCGCAGTTATGCTTTAGTGAATGCTCAGGGCCTCCGAACTCGTCGTTACGCTCTTGGACAGGGACGCTACAGCTGATTAGGTAGGGCGTTGATGGATGGTTGTATGATATTTTGCTGGATGATCAGGCTGAGAGATTCCACAGTCTGCACTGTAAAATTCTCAGCACCCTTCTGGGTGCATATGGGGTGTAATTTGGTTGTAAAGCGTTTTGCACACCCCTGTTACACTCTTTTGGGCAAAAAAAAGTTTGCATGGGGGGCGTTCTATGGGTGTAATAGTTACAGAGTCTGATCTTGAGGGTGTATCTGTGGCTACTGCTACTGCTGTGAAGAGGGTCTAACTAAGGAAAAAGTTTAACATTGTCCTAGAATATGAATGCCGCGTACGCTGCGCTGAGTCTTAATTTTCACTCATACTAAAACCAGTAATAAACATTTATCTTGATGGTGAGTTGATATTCCAAGGAATGCCTCACTTCAGTGTTTTTTGTGTATATAATCAAATTTCACTTAGACATCTCACCCTTCGTTTTGACTGGGAAGCGAGCAGGGCTATTAAATTTGCAGACGCGCGCAAGACCAGCAGTGTATATGGTATCTGTTTTCTCTTAAAAGGGAAACGCCTTTCTAAGCGAGCTTTTGGTTCGTTATGCCATTTATGCGATGTTCCAAATTTTATCATTAACTCTAAGCGCGTACATCCTTATCTGCATACCAGACCGTATATTGGTCCAATATGGGACCAGTTCGGAATTGATATATTAGGAGAACCCTGCATTACATGTTCATGTTATGCATTTACTTGTTACACTGTAACGCCAGGGTTCAGCAAGAAAAGGGAGCAGGCAAGTCGAAGCTGACGGTAACGGCCACCGAGGTTTAACGATGAGAGAATGTGAACACGAGACATGCGGTGGTATGCACTAGAAGCACGTGAACATAGAAAACGAAACTGAAAGTAGACGACATATTGTCCATCTTTAACACTCCCCCACGCCTTTTCGAAGGCCCAGGGAGTCGCATAGTCCACGAGTCCCCTCCCCGTTTAAAGCTTTCGTCAGAATATCTCCTGTATTCTCCGATGTCCTGACGTACTGCAGCTGTATTTTGCCTTCTTCGACCTTTTCCCGAAAAAATAAATGCCGCAGTTCAATGTGTTTTTTCCGCTCAGATGTTATCTGATTGGTCGCTACTGCGATGGCGCCTTCATTGTCAACGTATAGCAGGTGCGGTTCCTGGACGAATCGAAGTGGACCGAGTTCCTGAGCAAAATGTTGCAGCCACAACATCTCTTTAGCCTCTTCGCACATCGCCAGATACTCGACCTCCATAGTGGATAGTGCAGTTGATTTTTGCTTCCTGCTGCTCCAGGAGATCGCCGCGCCTGCCAAAATGAATGTGTAGCCGCTAAAAGAGCGCCTATCAACCTTGTCACTCGGCCAAACTGCATCACAGAGGGCCTGCACGACGTTCCCGGTCTTCGTGTACGTTAAGGCATACTTCTTTGTCTGCTTGACGTACCGTAGGACGTGCTTTACTCCATTCCAGTGTTCTGTTGTAGGCTGTTCGTTGATTTGACTTAAGTAGGAGGCAGAGAAAGCAAGATCGGGTCTCGTGCTCCCCGCAAGGTAAAGTAAGCCACCTACTCCTTGGCGGAATCTGCGAGACATGTCTTCTGAAGGGTGGGCCTCTTGAGATGCTCTGAACTTCATCCCTGGATCCTGTGGTGTGGACGCCCTTAAGTCTCTCATTCCAAAGAGGTCCACAATCTCTTCGGGATACCTGATCCAGAGTCAAGCTCCCATCACCATGACGTCGGATCCCCATAGAGAGAGTATGGTGCGCTTCTCCGAGATCCTTGACCTCGAATTCAGCCCCTATGCTTCTCTTGAACGTGTTTATGTCATCCTCACTTTTCGCACCAATAAGGATATCGTCCACGTAGACACTAACGATGACGCCTCTTTCGTTGTCGAAATAGACGCATGGGCCTGCCTTCGACCTCGTCAAACCACCTCTCCTTAGCAATTCGGCAAGCCTCATGTTCTATTGTCTTCCGGACTGGCGCAGACCGTAGAGGCTCTTCCTTAATAGGCAGACGTCATCCCTGCTTCCCTCATGGAAGAGAGCTGGTCGTTCCATGAAGATAGTTTCCTCTAGTGACCCACTTAGATAAGCAGCTGTGATGTCGACTTGATGAACAGGCCAGCTTCTTTCGACGGCCAGTGCCAGTAGTATGCGAAGTGACTTCAGCTTTATCACCGGCGAGAAAGTCTCCTTGAAGTCAATCCCCTTTCACCTGGGATTACCCGCGCAAGCAACCAAACGGGCCTTGTACCTCTCTAGTACGCCGTTTTGCTTATACTTCTTGCGGAGTACCCATTCAAGTTGGTCAGCTCCTCCTGTATGGTCTCTCGCCATTTGCGGCCGTCTGGCGCTGAGAGCGCCTCTTCTACAGTCTTGAGGTCGGGGGGAAAATCTGTCCTTTTAACGACACAACACGAGTAGTTCGGCCTTGGCTTGGAGGCTAACCTATCGGAACGTCTGAGTAGGGGTGTGGCATCCTGCAGTGGCTGTTTCACGTCCGAAACTTACTGCTTCGGGTAGTCATCAGAGGGATCCATGTCGCCCCCTTTTGGCGTGTCCTCTTGTTGTGACGCCGTTTCGTTGTCTTCGACAAGGTCGTCAAAGCTCAATGCGAAACCTTGGTCACGCTCGGCCGGAACCATTCCGTGCGAAGTTTCCAGCTTGTCGACTGGGTTGGCGTTTCGGCACGGAAAGCTGTTCTCGTCAAAAACTACGTCGCGACTGACGAAGAAACTGTCGTTTTCTTGTCCCAGGGCTTATAACCTTTTACACCATCTGGGTACCCGACGAAAACGCACTCCACAGCCTTAGGGTCCAGCTTCGTCTTTCGATGTTGCTTCCGAGCGGCCCAGACCTTGCAACCATATACCCTCATATGGTCGATGGTGGCTTCTCTCCCGGTTCATAGCGCTTCCGGCACTTGTTGGCCAATTAAGCTGGAAGGACATTTGTTTCTTATGTAGCAGGCTGTTGCCAAAGCGTCGGCCCAAAGCGTTTTGGTGAGTCCAGACTCTATCAGTAAACATCTCGTCATGTCCAGTAGGGTCCTATTCATCCTTTCGGCTACTCCGTTCTGTTGCGGAGTACCCGGTACCATTAGCCCTCTTCGTATGACGTACTTTTGCAGGTACCGGACGAAATCCTTCCCGACATACTCCCCACCATTGTCGCTACGGAGTTGTTTAATGGTTGACCCATGGAAGTTCTCTGCCATGCGCTTGTACAGAATAAATTTTTCTAGTACTTCGGCTGTTTTCTTTTCTTTATTGGGTATACCACTGTATACCGCGTGTAGTCATCGATGAAGGTTACAAAAAAGTTTGACCATCCCTTGGAAGTCGGGGTGACACTCCCAACGTCTGAGTGCACCAGTTTCAGTGGTGACTTGGCTCGCAAAATAGCGGCAGTGCTTGGAAAGCTCTTCCTCGTCAATTTCCCTAGTAGACACACTGAACATCTCTCGTCGTCTGTACCGCGTATGATGTACGGCGTCCAGGTGTAGGTGTCCCAGTCGTCGATGGAGAATGGAAGTGTTAACAGCCTTTGAGAGTTTCGATACTGGGCGCTTCTCGCTCACCATATACAGGATCTCCCAGAAAACGTGTCATTGAATTATAATAAAAAAAACTACACCACCTAGAGTCATGCGGTCAATGGCATTTGTTCTTGCTGGGTTTTTGCCACCTCCTCATATAAATGTCGTGTAACGGAAGTTCAATTATGTAAATTTTTGCGAGCTTAAGTCGGAAATTTGCCTAGTAAAGGTCACTTTTTTACCCCACCAATGTGAAGAGCGTGTCTAATTTAGTCAAATTAATGATAATTGACAGGCATATTCAGGAGCTATCTCATCGCAAAAATAGCCGAACATCATGCTCTACGGAGGTCGCACAGAATAGCGCACGATGAATTTTTCAGCGCAATCTTCGTCAGTCCGACGAAATGAGGTTGGAAACCCAGCCCTCCACGACATCGCAGAAAGAGATAAAACAGGCACGGCTTATCGCGTTCGACTTTTGCTGGGATAATGCTTTGCCTCTTCCAATTTTAGGAACTGTTACTTTTTCTACCATCACTCTGTGGGCTGGCTTCGGAAGCTCCTTTCGTCGCACTGAGAGCGATTGCGCTCCAAAAGCCATCGCGCGCTATGGTCCGGCGCTCCGAAAAGCATGATATTCGGCTATTTTTTCCGATGGGATAGCTTGTGAATATCACTGAATTATTATGAATTTGAGTGAATTCGGCACGCTCTTCATATTGGTGGGGTAGAAAAGTGACATTTACTTGGCAAATTTCCGAGTTCAGTTCGCAAATATTTACATAATTAAACTTGGAGTACATGACATTCAAATTAGGAGGTGGCAAAAACGTAATAAGAACAAATGCCGTTGACCGCGTGATTCTAGGTGGCGTAGCTTTTTATTATAATTCAATGACACGTTTTCTGGGACACCCTGTATAGTCGCCCTTTTCGACTCTGAACCCGAGCTCTTCAATTCGTCCAACTGACAGGAGATTTCCATCTAGTGCTGGTACGTAGAGGACGTCCTTCAAAAGGATTGACTTCCCGCCATTGCCGGTTACAAGCTCGAACTGTGTCTCGCCTTTCCCTACGATTTCCACGACGTCTTTATTTGCCATCTCCAGCGTCGATGGTGCTGATCTGAAGTTACGAAGCTTGGTCCTGTCTGACGTCATGTGGTCGGTAGCGCCGCTATCCAGATACCAGACTTGACTCCCTGGCACGACACGGCTGGTCGCACACAGTGCTTCGTGAGTTACTTTCCTGTCGGATAAGACGGGACCTCTCTCTGCATGGTCACTGGCTTGATCGTCAGAGTCTTCTTCGCAATGCCTGGCGATATGCCCGCACTTGCCGCACGCGAAACATCGGACAGGTCGCTTCGTCGTGGGGTGAGACCCGCGATTCCTCCTGCCCACGTTGCGGTCCTTTCTGTCGTCCTGTCGTGACCGCGCAGGTTTCGGAACTGACTTGTTCTTGGTCAAAAGAGCTGTTGCCTCGCCGTGCGGATCTGTCGACTGTTCCTCGTTACGCCGGATCTTCCTCTTCTCCTCGACAAGTAGTCTGGCTTTCACTTCCTTCGTGGTAAGGGTGGCTTCGTCCTGCTCGAGCTTGAAGATGAGGAGTTCATAGCTTTCGGGTAGACCCAAGAACATTACTTGTGGCACTTCCTTGTCCGTAAAACCGTATCCTGCATTGAAGAGCATCCTGTGCTAATCCATGAGCCTACTCAAATACGCCTTCATGGGTCTTCACTTTCTTCATTCGAACGTTCACGAAATCACGTAACAACTGCAAAATGTGTAGGAGTCCGTATTTCGTGTCCATCTCACGCAAGATGCCCCATCCTTCTTTTGGCACAGGCACCAATGTTATCTAAACAACTATCTTCCACCACCAAGAAAAGAAAGGTGAGTGCCCTGTTATCGGATTTCTTCCGTCGTTCGTCATTTCAGTGCCTGAGCATCCTGGGTCGACAGCCTCCCAGCAGCCCTTCTGCACGAGTGCAGCTTTGGTCTTGATTGGCCAGGCATGATAATTCTCCGACGTCACCTTCTCAATCTTAAATTCATCTGCGGACGCCATTAAAGATCGTCATGCGACAAACGTCTTACTGACTGACAGCGTAACCACGGGTACTTGCCTTGCTGGTCCAATGCTAGTCGTCGTAATGTTCTGGGCCCATAACCTGTTACACTGTAACGTTACTTTGGTTGGTATGCATGATACACTCACTATGGAAACAAAGCTGCACACGTTACGCCATTGTTTAAGTGTCTTGATTTACACCGAAAATGAATTCAGTTATGGTACTATTCAGTTAAACCCGAGATGGTGTCCAATTAGCACCTCTCCTGGAGGGCGTACTTCCATTTTAAGGGGTAGATTTACACACAAAAAGTAATCAGTTATGGTATCATCCAATTATACCCAAGAAGGTGCATAAAATTTAAGAGTGTGAGCTCATACAGCATCGTCCGTTGCGCTCTGTCTCTTGAACGTTGGCCATACGACTAGGTGGCTCACGAGGCACAACCCTGATCCGATCATTCCATTCTAAATGCCTGTATTACGTGGTTCACTACTGGCAAAGAACAACCTGTCCTATGGACAACCAGAAGCCGGACAAAGCTAGCCCGGGAAAGCCATAGAGCTCAAGAAATGCTTGAATGCTTTAATTTGTGTATGTTGAGTATACTGTATGATGTGCTCCGGCTGTAGGTGCCAGAGGCCTTTGCCAAGGTCTGATAGAGCTTTGTGTCTCTGGCTCCGCCACGTTTGTGGAAATAAATACTATTATATATATTATATATATATAAATATGCTACATGGACGTGGTGCTCAGTAAACTTAACAACGAGGCAGCCCTTTCTTAACGCTACAGGTAAAGCAGACTACAGCACTGCTGGACACAACTACAGAGTTCTCAGCACGTATTGTCTGAACGGACTATGCTGAAGGACTACGGACTACGTCTCTCAAGCAAGGTTTCTACATTTGCAATTACTAGACTGTAGATACTGGTCATCCTCGAATAAAGTTGCTATTGTTGTTGATCCCATCGACACATCAATGGTTTTCGAAGGCCATCAAACAATAACATAATATGGTGAAGCCGTCAGACACAAGACATCCTTATAGTCCATCAAGCCATCACCACTGATGGTTTGATTTTTCTCAGATTACAGGTTCTGATGACCCATCAGGAAGTTACGTGGTGTTTTCTTTTCCTTTCTATAGAATCATCGTTGGTTGCATTTCGAACTGCACAATTTTTGCATAGGAAACAGGTATAAGTCCTTGCATGGCTTTTCTCCTTTTTTTTACTTTTGCATTGGGAGAAGAGCAACTCATTGGTCCAGTGCAGCTGTGCTTTCCAAGGACAGAAGAAAGGGTGGTGGAGATTGTGAAGCGCCGCCACTACGCGCCGATAATCAGTTTTCATCAAAAAGATAAGTAATCACCTCCGGCGTTGGTATCTCAGCCGGTACGTAACCAGTTGGCTCGCTGAGCACGAGATTCCAATTTGGCAGAAAACGCGAATTCTACATCTGTCACACACTCAGAGACACTGCAGAAGCAACGCCAGATTCTCATATGTTTTTATGTAGTATTGGAGCCCCGGGTAAATTTTGCAGACCGCAGATTGGGCGATTTTTTTTACTAATACCGGGATACTACCGGGAATTATGTAACACCGAAACAGCAGGCATGCACATCCTTTGTGTGGTAACTCTGACGATTCCTGTGTGCGTGTTAATCGAAACGTTCATTTTTATCCAAAAATTGAGCCTCTGTATGCAATAAGGGGAGAAGTCGAAAAATCCCAGACCTGGAAAACTGCCAGTGAATATTTGGTAAAATAATTGTAGATGAGTCTCCTCGAATAACGCAAATGCAAAATGTGTAACATGTATGCCTGTGTCTACTCTACATGCACGTCCCGTTGGCATCGTTTCTGGATGTGGGATTTAGCAGAAATTGAACAAAACCCAGGAGCGTGACATATTTCCTTTTTCTATATAACACCGCACGCACAGGGTTTTCGTGCAGGGCAAAACAGTTTTCACGAGTCTGACTTTCATGGTGAGGCCAGGACGGCCTAAGTTACCTTTGTGCAGTGAAGCAGCCTAGATATTGATTATCGTGCTGCTAAACGAGCATAATCTTGAAAAATAATGTTCTATATAGCCAGGAAAATATGACTTGTTAGCATAGTGCACACGTTTTTCCGATTACAACGCTCAGTAGCACTGTTGACATGGTCACGTGATGTAGGAAGAACATGTTTTCAGAGTGGAAGTCCAAATTGATTTCCACATCGTAGCAAAATTTAGGCTACACCATTTATATGCGTGTGTAGAAAAGGAGCCTGATCTGGCTATCCATCCCATTGACACGCATGCATTTCCCGTTTCTTATCCTCCTATAGCGAGTCAATAAATTCCAATACGGTCCTAAATTTTCATTCACAAGTACATACTGGAATGTAGATGTCATTGCAACAAAAACACTAAAAAGGGGATGATTCGAGTTATCCCCTCACTGCATACAGAGGTTCAATTGATAAGGCCCGTTTATTGGTCTCCATGACAAAAGGATCGTCTTTATTCCCAGTTATCGTGCATAGTGCCCACAGATTTATTTCATATACTGTCACGGAATACGAAACAAAGATTCGACTTCCCAAGGTGAATCACTGATGCATCAACAGAGGGTAGGTGCCCCTGGATGCTTCATGTTGAGAAAAAGGCGCGTCTTCGAAATTCCTTGTTTCTTTATACCTTTATATGTGCTGTTGTCCATGTGCGCGCCCCCTATAAAAGCAGTTCGGCGGCGCCGATGCCCCTCAAACGACAAAAGTAACGCACTGAGTTCAGGCGCATGTATTTCATACGTCAACCAGGGTGGCCTGCATGCCGGCGTCCCGCAAGGAATGACATGAGACGCGTACGCCTCCAGAGTGTTTGAGATGCAGCTAGGGTTAATCAATTATCATTCGAAACGCCTGCTAGAAATTAATGAACTCGGAATTCTTACACTGTTCTGCGTCGCGACGGCGCTAACATTAGGTGTATGGTATTCACCGCAAATTCCGAATTTCCACAATTTTTTTTCTCCAAAAATTTCGAAATTTTGGGAAGTGAAAAACAGCCGGTATCCTGGTTGGATTCGGGATATCCGGGATCGCAACACTAGCGCAATGTGCTGTTTTGGACACGTTTGTCTAAAATCTCCAGTCTGTGGCGGAGCGATCCCCTATCGGCGATGTCGCGCACGAAGGAAGTAGACCAATACAGTCTACGAGGCAACAGAGGCGTATATTAAAAGGGAGTCTGGCCATTCGGATGAGTCACAAAAAGAGGCTCGACCTGTCAATCACAGTTTCGCTCCTCTGATTAGTTTGCTTTTTACCAAGGGGGTCGCCATGACACCATACTGCCACCCAAAATGGCGACGAAGACAAATGCAGTGAAGCGGGGCTTTCGTGACAAAAATTTTTCACGGACTTTCCTGATTTTACGCTGCAAATGTACATCCTAATATAAGTTTCTCGGAAATCAGTTTCAACGTATGCTCATCTATCGATATCTAACTAAGACACCAATGACTTTCTCCTTAAGGTCAATTGGATTAATAAGCAGAACAGAGATTTGAGCAATGTCATCTCGGCTTCTATGGATGTTACATCCCTTTATACAAACGTACCACACGATGAGGGTCTCGATGCGGTGAAAGTTTTTCTTGAATCTTTCCCGTCTGAAGTTCTCCAGACATGATAGGCACGCCATTCTGTAAATTCTCCAGACGTCAGCTGTCCTCTCGCTTCTTGAGCTTGTGCTCATGTATAACAACTTTATATTTAACGAGAAACATTCTGTCAAAATTCAACTTTGAAGAAAAAACATTAGCATCCTTCCCGATCAAACCTTTAGTCTTGTTAAGGAACATTGACGACATTTTCATCGTATGGTCGAGTGATGAACCATCCTTAATTGCGTTTTTCGAGCATTTTAACTCCGTACATCAGGCCATCAAGTTCACGTGTAACCTTTCTCAAGCATCAGTGAATTTTCTAGACGTGACTGTCTCTATACAGTCTGGTAAGCTGGTCACGAGCCTATACAAGAAACCCACTGACATACGCCAGTACCTTCATTTTGTCAGCTACCATCCTAGTACTCAGAAAAGGAGCACCCCATTTGGCCAATTCACACGTCTAAAACGGATATGCTCCAACCCATTTTGAGGCATGCGCTGAAGAAATGTCGAACGATTTTACAAAACGAAATTACCCCCTCCCCCAACCTTTTAAACAATGCTCTCTCCAAGTGCAAATCTCTAGATCGGGATAAATTACTTTCACATGAACCGCGGCAACCAGAAAATCTCTTATCATTCGTTACCACCTATAACAAAGCACTCAGTGGCGCAGGATCCATCTTCACCCTCCATCTCAACATACTTCACACTTCACAGCGACGAAAGACTCTCAACACACTGTAAAACAACTCAACATTTTTTCTTTCCATATTCTCTTCGTTTGACTCTCTCCTGAGACCACCCCTGTCTTCACGTCCTCATGGTCCACTGGTTACCTTTGTACTCCGCACCTGTGTCCTCATTCCGTCGCCATAACCCCCCTTTTTATCCTTAATTCCTGGAACGTCACCTACATGCGTTCTCGTTTCCCGTGTAAAAGCCTTTGGACTCGCGTTATGTTGCGCTTCTGATCCCCCTTCGTTTGTATTTATGTTCTTTTCATTTTTACCTGTATTTACATCTTTTCATCAGCTTGTTACCCTCTCATACCAAAACTCCCCCGTCAACTGTATATATGTTCCTGTACCATGTTCATATTTTTGTAACCTGAAGTAGTGCAGTCTCGTGCACGAAAGTCTTGTTACCATGTGTAAATAAATAAGTTGCTCCTACCGTTTAATATCACTCTTTGATCTACTCATCACCGGCAACTTGACATCGCCTGATTTTCTGTCGTCCTATCTTCTCGAAAATAATACGTTTTGTCGCCGGTGTTAGGCCTAGTGAACACGGCGATCACAACGAAATCATAACAAAAACGGCGCTGTGCTGTACAATCGTATGTTTAAATCTGGATTTCATGGATATAAACATTCTTGCCTCTTATAATCCAACTATTCATGTAGATTTGTTTACGAATCATACCGACAACGGAATGCGTCCCAGCAGGTGGTTCTGCCGGCAGCGGTACAACGACGGAAGCCGACAACAATTCCCGACATGCGCAGCCTAGGTGGCGTACATCAAATTTGCACCAACAATCCACTACTTTGCAGATTGCGTGAGGTATCCATTTCAATCCCCTCCAATCCACTTGCCACACAAAATGGCGCTGCCCAAGTAGTAGACGTAGGAGGATTAAATCGACGTGGGTACTTTCGACCATCGCTATCGTCTGATATCGGAGGATATTTGGAGCAGGATACTTTCCGCCCAAGGAGGAGCGCGAGCCAAGACCGCCCCGCGCGTTTCGCAGCCGGGCGCCGCGTACAGAGGGCTTTCCTTCTCACATTCGAGCATGCATGAACATGCAAAGTACATAACCACCAACCAAAATGTTATTGCCCGCCCATCTTATTCCCTCTCCGGCCCAGTTCCACATACAATACATCCTGAGTGAGGAAGTCCACTCCATGGAAGAGTGTTTCATCTCCCCATGCTTCCCCTTAACATAGCGTACTTTCCTTCTCGCGCCCAGACATGCAAGCAACAGACATACACATTTGTACAAGTGAAACTATTTTATTAATCTAAAGGACTAGCAATCAGCATAGAGAGGTGAAAAGTTGAAACGAACAATTTCTGCAGGCAACATTCACATTCTACACACACACACTACAAATTTTATGATATTGTAATATCTGCAGTTAAACCAATTTAATATCAAATGGATAGATTCGATAACTCGACCGGGCAGAGAATCACTTCCCCAGAGCAGATATTTATTAAAGAACCTTCAGGAACACAACTTTTAATTAAGGAAGGGATTCTTAGTTCATACAATAATAATTAAAATTAAAATTTCTACCATAACAAGTCTGAGCTTCTTCTATGTGACCTCCATCTTCTTGTTGTAAATCAACATAAAAAAATCATACATGTAAATAATTAATTATTCCATGCTCAAATCATTTCAGTGCTATTAAATACGAGTCTTTTCGATTGAAGAGCACAACAGGGGGGACACACCGCACCATCCAGGAAAGCACTAATTAAACAAACAATAGTTAACACTGTCAGAGGGACATCATTAGCACAACTTTTAATTAAAGAATCTTGAACTTCGAAGCTTGCTATCAATACGACCTGAGCTAGGACGAATGCCGAGGAACGCGAACTATATAGGGAGGACAATTTTCTTTGATATGAAAGATGATACAGCCCTCACTTTCTTGTGCATTCAGAATCATTACATGTACACACATTAAATACAATTCCGACTCACATTTACGCATGTTGCCGAACATTTCCATGAGAAGAACACAGTGACACACACACGCACACACACAAGCTCAGATAAACTTATTTCCTGACCCCAGTCCGCTAGAACCGGTTTCACCTCTCCTTTCACACGTCCCTCTTTCACTCTTTCCCCGAAACGCGCGGGAGATCTCCCTCAACCCCAATCGACGATTCCCTCCCAAAGTCAAAATACATATTTGGTGCCATCATCATTAGAGTGAAGGATGATATCAATCCACAAGTAACACCATAAATGCAACGACTGATCTTGCTGTTATATGAAGGCGATATTTTTTTATTATCCTAATTGAACAATATACAATGATCACAAATAGTCTATATGTAAGCATCTTCAGGGTGACCAATTCGACTTTTGTTGTAACTCACACCCCCGTTTTGTTTGTTTGTATGTTTATCAGATCACCATCACAAATAGGTGTAAGTAAATAATAATTAACTGATTATATTAATCGAAAGCTACCAAATACGAATCTACCAAGTGAAGAGCAAAACGCAGGAACATGTGGATAGTTGGAGAAGTAGAATCAGACACACGATCACAGCAACAATTATCATTAGACAACACTACAAATATTATGCTTAAAAGAGGAGCACAAGTTAAGAACATGTATATAGATGGAGAAAGTATAGAGCAGTAAAATCAGACACACAGAATCTTAGCAAGAATTAGCAATAGTCAATGCTTAAAGAATTAATAATAATGATCTACTTATACTCATCGAAGGCTACCAAATACGAATCTATCAAGTGAAGAGAAAACAACAGGAACATATAGACAGATGGAGGATTTATATCAAGCACGCAGAATCGTAGCAACCATTATCGTGTGTCATTGCTTGGAGGAATAATAATTCTCAACTTATATTAATCGAAAGCTACCAAATACGAATCTGTCAAAAGAGGAGCAAAACACAGGAACATGTAGATATATGGAGAAAGTCTGGAGGAGTAGAATCAAACACACAGAATCGTAGCAGCAATTATCAATAGTCAATGTTAGAAATAACATGCTAACAGGGGAACATCGAATAATCATTAAATGGATATAATCACGGCGAGCAGTCATAGAGATAAACAATCAATAGTCAATGCTAAAAAGTGTCAGAGGGATATTATTAACACAACTTTTAATTAAAGAAGAGTTAACTTTTATGCATGCTGTCATTGCGACCTTACCTAGGGCAAACACCAAGCAACACGAATTTCTATAGCAGGACAGTGTTCATCAATCTGAAAGAGGCTACAAAGCCTACATTCTTTTGCATTCGGGATCATTACATGTGCACAGATTAAACGCAATTTTGACTCACATTCTCGGATTTTGTTGAATATTTCCATGAGAAAGACAAAATAGCATACACACAGAGACAAGTTCACTGTCCCCCAGTCCCTACAGAACCGGTTTTCCCCGTCTTTTCATTTGTCCCTCTCCATTCTTTTCTGGAAACCTACGGGAGAGGTCCCCCACCGCAACCTACGGTTTCCCCATGGCCGAAATTCCTGTTGTATGGTAAATCAGTGGACTGAAGGATGACATCAACGCACAAGTAACGTCATAGATTTTTCAACAATACAATGGGTAAAAGCAAACGGCATGCTTTAATTGAACGTAGAATCCCCAAGTGAAGAAGTTGTAACACAAAGTAAACATCATCGCTTTTCTTTGCTTTTTCTCTCTGTAGCATTCATTATCACTACAAATTTTAAATATACTCATACCGTTTTTTTTAACATTATGGATAAACAACCGCTTCACATGTATCGAATCATTATTCTCTCCCTTAAAGGTGTTGCGACACTTTCTCTGATGTGTTGAAGCATAATATATATGCATCGTACTCATTATGAGAACACAGTGGGAAAAATAATTTTTCTTCTCGCTAGATTGGCTCGGAAAATAGGCGCAGCCACAAAACGACGACCCACGGTGTGACCTCATGGACCCCTCTCCCCCATTTGGCTTGGGAGACGCGCGTCTTCCCTCGCTGCTCCTGTGTGACGTCAATGATGTCGCTTCTTCGGGGCCGTTTTTCTCCGTACCTGTTACGTCATGGACCTGAAAACTTGAATATGGGATGATGTCGGGTGATAGAATAGTTTTTCTTATTTATCTGGGAAAGCTCGAAACCAACTGTCACAACACCTTTAATCAGGAGCATAAATTTGAAAATGAAAGAACATATGGTAATACATCTATAAGCTTACTTTTATTTTTTATTTTTTTGAGAAGTTTCATGGCTTCGAAGACTATTTCAAGACAACTGCCAAAATAGTCCAATGCATAATTGAAAGAACGAGCATGACCTCATTTATCAACATATAATTTAAGGATCACTGTCCCAAATTTACATCACGTGACACAAATGCAACGAAAGCAGATAAAATGAGAACAACGAACATGACCATTTAGTGATGGGAAGCTCTTTTTTGTATACTTAGACAGTCATAAACAGCCTATGTCAGGAACTGATTTTCTGGCGGTGAAATGACAAACAACAAACAAACAAACATATATTTTTCATTGACCTACAAGAACGAGCTGGGCTGGAAATATTCCTGCAAAGCCCACGAGTTCTCTCAGGTATTCCTCTCTGCATGCAAGCAACCTTTTCTCAGGTGTGAGAAGGCACAGACAAAACCTTTCTAGCTGGCTACAACACAATTGACCATAAGCTCCCAATCCCGTCAACAATAGAACGTGGAGATGTAGGGTCTTTTTACGACTTCAAACGCCCCAAGGATGGAAGTAATTGATGTTGGGGGAGAATCGGTACACAGGATGACGATAAAATTCTCTCCAGACACACCTCAAACCAACGCTTTTCTTCTTTACACATTACTGTCATGTTTCAAACTTAACAAAATAACTCAATCGAAAATATTTTTGAGTGTCAAAACAGACCAACCAATGCTATATGAGGACGAACTGTTTACATCAGCATATGGACTCAACAAGACAAACAGGACGAGCGAAAGCTTTGTGAAGCTTCTAAAACAGCCGTGAAAATAAACAATTCCACAGATGAAAAAAAAAAAAAAGAACGAGTATAGATTATTTTCTCTACACATAGCAAGTCAATGAATGTTCAACTGGAATCTTGTAAACTACTCCACTTCTTTGCCAATCAACCAAACGAATTTGATTACATTAGAAGGAGAAAACATAATTATTAATCATCTTTTCCAAATCGTACGGAGATTCATAGAGATGCTCCCCAAATGCCACAGCCGAGGCCTCTGTTGGAATTAGCGCGCAGACGAAATAGTGTTCTCACATATATTTCGTGTAAACTGCTCTAACTTTGCCCATCATCCAAATGAATTTGATTTCATTAGAAGGAGACAATGTAGTAACTTTAGACAAACACGCAGAATGGCTTAATTTAGAACTCGTGAAAATAGATGATTATCATCTATAACGGTCTTTCAAATTCAAAATAGTATGCAGATACACATAAATACCCTAAATACTGCAATTGAATCCGTTTTTCCTTTTTTTTTACTTTTAGAGAATCAGCATTCAGAGGGAATAGTGTTCCTACACAAAACTATTGTCACATGTTAAAATTGTCGTTAAGGCATTTTTCATCCTAGTAATCTAGTTTTGACATTAGAACATTCTCACTTTTTTGTGTGCGAAAACTTGCAACAATATGTAATCTGGATGTCTGAAAGCAACAACAATATAGCGGACGGAAAAAGTGATTTCATGGTCGACATCCAATCTCATTCATGACAATCATTTCAATATAGTGAGCATGTCAAAGGATGTGTAATCACAAAAGGCCTTTGCATCTCAATTGTCTCGCGACGTAAATCCACAGTTATTATTATTAAAACGCCTCTGGCCAAGTGTTCCATGTTACGAATACATTTACGAAGAGTGCGATTTTAGCAATATACAAGCTTTAGTCATGTGACTGATACGTCGACGACAAGAGGACACGAAGGTTGCGAAGGTCACACTGACATAGAATTTTGTCGATAACCGACGATATGATTAAGAAGAAGCTTGATTAAGAGGGTATGATTAAACAGAAGCAAACTTGAAGAGGCAACTGCATTGGAATGATGTGCGTTCGTGAAGACGTTATACCTCCGACGATGACGAAGACGTTTCAGGAGACAAGCAACACAGTCGGGATACCGCGTTGGGCTTGCGTTGCGCGTTGCGATTGCGCGTTTGTGGGGGGTTTGGATGCGTCGTGCGTGACTTGCACATGTTGCCACATGGGTGCCCGGCATTGCGCATCGGGGATTCGGGCGCATCGCTGAAACCGTGAGTGTTGCTTTGAAATCGCTTTCTTCATCGTCGGAGGTATAACGTCTTCACGAACGCACATCATTCCAATGCAGTTGCCTCTTCAAGTTTGCTTCTGTTTAATCATACCCTCTTAATCAAGCTTCTTCTTAATCATTTCGTCGGTTATCGACAAAATTCTATGTCAGTGTGACCTTCGCAACCTTCGTGTCCTCTTGTCGTCGACGTATCAGTCACATGACTAAAGCTTGTATATTGCTAAAATCGCACTCTTCGTAAATGTATTCGTAACATGGAACACTTGGCCAGAGGCCTTTTAATAATAATAACTGTGGATTTACGTCGCGAGACAATTGAGATGCAAAGGCCTTTTGTGATTACACATCCTTCGACATGCTCACTATATTGAAATGATTGTCATGAATGAGATTAGATGTCGACCATGAAATCACTTTTTCCGTCCGCTATATTGTTGTTGCTTTCAGACATCCAGATTACATATTGTTGCAAGTTTTCGCACACAAAAAAGTGAGAATGTTCTAATGTCAACACTAGATTACTAGGATGAAAAATGCCTTAACGACAATGTTAACATGTGACAATAGTTTTGTGTAGGAACACTATTCCCTCTGAATGCTGATTCTCTAAAAGTAAAAAAAAAGGAAAAACGGATTCAATTGCAGTATTTAGGGTATTTATGTGTATCTGCATACTATTTTGAATTTGAAAGACCGTTATAGATGATAATCATCTATTTTCACGAGTTCTAAATTAAGCCATTCTGCGTGTTTGTCTAAAGTTACTACATTGTCTCCTTCTAATGAAATCAAATTCATTTGGATGATGGGCAAAGTTAGAGCAGTTTACACGAAATATATGTGAGAACACTATTTCGTCTGCGCGCTAATTCCAACAGAGGCCTCGGCTGTGGCATTTGGGGAGCATCTCTATGAATCTCCGTACGATTTGGAAAAGATGATTAATAATTATGTTTTCTCCTTCTAATGTAATCAAATTCGTTTGGTTGATTGGCAAAGAAGTGGAGTAGTTTACAAGATTCCAGTTGAACATTCATTGACTTGCTATGTGTAGAGAAAATAATCTATACTCGCTCTTTTTTCTTTTTTTTTCATCTGTGGAATTGTTTATTTTCACGGTTGTTTTAGAAGCTTCACAAAGCTTTCGCTCGTCCTGTTTGTCTTGTTGAGTCCATATGCTGATGTAAACAATTCGTCCTCATAGAGCATTGGTTGGTCTGTTTTGACACTCAAAAATATTTTCGATTGAGTTATTTTGTTAAGTTTGAAACATGATAGTAATGTGTAAAGAAGAAAAGCGTTGGTTTGAGGTGTGTGTGGAGAAAATTTTATCGTCATCCTGTGTACCGATTCTCCCCAACATCAATTACTTCCATCCTTGGGGCGTTTGAAGTCGTAAAAAGACCCTACATCTCCACGTTCTATTGTTGACGGGATTGGAAGCTTATGGTCAATTGTGTTGTAGCCAGCTAGAAAGGTTTTGTCTGTGCCTTCTCACACCTGAGAAAAGGTTGCTTGCATGCAGCGAGGAATACCTGAGAGAACTCGTGGGCTTTGAAGGAATATTTCCAGCCCAGCTCGTTCTTGTAGGTCAATGAAAAATGTATGTTTGTTTGTTTGTTGTTTGTCATTTCACCGCCAGAAAATCAGTTCCTGACATAGGCTGTTTATGACTGTCTAAGTATACAAAAAAAGAGCTTCCCATCACTAAATGGTCATGTTCGTTGTTCTCATTTTATCTGCTTTCATTGCATTTGTGTCACGTGATGTAAATTTGGGACAGTGATCCTTACATTATATGTTGATAAATGAGGTCATGCTCGTTCTTTCAATTATGCATTGGACTATTTTGGCAGTTGTCTTGAAATAGTCTTCGAAGCCATGAAACTTCTCAAAAAAATAAAAATAAAAGTAAGCTTACAGATGTATTACCATATGTTCTTTCATTTTCAAATTTATGCTCCTGATTAAGGGAGAGAATAATGATTCGATACATGTGAAGCGGTTGTTTATCCATAATGTTAAAAAAAAACGGTATGAGTATATTTAAAATTTGTAGTGATAATGAATGCTACAGAGAGAAAAAGCAAAGAAAAGCGATGTTGTTTACTTTGTGTTACAACTTCTTCACTTGGGGATTCTACGTTCAATTAAAGCATGCCGTTTGCTTTTACCCATTGTATTGTTGAAAAATCTATGACGTTACTTGTGCGTTGATGTCATCCTTCAGTCCACTGATTTACCATACAACAGGAATTTCGGCCATGGGGAAACCGTAGGTTGCGGTGGGGGACCTCTCCCGTAGGTTTCCAGAAAAGAATGGAGAGGGACAAATGAAAAGACGGGGAAAACCGGTTCTGTAGGGACTGGGGGACAGTGAACTTGTCTCTGTGTGTATGCTATTTTGTCTTTCTCATGGAAATATTCAACAAAATCCGAGAATGTGAGTCAAAATTGCGTTTAATCTGTGCACATGTAATGATCCCGAATGCAAAAGAATGTAGGCTTTGTAGCCTCTTTCAGATTGATGAACACTGTCCTGCTATAGAAATTCGTGTTGCTTGGTGTTTGCCCTAGGTAAGGTCGCAATGACAGCATGAATAAAAGTTAACTCTTCTTTAATTAAAAGTTGTGTTAATAATATCCCTCTGACACTTTTTAGCATTGACTATTGATTGTTTACCTCTATGACTGCTCGCCGTGATTATATCCATTTAATGATTATTCGATGTTCCCCTGTTAGCATGTTTTTTCTAACATTGACTATTGATAATTGGTGCTACGATTCTGTGGGTTTGATTCTACTCCTCCAGACTTTCTCCATATATCTACATGTTCCTGTGTTTTGCTCCTCTTTTGACAGATTCGTATTTGGTAGCTTTCGATTAATATAAGTTGAGAATAATTATTCCTCCAAGCAATGACAAACGATAATGGTTGCTACGATTCTGAGTGCTTGATATAAATCCTCCATCTGTCTGTATGTTCCTGTTGTTTTCTCTTCACTTGATAGATTCGTATTTGGTAGCCTTCGATGAGTATAAGTAGATCATTATTATTAATTCTTTAAGCATTGACTATTGCTAATTCTTGCTACGATTCTGTGTGTCTGATTTTACTGCTCTATACTTTCTCCATCTATATACATGTTCTTAACTTGTGCTCCTCTTTTTAGCATAATATTTGTAGTGTTGACTAATGATAATTGTTGCTGTGATCGTGTGTCTGGTTCTACTTCTCCAACTATCCACATGTTCCTGCGTTTTGCTCTTCACTTGGTAGATTCGTATTTGGTAGCTTTCGATTAATATAATCAGTTAATTATTATTTACTTACACCTATTTGTGATGGTGATCTGATAAACATACAAACAAACAAAACGGGGGTGTGAGTTACAACAAAATTCGAATTGGTCACCCTGAAGATGCTTACATATAGACTATTTGTGATCATTGTATATTGTTCAATTAGGATAATAAAAAATATCGCCTTCATATAACAGCAAGATCAGTCGTTGCATTTATGGTGTTACTAGTGGATTGATATCATCCTTCACTCTAATGATGATGGCACCCAATATGTATTTTGACTTTGGGAGGGAATCGTCGATTGGGGTTGAGGGAGATCTCCCGCGCGTTTCGGGGAAAGAGTGAAAGAGGGACGTGTGAAAGGAGAGGTGAAACCTGTTCTAGCGGACTGGGGTCAGGAAATAAGTTTATCTGAGCTTGTGTGTGTGCGTGTGTGTGTCACTGTGTTCTTCTCATGGAAATGTTCGGCAACATGCGTAAATGTGAGTCGGAATTGTATTTAATGTGTGTACATGTAATGATTCTGAATGCACAAGAAAGTGAGGGCTGTATCATCTTTCATATCAAAGAAAATTGTCCTCCCTATATAGTTCGCGTTCCTCGGCATTCGTCCTAGCTCAGGTCGTATTGATAGCAAGCTTCGAAGTTCAAGATTCTTTAATTAAAAGTTGTGCTAATGATGTCCCTCTGACAGTGTTAACTATTGTTTGTTTAATTAGTGCTTTCCTGGATGGTGCGGTGTGTCCCCCCTGTTGTGCTCTTCAATCGAAAAGACTCGTATTTAATAGCACTGAAATGATTTGAGCATGGAATAATTAATTATTTACATGTATGATTTTTTTATGTTGATTTACAACAAGAAGATGGAGGTCACATAGAAGAAGCTCAGACTTGTTATGGTAGAAATTTTAATTTTAATTATTATTGTATGAACTAAGAATCCCTTCCTTAATTAAAAGTTGTGTTCCTGTAGGTTATTTAATAAATATCTGCTCTGGGGAAGTGATTGTCTGCCCGGTCGAGTTATCGAATCTATCCATTTGATATTAAATTGGTTTAACTGCAGATATTACGATATCATAAAATTTGTAGTGTGTGTGTGTAGAATGTGAATGTTGCCTGCAGAAATTGTTCGTTTCAACTTTACACCTCTCTATGCTGATTGCTAGTCCTTTAGATTACTAAATATTTTCACTTGTACAAATGTGTATGTCTGTTGCTTGCATGTCTGGGCGCGAGAAGGAAAGTACGCTATGTTAAGGGGAAGCATGGGGAGATGAAACACTCTTCCATGGAGTGGACTTCCTCACTCAGGATGTATTGTATGTGGAACTGGGCCGGAGAGGGAATAAGGTGGGGGGGCAATAACATTTTGGTTGGTGGTTATGTACTTTGCATGTTCATGCATGCTCGAATGTCAGAAGGAAAGCCCTCTGTACGCGGCGCCCGGCTGCGAAACGCGCGGGGCGGTCTTGGCTCGCGCTCCTCCTTGGGCGGAAAGTATGCTGCTCCAAATATCCTCCGATATCAGACGATAGCGATGGTCGAAAGTATCCACGTCGATTTAATCCTCCTACGTCTACTACTTGCCCATGTTGGATAAGAGGGCAAATAGTGAGGATAGGCTGATTGATAGCGCCCCATATTTCAAGACTTCATTGGTCGGAAAGCTGAAAAAGTGGGTGGAGCTTCAGGTATAGGCATGACCCATTAATGGCCAGACTCCCTTTTAATATACGGCTCTGCGAGGGAAGGCAGCACACCGCCACCTGTCGGATGGAGAGAACCCCTGGATATTTAGCGTCGTCTGTAGGGAGAGCAGTTGAGGAGGACCTCCCCTCGGGAGGCGTATTGGTATAGTTTAGTCGTGCACGGCATCATCGATAGGATGTAGATAGGATAGGTTAGGATGGTAGATAGGATGTCGCTCCGCCACCGGCTGGAGATTTTAGAGTACCGTGTCCCAAGCAGTACGGCAAAAACACTGACACTCTGACAACCGTCTACAAGACCGTTGATTACATATGCACTAAAGGAGTACTTACGGATTAGGAAGATTGTCGCATAGCTGTAGCAGTGAACCCCGTTTAACCGTGGGACCGTAGTGAGCGCTGGCCGCACAATCTCCATTGAAGTTGTTGAAATCAAATTCAAGAAAAAACCTGTTCTGATGACTCAGTGGTAGGCGTTCTTCATAAGGAGCACTGTTCAGGGTAAGTATTTGGCGGGTGGATAATCGTAGATGGTTCCTCAACAAAATCTTCTTATTTTCTGCAAATATTTCAAGTAAAGTCGGTCAGTCCCGCGTACACCGGGAGTGGTACGACAACTCCTACAACGCCCTAAATAATTTGCGGTGCCCAAAAGGAAAGGAAGAGCCATCAAAAACGCTGTACAGTCATGTGGACTGGCGTTCCAAGACTCCGTTTCACAGTTGTCCTTGTAGCTTTTTCCGTCTCATCAATACAGCATGTCAATATACAGCTCAAAGTGACCGCCGATTTCGGGAGCAAAATTGTGGGATAAAAACAAATTAACCAAGGTCGCACAATATATTTCAGAAGAATGAAAATGGTCTTGTTTCCGTTCTAGTGTTTCCCGCCAACTGGATATAGTCGCGGTTGTCGTGAAAACGCAAGAATCGACTTGAGTACTCGAAATGGCCGGCCCACGTGAACGCAATTCTGCGGAAGTCAAACACTGCGTGCGAACTGAGTTTTGTCTTTCGTCGTGTTACAACGTAACTGCAGGTATAACACCACACTTTTAGGTACGCTCCATAACTTCTGCTGCTCGAATGCTGCTACTGTTATAGTGAGATGCGGGTCCCATGCACTTCAAGTTACAAGGGCAGTGTACCTGCTGTGGATTCTATCCAAAACGGTTAGCTTGATCTGCAATAGAACTCTACCCGAGAAACGTCATCATCACGTTGGTAGACAGACTGAAACCGAAACAAATCAGAATGGGAGGGCTGGGTTCCACGAATGGGTACTTGTTCGCTGCCTCCTACTGAAAGAAAAATAGAACCGAAGGTCGCGTCTCCTTCAGGGACATTCGTAATCCCCTCAAGACCGTGACTTTCAGCTGCGTGACTAGCTTCCAGCGCAGTTCAACTTACCAAACTGGTGGCGCTGTTGAACACTATGACGTCATTTGTTTACAAACAGGGTGAGGTCTATTGGTCAGAGCACGCCGTGAAGAGCGTACGGATCAGACAGTCTCATGTTATTTGCTCGCGGCGAAAACATTGCACGTAGATATATAAGGAAACGTTGCATACAACGATCAAGAACATCTTCTGTGGCGCTGTCACTCTATTTATGACCACTAAGCCGAGCTAGATGAAGTTCATTTAGTAGACTCTAGCTGTACACTGAGAGGTTAGATTGATATGTCCAATGAGTACGCATAGCCAATGAGCCCGTTCCATCCGTCCAATGAGCCAATGCCCAATGAGTACGCAATGAGGCCGTCTAACCAGGACTTATCCTACCGGCACGCTTGAATTTCCTAGCCTTCTTTCTAAACCCCAACAAACCAAAACACAACTGAATATGAGAGCCGGGACCACTTCCTTGCCACGCTGCAGCCGCAATATTAAAAAGTATAATGGGCAACATCGATCTCATACAGCTCCTAATATGGCGGTAGCCGCGGGTGCGCAGTACCTTGTATCGGGTCAACTCTCTTCGAAACGGGTCCAAATGCCGATGTGCCCCTGTTCCGATCGTTGCCCAGGGCTGCCATGACAAATATGGCAGCTACAGTCCCTAGTTTCATTCTGCGAAGGATGATATTGGAGACGAATCTGTTCTGGCCCGTTCGTTGTGCGTGCGCACTATCACGTTGACAATGGTGACACTTCGTCGTTGTCCAGTCACATTTCTAGGAGCATGGACGTCCTCACATTTCGGGTGAATGTTACACGATAGATTTTCGACACTGGTTCCTTATACCATGGTCTTCTATAGAGGGTGTCCCAGCTAAATGCGAACATATTTTTTAAATATATATATATATATATATATATATATATATATCACTCTTTCCGAGATAGAAGCAATTGCATTATAGCGTTGGCTGAAGGGCACTCCTTAGGAGGGCAATAGCAAACACCTAAGGCAATGTCTTAGTCAACGCAAAAAAATTGTGAAGGAACATGATATGATATTTTCTTTATTTTGTTTATTGCGCATCTTCGGAGACGCGTATTTCCTTCACCCGCAACGTGAGAGGGTGAAAGAGCACACTATCGCCTCTTGCGTCCTGGAAAAAGATTAAAAGAAAACACACAATGCTACCCAAAATAAGAGCCGTTCCGATAGAGTCACCCGATACATTTGTTTTTGTTTTGTTTCCGCAAGTTAAAGCTCATCTTCGACGCATGAGGCGGCACTGTGCTCCTTCATCTTCTCACATTGGGGGTGAAGGAAATAGGCGTCTCTGAATATGTGCAATGAATAAACAGAAAAAAAGGTGTTCTTTCACGATTTTTTTTTGCGGACGATCTATCGAACGGCTTTTTGTTCTGAAAACGGCTCCAGTATCAGGTGACCAAAGGGTCCAGGTGTTCTCATTGGGACGACTTCGTAGCTTTTATAATTCAAAAGTGTATTATTGAAGGTTAATTAAGATACTGCTTTAGGCTTTTGCTAATGCCCTCCTAAGGAATGCCCTTCAGCCTATGCTGTAATGCAATTGGTTTCATCTCGGAAAAAGTCATATATATATATATATATATATATATATATATATATATATATATATATTATAAAATATGGTCGCATTTAGCTGGGGCACCCTGTGTATATACGCAGTAAATTCAAAAACACCCTTTCTGGGTAAAAAAGGTGCATGGGAAAATACACTCTTTATTACACCAAGTGCTGTATCAAACAGGGTGTTTTTATGCGTTTACACCTGTCTCTTCCCTTTTTACGCCCTTCAAGTAACACTGGTGTAGAAAATGGTGTTTTTATGTAGCAATAAGGCTGACCGCTCTCTGGTCTAACATGATGTGTGCAGGTGGTCATGTACAGGAAAACGCAAATAGCCACTGACTGTGAAATTTATCACGTGGTGTCCAACAAGTTTATTTTACACTTTTGAAACACGAGCCCGTAGCAGCAAGCTGACAACAATGTGGTTTGCAAGGAACCAAGCCGACAAAGCTAGTTCTAAGCACAGAGATCAATAGGATGACAAAACCGAAAAAGTAAAGGCAAGGAAGAAAAAGGCTGGTGTGAACAAAATTTCTGCACATAAGACCGGTACGCACAGTATGACTGTATTGCCTCTTTCCTTGTATGGTGGAGCAGTCACACTGAGATGATGAGGATGGACGCCACAGGTATATAGAGAAATATCACTATCTGGGACTCTGAACAACTGTATGATACGTTCAAAACCTTCAGTGTAAGAGTCATTCTACACAAGAAACATCTGCTACAAACCTGCGTTATAATAGTGTCATCCTATTGCTGTTGACGCTTAGAGAAACAAAAACTATGTATCATCATTGTGCATACATATATATGCTGTGAAGCCTCTTTAGTCAGAAACGGGGAGTAGATATTTATGCTTAGTTCAAACAAACTGTGCTGCATCATATACTGTAACTCAATCATAAACTGCCATGGGCCAAATTACTGCTTAAGTCAAACAAGCCGCCCTGGAGACTGAGCGTTTGAGTTGATAGTACATGAATTAGGTGGCAAGGAACATCCACAGAAATTTAAGAGCTTCCGGGAAGGGGCTGCCCTTCTTCAGGTGTGTGCCCCCACCCCATCACCTGAACAAGGGCGGTCCCTCCCCAAAAGATCATCAAAGATTTCCTTGGATGCTTGTTGCCGTCTCACTCACTTGTTAAGCATGTAGCATTTCCTCATCGATTTGGTGGAATCACTCCACAACTCTTTCAAACATATATGGGTACACCTAGTTGTGAGTATTGTTACTGTTGGTGAGAGAGAAAAAATTTATACACCTACAAGTACACACATATTTTGACATACCCCAAGTGGCAGTATGGCACAGAGGGTCCAGTTGTAATTTCTACTTAGCAAGTGCAACCCAGCTGTTTTGTTCTATTGTGGTATTTGAAATATGGCATCCAGGTAATGACGTGAAGGAAAGAGATGCTTAGAACATGAATGTTGAGGTCCCACTGCTCCGCTATGTACTTCTGTTGCATTTTGGGGCTACATCTTACCCCTGGTCTACACAAGAGCACGAGTATTAATTATGATGTGCCTGTTTCCCTGTCGTGTAATATACAAGGGCTCTGATGCAAGAGCCAGGTTGTCACTCACAACAAAGAAACTGTCTGTAGGTGAAACAACATAAACATGGAAATGCCTGTCAAACTCAACACTCAGCATTGCACTTACTTCGAAGATGATCTCTCTGTCGATAGAGTAGATGTTTCAGACCTCCACGAACTTGGGTAGGTCATCGTCACCGATGCAGGACGGCAATGTCATTCCAGGCTTGTAAGTTGCCGCTTCTCATGGAAGTTAGCGTGGAAACATTTGCAACTTCCGTACCCTTCTGTGTCACAAAAGATCTGACCACTTCTGGCAGATGTTCCGTCAAAACCGGCCGACTTCCTGTAGTGAAAACATTGTTCTCCCGTGAGGCTTCATACAGGATGTAGGCATGAAGGTATTGATGCCTTACTGCCAAAGTATATGTGATGTTCTTGAAGTTGTGCAGTTTTCGTGCAAGGTCTTTGAAATATTGATGTTTTGACTCAAAGCGCATCGCCCAGACGTGAATTAACGGCCCATACTTATAAATGTTTGCCGGATAGTGAATCAAGTAATGTACTTTACATGGCACTTTCACTTGTGGAAACAGTGCTTGAAAGTCAAGACAAAAGAAATGAATGAGCCGTTGCATGTAGGGCACGTAACCACTGGGTAGCTTGCGGATAACGAGGAGCTCCAGCTCACGCAGTAGTAGGTACAGTTCCCACACGCTATTTGCAGGCGGCACGGAGTCACCCACGCACAGTGAAAAGTGTCGGAAAAAAACAAAATATTTGTGAGGCACTGCCCTTCACTCATTTTTTTCCTTTTGAGGGCATCTTGGGATACCTTCTCTGGTTTATTTTTCCTGTCACTCACTTCATAGTTGTAGCTTTCGATACACTTGTTGAGGTGACAGAGGGAAAAGAAGCCATTGGACATCAGTAATCAATTATGTGCATCATCACAAATGAGATCACGCCTTCCAAAATGTCATGCATGATGTCAGTTGGAAAGTGTTCCGTTGGATGAAACCCAGTGAAGTTGAAAGTGCAGGGCTCCCGAACACCATACAATGACAAAGTAGGTATGCCACTCTTGAGCATATCGAGATGATGCAGGTGGCCTTCCGGAGTCATAGATACAAAGTCGGCTTCAAGGTGCTTATTACTGACCTCATACCGTAGTGCCAAACAAAAGCGGCATATTCTTCCTCCGCTGAAGTTACACTTGAAGCCTCCGAGTCTGTGGCATGAGACATTGTCACCTGTCACTATGAAGACCGTTCCCTTCAGTGTTTGTCCCTTCACTGTCAGCCCCTGATTTTCCAGTGACGCAACATCCTCCATCAAGGGAGCAAAAACTTTGTCCAGGTCATAGGCTGAGATATGCGTGTCATTTACAAGTAGCACAAGGTGGATCTGCGAAAGTGAGGACCTTATCCTTTGGGGAAGGTTCAGAATGGAAAAGTAAACACCAAGGAGCTTATGCTTCCCCCTCTTGCTTCCTAAGGGATCGCACACCTCGAATTCATCTGCGTACAGCTGTATGCAAATCATTTCTTCATCGCCGTTGAAGTATGCGTGATCGATGAATGCTGTCCCGTCAAAAGCTGTTTTGAGGTAGCCATCTTCCTCGTCTGGACAGCAAAAATTGCTGTATATATCCGGGACTTCAAGCAGGTTTTTCAGGACTTCAAGTATCGGAACGTAGCGGAAAACATTTCGTTTTCCACGTTCATCAGTTCCAATCACTATGGTTCGAGGTTCCACAAATGGCAGGCAGGTGCTCCAGTAGTCAGTTCTGTCTCCTTTTGTAAACAGCATCTCCATGCCATCACCAACAGAAGACAAAATGTCTACCCATTGTTGTGTTGGTTTTCTTGATAAGTCCTCTGTGAGACCCTGGACGTAAGAGATGACATCATTGGCGATCTCATCACCGGTTGCTTCTGGCATGCGCTTGCTCTCCTTCCACTTTAGAAAGAGTAGTGCAAACTGCTTCACACGATCAGGCTCTCCAGCAGCGGAGCTGCTATCATGGTCACTTTGAAGGCTGTGTTGCTGCTGTTCACCGTCATTGGCCCCTGTTGTCGTGTCATCTGATATGTCGGCATCAGCTGATGCATCCGTGTGTGTGTCAACTGCAGGTGTGCCATGGCAGGTTTCAAGCTCTGTTGACAGGTCTCTTGTTTCTTTATGGAGGAGGTCAAGGTGCTTGCGATAAACATGCTTCCTATATGAAGGGAAGTGGGTGAAGGACTGCACGCATCCAGATAGTCCGCAAATCCAATTCTTTTCATGGCCATGGGAGCCATGGAGGTGGCGAAACAAATCCTTCAACGAAAGCACTCTCCAGTGACATTTTGGGGAGGTGAACTGATAGACGGCTGGCATCTAGAAGAGAAAAATTACCAACGGATTAAAAAGAAAAGCAGAAAAGCAACAATATTTACTGGTGACAAGCTTCCCAGGTGAAAAATGTCTGCAATCCCAAGTGGTTTATGAAAAGATTTCCGCTTGAAACCACCTTGAACCACTTTGTACGTAAGTGGTTTCAGGTGGAAATCCTTTCATAAACCACTTGGGATTGCAGACATTTTTCACCTGGGTTGGGATGGCTATACTGGAGGCTGTGAAGGAAGGGCACGGCAACTATTTCAATAGGATACAACAGTGCTTACCATAAATAACGTTGTCCTATGAAGTGACCTATGCAGAACAACCACAACGGATTAACATGTTGTTGAAACGGATTCTATTGAACGGGATTCTATTTGAAAGTAGTGTCCGCGTTCCTGGAGAGATACAAATCTTTAGCTGATGTGGTAAGAGCTGGGCATGTAAGTACACTTACACAAATATTGCTATTGGCTATAGTCAGAGGGTCACATTACGGGGGTATGGCCAATGAATAGCACGCACATGCAACATGCGGTACATTTCTGCTGTGTTTGGAAATGTCTTGTTGAACTATCTGCCTACATGTCAGTTCTCTATTGGTCTCTGTTTGTTCTTATATATTTTGTCATGCAGCAGTAGCACAGGCAGAGAAAAATGTTCCAGGGTTATTTGCTATGGAAGACAGTCGTGTAGCAGAGAAAGGTTTTGTCCTTTTTTGTGTGTGTGTGTGGCTGCCATCTGGTGAGCAGTACCTGAAGGCATTGTCACCTGTGTCTTCCCACATCTTCAAGCCTCCTTATCTGCCGTATTTTCACTCTTTGTATGTGGCAACTGTAATGTTCAACAAAAGTGGAATTTGTTTAATATTTGCCTGTGCAGGGTACCAGTAAACTACTTGAAATGGAAGAATCCAGAATCCTGGATCTCTGCAATGTACTGGAATAGAAATAGGCAAAGTACGCATTTATGTGGAGATTTCACATGTTGAAGCCCAAAATTCGCCACAGGGAGGTTGGCTGGAACAATAAACACCATACCAAAGCGTAGGGCAGTTCCTACTCTAAATCACATTAATAGTTCGTGAAAGTGCTTTTTGATGCAATTGAGACGTTTTTTGTTGTTTTCTCCGGAGGATGGTCAGTCAGCCTTGCCACTGTGGTTTCTTTAGAACTTCAGAACCATATTTCCTGCCTTAATTTATTTGTATTTGTAGTGAGTTCTGAAATGGTCTGTACACTAATGGCACCACAGTATTCATTTTAAACTACAGTGTATGGGGTTCCTCAATCTCTGTGATCCCGATTGCTGTGGTTGTGTTATGAAGCTTGCAATGGTGGTTTTACACATAACATGAGCGAGTGAATCAGCTGTAGGGATTTAACCTAGTCCAAGGGAACAAAGGAAAAGGGGAGCACTAGTGACCTTATTGCCTTCTGTGACGTCCACATATTTGCACGTTGGCTGTAATCCTTCTTGGTAAGATTCAAAATAGTTACAATTCACAAATCGAGAACACATGGCCTGGGGTTGGGAAAAGAAAGGAAATATGCGGACACTGGCACACACACACACACACATCCACAAAAATTGGGACAGCTACCTCAGACGCTTCAGTGTCTCATCATTTCGTTGAGGGCCTTGATGAATGCAATGACTGTGCAGAATGCCACATTGTGATGTCATCTGAGAACCCATAACCAGCCTCGGTGGCTCAGTCGGTAGCGTGTTCGCCTCCTGATCCCGAGATCGTGGGTTCGAACCTGGCCCAGGACGCCAGCAACTTGGTTGCAGGGTACAAGTTGCTTACACACGCCGTCTTCCGCGAGGGACGTTTTTATCAAATTTTATCAAAAACACCTTCAAGATTTTTTAATACGATCTAGGGGAGGATCTCCTCGGCGATTTGGTGCTGGGCTTATTGTTCCAGCTAACTTCCTCATGGTCAATTTTGGGCTTGAATATGTGAAATTTCAACAAAAATGCTTACTTTGACTATTTTTATTCCTGGAAGTAACAGAGATGGCGGTGGTTGGAAAGAGTTCTCAGGAGTGGGGCACGATCTTGCAACCTCTCGGCTATGTTTGTGGTTCTCCCGCTATGCGTCCCCCAGCCTCAGAACCTTCCATCGTGTCAGAGTAACTACTATGTGATCATGAGAGCAGGCTACCCTGCAGGAGGTTTCGGAGGCATCACAAGCGGCATGCGTGCTTGCATGTTGGGTGCAGACGGCGAAAAATGAACACTGCTGACACAAAGGAAGTTGTTTCTGAGCACAAACTATGGAGTTTGTTGTCAGTTGGTATTTTTTGGGAGCAGCTCCTCTGGACATTTTGAATTGCCCTGGTATGAACTATGTAAATTTCTTCGCCCTACCAGAAAGTATCCCAGAACATTTTTGGAGCTTTGTGAGCCTTTGTGCCTTGTGTGCTTGGGCAGTGAAACTTCAATGGGGGTATTGTCTTCAACAAGATTGGTTACATTGTCGATAGAGTGTGAGGCTACCAAATGTATTATGATCACCTGCAGGAAAAGGGTGCCCTTGTGCTCGAAGGGGAAGATAGTACCAGTACCCAGCATCACGAGAGCTGGCTCATTAAGGAAAGCAAGAGCGACTTCCCGAACGAGGAGCTAATTGACACCAGGATGAGTGTGACTATGAAGCAGAGAACTGCCGCCATCGTTAGGCTTCCTGTATCAGAGACCAAGTGCACATACCCATACCTAATGGTTGCAAACAGGGTATGTCTGCTGTGGTAAACATGGTCGCCATCACATTTGTGACCTTTTCTTTTGTATCCAGTTCTTCAAGGAATTTGGACGGCGTTATGGCCTGCATCCGCTCCAAGGGACTGCTGCAGCTTTACAGAAGATCCGGGCACTTCTGATGAGACACAGGATAAAATGCAAACGAGGGCTTCTGGACCACCTGCTTGCAAGGGAAGAGGAGGGCATGTACGAAAGACGTCGCAAACATAAGTTATTTTTATATTTGGTAAGCTTTGTTACTGCAACATACCATTGACATTGGCCGAGAATAAACAATGCCTTGCTGCCAAGTACTATACAGGGTGTCTTTTGTTTAGACGACACAGAGCAGGTCACAAAGAAAGCGATAAAAGAAAAAAATGAGCGTTGCTTTTTTCCAACTTGAGACACAAACAGGTGCTACAGCATAAATCTAACCTGTTTGTCCTAAAATGGTAAAAAGTAGAGCTCGTTTTTTTTTATTTTATCGCTCCCTTTGTGACGCTCTCTGTGTCACCTAAAAAAACACACTGCATGTGTGCTGTGATAACCCCACTTGGGTTCCATGTGTCGCACAATTTCCTGCTTAGTATTTCTCTAGGTAACTTTCTCTTTCAGATGTCCTTCAGATTGTCCTTTCAGATCCTTTCGGACACTACAGATTCTGAGCACGTGCGTGAAGGAGCCAGACTCACTGGAGCACATGTTTGTCAGAGAGGTAAGTAAAGTGTGGTTCACTAAGACAGTCAGCTGTGAAACTCAATTTCGCGTCAGTTTAATTTTACAACCCATTCCCTGCCATCGTCACTGACGTCTTGTTTAAATATCCTTTCCCTAGGACCAGCCTCTTCAGGTGCGTCAGTGTGTTGTATTCGCTGGAAACACGATTGAAGATGCGCAGGATATGGTTCTCCATGTTGACAAAATTCCGCTCTTTGGCATCATCGACTTCGAGGAGGGGCTGGCAGCAATACTCTGCGCGTACTGGTTATTCCAGATCATTTACAGTACAAAGACGTACAACTTGTTATGCGCCTTGGAGAGGCTTCGCCTCAAGCTCTCAGACCCGCGTGCAAGACTTCCAGTGATCAAGTTTTTTAACCAATACAAAAACGAGCTGGCTTCCACGGAGTAATGCCGTCTTTAGATTTGCAATGCAAGGGTCAGAAAAGCGCAACCATAAAAGAGTAGGTAGCCCTGCACCGTATAAAATAAATGTCTTGTTGTAGCTTGTCATGTTCCTTTGTCAGTCTGAAGCCTCAAAGTGACATCTTGTTGTGGTGAAAGTGCTGTGAGAACAGTAGCTAGGCTCATTTCCCGTTTAGAGAGCTGGCACCTGGCAAACAACCCAGGGATTGCTGGGTGCGGGAATGCTTCCTGGCATTTTATTACACCCTTTGGAAAGGGTGTAAGATTGTTAAACACCCTTCTAAAGGGGTGTTTAAAGGGTAAAAAAAGACATTTTCAAGGAAAAGCACCCTTTCAAAGTGTGTTTTACACAGAATACACCCTTTAAAAAGGGTGTTTTAGACTATACGGTGTAAAAAGTGGTGTGAGTTATCGGACAAGCCATTTACACCCATAAGGGTGTTTTTCAGTTTGCAGTGATAGTATATAGGAGGCTATGCTTATACAAAGAAATTGACAGACAAAAAGCGTGCGCTATTGAGGCGCAACACTCATCATGCCCGCATGAGAGTTCCCGCACACTTTTCACGTCGCATAGCGCAGCGAAGAGTCGTTCGATTTGTATGATATACGTGAGAGAGGACGCACATTTCCTCAGGGCGTCAGTCGTGATGTTGCCCGCCTATGTGAGGCCGACAACAGCGAGCCCTTTCACCGTCACCATCACCATCACCACCACCACCACCGCCACCCATGGTGACTCGGTGAGCTTTCTGTTTCTCTTTCTGTTTCTGCCCGATGATGTTCACATGCAGGGGAAAGAAGAACCGTAAAAAACGGTTAAACCTATTTCGGGTGATAATTCCAAAGATAGCAGTTGATGATCAGCCTCTGCAATTTACGCTGGGACACGATTATGTGAAAATCTGTTATTATTCCGTACGCAAAGGCGACGGCGTACGTTATCCTTAAACTATCTAATGAAAAGAAGCTATACCCTGTGAGCTACGAAAACGAATTCACGCAACGTTACTTCCCACATGTTACTCTATTTTCATCGTATCATGTACTGCATTTTGTTATTGACATTATCATGCGTGTAATGCCCACTGATCTCTACGTATAAAGTTGGATCGCGCATGGGAGAGGGGCTCGTGGGGGAGAGGCGAGCATTCGGAGCCGCCATGTTTGGGGGCCCAAAAGCGCGGTTTAGTGCCCATAGAAAACAATGGGAGGCAACCGAGATTGAGTATTTATTGCGCTGCAAGCGTTGATCGTTGTTTGTCATCACACAATTTTGAAAGGCGTCAGTACACTAATGTATCCTAACAGTGTTTCACGGGTGTCCTGTCGTCCTATTCTTAATTACGTTATGTTTTGTATTCCGGAACTTAGACCGTCACTGCAATGCAGAGCTGGGGCTTATGCTACCGCACGTTCCACAGCCAATATTTCAATAAGAAGCGATGTGAGTTTCACAACAACCATGTATGATCTCCTATGCTGCGTTCTGGACAAAAATTGTTCCAGAAAGAAGGGTCCCAGAAAAGATCTACTTGCACAGTAGAAACAAATCGTCCCGTAGAATCACAGCTTAGATAGGCGCATGCGTTTAGTATGATTTAGGTCAAGCATAGCCGAATAAAGAGTGTTCTAGTGAATAACAGTGGTGTCTTCGACGTGATGCTTCGCAAAATGGACACACCGAGGCAGCCCAAATAATTACTTCAGGCAATTAGATCACGCTCGTTAGGAGAGGTAATGTAGGTACTGATGATGTAAGCTTAATCAAGTTACTTAGAAAGTAGTAACACCCAGGGATGGCCACTAACTACTTCTACAGTAGTTTAATTATAACTACTAACTACTTTCTGAATGAGGAGTTTAACTAGTAGTTCAACTACTTTTCAGGGGAGTAGTTAAAACTACTTTTTTAACTACTGCAATGTAGTTTAACTACATCTATAACTACTTAACGTTGTCCATCAACACCAATCCCTTGTAGTGTTCTTGGACACCTAAATATGAATCACGAGCAATAATAAACTTTGGCGCAAGCCATTGCTACCATCGTCAAATACAAAGCTTGCGGCGGGATTCTTTCTGTCTGAATTATTTCGCAGCAAATGAGGCTTCACTAGACAAGGATTAAAAGTGAAGATTTAGTACACATGCACGACACAATTGCTCTGCACCTCCGTTCTCATCAAGCGAGTAGCTCAAGGTAAAAGTCGGAAACGCAATCATGCCGTAAAGCTTGCGGCAAAATCGGAAGTAGTTGGCGCCTGCAGGAACCTAACTACTGTAGCTAACTACTTAAAATAGTAGTTTAACTAGTAGTTGCCACTACATTTCTGCAAGTAGTTGATAACTACTTTTTAACTACAATCAGGTAGTTTACCTAGTAGTTTAACTACTGGCCATCACTGGTAACACCTCATTGACACATAAGACATATCTCTTTTTAACATCACTTCTTTTTTTTTCTTCCTTCATTTGTTCTGATTATTTGCGGGCGCGGTTATTGAATGCCATTCTCGCGTACCCACATGCTTTTGCTGAATAGACCTGCGGCGCGAGAGCAAAGCTGCGTAGGGACGGGGGCCTGCCATCCACTGCTGACTTTGTCATGTTTGTTATATGGAGCACGTTCCACAAAATGCAGCTGCACATCTGAAACTCCAATCATTATCATTGTCATCTAAAAGGGAGCGTCGTAGCACTGCCCTGGACCCAGACACGACTTCTGAAGATCTTCTATGACACTTTCCGCGGTTAGCACGCTTTTCTTCAGCATCAAAGTCTCTCATAAGAGTCGCTTTGCATCAACTGTGACTTCCATCTTACATTTTAATATGCGAAGGCACTATACATATGTATGGTGCGCAAACTGCATCAGGATAGTTTGGAGCTTGAGACAGTTGTGATTATGGCCCTGGTGTACTCTGTCTGTGAAATGATACCAATTGAATAATGTCAAACGTGATGTTTAGTGGAAGATGGCTTTCTTGGTTGTGCATTCTGTGTGACAAAGATGTAACAAAATATGCTTATGTAAAGAAGCTTAGATATGTTGTGCTCTATGAATAAAGAGAATATACATTTTTCAAGTTCACCATTTATTTCTTGTACTTGTGCATTTCAAGATACAGTGAATGTGCAAGGAAGTCACAAAACAATACGTTTATTTCTTGTGACCTCCCCGAACATGACAATATATACATCAGATATGACAATGTACAGGTACACTATGTAAATTTCTTGCACCCAATTTTAGCATCGAATGAGCAACGAATAGCAACTGCCTTCCTTTTAATTTCTCATACATGCCAAATTTTAAATTTTTGTTTTGCTGTTTGCGCCACAGTGAATTAGAAAGTGCTTAATGCAAACAACACTTTGTTAGTTTCAAGCTTTTTGCTCCTTTCTAAGATGTTCCTATCCTGAAGGAACCGCCATCTCGAAACCATAAAATATTCAGTAGGTCTCACGCTGGCAGGCCCTGCCACTGAAAATTTCCTGGATTGAAATCCTTCGAACTGTGTCATATTCTTCAATGTGTCAATACCTTTGCAAGTAGTTGACATGCTGGAGCGCACTCCTTCTGCACCTAAGGTAACTACAGAGAGTTCCAAGGGGCCGAAGGTAAACTTACAGCAGCATGAATGGGATCAACAGTAGATGTAAACAACATCAGTAACCATAAAAGTGCATTCCCACGAAATAATCTTCTTGACAAAGCACATATGTACATGTGCATGCCTATTAACTGAAACAATCATCACAGTTCCCCGACAAGTTTTAATTACTGAGAGCGTATACTGTAGAGATTGATTAAATCAACAACACTTAATACAACCTGTATTATATACTAATGTGGGATAGCGAAAAGGCGAGAGAAGAGCCGTTTAATGAGGGTAGGAAGAATGAATACGGGTGGTTGCAACTCGCGCTAAGGTGCAGTGATGATCATGGCGATGATTCTGCCTCACATCTTCCCCGTGGCGAAGGGGAAGCCATCCTGGCTTCACACTGTTCTGAGAGATGACGTTCCTTGTAGGGTGTTGCAGAACTCTCAGAGGGCAGCACAAGAACGGGGTTTTTTTTCTTCTTTGGGAAAACGTTTTAATGTAAGACACATTGTCATCGTGAATAAAGGGATGAGGTATGTTCGGAAAAGGAACGTGATATGACGAGGAGGCTTGGGGCTCTGGGAAAGACATCGCTGCGACAAAGCCAGGACATAAAAAATTGGTGCCGAAACCCGGGAACGCTTCACGAACGGAGTCTTTGTCTGTAGTGATCTACTGGTTGTTGGATAAAGAGAGCCCTACGATCGACTATGGAACGTCTCAAGGTGAAGAGGACGTCGCGAACGAGACAAGCTACGAGGCTTGTGGGAGAAGCCAAGACTGCACTGAACAGCACTCCTAATGATCGGAAGACCGTCGAAAGCTTGTTGGAACGTCTACGCGTGAACCTTGAAGAGCTGAAAGAGATCAATTCCGAGTTTGAAGGTCATCTCAAGGATGATGAATTAGAGGTGGAATATGAAATGGCTCTGGAATACGAAGAAAATTCTATAAAGGAAATGTCTAACCTACGTGTCGCCTTGCAAGAGCTCACCTCAGTGTCGACGCCTGCCACTCAGGTGGCCGCTCCAACGAATGTGGCACTACTTGGGACTCAGTCTGCCGCTCACACGCCGTCGCTTCATGGCAATCACGCTGGGACCCGTCTGCCAAAACTTCAACTGATGCGTTTCCGAGGTGACCTATCGGAGTGGCTTCCCTTTTGGGAACAATTCAAAGGAACCGTACATAACAATAATAACCTTTCACAACCAGAGAAGTTCTTCTACTTAAGGTCACTGTTGGATGGAGCAGCTGCAGCCGCCATATCAGGTCTACAAGCTTCGGAGGTGTGCTACAACGATGCCATTGAAATCTTGATGGAAAGATTTGGAGACAAGCGTCGCATTGAAAGGCAGTACCTTACCAAACTGAGGACATTGCCTCCAATTAAAACTCACAAAGATTTTCGAGGGCTTAGGAAGCTATATGATCAAGTCCAAGCAAACGTGCGAGGTCTCAAAGCACTGGGTGTGGAAAGCAGCTTTTTTGCAACAATGCTGACAGATACTATCCTTTCAGCGTTGCCTACTGAAATGGCCATGGAATATTATCGTACTGAGAAGAGAGGCCAGCAGCTTGGCACAGCAAGTTTGTAAGGCAATGAAGACGAGACCAATGCCGGAGTGAGTACCGCTGGAAGAGAGATTGTTGGAACTACGGAGTTAGATCGAATTCTAAAGTTTCTCCTAATTGAAATCGAAAGCTTTGAGCACCTCAAGTTCAATGGATGTGCCTATGACGACAACGAGATGAGAGGACATCAGAGGCAAGGTGATCGACAGAATTCAAACAATGGTGGATTCAAGACACGACCGGCAGCGTCAGTTCTCCACACCACTGCTCGGGAAATGACCAACGATTGCATATTTTGCAACACCTCGCGACACATAACGGAGCTGTGCGACGCAGACATCCCGCTGGCAGAGAAGAAAACTACTCTTGCAGCTCAAAAGCGATGCTTCCGTTGTACGAAACATGGACATCATGCAAGAATGTGTAGGAAGAAAATAACCTGCTCTGCATGCGGAGGAAGGCACGTAAGGACGATGTGCGATCCTTTGTGGAAACCAAGTGAACAGACAAAAGTGAAAGAAGTCGTCAGTACTAGCATGCACACGAGTGGGACTGGCGAAGATGTGAAGACAGGTACTGTCGTCTTACTTCAAACGTTCAGGGCATGGGCCGTAGCTGAAGGTCGCAGTCTATATCTCAGGGGAGTCATTGACGGCGGTAGTCAACGAACCTTCGTGCGCCAAGACATTGCCAGAGAACTGAATCTTCCTTCTGCCGGAGAAATAGACGTCACGATAAATACTTTCGGGAACAGGACTTCCAGAAGGGAGAAGCAGCGTCGGCGTTTGGTCAAACTGTGCTTACGCAGTCAATACGGAGGGGAAGCACATGTCTTTGAAGCAATCGAGGTACCATTCATTTGTGAAGATCTTGTGACATGCCCATTGGATAACGAGGACGTGCGTACTTTTCTTCTAAGTGAAGAGAAACTAGCCGATGAGTGTCGCTTCTCAGGGGTACGGACAGAAGATGGAATTGGCGTGCTTTTAGGCTCTGATCAAATGTGGAAGATCATGACGAGGCAGGTGCGGCAAAGCAATGCCCAGAATAATCTTGTTGCCATCAACACTGCTCTGGGTTGGACTTTTCAAGGACCGGTATCAGTTAGATCTTCACTCGAGAACAAAGACAGCACTCTAGTTTGTGTGCTTCGCACTGATGCCACTCACGAGGCGTCATTACAGATGTTCTGGGAAATTGAGCATCTGGGTATTACGGACGGAAATAGTAATGATGAAGGCGACGACAAAGTTCTTTGTCAATTTAAGGAAACCGTACAGAAGGTTGGCGGAAGATATGCCGTCACTCTACCTTGGAAGAACGATTTCGTCCTTAACGATAATTTGGAAGTAGCCGAGAGTCGGCTCAAAGGACTCCTAAAAAAGCTAAAGAAAAATGGTTTGATGGCAGAGTACGACGCTGCGATGAGGAAGTACGCAAGTGACGGACATGCGGAGAAGGTACTCGTCGAGTCAGAGAACGGCAAACAACCTCAGCAAGTCTATTACATGCCGCATCAAGCTGTGGTCAAACAGGAATCAGAAACCACAAAGCTTCGTGTTGTCTTCGATGGATCCTCGCATGCACCTACCGTAGCTTCACTGAACGATTGCCTGGAAAAAGGACCCAGTCTGAATACGGATCTTCTGCCGGTCTTGATACGTTTCCGAATGTACCGTATCGGTCTGGCAGCAGACATTGAGAAAGCCTTTCTTCAGGTTGAGGTCCAAGAAAGGGACAGGGACGCTTTGAGATTTCTGTGGTGTCAAGATGGTCCTACGGAAGATATTTCTCAGAATCCGGTGGAAGTATGGAGAATGAAACGTGTACCCTTCGGAACGACAGCGAGCCCCTTTCTTTTGGCGGCCACACTGAGACATCACCTAGACAACGTCAAAGGGCATTTCCAACGGACGGCACGGCACATTGTCAATAGTTTCTACGTGGACGACCTATTGACGGGTTCATCAACGGTGGATGGAGCAATAACGATATACAACGACGCTTCATCTATCCTTCAGGAAGCTGGCATGAATTTACGAAAATGGATTTCAAACGCAGAAGAGGTACGAAAACAGTTTGGTGAGCAAGACACCAACAGTAGACAAGAGAGGACCCTGAGTTGCAGGGAGGATCGGAAAGTTCTCGGTATACTGTGGGACACGTACGGTGATACTCTCAAGGTATCAGGCAAACGCATGCTAGAGGATGGCGTAGCGCTCATTAGCAGTAAACGCGGAATTCTGAGCGCAGCAGCGAAGCAGTTTGACCCTCTGGGCATGCTCTCTCCGTTCAGCATTCGAATCAAAATGCTGTTTCAACGTTTGTGGGAGGAGAAGCTTGATTGGGACACGCCTTTGACCGGAAATATACAAGAGCTGTGGCATACCTGGTGGTCGGAGCTGCCAAAGTTGGAGAACATCGCACTAAATAGGTGTCTCGTTCCAGACGGAAATTACAACTTCAAGTATGAGCTTCACATCTTCAGCGACGCTAGTCCTTATGCATACGGAGCCTGTTTGTATTTAAGAGCCATTGCAAATGGAAGAACAGCGAAGGTCGGGTTTGTGTTTGCAAAGGCTCGGGTGGCGCCTTTGAAGGCCCTAACTTTACCACGACTAGAGCTTATGGGCGCCCTGTTGGGAGTGAGGCTATCAAAGAAAATAACTGAAGCTTTGACGCGACTGAAAGACGTGACCTGCGTATACTGGACAGATTCGTCAATCACCCTTTGTTGGGTACGAGGTTCTCCGTTACGTTGGAAACAATTTGTAAGAAATAGAGTTATTGAGATCCAGGGAAAAAGCGACGTATCAGCTTGGCGATTTTGTCCTGGGAAAGAAAACCCAGCTGACCTATTGACCAGGGGGGAGTCACTTGAAACGCTTGAGAAGTGTGACACATGGTGGAACGGACCAAAGTGGCTCGAACGGGACGAAGACGAATGGCCTGCTCAAACGGTGCTTCCGGAAATAAAGGACCTTACTGATCAAGAGGATGTGCACAATGACGCCACTACGTTGCAAAGTTCTGTCAATATAGGAGTTCCCGCTGTACTGGACCTCGACCGATTCAGCAGTTTGCGTAGAGCTCTCAGAGTGACAGCGTGGATCAAACGGTTCGTCGACAATAGCCGACCAGGTAACCCACGGGTCTTAGGGGCACTCTCAACAGAAGACATTAGTTGGGCAGAGAACTATTGGATGAAACGAGCTCAAGAGGAAAGGTATGGACTCGAGAAGCAAACCCTGAGTCTGGGAAAGGCGTTAGAGAAGAACTCGGCTGTAGTGAAGCTAGCACCTTTTCTTGACAACGAAGGAATCATGCGGATCTCCGGACGTCTTCATTTCTTGGAAATTTCAGGAACAGTAAAGCACCCGATTCTGCTTCCACCCGACCATCGATTTACGGTACTGACTGTGGAATCAGTGCACCTGAGGGTTCTGCACGGAGGAGTGCAAGATACCCTAACTGAACTTCGGGAGCGATTTTGGATTCCAAAAGGACGACAGATTGTGAAAAAAGTAATCTTTCACTGCAGGGGTTGTACCAGGTACCGCGCCAAAGCAGCGACAGCAAGAATGGCTCCATTACCACAGGATCGAGTAGAAGCCGGTACGCCATTTGAAGTCGTCGGGATTGATTTTGCCGGTCCTGTTTTCTTCAAAGGAGCAGTACGCGACGAAAAGTCCTACATTTTGCTCATCACATGTGCGACAACTCGAGCCATTCATTTAGAGCTCGTATCTAAAATGTCCACAGAATGCTTCCTGCTAGCCTTCTCCAGGTTCATTGCTCGGCGAGGCATACCTAAAGTGATATACACTGACAATGCACTAACCTTCAAGAAGGCGTCGAAAGACATAAGTATTTTCTGCGACACTTTGCAAAGACAGCGTTTTCACGACTATTGTACGGAGAAAATGATAACATGGAAGTTTATCATGACATATGCTCCATGGTGGGGAGGGTTCTGGGAACGTTTGGTAAAAACAGTGAAAGGGACCCTCCGGAAGACACTGGGCCGTAACAGATATGGGTTTGAAGAACTGACTACAATCTTACAGCAAGTTGAAGCAGTTGTAAATTCAAGGCCACTTACCTATCTTGGTGACTGCCCAGAAGACCTTTCCCCTCTAACTCCCGCACATTTCCTGACGGGAAAGAGACTCACGTGTTTGCCAATGGCTCCTATACCAACGCCGCGATCAACGAGTGCACAAGTTAAAGCTAACTGGATAAAGCACGAAAGAGCTATTGACAGCTTCTGGAAGAGGTGGCTGAAAGAGTACTTGCTACAACTTCGTTCAGCTCATAGTTGGAGTGTACATAAGTCTTTGCCAGTGAAGGAGGGCGATGTGGTGTTGATCAGCGAAGAAAAGGTTCCTCGACACATGTGGAAGATGGGAAGAGTTGCTACTGTGTTTTGGGGGCGGGACAAGGTGGTGCGGGCCTGCGCAGTGAAGCTGCCAGACAAAACAGTACTGCGACGACCGGTGCAGCTTCTGTATCCTCTCGAAATGGTGTAAGGGTCTCATTGTGCTTTTTCGGGGGGGAGTATGTTGCAGAACTCTCAGAGGGCAGCACAAGAACGGGGTTTTTCTTCTTCTTTGGGAAAACGTTTTAATGTAAGACACATTGTCATCGTGAATAAAGGTATGAGGTATGTTCGGAAAAGGAACGTGATATGACGAGGAGGCTTGGGGCTCTGGGAAAGACATCGCTGCGACAAAGCCAGGACATAGGGTTTTAGGCGACAAACGTGTGCGTTCTCGCGGGAACAACAGCGGCGGTCGGAAGGTGGTTGAAGAGGCTCAATGGCATAGTTGGCGGCAGAGTTCCCAGCTAGGTGGTGGTGGTGGTGGTGGTGGTGGTGAAAGGGCTTGCCGTTGTCGGCCTCACGTATGTGGGCAACGTCACGACTGACGCCCTGGGGAAATGTGCGTCCTGGGCCGGAGTTCCCAGCTAGGACACAGTAGGGCCCGACGTATCGGCAAATCAGCTTTTCGCAGAGGCCAGGTTTGCGAATTGGGACCCACAGCCAAACGAGGTCGCCCACTTCGTAATGTACTTGCTTGTGGTGTTCGTCATAACGGTGCTTTGCCGTGGCCTGCTGCCCGAATGTGCGACACCGGGCAAGTTGGCGGCATTCCTCGGTTCGGGATGTCGCATCGGCCAAGGTGAGATTGTGGTCGGTGGAAGGATGATACGGGAAGATGGTGTCCACGTTGCAGATAGGATCTCGACCGTAGACCAGACGAGAAGGGGAGAACTGAGTTGTGGACTGGATGGCGCTATTATAGGCGAACGTGAGGTAGGGCAGCAGGGTGTCCCAATTTGTTTGGTCGGACGACACATAAAGGGACAGCATGTCACCGAGTGTATGGTTGAACCGTTCAGTAAGACCGTTGGTTTGCGGATGGTATGCGGAGGTTAGATGATGGACGACGGAACATGCCTTGAGAATATCTTGAAGGAGGTGAGCAAGAAATGGACGGCCACGATCACTGAGGAGGACTCTGGGAGCGCCGTGGTGGAGCAGGAGGCAGTGTATGAAGAAGTTGGCAATCTCGTCGGAGGAACCTGTTCGAAGCGGAGCGGTCTCGACGTAGCGTGTGAGGTGGTCGATGGCTACGACAACCCACTTGTAGCCAGATGGCGTGGTAGGAAGAGGGCCGAACAAGTCGATGCCGACGCGATCGAAGGGCGCAAGGGGGGGGGGGGGGGTTGGAGAGGCTGCAGGAGACCGGCTGAGGGGGATGCAGGTGGCTTCCGGCGTTGGCAGGGAAGACAGGAAGAAACGTATTTGTAGATTGTAGATGCTGGAGTACATTCTGGGCCAGAAATAGCGCTTTCGTACACGGTCGTAGGTTTTAGAGAATCCCAAGTGACCAGCGGTAGGGTCGTCGTGCAAGCTGTTCAGGATTTGCTGACGGAGCTGCCGTGGCACAGCTAGTAAGAGTCGTTGGTCTTCAGGATCGTAGTTACGCTTGTACAAAGTGGCATCCAGCAGCGTGAAGTTCTTACATTTACGCTGCAATTCGCGGTCGGAGGAAGGGGCTGTGCCATCGAGGTGGCGAATGATCTCTGTGAAGTCGGGATCGTGAAGTTGGTATTCCCGGAGGAGGGGAAGGTCGACAGGTTGCAGAGAGAGAGAGCATTGATTGTTGCGTCACTTTCTTTTGCGGAAGGAGTCAAGGCTGGCAAAGGGCAGCGAGATAGTGCGTCGGCATCACGGTGCTTACGCCCGGATTTATACCTCACAGTATAGTCGAACTGTTGGACACTCAGCACCCAGCGGCCTAAGCGTCCCGACGGGTCCTTGAGAGTAGTCAACCAACATAATGCGTGGAGGTCCGTAAGGATGAGGAAAGGACGTCCATAAAGGTAGGGGCGAAATTTCTTGACAGCCTATACGACAGCAAGGCACTCCTTCTCCGTTGTCGAATGGTTTCTCTCAGGCTGTGAAAGTGTCCGACTGGCGAAGGCGACAGCGGATTCCATAGGAGCATCGGGTGCGCGTTGAACAAGAACAGCCCCGATGCCCACGTCACTTGCATCTGTATGTAGCTCAGTGTGCGCAGCTGGGTCGAAGTGAGAAAGGATGGGCGTCGACGTTAAAGCTGTTTTAAAACGGGAAAAGGCAGCCGTGTGCTCAGGAGACCAGGAGAACTTGCAATTCTGCTTGAGGAGGCACGTGAGCGGAGCGGCAATATCCGCGAAACCTCTGACGAAACGACGAAAGTTAGAGCAGAGACCTATGAAGCTGCGCAAATCCTAGAGTGTTGTTGGCTGAGGGAATGATGACACAGCCCTGATTTTTTCTGGATCCGATGCGATGCCCGCCCGAGAGACGACGTGGCCCAGCACCTTAATTTGGTCGTACCCAAGCTTGCATTTTTTGCTGTTAAGTTGTAGGCCAGCCTTTGCGAGGCATTGAAAGATGTCACCGAGTCGCTTGATGTGTTCGGAAAAAGTGGACGCAAAGACGACAATGTCGTCAAGGTAGCAGAGGCAAATTTTCCAGCCAAGGCCGCGGAGCACAGAGTCCATCACGTATTCAAAAGTGGCTGGGGCATTGCACAGTCCAAACGGCATGACGTTGAATTCGAACAGGCCGTCTGGAGTAGTGAAGGCAGTCTTTTCCTTGTCGGCCTCGGCCATGGGGATCTGCCAGTAGCCGGACCGCAAGTCTAGAGACGAGAAGTGGCTCGCACCACGAAGGGTATCGAGTGCATCATCGATCCGTGGCATGGGATAGACGTCTTTTCTGGTAATGCGGTTGATGCGGCGATAGTCGATGCAAAAGCGGATACTCCCGTCTTTCTTCGTGACTAACACGACTGGAGATGCCCACGGACTTGACGAGGGTCGAATGATTTGCTTCGAGAGCATTTGATCCACTTCTTTTTCAATCACTGCCCTTTCGGAAGCAGAAACTAGGTACGGCCTCTGCTTCAAAGGGGCAGCATCTCCAGTGTCAATGCGATGAGTGGTATGTCGTGCGACCCCGAGTGGTGATGTGCCAATGTTAAAAAGGTAGGAGTAGCGTCTTACCACCGCAAGAAGCTGTTGCCTTTCAGAGGGCTGTAAATGTGGCGACATCATTGAATGAAAGATAGCATCGTATTGCTGAAAAGCCGGGATCGTCGAAGGGGTTGAGGAGTCGTCGGTCGAATTCAGGACAGCAATAAGATGAGGAGCATCGTGGAAGTCACATGTTGCAATGAAAGATCCTGTGGGGAGCAAAACGGGACCCTCCGAGATATTGGTGATCGGGATAACCACTTCCTTGTTTGTTATGGTGCACACACATGAAGGAACAATCAGGCCTTTGGCAGTGAGTAAGCCATTTTGCGGATGAACAATGATATCTGTCGAGCCGGGCGCGTCCGGGCCGGCGTTGAGGGAAACGAAGACGGTGGAGCGGGACGGGATGCATATGTCACAAAAGGCGTGTAGTTTGTGGGGCAGGAGGCTGACGTGCTGATCGTCATAGCACGGCATACCAGAAAGAGATAATTATTCGGCAGAACAGTCGATCAGTGCCCCATGGTCTCCGAGAAAGTCCCAACCAAATATGACATCATGCGGGCAGCAAGGAAGAACGACGAACTGAACTGGATACCAGGCTCCTTCGATGACGACACGTACGGTGCATATGCCGGTAGGGGAGAGAGTTGTGGCTGCAGCACTCCGAAGTGCAGGTCCATCATATGGAGTTGTCACTTTGCGCAGTTTCTTACAAATCGCATTACTTATTACAGATGTGGTGGCACCAGTGTCGACGAGAGCATGGAGCCTGAGGCCATCAATGACAATGAGGATGAGGTTTCGGGGAGGATTTTGAGTCATGACCCGTTTCGCAGTTCGCCCTCCTCGGACCGCGGCTATTGGTTTCCCTCTTGCATCGGTGACCGACTGCGGTTGCGAGGCGGCGGCCATGTGTCTCGAAACCGTGGTGACGGGGATCGTGATCGACGACCGTTGTGTGACATTGGACGGTCTCCGTAGCCAGTGCGAAGGGACACGTCAGGCCAGTCGTAAAACGTAGGGCGGGTCCGGGGTCCTGAGGCGCTGTATGAACTGGATCCCCTTGAATCATACTCGAAGTCCCTGCGTCGGCGGCGACAGTCACGGGCAATATGACCTCGGATGCCGCAGTAAAAACACGTACGTGATTCTCTGCGCGGGGGCAAGTACGGCTGCTCTTGATGAAGTACGTAAGGGCTCCTCTGAGGATACAGAACAGTTACAGGGGCGACGGCTTCGTAGTCCGATGCTGGAGGCGCTGGAACGTTATATGCAGGAACTGTGCGAACCACGTCGGCATAGGTGCGATGCATCGGCTGGACGGGGTGCAACGGGCGTGTGTGAGTCACGTCCGCACTGGTTGGCGCTGTTACAAAGTCCTGCCTGGGCGTTACTGAGACCGCGCAGAGCGCGGCGGACACTTCCTGTTGCACAAGCGCATGCAGATTATCAGGAGATGGTGAAGACACTTGGCACGTTGAGCTCAGCCGGGCTAGTTCTTCCCTTACAATCTGTCTAACAAGTGCCCGTACAGCTTCACTATCCGATGTGTCTAAAGTAATGGCTGAAGCAATCGGCAGCGACTGGGAAGGAATTCTCAAATTTTTTGCATCGTGAAGTTGCTGGCATGCAGCAACAACATCATGAACAGTTGAGGGTGACCTTAGTACAAGCAGATGAAATGCATCCGGCGCGATCCCTTTCAGGATGCGCTTGATCTTGGCCTCTTCTGACATCGTCGGATCTGCACGGTTGCACTGGGACAGGATGTCTTAAGAGTAAAAAGTAAAGGTCTCGTCGGCCAATTGTGTCCTCTGGGTCAGCCTGTGCTCGGCGTCGGCTTTCCGGAGTGCAGGTCGTCCAAACAAATCAACAGCACGCGAGCGAAATACTGACCAGGAGTTGATTTTCGTTTCATGATTGACAAACCAAGTTTTCGCAAGGTCCGTCAGGTAAAACGCCACATTGTTGAGCTTGCAGCTGTCATCCCAGCTATTAAAGGGACCGAAAAGTGAAAAATAACCCCCATATTTTTGCCCACTGTCGTGCACAACACAATTGTTTGATAAGACAAAGAAAGTATTACTTCTCAATTCGGCATATTTTTTACGTATAAATATTTTGAACATTGCCGGATCATGGACGGTGCTGCCAACAAACGGCGAAAAAGATAAACTTGGGTTTCGGCGGTATCCGGTCCAGGGCTCCCAGGGATTGGTCAATCCTTACCACGTGAGAGCTAATTTTATAGAGAACAAAGTTGACGCACAGGATCTTACAGCTAAACGACATTTTAAAAATGACGCTCACTTCCATAGTTTCTACGTTAATAAAGCATTCAGCTACTTCGCCGCTACGGGCTACGATCCACCGCGCCATCTGCAAGGCCGTCTGTGTTATCGCGTTTATTGTTTACGTCGTGGGTGGTCATGTTGGTCGCGCGAAATAGTAAGTGGAAGTGGATGTTCGTGGCTGCTGTGTCACGTGTTCAGGATACCTACATATGCCTGGTGTAGTTTTGGTGTTCGGGGATGCAAAAATCATGTTCGTTCATCTTCGTTTTCTGCCACAAGAGGAGAGAGCGCGAAAACGAATGTGGTTCGAAACACTCGGCTATTTGATGCAGCAGTCGTGGCGTGTGTGCTGAGCTTATTTTGTTGCCGATGACTACGAAGAAGATGCTGTAGACGGCGAATTGCGAAGGCGTCCGAAGCAAACTGCCGTTCAATAACCAGTGATTTTGCTTCACCGAGGTGACGAGTTCAACACATCTCTTAGGTATTTACAGGCGCCACACATGTATAAATTATAATATAACGATGACGTATTCCATTTAACTTCTGTTATCCTACTTGTCCCGCACTCAATATTGTCAACATCAACAAATTTAATTTTAGGGGCCTTCCAGTGTTGAAGTGACGCCTACTACTACTGACGCCTACTACTACTAGTGACGACTACTACGTGTTGTGTGATCCAGGCACGCAAAGTCCAGATATGGAAGCAGTAGATTTGTTAGGTGTTGCAGACTTTGTGACATTTATGGAGTCTTTGGACAGGTGCAGAACATTAGTACGACGTCAACAGTAGGAGAAGAAACCGATGAGAACTGCTACCTTGTTTGAATGGTAGAAGAATACTTCCTATGTGAAGAGGTGTAGTTATGACTAAGGAACGCTAATTAATTTTCTAGAGATGCATCCTCTACACTTGAATGACCATTGAAACAGTGAAAGTTCATTGTATTTTAAGCCCCACTACTGGAATTGTTCAGTTTGTGTCACTGCTGCAGTGAGCCATGGTGGAAGGTTACCACATCACATTTTGTCCTAAATTTGTAGAGTTCCCCTATCTCAGACGCAACCATCATTTTTCTTTATTGCTCTCCCGATCCTATCTTCTCAGAGATTAATGTGGTTCTCCATGCATGGCACGGGCAATGCCTTTTCTACTCATGCTTTCAGGTTCTTGTTCTGTTGAATAAATCTTCACTTGAGAGTTTGCAGCCATCACGCTGTCTACTGTGTTTGCCTCTATCTATCTTGATGTGCCATAACGGTATAGCACATCAACATGCCAATAACCTACCAACAACAACCAAACAACGTTGCCTAGTCCTACTTTTTGATGGAAACTACACGATGTGGTAACACATATATATAATTTTAGTCGACAGAGATTGGCTGTTTTTGTACAACCTTCATTGTACTTTTCTTTCGTCTCACTTAGCATGCATGAAGAAAAGTTTTTATCTTCATCAAGATGACAGGTCACTGTTGGATCTGCAGCATTATTGTCCCTGTAATCTTTTAACCAACAGAGAATACAAAAGTGCACAAATGATAAAATATAACTAGCTTGTTAAATTCAAAAGGGAAAGACGAAACTGTTTATACTTATCTTGTTTATTTTGTTGCAGGTTTTACAACTCTATCAAGTACGTCAAAACATCAGAGGGCAGGAAGTCCTACTCTGTTTCCTAAATCCCTGGACAATAAAAAAGAGAGATATAGTTTGAGTTGTGACAAAATGTTGCTTCTGCTCTTATATTATATTTCAATTAAATGTTACGATGCATTTGTAGTGTACACTGAAGCCAGTTTCAATTTGCAGGGCTGTCAAAAGTACTTTACAAAAGTACATCTCAATTACAGTAACGGATAACTTATGCTATAAATTATTTAGCCATTTTGGAGTACTATGCACACCAATGGTGCATGGTTAACTTTCAACCGAGATCAAGGGTTAATAATACTTGAAGTCAGCCCTCAAGTCCTCGTTTACAAATGTTAGTTGGTGACATGATAATGAATCATTTACAAGTACTCCGTTTAGCAAAACAGAGTTAATTAAGTGTTAAATCCCAATCTTCGTTCAAATATTAATTGACATTTGGAAACCTAGTCAGTAAGTATGCTAAAAGGTTATGAACACAGTTCAGCTGAATGACACTGATGAAAATTATCTTTCTTACTCCTCACATATACAATTGAGACACGAGTATAACCTACAAATACATCTATGCCCACAGGTTACTTAACCCTCCAGGAACAAACTAGTAATTATAATATGCTGTGACAGCAAAGAAAAAGCAATGAGCAAAACTTGCAGCAAACAAGAAATGAAAGTATGCTGACATCAACATTTCTGTCAGCGCACTGATGGGAAAGCATCCCTAACAGCATGCATGACGCAGATCGAGATCCAGTGGAGTACTTTTTATTGTATTTTCCTAGGAGCACCCCATATCCATCTTGTGAATGACCGACAGGTGGTATAACGGAAGTTCCTGCAGAAATAGGGGTTTTCCGTCCAGTTTGTCGTTCAAGTAGCGGGTAAAGACCACAAGGCGCAGCCGTGTATGTTGCCATGCTCTTCGGTTTCTCGGATGTATGTAAAAGACACTTGCAGTACTTCGGTGTCAAGGCACAGTATTTCGAAATATTCGTTAGCACCAGCCCCAGGGAAGAGGCAGCGCCCAGCAGAGGAAGGAGGGTTAGTCGGCCGACGCTATGTAGCGCGCCGCCTACGGTTAGGATTTCGCGGTAACATTCAGTTTCGCAGTGACAACAGTGCTTTCAGCCAGAATATTTTGTGTGGTGGTTCCTGGAGGACCGCTTTCTGGATGGAGCCAAGGTCTGTGCTACATTTCGTTGTCTTTTATTGCTTTTTTAAGTACCTGTCCTCTACTACTATATAAATCCTATACTCACGTATGTCAGTAAGCCGAAGCCATTTGCAGCTTGTGGATGGCAGGTTAATGATCAATTCGATAATGCACATTTTCTGGCCCAAGTGACAGTGTAAGATAGTGCCACGAATCATCATCGCGAAACTTCCAGGGCAGGCACGAAACGGTACATCTCATCCCGGCGCATGCTGAAGAAGCAGCAAGACGCTTCCAGACACATCGCCTGCTCTCTGGCAAACGCACGTGCTGTTTCTAGACTTTTCGGCGCGACGCTTAAATGCTTGTGCGCCCCAAGCTGGAGCATTGATTCTTTGGACTCAGTTGTGTTCAGAGAGCTATAACTCTTGCGTTTTTGCTACCAAGTAGTTTAATAAACCGTTTGTTGTTTATTCGACGACTCGCCGGCCCATTTCGCTTCGTGACATTTCTGGTGGAGGTGCGGGGCAATGCCTGCTCAACGGCCTGGAAGAACAGAAACAACTGAGACCAAAGAATCAATGCTCCAGCTTGGAGCGCACAAGCATTTAAGCGTCGCGCCGAAAAGTCTAGAAACAGCACGTGCGTTTGCCAGAGAGCAGGCGATGTGTCTGGAAGCTTCTTGCTTCTTCTTCAGCATGCGCCGGGATTAGATGTACCGTTTCGTGCCTGCCCTAGAAGCTTCGCGATGATGATTCGTGGCATTGGCCGAAAGGCATAACCTGCCTTCGTCACTCCGGATGGACTTTACGAATTCAAGGTTATGCCTTTCGGCCTTTGCACAGCACCAGCGACGTTCCAGCGTGTTATGGATACAGTTCTCGCCGGGTTGAAGTGGCAAACCTGCCTGGTGTACCTCGACGATGTTGTCGTCTTCGCAAGAACATTCGAAGAACACGTTGAACGGCTAAAGCAAGTCCTCGAGGCTATCAGAACTGCAGGGCTGACGTTGAAGCCTCAGAAGTGTCGATTCGGCTACGAGGAACTCATATTTCTCGGCCATCTCGTGAGCAGCGACGGCGTACGCCCCGACCCCGAGAAGACGGCGGCCATCGCAAATTACCGTGCTCCTTCTAACGTGAAAGACGTTCGAAGCTTTCTTGGCCTTTGCGCCTACTACAGACGGTTCATTCCAAATTTTTCAAGAATTGCGTCACCCCTGAATGCCCTCACGAAGGACGGATCCACGTTTATATGGAGTGAAGCCCAGCAACAGGCGTTTGATGAATTGAAGACGCGTCTACAGACCGCACCCGTGCTTGCCCACTTCGATCCAAACGCCGAAACAGAAATACACACCGACGCAAGCAACGATGGTCTAGGAGCCGTGCTCGTTCAACTTCACGAAGGCGTCGAACGTGTCATCGCTTACGCAAGCAAAACGCTAGCCAAGACAGAGAAGAACTATTCGACGACCGATGCACTCATATGGGCCATCACAAAATTGCGCCCCTACCTGTACGGACGGCCGTTCAAAGTGGTAACAGACCACTATTCTCTGTGCTGGCTGGCTGGTTTAAGGGACCCCTCAGGACGCCTAGCGAGATGGAGCCTCCGATTACAGGAGTATGACGTAACCGTCACTTACAAGTCAGGAAGAAAACACAACGACACCGACTGCCTGTCCCGAGCACCACTCCAGCGACAGGCCAACAGCGTCGAGGACGCCGCCGCCTTCCTCGGTTTAATGAGCGCGACTACCATGTCTACTAAGCAGTATAACGACCCCGAATTGAAGACACTCATCGACTATCTGCAGGGCCGCGCCGACAATGTTCCTCCCATGTTCAGAAGATCACTCCCAAGTTTTTCCCTACGTAATGGTGTCCTCTACAAAGAAAACCACGCACCACAAGGCGCTACGTGGCTTCTCGTTGTGCCTGGGGACATGCGCATCGAGATTCTTGAATCCTGCCACGACGAACCGTCATCAGGTCATTTGGGATACAGCCGGACACTGGCCCGTATAAGGGAAAAGTACTACTGGGGGGGGGGGAATGAACGAGAAGAAACGGCATCGAGACGATGCCCCGTCTACGGAGGGGGCAATGCCACGAATCATCATCGCGAAACCTCCAGGGCAGGCACGGAACGGTACATCTCATCCCGGCGCATGCTGAAGAAGCAACAAGAAGGTTCCAGATACATTGCCTGCAAACGCAGGTGCTGTTTCTAGACTTTTCGGCGCGACGCTTAAATGCTTGTGCGCTCCAAGCTGGAGCATTCATTCTTTGACTCAGTTGTGTTCAGAGAGCTATAACTCTTGTGTTTTTGCTATCAAGTAGTTTAATAAACCGTTTGCTGTTTATTCGACGACTCGCCGGCCCATTTCGCTTCGTGACAACAGCAAGGTCTGCACCCAGCAAGACGGTGGAGATGGCTTGACCACAATTTTCTGCACTTACGAATCTACTAAGGAATGCACTGCACGAGCAATAAATGAAAGGTCAAATACTCACGCCACTAGTTTGTGGATTCTTTTGACTCTGTTGCAGTTGCACTTCCTGTAGCATGTGTTTCAACCGCCGGACCATCTTTGCATACTAAGCAGCAAAAAACAAGTATTGTGAAACAAAGAAAATGTTGTGTAGAAAGTTTGTATTAGCAGAACACCATGCCGTGTGTGTGAACGCGAACTGATGTATGTACTTAGGAATGAAGTTTTCCTGTTGTTCCAGATTTCGTTTTCGCTGCTCGTTTTCCTTCTCAAGAGCCTCAATATCTGCCTTATGGTTGCAGCCTGTTGCTTGCACCTGCTTTTGCTGCATAAAAATTGCGGTGAATGTGATAAAATCATGGTCCAAACAAGACGATTTTGCTATCGTGACGCAGGCAGTTTAAGTACAACATACCGACTCCGACGTGCCTGCCGATGCGCGCGAAGCCAGTCTATTCCGCTTTCTTTCGAGTTTTGACGCCTCACCTGCAGGTTATACACGATGCTATTTTGTTTCAAAAGGTAAAATAAACAACAGACGACTCAAGGACAGAACAGTAAATCGCTACTTACCGGCCTGAATCAGATAGGCCTTCGCCGGCCCTTCCCCCTTTTTCCACTGGGTGTCGAAGGTCCTCCCTATACAAGCGTCTCGACCAGCGTGGGACCTTTCATAATTGCCAAAGCGGTAGCAACATCACACATGGCTCGTGTTGTGACTCGTGTGTGGCTCGTGACATGACGACTGGAACAGAAACAAGACGACAGCACCACGTTGACTACGCCGGCAGTCGGCCACGCCGGCAAAAACAGAAATGGCTATGTTGCCTTTGACCGGCTGGGAATCGGTTTGGGTGTTATCGTATCGCAGTTTACAAAAAGATAAGAGAAAGAAGGTAACCAAAGAAAGGTTATCGAAAATAAATATAGTATTAAATATGCTGTCTTACAGTTTCTGTGATTATCTGCGACTATTTGCAAACACATACGGCACTGCGCGTTCAGCCGATCTATGGATGTTTTTCATGGACGTTTGTTTTTGATTCCTTTATGGCGGCCGTCATCTGCGGTGCTGTCATGTTTTGCTTGTCTTTTGCACACCGTAATGTTATACAGTCTGAAACTGGTGGTTCAGTGAATGTCGGTCTAAGGGGGCGCCATACATATCCGATAGGTGGCCACGGTTTGTATTACCGGCTTAGGCATCACGTCTGATAAACCAGGACTCTAAGCACTTTCTAGGGCCACATAGCTAGTCATGTGCAAAGGTTACCGCACTATCAAAATTAAATACATGTCCCTTATAGGCCAACAATGGTAGACTAATTCGGTCCTGGTTTGAGTAGCATTAGAAGCCTTGGCAACATCCCTTGTGTGCTCTTTTAGTCTTGTCCCATGCTTATCTGTCTCCCCAATGTAGGTTGCATCACAGTCTATGCATTTAACTTTATATGCACAGTCTTAATGCCTGATGGGTACAGTGCCCTTCAAATGGCGTATGAAACACCTTGGTTGAGAGGAATGCACACCACTGATTTGACTCCTTCGATGTTGTTTTTGACTGTTCTCTGTTGTAGCGATGATGCCACCCGGATAGTCGACGAAACGTTCACTCTCTTTGTTTTCAATTGTTGTGTTAAGTCTGTGTTTTCAGTAAAGGATTCTACATTATGAACTTTGTTTGAATGATGATTAGTGGTGAGCGTCATACCCTGAGCCACTACTCTAACAATTGCTTGGGGTGATGTGGTGAAATGGGGTAGTGAGCCTTGTAAACAATTTACTTGGCAATATATTTCTTTATCTGTGATAGGCGGAAGAACCGTTAGCTGTTACATAACGGAGGGGCGTGTAATTATACAAGACCGATCACCAAAAGGCATTGCTTCACACTACACTCTAAATCGTTTCACACCTTTAAAGGTGTAAAATAGGTGTATTAACAACGATCACACCCCTTTCACACCCTACAACTTTGTTTTGGAAGTTCCTGAGGGTGTAACAATGGTGTACTACACCCTCAGGTGAAATATATGGTGATAGTGTGTCGCCTGGGTGTAGAAAGGGAGTACGTTTGTTTTCGTTCACATGAACAAAAGTAAATATATACAACAACAGGGAGCAGGAAGTTACATTACAAAAGTGCATGCCCTGAATTTACAACACATCTACCATCTGGTAATGTATGCAGGTTTAGAAGATCTGTTGAGATAGTGCTTAAATTTCTTAAAACACGTTGCTCCTCATTGCAAGACAGAACAAATACATGATAGTGCTCATCATACTCAACTGTAGTTAATGTTTGTATGAGAATAATTGTATCAGAGTTAATAACATGTATGCCTGCAATCTCAATGAACACGGGTAAGTCTTCCTCGGAAGATTCTTTGGCAAGCCAATAGCAAATGCGTTATCATTATCAACTGCACTTTCCACATAGACTATAGATTCTGCGTGAATATCACAATCATGAATGTAACTCTGACTTGCTTCTGGGGCATGTTGAAGTAGTATCTCCTTGGAACCATTAGTAGATGTGGCATTTCTCATGAAGGGCTGCAACCACACATACATTTCATAAAATTGATGCCTTCTGGCTAATGAAAGGGTTATGTTCTTAAAATGTTGATTTTTTCTAGCAACATTTAAAATGCTGGTGTTTCCCTTCGAAACGCGTACACATATACAGATAGGAAAGGACCAAACATCTTGATGAGTCGCGGATAATGAACAACGTAATGCATTTTACAGGGGTTAGATATCTGTGGGTACAACACTGCAAAGCCTTGAAGAAATATGCAGCGAATAAATGCAGCGTTCTAAGTAATGAACATGCATATGGGGGAGGTGCCTGCTCATGCGAAGGTCTACAGTTTCACGAAAAGCTATATACAGCTGCCATGCTTCATTGCCATGCACAGCTGCCACGCCATACATGATTGTCAGTATGTCGGCTGTGTATGTTTACACACATATTTAGTCACCTTGATGTGCATACATATATGGACCTCAATGTGATTATACGCAATATGCTGGTAATTGTGAAAACACAGTTACCAGCATATTGCCACAAACCCAACAGTTTATTCGGCGTTACACCCTATACACCCCAATTGCCATGAGGGTGTTAAAATACACCTTAAAAGGTGTGCGCCATGAACATTTTGATTTACACCCTTTAAGGTGTAAAACGATTTAGAGTGTAGATTGAAATGTGATGCAAATGTAACGTGACAAATGCTGCATGGTGGCAATATGTTAGGTTCTCTCACGAATTATTCGCACGGTTGCGGTTAGTCAACAAACTGGATATCCAGTTAATGGTAGCAGGATCAAATTTTAATGAGGCTAGTTTGGCCAAAAAGCAAGCACAAAGCACAGTGTCAAAAGCCCTAACAAAATAAAAAAATAGTTCATCTACGTGAACCCTGAAATAAAGACAGTTTAAAATGCTGTGACCCAATTATAGGAAGGGAGTTGCCTCAGGACAGAAGCCGCCGATATTTCGAACAGAGACTGTTCTTCTTCTGGGCGCCCAGAAGAAGAACAGTCTCTGTTCGAAATATCGGCGGCTTCTGTCCTGAGGCAACTCCCTACCTACATTCTACCGGTTCGCTGGATTTCTACCCATCTACTGTGACCCAATTATGTTAGTTTTGTCTAAATACCCTTTTCTAAAGCCATGCCGGAATTTGAGAAAAAGAAATTGATAGACACAACATGGTTAACAACGTGCTGACATATGATGTGCTCCATTAGTTTACAGGGAACCCTAAAAAGTCGAGGTGGTTAGTAGATAGAAAGAGCATAGTTGACACCTCTTCTGAAGACAGAAATTAGCTTGTGAGACCTATGCCCACGACTCAGACATATACAAAGCACCTTTCACACAGATTAACGCATCTTCGTTCCAGCAGTTCCACCTTCAAATGTTCATCGCTGTTGAGTAGTCTGTCATTCTTGTAACACAGATCTTAATTGAAATGCAGGTGCATAAGGGATGGTCTGAAAGAAAAGCGTTTGGTTTTAGTCCTCTTAATGTTTCCGAAAACAAACTCCACAGTGACTGTTCTTCTGAAATGAGCAACTCCGGAACGAAAGCAAAAACTATCTCTGGCCACATCATTGTATCCAACTGAAACATGACACTTCAATTAAATAATGGCACTTAAAGATGATGATGATGATTCAAATTTAAATTGGCGCATAAGCAAGTCAGGCTATAGCTCGCCAAAACCATGGGAAAATTATGACTATTAAAAATCAGACGATTATACTAAAATAATATTATATTAAAAATAAGCAGTGGAAGAAAAGGCAGAAACAATTGTTGGCATTGTGTGGCTGGTGTCGATTTTTCCACACTAGGTGTTCAATAATAATGTTCGCTAGATATGCTATAGCATCAAAAGTACAGCGATATACAGACTCAATATGTGGTGGGGATATGTGAAACCAATATAACACATACTTACATTTAAAACTTCCCTGAAAAAGGCAGTTCAGGTCTGTCGGATTTGTCAGACTCGATACAAAGCCAGTAAGCACAGTGTGGAATGACTGGTTCATCTTTCGAAAGCAGAGGTGCAGCCCCCACGGCCTTTCGTCATATCAATGCTTCAGAGCGGCATAGCCTAGTCAGGAGCCATCAGATGAGTCACATAAAGTATAACTGGGTCCATGAAGCGGGAGGTTCTGTGGGATACGTAAGAGCGCATACGTGTTACAGAACAGTTACGAGAATGATCGAATGCACTTGCATGGTTTTGAGTGCGTAGCCTTAGAACTGAAAAATAAATGTGCTAACCTTGTTGAAACTGCTTTTCCGTCAGAACCACACGAGAGCACACTTGATTTCTTTAGATGAAGGTTCAAAGAATTCAACTTCAGCGTTTGCAGTCCATCATCAGGTCCCGATGCTCCTTTGATATGAAGCAGACAGAATTTCGCTGAGGCGAGTGACTGCCGTGGCGGTTGGTTCCTATACGCAGCAGATCAAGAACAGTACGCCGCAATGATAGGTGAAACGTTCATAATATGGCGAACAACTCCAACACCAGATACAATGACCCGAAAAAGGCAGGATGAGCCGGGAATCACACAAGCTCGCAAGCTCGTCATATGGCAGCCATTACAGCTGACCGGATACGGAACCATATGGAACGTAAGACAACAGAACGCAGATTGCAATCGTAGAACCTACTGCATGTGTTAAATGCAGGGTATATTTTTCTTTTTGAGACTCTGTAACAAAAACATATTAACATATAAATGCCATTTCATAAAGGGAATTGACAGGGTATTGCGTGACCATGTGACGCGTTTGAGCCAATGGTGGGTGTTGCCAGTGGCCCTCATGTTGACGTCATTTTGATGGTGGGCCGGGGTTGATATTCTATATAAACGTATGTTTTCGCTGTTTGACGCTGGCCATGCTGCACTCGGATGAAGTCGAATGTTTAAAATCCGAGTTTAGAGAAACCGTGGGGTTTGAATGCGTGAATTTTCGCATGGAGAGTCCTTGTTGGGTGCTCTATCGACTGCAAGTACGAAAGAGCTCCCACAAATTCTGGTCAGAGTCCCTTTAACACGGAAGCACGAGGCCAGTGGCAATGCCGGTGCCACGAAGCTGATTCCGCTCTGGCTGCCTTGCGCTCAATGTCCACCTTACGACAAGTGATCAGTGCGATACACTACACTTCTGATACAAGTTGCCTTGCCTGCTTTTATCTGCTGCATTCTCATTGCCCGCAGCGCAAAGTACATCACAGAGCAGATAACAATATATAGAACAACCATCTGCAGTATTGAAGACACGGACTGCCCTTGTTGTGAGGTGGAGACAGAGTGCACAGCAACCGGTCTGAAACCTTTGCAGAACCTGTCTTGTGGCGTTGGCTTGCCTGCAGGCCACGTGCTCTTGTGTTACTCTTAAATGTTAACAGGTTTGTACATTCCCAACCAAAATAATACCAAAACCCCCTTGCCCTGTATCACCGTTGCGCTCCTTGTTTGTGGATCACCACCACCTTTGTTCACCTTGCGTTTTTTAGAACGAAATATTTATCAACATTCGTAAAGTTGTGTGTACCTTCCCAGACAACCATCAACGTCCCCAGGACATCCCAGTTTGGTCATAACGTCCAGGTCCATGATGGATGTCCACTGGATATCCCCTGGATGTCCCAAAATATCCATAAATATCCTGGATTTATCCAGTGCTGACGTTGCGAGCTGGACGTCCCTTGGACGTCCTGTGGGTGTATAATATCAGACGTGTTGTGATACAGCCAATTAGGCTAACAGCTTTCATAACAACGAAGGTGTGGTGCACTCTGGTCGCAACCAATAACTACATGCGTAAAATAACATAGCGCAAGATTTTGATGCGGGATCTTAGCAGCTATATTTTGATTGGCATCCTGCGAGTAATATTACACCAGTTTCATTTACTCAATAGCTCCATAAAATAACGTGCATAGAACTACGACAGTACCAACCGTATGCGAGCTAGATTCCCTGGGATCAAAATCAAAGAAACGTCCCCCGCCGTTCACTGCTGAGCGTCGTCTGCTGCATTAACTTGCACCGCCGCGCAAAAGCAGAAAGCGCCATGAGCATCGACAATAACGCACGTCATCATCATCCGCTCGCCACTGCAAACGTTCACATTCCGTTGTGCAGTTTTAAGTTTCAAGGTGAGCCTATAATATGTGCAGTGACGCCGAAAGTTAAGGGTAAAAAGATGTGTGCATGAAGGACCGTCGGGCTGCAGAAAAAACTCTACGATTTCGGCTAACGCTCTGAGTACGCAACGCGATCAACACGAGTGTCGTACGCTGTCGTGCGTCTTGATCCCGGAATCAAGATGAGGTCTTTATAGTAAACATGCTGAGTGGAAGTGATGATAATTGTGAGTCCTCAGTAGTTCTCCAATCATCCGTCGCAGGGGAGGTTGTGGAAACTTATTGTTCAACGTCAGAGAGTGCTGAACAGTTTGAAACAAAAAGTACTCAACGTGATTTCCAACACAGAAGAGAACCGAGCACGGTTGTACATGGTTCGTTCATGAGCGATGTAATGAAGTAAGTAATGATGTAAGTGATGTAAAGCATACTCCTACCAATGCCGGCATCTCGAATGACATCGTTCACGCCCGTGCGATGTTGAACAAGGCAGGCGTACGCCTTTTTTGTACCACTTATGAATTTCATAATGGGTAGAAAAAAGGCAGCGCCTCCGGTTTTCAACAAATCAGGGGCGAGAACTTTGTCATTCGGGATGGTGGTTGTCTAGGAGCGGGCTATCAGGTAAAGACCGTTTTTAAGAAAAAAAAAACTTTGTCAAAAGCTGCACAAGTGTGCCTAGGAGGAAATAAGACTACCAAGAGGTATCAAACACAAAATGAATAAGAGTGTCAGCCCTGTGCTCCTTTCTACTGTGTTTTTTGTGAAATTTTTGATTTGGTGTATTGTTACGTATGTGACATCTTCTGAACTTGCGAACTTCTGTCACATTTACAGGGTGTAGCTCTTTTAGCTTAACTTATGCCTACTATTTGCTGTGTTCTACAGTTCACGACAAAAGTTAACGGAACACGTGAGCTGCATACTTTTTCTCCCGTGCGGCACCCAAGCGGTCTTCGGGAGCGGTAGAGTTCTTTGCTGAGAGAGGCGTGGATGAGTGTGCTGCGAGGAACTCGCTACAGTAATTTCGGTATTGCTTCTCTTGAACGTGCCCACGACGCCCGTTGGATTTCACTGCAGTGCTCTCCATCAACATGTGACTGAAATACTGTGTATGTAAGCTGTCATCTGGTCACGTCAGATATTTAATATGATCACAGCTATGTTCCCTAACGATTAATGTGTTTAGAACATATGTAATGCTTCTTCGCTTTTTAATTTGGGAAACACTATCGTGTGTTCACTATGACTTATTTTTATGTCCCCAGTAATACCTGGGAGCTCCCAGTCTTCACAAACTTTCAGTGACGTGGTGTTGCAGAACACTACAGTGGTTTCGAATTCACTTCGCAGGCACTATAGTGAGAAGCAATACCGAAACTACCGCAGTATGTAGCTTGCAGCCCGCTCATCTACGCCTCTCAAAGAATGACCGCGCTCAAACTCACCTGCTTCCGTCTGCCTCTCGGGTGTCTTGGCGGAGAAAAAAATGCGCAGCTCGCTTATTTCGTACACTTCTGTCAGGACCTGTACCATTTTCGGAAAAATGTAATGCTGTTGGTTAGCACGTACATGCTTTGTTTCTAGCATTCGATATGCAACGGCCAAGACAGCTATACAAGGTGTGCAGGGGATATTCTTTCACATGAAGTGTTGGCAGTGTGTAACTGTGATATACCTGTACCCTATTTCTTTGAGTCTAGGCATACAACTCCCTCCTCAGTCATAACAAAGTAGCTGCAATTATTGGTTTGCTAAAAGCACCAAGAGTGGCTGTGATAAATTATGTGTCGATATGAATAGTTCAAGTACGGTATGTGTACAGAGGATGTTGCACGAGAGAGTGACCATCAATTGTTGCAAGAAAACAACGAGAGATAAAAATTGAAAACATTCTGCATTACACTTGTGAAGGTTTTTGCTCCCAAACAGTGGTTTTCTATGGGTGTCCCTCGTTAATTAATGTGATTAGCGCAATGGAACTAAAAAAATTTGCCAAGAAAAGGTAACCTTTTTGCATTAGTTAGAAGACCCATAGCCAAAACACACCATTTCAGTCACAAATACAGGATGTTTCGCAAACGTTTCTACAAAAATTTGGCACCCAAAAACACCCAACAACCGCCTGAAAAACCTTTCCGTGACAAAATATTGAGTTCAAGATAATTACTCTAATTATTGAGGTACACTGATGCAAACCTCCTGTTTGGGTGGCAAAAAGCTTCATAAGTGTTGTGCAATAGGTTTCCAATTTTTATCTCACGTAAATTTTTTAAAAAATAATGAAGGGAGACTCTCTCGTGCAACATCCTATATATATGACGACAAACGTTTCATAAATGTTGCTCCACTGTGATTTGCTGCGTACCTTGCAAACTCCTCAATAAATTGTTTTTCAATATATATTTAAACTCTCTTTCCATTTGTATTGTTACACATGCAAGCACCAGAAACTGTCAGGGAACAGATTAACGCGTGCAATTATTTCCTTGTACGTTGCAGTAGATTATAGCAGTTTGGGATGCTGCTTCTGCACGCATAGGTGCAGGAGCATTAATGAAATACACGAAATATAGGTCCCATATAGCGTAGGTAGCAACATCCTGGTTCAGTCCTACAATTGTCATATATGACGTCTTGTGGACAAACAGGGGACGTCCATGGATGCACCTTTGACCGTCCAGCAGACGTCTACAGGACGTCCTGAGGAGTTTTGTGGATGTCCTCAGGACATCCATATGTCCAGAGATGGATGTCCAGAGGATGTCCTAAAGACATATATGGTTGTCTGCTTTTTGTGTAGGCACTAATCAAGATGGCAGAGAAATGCAAGCTATATAACCGATACACCATCGTCGAATGGTGTTAATATTCATATACAAACCACCAAGGCTTGTAACATGGTTTACTTTACTTTAATTTTTGTACTTTAAAGGCGATAAAAACCCCAGTTCCAGGAAACAAATCAAAGGACGACAGAACACACAGCACAGACTGACGAAAAAGGATTTATTATTGTCAAAACCTGCTTCTTAAATACCCTGAGTCAACAACGCCCTCTTCCGCAAGCGCGTTTGCTCAGGATATTTAAGAAGCAGCTTTTGACAATAAATCCTTGTTCGTCAGTCTGTGCTGTGCGTTGTGTCGTCCTTTCATTTGTTTCCCGGCACTGGGGTTTTTACTGCTTTTAAAGTATGAAATACCGAACAGCCCAATTATTGACCATTTTTTGTAACATGGATACCACTTTTAGTTTTGACATTTTTGTGTGCACTAACAGTGCTCATCACATGTTGTAGTCTCATGAGCCTAGACCACGCTTTTTTTTCATCTGCCTGCACACTATATGTGCTAATGTCCCCCACAGTGTATAACCTTTCTGCATTAAGAAGAAATAAGAACTTCTGAAATGTCTTCCGGCTCTTTATTTGTTGCATGGTACATTAATGAAGGACAACTTGGTAATGACCTTGATAGAATGAGGGCACAAGGAGGAATAACTTTTGTTTCGACTTGCCTACATGAAGCATCAATGAGAAGAGGAAACGAAGTGCAGAGCAAGAACAATAAAGTGTACTTTGATCCTAGGCACAATAGTAATGTGATGCTATCCGTAATTTTTAACCCTTTCAAGGCGGACTTCTATATCTCGTATAACTGCCAGCGCCGTGAGCTACGGGGCGGCCTTAACGGCTGAGCCTGAGGCGGTCGCCATGGGGAGCACAAGGAAACAGAGGCTCCGTGATTGGCCTGTATGTAGTCTTACCCTGTCTTGCTAAACGTAACGTATTATTTGCGTGTATTTGTACGTTCACGTTTTTGTCCATCCAGGGAGTCGGAAAAACGAACTTGAAAAGTATAACGGTTCGTTACCGTGAAAGATGCAGGTAGGTTAGGGTAAGCTACCATTATACTTTCTCGCGCATTTCTGTTCTGAATTCCATCGAGAGGGCCCGCTGTGACGATTCCTATTTTTCTCCTGTTGTTCAGGTGAATCGCTAAGTGGAAATGATGTAAGTAACGCTGCACGACACTGTTTTCACTGTTTTGCTCGCAATTATTGTAATTTGAAAAGTTGCAGTTGACGCTCGGCGGAGGGTAAGTTGGCTGTATACTTTCTGAAACAAGTTCCCCATGATCATTGGGAACTGTTGTATTTGTCTTTCGGTGCTCTGGTCCTTATACTTACGAGTATTTCCAGTATCCGCCGGCAGTATATGGTGAGTTCGCATGAGCAGAAATAACGCTTTCTTGCAGCGGTAAACGAGATCTGGTCTGGGTAATGTTGACATTTTGCTCGTAATCATTGAAATGTTGTAGTTCGAATCTTTGCAGCACCTGCTCAGGAGAACGGTGAGTTTGCATGAGTGTAACTGATACCTTTTTGCAGTGATGATTTGATTCAGACATTGATGTGTCATGTAACTGAACGAGACTTTAATTTCAGCAGCCTTCCAACAAAGGGCTCGCAAGTGTGACATCGGAGAGCCCGTTACCAATTACGGAAACTGTTTTAAGCTTTAAGTTTTAAGCTTCACGACTGCCCAGTGACACCGGATGTGTTGCAGACATTGCGATGAGACATTCAACGTGTTTGTGTTGTGTGCTCTCAGGAAACAATCTCGGACTTGCGCACGTGTGTTGTATATGTATATGTGCATAATATTGGATACCACATCCAAGGTATCTGTTGTTCGTGTTTGCTGAATAAAATAGCATAACATTCACCACTGTTCCGTTGGTTCGATGTGTCAGCGTTTGGCTATTTTGGAGAGACAGCTGGTGCTACTATAGTCGTTCTGACGTGAAATATGCTACTTGTCTGCAAAAGCGTGGGCGGGCAACACCTGGCAAGCACGAAAGGATCTTGCCTGTCTGCTTTTTTTAGGCTCTCAGCATTCCCTGAGAGTAGTAACGTACCTAATGTGTACCGCATGCGAAAAACGGTGCATTGTACCGGTTGCTGAACCATGTTCGCTGTACCGGCTAAAAAAATGCGGTACATTAAAAAAAAATGTACCGCTTTTTTTTATTCGGTACAGAAGCGTTACCGGGTTAAGAGCGTACACAAAAGGAACTTGTATTCAGGCACCTGTCTGTCTGTCCTCTTCTCCGCTTGCGCCGACACACTTTTTTCAGCTCCGTCGTTTGGAGCTGACCCTGTTGAAACTGATGCATCTCTGTGATGGTCTACAGTAAGGATGCGTGTTTCTTGCGCAAACACCCGTGACATTCCATCCAGTTAAGGCTGAATCACTTCTTCAGTGAGCCCATGGAAAATTTTCATTCGCACACACCGCGGGGACAACGCCGAACATCCTTGCGAGATGCATATCAGAGTGTTCTTTGTGCCCTTCTGTATTTAGTGGTACTTTTTTTAATGCATAAAGATGATCCAGTGATTTTTAACGAATTTGTCGCATTTTTAATAGATGGCGGTCTACGGGAACCTGGGAAAGGTTGCTTCTCTGAACGCTCACGACCTTGTTATCCGCTAGAAAATGGTATTACTTGATGAAGTTGTATCTAAGGAACCTAAAGAATTCAAGAAACTGCTTCAGTGTAATGAGCTTCTTGAGTGGTGTGCGAAATTTTAAGACGTGTATTGCCATCTGCTAGCGTGCTCGGGACTGTGGCGCCACCACCGTTCACCTCGATTGGAGTGGGCGGCCCTCAACTGATATTTTCTCCGCGTTCATTCTCTCATTTCTCCATCGTGGCGAACAGGGTTGTGCAATATGGCGCCAGGCATGGATACTTTGGTTTAGAGCACTGCACGGGCCCGGGCTTACCCGAAAGCCCGAGCCCGGCCCGGCCCGGCACGGCCTTGGCGTTTTTTAGGCGGGCCTGGGCCGGACTCGGGTTTCAGCCACCGGGCCCGGGCCGGGTACGAGCTTGACAACGCCTGCCATGGTCGGGCATGCACGCGAACACATTTCACGAGACTGGACAGCTGAATTTTCACGTTACTTTTTTCCCCATTGGGTATGGAACATCAGGTATTCTCCTCTGAGAACTATCACATTTTTACATGTGATCATGCTTATTTTGTGAATGGGTCTGGATTTCACGCATACACACACACACACACACACTGGGGGGCGATTGGTGTTGCGGGCGCGTTGAGGGTCCTTTAGGAACACCAGTTGGGTTAGGTGCTGGGACATATTTCGTTCTCATGGGGGTCCTGCACGAGGGTCAGTGAGGTTAAGTGTTCTAACATATTTAGGTTAGGCGTTCTGACATATATCTCGTTCGCATCAGAGTTCGAGAAACGGGAACTAACACCGGAGCATGTGCAATAGAGCGGCGATGACTTTATCTTGAACCGCAATGTACATACGCCCACGCGCCGCTGCGCGCTGCGTTCCCAAGCAAGCAAGCACCAAGCACAGTGCGGCTTGCCGACAGAGAAACACAGCCGCTGCTGCGTTCGAGTGTACCTCCTGACTCTCCACCAATTAGCTGCGTCCGTTTCCTTGCTGCGCTGTGCTCTTTATTAAATGTAAATACGCCTCCGAACCTCGAGAACAGATAGAGCAGAGGCGGGCTGGGACCGGCCTGAGCATGGAAAGAGTCGGGTACGGGCTGGGCCCCGGCTGGAAATTTAGAAGACGTCGGGCCCGGGCCGGGTGCGGACCGTAGCAGCCGGGCCTGGGTCGGGCCTGAAAATTAGGCTCGTGCAGTGATCTACTACGTGTTCTTAAGTCGGCACAAAACTAAACTTGCACTTCGCTGCTGCGCTCGCTGTTTTCAGGCGCTGTTTGCATCTCGTGTCTGCTAGGGTTCTTCAGAATTGCAACCGTTGTACGGTGTGTTTTGGCTGCACCAAATTTTCAAAAATAGAAAGAAAGCGTGCGCAGCTTTGTTTTAATTTTGATGCAGCCTACGTAACGTTTTTGCCAGTAGGATGACTAATTTACGCAGATATTATAGTTCTCGGTTCAGGGGGCTCCCGAGAAAGTGGCACACCTCAGTAAGAGAAGTAGCTAGCAAGTATTTCCTCTTGGGAACGTGCCTATGTAACATCAGCTAACGTGCATCAACTTAAGTGTACGCCTGTATACCTAGTTAGAACTGTTGGGAATGAAATTGATGTTTGAGCTATAAAAGAACGGCAGTCGCATTAATCCGTGTGAATGTATTATTCAGGGTGAAGGCAGGAGACCACACGAATGAGTAACGCAGAACATCAGCACGGACGCGACAGATGTCAACATTTAATAATGAAATGTGCATTTATATACATCATACTCATCGCGTAGGTTTCATTCCCTTTTTCACGTATTGTGTGAGTGTGTTACAGGAAAATTTATTGCACGAACAGATCTACGCACACGCTGTTAAACTAGACAAATAATGACAGGATGAAAATTAACTGAAGCTAGAGGAAGCAAGTTAATGTTCAGTTCGCTACATGAAGTCAACGCGCATATACGTATGTATACAAATGTACAATATATGCATGCTGAAACAACAACATATTTAAACTATGTACAGTCACGTTTACAAGAACGGTGCGCAAGGAAGCTTGGTTGCTACACACAAACATTCATATGCACACGAAAGCCCAACGTGATGTCATCGATTGGGTTTATCTTCCCTTCTTATATTTTGTCACGCAGTTCATCAAGACGGCTTGGTTCGTCCATTAGTTTCATGTTCTTCACTCGGGGTCGACAAGCTCAGGCAACAAGTAATCCAAATAAACATTTTTCAGTTCAGGAAGAATCCTTTGCCAAAATTCTTCATCACGCTCAGTATGAATCACTTTGAGGTCAGACGGGGTGATATTAGTTACGGGACGAGTGATATTGGTTACGCTTCGTTTTGGCGTCTTTTTTATAACAGCGAATATTGACCAAGCCGTCGAAAATCGCAAGCAAGACATAGTAAACACCAAGAACAGAAACCTTAATAAGCACTTAGATGTTGTGAAACCATTCTGTCCATCATCGACACACACAACATCCCCATCCCCGTGCCCGAACAGTGCCGACGAAAAAAAAAAAAAAGATGGCATGACGCTCTTCGGTGTTTCGTAGGAGATTTCCAATGCCCGTCCAGCTTTCTTGCGTGAAAATTAAGGCCATCCAGCTTCGTTGAAATTCCATCTTGAGCAGTGGCGTAGCCACGGGGGGGGGGGGGCACACGCCCCCCTACATGCCACAGGCCGACACACGCAAATCATGCAAATCCGAGGAGAAAAAGTAATATATATGTGAGGGGGGGGGGGCAGCGTGATGATTGTACGATACGCGTGTGATACGCTTATCAGGAGTTCATGCACATGTCAGTAGATAAGCATGTACGGAAGAGGGGGCGTGAATCGCTTCCGGTAGGTTGGCTTAAAAGTGACTGAACGGGAATAAACAAGCTCTTATTCCGCCTGCTCGAAGTTGTCTGAGAGTGTGCTGTTTGCCGCGTCGGCCGCAGGCCTGACAAAACATGGTGTCAGAAGTGGTCGGGTCTTCTTCATTCGCTTGAACCTACGCTGTTCCTGCCGTCCGCGGAAATGGCCCATAACGACACCGGCGTACAAAAGACGGAAGGGGCTTCAACACTGCCGTCTTCCACAAGTTTCCGAATGGAACCACCCGAAGCTTTCAACTTCGCAGCACCTAACGAATGGACAGCCTGGAAACGGAGGTTTCAACGTTTCTACACCGTTTCCGGTCTCAATCAGCAACTGGGGCAACAGCAAGTAGATGCGCTCATCTACGTCATGGGTCCGCAAGCAGAGGATGTTTTCCAGACATTTAGCCTTAGCGACGAGCAAACACGGGATTTCAACTACGTCTTGCAAAAGTTCGAGGCCTATTTCCTTCCTCGCCGAAACATAATTTACGAACGTGCTGTATTCAACAGCAGGACACAAGGTGATTCGGAGTCAGTTGATGATTTTGCTACAGCTCTCTATAAGCTTGCAGAGACGTGCGAGTATGCGGTACTCAAAGATGACCTCCTGCGAGATCGCTTCGTTGTTGGATTACGTGACAAGCACCTTTCAGAAAGATTGCAGCTGGATTCTAAACTAACATGGGAAAGCGCCCTCACCATAGCGCGTCAACAAGAAGCCGTGAAACAGCAGCAAGCCGAAATCCACCCTGTTACTGAAACGGTAGGTCGCGTCACTACAAAACCAGATAATCCCGCTGCCAGTAGAAGGTCACGTTCTCAACAAGAACAAGTGCGACCAGCTCAACACTACGCATCTGGGAATAACAAAAGAACCGGTAAGAAGCAACCAACTTGTGGCTGGTGTGGACGTTCTCGTCATTCTAGAAGCTCCTGCCCGGCTAAAAACGCCTCTTGCAATAAATGCCACAAACGAGGACACTTCGCTGCGGTTTGCCGTTCAAAGGATCAGCCAAGAGCAATGCAAGGTTTCCTGGGACTTGCGTCATCATCTACTCCCGCATCGACGTGGGACCTCGACGTCGTGGTGAATGAAATTTTGTTACCTTTCCGCATTGACACAGGAGCCGACGAATCCGTTCTATCAGAAGCTCTCTTCAACCGACACTTCTCGGAACGGACGCTACGTCAACCACTTCGAGTACTCTGCGGTCCCGACGGGACACCGCTGAACGTCGTTGGAATGATAACACTACAACTTGCCTGTAAGGGCAACTATTCCGATCAAAACATCTTCATCGTCCGGGGACTGAAGAAGAACTTGCTGGGGAAGCCGGCAATAGAGGACCTTCGTCTACTGGCTCAAATTGACAACGTCAAAAATATGTCCGTAAACCCAAGAAAAGACTACCCGCAACTCTTCCGAGGCCTGGGAGTTATTGAGGGAGACTACTGTCTTCGCGTCAAGTCCGGAACGATACCCTTCGCAGTAAATTCACCGAGGAAGGTTCCACTACCATTGTACGAAAGCACCCGGGAAGAGCTACGTGAGATGGAGCGCTTAGGAGTCATCTCACGGGTTGAAGAGGCAACTGAGTGGTGCGCGCCTATGGTGGTGGTGCCGAAGAGGAACGGCAAGGTGCGCATATGCGTCGACCTTACGGAACTTAACCGGTTTGTTCTAAGGGAGTGGTACCCGATCCCTTCAGTGGAACACACGCTGGGACGGCTGTCAGGAGCAAAAGTCTTCTCGAAGATTGATGCCAACGCAGGTTTTTGGCAGGTTCCATTAAGCAGTGACAGTCGCCTCCTCACCACCTTTATCACTCCATTTGGTCGTTTTTGTTTTAACCGACTACCATTCGGAATCTCATCAGCACCGGAACATTTTCAAAGACACATGACTGAAGTGCTGGAGGGTCTGCCAGGAGTTATTTGCCATATGGACGATGTACTGGTGTTCGGCTCAACTAGGGAACTTCACGACGCAAGACTTCGCGCTGTTTTGGACAGTCTAACAAAAGCCGGAATCACGCTAAACTCCCAGAAATGCGTCTTTGGAGTGGAAACTGTTGACTTTCTCGGTAACACTATTGCGGCAGATGGCATCCGCCCCAACAAACGAACCCTGGATGCCATCACGAACATTCCTGCCCCGACCTCAAGAACGGAGCTCAGACATCTTCTCGGGCTAGCGACGTATCTCGAACGTTTTGTGCCCCGCCTTTCAGACCTCTTAGCACCCTTGACTTCCATGCTGAGCAGTAAAAGTGAATTCGTGTGGGGGGAGCCGCAACGAGAAGCTTTCCTGCGTTGGAAGGAAATACTGTCTTCCTCACCCGTCCTAGGGATTTACGACGTAAACCGCGAAACTATAGTTTCTGCCGACGCATCCTCCTACGGCTTAGGTGCAGTCCTCCTGCAAGAACAAGATGATGGGTCGTTATGCGTCATCGCCTACGCCTCCAGGACCCTTAGTGACACTGAACGTCGCTACGCTCAGATTGAGAGAGAGGGGTTGGCACTCGCCTGGGCATGCGATAGATTTCAATAATTCCTGATCGGCAGGTCGTTCCGTTTAGAGACTGATCATAAGCCGCTCGTGACGCTACTTAGCACAAAGTTTTTGGACGACCTCACGCCTCGTCTTCAAAGGATAAGAATGAGACTCATGAGATATTCCTACACAGTTACGTACGTCCCAGGAAAACAACTCATTGCTGCCGATGCGCTCTCGAGGAACCCAGTGCAGTCAACGGGCCCATCGATACTCGACCAAGAAGTCGGAGCATACGTCCGGATGGTGGAAAGCTCACTACCTGTCACTTCGATGAGCATCAAAGCTATCAGTACAGCGCAGAAGGACGACAAAATTTGCCAAGCACTTATCAAGTTCAGCACGACCGGATGGCCCTCTCGCCGCGATCTTAGCCCAGAAATGAAAGTTTACTGGGAGTGCAGAAACAGCATCGCCCTTGCAGGTAACCTCCTCATGTTCAAGGACCGGATTGTCGTACCAGCCTCGCATCGGAAGTATGTGCTGCAGCAGATACACAGCGGCCACCAGGGAATGGTGAAATGCAAAGCAAGGGCTAAAGACAGCGTTTGGTGGCCAAGTATAGCGCAGGACATCGAAAACTTCGTTCGCAGCTGTATTCCCTGCACTGAACATGCGGTGAACCGAAAGGAGCCATTACTCCAAACACCGTTCCCCCGGAGACCGTGGCAAAAGGTGGCTATGGACCTTTTTTTCATTAACAGACGATGGTGGCTCATCGTAGTAGATTATTACTCTCGATTCCCGGAGATCGTCCCGCTCCACAACCTTTCATCGGCGACGGTGACAGAGCATTGCAAATCTATCTTTGCGCGTCATGGAATCCCAGAGGAGGTCATTTCGGACAACGGACCTCAGTTCTCCGGAGAGCAAGCATCACAGTTTAAGAAGTTCGCCGAGATGTACCAGTTTCGCCACGTCACATCAAGCCCTCGGTACCCCCAAAGTAACGGCCTCGCGGAAGCCGCTGTAAAAATCATCAAGAATTCAATGAAAAAGACTGGCGACCCCTACGAGTCACTACTCGCCTACCGGTCATCTCCTCTGCAAAATGGGTACTGTCCCTCTGAACTACTAATGGGTCGGAGACTTCGGACAACCATACCGACTCCTGACAGCAACCTTCTGCCTAATATCCCAGACTACAACGAGTTACAACGGAAGGAGCTGATGCTGAAAAACAGTCAGGCAGCCGCCTATAACTCTCGAAATGGGGTTCGACGTTTAGCGGAACTCAACAAGGGAGATAAGGTCTGGGTCATCGACCTCAAACGTCGGGGAATCGTGGAACGAAGGGCCGGCACACCACGGTCGTTCTGGGTGAAGACAAACGGAAAGGACGTGCGCCGAACGAGGAGTCACCTGGTGCGCTACCACTCCTCATGCGACCAAGATGAAGGGAGACTTCCAGCATCACGGGGCGTGCAGTGTGAAAGTTTTCACGGAGCACTGCCATTACAGCAGACTACACCCGGGATAGAACCAACGTCTACACATGACACAGACGACTCGTCTGTGGCCACTGGCGATTCTACCGTTAGGCAAGGGGAAAGTGCTTCTGAGGAAAAGTGCAGGGACTCGCACCAACATACTCGGAGTGGGCGCTGCATCAAACCACCTCAAAGACTTAATTTGTAAAGATGTTAACGTTTGTATCGTATCCTTCATTGCGAATGTTATTGTAGTTTCTGAACCAGGGATCAGAACTATTCTTGTACTAATTATACTTTGTTATATTCGTGTGCTGACGCTGTTCCTGAAGAAAGGGAGATGTACGATACGCGTGTGATACGCTTATCAGGAGTTCATGCACATGTCAGCAGATAAGCATGTACGGAAGAGGGGGCGTGGATTGCTTCCGGTAGGTTGGCTTAAAAGTGACTGAACGGGAATAAACAAGCTCTTATTCCGCCTGCTCGGAGTTGTCTGAGAGTGTGCTGTTTGCCGCGTCGGCCGCAGGCCTGACAAAACAATGATCGCAAAAATTCTTGAAGTTACCGGCGTCTATCTAACCAGCATAGTTGAATACTTTTGAAGCTATGAGCTTGAGCTTTTCGAGGTACTTGAAATCAGGGAAGGGTAACTGCAATGGTAACGGAAACAGAAACGGTATGCATAACGTAAAAATGCATCATCTTCACCAGCTCGCTTGCTTCCTAGCCATTTTTTCATTCAAACGGTATATTACCGAAACTGGTGATGCTAACGATAACGGAAACAGAAACGCTTACTACGGTCCCCCACTACCGGAAACAGGAACGGAAAAAAAAAATTATCGTTCGGTATTGAATTTGAGTAATGGCTATTCGCGTTGCGCGATGACAGTTGAGTAACTTTTCATTTCATTTTGGTATTTTGATGACTCCATTCCCAGTAATGCTCTAAAAACTACATGAGAACATGGAAACAAAGCGCAATATTGGATATCGATGGTGCATTCCTCGCTTACCTACTCGTCCCAGTCATCATAACTCTATGACATCAACACATGAGACTCATGCAATTAGACTCCACAATACTCCACCGTAGCACGAGGGTGACAGGCTACGATTTATTTTTCTTTTCTTTTTTTTTTTCATTTAACCGTGGCTATGGCAGTATTGTTGACTAGTGAGAGCGTCCGCCTATGAATGCGACATTGAATAAATGGTACGCCCATCTGGGGTTGCTGGGCTCAGAGTGACTGAAAACAGAAAACTGACTGAAGGCATGTTCCTACATTTCTTTAAAAAATCTTGTGCGCAACCCAACGACGGAAAATTACTTGTGTAGTGTGTGCGCGTGACACCGAAGCTGTACTTGGGCAAAACAGAGCGCTGACAGAGCCGAACGGGCTCTCGTCCCGCGGCACTGTAATAGCCGTTCCATTACAGGAAACGGTAACAGAAACATAACGGAAACGAACTTCAAAAGCTGGTATCAGAAACGGATAACGGAAGCGAACATATGGCACTAACGAAAATCGAAACGGTAACGAAAATACGTCCATTACCCTTCCCTGCTTGAAATCTCGTGAGTCGGCCTCACAGCTCGTGACACCCATATGTAAACTCATTATTAAACGTTCAAATATTCTGTATTTTCATCTCTCATCTCGCTGTGTCCACAAGGATGAGATTGTGGGCGTACCAAGGATCAGCGGAGGGGGGGTTGTATAGAGCCCCCCTACCTTGCAGGTCTGGCTACGCCAGTGATTTTGACAACCTGCTGACAAATGCTGACGCCCCTATGCCAGCCGCGTCGTACGAGGGTAACCTTCAAGTAATAACATATCGAAAGATAATGCAAAATGTGCTGGAACAGTAGCGTGTCAACGTATGTGAGCATCAAAATATGTTACATACCGTTGCACACAGCGCGGGTGGCAACACACTGACTGCACGATCCTCCCATCAATGGCCGTAGTGCCTGGGAGCAGGAGTAAAAAGATGCAAAGTGGCGTTGAAAAACGCGACTACTGACCTTAGACACGGATAAAATCCCCGAAATCAAGCACGAATGACACCGACTGCTTGTCAGCGACCACGCACATCCTAAACGCCCCAACATTTCGTGAGAGACTGATTAATTCGTTGATGGGTAGAAATCCAGCGAACCGGTAGAGATGTAGGAAGGGAGTTGCCTCAGGACAGAGGCCGCCGATATTTCGAACAGAGACTGTTCTTCTTCTGGGCGCCCAGAAGAAGAACAGTCTCTGTTCGAAATATCGGCGGCTTCTGTCCTGAGGCAACTCCCTTCCTGATTAATTCGTTGACCGTTGCTGGTGCTCCCGGCGGTTCCGAAGAACGCCTCCACATACATTCACTGAACCTTGTACGGAATGCATTAAAAATAGTTTACATTAAGAGGTGTAATACCAATGTACCATGGCACATGTACTTTTGAGGATAATATGTTCAGAAACATTTGAAATCGCACGAGCCAATATGCGGTGCACTACGGAATCGTCTTACGACGCGCCTTCTTGGGGATATCGGGGTCGACGGTCTGTTCGCCTCCTCAGTCGATTCGTTCGGAATAAATTTTAATTTCAAATTTTCATTCAAATTTTACTTGCAATATTTTCGATACGGTTCGTGTCCTGGAATTTCATTTGTTTGAATTGGTTAGAATTAGTTCATCCTCAACACGAACGTACAGCGTTCTTCCTAATCATAAATTATTTATTATTAATTTGAGAGTGATGATGTACAGTTGGTAACCATTACCCTCGTTCCATTAACAATTGGCTTCTCAATTATTGTAGTGGTGCTAATGCAACATGTTGGATCCCATTATATCAATTGGAAAGCACTTTCTCATTGATACGTATTAGGCCAGTTCCTCATTCCTTCTATTGGCGCAGCCTGTGATACACAACACATCGAATCTCATTAAATCAATTGGAAACCAACATTTCTCATTGACGCACACTAAACCAATTCGTTGAATTGGTTCCTTGCTTCGTTGATGCGGTCCTCGCCACACGACACGGCGGAGCCGCGTTTCGCGAAGGCAGCTTCCCTGCTGAATTTCCAATTCAGTCAATGCAGTGTAATATTCAATTCAGTGTAATGTATAGCATTGCAAAAAAAGGAAAGAAGGACTTAATCTCAACGCTGCATCAGCATAATTCATCTCACAATAAAGTTGTTGTTCTCAGCTTCTCCAGAAGCATTCGGGTAGCACTGGAATGGACGTTTCTTTCTTTGTTTTTCTTGCTTCAAGTTATTTTGTCCTCGCATGTAGATGTTAGATGCACGAAGATATCCGTCGAAGTCATTAAGTCATTCCAAATTTTCTTTACTTCTTGAGCATGGATGAAGAACACACTGTTCTGGAAGATCTTATTTGTCACAGGCATTATACAGGATTTAGTGTACAAACCGGGTCTCTCGGCAAAATTGTCGTGCGCACACATACATATCGTGCACACACTTTGGTGCCGTTTCATGGATGGATGGGGCTTGGATCAGCTGCATCTCGTCCTTACAGAACGTCAAAACTGCACCTGAAGTTGGCCACGACAACCGCAAACACCGCCTTCCTACAACAACACACAGTTCACAAACAGCGAGACAAAAGGAAACTGGGAAGTGGTTTCATGGCGCTTATGTTATGAACAGACAGTACTGCTTGTATATAGTGCCCGTTTCTCACACAGGCACAGATATAGCGTCAGTTCTTCCTTTTAGTGATCTTGATTCTTAGTTTCTGAATTGTGTTGTGTCGAAAAATTGTAAGCGCAGTATTAGTATTTTAGTAATACACCTACCACTTGCGCTTGATTCTGTCGAGCTGCCTGCGCGTGCCTGTAATACAGATGAAAACCAATCATATCTACCACTTTCCACAAAAGGAGACGAAAGTCACAGGTTCACTAATAGGGAAAGTTTCATGATGACGCGCCAATCACTTTCATATAAATGACATCACGTTCTTTTACTTATTTCTTCTATTTTGTTTATATATTTATTAATGATAGGTCAGCGGATACGTTATGTTGTACTGATTTTGTCGTTTGCTCCTAAGTAGTGCGCACACGCAAGATCAGTTTCAAGTTTCAGTTCTTTCCTTTTCGGTGTCAATCCAAGTTGCACTTGCATGATGTTCTCATCGAGGTACGCATCATCGCTGAAATGCGAGAAGCATACGCGGACAGCATGAATACTCCTTGCCTCATCTGGATACCTGATAGTGATACAGCTACTTCCCACTTTCGCTTCGTCTGGCTGTTTCGAGGCGTGCAAAATCAACGTCGATGCGTTTCGAAGGAAGTTTTCCTACATTCGGGAACGCTGTATCGGTTTCCGGACGGAATCTCACGCGAACGATGCAAGCCTAGATATTCTCCCGATTCACAAAGAGTATCCGCTCACTAGAAAGTGAACCTCACATGTGAACGCGGCCGACGTGCAGGAAAAAAACAAAACAGCCCCAGACTTGGCGGCAGACGACAGCGTCCTTCACCGCGGATTCCACCTTGCGTCACACGATGTTGTTAGCGCTGGCGCTCTCGAGGATCGAAACGAATCCCAGTCTTTTTAGTTCGATTTCTCATCACCGGGGCAGTTTTGGGAGGAGAAAATTTGGCAAATAGCTCGTCGTAGTGTGCCGAACAAATTCGTATTGGATTCGTAACCACGGTTCCGGATGCGACAGTCCCTTTAAGGGCAAAAAATACGATACTACTACCGAAGAGGAGTATGTAAATCGAGCACAAGGATTCAAATAGATTTTATTCCATAGAGGCATTGACCACCAAAGCTACCTCTGGATTTCTTCAGTCATCTTATATTATCTTGCAATAGCCTTTGTCACAAATGCCAGGAGATGCCTGTGATGGAACCTGAAATAGCAAAATATATCCATACATTGTAGCATATGTGTAAAAAAATACACATGTTCTTCAACTAACTCAGGGAAGACGAAGTTCCATGACAAAGACCGAGGCGCCTGTATTTCCCTTCAGAGATCTAGTCTCCACATTACACTGGTATAATACCATGAATTGCAGTTTTGATTACGAGGGGCCGGTTCGTTCAGGCAAAATTCTTCATATTGTTCCTCAACAGCACCGGATGAGATGTAATAGCACGAACAAGACATTCAACGGAACGGTTAAATTTAGGTCGAAATTCCTTTCTTCAGTTTAGGTCGACTTTCTGCAGTTGCACTGCTTGTGGGGGGAGTGTGTCTTATCCCTAAACGCAGTCCTCTCCAATTTCTCGCTCGTTACATACATCCTGCAATCACTTTCTCCCCCTCTAACTAGTGAAACAACAACAACCTTATTGCGAGATGATGTATGGCGAGCTTCATCGCCACGGGTGCTACTCTACCCCATTGCTGGTGGTGATGTGGGGAATGAAATAATGAATGAAATGGCCCCTTCACAATAAGGATCGAAGTCCTATGGCATCCAGAAAAGTAAAGAGAGCATTGTGGCCAGAGCGTTTGTGGGCTTGGGTGTGGTCAGGGACCAAACAACATTGTGTGAGTGAGAGAGAAAGAGAAGGGGGGGCAGGAGTCTAGCTCGTTAAGGGATGCGGAGAGTACGGTCCGGGTAAGTTGGTAGTGTAGCCAATGGAGAAGAATGTGCTCTGGATCTTCTGCAGAACCGCAGTGACTGCATTGCGGAGACTCAACTTACCACAAGCGGTGACGCCACTGTGTTGTAAAAGCCACATCGAGGCGCATTCGATGAATTAATATGGCGATGAATTAATTCCTTGTTAGGCTATTTTGTTCTTTCTTCGTTTTGGTAAGTCTCATTTAGTAAGTCTTTGGGATAAAAATGCTTAATTGCTATGATCAGCTTTCACGCATGGCTTTTTGTGCTCTTGCGCAATCTTTTTTTTTTTTACGCAGTCACTATAGCAGGATTATGGAAATAATCTTGGGATAGTGATTCAATAAATAATAGGTCTCCTGTCTAGAGCGCAGCCGCACACGTGCTTGAACCATGCAGCTCCACGCCTGGGTGATGGCGTCACGCCGTAGCTCCATTGCAGGTGGACCCTGTCCCTAAGAGTTACGTTGGCGGTTAGTGAAAAAAAAAAAGGACTGTAGCCTTGGGACAATGGGTTGACGTCACACCCAGTGAGCAAGGCCCGCAGAGGGCGCAGGGATTCACTTCTTCGTTAGCATGTCGCAGGTACGGACGTGTTACTCCTCACTGGTGGTCGTCGAAAGTTGCACTAGGAGCACGCGTCGGCACAGGGGGCGCCGGGAGCGCGCGCGCATGTGTAGCAGCCGCGGAGAGGCGCTTTTGTCAGTCGAGCGCTGGCTCTCTTAGGGAGAGATGTGCGGTCGGTCGCTCCGCCGTCGGCGAGCCGCGTCAGTTGAGGCCTGGCTGTCGACAGGAGCAAACGTTCCGTCGCCGCGGGGAAAAGTGGACGATATGGCGTGGCGGTTAGACCTTTTTCCCGATGTGTCAGGTCTTGTCGAATTTTTACCTAGCTCTGCGCTTGTGTGACCAGTGTATGCAGTGTCGCATCTTTAGAGTTGACTAGCAGTGTCTTATTGCATTTCTTCCCGCAGCTAGTACTTTTTCTGTTCGACATGAACCAAACACTGCGGTTATGCTTAAGCGCCCCGATGCATAGCTCCACGCCCGTCTTAAGCCTGTTCTCTCCTGATCAACAGTGTTTCGTACGTGATCTCGCATGTTTATACGTGTTCAGCAGTGCCTTTCTTGTTGCGATTTTTACCCACCACTAGTATTTTGTTCTTCTCTCTCTCTTGCACGCCTTGTGGGGACCATTCCCACTCTCGGGGTCGTGCTCGGCCGTCTGGCCCGTGAAAGCAACTCAGAAACCAAGTCAATGCATCCAAGTTTTATTTACCTCCGTGCCTCAGCAGTTTACACGAGTCCATCCACCAAGGAGAGCCTTCCCGTACCTATGTAACTCAAGTTTTCCGGACCACTAAGGTCATGAACTCCACAGCTCTACCTGGCTGTATGTCTCCGCAGCTCTCCTGGCTGCATGCTTATCCAAGCATTCCCATTTGTCCGAAACTGGGCTTGCGGGGTTTACGAGGCTTCCCCCAGACGTCATCCCTAAAGAACCGAGCGTCAAGTAGGGTGACCGTCTGTACCCATTTTACCGGTGGGTATCCGGCGGTGGGTTTCGAACCAACCACCTCCCGCGCGCCGGGCGGACGCTCTACCACTGGGCCACGGCTAGCTCAGTCGGTAGAGCACGAGACTCTTAATCTCGGGGTCGTGGGTTCGAGCCCCACGTTGGGCGCCAAAATGTAGGGACCCATTCCCACTCTCGGGGTCGTGCTCGCCCGTCCGGCCCGTGAAAGCAACTCGGAAACCAAGTCAATGCATCCAAGTTTTATTTACCTCCGTGCCTCAGCAGTTTACACGAGTCCATCCACCAAGGAGAGCCTCCCCGCACCTTCTTTCTTCTGCTCCTTAAATCCCTTTCTCTTAAAGCACCACCACGCCCCCCTTCCCGAACAGCGGACCGATAAGGACTGCGCCCTCTATCGACATGTTGCCGATATACGTGGAAGAGTGCCCACATTTCCCCCATCCCAAAAGTATGTACACAGTGGAAGACAATCACGATTATGCGTCCAGGTCCAGGTCGATGAGGTCATCGTCACCGGCGGGGGGAGGAGAGGGTTGTCTGGGTTGTCCCTCGGTCTCGCGTAGCAGCTCCGGACGGAGCCGACGGAGGGTCGAGAGGGCGGTGGCCACGTCGATCGTCTCAGGGCGGTGGGCCTGCTCAACACGAGATCGGTGCAGGTTGCCGCGCCGGTGAGTTGCAGTCCCTGTGCAGGCCTTATCGGTCCGCTGTTCGGGAAGGGGGGCGTGGTGGTGCTTTAAGAGAAAGGGATTTAAGGAGCAGAAGGGAGAAGGTACAAAAAAGGCTCTCCTTGGTGGATGGACTCGTGTAAACTGCGGAGGCACGGAGGTAAATAAAACTTGGATGCATTGACTTGGTTTCTGAGTCGCTTTCACGGGCCGGACGGGCGAGCACGACCCCGAGAGTGGGAATGGTCCCCACAGCCTATACACATGACGGTGGCGCCATCTGGTGCCATGCCTTGCAACCTTCGTGGAAGCAGACGGAAGAGTTTGAGGTTGGGTTCCGCTGGTATCTCGGAGAAAATACTATCGTTGCAGAAAAACCGTCCTGTGATTCAAACATTCTGACGCGAACATTATTAAATGCACACATGCGGTATGTGCATGGAAGTATATCTTAAATTCGCATCATCTCAAGGTGAAGATCAATGTGGAATAATATACAGGGTGTCTTTTTTAGGCGATACAGATTTTTCACAAAAAAAATTGTAAGTGGTATAGACATACTGTTTTCACTTCTATCATCTCTAGGCCGACGGACATTCTTGGCCATATGTTGCTCGACCGTCAAATGACTAATTACCTAAAAATTAACAGAAAAAGATTAACAGAAAATGCAACACAAAATAAGGGCAGTTCCAATAGCGTCAACAGGTACATGTGTTTTCGCTTTGTGCACTGTGGCGGCATCTTCGATGCAAGAGGCTCCTTCACCATCTCACATTGGGGGTGAAGGAAAGGCACGTCTCCGAAGATGCGCAATTAACAAAATAACAAAAAAAATGTATTTTTTCACGAATTCTTTGCGGACGATCTACCGAACGGATTTTTGTTCTGAAAACGGCTACTGTATCAGGTCACCGAATGGAGCAGATGTTCTGATTGGGACAACTTCGTAGCTTTTATAATTAAAAATTTAGTTAACAATTTTGAGGTAATTAGTCATTTTACGGTCGAGCAACATACTGCCAAGTACGTCCGCCGGCCCAGAGATGATAGAATTGAAAACAGCATTTCTATAGCCCTTACAGTTTTTTATGAAAAATCTCTATCACCTAAAAAGAGACATCCTGTATATTGGCTGTAGATAGGGTACGCTAGCGGATAAGTGGCGGCATAGTACTTACTTTACCTTCATTTGGTAGAGGTATTAGTATCTCGTTACTTTTTCAAATTTGTGGCGACGGCAGTATTGCGTTACTTCTCTGTGGAGTAGCGGGTGCGTAATTCCTTAACGCAGGCTAGTATACGCATATAAGATGCGCGCATGCCTATTGGTTGGTGCTGCGGCAGCCAGAAACGGACGGAGTCGGCATCGCCCCATTGCGGCCAGCATGAGGGGCATTATTTACCCCATGGAGGAAGGAAACACAGGAGCTGCCCTTCCTACATTTTGCCGTTGGGGCGGGCGTGCCAACTTCGCACTGCATTCTGGGATGCTCCTGTCTACCATGTGACCCCACACGTGACCCCGTGAGCATGCGCAGGCCAGCTCCCAAAGCAGACGACGGGAGTCCTTATTGTCTTGCAGTTCAGACATCTGCATTGTGACGAACGCAGCGCGCCCACTTTTATCTGTGTGTGTTCGGAAGTTTACTCTCGGTTTACGCTTCTACTACAAGACCAGTCACGGTCTGCAAGAGAAGCACGTAGCACCAGAAACGTCATTCGTGGCCGCGACCTTTGTGTGTCGACGTGGCCGCGTTTTGTGTGTTTGTTGCTGAGGTGGTAAAGCATGCCAGTAATCAAACTTGTACAAGAATGGAGGAATCAAATGAATCTGCAGCTCTAGCACTACGCTAGTTTGTAAAGGAACGACTCAAGATGATTCTCACAGACAGGAGTATGAAACAACGGATCAAGTACGTATCACTAAACGTTATTCCCGTGATAGAGCTTATTTCTGTTGAACGGCAGCCGCAGCCGCGGTAAGAATACGCAAACAAAAGGTTGTTACCGCAATGGTGCTCACATTTTAAGAGTAAATGAGATTCGAAAAGCACAAACGCACAGAAAGCAGCGCGAGCAACAAAGCGTTGCTAAATCCAAACTTTAGAGAGGATCACGTGGTGGACAGGAAGTAATGGCGGTTTTGACTGGAGCGACCGCCAGAGGGGTCCCACGGAAATGTGTTCGTAACGACCACTCCTGTGTTTCCTTCCTCCGTGATTTACCCACTGCAATGGGAACTGAATTATTTCGGAGGGAAGGTGCAAGGAGCAAAGAAAATGGAGATGAACACTGTGACCTCGTAGTACAGTGTTGCAACAGTGGAAGCTCAGTGGTCAACCCCCGTTCCGTGCGGCGATCCGTATTGTTTGGCGTGTGTGTGTATCACATAAGCCATTGCACAAGTACGATGGAAGAATTCATTGTTGCTTGGCTGCGCCAAAGTGTAAATAAACTCAACGGCCAAGATGCACGAAATAGAGGTCTCAAATTCGTTTTGTTTTCTTAAGTGCGCTTCCCGTTATTACCTATGATAGTACAACCGCATTTCGACCGTGTTCCGTACATTTGCCAAGAGAATTAAAGAGTTCTGTTATTCTTGCGTCTTTAACCGACGCTAGGAAGGATCTTGTTGCTTAATGAGCACTTGCAAAAACTTACATTCATAAAAAATACAACAGTGTCTGGCAGTCGTCGTTTTACTGTTAGGAACACAAAAGCAGTGTCAAGTACGAACACATGTACAAATGCGTTGCACAAATGACTATTCAAGTATTTCCTTGTGCAATCATTCTACTAGTCCATGCTCTTACGTTATGTCTTGAAGTCGAGTCAATGACACATTTCGCATATGATCCACTTACCCTTCTTCAATCTTTATAACACAATACTCACTTTATACACATACGAACTATGACAAATGGTTGTTGTTGTCGCATGCTCCTGTACTGTCATCCAGAGGGTGGTTTAGATGCTCCTGTACTGTCATCCAGAGGGTGGTTTAGGGGGTTTAACCGCCTCAAATCATACCCTTGGTAGTGTATTTGAGAGAGGAAAACGAGGTGAGAACCCTACTCCACCATGTATAGTCCCCATTGCAACTGCCCTCCCGAAATATTATCTTGCTACCATTGTGTCAGCTAACTACTATCTAGTCAGGAAGGAAGTGGTACCCCATGGTTCATGCCTACCACCAAAGCGTTCACACACTATGGACTAATATGCAGAGCACTGGATGTGTTCAACCGCCTCAAATCATACCCTTGGCAGTGTATTTGAGAGAGGAAAACGAGGTGAGAACCCTCCTCCACCATGTATAGTCCCCATTGCAATTGCCCTCCCGAAATATTATCTTGCTACCATTGTGTCAGCTAACTACTATCTAGTCAGGAAGGAAGTGGTACCCCATGGTTCATGCCTACCACCAAAGCGTTCACACACTATGGACTAATATGCAGAGCACTGGATGTGTTCAACCGCCTCAAATCATACCCTTGGTAGTGTATTTGAGAGAGGAAAACGAGGTGAGAACCCTCCTCCACCATGTATAGTCCCCATTGCAACTGCCCTCCCGAAATATTTCTTGCTACCATTGTGTCAGCTAACTACTATCTAGTCAGGAAGGAAGTGGTACCCCATGGTTCATGCCTACCACCAAAGCGTTCACACACTATGGACTAATATGCAGAGCACTGGATGTGTTCAACCGCCTCAAATCATACCCTTGGTAGTGTATTTGAGAGAGGAAAACGAGGTGAGAACCCTCCTCCACCATGTATAGTCCCCATTGCAACTGCCCTCCCGAAATATTATCTTGCTACCATTGTGTCAGCTAACTACTATCTAGTCATGAAGGAAGTGGTACCCCATGGTTCATGCCTACCACCAAAGCGTTCACACACTTTGGACTAATATGCAGAGCACTGGATGTGTTCAACCGCCTCAAATCATACCCTTGGTAGTGTATTTGAGAGAGGAAAACGAGGTGAGAACACTCCTCCACCATGTATAGTCCCCATTGCAACTGCCCTGCCGAAATATTATCTTGCTACCATTGTGTCAGCTAACTACTATCTAGTCAGGAAGGAAGTGGTACCCCATGGTTCATGCCTACTACCAAAGCGTTCACACACTATGAACTAATATACAGAGCACTGGATGTGTTAGAAGTTACACTTGTATTTGTACTTCCCTGACACATGTGCCGGCAGGGGTTGGCGAGGTTCAGTATGCCGTGTGTGCCTTTGATTGGCAAGTCTCAGTCAGTCTGTTGGCACTTAATACAGATATTTTAATGTAGTTCTAGTGCTTGGAAGTCCTGAAAACACTCTTTTTTTTAGAAATAATTTGTATTTATATTGCAAAATTACTTGTTACTCCGTCACCTCTTTTGAAAGTTTTGCAGTACTATTCTCAAAGCAACATTACACGCTTCCTCCCACACACATTTCTCCTGCTTAAGCTTGAAACCAAGGGGATAAGTCGATGAAAGATGGAAGTCACTGAAAAGGTTAGCGAGCTGTAGGAGACAGCTGTTACAGCTCGCTAACCTTTTCAGTGACTTCCATCTTTCATCATTAATCTCTTAGGCAATTGAGGCTTTGCATGTATTTGTCCTTCTTATGTGTTCCAGCCTCAGACATCAGTTCTCTCAGGATAAGTAGAAAGACCCCAAACCGAGAAAATGGGCCTGATCTCATTGCCCGTCCCATTGATACACATGGATTTCCCATCTCTTACCCTCCCATAGCAGGTCAACAAGCTGCACTAAGCTCCAATATTTTCTTGGGCAGGTACATGCAGGTATGTAGATGTAATTGCACCAAAAATTGTAAAAAGGGGATCAGTCGACTTATCCTCTTATTGCATACAAAGTTTCAATTGTACTGCTGATACAATAGTGGTACAATAATTATTATGCTTGGTGCATCACATTCCGCACTACAATTTTGAATTGCCTTGTCTTAATAACATTCGGCAGAGCCTTTTTACACGAGCAATAATGACTGGTTTTGCAGACGACACTATGGCGCTTTTGAAGAGAAAAAAAAATCAAAAATGAAAGAACACGCCACCGCAAGAGATATGTGCACCTGAAAGTAGTGAATAGCTTGGAGAGTAACATGAAAAAGTATATGAGCTAAGCACAGTTCTGCTACAAGCCGGCACAACCACTGTTTCACAGTAATGAATGCCACACGGGCTACAACAGCAAGCAAACTCGTTTTTCGGTGCCAACTACTTACGCGCGTAAACAGTTACTTGTGCACTTCCATGAAACATGGGGAGATGGAGGGCACAGTGTTAAAAATGATCTTGTATAGGCAGAAGAAATATGATAAAGTTTCCTCATCATTGTAGCTCTGAAAGCGTGGAAACAAAGTAAGTGACCACCAAATGTCGCAGTCTTACACCCTGAGAAAAAAAAAATGTAGAGCAGCTACACCTTTTAGGAGGTAATAGTTGCCGCATATGTTCTGCCTAAAAAGTTGAAACGTTCTACCTGCTACCTACGAAGGTTACCGCTTCTGATTCGGTGAGCTAGGGAAGCATAGGTCTTTTTGTAACAATTTGGATGTATGATAATTTACCACCCTCTTACACCCTTTACTAGACGCTGTGTTGACCTAGGTGGTAGTTATGGAAGTTACCACCTTTTCACACCTTTTTTTCCTCACACACAGGAGTTTCCTCAAAGTCACCATAGGGTTGCTTATGTGCATTCACCAGCCTACTGTCAAACTTCTACCAGTGTGCCAGGACAAGGCACCTGGTATGTACAGTTGTGCCTTGTTAATATCACCCCAGTTATTATGGACAATTCAAATTATGAATGATTTTTGTGAGGACCAAACTTTTTCAATGCATTTTCCTCCCGTGAATATGAAATTCTATTTTCGGGCAATGTACGGTCCAGCAAGACATATGTGGTCCACGTATTTTGTCTCGTTACTATATACGGTATCGGTATGGAGCACAATTCCTCTTCACACGTTGTACGGAAGAACTTTGAGAAATAGAACGTCCCGTTGCGTAGGAAACTATGCGCTCTCCTTCGCAAGACTTCACCAGAACTATAAGAGGAAAGGAATTATTCCTGGACATGAAGGACCTGGAAAAGCATGTATGTCATCATGACTATTCGGACATGTCCATGGCTGATTCACACTCGCGTTAGGAGTTGTGCCCTTAGTTAAACATGGTGCAGCCTCTCGGCACCTTACGAAAACAGAGGGGGTACAGCTGTCACTTGTCAGGCTTTGGTAGCGACTACTTACGTGGGCCTTGCACATTTTCATGCGCATTTCGCGTGAGCGACCGTGCTCCATGAGACCGCTTCACATACCACGCTATCACCTACTTATACAGTGCTGATGACGTGTTTGAGGTTGTGAGGCTGAATAAGTTGTGCAGTTTCTAAGCATAACACAGAGATCAAATATACATTAATTAGTTTTAGAAGGCATTTATAACGGTTCAAACAATTTTGTTTACCTTCGTGGACGGCTTCAGAAAATGTAAAATGTCTTATCTTTAGTCTTGTGTTCTCTTTCTGGGAGACATCTGCTCAGACTGCCCATATTACCGTCGTGGAATACACCTTTCTCACTCTCTGACACGAAAGCTTCCGTGCGTTGTTAAAACAAGGTGACTATCTTTGCTGGAGCGAAACCTGCATTTTCCTGTATCGTCTAAGCAAGGCTACTGAATGATGTGTCGCTACCCTTCGCACACTAGGTCCCCATTAGCGCATACTGACGACGAAACTCCAATCATAATCGCAAAATAAAGTAGTTGTTGGGTGTATAGTACCTATACCGGTGAATTTAGTCTCCTACCTTTGAAACGGGTAGTTGTTTTACCCCGTGCTGTAAAAGAGCTGAAAGTAAGTCTGTCTCGGACGACACGTACAAATGAAAAATGGGGTGGCAAGACCTTCAGAGCGAAAACTCACGGGGATGGGGGGGGGGGGGGGGGGCTCCGCCCCTACCTCCTGACGCCCCTGTCGTATTCCACACATCTTGTGCATCCGTTCTTCAGATCAACGTCAGGGCTTTGTGACAATCTTCTCTGACAGGCCGGGCCCGGGCCGCTACACTACAACCACGTTTATGTGTAGCAGTCAGCTCGGGCTCATTGCTACGCATCACCTATCGAAAATGTATCTAAGAGACCTCTCAAAATTTCATGCGAAGCCTGAGAGGACCTTTCAAGAAATCTTGAAAGGTCTGGTAGGATCCTTTAGCACATCTGAAGGGTCTGAGAGGACTTTTCGGACAGCACAGAGGGGTCTGAGAGTACCTTTAGAGGAAAACTAGAAGTCGTTGTAGAATCATTCATGTAGCCCTGAGGGGTTTGGGGGGACCTCTGAGACAGTTTTGCGACAGTGCGTCGTGCAACACTTCCCAGAGGAAGTTGCTACATGTTATCCGCGCCGCGGGACATGCTACCTCGTCCGCTTTGGAAAAAAGTTCGCAAGATTTCACATGTTTGTGCATTATTCCTCCAAGGAACACGCGCCGTGATAACCTTGTATTGCCCGTCCCCCTTGAAGCTATTGTTGTTGCAATCCGTGCATTACTGCACTGCACGTAAGTGGAAGAGTTTCGACCAGTCGTCAGCGGTTCAATCAGTCTGTTGTGAAACTTTGAAGTGGGAGGACGTCGGCCGCGGATCTCAAGTAATTTGCGTTTTGTCTTCGGGATTCTAACCGTTTTTGAGGTACGTAGACGAGTTGTCAAATATGCTTTTGTGAGTGACAGGCATTCCTGTTCACTTTACGCTTTTACCACTGTTCGCAGACACGCATTATGAGCGCCGATAGGAAGATTACCAACCACGTTAGGTTACCAACGGCGCATTGTGCCAAACGGTATGTTATATATTTCGATGCATACCCACAGAACCAAGGCACGTCCTGAGGACGTCCATATGATGCCACCAACGGGATAATCAGATATCCATCAGATATCCTGGATTGACCGAATGACATACTATGGGACATCATTCGTACTGCCATTGCAACAGCCGGAAACTTCATTTGGGCAATCCTGGCGGGGTCCTTTGTGACATTTTCTGGATGTGTTTCTGGGCATTCCAGGACGTTAATGCAGTATGCGCCCTCTACCCGTATGCTATAAGGGTGTCCCAGAAAACGTGTCATTGAAATCTAATAAACAAAACTACGCCACCCTGAATCATGCGGTCAACGGCATTTGTTCTTACTAGGTTTCTGCCACTTCCTGATGTGCATGTCATGTAACCTAAGTCGCGAATTTTTGCGATTCAAACTCAGAAATTTGCCAAGTAAAGGTCACATTTTTACCCCACCACAAAGAGCGTGCCTCTCAGGCTGGTGGACCTCTCAGGCTGAGAGGACCTCTCAGGTTGACAGGACCTCTCAAGACCTCTCAGAAGCTAATGACCAGATCTGTCATCGCAACATCAATGTTCAATTTCGCCGTCTCGCTGCACCTGTCGTCGGAGAGCAACAATCATACAGTGCTATGATACACCAGAGATAGATACAGACAAGTACATGTCACAAAACTCCACATATATTGAGTTCCTTCGATTGTACAGATACTCTCAAGGCATGCACACTGCTATCACATTATGTAATAGTTATTTCAAATGTCTTGCAGAATTGTGAATATATAATATTTGTTGAATGATCGCTCGCAAGAAACTACACGAAACGGTAAATATCAGCAACATAAACTAGATTTAGCGCTTACATGTCTACGAAAGCATACAGTCATCATCAACACATACTGTCGTATTCCACAAAGCGTGAACTCATGGGACACATATTCGCAATGTCGGTACAGCGGCGCTGAAAAATACTCTTGAGGAACTCTCCTTCTCGGTGATCAAGTTCGTCTGTTTTACGTATACTTGGGGAGTAAGAAATACAATTTCAAGATGTCAGTGTAAGTCAGTGTGTAGGCATCGAAATATATAACGTACCATTTGGCACAAAGCGCCGTTGGTAACATAACGTGGTTGGTAATATTCCTATCGGCGTTCATAATGCGTGTCTGCGAACAGTGGTAAAAGCGTAAATTGAACAGGAATGCCTGTCACTCACAAAAGCATATTTGACACATCGTCTACATACCTCAAAAACAGTTAAAATCCCGAAGACAAAACGCAAGTTACTTGAGATCCGCGGCCGACGTCCTCACATTTCAACGTGTCAAAACAGGCTGGAGACTGGCCGAAACGCTTCCATTTACGTGCAGTGCAATAATGCACGGATTGCAAGAAGAATAGCTTCAAGGGGGAACGGCAATACAAGGTTATCACGGCACGTGTTCGTTGGAGGAATAATGCACAAACATGTGAAATCTTGCGAACTATTTTCCAAAGCGGACGAGGTAGCATCTCCCTCGGCGCGGAAAACATGTAGCAACTTGCGCTGGGAGGTGTTGCACGACGCACTGTCGCAAAGCTGTCTGAGAGGTTCCCACAAACCCTTGATATGATTCTACAACGTCTTCCAGATGTTCTCTAAAAGGTCCTCTCAGACCCCTCTGTGCTGCCTGAAAGGTCCTACCAGACCTTTCAAGATTTCTTGAAAGGTCCTCTCAGACATCTCAGGAAATTTTGGGAGGTCTCTTTTTCGATAGGGAAGTTTGCCGCAGCTCAGTCTGAGACCCACAGCAGTGCTCCTAGTTGCAGTGGTGCATGTTTGTCCCCTATTCACAGCTTCGGCTGCTATCGATAATGGTGAATGAAGATAATGACATTGCACGGTGGTTTTAAAAATGCTGTTGCGACACACTTGTCTGAAACTGCAATTGTGGCACAGTACCGGCAGGGTGAGTTGCGGTGTGATGACCGCCACAGTTTGCGCATATGGGCTAACATCGTGGTGTACATTGCTTATGATCATGTGGTCCATATCACACACTGCATTTTTCGAGTCGCGATCCTAGTGGTCAAACTTTTGGTAGTTGTAACATTGCGTTGGGGTCTACGTATTCGGACACGGGGAAGTACGCGAAGCCGAGAGGAATCTCCGCTGCTAGCGCCTGGCCAGGTTTAAAAGTCAGGAGCACACTAGTCTTAGCGATGGTTCCTGCAGACCCGTCACTCTCCCAAGAGTAGGCATGTTCACTTTTCACCTCAGTGACACCAGTGGCACAAAAGTATTCGGGCAGCTCACATCGCCTTGACGTCGAGGGACGCCAGTGGTTCTTCCGGTAGTGCGCAGGTAGGACTGCGTGATAAAGGCTTGGACTGCGATCCCAGCGACTGACCCAATGCTCGTTAGGCGTTGCGCTGATTGTGCCAAGGAGACGTGGACTATGAGAGTGCCATGTTTATTGATTCGGTGGTGGATAATCTTCTTTTGCGTCGTGCTGAGCACATCCTGTTTGGAGTTGTGTGGAACCTCCAAGGACGGCACGCCTCCGTCTGACAGCGGGGGCGTCACGTCCTTATCATCGAATACATTAAGGAGTTCCGTTCATGATGTCCCTGATACTGGCGTAAGTTCCCTCATTGGAGCATCTCCCCACCGTGGAGCGACTAATGTCTCCAGCGCTAGTCAGGAGTGATCGCACGGAGGTCAGGTGCCTCCTCGATGCCGCGGACTCCTGTGGTCCTGCGACCCTGTCCGCCTTCTGCCATGGATTCTCTCCTGTGACTGGGGAGAAGTCCTTGCCCTCGGTCAGGGAAAAAACGAAGGTAAGTCAGGCAGCAGAGAGAGTACGTCCTTCTAGTCCTTCGTCGTTCTAGTTCAAGTTCACCATCAAACCTTTGTTGCCCCTTCTCGTGCTCTGGTAGAAAAAAGAAATCACTTTATCGGAAACGTACACGAATGGCGCTTAAATTGTAATTCTGCCTTAACATTCGTAATACCATCCGAAGGGGTATTGCAAGGACGATGCCCTTCGCATACAAACTCATTAAGTGCTGCTGAAATCTACTCCATTCTATTCTTCCAGCAGTACATTGTTGATTTTACCCCGCGAGAATGGAGAGCGTTCAGTGACACAAAATCTGCACTGCAAGCTTTTTACGAGGCTCGTTTGCTCTCTAGTGACGGATGCGTTAATGGCATACAAGCTGCTGTACGAAGCAGGCCACACGCTGATTCGCCAGTGGATTCCGGACCATTGTGGTGTCTTGGGAAATGGACAGGCTGACAGCGCCGCAGAAACAGTTCTCTTATCTCGGAGACGGACGAGTATTTCGCCGCTAGGAGTATAAATCGTCATTCTATTCTTCGAGGCCTACTGGCACCCCTGGCTTTCCGCCAATGAACAAATGACACTCTCCCCCACCTATGCTTAGAAGAATTGATGGACCGCTTGCTTGCCGTATGTCACGGAACACCTCTCTTCATTATTAAAAGCGGTAACAACGGATGTACACAACACAGAAGACAGATTTCAATACCGTGTGTCGTGTGCGTCCGTATTTAAGTCCCGCGCTGTCAAGGATTTTAGCGCTTTTAATTATGGGTCACCGAGAAAACCATATCATCACCAATATCATCATAACTGAACACCTATCTTCAAGACGCTGCATTAATTCATCGGGCGTGGCTCAATGTGACTTTTATAGGTCAGTGGCGTTGGTGCTTCATCCTGCCACCATTGCCCTTCATTGTCTTCATTGCCCACACCTCTGCCTCCCCGACCATTTTCCCAGTGTTTGTCGAATGTCGGCCATACTGGCCTTTATTCCCAATAAGCACAAAATACGCTGTAAATATTTTGGGTATCGGACCAATATTGGACCAGACTTGCCGATGCATAGCCAATATAGAGAGAAGATCATATGCTGCTTGGGCACCGGTGCCCCGTCTACTGTGTGGTGGCACCTCATTCACGACAATGAAAGTGAAATCATTCGTTTTGTTTTGCGAAATAATTGTGATGTGGTATTTCCATTCAACGCTTTATTTTAGCCCTTACCTGCGTTACCGCGATGGTATTTTGCATTCATGCGCTCACGTTATTTTTTCTTGGTTTTGTATCACATCATGGACCAAGAAACTGGTTGTGGAGGTTGTCAGTGGCAAACTCTGTGGTGCTTCAGAAATTATCCTGAAAGATTCATTCTACCTTACCAGACAGTGAGAATCATCAGGATGACTGACTTCGTTGTGAGGCTTGTTGAGGCAATTATATTTGCAGCCGAAATTCCATCTTGTTTCCTGCATGCAAGAGAATGAGGCATGTTATGCTAGTAGAGACCCCTGTGCATGTACAATAAACCCTGTCCGCGCTCGAGCTGATCATGAGCCAGCGTGACATTCTTGCTGTAGGTGCAGACTTGAAACACTTCTAGTGCGTTCCGAGCGAAAGTCAACGTGCTTGGTGGAAATGACGAATAAATTGAGCCACAGTTCAATAAAAATGCGTTGCTACGATATTGGCGGATGTCGTACGAAATTTGAACACTGCGAGGAGGTTCAACAATGTCACAATAAATGTGGGACAAAATAATGTGTAACCTATGTGACACTTTCTGAAGTAAACTATATGGAGACTTACTTGCAAAGCGCGCCTACTTTTTAAAAATTGTCATGTCAAACAATAAAAAATTCGGGATTCCTGCAGAGACAGCAATAGACACGTTCACAGATACTGTAGTGTTAAGTGGTTAAATTCGCGTGCTCAATAATCCGCGAATTTTTGTAGGAGCCTGGACCAGGCAATTATTCGTGGACCTTAAATTCGCGATACCGAGGTGCGTCAACCCTGCTTCGGGGGTTCAAAGTGCCGTTCACCTTGAACTCCCAGGAAAAACAACGACAAATGTATTATGGCGTCATGGCTGGGGAGTTTCATCGCCGGGGGCGATACTCTACGCCATTGCTGGTGGTGATGCAAGGAATTAAATAATGAGCTTCTTCACAATATGGATCGAAGTCCTGTGGGGTGCAGAAAGGTGTAGAGAGCCTTGAGGGCAGAGCGTTCGTGTGCTGGATGTGGCCAGGGACCAAGCAATTTTGTGAGAGAGAGAGCGGGCGAGAGTCTAGCTCGTTGAGGGATGCGAAGACTACGGTTCGGTAAGGTTGGTTCTGTTGGCAATCGAGAAGAACCTGCTCTAAATGTTCAACAGCAACGCAATGGCTGCAGTCGTGAGAGGCAACTTGTCTCAAGCCACTGTGCTGTGAAGGCCACGTCGAGGCGCATTCGACGAACTAACGCGGCATCATGACGAGAGATATGTCTTGGCATGCGGAAAGCGAGCGCTGGATCAACTCTGCTCACCATGGGGGGGGGGGGGGGGAGAATGTCAGCGGTCCGTTGGCTGTAGCTAGAGAGCCGGTGGCTACGGTGGTAGGGACGCCGAAGCGGGGTACCCACGTGGGGAGAAAGGCGTGCGCGACGGTTTCAGCGGTAATGTCCGGTATCGGTATAACCTCAGGCCAACGGATGCAGCGGTCAATGCAAGAAAGGAGATAACGATTTCCTTTTGTTGGTGTCAGCGGACCTACGAGATCAATGTGGACCTGGGCGAAGCGGACTTCGGGTGCGAGGAACTTTCCTGGAGCCGTGATAGTATGGCGATGCACTTTTGACCGCTGGCACTGAAGCCAAACTCGTGCCCACGAGCGAACATCGGTGTCCATGCGGGGCCATATGTGGCGTCCAAATCAACAGTTGTCGTCTTGTGCAAGGCGTTGGCGCCTAGACGGGAAAGGGCGTCAGCGACTGCGTTCTGTTCTTCCGAAATGTGACGTACGCCTGCAGTAAATTCCAGGATGTAGGACACGTGACGCGTTTCCACGGGGGAGTGATTGCATGACGCTTCTGGTAGTGCAAATGTGAGCAGCGGTGGTATGGTCTGCGAAGAGAACGATCGGGCGGCATTCCAAGAAATTGCGGTAGTGCTTCATAGAGAGGTATGCAGCAAGAAGCTCGCGTCCGAACGTGCTGTACTTGGCCTCAGTTGGTAATAGACGCTTGGAAAAAAATCGAGGGGTTTCCACTGGCCATCTTGTCTCTGCTGCAGGACGGCACCAACAGCGGCGTTGGAGGCGTCAACGAGCAAGGCCGTTTCAGCGTTGGGACGTGGGTGGTGAAGTAGGACAGCGTCTGCTAAGGCCCTTTTGACCGCGTGAAACGTGTCCTGTGCTGTCTGTGTTTAAGTCAGACTGGGTGCGGCTGCTTCTCTTGAAGTGTGACTGCCGAGAATGCCGTAAAGCGGTTGGAGCAGCGAAGTACAGCGGGGAACAAATCGTCGATAAAAGTTCACCAGACCGAGGAATGACTGCCGTCGGCGGCGAGAGGCAGGTGTGGGATAGTCCTGGATGACTTGCACTTTGGGAGGCAGGGGCTTCATTCCCTGCGGTGTGATGATGATGCCTCAGAAGGTAACGGAAGATACACTGCACTCGCAATTCGCGGCGTTGATGGAGACGACGTACTCCTGAAGTCGCTCAAAGAGTTGGCGAAGATGTGTGCGATGTGTTTCTGGGGATGGGCTCGCGACTAGGTTATCGTCCAATTAGGCGAAAGCGAAGTGAAGACCGCGCAGCACTTCATCATTGAAGGGTTGGAAGGTCTGTGCGACGTTTCGGAGGCCGAATGGCATACGGACGTACTCAAGGAGCCCAAAAGGTGTTGTGATGGCGGTCTTCGGGATGTCTGGCGCGTGGACGGGAATCTGATGATAGCCTCTGATAAGGTGTATGTTAGAGAAGGTGGTTGCTCCGTCAAGGGTTGCGGTGAAGTGCAGAATGTCTGGTAGCGGGTACCGGTCAGGGACTGTGACAAGATTGACGGCACCGTAATCCCAACAGGGTCGCCAGTCTCCGCCAGTGAATTGTGACCTCCTTTATCTGCGTATCTCTGCATATAACAATCTTATACAAATCATCAAGCACTGAATTGATTTATTCTGTTTAGGATATTTAATATAACCAAGTAAACTTGTGTAGTACAAGTTCAATACAGTTCCATAATAATGTAGCACAAAAAAATGATTTATTCTGTTCAGCTAACAAAGACTGGCTGTGCTGTGACTGTCACTTGCTGGAACTTAGTATAATGGGAATGTACACTCTTGTCATACAGTCATATATTGAGCGCACTTGACATCACAAAGGCCATAACTGCACAAATAAAGGGGCACACTTTGTGTCGTTACAATCGATCCGAGCCATTCAGAGTTTGTTGTTTATTGAAACCACATACACAAAGCACAAACAACCTTCTCTTTGCTGTTAAAATGTATCAAATATATTGTAAAGAAGGTCTTATTTGTCTCAATAATGGTGTTTCAAGGGTGTAGCAAACATACAATGGACAAAGGCAAAGACATACAACAACAACTGCAACATCAGCTACAAGCAAGGCCGTGCTGCTATTTGTATTGTGCTTGCTTGTTCAGAGTCATATATTATTGAGGAAATACTTTTACATACCTGCATGATCAGGGACTTATGTATTTTTCTGTGCTCATTCTTTATAAGCTCCTCTCTTGACTTCATACTGGCATTCTAAACAATCTCACTTCCATTGTCATTGCACCATTACATGCCAAACAATCACCAGCACCAATGCCTAAAAACTCCCCACACCTGATGCCATGTATAATATACCAGCTGAGGCTTTTACTTTAGTCTTCTTGTTCAGAAAGAACTTCTATGGTGGTGCAGTTGTAGTTACCACTTCACTCTGACACAGATACGTCATCTTTGACAGTAAAATCACATGAGAGGCCCGTGTGACCTCTGCTTCTCCTTTGGTAAGGCTGCTGTGAGAACTGCCACTGTGCAATTGTGCAAATTAAGTTATTGCATGATTACATCAGCAGCTCTATGCAGCGTTCTTGAGAATTTTCTTTTTTAGCTTTTCAGTCATTCTATAGTTCTATGACTGTTCCCAGTTTTCTACACTGTCCTGTATTGCAGACAACCTGAAATACAGATGGTAAAGCTCTGAAAATTTTGTGCATGTGCCCCATGCACTTGTGCACTGCGTAGTTATGCAGTTATAAACTGCACAGCTGTGTGCTGAGAGATTGTGCTATTTCTTGAGAAACAACACCCTGGAATATCGATGCAAGGCACACATAGAGGTGCTCATTCTAGCATGAATTATCGGTGTCACAGCAAACAGCAGCACTGATCATTGTCTGCTAGCTTTCTGTATTGATATGTAATGGAGAGTAAGTGGAGGTCTGCAATGGACAAATGAATGCAATCCAAATAAGCTCATATAAAGAAAAGAATGAAACTTGAAATCAGATGCATCTTACAATGTGCTGCTATTATTTTTTGGGAAATACAGGATTATATATCTTTCTTCCACATTTTCTGTTATCTTTTGAGACACTTTGGTAGTTGTAACTTTGCAAAAGCCGACGTATTCATTCAGCTGTGTCAGCACAAAGCTACACAACCAGATAGTATATTAGTGTACTGAACGCGGTGTACTGCATCATCAAGGACAAAGTCTGGGAGCAGAAATGTGGGACATTGCTTAATATGCAGTAAAATAACATATGTCTTTGCATGGCTGACCACTTAACTTCGATAGCCAGTGACGAACATGCGATGTCTTCAGCTGGTGTATTCTGGAAATTAATAGGCGATGTATGAGGTGGAAGATGGTTTGCAAGTTAACAGCACCCAACAGCAACAGCAGTTCCACAGATTTTGGGCAAACACATCTATGTTGGCACACATGAATGGCATATAGTTATTTCATTCCACTTTATTGGACTACGTACCCATAAGGGTGCATTCAAAAAAAAAAGTGGGAGGGGCAGGCTTACAAAAAGAAACAGAGGTAGGGTAGTGCGAAACTCCTCTTTAAAAGAAAGGAAAAATTCCACACAAGCAACCACAATATTCCTGAAGCAATGACTTCTACTCTAACAATGAGAAGTTTCTCATGCATTTAAGGAGGGTTAGTCACGTTCCAGCCACATATCTGTACAACAATTAGTTTTCTTCACGTATTGCATTGAAGAACTGCTTTCCTGAAACAAACTAAATAAGAAGGTGTAACATATCTCACAGGCATTTTGTGTCGGTTATGCAGTAAAACTAGTATGCTTGAGGCGCCACATATTCTGCTGGTGATGATGTGAAGGAAGGAAGCTTTAATCTTTTGAAATGTAAATTAGTGCCGTGGTGTCTTGCACTGTAACAGCGTCTGGGCACTCTTTCCTGTGGGCTTTCGAGTGACAGGTTGATACATATTAGAATCATTTGTAATGATGCTGATAACAACACTCTTAATTACATCAGGATTTTGTGACGGTAGTATGCCCATATTGCGTTCATCCTTCATTCATTGCTGTGCATTTAAGGGTGGAGTGTGAGCCAAGGCAGAGGTGAGCCAGTGCGAAATGGGAGTACCTATTCCTATCAGGTAATATACAGGACATCTCAAAAAGGAAGAACCATGGGCACTTAGCACGTACCTGTACTGGTGTAAGGAGAACGAAGTTGTAACATAATTGAAAGTACAGTGAAGCGAAGTGCATATTAAAAGTGGACATTGGTTTGCTTCATGCAGTATTAGTACAAGTTCTAGTATTCTATACTTATTGCTGGAACTCAGCTATTTAGAACACATTGATGACAGACACAACACAACGAAATTACAGGCATTTGGGCATTCATGATAAATAGAGGCACGGTTGCAATGTGGATGTGAATGCAGATGTATATAATAAATCTTGTGACCTGATTACACAGGGACGTGTTTTTCTATTCTTAAAGGAGCATGGAAATCATTTGGAACATATATTTTTTCACCGCTTGATATGAACATACTACCTTCATAAACTGTTACGGAAAATATTTCCTTCGAAAAGCGCGAATTTCCTGAGAAAATTAGTTTGGAAGAATGCGCTCCGCGGCGACAGTCTCCCCCAAGCCGAGTCTGGCGTGTGGTGACGTCAGGCGTCCGAGCACTTCATTGGCTGCCGGAAGCGTCCGCTCCCCGCCAGAATCGTCTGCTAGCTCAGGAATCATGGCAACTTACCGACTGAGACGCTGTAGCTATTTATTTGCGTTTGACATTCACTTGCGTTCTTACATGATTTGTCTCGTAAGTTTTGCATAAAACAAGACTGCGGGCAGTGTAAAAGGTGTAGCCAGGCCTCTGTGTTGCTGTGACGGCCCGGGTTGAGGTGGATCGTACGCGGTTGTGATTTCTGTTCCGATTGTGCTGAGGTGTCGTTCATTAGTGAACAGTATTGTGCCTGTGTGTGCAGCATATATATATATGTGATACGACTAAATACGTTCCTGTCAGTTGGAGATTTTCCATGTGCCAGTGTTGTATTCTGCGTATGACCATTCAAAAAAGAAAATGATTATTTGACCATGTATTTTGGGGTTTCCCACAGATCGCTAGCAGATGAACTTTACTAACTTTATTTTGGTATTCATGTTGTAGTGTTTGTGGAGACGTTACGCTCCTGGTATCACTAAGATATGGTAAGCGCAATGTTACACAGCTATGCGTTCATCGGTCCGCTCTTTCGCCTCAGAGATGCCAGTGTCCATGCGGTTCACAGCCCATAGTGTTGACCACAACACGGAGAAGTCATGATGATCGCGGCAACATCTTCAAGTGAAAACACTGGTCACTGCGCCGCGTCTTCATGACTATGCATTTGTAAACAAGAAGAAGCACTATATTTCAATCCGAATGTTCGTTTACACTTAGCAGCATCACTTACCAGCCTCCGGTACATTCGTGTGGCGAAATCGAAGCTCGAGGAACTTAGCCTCCAACTCCATAAAACGTTTCGTCGAGAAGAGCAGACGTGTCGCCTAAAGAGTGTTCAATTCATCACCTGTCCTTCGCACGGCGTCCGATGAGCAACAACGCTTCCTTCCCGGTCGGCTTGCCAGCGCGCGCCGGAGAAATCGCAAAAAATAAAGAAAAAGACGGCGCGGTCACATGACGTCAGCGGCTGACAGCCGAGTGAGGGGGCATTTCTGCCGCGAGATTCAAAGCTCCCTCGCGCTCCGGGATTGCGCGCTACGCTCAAACTTTTTGTGCGAATATGTATCACAGGGCTCAGAATCATAATTTCTACTTCTCCCGTCATATTTTATTCCGATCATTTCCATGCTCCTTTAAGATTTGCCTTGCAGCATATGAGACTACACAACAAGTGCACAGATCACACCAGTGTAAAGCTCGAGTGTCGTTGACACCTGTATCGCCACCATGTCATGACATCAGTGTCATGACAGTTGTCAACGATGCATAGCATGTGAGATTTGCCAGGAACTCCTGCAAAAAATGAGCATGCCAGTGTTCTCAGATCACGTGATCTGTCATACATCTGCAGTCACATCATAATGATACCCATGATTTAGCACAGACGATACAAATGTCAATCTGCCACGTGGTGACTGCCCCCAGCATAGCTGCTTTTCAGACAGATCGATGTACTTGTGCAACGCAGTACGAGGTGGAAAAACAACATTACCAATAACAACACGTCCCTGTGATCTACATATATTTCACGCTACTGGTAATTTTGTTACTGGTTCTCTTTGCACTGGCTCAGACACACCCTACATGTCTTTCCTTCACGAGTTCCCTTTTCAGTTTCCTCATGTTCAGTTTCCCTTTCGTTATGTGTAACAGATAGCATTTCCGGTCTTCAATCACTCTTCATGTCCAATGTACAGCAGTAATTTCAACTGTTCAGTGTTGGTACTTCCTGTGCCAGTAAGAGTGTCAGCTAGTGCTTCTGCTTTTCATGCTAAACTGGCCAATAGAATTCCGCTCTGTTGCACTATCAATGCATTGGAGTTGTGTCTCCACGCACAGTGTAATAAATATTTGTTTTTTCCATAGCATGTGGCATGGGACAAACATCAGCCCTTCACAACTAATAGTTGATATCCTTAATAATAATAATCCTTGTGGAAATGCGTAACAAGTTTTATTGATTTAATGCAAAGAAACAACTCGAAAGCATGAGGTACAGGCACAGCTGTGCCCATAACAGATAATTTGGAAGAAAAGAAACAAAGTGTTGGACATAAACAGTGCTGCTCATATAATGAAGGAGAACACTGTGTGAATCATGGTCATGGGCTTGTGTTGGCAGCAATCGCATCCCAGAAATATGTTGCGTTGATAAGGTCTGCAGCCAGGGTTCTTGTGTTTTGTCTCTTGTGGTGGCAGTCTATAAAGCCACATGTACTGTTAGCAGATGATAAATGTGAGCATAAAAGCAAGTAGCAGTCACCTTGAATATTTTCTAATATTACGGTACATCATCATTGCAGAAATGTTGGCTGTTGGCATATTTGGCCTCCCCTTCTGGTGTGGTGTGCTGGAAGCAGTAGAGCACACATTTTAGCTACACATGTACTTACATGTGCGTCCTTATAAAATTTTGAGACCTTCACTTCTCTGTGGATTTTCTCCTGAACCGGCTAGGTGAAACCTGCTCACAATTTTGCACGCAGCATCTGCACACTCCTGACAGTGGTATCGCCATCATGACTACATGGGCTGCTTGACACTCTAGTGTTGTGTTTATATGCCCCCGTGAAGGCTCTCATTTGTCCATACAACTTCGTTGACACAAAACACTGCTCGCAATATTTCCTTGTATGCCTCCGCGGGATATTTCGACCTGTACTTTTATCGAATAACCAAGTCTGATATCCTAACGACACGCTTTTTTTGTCAAAATTTCTCCCAGTCGACATATACAGCAGCACCCTGCATTGAAGCCGATAAGCATAGCCAGATCTCACCAGCACAAAACTGTGCCAAGAAACATGCTCATAGCGATTTCCAAAAAAAAAAAAAAAACATTAGTGCTTTCATAATGACAGAACACAATAGTGCTTTCCTATGGGGGTGCATCTTTCCGGGCAAGCAAATCGAGCTTCTAAGGGCATCTAGAGCTTCCTCCATATGGTGCCCTTTCCAGAGTCAGATCTGAAATATTGTACCTTGTTAATGCACTGGGACATCCAACATATAACTCCAGGTACCCTCTCAATGCTACTATTTTGGAATGTCACTCATAGCATTTCAAAGGCGAGCTACGTGCTTGATACTTGTGCCTTCACATGCTGGGTAACATGTACCATACTCCGCTGTACAACTGTACAGCACATGGAGCTATAACTATTCCATGGAACCCCCTCCCCCTCCCTCTTGTGACCTCCGTTTAGTTTAGAAGACAAACATGACGGATGCATTTTTAACAGGAAACATTTAACAATAATCTAGGAACACAAAGCTCGTTTACAAGTACCGGCGATCACTGTAGTGTGCAGCAAGTCGTTAAATGTATCAATCAGAACCAGCAACAGTACAGCACGAACTATTGCTAGTGATGTATAACAGAGGCACTAGGGGTTGTATTAAAAGTACCATGCATAATCAGCGTCGTTTTTGTTGCTGGAGGTAACAGCTGTTTGTGCATGACCTCCTGTCAGCTATGGATCGGAAAGTGACTTGTGTCTAGCTGTCAATGTTGACATCACTAACTTTGACGATGTTGGTCCTAAATTAGCCAGAGCGGATTTCAAAATTCCACTTCATATCGATCGTTAACTTTTTATAGGCGGCGGGATTATTACTGAACTTACTTCGCTCACGGGTTCCTCACAACGTCGTTTTTGTTTAATTAGCAATTTCGACTTGAAAACTAGGCAACAGCGTCCGGCAAAAACTATTTTTGGGTTGTTTCTCGAAAGGCTCATTCACAGCTGCTTCGCGGTAGACCAGCTTCAAACCACCCCCACCCCTAGTTTGAATCAGTCCAAATACATGGGAGTTAGACCATCGCTAGAACGCCGGGTTTACGTCGTGTGAACGGCGAACGAAATTAGACGTTGAGGGCAACTGTTGATTGCAGTGCAAGAACAATCGCATTACGAACGCCTCTAGTAGCTTTACAAGTCAAAACTTACCTGTGTTTCGCCGAAACATTTCCGGCGAAGCGTAGATTCGGCCTATGCGCTGGGCACATAAACTCCACGGAGGCCGCCATGGGCCTCACGGCAGCCGTGTTAGACCAGCGGGTGGTTGTTCGTGGTTGGCGGACGAAGTACTCACGTGATCAACTTAAACCAGACGTCACTAAACGAGTGGCTCAGTGGGACTAGTGAATACCGGCAGTCGTGTTTATTGTATTCCGGTTTTCTGGAGCTCACTCTACCGCAAGTAATCCACTAGTGCTTATCACATAAGCGTGCACGCCTGAAAGTTTTCGTTGCGAGTCTGCAGTCGTCCTGCCTACATTGCTTATTAACCCGTGTCCTTGTCTTTTTGGAACTGTTATTTTGCCTTGTGCAAGTACTAGCACCCCTCTACAACGCGCTGAGCGTTTTCACTGCTTTGACGGCAGCCAAGTTTCGAGCGCCATGCATCATATAATCTTGCGTGGTTGTAGCAATTCATTTGTGCGCGTTTACTCACGCCGGTATCGTAACACTCTTTGTGCCCAGAGGCCTCTGTCCCATCACACCCCCGGTCACCGGGATGACGGAGCATAAAACGTAACTTTAGAGCGCAGTCCAACTCCAGTTCTTACGTTGCGCGGCGTCGGCGCTATAACCGGCAGAGCGAACCAGGAGCGAAGCGAAGGGTGAAAGTAGACTCTAAAAGCGGTGACGCTTTAGTGATACATGAAACTGGTGTGACACCTTTGGGTGAGCTGAAGCTTGGATTTGAAAAGTATCACGGAGCGAACTTAGTTCCTATTGAGCTACCGGAAACGTGTTTACGGTTGTCAGCGAGGGGGTTGAGGTGTCTTAACTGATGACTCAAGCCTCGGAGGGCGTGTGACACATGAGTTGTGAGATTTGCCGCAGCTGCAGCCGTTCTGGCACAGGGTTTGATATGTTCGCTGTTTGAACTCTTCGGATCTCTGTGTTTTCCCGTTCAGCTACCAACAATGGCCAGTCAGTGTCTTGGCCAGTTCAAGCGAGGAACGCGCATAAGGTTTCTGGCGTCCTGTTCCATCTGCTAAAATGGCTTATTTAACTCGCTTTTGAGAACACTCGGACGATTCAGACGTTGATGTTATTGGAACACCTCGAGGAATCTGTGTGTATGATCCACGCGTGTGGAAGTCGTATACCAGATCATACCACTCGCATTTTTGTGCCCGTCTGAATGGTGCATAATATGTGGGCAGCCTCCGGTGAAGAACGGACTTATCGGTAAGTTCTTTGGGGTTTCTCTTCTTTTCGGAACGACGAATGCAATGAAATCATGTGAACACAGGAAAGCTGAAGGATAAACTTGAGCCAAGTGTACCGCGTTGTCTCTGTATCTCTGCCCCACTGACGAACGCGAGCACACTTTCGGAAGCCACCTCGCTTTCCCGAAAACATTAGGAAATACCTAGCTTTATTCATGTGAAATTTTTGCCAAGCAGACAATCGCTGCACCACGTACGCGACGCGTATTATTCCACGTAATAACCGTCCCTCAACAGTGCACATTCCAATGTGCCCGCCAAATTCTTCGACATACGAAATGGCAAGCTACAGCGATGGGGGAAAATTCAAAGGTTTTTGAGTAGCTTCCGGGAATGGAGTCTTTGCAGCCTATTTTTCTTCTTACTTCATTGCGCGGTTTCTTCCCATTACGTTCTGCATTCCGTTTGTCCTTAGTTATAACTGACCACTTATGCTTAGGACCCTTATTAGGAACCTTTCCATTCTCTTTCGTTTTTTACATTGCATTAAACATATCCCCCTCCCCCTTATTAGGAAGTTCCGGAATAGCGTGTCAGTCGCCAACACGAGCACAAATGAAACTTCTTTTGTTCATTATTCAGTTATCATTCTTCCCTTCAGGATATTCCTGTATTTCAAGGTGCATTTCTAGCAACGACTGACATGTTAGGGGGTTCTACGGATTCATCCACCGATTACGTCGCAGTGTGTCTATTCCGAAATAAAATATTTTTTTCCCATCATGTGACCCGTTAGCATCTGAGCGTGCCTTCCTGGTTTCAGTGTCAATTGGATGTTTCACCCATCTCTAAAGTATGTAGAGCCACATACAGAGAGGCCTTTTGCATGAAAGTTAAGTAGCTGTCTCACGCTCAATCGGAGTTCCCCTGGTTCCCCTGTGTTCTCGTGTACTCAATGTACTGACAAGATTGTTGAGATTGGAAGTGACACAACAGATTGAACTTTTATACAAATAGGCAATGTCGTGACCACGAGGGTAACGTCACAGCTGACGCCTTGGCGAATGTGCGTCCTGGGCCGACTTCTAAGGGAACTGTACGGACATAGCGTCTGAGGAAAACGCAAAAAAAAAACCCGACAGCACAGCCACTATGAGGCCGACAACGGCGAGCACTTTCAGCTGCACCACCAGGACCATCGTGACCACGAGACCACCTGCACTCTAAAGACAGAACTTCATCGCATAGCACGCTGACGGCCAACATTGTACAGTTTGATACCTTCATCATTGTTGATTTGTTGAAAACAGGAGGATGAGCCTTTTCGGGACACTTTATATAATTACATAAGTGTCCCAAAAATGCGTGCGCCTCCCATTTTTAGCTAATCACTCAGTAAACCACGAATATCCTGGAGACGTCCAAAATGTGTCGCAAACGTCCAAGACGTCGAGACATCCTATGTACGTCCCATGGATATTCGTGATTGGATCCAAACTATGTCGCAGATGCCACAACTGGACGTCACATGGACGTCCAGTTTGTGTCTTCAAAATATTTTAGTTGTTGGGGATACCCAATTCTGTACATCCCCTGTACGTCCCAAAGCGAAAACCCCATAGCGAAAGCGAGTACATCGAGATTGGGATATGCTGAGGTGATCGCATCACGAACCAAAAAGTACGTGCAAACAAGGGCCGAATGACGTCTCTCAGAACCAAAGGGCAGTGTTGTGCAAGATCGCAAGATTTTGCTCCTCCTAAAACTGACCGTCTATGTTACATTGAGCACTTCTTGCGAAAGAGGCAGAGATGCGGAATTATGTGGCACTCTCAAATTTGACTTTCGATGAACCTACCGAGTGTCTCAGACCGAGAGTAGTAAGAAACACAGGCGTTACTTTGTTGCAGAGTTAATACACACCACGCAACCCCTCACTTGAATGTTTTTGTGCATAATCGAATTATACTTAGACAGCTCACCCTCCATTTTGTTTCGAAGGCGAGCAGTACCCGCGGAAGTTCGCGCGACAAGCAATATATAGTATTTGTTTTCTCTTGGAAAGGGAATGCTAGTACCTTTCGAAGCTTTTTGGACTGTGAGCTTTTCCGTTTCTCTGTTTGCTGTATTTAAGCCGCTGCGCTCTGTGTCCGTTGTGGGAAACGCCAGAAACGGGCACAGAGGGGAAACAGGGAACGACATAGTTATGTAGTGGCGACTCTCTATAGTTACGGGTGCGCTAATGGTGCCGATACCAGCCCCCCCCCCCCCCAACCCTCGCAAAATGTTTCAAAATATGTGTCCCTGCCTACGGATCGGAAGGTGGCGCCAATGTCCTCTGAATGTCCGAATGTCCATTAGTTGAGTTAGTGGGACGCCCCGTGGATGTGGAAAAAGTGGGACAAATGGCTATCCACTGGACGTACGTACATACGACGTCTATAGGCTCTGTGCGAACGTCCCTGGGATATCCAAATGTCACGCTCAGGATGTTACATGGATGTCGCTGGGATGTAAATGGTTTATTGGGCAACAGTGTGTTAATTGCATCATGCCTTGGGCGTCCTATGCGGTGAAGCTGTGTTTTTTGAGTGTGTGACCTTGCTCGTGATACTTGCTGTGAGGGCTCTCATGACACATGCTTCAAAAAGCAAAAAAGCAACAAAAAGCGTCCGAATGTCACGCTTGCAACGCGTCACGAAACTGTCACTATTTTTAGAGTGATACCGGAATGCGTGAGGAGAAAAGCAGCGAGGAAGCCGTATTGCGAAAATTAATAGGTTTGTGGAGCAAAGCGAAGACGGAAGGCACGTTTGGGAAGCCGGAACTCGTCGGGTTTCATGGCTCCAAACATGTGACAGGAACCCTGGCAGCCACAAAATCGCGACAGTTACGGGCGCTCAACAGAGACATTTAGCAGAACTGTATACCTATCGAAAGGCGCAAAGCAACCTGCGTTATAGACAAGACGAGGAGATCGCTGAGGAGATGGGAGCTACCAGTTGTGCAGACGAGTGCCATCACCGTTCACAAATCGCAGGGGACACGTATGAAAAAGTTGTGTACTCCTATGCCAAGAGAAATCCCCAAAAGCTTGTGGCACTGAGTCGCGCTACAGACATAACTTGGCTGTACCTCACCGACGTGGACAGCGATAGTTTAAACGGATGGTCATTCGGCATAATGACAGTTGTTGTAGGAGGTATCCGTGTTCAAATCAGGGTGCCGGCTGTGCTGTCTTTGGTTTTTCCTGGGTTTTCCTGTGACGCTTTCAGACATATGTCGGCACACTTCCCTTAGCAGTCGTCCCAGTACGCACATTCCCCCAGGGCGCCAGTAATGACGTTGCCCACCTTTGTGAACCAACAATGGCGAGCCCTCTCACCAGCCCCAACACCACCACCACTTTCTGAAAAAAAAAAAGATCCGGTACTTACGCCGTGCATGTGGTACATATAATCCGACGGAACTGGGCACGGTACGCTATAGTTCAGCCCTGTAAAATACAACACTGATCAATTGCAGACTAGATACCGCATGTGTCAGCAAGGGATCGCCGCATCCCAGATGTACGTAAGCATATGGTCAAGTTTTTACGGGACTAATGGTTGTATTATCACTATTTGGGTATTCGGGTGGTAATGCAAAGAAAATGCCACGTCACTGAAAAATGAAGTGTGCTCTCTCGTCTTCCTGCGATGTCATGCAGTTAATTCTCACGGTCATCTACTCTGTGCGAGCTTGTTTTCGTTACATTCCTAGGAAGAGTGTATATGGTGTGAAAAAACGGAAAACCGCTCGCAGCCCTCGTTGTCCTCCGAGTATGTTACATTCTCCTGGGAATCGACCGAAATGGTTTGTGGAGGCAAGCTAGATTATTAGAACATAAGGTATTCTTGGGTGTAAGGGAACGGTAATGTTTGTGGAATATAAAAGCAGTGCCTCACATTAATATTGTAAGCAGTTAATTGATGCTAAAGCTCGTCACTCTACCAAGGTTGCACTCCTATACTCTCACCGGTGCGATTAACAGCGACAGTCACTTGACCTAACCCGAATATAAACTATATCCCAAGTCAACCGGATCACAATGAACTTTACGTTTCTATGGGAACGTTGATGGCCCGTCGTTAAGAAGCAGATGGTATTTGTCTGATCTGCGGTGTACACTAGAGTGACCAGGAGCATCGAACCTTTGTTCATATTCGACGGCAGCAAGAATCGTGTAGAGTTGCCTTCGCTGTCTAGTGCAACTTTACTTCTGCTACCAAGCAGCTCACCCGTTGCGCTCTCTCCCTGCAGTGCACAGGGGGTGAGCTGGGACCATATTCTCGTCAAAGTAATGACCTCGATTACTTAGTGTCGCGGCTGGGCATTGGTCGTGAAGTGAGGAAGGAGTGAAGAAGAGAGGTAAATGTGACGAGATAGTCTATCCTGCACTCTTCACGCTTCATGTACTTTATCACGAAGATTGTAAAATCAAGAGCTCGACTAACGGTTGAGGGCGCGTGACATTCATTTCTGTTGGCCACGCCTTCTTCATGTCACGACCAATGACAGGGGAGACAAAGAGTAACTGAGGTTGATTGCTTTGACGAGAATGGGGCACCTGCTGCCTTAATAAACTGACGGATGGATATCATCAACTTCGCATGGGGGCCACCCTATGTATGCCTCCCCGACGCATCTGCGCCCGTCTGCGGGGGTGAGGCAAGTAGTATAGATTCGAGCCCCACAACGACATCCTTTTTCTAATCCAGTTCTAGGAATTTCTAATCCACCACCCATTTCTAATCCAGGTGAAGCCAGGTCTAATCCAGGCTCCACCACTTCATGGTGATCCATTCAATTTCTATGTGATTGGCTACCCTTCATTGCCGCATTTGTTCACTCACTCATAGACACCAAAATTATCTATTCTATTCAATTCTAAGTTGGCTCATAGGCTTCCAAATCGCTCGTTTTTCTAATCCATTTCTAGGAATTTCTAATCCACCAGCCAATTCTAATCCAGGTCAAGCCACTTCTAAGTCCTCTGGTTGGTTGGTCACAGCTCCACCCCTTCATCCATCAAATTTTTATGTGATTGGCTACCATTAATTGCCACAACATCTGCTCATTCGCTCGCAGACACCAAAATGATCTATTCTATTCAATTCTAAGTTGGCTCATAGGCTTCCAAATCGTTCACCTGTCTATCGGTCCGGGGGTGGTCACTTCCATCCATTTCTAAAACCTAGTGATTGGCTTGTTGGCTTCCTGTCATACATGCTCGATAGACTCATTTGTCATTGCCACTCTCTAGTTACTCGGTCACACGCTTTCAACTGTATATTGCTTCATAATTTCAACCGCAGCACAGACAACCGCTCGTGGGTCAATCCCATTCATTTCTAGGCCAGCTCACAATTCCTTCCAAATTGCTTATTGGTCCTGGGCGGCATTCTTTTTTAGCCTGCGTCGACTCTCAGCAATGGTTGGCACACAAAAACATGGTAAATAGTTTTCAATGTTTATTGAGTACATCATGGCAGTCTCGGAGATATTGTAGTTCTCCCTGGGGACACATCCATGCACGCTGTATATCTCCGCTAACATCCATAGTGTTCTTCACATAGGTACTATATGGATCACCCAGGCACTCATCCCTCTCTGTCCATGACCCAGAGGCAAACCGCAGGAGAGAACAGCATTAATTCTATTCCTGCACATCTTCTGAAGCAAAAAAGAACATTATGAGCTTCACTAGTTATATCACCCACTTAAACTTACCATATTCATAGCTTCCATAAGGATAGGAGTCGATGTCATTGCACAGGTATCTCTTGTCGTCGTATGCCATCAGACTTCTTTTGACATTTCTGATGGTGTACATACACTGCTTCTTTCCAACGATTGATACTTGTTCATTCGATACGCTCATGTGATTGAACAAGGTATTGCAGTACGTCTCATGGAGGAGGTGCTTGCGTACAATATTCTTTTTGACCCCTTTAGCTCTTGCAATTTGCCTTCCTCCAGCTAATTTGATGGAGTACATTTTAGCTTTCAAACAGACTACTTCCTCAATAGGTACACTACCAGTTTCGCTTTTGAATGCCCCAAGCCTTCCACGATTCTTTTCACTGTACAGTGGATGATCCCGATCGAAGGAAGACAAATCTAAGTGGTCGTCGGCAATCGCTCGTAACTGATCTTCATAGTCCTTGCAGAACAGGCCGAGGATCAGAGAATCCGTGTCAAAGTAACAGGTAATCACCGGACAAGTGAGCTTACTCAGCAAGGTTTCATAGTAGAATGAGTACATGGTTAATTTACTCAGTTCCAAGATCGTAAACCCAATCTGGAGCGGGAAATCGCATCGCACTTTTCTTTTGCGCATTTCGTACATGACACAATCCGGGGACAAAATTTCCATCCTCACGCATTCCGCCCGACTCCCGAGGCGACTCGCCGTCTCCTCATCGAAGGCTACTCGAATATCACGCATGTTAAATTTATTTAGAAGTGTTCTCCCAAAGACTGCATTATTTGAGAGTTTGTAGAAGTTTTTTTCAAATGTCGTGCCCGAGGCAACACGTCTGGCAACATTGTCCTCGATGTAGGGACGCAGGAATGGCGCCTGGCGAAATTTTAGAATTCTGTGAATTTTTGTCACCCTCATGCCTAATCTACAATAGAGTGCGAGCAGCGCGTAATGAACGACGTACTCGACTTTGTCCTTGCACGTAAGCAACAGCTTTTTGCTGTTAGCGGGCTGATACATTAATTATTCGAGAAGCCCTTGCTGGAATGGCGAGAGCCATTCCTTTGGGACGACTGCCTTCTCAGGAGCCAGGGGAAAGTACCGTGTCAGTGCGTGGATAGATTTTGGATACTCCAAGTCACATACATACACGTAGCCAACGTCTGAATCAGTGGGGTGACGCATAAAATCCACGGAGCTAAAATCCTCGACCCATTCGAAATCACCAACGGGGAGGTGCTTTATCATACTGAATCCGTAAAGATTGTTGCAATCTATGTATGATATGTACACCTCCTCTTTATCTGGATCATAGCCACTACACAGAGGGTTGTTAGCCCGCAAATGACGCCTGCTCGCTTGACAGAGCCCGCCTCTAACGCCCGATTCGATGGTTCTGTACATGTCCTCATCGATGATTAACTCCAATTTTGCCTGCGTGTAATTTAGAGCGCATTGCCACGAATAGGATGCCAGAGAAACACAATGAAGCAATTCCAATCCACGCGCGCTGTAGCACAGACGTCGGAAGTGCTGCATCACGTCTGCATGTAGTAGGGCATCTGTTTTCAAGTACAGTGCATTATAATCTCTCAAATTTGAGCATCCAAAATGTTCAAATACGAGCAACGCATACTGGTAGTCCTCCTCACTTATATCCTCCCCCGTGAGATCGTTTCGAAAGGAGGATTTTTCTGGCAAGGCCAATTCATCATACACTGCAAAAGAACTGACATGGCTGTACGGGAATACACCTTTACGAAGTAAAATTTCATAGTCCTTTCCAAATGCCTGCTTCAAACATTGGAATGCCTCTGCACCACCCATGGATTTGACGGTTTCCACGAGCTCCCCCAGCGACGAATTTAGATATTGCATGGTATCTCTAAACAGGAAGGTGCCAATTTCGAACGAACGAATTTTTTCCATGGAGCTGGCCACAATGAAGGGAGGTCGCTTCCACCCAAGAATGTGAAATTCCCGCAGCAGCCCGGCCAAATCGTAGGACAAATTGTGTACCATGATCGGCAATTTTTCCCTCGTCGTGCACGCGACGTTACAGGGGTTACACAATGTCGTGATATAATTTGTCTCGCCCGCACTACAATGCTTTGAATGGTCGTGATGGCGGACACGGGGTAGATCTTCGGTAAACTCCTGTTTACAGTACGCACAGTGGGTAGCAGCTCTGTGCTCAGCGCATTGCTCATCATTCAGCACCATTGCGGCGGGGCAAGCGTTCAGGGCGATCATCTCATCCCGCATTTCCATCAATGCTCGCACACACTGCCTCGCAGCATCTTCCCCATGGTGCGTCCTGATGCGCATCACCTTTGAGTCGTGGGTGCGCACAAGCACAGCACAGAAGCTAGAGGTAATGTGACGTTGCATGCCAACACCACTGGGTGCGAGTACGCTCTCCGTGTCCAACGCAACGACGTAGTTGTACTGCTGCATGTACTGTATTTTAGTAAATTCTACAAAATTTTCTCCGGGTTCACAAAATTCTAGTAGGATTTCGTTCACGTCCGCGCAAAGGCGTCGATGTTTCGCCATGCTCTTTTCCTCATTAAAAGAGCGAGTGCAACGTTCGCATACGAAACGCGTGTTCTTTCTCGTCAGCAAACGCTCGAGGGACTTAATTCCGAAAAAATGCTCGTCAACCTCCAATAAGTGAATTTTCTTTTCGCTTTCCAGTTTTGGGGGTCGTGACACGTGCACTCCCTGATCGACGTACGCGTACACGTACACAGATATCCTATTTTTCTCTTCGAACTCATCCAGATCAGAGAAGGATACAGGGAAGTGACTAGGCCACCAGTACTCTGTTGCATAATTTTCACATTTTTTCCACGAATTCCTTTCCTGTGGATGCAGGAGAGCGAGTGTATTGTATTTAAAACATTCACCCTCCTTGTGTGCTGGTAAATGGATATTCGTTAACACGTTCCTGCGTTTAGCCAAATTTGTGGGAAGTACCCCCTCGCATCCAAACTTTTTAGTTTTCACAGCGGAAATACACAATTGAACTTTTTGCACGTCAGTGGATACAAACCCACTACCCTCGCGCTGGTAATTTTCAATGCGCCCGGTGGACTCCTGAATCACATCCATCAAAGTATTTACGATAGCTCCATCGCTGTGGACTTCGCGAGCAAGCGCCATAAAATGAGCTATGTGTGCGGTTACATCCCCTCGATTTTCTTTCATCATTAGAACGTCAGAACAAATGCAAAACCTAAAGGGTATTCTTTGCGCTCGCAAAATAGCAATTATATTGTGGAGGTGGTTCATTAAATATTGTCGCAAGTCCTCTACTCCCTGATCGTGAACAGATGCCAATAGCACAAACGCTTTGACGATACCTCGAAATGCGCTATCAGTTTGAAAGAAAGGCAGGAAGGAAATGTCCACATAGGGATGTGATCGCTCGACGTGAGCATGCAATGTGGCAGGTGAAATGTCTGGAGAAGATGGTGAATTCTCTTCCAATGGCTCATCACCCATGATATCATGAGGATCAAAAAAGCAGAACACGCATCTAGGCACTGAAAAAAAAAAGAAGAAACACTAAGAAAACGTGCACCACAGAGCGTGGATGAAAAATACTTACTTTTGAAGCGAGCTCCGCACACTCCCGAAGCGATGCGAAGACTGCTGCCGCTTTACACATCCTCCCCACTTATATAGCGGCGACCTCGCTGCATGCCCCAACATGCACGGGTGCGAGGAGTCGTCATATCCTAAAATTAACTCGCTCTGCATGTTCAAGGTCGCAGCTTGCCCTTGGCTTCACGTAATGCTCCGTCCGCCTACACCATTGCCGCACCTGAGCGCAAAGTTCGCGCTCTCATCACATGTCATTCCGACATGCAAGTCGCTTCCATGAGCATGCACACAACCACCCCTTTTTGGCTCCGGAATTTCAATAATATTACTTAAATGAAACAAATTACAGTGAAATGCAGATTCATCTCACACAGGAATTTCTACCCTCAGCGTTAAACCCTCAGATACCAGCATTTCTGCTCGAATAGCAAAATAGCTATGACTTCAAAAATTAAAGCTAACTACCGTCAACTGACAAAACACCCATTTCTCCTATCAGATAATTATTGCATAATGCTACATACAGTCGCATTGTCCCTGCGTAAAGAAACCACAGGACAAGGGTACACAAATTCACTTAAGGGAAAAGGCTTAAGACCTCAGGAATAATCGCAGAGTCACCACACATCGCTACGCGGCTAGCACAAGGTAACAACAAGATACTAGCGGCGGGTAAAATCGTAACACTGCTAAACAAGTCCCAACATGCCATGATGACGTCACAAACCAAGAAAAAAGCACACACGCGCGCGCACACAGCAGCTCAGGAATGCACAAGGAGAGGTGTTTTATTGGAATTTCTACTCCTGGCTCAGACACCAACATTTCTGCTCAAATACCCATAACTGCAAGATTAAGTACTGCTTACTTCATCGAGCACCCAATAAAATCAAACAAACAAACCCACTTTCCGTGATAGAACACTATTCAGATTTACCAAGTGATTTTCTTCTGCTTTAGCAGTGAAAGAAAAAAAGAGCCATGAAAAATTACACGTACTTTTGCTTGAATAGCTATAACTGCAAAAAAAAAAAGACGAAGCACATGTTAATAAACGGAGAAAAAGGCACCCATTTCTCCTATCAGATAATTATTGCATAATGCTACATACACAGTCGCGTTGTCCCTGTGTAAAGAAAGCACAGGACAAGGGTACACAAATCGAATTGGGAAAATCACTTCTACTCGCGCAGCATAATACGATATACGCTGATTTTTTTTTTACGGGCGAAAATTGCAATAAGAAGCCACTGCTATACAAGTGCAACAACCCTTATTTTTAAACCAACATTTCATGCAATACCACATAAATTTATCACTCGAGTCACACGAAAAGGCATACACAATGTACTTACTGGTTAAGTGGGGTCACAGTTGCACACACACACACACAACACAGACACAACGAGCGACAGTGAAAAATAAGAAATTACACGCACTTCTGCTCGAATAGCAAAGTGTCAAGCATGACAAAACACATTTTCTACCACCAGAAAAATTATTAAACAGAATAATACAATATTCGCAAAAATTAAGCTTGTGTGGCAAACACACAACCTGAGGAACACACCCATTCACATCTGCTTTCTGAATTTGTTATACAGGCGTGAGCGATTCGATAAGAATATAAAGCACGCTGCTTGGAGAAAGCATATGTCATGTGCAGCGCGGTCTACTCTATTGAAAATGCGATAAACCTTATTTAAAAAAAAATCACAGTCGGCATAAAATACGGCAATATCGGCAATATCACTGAAGTCAAACACATTGAACTTACTTGTCAAGTGGGGTCCCAGCTGCACAAACGCGCACGCACACTCACACATTTTTAGTGCCTCACAACGAGCAAAAACCCGAGGTCTATTCACAGCCACATAAATTCATATTATTCCTCACGTCAATAATTATCCAGCCATCGTCAAAACGGGGAACACGCATATGCCAATGCGAAACAATAGGCCTTCGCGCCGGATGTAATACGATATCGCCAGTCGACCGTCCCAAAGCAAAAAAGAAACACTACATCTCAGGAATGCATGTTGCCTATACATCCAAGAACAGCGTGCAGCAATTATAACAAAGAATGAGATTCATTTCTTTGTACTTTTATTTGCTTGCATATAAATATTTCACAAGGAATATTACAGAGTGTAAAAGGAGAACAGCATTCGCTACACCCTGTAGCTCTTTTCATAACCACACTACCATTCACTAAATAGGGGAGTCACTAATGATTCAAATAATATAAAATATCATTCCATCATCATTGATTGCAAACTTCACGCAAGAATAAGCAACTGCTGCGCGTCGTATTTTTCTTATAAGAAACATCAAATCTCGCCGTGTTAAACACCAACAGCAACGATTTTTTTTGTATTTTGTATTTATTTTTGTTGTTTCCAGCAGCTCATTACTTTGTGCGAGTCATCAAAAATTAAAAATTTCTGATCTGCTGCTGTTAAAGTGATAAAACAGTGTGCCCCCCACGTGAGCCGCATCCCGGCCCGTTCACGCAGTGAGGACACGCTTGACGCAATGACGCGCGCTCCGTTATCGTTTCCTCGTGCAGGCACACTGTTTTATCACTTTAACAGCAGCAGATCAGAAATTTTTAATTTTTGATGACTCGCACAAAGTAATGAGCTGCTGGAAACAACAAAAATAAATACAAAATACAAAAAAAATCGTTGCTGTTGGTGTTTAACACGGCGAGATTTGATGTTTCTTATAAGAAAAATACGACGCGCAGCAGTTGCTTATTCTTGCGTGAAGTTTGCAATCAATGATGATGGAATGATATTTTATATTATTTGAATCATTAGTGACTCCCCTATTTAGTGAATGGTAGTGTGGTTATGAAAAGAGCTACAGGGTGTAGCGAATGCTGTTCTCCTTTTACACTCTGTAATATTCCTTGTGAAATATTTATATGCAAGCAAATAAAAGTACAAAGAAATGAATCTCATTCTTTGTTATAATTGCTGCACGCTGTTCTTGGATGTATAGGCAACATGCATTCCTGAGATGTAGTGTTTCTTTTTTGCTTTGGGACGGTCGACTGGCGATATCGTATTACATCCGGCGCGAAGGCCTATTGTTTCGCATTGGCATATGCGTGTTCCCCGTGTTGACGATGGCTGGATAATTATTGACGTGAGGAATAATATGAATTTATGTGGCTGTGAATAGACCTCGGGTTTTTGCTCGTTGTGAGGCACTAAAAATGTGTGAGTGTGCGTGCGCGTTTGTGCAGCTGGGACCCCACTTGACAAGTAAGTTCAATGTGTTTGACTTCAGTGATATTGCCGATATTGCCGTATTTTATGCCGACTGTGCTTTTTTTTTTAAATAAGGTTTATCGCATTTTCAATAGAGTAGACCGCGCTGCACATGATATATGCTTTCTCCAAGCAGCGTGCTTTATATTCTTATCGAATCGCTCACGCCTGTATAACAAATTCAGAAAGCAGATGTGAATGGGTGTGTTCCTCAGGTTGTGTGTTTGCCACACAAGCTTAATTTTTGCGAATATTGTATTATTCTGTTTAATAATTTTTCTGGTGGTAGAAAATGTGTTTTGTCATGCTTGACACTTTGCTATTCGAGCAGAAGTGCGTGTAATTTCTTATTTTTCACTGTCGCTCGTTGTGTCTGTGTTGTGTGTGTGTGTGTGCAACTGTGACCCCACTTAACCAGTAAGTACATTGTGTATGCCTTTTCGTGTGACTCGAGTGATAAATTTATGTGGTATTGCATGAAATGTTGGTTTAAAAATAAGGGTTGTTGCACTTGTATAGCAGTGGCTTCTTATTGCAATTTTCGCCCGTAAAAAAAAAATCAGCGTATATCGTATTATGCTGCGCGAGTAGAAGTGATTTTCCCAATTCGATTTGTGTACCCTTGTCCTGTGCTTTCTTTACACAGGGACAACGCGACTGTGTATGTAGCATTATGCAATAATTATCTGATAGGAGAAATGGGTGCCTTTTTCTCCGTTTATTAACATGTGCTTCGTCTTTTTTTTTTTTGCAGTTATAGCTATTCAAGCAAAAGTACGTGTAATTTTTCATGGCTCTTTTTTTCTTTCACTGCTAAAGCAGAAGAAAATCACTTGGTAAATCTGAATAGTGTTCTATCACGGAAAGTGGGTTTGTTTGTTTGATTTTATTGGGTGCTCGATGAAGTAAGCAGTACTTAATCTTGCAGTTATGGGTATTTGAGCAGAAATGTTGGTGTCTGAGCCAGGAGTAGAAATTCCAATAAAACACCTCTCCTTGTGCATTCCTGAGCTGCTGTGTGCGCGCGCGTGTGTGCTTTTTTCTTGGTTTGTGACGTCATCATGGCATGTTGGGACTTGTTTAGCAGTGTTACGATTTTACCCGCCGCTAGTATCTTGTTGTTACCTTGTGCTAGCCGCGTAGCGATGTGTGGTGACTCTGCGATTATTCCTGAGGTCTTAAGCCTTTTCCCTTAAGTGAATTTGTGTACCCTTGTCCTGTGGTTTCTTTACGCAGGGACAATGCGACTGTATGTAGCATTATGCAATAATTATCTGATAGGAGAAATGGGTGTTTTGTCAGTTGACGGTAGTTAGCTTTAATTTTTGAAGTCATAGCTATTTTGCTATTCGAGCAGAAATGCTGGTATCTGAGGGTTTAACGCTGAGGGTAGAAATTCCTGTGTGAGATGAATCTGCATTTCACTGTAATTTGTTTCATTTAAGTAATATTATTGAAATTCCGGAGCCAAAAAGGGGTGGTTGTGTGCATGCTCATGGAAGCGACTTGCATGTCGGAATGACATGTGATGAGAGCGCGAACTTTGCGCTCAGGTGCGGCAATGGTGTAGGCGGACGGAGCATTACGTGAAGCCAAGGGCAAGCTGCGACCTTGAACATGCAGAGCGAGTTAATTTTAGGATATGACGACTCCTCGCACCCGTGCATGTTGGGGCATGCAGCGAGGTCGCCGCTATATAAGTGGGGAGGATGTGTAAAGCGGCAGCAGTCTTCGCATCGCTTCGGGAGTGTGCGGAGCTCGCTTCAAAAGTAAGTATTTTTCATCCACGCTCTGTGGTGCACGTTTTCTTAGTGTTTCTTCTTTTTTTTTTCAGTGCCTAGATGCGTGTTCTGCTTTTTTGATCCTCATGATATCATGGGTGATGAGCCATTGGAAGAGAATTCACCATCTTCTCCAGACATTTCACCTGCCACATTGCATGCTCACGTCGAGCGATCACATCCCTATGTGGACATTTCCTTCCTGCCTTTCTTTCAAACTGATAGCGCATTTCGAGGTATCGTCAAAGCGTTTGTGCTATTGGCATCTGTTCACGATCAGGGAGTAGAGGACTTGCGACAATATTTAATGAACCACCTCCACAATATAATTGCTATTTTGCGAGCGCAAAGAATACCCTTTAGGTTTTGCATTTGTTCTGACGTTCTAATGATGAAAGAAAATCGAGGGGATGTAACCGCACACATAGCTCATTTTATGGCGCTTGCTCGCGAAGTCCACAGCGATGGAGCTATCGTAAATACTTTGATGGATGTGATTCAGGAGTCCACCGGGCGCATTGAAAATTACCAGCGCGAGGGTAGTGGGTTTGTATCCACTGACGTGCAAAAAGTTCAATTGTGTATTTCCGCTGTGAAAACTAAAAAGTTTGGATGCGAGGGGGTACTTCCCACAAATTTGGCTAAACGCAGGAACGTGTTAACGAATATCCATTTACCAGCACACAAGGAGGGTGAATGTTTTAAATACAATACACTCGCTCTCCTGCATCCACAGGAAAGGAATTCGTGGAAAAAATGTGAAAATTATGCAACAGAGTACTGGTGGCCTAGTCACTTCCCTGTATCCTTCTCTGATCTGGATGAGTTCGAAGAGAAAAATAGGATATCTGTGTACGTGTACGCGTACGTCGATCAGGGAGTGCACGTGTCACGACCCCCAAAACTGGAAAGCGAAAAGAAAATTCACTTATTGGAGGTTGACGAGCATTTTTTCGGAATTAAGTCCCTCGAGCGTTTGCTGACGAGAAAGAACACGCGTTTCGTATGCGAACGTTGCACTCGCTCTTTTAATGAGGAAAAGAGCATGGCGAAACATCGACGCCTTTGCGCGGACGTGAACGAAATCCTACTAGAATTTTGTGAACCCGGAGAAAATTTTGTAGAATTTACTAAAATACAGTACATGCAGCAGTACAACTACGTCGTTGCGTTGGACACGGAGAGCGTACTCGCACCCAGTGGTGTTGGCATGCAACGTCACATTACCTCTAGCTTCTGTGCTGTGCTTGTGCGCACCCACGACTCAAAGGTGATGCGCATCAGGACGCACCATGGGGAAGATGCTGCGAGGCAGTGTGTGCGAGCATTGATGGAAATGCGGGATGAGATGATCGCCCTGAACGCTTGCCCCGCCGCAATGGTGCTGAATGATGAGCAATGCGCTGAGCACAGAGCTGCTACCCACTGTGCGTACTGTAAACAGGAGTTTACCGAAGATCTACCCCGTGTCCGCCATCACGACCATTCAAAGCATTGTAGTGCGGGCGAGACAAATTATATCGCGACATTGTGTAACCCCTGTAACGTCGCGTGCACGACGAGGGAAAAATTGCCGATCATGGTACACAATTTGTCCTACGATTTGGCCGGGCTGCTGCGGGAATTTCACATTCTTGGGTGGAAGCGACCTCCCTTCATTGTGGCCAGCTCCATGGAAAAAATTCGTTCGTTCGAAATTGGCACCTTCCTGTTTAGAGATACCATGCAATATCTAAATTCGTCGCTGGGGGAGCTCGTGGAAACCGTCAAATCCATGGGTGGTGCAGAGGCATTCCAATGTTTGAAGCAGGCATTTGGAAAGGACTACGAAATTTTACTTCGTAAAGGTGTATTCCCGTACAGCCATGTCAGTTCTTTTGCAGTGTATGATGAATTGGCCTTGCCAGAAAAATCCTCCTTTCGAAACGATCTCACGGGGGAGGATATAAGTGAGGAGGACTACCAGTATGCGTTGCTCGTATTTGAACATTTTGGATGCTCAAATTTGAGAGATTATAATGCACTGTACTTGAAAACAGATGCCCTACTACATGCAGACGTGATGCAGCACTTCCGACGTCTGTGCTACAGCGCGCGTGGATTGGAATTGCTTCATTGTGTTTCTCTGGCATCCTATTCGTGGCAATGCGCTCTAAATTACACGCAGGCAAAATTGGAGTTAATCATCGATGAGGACATGTACAGAACCATCGAATCGGGCGTTAGAGGCGGGCTCTGTCAAGCGAGCAGGCGTCATTTGCGGGCTAACAACCCTCTGTGTAGTGGCTATGATCCAGATAAAGAGGAGGTGTACATATCATACATAGATTGCAACAATCTTTACGGATTCAGTATGATAAAGCACCTCCCCGTTGGTGATTTCGAATGGGTCGAGGATTTTAGCTCCGTGGATTTTATGCGTCACCCCACTGATTCAGACGTTGGCTACGTGTATGTATGTGACTTGGAGTATCCAAAATCTATCCACGCACTGACACGGTACTTTCCCCTGGCTCCTGAGAAGGCAGTCGTCCCAAAGGAATGGCTCTCGCCATTCCAGCAAGGGCTTCTCGAAGAATTAATGTATCAGCCCGCTAACAGCAAAAAGCTGTTGCTTACGTGCAAGGACAAAGTCGAGTACGTCGTTCATTACGCGCTGCTCGCACTCTATTGTAGATTAGGCATGAGGGTGACAAAAATTCACAGAATTCTAAAATTTCGCCAGGCGCCATTCCTGCGTCCCTACATCGAGGACAATGTTGCCAGACGTGTTGCCTCGGGCACGACATTTGAAAAAAACTTCTACAAACTCTCAAATAATGCAGTCTTTGGGAGAACACTTCTAAATAAATTTAACATGCGTGATATTCGAGTAGCCTTCGATGAGGAGACGGCGAGTCGCCTCGGGAGTCGGGCGGAATGCGTGAGGATGGAAATTTTGTCCCCGGATTGTGTCATGTACGAAATGCGCAAAAGAAAAGTGCGATGCGATTTCCCGCTCCAGATTGGGTTTACGATCTTGGAACTGAGTAAATTAACCATGTACTCATTCTACTATGAAACCTTGCTGAGTAAGCTCACTTGTCCGGTGATTACCTGTTACTTTGACACGGATTCTCTGATCCTCGGCCTGTTCTGCAAGGACTATGAAGATCAGTTACGAGCGATTGCCGACGACCACTTAGATTTGTCTTCCTTCGATCGGGATCATCCACTGTACAGTGAAAAGAATCGTGGAAGGCTTGGGGCATTCAAAAGCGAAACTGGTAGTGTACCTATTGAGGAAGTAGTCTGTTTGAAAGCTAAAATGTACTCCATCAAATTAGCTGGAGGAAGGCAAATTGCAAGAGCTAAAGGGGTCAAAAAGAATATTGTACGCAAGCACCTCCTCCATGAGACGTACTGCAATACCTTGTTCAATCACATGAGCGTATCGAATGAACAAGTATCAATCGTTGGAAAGAAGCAGTGTATGTACACCATCAGAAATGTCAAAAGAAGTCTGATGGCATACGACGACAAGAGATACCTGTGCAATGACATCGACTCCTATCCTTATGGAAGCTATGAATATGGTAAGTTTAAGTGGGTGATATAACTAGTGAAGCTCATAATGTTCTTTTTTGCTTCAGAAGATGTGCAGGAAGAGAATTAATGCTTCTGTCACATGCTGTTCTCTCCTGCGGTTTGCCTCTGGGTCATGGACAGAGAGGGATGAGTGCCTGGGTGATCCATATAGTACCTATGTGAAGAACACTATGGATGTTAGCGGAGATATACAGCGTGCATGGATGTGTCCCCAGGGAGAACTACAATATCTCCGAGACTGCCATGATGTACTCAATAAACATTGAAAACTATTTACCATGTTTTTGTGTGCCAACCATTGCTGAGAGTCGACGCAGGCTAAAAAAGAATGCCGCCCAGGACCAATAAGCAATTTGGAAGGAATTGTGAGCTGGCCTAGAAATGAATGGGATTGACCCACGAGCGGTTGTCTATGTTGCAGCGTGGAATTATGAAGCAATATACAGTTGAAAGCGTGTGACCGAGTAACTAGAGAGTGGAAATGACAAATGAGTCTATCGAGCATGTATGACAGGAAGCCAACAAGCCAATCACTAGGTTTTAGAAATGGATGGAAGTGACCACCCCCGGACCGATAGACAGGTGAGCGATTTGGAAGCCTATGAGCCAACTTAGAATTGAATAGAATAGATCATTTTGGTGTCTGCGAGCGAGTGAGCAGATGTTGTGGCAATTAATGGTAGCCAATCACATAAAAATTTGATGGATGAAGGGGTGGAGCTGTGACCAACCAACCAGAGGACTTAGAAGTGGCTTGACCTGGATTAGAATTGGCTGGTGGATTAGAAATTCCTAGAAATGGATTAGAAAAACGAGCGATTTGGAAGCCTATGAGCCAACTTAGAATTGAATAGAATAGATAATTTTGGTGTCTATGAGTGAGTGAACAAATGCGGCAATGAAGGGTAGCCAATCACATAGAAATTGAATGGATCACCATGAAGTGGTGGAGCCTGGATTAGACCTGGCTTCACCTGGATTAGAAATGGGTGGTGGATTAGAAATTCCTAGAACTGGATTAGAAAAAGGATGTCGTTGTGGGGCTCGAATCTATACTACTGAGGCATAGATAGAATGGTATAGATGCAAGCTTGCCTATCACGGCTCATATCTCATAAAAATCTTTATGTCATGCGCCTAATTATGCCTCTTGTCTTCCAGAGAATAATCGCAGATCTTATTATACGAATCAGCCACACCCTCTCGCTAGGCTTGTTTAATGAGATAGTTTGGACGCGCGATAAAAAAGTGCACTACTAATTACTGCAGTTGTTTGTTCACGCACTGTCTAGCGCTAACAGTTACGAAATGTGGCAGGCACAGCCAACACGAATCCATTTTCCAAGTGGATCCAAAGTGCCCCGTAGGCTCTGTCGTGATGGGGTCTTCTTGACAGTCAAGACGAGACGTGATGAGGTGCACCACTGTAAAGTAGAGGACGAGGACAGTCTGGAGTCTATATAGATCGCCTTTGTATGACTTCGAGTGCTTTATGTTGAGCTCGACGTCATTGACGCTGTTAAAAAATCTCGAGTGATAATGGTAGAAGGACCGTATTATCCGCGGCACTGAGTTCTTCATTGTTGTGGTAACTAAATGTAGACGAGATGGTGCTTCCCGACATGAGCCCTGATTGGCCATAATGAAATGTCCGAGAGGGTCTGAGCTCGGTGGGAGCTTCTCAACCGATAGCTTTACTACAGGACGTTGCTGATAGAACTGCAGCTACTACTAATATGCGCGTCCACACTGAGCTGATTTCATCGGCGTCCACCGACCGCCACGTGACCGTTCTTATTTATTCACCAACTATTGCGCTACTTACTTACTTTCTTTCTTCTCTAATGGAGCCAGCTTATCCGGCCGTCTACGTCAGCTTCATGTTATTTTCCCCAGGCCGTGCCAAGCAATACTTTGCATACTGTTTTCTCTCCCAGAAGGAATAAATTACACGCAGCAAATTTGCATTCTCTAATTATTACCAGCATCATTGGACAGTAAATTTCCAATCATGTTTCTCTACGGCACAAGCTTGGTCTGCAGGACTCGCGGTAACCCCACCCTCTTCTTCCCTCCGCCGGTGTTCTCCGCTGCTATGTTCAGCTGCTATGCGGGAAAGCTGTCTTGCGGCACGGGATAACAATTGGGAAATTGCCTTTCTACTACTTAACAGCGAAACAAAGTAAACATTTCCGTAGACTAGCACGGAAGAGCACCGTGTAAAGGAAATATGAAATCTGTAAACAGGATATCAATCTATTGCACCACAGCCAAACTAATTTTCATCCATTGCTCCTATAGGCATGAGAGAACTGATGTTCTGAGGCTGGGAACAACATAGAAGGGAGAAATACATACAAAGCCTCAATTTGCCTAAGAAATTAACGATGAAAGATGAAAGTCACTGAAAAGGTTAGCCAGCGGTAGGAGTTGAACCCACATCTTCTGGATTGCCGGTCCAGGGCTCTACCAATTGAGCTAAGCTAACACGCCTTCTGCGAGACTTCAAGGGAGCGTCATCTGAAGGGACAAACCAGCAACACTCTCTCACTCATCCTCCTTTCACTCTTACATTTTTGCACACTCATACACACATTCATACGACGGGATCAACGCAGGCGGAAACTGTTGAACATGAGAGAACTGATGTTCTGAGGCTGGGAACAACATAGAAGGGACAAATACATACAAAGCCTCAATTTGCCTAAGAAATTAACGATGAAAGATGAAAGTCACCGAAAAGGTTAGCCAGCGGTAGGAGTTGAACCCACATCTTCTGGATTGCCGGTCCAGGGCTCTACCAATTGAGCTAAGCTAACATGCCTTCTGCGAGACTTCAAGGGAGCGTCATCTGAAGGGACAAACCAGCAACACTCTCTCACTCATCCTCCTTTCACTGTTACATTTTTGCACACTCATGCACACATTCATACGACGGGATCAACGCAGGCGGATACTGTTGAACATGAGAGAACTGATGTTCTGAGGTTGGAACAACATAGAAGGGACAAATACATACAAAGCCTCAATTTGCCTAAGAAATTAACGATGAAAGATGAAAGTCACTGAAAAGGTTAGCCAGCTGTAGGAGTCGAACCCACATCTTCTGGATTGCGGGTCCAGGGCTCTACCAACTGAGCTAAGCTAACACGTCTTCTCCGCGACTTCCAGGGTGCGTCATCTGAAGGGACAAACCGGCCACTCTCTCACTCATCCTCCTTTCACTGTTACATTTTTGCACACTCATGCACACATTCATACGACGGGATCAACGCAGGCGGATACTGTTGAACATGAGAGAACTGATGTTCTGAGGTTGGAACAACATAGAAGGGACAAATACATACAAAGCCTCAATTTGCCTAAGAAATTAACGATGAAAGATGAAAGTCACTGAAAAGGCTAGCCAGCTGTAGGAGTCGAACCCACATCTTCTGGATTGCGGGTCCAGGGCTCTACCAACTGACGTCTTCTCCGCGACTTCCAGGGTGCGTCATCTGAAGGGACAAACCAGCCACTCTCTCTCACTCATCCTCCTTTCACTGAAGAGTGAAACTGAGAGTGAAAGGCTCACTAGGCTAGGTGAAAGGCTAACTCCTACAGCTGGCTAACCTTTTCAGTGACTTTCATCTTTCATCCTATAGGCATTTCGTCGACTTTTGCACAGAGCCAATTTGAGGAACGTGAATAAACAATAAAAAAACACGTTAAGGTTAGTCGTCGACACAGAGACCTTCGAGACACTCACACCACAGTTGTCCCCTGGCACTGCAATGCGGCATGACGACCGTGGCTACATGACTCTCGAAACACTCATAAGAAAGTAATGAAGTGGGGAACAGGCCTCACAGCTCCGAAAACAAAGAGGGTTGAATCGAGCCATCGCTGCTGTGGAAGTCCCGACATTTACAGCACGGCTGTGAATTAAGATCATACTATTTAAGCATTATTGTTGTCACTAATTCAGCCTCTCCTCACTAAAACGTTATCTAGCCCTTTGCCATCCCGGGTTTCATTCTTCGTCGGTCACTTGTATTTCGAATGTCTTTGTGGGTGACGATGCATCTGGCCACTGAAGGTTTTTGTTTAACACCGAGAGACCATACGTTGAGATGATATAAATTAACATCATTAACATCCACTTACGCTGTCCATATCGGATAACCAGGTACCTCAAGTTGTCGTAACATTCCCCTCTGAAGCACCGGCCCTCAAAAGAATTCACCATGGCCTGCGAAATTAGTAACACAATAAGAACACAACGATGTGAAGAATGCAAATGGGGCGGTGGCACAACAGAGCATGAATGCACTCCTATACGGGAGTCGTTGTATCAGAAACCACCGAAGCGTGACATCAGTTTGCAGTAGAAGCCTTAGATATATGGAGCGTGTCGCACTTAGTGCCCGGAGCAGTGTTGGGGATTTGAATCCGAGGATTTGATTTAAATCCGGATTTAGGCCTGCAGGAAAGAGGGTGGATTCGATTTGGGACTCGGTTTGCAGTAATGCATAGAGCTTGGATTTGATTTGAGATTTGACGACAGATTCATGCGGGATTTGGATTCGGATTGAATCACATTCAACCGAAATGATTCGAATCCGGATTGAATCATGTTATCTTGAAAGGATTTGAATATGGATTTAATCACGTTTTTTGAACGGATTCGAGCCCACAGTGAAGGTGGATCCCACCATTCAAGAAAAGCATAATCATTTTACAAAATGGGCTGAGCTGTTTCCTCTCAGGACGCGGACTTCCCAGAGAGTGTGGGAAAGACTACTCGACACATTTTGACGGTTCAGGTTTCCTGCTCAGCTCATTACAGATAGCGCACCCTATTTTACAAGTAAGGTGTTCTCAGATTCTAGCGCTGTCTTAAGCATTCAGCACAAGAGGACCTCCCCGTATCACGCTCAGGCTAATATTGCCGAACGTGTTAATCGGAACCTGAAAATAATATTGGTTGCTTTCACTAGTTAGCACAACCGTGATTGCGATATTTGCCTGGCTGAGCTGCAGTTCGCTACACGGACAACAGTCAACAGATCTACAGGCTTCACCCCAGCGTTCTTGAACTCGAGACGAGAGGCATCTTTTCCACTGGAGCTTGCTCTACGCCTCCGGGACGGTACCTGGCTTGCTTATTCAAGGTTTGCTGAGGACCTCCGGAGCCGACAGGAAGATGCAGCTCGGACGGCTCGGGAGAATCTGGACGTGGCAAGTTTGGACCAGGCTCGCAAGTACAACCGAGGACGACGAAATCTCCCCTACAGCTTTGGTCACCTTGTTCTTCGAGGGACTCACCCGCTCAGTGATACGTCACGAGTCCTTGCAGATTCACTAGCAAGTAAGTGACATGGTCCCTTCGAGGTAAGTGCGTGCTCTTCCTGTCTCACATACAGGCATCGTCGCTGTGGCACGGGCGAAGAAACTGGGCTAGTACACATCTCGGACCTTAATACTTCCGACACACCGAGGGCGAAGAAGCAGACGTTCAGGTTTCTCATCAAGACTTCGATCAGGATCTTACTCCCGTACGTTCCAGTTGCTACAGTTTTCGTGCCCGCAGACGGCACACGTAGCCGCCTCTGTCACAGTGGCTATATCCCAGTGCTCTTGTATAGTTGGTCTTTCTTAGTTTGATTTCTGCTTCGCATTATTCATGTATAATCTTCTCGGGGAGAGCCTTTTCAGGTTCTCGCGGCTTGGAATTGCTTTCTCACCGTATTCCTTTTTTTTCCTTCCCCTGAGGAGATGCCACCCCGCAAGAGGGTCCAACTGACTGATCGCCTTGACCTAGCATAGACAACAGACAACAGAGCCCCCAGTACCCAGCATCAACGTCCACCCTCTTCCGGCAGACCCTTCGCGCATTCATCGACGGAGCAGAGATCACTATAGTGATCTCTGCGGAATCTCTGGACTGCTATATAGCCACTCAGGAAGCCATCTCTGACCATCTCTCTGGCTCTGGCTCTGGAAGCCATCTCTGGAAGTGATCTCTGGACTGTTGTCGCTGATGGTCGTCCAGTCCCTTGGGCATCCAGGACAACGTGGTCAGCTCGGCCACGACCTCTGTGAACAGACGACCAGCGCAGAGCCGTCGCCCCATTTTGGAGTACTCCTACTGTCGGACCGTCACCCGAATCACCCCCCGCTGCAGTGAGGAGGAACGGCACCTCTTGTGCCCATAATGCGGGGTGCCATAAATCCACAGGACGACGCATCGACGAGGCCAACTTCATAGGTCAAAGACTGAGGCCACCCGTGTTCCGGGCGACTTGTCTGCTGCTTTGGCGACTGTCCGTCGCTTACGTCCTGATTTGCTCCGTGAGGACCTCCGCAGTCCGTCCGGCCGAAGATATGCTTATCGACATGGACGATGTGTGACTGGTCGAAAGTTCGTCGCTGGACTTGGAGGAAGGAAGTGTGGGGCACCACAGTCGTGGCTGCTCGAATGCTCCTGCCTAGCTGATGAGAGGGGCGGGGTCAGACAAGAGCGGATAAAAAGACGCGGCACAGGGGGATCTGGCGTTGCTTCTGTTGGGCGAGGATTGAGCCTGTTCTGCACTGTAAGTTGTGAAATAAACCGTTGTTTGTTGTTAGCACATTTCACTTGCTGTATCTTCCTCGGCGACGGAACGGGTGTTGTGGCAACACAGGTTTCCACAAGCTTCCGAAACGTCAGAGCAAGCGGAACATCTTCATTGGACAACAGAAACCTAGCCCTAGAAAAAACAGTGGTAAACTTGGCAGGAGCTCAATATCGGCAAGCGTTGTCTTCCCCTGCTTCTTCGTCCATCATTGGATAGCAAAGCGCTGTATGTGCTTGGGAACTAGCCCAGCGCGAAAGTGGGAAGGTAAAAAAGATTTCGGTTTCATTTTAACATGACGATACATTTGCGCAGACCACATGTGAAGTGATCTGTGTTGGAAGCAGGGCAGATCCAGATTATCCCTTTACTGGGGAAGCGGGGTTCTTTGTCGCAGCGCATGGCACAGGTAGGAAGAGGAATGTACCGAATGATTAGGAGGCGGAGTCGATTGCCCGCCTCCCAGCCCTAGATCCGTCATGGTTGAGATAAAGAACACAAGACACAATGAGCAGAGCGTACCGAGCACACAGCAGATCACTTGTGATATATACAACATTGCAAAGCTACGAAGTTTCGCACACGGGGCACACAGCTTCTTTGCATTTTGACGAATCACACCATTTTCTCTACATTTTGTTTGTCAATACAGACATAGTGGCATATGGGGGTGATCAGGCAATCGCTCATCCACGGAACAACAGTAAATACGATTGTTACAAAAATGTGGGTGTTAGTGAAGTGGCACATCAGTGCTGTAACAGATGGAGGAAGTTGCCTTTTTTCCCTTGAAGGCACTAGATCTGGGCCCGAATCTTGGAAGCCTCATTTTTAAAATTTGCCAGTTCCAGACGTAACACGATTCGGAAAAAAATTCCCAGAAACCGCACCGCAAGCGACACCTCCCCGACGACCGTTTTATGCACTCTTAGACATGTGACGCGAAATAAGAGGCACTTTATTATTATTATTATTATTATTGTGACACCCAATTATGCGACACGATTTATCACTTACAGAGCTGTATATAGCGTACCGCTAACTCTCACAGTAACCTCACAGCGCCAGAAGCACGCAGCATGAGATGCCGCATCTACTAAGCGGCAAAAAGACACACTTACTATGTCCTGCACATCATACCGCTGAGAGCACGCGACAATGCGTGCCACCTCGTGCACCCGCAAATGCGTGCCGCCTGACATGGAAAACCTGCCTCGATTCTAGGACTTGACACTTTCCTTTCGATTCTGGGAAGAAAATGATTTCAGATGCCACTTCTCTCCCGGAACCGAGAGGACAGTGTTAGGTCGAAGAATGAAGACAGGCCTTCCATGTCACGGTGCATGCGTTCTCGGATGCACGAGGGTGCACGCATTGTCACGTACTGTGTGGCCGTTCGAGCTGTTTTCCTCCAAGACATAGAGCATATTTCTGTGCTACAGAACAAGAATCGCAGACAGCACACGCGGCACAGGACACAATATTGCAACTGCAACACGACGAGCAGTCAAACCACTAAACCGGGGTGTAGGAAAACATACAAACTTTATTTCAAATGGCATGTCATACTCTTGCGTCAAATGGCATGTCATACAGCGATAAAAATTGCGCACATATAGATGTGTAAAAATATCACTCCGCACTCGGTGCATCCGGAAAACGTCACCAAGTAATTTGGCACCGGATATCAGTTGTGAACTAAGATGCACAGATAACTTCGATATGACTAGAGTTATCAAAAGCAGAAAAGCATTGATTTCATGAATAATCTGCCAAGTTAAAAACATGCATAACAGGATGTTGAAAGACAATTGTATTGTGATTGCCGAAAAATACAATTTGACTTTTATGAGAAAATTAGGTAATAGAAAAAAAAAAACACATGGGACAAGCAGCTCTCGTGCGGTAAGCAAATTTGCCATCACAAAGAGTGACACGTTCAACGTTAAGCTCAATAAAATTAATTTCCGGAATTCAACTCTTAAACTGCCCAGTTTGACCCCACACAGTGTTCTATAGAAACACAACGGGCATTGAATATTTTGTGAATAATATGAGCTATTCTTTGAAAGGCACGCAAAATAATTTGATCAAAATAGCGAAAATTGCCCACACTTTGCTGTCAGCATATACGGCGACGTTTGATGCCATTGGCTAAATAGCCAGCTTCCCCATTTTATTTCAATTATGTCAGCGAATCACCCCACTTTCCGGAGAGCAGTTATGTTGTTTTGTGCTTACCGGTGACTCCTGCTGTGACTCCGCAATACAAAGCGAAGTTGGCTTGGAACATTGGACATCTCACCTCAAGAAGTTAACTACAATTTAAATTTAGAATAAAAGACACGCTTTAACGATGAGCAATTTAATTGTCATAAAGAAGCTATTGTCATCATGTCATTCTGCTGTGCACTCTTCAGGAATAATGTGAAATGAAAAGGAAGCTCTCGACTTGCATAGATGCTGACTCCTCAGCTTTTTGCGTAGTACCACTACACGTGGTTTCATCTGCCCCGAAGCTGCTTGGGCAACCCGCATCTAGATATAAGAATATCTTTCGTTAGGTGGATTCAACAGCTGGTCAACAGACTCATGTCACCGGTGTCTGAATCTGCTACGTCATGCGCAGTGATGCACAGGCTGTTGGAGGCGTCTTGCACGTCAGTCACTCTCCCAAGTAAATACATGTATTGAAAAAATACAAAAACGAAGAAAGAGTATAAAAGGGTCATGCGAGGTTTTTCTTTATGCCGTGGGTGTACCGCAAGCTCGAACTAGCTGCAGTGATTACCAGTTAATGCAGCATGAACTGTGGGAGAGTGACCGCAGTAGGAACACGAGCGCGGCATCAGCGGGCCGCCACTGCGATGAAACGCAAGGCAGTCGCAGGTACTACAAATTCTTCGAAGCACACTACACAGGTCTTTGTCTGTTGACATCTGCAAAGAAAGGAAATCCAGCTACACTGTGATGGGAAGTTATTAATTACAGTAATCGGTAAGGCAACGTGGTTACTTCTGGTTTCTCGAAAGAAAATTCTCATCAAAATATAGCCGGAGGATGACTAATGTCATGACCCCTCAAACCAGGGAGCGACGTTCGGCCTCTCGACCCCACAAATGTGTCCTTTCAACACAAAACCCACGCTAGATAAGGAATCTTTCACATGCGGTGCTCTCCTTGGCATGCAATCACTCACTTTTTCAGTTACTTTAGTACCTGGAGTTACCTTTTGCACTGCAATGTAATAAGGCCACTACAAGTAATTACCAAAAGACACCCACTTGCTGTTAGTAATTTACTGTAACTGGGTCGCTGTCGAAAACTCACAGGAGTAGCTGGACAAGTTACTGTGGCTTCCGCGGCACCGCGTTGAGATTTAGTAGGGACGCAGGACGTGGCTACCTCGTTTACTGTTCTTTTACTCACAACTCCTCATCTTTGCCGCCCGTGTAGAACGTAAAACAAAGTGAGGACATGCCACTGTCCACAGGCCCTTTCCTAGATCGGACATTTCATTCCACGGCATGCAAGGGGATTTCTACACAAAGTCACCTACTTCCTGAGAAAGCGTCCTATCCAACAAATAATGCACCCAGCAGCATGCTAACGGTGAAGCCTGCACGTCGTGCTCGTCACATGCGGATTGCACGGGAATCCCGCCACCGGGACGAGCTCTCCACTACGTGCGTATAATGGCCGTATGTCCAATACAAACCGCATTGGCTACAAAAGTAATACAATGTTACTCACCTTACAAGCTTCAAAACATTCCCTTGGCGGAGCCAACGCGCGCCACACGTTCGAAAGGATGACGGTTGACTGCAGTAGTAGAGCGGGGGAGATTCGCAGAACCGAAGATACTGGTGACCATCGGTACCCACCGCTCTAGATAGGAAGGTATTTGGAGCAAGATTGTTCGCGCCAAGAAGGAGCGCGCACCAAGACCGCCCCGCGCGTTTCGCGGCCGCGCGTCGCGTAGAGAGGGGTTTCCTTCTCACATTCGAGCATGCATGAACATGCAAAATACATAACCACCAACCAAAATGTTATTGCCCGCCCATCTTATTCCCTCTCCGGCCCAGTTCCACATACAATACATCCTGAGTGAGGAAGTCCACTCCATGGAAGAGTGTTTGTTTGTTTGTTTATGAGGAGAAGAGAGGTTGGCCATGCTCAGTAGGCCTGTTTCATCTCCCCATGCTTCCCCTTAACATAGCGTACTTTCCTTCTCGCGTCCAGACATGCAAGCAACAGACATACACATTTGTACAAGTGAAAATATTTTATTAATCTAAAGTACTAGCAATCAGCATAGAGAGGTGTAAAGTTGAAATGAACAATTTCTGCAGGCAACATTCACATCCTACACACACACACTACAAATTTTATGATATCGTAATATCTGCAGTTAAACCAATTTAATATCAAATGGATAGATTCGATAACTCGAGCGCGCAGACAATCGCTTCCCCAGAGCAGATAATATTTATTAAAGAACCTTCAGGAACACAACTTTTATTAAGGAAGAGATTCTTAGTCCATACAATAATAATTAAAATTAAAATTCCTACCATAACAAGTCTGAGCTTCTTCTATGTGACCTCCATCTTCATGTTGTAAATCAACATAAAAAAATCATACATGTAAATAATTAATTATTCCATGCTCAAATCATTTCAATGCTATTAAATACGAGTCATTTCGATTGAAGAGCACAACAGGGGGTACACACCGGACCATCCAGGAAAGCACTAATTAAACAAACAATAGTTAACAGTAGTAGTGTATCAGCTCAAGTAGCCGGCAAGTCACAATGTCGCCTGGACGCCATTAATTAGCAATTAGAGCTAATTGGGACCCCCCACATTAATCAGGACCCACCAGGGAGTCATTACACTAATTGGGGACCATCTAAGACACGTCCAGACCACTGTGTGAGTTGCCGGCTACTTGAGCTGATAAAAAATAAAAAAATAGGTAGAAAATAAAATAAAAAGATAGAGATAGAGTGGAGAGAAGGAGTTTAGTTGAAGATCAACGACGCCATCTTGTAGAAAGCGGTCCGGAACGGCCGCTGACTGTCGCTGGGCGACGGAGCACGGAGGCAGGTTGCAAAGCATCGCAGCACCAGTTCCGGACATCCTGTGACGTCAGCTGTGACGTCATCATGGCATGTCTGGGCAAGTTAGGACAGCTCTGGACATGCAAGGAGAAAAACACTCGTAATACAGAGGCTGGGAAAGCAAGAGTATGCAAACCATCAATAGCTAACAAGAAAATAGAACTAGTTACACAACAAATGATCCCACCACAACAGGAGCGCAGAACCATGCGACTGCTCCATCCGAGAGGCAGGCAGAAACTGACTCGTAATGCTTATTTGTCCTGTATAAAGCCCCGCAGCTGCACCCCCTAGCAGTTACTCTCTCAACTAATCTCACAACAAAATTATTAAGAATCACGCCAGCGCTACTGCCGTTCCCAAGGCAGAAGATGATATAAAATGCCGAGGATGCCCGGACAACAGCAACCAGCACTGGCACGAAAATCGCAAACAAAGCGGGAACAAAGTTGACGAAAGCATTAGTTACGCAACAAATCACCTCACCACAGCAGGAGCGCAGACCGATGTGACTGCTCTCCGTGACAACCAGCCAGAAACTGAGCGAGCGCGGGGAGCGCACGTCTGCTTTCTGCGACAGCCGGAGAGAAACTGACTGGGGCGCCGCTCCGCGGCCGCTACGCATACGCGCTCCTAGCGCCCTCTGGGGCGACCACCTCCGAGAGGCTAAGAGTGAACAGCATTCCTGCGCCCTCTTCTCTCGTTGCTCATTGGTCGTGAGGCCAAGTGAGAAAGGCACGAAAATCGCAAACAAAGCGGGAACAAAGTTGACGAAAGCATTACTTACACAACAAATCACCTCACCACAGCAGGAGCGCAGACCGATGCGACTGCTCTCCGTGACAACCAGCCAGAAACTGAGCGAGCGCTGGGAGCGCACGTCTGCTTTCTGCGACAGCCGGAGAGAAACTGACTCGGGCGCCGCTCCGCGGCCGCTACGCATACGCGCTCCTAGCGCCCTCTGGGGCAACCACCTCCGAGAGGCTAAGAGTGAAGAGCATTCCTGCGCCCCCTGCTGGCAGTTCTCATTGGTCGTGAGGCTAAGGGAGAAGAGCATTCCTGCGCCCCCTGCTGGCCGTTCTCATTGGTCGTGACGTCATCCTATTGTCTCAGGGCTACCCTGTTTTTTTCCACTAATGCTCCTTTGGTCAATCTACAATGAAGCCACAGTATGACGTCATCATGCACCTGCGTGGCTCAAGGACGCGTACACTCTAGACAGGGGACCTATTATTTATTGAATCACTATCCCATGATTATTTCCTTTATTCTTCTATAACGATTGAATAGGAAACTATTGCAGAAGAGCACCATGCATGAAAGCTGATCGTAGGAATTCCAAAGTCTTACTAAATGAGACTTGCAAAAGAACAAAATATCCTAACACGTAACTCCATCAACGACAAATAAGAGGACTAGGCACTCAACAAATCAACACAGAGTACGGGTAACCAGGAGCGCAGAACTCAGGGCAGCAGTATCGTCAAGACAACAATGTTCCTTGTCAAAAGAGAAAAAAATACTAAGCGTCAACAAAGGAAAGCATGCATATCGGGGCACGTCAGGACAAATTGTACGACTGCTGGGCAACAGAGGAAAACAAACACTTGAACAGAGTGAAAAAGGCACTCACCATCATTTTTCCTGTTCACAGCATTCGCTCATTGTAAATCCGCTCGTCACAAAATCCACCTGCATCGTCGAACACCATTCACCAGTGACGAACCACATCCGCACCCCATCAGAGGCAGACAGAACCCCACCGAAGCTACGCTCTTCCACTGACGGCCAACGCCAGGAGCAGAATTTGCGTGTCGAGACCCGTCAGTGTCCAAGAGAGAAGTGAATCCTTGCGCCCCCTGCTGGCGGTTCTCATTGGTCGTGACGTCATCCTATTGTCTCAGGGCTACCCTGTTTTTTTCCACTAATGCTCCTTTGGTCAATCTGCAGTGAAGCCACGGTATGACGTCATCATGCACCTGCGTGGCTCAAGGACGTGTGGGCTCTAGACAGGGGACCTATTATTTATTGAATCACTATCCCAAGATTATTTCCTTTATTCTTCTATAACGATTGCATAGGAAACTATTGCAGAAGAGCACCATAGACAAGAGGAGATTGTAGCATTTCATTCCCAAAGTCTTACTGTACAGGAAAAAAAAATGGTTCAGCAAGACATAAAGTCACACACCTGTCCCCCTCGCGGTTACTCTCTGAACTAAATGAATCGCAAATTATTAAGAATAGCTCTACTCCCATTCAAGGCAGCACTATCGTCAAGAATATGCCTTGTACAAAAAGAAAAAAAACTACATGTAGAAGGAAAGCATGTCAGAACAAGCCCAGGCATCTCAGCACATGTTTGTCAGACAAGGGGGGAAAAAGCGAAAAGAAACAAAGAAGGAAACCAGCATCAAACTATTTCTAAGCACACGCACTCCTCTTATTCAAAAACAGTGCTCATCATAAATCTGCCCAGGACAATACACACTATTTTTCTATTGCCACACTTTTTTCCAGTAACGGTCAATGCATTGCTACAGACTGCGTGACGTCATCACATCCTGTCTGAAGAAGACACCGACAAAGACTCCTATTATTTATTGAATCGCAAGATTATTTCCTTTGTCCTACTCTTAATGACATTGATTCTCTCATTAAAATTCAACAAAAAAGCACCCCGCATATTAACGATTTTCACCCCAAAGGCTCATCATGGTCATTAGAATTACAGTAAACTGCCACTGCTCTTTTAAAATAATAAGTGAGACCACTCAACATCACCTCCAGGCTTATGTAATACGTGACCCTTTCTATGCTCATACATTCGTTGTCTGAGGCTACACCTGCGAGCAAAAAAGGCGCGGAAGCCGGGTGGGCAAAGTTCCATTCGCGCATTGCGAGCATAAAGGCGGGAAAGCCTGGGAGCAAAGTTCTATTCGCGCATTCCAAAGCACAAGACAGAACGCCTTTACGGGAACACGATAGCATTCCTATACTATATTAATGATTATTGCATTGCAGTTTAGAAAAACTACAACTAAACTATAACTTGAGGAGCCCATTAAAATTATACTTTCTATGGAAACTATAATTGCCCTATTACTTGGATCGCTACTAATGAAGCGCTCCAATTTTTTCTCTCTTCCCATTTCAGCCTTGTCATGCAGGGAAGCAGACTCATATCCAAAATAATTAATTTACACTGAGGGTGCCGTGCTTCAGGAATTTCTATCCTGCGCTCAGATGCAAGCATTTCTTCACGGATACCTTTAACAGCTGACTTCCTCAACATATCGAACACCCAACAAAATCAAACAAACAATCAGAGAAACCCTCTTTTCAGCTGTACCATGCGACTGTCTTCTTCGTAAAATCGGTGATCTGAGGAAGAGAGCAGCGAAAAATTGCGCGCACTTGTGCTTGACTTAAAAAAACCTGAAGCATATGCCAATAAACCAAGAAAAAGACACTCATGTCTGGTATCTGATAGTGCCACATACACAGACGCATTGTCGCAAAGAAAGCACAGGACAGGGATACACAAATTTCCTTAGGTGAGCAGGGAAAAGGCTTAAGACCTCAGGAATAATAGCAGAGTCACTGGACATCGCTACGCGGCTAACACAAGATAACAACAACAAGATAATAGCGGCGGGTAAAATTGCAACACTGCTAAACAAGCCCCAACATGCCATCATGACGTCGCAAACCAGGAAAAAGAAGCACGCGTGCGCACACAGCAGCTCAGGAATGCACAAGGAGAGGTGCTTTATAGGAATTTCTACTCCACACACTCAGATACCAGCATTTCTGCACAAATACCTATAACGGCTGACTTCCTCAACATATCGAGGAAAGCGAATACTAACACTCAACATATAACAAAAAACAAACAAATTCCATTCTCATGAACTCTCTCCTCTGCCGAGCGGCTTTCTCCTGCTCTACCTGGATGCTGACTGTTTCCCCTCATCTACATTCTGAGTAAAAGCCGTGAAAGGAGAAAAGAACCGCGAAAAATTACACGCATGTATGCTCCAATAGCTGTAACTGCAAGAAACCGTAGCGCACGCCAATACACTGAGAAAAAGACACCTATTTCTGCCACCAGATAATTCTTGCATAACGCCACATACACAGTCGCATTACCCTTGCGTAAAGAAAGCACAGGACAGGGATACACAAATTTCCTTAGGTGAGCAGGGAAAAGACTTAAGACCTCAGGTCACCACACATCGCCACGCGGCTAGCACAACATGACACCAACAACATACTAGCAGCGGGAAGAACTGCAACACTGCTAAACAAGACCAGACATGCCACGATGACGTCACAAATCAGGGGAAAAAGCACACGCACGAACGCACAGAGGACAACGCATTAAACACACGGAGCGCTCTGGAATAATCGTAGCATTACCGCACATCGCTACGAAGCTCAACGTCTAACACAAGACGGCAGCAACAAGATATTAGCGAAGGGTAAAAATTGCAACACTACTGAACAAGTCTAGACATGCGACATCGAATGCGAAAACACTGGTGATCGGGGAAAAGGCCTAAGCCTGCGGCGGATCATCATAGAGCATACACAACTTCATTTTTCTATTTTGCGTAAACTAAACGCGGTCTGCTTGGAAAACGACGTACAAATTTTCTTAGGGAGCAGAGAAATATATAAATTTGTACTCCGTGCTCAGATACCAGCATTTCTGCTCAAAAACCTGCAAAATTAAGCTCTGCTTACTTCGTCAAGATATCGAACACCCAACAAAATCAAACAAACAACCCCACTTCCACTGGTAGAGCACTATTCAGCTTTTACGCAGGAGGCTTTCTTCTACATAAAAAGTAGAGAAAATAAGAAAAGAGCAGTGAAATATTACACGCACTTTTGCTCGCATAGCTATAAGAGAAAAAAAATAAATAAAAGAACGACGCACACGCTAATAAACTGCGACAAAGACACCCTTTTCTGCTATCAGATAATTATTGCATAATGCTAAATACTCATTTGCATTGGCCCTGCGTGAAGAAAGCACAGGACAGGGATACACAATCTATCTTAAGCGAGCGCAGAAAGTCACTTCTACTCGAACAGCTTAATACCATAAAGTCTGAATTTTTGCAAAGAAAATAAAGTCTGAACAGCGCTACGAAGGTGACAGACACATACTAACAAACAAACAAACACTTCTTCGAGTCTGTATTATCTTTTAAAAAATAACGAAAGCACACATAAAAAAAAATCAAATCGGCTAGGTAGCCTACCAGACGTTGCGCCTTAAAGTTGGCTGCACGCAATGCGCGAAAGCATGCTGTGAAGCCAATTTGCGGTTTTGCTGGATGCACATGAAGTCCGATTCCAATTGGAAATCGCGCTAAGGACGTGCCAAACGTGGAATTTTCGCAAGATTAATCCCAATACCTGGAATTCTGTTCATTTTAGCGGGAATGCTGGCGCTTGTGCTCCATTATTCGAAATTTTGAAATATTCGAATTTCTCGATTATCAAATTTTCGAATGCGAATAGGGTTCGAATATCAACGATATTCGAACAATATTTGAAATTTCGAATATTCGCACACCTCTAGTGAATACTGACACTCAACGATATATAACAAAAAACAAACAAATTCCATTCTCATGAACTCTCCTCTGCCGAGCGGCTTTCTCCTGTTCTACCTGGATGCTGACTTTTTCCCCCCTCACCTACATTCTGAGTAAAAGCAGTGACAGAAGAAAAGAACCGCGAAAAATTACACGCATTTGTGTCACAGGACAGGGATACACAAATTTCCTTAAGTGAGCAGGGAAAAGGCTTAAGTCGTACCGCTCAGGAATAATCGGAGAATCATCGCGTATCGCTACGCGGCTAGCGCTTGAACAGCGCTACGAACGTGACAGATACATACTAACAAACAAACAAACAACAGCAGGACCGGCGTCGGGCACTCATAAAATACCCTGCCCAAAACAAAGACTTCGCCAGGTTCGCGAGGCAATTCCATTAAAAACGCTCGTCCTATCCTACATATAGCAATGCAAACGCGACTGCCCTTATTTTTTAAACCACTATTTCACGCAATAGTACATAAATGTATCACTCGTGCCACACGAAAAGGCAAACACTTACTTGTCAAGTGGGGTCCCAGCGCGTGCGCGCGCGCGCACACACACAGGCACACACACACACACACACTAACATTTTCACACTCACAAACGCAAAGTCTATTTTCACAACCACATAAATCCATATTATTCCTCAGGTCAATAATTATCCTGCCATCGTCAAAAGACGGCACAGACATGTATGCTTACGCAAGACAATCGGTCCTCGTTCCGGATGTAATAGGATATCGTCACTCGGCCGGCGCGAACCAATAAAGAACGAAAGGAATGCATGTTCGCTACGAAGAAAACGGTGCCGTGCTTCTACGCAGCGATCATTATACAGGCGCGTAAATGTGAACATCATTCGCTACACACTGTAGCTCTCATCATTTTTAAACCAAACCGTGTTCATAGGTCTTCACTAAATAGGTGAGCCGATAATGACTCCAAATAAAATAAAATAAAATAATCATTCCAGCATCGCTGGCTGCAAGCTCGGGTACCCAACAGAGCAGCGCGCTCCTATCAACACGCCTTGGGCTGACCTTACACACCCGAAGCCTTTTCTGAATACATTCTGCCGGCGCTGGAATAAAAGATTTATCGCGAGGGTACTACGATGTGTGGTGACCTGAGGTCTTAAGCCTTTTCCCTGCTCACCTAAGGAAATTTGTGTATCCCTGTCCTGTGCTTTCTTTACGCAAGGGTAATGCGACTGTGTATGTGGCATTATGCAAGAATTATCTGGTGGCAGAAATAGGTGTCTTTTTCTCAGTGTATTGGCGTGCGCTACGGTTTCTTGCAGTTACAGCTATTGGAGCACACATGCGTGTAATTTTTCGCGGTTCTTTTCTCCTTTCACAGCTTTTACTCAGAATGTAGATGAGGGGAAACAGTCAGCATCCAGGTAGAGCAGGAGAAAGCCGCTCGGCAGAGGAGAGAGTTCATGAGAATGGAATTTGTTTGTTTTTTGTTATATGTTGAGTGTTAGTATTCGCTTTCCTCGATATGTTGAGGAAGTCAGCCGTTATAGGTATTTGTGCAGAAATGCTGGTATCTGAGTGTGTGGAGTAGAAATTCATATAAAGCACCTCTCCTTGTGCATTCCTGAGCTGCTGTGTGCGCGCGCGTGCTTCTTTTTCCTGGTTTGCGACGTCATGATGGCATGTTGGGGCTTGTTTAGCAGTGTTGCAATTTTACCCGCCGCTATTATCTTGTTGTTGTTATCTTGTGTTAGCCGCGTAGCGATGTCCAGTGACTCTGCTATTATTCCTGAGGTCTTAAGCCTTTTCCCTGCTCACCTAAGGAAATTTGTGCATCCCTGTCCTGTGCTTTCTTTGCGACAATGCGTCTGTGTATGTGGCACTATCAGATACCAGACATGAGTGTCTTTTTCTTGGTTTATTGGCATATGCTTCAGGTTTTTTTAAGTCAAGCACAAGTGCGCGCAATTTTTCGCTGCTCTCTTCCTCAGATCACCGATTTTACCAAGAAGACAGTCGCATGGTACAGCTGAAAAGAGGGTATCTCTGATTGTTTGTTTGATTTTGTTGGGTGTTCGATATGTTGAGGAAGTCAGCTGTTAAAGGTATCCGTGAAGAAATGCTTGCATCTGAGCGCAGGATAGAAATTCCTGAAGCACGGCACCCTCAGTGTAAATTAATTATTTTGGATATGAGTCTGCTTCCCTGCATGACAAGGCTGAAATGGGAAGAGAGAAAAAATTGGAGCGCTTCATTAGTAGCGATCCAAGTATTAGGGCAATTATAGTTTCCATAGAAAGTAGAACTTTAATGGGCTCCTAAAATTATAGTTTAGTTGTAGTTTTTCTAAACTGCAATGCAATAATCATTAATATAGTATAGGAATGCTATCGTGTTCCCGTAAAGGCGTTCTGTCTTGTGCTTTGGAATGCGCGAATAGAACTTTGCTCCCAGGCTTTCCCGCCTTTATGCTCGCAATGCGCGAATGGAACTTTGCCCACCCGGCTTCCGCGCCTTTTTTGCTCGCATGTGTAGCCTCAGACAACGAATGTATGAGCATAGAAAGGGTCACGTATTACGTAAGCCTGGAGGTGATGTTGAGTGGTCTCACTTATTATTTTAAAAGAGCAGTGGCAGTTTACTGTAATTCTAATGACCATGATGAGCCTTTGGGGTGAAAATCGTTAATATGCGGGGTGCTTTTTTGTTGAATTTTATTGAGAGAATCAATGTCATTAAGAGTAGGACAAAGGAAATAATCTTGCGATTCAATAAATAATAGGAGTCTTTGTCAGTGTCTTCTTCAGGCAGGATGTGATGACGTCACGCAGTCTGTAGCAATGCATTGACCGTTACTGGAAAAAAGTGTGGCAATAGAAAAATAGTGTGTATTGTCCTGGGCAGATTTATGATGAGCACTGTTTTTGAATAAGAGGAGTGCGTGTGCTTAGAAATAGTTTGATGCTGGTTTCCTTCTTTGTTTCTTTCCGCTTTTTCCCCCCTTGTCTGACAAACATGTGCTGACATGCCTGGGCTTGTTCTGACATGCTTTCCTTCTACATGTAGTTTTTTTTCTTTTTGTACAAGGCATATTCTTGACGATAGTGCTGCCTTGAATGGGAGTAGAGCTATTCTTAATAATTTGCGATTCATTTAGTTCAGAGAGTAACCGCGAGGGGGACAGGTGTGTGACTTTATGTCTTGCTGAACCATTTTTTTTTCCTGTACAGTAAGACTTTGGGAATGAAATGCTACAATCTCCTCTTGTCTATGGTGCTCTTCTGCAATAGTTTCCTATGCAATCGTTATAGAAGAATAAAGGAAATAATCTTGGGATAGTGATTCAATAAATAATAGGTCCCCTGTCTAGAGCGCACGCGTCCTTGAGCCACGCAGGTGCATGATGACGTCATACCGTGGCTTCACTGCAGATTGACCAAAGGAGCATTAGTGGAAAAACACAGGGTAGCCCTGAGACAATAGGATGACGTCACGACCAATGAGAACCGCCAGCAGGGGGCGCAAGGATTCACTTCTCTCTTGGACACTGACGGGTCTCGACACACAAATGCTGCTCCTGGCGTTGGCCGTCAGTGGAAGAGCGTAGCTTCGGTGGGGTTCTGTCTGCCTCTGATGGGGTGCGGATGTGGTTCGTCACTGGTGAATGGTGTTCGACGATGCAGGTGGATTTTGTGACAAGCGGATTTACAATGAGGGAATGCTGTGAACAGGAAAAATGATGGTGAGTGCCTTTTTCACTCTGTTCAAGTGTTTGTTTTCCTCTGTTGCCCAGCAGTCGTACAATTTGTCCTGACGTGCCCCGATATGCATGCTTTCCTTTGTTGACGCTTAGTATTTTTTTCTCTTTTGACAAGGAACATTGTTGTCTTGACGATAGTGCTGCCCTGAGTTCTGCGCTCCTGGTTACCCGTACTCTGTGTTGATTTGTTGAGTGCCTAGTCCTCTTATTTGTCGTTGATGGAGTTACGTGTTAGGATATTTTGTTCTTTTGCAAGTCTCATTTAGTAAGACTTTGGAATTCCTACGATCAGCTTTCATGCATGGTGCTCTTCTGCAATAGTTTCCTATTCAATCGTTATAGAAGAGTAAAGGAAATAATCTTGGGATAGTGATTCAATAAATAATAGGTCCCCTGTCTAGAGCGCACGCGTCCTTGAGCCACGCAGGTGCATGATGACGTCATACCGTGGCTTCACTGCAGATTGACCAAAGGAGCATTAGTTGAAAAAAACAGGGTAGCCCTGAGACAATAGGATGACGTCACGACCAATGAGAACCGCCAGCAGGGGGCGCAAGGATTCACTTCTCTCTTGGACACTGACGGGTCTCGACATGCAAATTCTGCTCCTGGCGTTGGCCGTCAGTGGAAGAGCGTAGCTTCGGTGGGGTTCTGTCTGCCTCTGATTGGGTGCGGATGTGGTTCGTCACTGGTGAATGGTGTTCGACGATGCAGGAGGATTTTGTGACGAGCGGATTTACAATGAGGGAATGCTGTGAACAGGAAAAATGATGGTGAGTGCCTTTTTCACTCTGTTCAAGTGTTTGTTTTCCTCTGTTGCCCAGCAGTCGTACAATTTGTCCTGACGTGCCCCGATATGCATGCTTTCCTTTGTTGACGCTTAGTATTTTTTTCTCTTTTGACAAGGAACATTGTTGTCTTGACGATAGTGCTGCCCTGAGTTCTGCGCTCCTGGTTACCCGTACTCTGTGTTGATTTGTTGAGTGCCTAGTCCTCTTATTTGTCGTTGATGGAGTTACGTGTTAGGATATTTTGTTCTTTTGCAAGTCTCATTTAGTAAGACTTTGGAATTCCTACGATCAGCTTTCATGCATGGTGCTCTTCTGCAATAGTTTCCTATTCAATCGTTATAGAAGAATAAAGGAAATAATCATGGGATAGTGATTCAATAAATAATAGGTCCCCTGTCTAGAGCGTACGCGTCCTTGAGCCACGCAGGTGCATGATGACGTCATACTGTGGCTTCATTGTAGATTGACCAAAGGAGCATTAGTGGAAAAAAACAGGGTAGCCCTGAGACAATAGGATGACGTCACGACCAATGAGAACGGCCAGCAGGGGGCGCAGGAATGCTCTTCTCCCTTAGCCTCACGACCAATGAGAAATGCCAGCAGGGGGCGCAGGAATGCTCTTCACTCTTAGCCTCTCGGAGGTGGTTGCCCCAGAGGGCGCTAGGAGCGCGTATGCGTAGCGGCCGCGGAGGGGTGCCCCAGTCAGTTTCTCTCCGGCTGTCGCAGAAAGCAGACGTGCGCTCCCCGCGCTCGCTCAGTTTCTGGCTGGTTGTCACGGAGAGCAGTCGCATCGGTCTGCGCTCCTGCTGTGGTGAGGTGATTCGTTGTGTAACTAATGCTTTCGTCAACTTTGTTCCCGCTTTGTTTATGATTTTCGTGCCTTTCTCACTTAGCCTCACGACCAATGAGCAACGAGAGAAGAGGGCGCAGGAATGCTGTTCACTCTTAGCCTCTCGGAGGTGGTCGCCCCAGAGGGCGCTAGGAGCGCGTATGCGTAGCGGCCGCGGAGCGGCGCCCTAGTCAGTTTCTCTCCGGCTGTCGCAGAAAGCAGACGTGCGCCTTTCATCAACTTTGTTCCCGCTTTGTTTGCGATATTCGTGCCAGTGCTGGTTGCTGTTGTCCGGGCATCCCCGGCATTTTATATCATCTTCTGCCTTGGGAACGGCAGTAGCGCTGGCGTGATTCTTAATAATTTTGTTGTGAGATTAGTTGAGAAAGTAACCGCTAGGGGGTGCAGCTGCGGGGCTTTATACAGGATAAAAAAGCATTACGAGTCAGTTTCTGGTTCTGCGCTCCTGTTGTGGTGGGATCATTTGTTGTGTAACTAGTTCTATTTTCTTGTTAGCTATTGATGGTTTGCATACTCTTGCTTTCCCAGCCTCTGTATTACGAGTGTTTTTCTCCTTGCATGTCCAGAGCTGTCCTAACTTGCCCAGACATGCCATGATGACGTCACAGCTGACGTCACAGGATGTCCGGAACTGGTGCTGCGATGCTTTGCAACCTGCCTCCGTGCTCCGTCGCCCAGCGACAGTCAGCGGCCGTTCCGGACCGCTTTCTACAAGATGGCGTCGTTGATCTTCAACTAAACTCCTTCTCTCCACTCTATCTCTATCTTTTTATTTTATTTTCTACCTATTTTTTTATTTTTTATCAGCTCAAGTAGCCGGCAACTCACACAGTGGTCTGGACGTGTCTTAGATGGTCCCCAATTAGTGTAATGACTCCCTGGTGGGTCCTGATTAATGTGGGGGGTCCCAATTAGCTCTAATTGCTAATTAATGGCGTCCAGGCGACTGTGTGACTTGCCGGCTACTTGAGCTGATACACTACTACTGTTAACACTGTCGGAGGGACATCATTAGCACAATTCTTAATTAAAAAATCTTTAACTTCGAAGCTTGCTATCAATACGAACTGAGCTAGGACGAATGCCGAGGAACGCGAACTATATAGGGAGGACAATTTTCATTGATATGAAAGATGATACAGCCCGCACTTTCTTGTGCATTAAGAATCATTACATGTACACACATTAAATACAATTCCGACTCACATTTACGCATTTTTGCCCAACATTTCCATGAGAAGAACACAGTGACACACACACACACGCACACACACAAGCTCAGATAAACTTATTTCCTGACCCCAGTCCGCTAGAACCGGTTTCACCTCTCCTTTCACACATCCCTTTTTCACTCTTTCCTCGAAACGCGCGGGAGATCTCCCTCAACCCCAATCGACGATTCCATCCCAAAGTCAAAATAGATATTGGGTGCCATCATCATTAGAGTGAAGGATGATATCAAACCACAAGTAACACCATAAATGCAACGACTGATCTTGCTGTTATATGAAGGCGATATTTTTTTTATTATCCTAATTGAACAATATACAATGATCACAAATACTCTATATGTAAGCATCTTCATAGTGGCCAATTCGAATTTTGTTTTAACTCACACCCCCGTTTTGTTTGTTTGTTTGTTTATCAGATCACCATCACAAATAGGTGTAAGGAAATAATAATTAACTGCTTATATTAATCGAAAGCTACCAAATACGAATCTACCAAGTGAAGAGCAAAACGCAGGAACATGTGGATAGTTGGAGAAGTAGAATCAGACACACGATCACAGCAACAATTATCATTAGTCAACACTACAAATATTATGCTAAAAAGAGGAGCACAAGTTATGAACATGTATATAGATGGAGAAAGTATGGGGGAGTGAAATCAGACACACAGAATCGTAGCAACAATTAGCAATAGTCAATGCGTAAAGAATTAATAATAATTATCTACGTATATTAATCGAAGGCTACCAAATACGAATCTGTCAAGTGAAGAGCAAAACACAGGAACATGTAGATAGTCTGGAGGAGTAGAATCAAACACACAGAATCGTAGCAACAATTATCAATAGTCAATGTTAGAAATAACATGCTAACAGGGGAACATCGAATAATCATTAAAGGGATAGAATCACGGCGAGCAGTCATAGAGGTAACTAAAACAATCAATAGTCAATGCTAAAAACTGTCAGAGGGATATTATTAACACAACTTTTGATTAAAGTAGAGTTAACTTTTATGCACGCTGTCATTGCGACCTGACCTAGGGCAAACACCAAGCGACACGAATTTCTATAGCAGGACAGTGTTCATCAATCTGAAAGAGGCTACAGAGCCTACATTCTTTTGCATTCGGGATCATTACATGTGCACAGAGTAAACGCAATTTTGACTCACATTCTCGGATTTTGTTGAATATTTCCATGAGAAGGACAAAATAGCCTACACACAGAGACAAGTTCACTGTCCCCCAGTCCCTACAGAACCGGTTTTCCCCGTCTTTTCATTTGTCCCTCTCCATTCTTTTCTGGAAACCTACGGGAGAGGTCCCCCACCGCAACCTACGGTTTCCCCATGGCCGAAATTCCTATTGCATGGCAAAGCAGTGGACTGAAGGATGATATCAACGCACAAGTAACGTCATAGATTTTTTAATAATACGATGGGTAAAAGCAAATGACATACTTTAATTGAACGTAGAATCCCCAAGTGAAGAAGTTGTAACACAGAGTAAACATCATCGCTTTTCTTTGCTTTTTCTCTCTGTAGCATTCATTATCACTACAAATTTTAAATATACTCATACCGTTTTTTTAACGTTATGGATAAACAACCGCTTCACATGTATCGAATCATTATTCTCTCCCTTAATCAGGAGCATAAATTTGAAAATGAAAGAACATAATACATCTATAAGCTTACTTTTGTTTTTTTTATTTTTTTGAGCTGTTTCATGCCTTCGAAGACTATTTCAAGACAACTGCCAAAATAGTCCAATGCATAATTGAAAGAATGAGCGACACCTCATTTATCAACATATAATGTAAGGATCACTGTCCCAAATTTACATCACATGATACAAATGCAACGAAAGCAGGTAAAATGAGAACAACGAACATGACCATTTAATGATGGGAAGCTCTTTTTTGTATACTTAGACAGTAATAAACAGCCTATGTCAGGAACTGATTTTCTGGCGGTGAAATGACAAACCATATGCATATCTAAGCAACAAACATGTATTTTTCATTGACCTACAAGAACGAGCTGGGCTGGAAATATTCCTACAAAGCCCACGAGTTCTCTCATGTATTCCTCGCTGCATGCAAGCAACCTTGTCTCAGTTGTGAGGAGGCACAGACAAAACCTTTCTAGCTGGCTACAACACAATTGACCATAAGCTCCCCATCCCGTCAACAATAGAACGTGGAGATGTACGGTCTTTTTACGACTTCAAACGCCCCAAGGATGGAAGTAATTGATGTTGGGGAGAATCGGTACACAGGATGACGATAAAATTTTCTCCACACATACCTCAAACGAACGCATTTTCTTCTTTACACATTACTATCATGTTTCAAGTTTAACAAAAAAACTCAATCGAAAATATTTTTGAGTGTCAAAACAGACCAACCAATGCTATATGAGGAAAAACTGTTTACATCAGCATATGGACTAAAAAGACAAGCAGGACGAGCGAAAGCTTTGTGAAGCTTCTAAAGCAACTGTGAAAATAAACAATTCCACAGCTGAAAAAAAAGAACGAGTATAGATTATTTTCTCTATACATCGCAAGTCAATGAATGTTCAACTGGAATCTTGTAAACTACTCCACTTCTTTGCCAATCAACCAAAAGAATTTGATTGCATTAGAAGGAGAACACATAATTATTAATCATCTTTTCCAAATCGTACGGAGATTCATAGAGATGCTCCCCAAATGCCACAGTCGAGGCCTCTGTTGGAATCAGCGCGCAGCCGAAATAGTGTTCTCATATATATTTCTTGTAAACTGCTCTAACTTTGCCCATCATCCAAATGAATTTGATTTCATTAGAAGGAGACAATGCAGTAATTTTAGACAAACACCCAGAACGGCTTAATTTAGAACTCGTGAAAATAGATGATTATCATCTATAACGGTCTTTCAAATTCAAGATAGTATGCAGGTACACATAAATACCCTAAATACTGCAATTGAATCCGTTTCCTTTTTTCTTCACTTTTAGAGAATCAGCATTCAGAGGGAATAGTGTTCCTACACAAAACTATTGTCACATGTTAACATTGTCGTTAAGGCATTTTTCATCCTAGTAATCTAGTGTTGACATTAGAACATTCTCACTTTTATGTGTGCGAAAACTTGCAACAATATCTAATCTGGATGTCTTAAAGCAACAACAATATAGTGGACGGAAAAAGTGATTTCATGGTCGACATCCAATCTCATTCATGACAATCATTTCAACATGGTGAGCATGTCAAAGGATGTGTAATCACAAAAGGCCTTTGCATCTCAATTGCCTCGCGACGTAAACCTCCAGTTATTATTATTAAAAGGCCTCTGTTCCAGGTTACGAATACATTTACGAAGAGTGCGATTTTAGCAATATACAAGCCTTAGTGATGTGACTGATACATCGACGACAAGAGGACACGAAGGTCACACTGACATAGAATTTTGTCGATAACCGACGATATGATTAAGAAGAAGCTTGATTAAGAAGATATGATTAAACTGAAGCAACTGAAGCAAACTTGAAGAGGCAACTGCATTGGAATGATGTGCGTTCGCACACATAAAAGTGAGTTTTAAATATAAAGTAAATATGAGTTTTCGCACACATAAAAGTGAGAATGTTCTAATGTCAACACTAGATTACTAGGATGAAAAATGCCTTAACGACAATGTTAACATGTGACAATAGTTTTGTGTAGGAACACTATTCCCTCTGAATGCTGATTCTCTAGAAGTGAAGAAAAAAGAAAACGGATTCAATTGCAGTATTTAGGGTATTTATGTGTACCTGCATACTATCTTGAATTTGAAAGACCGTTATAGATGATAATCATCTATTTTCACGAGTTCTAAATTAAGCCATTCTGGGTGCTTGTCTAAAATTACTACATTGTCTCCTTCTAATGAAATCAAATTCATTTGGATGATGGGCAAAGTTAGAGCAGTTTACAAGAAATATATGTGAGAACACTATTTCGTCTGCGCGCTGATTCCAACAGAGGCCTCGCCTGTGGCATTTGGGGGGCATCTCTATGAATCTCCGTACGATTTGGAAAAGATGATTAATAATTATGTGTTCTCCTTCTAATGTAATCAAATTCTTTTGGTTGATTGGCAAAGAAGTGGAGTAGTTTACAAGATTCCAGTTGAACATTCATTGACTTGCGATGTATAGAGAAAATAATCTATACTCGTTCTTTTTTTTCAGCTGTGGAATTGTTTATTTTCACAGTTGCTTTAGAAGCTTCACAAAGCTTTCGGTCGTCTTGCTTGTCTTGTTGAGTCCATATGCTGATGTAAACAGTTCTTCCTCATATAGCATTGGTTGGTCTGTTTTGACACTCAAAAATATTTTCGATTGAGTTTTTTTGTTAAGCTTGAAACATGATAGTAATGTGTAAAGAAGAAAAAGCGTTGGTTTGAGGTATGTGTGGAGATAATTTTATCGTCATCCTGTGTACCGATTCTCCCCCAACATCAATTACTTCCATCCTTCGGGCGTTTGAAGTCGTAAAAAGACCGTACATCTCCACGTTCTATTGTTGACGGGATGGGGAGCTTATGGTCAATTGTGTTGTAGCCAGCCAGAAAGGTTTTGTCTGTGCCTCCTCACAACTGAGACAAGGTTGCTTGCATGCAGCGAGGAATACATGAGAGAACTCGTGGGCTTTGTAGGAATATTTCCAGCCCAGCTCGTTCTTGTAGCTCAATGAAAAATACATGTTTGTTGCTTAAATATGCATATGGTTTGTCATTTCACCGCCAGAAAATCAGTTCCTGACATAGGCTGTTCATGACTGTCTAAGTATACAAAAAAGAGCTTCCCATCATTAAATGGTCATGTTCGTTGTTCTCATTTTACCTGCTTTCGTTGCATTTGTATCATGTGATGTAAATTTGGGACAGTGATCCTTACATTATATGTTGATAAATGAGGTCTCGCTCATTCTTTCAATTATGCATTGGACTATTTTGGCAGTTGTCTTGAAATAGTCTTCGAAGGCATGAAACAGCTCAAAAAAATAAAAAAAACAAAAGTAAGCTTATATATGTATTATGTTCTTTCATTTTCAAATTTATGCTCCTGATTAAGGGAGAGAATAATGATTCGATACATGTGAAGCGGTTGTTTATCCATAACGTTAAAAAAACGGTATGAGTATATTTAAAATTTGTAGTGATAATGAATGCTACAGAGAGAAAAAGCAAAGAAAAGCGATGATGTTTACTCTGTGTTACAACTTCTTCACTTGGGGATTCTACGTTCAATTAAAGTATGTCATTTGCTTTTACCCATCGTATTATTAAAAAATCTATGACGTTACTTGTGCGTTGATATCATCCTTCAGTCCACTGCTTTGCCATGCAATAGGAATTTCGGCCATGGGGAAACCGTAGGTTGCGGTGGGGGACCTCTCCCGTAGGTTTCCAGAAAAGAATGGAGAGGGACAAATGAAAAGACGGGGGAAACCGGTTCTGTAGGGACTGGGGGACAGTGAACTTGTCTCTGTGTGTAGGCTATTTTGTCCTTCTCATGGAAATATTCAACAAAATCCGAGAATGTGAGTCAAAATTGCGTTTACTCTGTGCACATGTAATGATGCCGAATGTAAAAGAATGTAGGCTCTGTAGCCTCTTTCAGATTGATGAACACTGTCCTGCTATAGAAATTCGTGTTGCTTGGTGTTTGCCCTAGGTCAGGTCGCAATGACAGCGTGCATAAAAGTTAACTCTACTTTAATCAAAAGTTGTGTTAATAATATCCCTGTGACAGTTTTTAGCATTGACTGTTGATTGTTTTAGTTACCTCTATGACTGCTCGCCGTGATTCTATCCCTTTAATGATTATTCGATGTTCCCCTGTTAGCATGTTATTTCTAACATTGACTATTGATAATTGTTGCTACGATTCTCTGTGTTTGATTCTACTCCTCCAGACTATCTACATGTTCCTGTGTTTTGCTCTTCACTTGAGAGATTCGTATTTGGTAGCCTTCGATTAATATACGTAGATAATTATTATTAAATCTTTACGCATTGACTATTGCTAATTGTTGCTACGATTCTCTGTGTGTCTGATTTCACTCCCCCATACTTTCTCCATCTATATACATGTTCATAACTTGTGCTCCTCTTTTTAGCATAATATTTGTAGTGTTGTCTAATGATAATTGTTGCTGTGATCGTGTGTCTGATTCTACTTCTCCAACTATCCACATGTTCCTGCGTTTTGCTCTTCACTTGGTAGATTCGTATTTGGTAGCTTTCGATTAATATAAGCAGTTAATTATTATTTCCTTACACCTATTTGTGATGGTGATCTGATAAACAAACAAACAAACAAACAAAACGGGGGTGTGAGTTACAACAAAATTCGAATTGGCCACTATGAAGATGCTTACATATAGAGTATTTGTGATCATTGTATATTGTTCAATTAGGATAATAAAAAAAAATATCGCCTTCATATAACAGCAAGATCAGTCGTTGCATTTATGGTGTTACTTGTGGTTTGATATCATCCTTCACTCTAATGATGAAGGCACCCAATATCTATTTTGACTTTGGGATGGAATCGTCGATTGGGGTTGAGGGAGATCTCCCGCGCGTTTCGAGAAAAGAGTGAAAGAGGGATGTGTGAAAGGAGAGGTGAAACCGGTTCTAGCGGGCTGGGGTCAGGAAATAAGTTTATCTGAGCTTGTGTGTGTGCGTGTGTGTGTCACTGTGTTCTTCTCATGGAAATGTTCGGCAAAAATGCGTAAATGTGAGTCGGAATTGTATTTAATGTGTGTACATGTAATGATTCTGAATGCACAAGAAAGTGCGGGCTGTATCATCTTTCATATCAATGAAAATTGTCCTCCCTATATAGTTCGCGTTCCTCGGCATTCGTCCTAGCTCAGTTCGTATTGATAGCAAGCTTCGAAGTTAAAGATTCTTTAATTAAAAGTTGTGCTAATGATGTCCCTCCGACAGTGTTAACTATTGTTTGTTTAATTAGTGCTTTCCTGGGTGGTGCGGCGTGTCCCCCCTGTTGTACTCTTCAATCGAAATGACTCGTATTTAATAGCATTGAAATGATTTGAGCATGGAATAATTAATTATTTACATGTATGATTTTTTTATGTTGATTTACAACATGAAGATGGAGGTCACATAGAAGAAGCTCAGACTTGTTATGGTAGAAATTTTAATTTTAATTATTATTGTATGGGCTAAGAATCTCTTCCTTAATTAAAAATTGTGTTCCTGAAGGTTCTTTAATAAATATTATCTGCTCTGGGGAAGCGATTGTCTGCGCGCTCGAGTTATCGAATCTATCCATTTGATATTAAATTGGTTTAACTGCAGATATTACGATATCATAAAATTTGTAGTGTGTGTGTGTAGGATGTGAATGTTGCCTGCAGAAATTGTTCGTTTCAACTTTACACCTCTCTATGCTGATTGCTAGTACTTTAGATTAATAAAATATTTTCACTTGTACAAATGTGTATGTCTGTTGCTTGCATGTCTGGACGCGAGAAGGAAAGTACGCTATGTTAAGGGGAAGCATGGGGAGATGAAACAGGCCTGCTGAGCATGGTCAACCTCTCTTCTCCTCATAAACAAACAAACAAACAAACAAACAAACACTCTTCCATGGAGTGGACTTCCTCACTCAGGCAATACATCCTGAGTGAGGAAGTCCACTCCATGGAAGAGTGTTTGTTTGTTTGTTTGAACTGGGCCGGAGAGGGAATAAGATGGGCGGGCAATAACATTTTGGTTGGTGGTTATGTACTTTGCATGTTCATGCATGCTCGAATGTGAGAAGGAAACCCCTCTCTACGCGACGCGCGGCCGCGAAACGCGCGGGGCGGTCTTGGTGCGCGCTCCTCCTTGGCGCGAACGATCTTGCTCCAAATACCTTCCTATCTAGAGCGGTAGGTACCGATGGTCACCAGTATCTTCGGTTCTGCGAACCTCTCCCGCTCTACTACTGACTGCCGTGCCGTGGATGAGAAGAGCCGATTCTTGTTGTCCGCGCCGGACACGATGAAAACTTTGCTTTCTTTTAGACTCCTTCTCTTACGATGATCATGGACTATAGTTACGCTGCACTGACCGTTAAGGAATGCAGTCTATTGACACAGTTAGCTAATCACAACAAAATCAGTGCGGCATTATTCTGTCGCGCATTCGTACCCCGCAGCGCTTTCCTCCCAGCCAGCTCGCGGGGGCGACGGTGGGGAGGTGGGGAAGGGAAATGTACAAGAGGGAGAGAGAACAACAAGCGTCAGCACGCCAAAATAGACGGCACAACAAGCAGCACATTCCCCTGATCGGATACCGTGCCACGGAATACACAGGGGTGACACGAACCCGCCATTGTTGTAACTACACTGTAAACGTTATGGCATCTTTAAGGCTGTGCGCCATGCACATCAAATCTGGTTGCCTAACATTGTACTTTCAGGACGATATTTTACAAAATTAAGAGAGCATTACAAAAGTTCAGGTACAGCGCGAATCTTGCTTTCATTATATCTTTGATGCGTAGGTCCATGCTAATGCATCGCTACCGATTCTCGTGCACGTGTAAGTGACAACAATACTGTTCAACAGTGTTGACATTTTTAATGTGTGAATATTTGGTGAACGGACAAAGGCGAGCAGAGAAAACTCGTGCACAACCATAGTCCATTATCAAATTAGGAAAATTACACCTTAAAAGGCGTGCGTCATGCACATTATTACACCTTTAAAGGTGTGAAAACGGTTACAGTGTACCCTCAAGCGGGTGCTTTTGCCAAAACTGCCATCTTGTCCTGATCGCATGTCATAAAAAACGTAATTTTGAGGTCATGTGACTTTGTTTACATGTCGTTTTGCCGCTTACCGACTTATTACCGTCGTCATAACGCCAACAGATGAACGTATTTTGCCAGCGTAAGCTATGCGGTGCTTCTTCTGCAACATGGTAGCCCATTTCTCCTTAATTTAAGTACATCGGATCGGCTCAATGAGTTTTAACGCGCGGTCGTTCTCACATCTTTGGAAGTCGTCAACAATACGAGGCCTTATGTGTAGAACTGCGCGTTTTACTGCGAGATTATCGGATAAAAATAATTACCGTGATCGAAAGACATCCAAAACGTTGCGCAGAAACAACAACCGCATTGTGTACAAGCGGTTTGGCCGCCTATCACGGGCGCCGCCATCTTTAAGGTCACGTGTGCCTTGTCGTTTGCTGTGACGTGCGACCAGGACCTGTCCTGGATGCATTGCGTTCGCCGAGCACGCTTTGGTCTAGAGAGCAATACAATGGATGCCACCCCTGTGACGGAATATGTGTCACAATTGGATTTATATTGCTGTTACAACTATAAAAGCTGGGACGATTTGTGCCGCCTCAGATTTTCGGAAAGAACGCATAAAATAGCCGTTTTTATCTTCGAAGAGGCACAATAGCCGTAATCAGATTTAGAGTGTGGGCCGCACCCGGGGCGGTCCGCGTTATCTAGGGCCATGGAGTTTGTTGCGAATCATTGACGAAGTGGCGTGTTACAGTGTCACGACACATGCCCCTGTGGACAGACATGCGCAAAGTTCGGCAGCTGCTTTACTCCTCTCAATATTTAAGAACTGGGAAACCCATTTGTTGTACCATGATCTTATAGCAATACGCAACAGAATACAGAACCCAGCATTGTAAAAGTTGTCATGTCTTTCCTGGCGTCTTCATACATAACGTTACGTGCAACCGATGACAATCATTTCTTGCTTTATTTTATAGCTTCGAACTACATTTTAGTACTTTTTCCACGTCATTTAGTTACAGGTTTCGACAGCGTGGTCAAGGTCTGGGGTGCACTGGGGCAATACTCATCATATATCCAATAATAACCACACATGTATCTGTTGCTAGATCCTTGGTCCAGACAAAAGCTACATTGCCCACAATGAGATTTTGTTTTATTACGGGGTCTGAATCAGAAAACTAGATAATGCTGACACTATATACGCCATTCGTGTGCAGTGTGGTGCCAAGTTCGATATATGTAATTAAGTAGACGCTAGTATTACGCAATGCACGAAATGCTGGACGTATACGTGCACTTCCAGTGTGGAAAGCCTTCCCTGCCTGCATATTCAGAGAGTAATAGCAATGAAACATACCAAACAGGGAGCCCCGTTTTCTTCTATATTATAGCACGGGCACCTCTCGTCAGGTTGGGGTTGGTAGCTGCAGGCGAGGAAACGATCGTTGTACTGTAAAGTGAAAAAAAGAAAAAAAAACGATGTGTAAAATGTATTGCTGGTGGATAGCACGTAGCCAGAATGTAATTATGCCGAATGGCATGAGATATCTGCCCGGTGGCGTGTAGTGCGCCTCCCTGTCTCGATGACTGAGCAGCAACTCGATGTTCCATCAACTCCATAAGTGGACTTAATTTACTAATGGTGTAGTTGAAGGAAAGATACCAGCAGCAGGAGCCGTACTCATACGATCCCATTAACGGGCAGAGATACTTGATGCACCTCTGACCGGAAGGGTATGAGTTGAACCGCACTGCTGGTCCCTCTGTGGTCATTATCCAATAGCAGAATGCAACTGGACGTTGTGAGGCTTGCGTAGAGATCTAAAAGCAGGGAAAAAAATCATGAAAAGTGTTTTTTTTTTTTTCTGTTTCATCCGCTCTAACGATGGAAAAAACCTCAGGACCTCCAGACAGTGTTCTTCGTCTGCCATCTCTGATCACAGTTCGGGAACGTGCACATCAAAATGTCCAACAGGCTCACGGAGGAGTGCGTACAAAAACTTTTTTTTTCGTGCAAACCTCAATATGGTCAGCAAGCCGGGGATTGTATCCACGTCGCGCGCTCCCAGATTGCTACCCATCTTGTTTAACAAGTAGCTCACAGGTGATATTGTTATCATGTTATTTCTGGTTCAGGCTCGCATGAATCCCAATACGTCATTCCATGTCATTCTTTTGCTGTTGTACGCCGGTGTGCAATACATATATAAAGTAACATTCAAGTCTGAATGTCAGCAAGCATATTTTAGAGGATGCTCGAGGTAACACCTCATCCACAAATAGCTGTGGATCCAAGTCAGAGAGACCTCGTTGCGTAGAGCTTCACTGCAAATGCAAGGTATAAGAATATTGCTCGGTATTTTGTCCTTGCTGCCTATACGGTTATGCAAAAACTTTTGTCAAATGTCGCCCAAATGAATATAAATGTGAATAGACAAGTTACAAGCAATAGTAACAGTCTCGTCTATATATTTTTTCTATTTTTTTTCCGAAAAAAAGCTCACACACGAAGCTTTTTTTTTCCTGGGTCCGAAATTTTCCGGAAATGTTACATCACTAAGTTTCTGTTGTGTTGTGTTCTGTTGTGTTCATTCTCTTGTGTTAATAGCCTCATCCACTGCTACGTTACATAAAAAAGATGCCGCCCGCCACGGGTGTGTTCGTCCGTGTGGATGTGGGCGCGAATGGCAACCACATCAGAAATAATGTGTTGAATGCGACTGCGTGTCCCGGTTTTACTAGCGTGGCTTGGTATGTTGACGAAAGGGTGGACATCATGGTGGCATCTGTGACATGAAATCGCGGGTTTAAACTCCGTTGCTCATGCCGTTTCTTCAACTGCCATTATCCAACGGACTATTTCCATGTGCGCATCGCTCCTGGCGACGAGAGACCACATGATGAGAAGACGACGAAGCAATGATGACAAATTAATACAACGTGGGCGTAGATGATATTTTCTGAGGATATAGCAGGATAACATTTGTTTTGAATGGTATAGGATGTTCCTGTGGAAGCACACAACACATGATGCACCCCCCAAAACACACGAAAACTTTATTAAGGCATGTTCACAACATGCCATGATTTCATGCCAACTATCATGAAGACGCTCGTACATTTCGACGCAACACATTACAAGCACTGCAAGCAGCTTCAAAGCGCATGCGCCAACACTGGCAAATAGAAAGATGTTGCGAATGGAGAACGTAACACGTGAGTTCTTCGGCATCATCCACACGAAACCACATTGTTTCATCCGTCCAACGGCGCGAACGGAAAGCTCCCGCATCATTCGGTGAGTCTTTTACGCTGTGAATAACCATACATGACATTTATGCTTTTAATGTTTCGGCAGTTGACATATTATAGGCATTGCGAGAAAAAGCTTCGCCAACTCTCATCACAGCCTACAGCACGTTTTCATGTCAACAAACACGGCAGCCGCTGCCAGACGTGCCTGGGCTTGCGCACACGCGTATCCAGAAACGGTCCATTGAAGTATGCAACCGGATGTTGTGATGCATGCACCGTGTTCGTCTTTCTAAGTTGTGGGGCACTGCAGTTCGCCCATGATACCGTCGCTGCTTATCGAAGGAGATAAAAGCGCCGCGCGATGGGGGGAGAGAGGAATGTTTCTGCCGACAGCTGTCAAGGTAGGCAGCGGGATTTGGAGGGGAACACATGAGATGTAAGTGGTGCCCTCGTCACTGAGTGAAGAGTGTGTTTGTTCGCTTGTGTCTGTGTCTCTCGGTGCAGCGGTTGGAAAACAGACGGATTGGATTCAACCCCGCGTGGGATTCAAGGGGATAGAATCCTACAAATTGGCGCCCAACGTTGGGGCCGACCCGTCTTGCCGCACGCCCAGGAGGCACTGACAGCTAGTGTAGTTGCAGTGTAGTTTGTAGCATTTGTCGCCCGTGCCCTTCGCTCGCTGTCGCTTTTGCTGTTGTGTTCGTAGTTCGGGAGTGTCCATTTGCTGGCCATGCCGCCCACGAGGCCCCCTCTCGAGCCCGTCTACGAGGACGACCCGCCAGTAGCGGAGGACCTGCTTCGGCAGATGACAGCCCTCTGCGCTTTATTGTCGCAGCAGCTCCCCAGTAGCACGTCCGCCGCCCAGCCGTCCTCTGACCCCCGCTACGCCTGAACCTGACGATACCGACATTTTCGGGCTACAGCGACGCCAAGTCCGTTGAAGATTTTCTCGCGGACCTGGAGGCTTACCAGACAGCCGTGGGAGCAACCGACGAAGCCGTCCTGCGCCGGATACTACCCGCTGCATTGGTAAGCTCAGCTGCTGTGTGGCGCTGGTGTCAACCCGCATTTCCGTCTATGACTGAATTTCAGCGGCTGTTTCGGGAGGAATTTTTGCCCCCGGATTATGCAATGCGTATGCGTGAGGAACTCATGACTCGAACGCAGCACGCGGAGGAGAGCCTGTTGGAATATACCCGGGCAATCCAAGCGCTGTACCGCAGAGCTGAACCGCTCGCGACGGAAAGCGAGAAGGTGGCCCGCGCTATTCGCCAATGTCACCCTCGTTTTAAGTCTTATTTGCGGGGGCGAAGCTTTTCTTCGCTCGATGGCATTGCTAAAGAAGCCCGCGTCATCCAAGCAGATTTGTTGGCGGAATTTCAGTACCGCCCACCGCCTAGGCCGGAACAAACGCTGGAGCCTAGCTGCGCATGGAACGGGCCGAGGCAGTCGTTAGACGCGGAATTAAACCCCCGCGGGACTGTTGGAACGCACGGCGGACGGGCCAGTCCGGGCCGCCGGGCCAGTTTACCGTTCTTTGGATCCCTTTGCATATGAGCATAGGAACCCAGCTAGGTCGGCACGAGCAGAGCCGCGCGAGCGCGAAGTCGGTGATGCACGTCATGCACCACGGCAGGACAGGCGCGACTCTAGGGCAAGTAATAACGCAGGAACACAACCCCGTTGTTACGGTTACGGTGAACGCGGTCATTTTCGTCGTAACTGCCCGCAGCAGACCACTACCACCCCCGACAACCCCCGCAGGGAAACCCGGGACGTTTGCGGCGGTAATTGGGAATGACTCAGTTCTGTCGTCGGCTGCTGAAAATGTCGATAAGAAGCAAGCGAATTCTAACCATGCTATCTTGTCTGATAACGTAGTGGCCTCGGTATCGCTCGCATGTCGAGCGCAGGATGACATATGCAACATCGGACCGTTTATCGTGGCGCGCGTTCTGAGTAAGGACGTTGCGGCTTTGGTGGACACTGGAGCGGCTGTATCCCTGATAGGTGACACCATCCACGATTGGTGCCTTGAGCGGAACATTTCCGTACGGACAACCAGGACCTGCCTAAGGCTCGCATCAGATGCAGTGGCACCAGCCGGAGGAGCAGTACGTCTCACTTTGACCGTCGACGGACAACGTGTCAGACAACGCTTCATCTACCTGCCCGGATTGGCGGGACTGATGATCCTGGGACGCGACTTCATTATCCGGATGGGACTCGTCCTGGACTTACGTCGCGGAGGCTACCAGCATGCAACCGGTACCACCTTCTACCCCTTCATGGAGTGGACGACGCCGGAAACGGAGCAGAACCGGACTGGTGAGGAGACCCAGGATCCCGGAGCTGGAGAATCTACGTCCGTTGAGCTATTTTCCGGAGCAGAACACCTAACAGCGACGGTCGTACCCGCTGTTTTGGAGGACGCCCTGAAACGATTTCCAAAAAGCCCAGACCAGCGACGCATGCTCGCTAAAGCATTGCGGCCATTCTCCTGTATGTTCACAGAGAGACCAGGTCTAACCCATGCATTGGAGCACCGAATAGAAACCGGCGACGTAAGGCCCTGGCGATGTAATCCTCGGCGTTTGAGTGTGCATAAGCGCAAGCTCCTCGATGCTGCGCTGGATGAAATGATCGAGACCGGTGCTGTGAGACCTTCTCGCAGCCCTTGGGCTTTTCCGGTGGTTCTTGCGCCGAAAAAGGATGGAACCGCAAGGTTGTGCGTGGATTACCGCCGACTGAACGAGGTGACGGTAAGAGATTCGTACCCTTTTCCCTCGATAGACTCGATCATGTATTCGTTGGGATCCGCCCACGTGTTTACAACTTTGGACTGCAGTAGAGGATTCCTGCAGATTCCGATAGCACCGGATGATGTTGAGAAAACAGCATTTACCTGTCACAGGGGATTATTTGAATTTGTCCGGCTGCCCTTTGGACCGTCTAATTTCCCCGCTAGTTTTCAGCGAGTGATGGACGAGGTGCTTGGCGATGCGAAATACAATTTCGCTATGGCATACATGGATGACGTAGTAATTTTTTCACGTACATTCTAGGAACACCTTTCTCATTTGAACGTGGTGTTAGGACGCATGCAGGCTGCAGGATTGACTGTCAATCCCCGCAAGATGCAGTTGGCTACCAATAGCATCGATCTCCTCGGGTTCAAGGTGGAGTCCGGCACGGTCAGGCCGAACGAGGACAAGCTAAAGGCTATCTTTGAGTACCCCCGCCCGACGGATGTGAAAAGCTTGCAGCGCTTCCTCGGTATGATTGGCTTTTATAGACAGTTTATACCGTGATGCGCAGACCTAACGCAGCCGCTAACTTGGCTTTTGCGGAAGGGAGCACGATGGTCGTGGGGTCAAGCGCAGGAACAGGCATTTACCTCTCTCGCTAAAGCGATTGCGGAAACTACCCGCTTGTATCTCCTGGACCTGAATCGCCCATTTGTACTTCAAACAGATGCGAGCGATTACGGCCTTGGTGCAGTCTTGTTACAAGAGCATCACGGTGAACTCCAGCCCGTGCATTTGCAAGCCGTACGCTAACGCCTCCCGAACGCAATTATAGCGTGACGGAGAAGGAGTGCCTAGCAATCATGTTCGCACTACATAAGTTCGACATGTATTTGGATGGTGCGAAATTCACTATTCAAACTGACCATCAGGCACTGTCCTGGTTAAAGCGGTTGAAAAACCCAGCCGGACGGCTCGCACGTTGGAGTTTAACGTTTCAGCGATATGACTTCTCGGTGGAATACCGGAAGGGAACCTCAATTAAGGCGGCAGACGCGCTATCTCGAGCACCGTTGCCCCTTGAGGACGTCGTTGTTTCGCAGGAGCTTGTGGCCGCGGTTAACCAGACCGTCACGGAGGAGGAGCTCTCGTGGGGACAGATTGTAAGCAGGAACGACATCCTGGAAGCCAAGAGGACCGACGGCCTTTGTCAGCGTGTGTCAAGGTGGCTGGAAACATCAAACCTGGAAGGCACGGAAGACGCTGAGGAGAGGTACGACTCCTATCAGCTGGGTGAGGATGGTCTCCTGGTCCGGTACATTCCCCAGGCGGACGACGAGGAGGTTGGTGATAGCCCCTTTCGGATCGTAGTTCCAAGGAAGCTACGCAAGTCAAATACTCAAATACTTCCATGATTCTGCATTGTCGGGTCACGGTAGCGGCAGCAAGACTTATTCTAAGTTGTGTCGTATCGCGACTTGGCCAGGCATGAGACAGGATGTTTGGGGTATATACGCAGCTGTCCGATATGTCAGAAGTCTAAGCCGCGTGGAGGGCAGCCTCCCGGCTGGCTGCAACCGATTGTTAGCCAGAAACCTTGGTAGATAGTCGCATGTGACGTAATGGGTCCTTATCCCAGAAGTCCCCGTGGTACCCAGTATCTGTTAGTTGTTACAGATCACTTCACGAAGTGGGTTGAGCTTTACCCGCTGCGGAAGTTGGTGTCCGCTCGGATCTGGGACAGACTGCTGGACGTTTTTTCCCGGTTTGGATTCCCGGACCAGCTCATCACGGATAACGCCTCGCACTTTACAAGTAAGGTGTTCGTCGATAGTTGCTCTGCGTTGAGCATACGTCACGTAAAGACGTCCCCTTATCACCCTCAGGCGAACATATCTGAGCGGGTTAATCGCAACATCAAGATGATGTTGGTATCTTTTACCGAAAGGCATAAAGATTGGGACGCCCGTCTTACGGAGCTTGGCTTTGCCACTCGTACTACGGAAAATAGGTCGACAGGATTTACCCCGGCTTATTTTAATTTCGGACGGGAAATTGTGTTCCCCCTCGAAAACACGTTGCGAACACGGCACGCACAGCCTAGTCGTTCGTACGTGAAGTATGCTAATGATCTTCGCGATAGAATTTCGACTGCCATTCGTTTGGCACGAGAGAGTCTTGAGGTGGCAAGACTGGAGCAGTCTCTCCAGTACAACAAAGGTCGGCGCCAGGTCATTTACCGCGTTGGAGACCTGGTCCTAAGGCGAACACATCCCCTTAGCGATGCAGCGAAAGGCTTTGCTACCTCTCTCGCTGATTGATGGGACGGTCCTTATCGGGTAAGCGCACAGCTAACTCCGGTCACTTACAGGCTCAAGCGTTGCAGCGACAACGAGGAAACGGGCCCCGTCCACGTACAAGACCTAAAGACCTTCAGCGAGCGCACCTATGACAACGGCAAGTGGGAGGAAGACCACGATCCAGCAAGCCCGCTCTCCCTCAAGTCCCCCTAGGGCCGGTCAACCATACCCCCAAGAGACTACTGCCCAGGGCGGGGTTCCCGGGATTACCCGCTATAACTTTCGCACACGTAAGCAACCGAGGTGACGTTTTCCTTTTTTTTTTTTACGCAGGCCACGACCGAGATCCCGTACACCACAAGTTTCTACGGCCCGCCCCCAGGCTCGGGCTTCCCGACTTCAACGTTACGTCGCCCCGGCCGTTCGTTCAGTCGCCCACGCAGCAACGTGGACGACCTTGTCTGGTGACACCAATGTTGGATTCGTGTCGTACCGTCGATGGAGGGACCAACCGCGCCCGCTGCGCGACGACCCGGTCGCCCTCGTGCCCGAACCTTTCAAAGGCCTCACGCTCCAAGACCGCCACCCGACCGAGCCCCCAGCCCTCTATACACCGGAAGAGATGGCATGCCTCTGCCCCTTGTGCCACGTCATCCAGTTCCATCCAACAACACATCGAGCAAGCCCTTTGTACCTGAACAGAGCTCTCCAACCGCCCCCTGCTCCTGCAATCAACCCTGGACCCCAAGACATCGAGGCAGCTCTCGCCCTTGTGCGTCGGTTCCGGCCCAACCTGCTCTCGCCTGCGGGACCCCGGGACGAACTCATACTCGACATGCCGATCTGCCAGACATGTGAACTCTAAGGGGGGGGGGGAAGAGTGTGGGGCGCTGCAGTTCGCCCATGATACCGTCGCTGCTTATCGAAGGAGATAAAAGCGCCGCGCGATGGGGGGAGAGAGGAATGTTTCTGCCGACAGCTGTCAAGGTAGGCAAGGGGATTCGGAGCGGAACACATGAGATGTAAGTGGTGCCCTCGTCACTGAGTTAAGAGTGTGTTTGTTCACTTGTGTCTGTGTCTCTAGGTGCAGCGGTTTGGCAAAAGACGGGTTGGATTCAACCCCGCGTGGGATTCAAGGGGGTAGAATCCTACAAAGTTTAATAGACGGTTTTAAAAAGATGCGCCGAGCACGAGGCGCAAAGCTGCATGGGAACTTTAAGGGACATGCAGCGTCGTCCGCTTCGGTTATGGTTTACCGTGCGCGCACCGGGAAAGTGGTTGGTCTTCTACCTTCGCCTGAGGCCGTCTCGTAATGGACTACGCACTGGACGTTTCCATGAGCCCTTGCGTGCCACTCGTAGCGCTTGCGTTTCGTTTTTCAGCAAGTACTGGTACCACGGATTTGTCGCTTTTCCCGTTGTCAGATCTTGGTGGCTGCGACCCGCACCGCTTTTTGTTTTATCTGGAGTGGCAGTGTGGAATGGGCGTCACGGGCACGCGTGTGCCTGCAGAGGGAGGTGGTGGCCTATGGGTTCCACATATGAGGACCAAGTGTCTTGCACTTGGTTTTAAAGGCATTTTTGATGCGCTCATGGAGCCGTTCACGATCCCTGCGCACGATCTCTTACAGTACCTCCTGGGCCCTGATATCAGGTTTTTTGCTGCTTTTTCGCTGAGTAGACCTCGATCTGCGTTTGTCGCACCCCACCCCAGAGAGTATGTCTCCTCCATGCGGCGCTTGCGTGAGTCCTACCCTGGTGAACGCATTTCTACGTGGTCTGTCGCCTCTGTACAAGTCCCTCTTGGAGCTAGTAGTAGGAGGGCGGGCAGTGTAAGCTTGCGGTCCACTTAGAAACCTGGACCCCTGGGCCCTGCCCTGAGCCCTGCGCGTATTTTTCCCTGCGCGGCGCGTCCCTGCGCGTATTTTTCCCCGCGCGGCGCGCGTGCGGAGCCTTGTCCGCGCGATTATAACATGCAGAGACATGCAAAGAAGGGTCATACACAAAAAGTACAAATGAAAATATATTTATTAATGCCAATTGTAATGCCAATCAAGTTGCCAATTGTAAAGCCAATAGTGCTGGGAATTCTGCCAATTGTGATGTCTGCCAATTGTGATGCCAATCAGGTGAAGGACAAAAACCCAGCCGAAAAACCTTCACGACCTGTAATAGAAGAAACAAAAACACAAGACAGTACATGGGGATAATATACAAAATGTATTATATCCAGTCCCTAGATTCTGAAAGAAAACATAAAATCAACATCCGTCAAATTGCTTACCAATTAATCACTTACAGACCCCCACACCAGCGACCTGAAAGACGACTTATCTTTATATGACACTATATTCGAACTGAATAATACATACAATATTGTGGCCACACAGGGTATTCTGGAAAACATACATTTCTTCATCACACTGCCATTATAGCAGCAATAATATGAACTCCACTAATACATACATGATGCTTGTGGACCCCAAGCGTCTGAAAGAGAATCTCATTTAATATCATATTCTATTTTCAATAATACATACAATATTGTGGCCATATGGGATAATCTGGAAAATATACAATTCAATATCATCACAATGATGTTATAGCAACAATAATATCAACTCCAATAATACATACAATGTGGTGGTGGACCCCAACCATCTGAAAGAGAATCTCATTTATTATCATATTCGTATCCTGTAACTTTTACTCACATTCCTGGTGATGTGCTCGTTCTTCTCTAGTTGTTAAAAAGATACATGCAATTAGTAATAACTAAACTTAGTCATATGTTAGTACATACAAGACCAATCGGTAGCTCCAGCAAAATCGTCTGAAATGGAAGTCATATATTAAAGTCAAAATTAAACAAATTTATTACATACATCTCGGTGGAGGTGATTCATGATCTGAAACAAGAAATAAAATTTTAACACTTTTTTTCATAATCATTATAATACCTTACCGTTTTGAAAGAAAAACGGCGCGTGTGCGGAGGGTTGTCCACGTGATTATCGGCGGGGGAGGGCTGCGCGTGCGCTCATCGTAGCATATTTTTCAGCCTGGGCAGACTTCTTTGGCCGAATTCACATATTTTTTCCGATACAACAGGTGAACGGTTTACATGCAGAGACATGCAAAGAAGGGTCATACACAAAAAGTACAAGTCAAAATATATTTATTAATGCCAATCAAGTTGAGATATATTTATTAAAGCCAATAGTGCTGGGAATTGTGATGCCAATCAGGTGAAGGAGAAAAACCCAGCCGAAGAACCTTCACCACCTGTAACAGGGCGGTGCTCGGGTGGAGGACTGCTGTGGTGGGCGGAGCGTGACCGGAGGGCTGCGTGCGTGCTTACCATTCACCCTGGGCTGACTTCTTTCTCTATTTTCCTACTTGGGCCGAATTCCTTCCCGCGACAAGTTGGCGGTGCTCGGGTGGAGGACTGCTGTGGTGGGCGGAGCGTGACCGGAGGGCTGCGTGCGCGCTTACCATTCACCCTGGGCTGACTTCTTTCACAATTTTCCTACTTGGGCCGACTTCCTTCCCGCGACAGGTGGGCGGTGCTCGGGTGGAGGACTGTGTGCGCGTTTACCATTCAGCCTGGGGCGCACACTTTCGTCATTTTTCAGCCTGGGCCGCTGACTTTCGCCATTTTTCAGCCTGAGCCGACTTGAATCATATTTTTTCCAGATACAACAGGTGTGCAGTAGGCTGTTTACACGCAAAGGATAGCCATACACAAAAGTAGAAGTAAAATATATTTATTAAAGTCATTAGGAATTATGTTATGACTCTGCGTGAATGGGAAAAAGTTAGCCAAAAATCTGAAATAGAAGGAACACAATACACGTAACAACACTTATTACAGGTATGATACATTAGCATTGAATAGGTATCACAAATCAAACACAATATTTTTATTAGTGGAAGTTTTCAATGAATCAGAAGTGATAGCGCATTTAATCAAAGAAGATATTCTTAATCAATACGATTACAATCAAAATTTCAAGTGCTATTATAAAAAGTCTGAGATGTGAGAATCTGATAGGTGTAAGTAATTTCGAGCACAATAGCTAATATTCCAATGTGACACAAATTTAATTTCTATTGAAGTGAATAGCACAGACATAAGGCAATAATTCGAATCAACACATAGCAATAATATAGAACCTAACCGACATGTAGGGAAATAATAGCTACACCATATCAAAACGATCACCACATTCAATCAAAGAAGATATTCTTAATCAATATGATTATAAACAAACTTTATTATTATTAATTATAACTTGTATTATAAAAAGTCTAATATTCCTATACGTGAGAACCATCTTTGCAATAGCGGGAAGTTCTGATAGTTGTATGTAATTAACTGTGAACAGCAGAGACACTGGAAGACTATAGGACACGAACACAAGACGAAATAAAATCTATACCACTACAAAGAAGATATTCCACTTCACCACATAGCACGCTCCTAGCCAACAAACGGAACAAAGAACGACACGAACACAAGAGGAAATAAAATCTATACCACTACATTGTCAAAGTCATCAGAAAATAGACATGTTAAAAATGAACTTCACCACATAGCACACTCCCAGCCAACAAACAGAACACGAACGACAAGAACACAAGAGGAAATAAAATCTATACCAATACATTGTCAAACTCATCAGAAAATAGACACGTTAAAAATGAACTTCGCCACATAGCACACTCCTAGCCAACAAACAGAACACGAACGACAAGAAGAAATAAAATCTATACCACTACATTGTCAAACTCATCAGAAAATAGACATGTTAAAAATTAACTTCACCACATACCACGCTCCCAGCCAACAAACAGAACAAAGAGCGACATGAACACAAGAGGAAATAAAATCTACACCACTACAAAGAAGTTATTCTTAATCAAAACAACATAGTAATCTATCATTCAGAAAATCAGATGAAAAAATCAAACTCATCAGAAAGTAGATAAGTTAAAAACGACCTTCACCACATAGCACGCTCCTAGCCAACAAACAGAACAAAGAACGACACGAACACAAGAGGAAATAAAATCTATACCACTACGAAGAAGATATTCCTAATCAAAACAACACAGTAATCTATCATTCAGAAAATCAAACCCATCAGAAAATTAATATTCCTACACGTGAGAACCATCAATGCAATAGCGTGAATATCTGTCATAACATTTCGAGCGCAATAGGGAATCTCAGTTTCATATTCCAACATTACTCAACTTTTAATTTCTTAAGTGAATAGCATAGACGTAAGGAAATAACGAGAAACAACACAATCAACAGCTACAATTAATAGAGAGCCAAACCTGCGCACCATCCAACACATAGAGAAATAATAGGTAATCAATCTATCAAAGGCGAAATAGCACAGACTTAACGATGAAGAACAGAGGAACACGCGGCGACACGTAAACAACAACAGAGGAAAATAATCTATCATTGAACCATCATAAAATCAACCAATATACAATTTTCATTCTAACAAACACTACGAACCTTGATGGAGATATCCAAGACGTAGGAAATATGCACTGTTTTCACTCTTTTCCTCAGAGCCGGGAGACTTTATGTCTCTATCTATATGGCCAAAGCACTGCGCATGCTTTATCACTCAAAGGGTTAGGGGCTATATTACTTCGTCCAGCAAACGGGACGCTCTATATGTCAGATAAGAGAGTTCAAAGGCGATAAATTTTATTGTGCAGCGCAAATAGATGTCGATATCACTCGCGGGGTCATTATCTTTTCGCATCCTTTCCCTGAAACGGAAATCTTTCGTCAAAGTGGTTGACAAGTCGGCTAAGTTTGTAGAGATGCGATATTGTTATTGAAGATGTAGAGAAAGTCCAAATTATTAATTGGTAGCAACGATTTAATTACATCAAGTTTTGTAATATCTTGCAATAGAAATTTCTAATGAACCACACAGAAATATCAAATGTGAAATGTGGCTCGAGACTACCATCTCCATTTTTTTCTTTGAAAATCAATCAATCAATCGAAATGCAACTCAAAGTTATGAGGCATTCCAATCTTAGAGATACTTACTTATGTCAATCGAGTGAACAATTGAAGCAAATGCAAGACAATAATTATTCCAGGCAGTAAGTTCACAACTCATAGAGTATCAGACGAGTGAATACTTGAAACAAAGTCAAAACAATAATTCTCACGACAGGTGGAGATTATAGCATTCTAAACCAGATAATAAAATTTTAATCAATAAAATAAACATAGATATGCTTTTAAATTAAGTGTAGATGTGCACTTGAAAACAGAAGAGACAATTGCTCTACATTGAAAAGATGGACAGATTTTGTACTCGATACCATAAGTCATGGGAAGATTTGATAAAAAACTGCTTCGAAAAGGAGGAGCCGCGAAACGATTTCATTATCGCTGCATTTCAATACGTCCTCGACATGGTCGTATTCGGTAATATGGTACAAACTACAGAACCGAAGGTGCAAGAATTTATGTGCCGAATCTACAATACTTATAAAAATATCTGCACATCAACGTCGGAAGGGCCACTAGGATTGATGGCGGAGTTTTTGAGATTTGCTAACGAAGAATTGAAATACACTAGACCAGATGTAATTGTAATCATTGCAATGGGCATTGCCTTCATCAAGAAAGCAATCGGATCAAATTATCATATACAAGCGGTCTATATCGCACGTTTCATTACGGATTTGTTGAAATTACACGTATCTGAGATGGAAAGTACATAAATCTTATCACGTGATAAGTTCCAATACCACGGCAACGCAATTATTTTCTTCTACCAGTCACTGCAACGATGTCGAATCAACAGAAGTTCAATATCGTCGTGCAACGTCTGATGTATTATCACCTGTTGAAACTCAACAAACATATCAATTGCGGTGGACCACCGGACGATTTTCATCTAATGCTCTCTTGTACACCATTCAAAAATCTTCATACAAAGAAAGGAAACATCAATAAGAGACTGTGCAAGTTCATCGCGACAAAGTGCAAGTTGTTGAAGCAATACAAACACGGCGACAACATAGCGCCTGCGTTAATCAACGCTGGATTCAAGCGCCCAATAATCAGAATTAACTACTTGATGTCTTCGGAATTCATGAATCAAGACAACAAACGAAAACTTCAGAGTTTGGAATAGAATTGTAATTTATCGGAATAAACAAGCATAAAATCGAAAATAATAATTGTATTCTTTGTCATCATTGTAATGAATCCTACGCATCACAATGAAAACACAATATGATTAGATTGAAGATTGCTAAGGAGACGAATGTTCCACAATTTGTGTAAGAATTCTCATATGGAATGAGTCCTGACCACCAAATAGGTTTTACTCGACTACACTACGTACAAGTTCAACACCAGAAGGATAGAATTGCCGAGAAGGATCGGTCATTGAAATTTAGAGACATGATACATCAGTCTATGATTACAAAAAGGATCACTAATCTCATGTGAAAACTTATCATATTTCATGAATTAAATTCCACAGTGCATGTATATTTCTCAATCAGTTGCACTAACCCAGACATAGTAAAAGAAGAAGAAAAGGCGTCTTTGACAAGCAACCCGATTGGAGTGCGGAACAAATAAATAAATATTTTTGTCAACACAGTTGTCCGTTTGTATGACTGGATAGGAAAAATGAGCCATCCAAGACAGAGCAAAACGGGAAATAAGGCAGGATAACTGATTGTGGCGGGATAAGTCAAAGCGTTCGCGACACAGTGTCATCGACTTTTACAATCGCATTCGGGTTCAGTGCCAGGGAGATAATACGAAGCCTTCGCGAAAAGCGAATCTATTATCAGATGCCACAATGCAAACGAAAGATTTTACGAGCACGACGTGCAGGTCAAGTCTACATTTCTAATCACATAGTCTTCGTAACACACTGCACACAAACGTATATGAAATGATTTCCAAATGGCAATCAGATTTTGGGAGAAGTGGATCACACTACCGTAATCAGAAGTGCTTAACCAATATACAATGAAGATGAGCGTTATGCATAAACACAATGGAAGATATGTTATATTAATTATAATAACCAGATCAGCGCAGGTCACACATAAATGTAGATCCAATTCACAAAATATACTCGAGATTTCACGTGGCCATACAGAAAAAACTATCACATTATTTTAATGTCATAGCATCCGAGCACTACAAATGGAAAGACCGTACTTTAAGTTTATAAGTCTCTAACTCATAACCTTGTAAAACGCAAATTCCACACTGATGATCATTTTCTTCTTTACATTTTCAAAGTCAAAACTGCACGCTTTTTCTTGCATTTCTCTAAAGATATAGAATAAAAAGTTGTGCATATACTCACAGATACTATACAGTCGCTATTAATTGTCATCGAGGACACGGGTGACCCTTTCTTCGAGTTTTAAGTAAATTTCGTTCGGAAAATATTCGTAACTTTTAATATCCACGACATAAAGAATTCGGATTATGTTATAGTGTATACAGAAAATATAAACCCATTCGAACAACTTCTCTGCTCGTCAAAGTGAGCGACCTAAAGCTTGCGTATTGTGAACATCTGTTGAAATTTTAATTAAACTCTTACTGATGTGTGGTAGTCACCACTTCTCCTGAATGTGAATCGATAAATTTTAGCATTTAATCCGCAATCGAATATCTTGTATAGTATCTGTGAGTATATGCACAACTTCTTAATCTATATCTTTAGAGAAATGCAAGAAATAGCGTGCAGTTTTGACTTTGAAAATTTAAAGAAGAAAATGATCTTCAGTGTGGAATTTGCGTTTTACAAGGTTATGAGTTAGAGACTGATAAAATTAAAGTACGGTCTTTCCATTTGTAGTGCTCGGATGCTATGACATTAAAATAATGTGATACTTTTTCTGTATGGCCACGTGAAATCTCGAGTATATTTTGTGAATTGGATCTACATTTATGTGTGACCTGCGCTGATCTGGTTATTATAATTAATATAACATATCTTCCATTGTGTTTATGCATAACGCTCATCTTCATTGTATATTGGTTAAGCACTTCTGATTACGGTTGTGTGATCCACTTCTCCCAAAATCTGATTGCCACTTGGAAATTATTTCATATACGTTTGTGTGCCGTGTGTTACGAAGACTATGTGATTAGAAATGTAGACTTGGCCTGCACGTCGTGCTCGTAAAATCTTTCGTTTGCATTGTGGCATCTGATAACAGATTCGCTTTTCGCGAAGGCTTCGTATTATCTCCCAGGGACTGAACCCGAATGCGATTGTAAAAGTCGATGACACTGTGTCGCGAACGCTTTGACTTATCCCGTCGCAATCAGTTATCTTGCCTTATTTCCCGTTTTGCTCTGTCTTGGATGGCTCATTTTTCCTATCCAGTCGTACAAACGGACAACTGTGTTGACAAAAATATTTATTTATTTGTTCCGCACTCCAATCGGGTTGCTTGTCAAAGACGCCTTTTCTTCTTCTTTTACTATGTCTGGGTTAGTGCAACTGATTGAGAAATATACATGCACTGTGGAATTTAATTCATGAAATATGATAAGTTTTCACATGAGATTAGTGATCCTTTTTGTAATCATAGACTGATGTATCATGTCTCTAAATTTCAATGACCGATCCTTCTCAGGCAATTCTATCCTTCTGGTGTTGAACTTGTACGGAGTGTAGTCGAGTAAAACCTATTTGGTGGTCAGGACTCATTCCATATGAGAATTCTTACACAAATTGTGGAATATTCGTCTCCTTAGCAATCTTCAATCTAATCATAATGTGTTTTCATTGTGATGCGTAGGATTCATTACAATGATGACAAAGAATACAATTATTATTTTCGATTTTATGCTTGTTTATTCCGATAAATTACAATTCTATTCCAAACTCTGAAGTTTTCGTTTGTTGTCTTGATTCATGAATTCCGAAGACATCAAGTAGTTAATTCTGATTATTGGGCGCTTGAATCCAGCGTTGATTAACGCAGGCGCTATGTTGTCGCCGTGTTTGTATTGCTTCAACAACTTGCACTTTGTCGCGATGAACTTGCACAGTCTCTTATTGATGTTTCCTTTCTTTGTATGAAGATTTTTGAATGGTGTACAAGAGAGCATTAGATGAAAATCGTCCGGTGGTCCACCGCAATTGATATGTTTGTTGAGTTTCAACAGGTGATAATACATCAGACGTTGCACGACGATATTGAACTTCTGTTGATTCGACATCGTTGCAGTGACTGGTAGAAGAAAATAATTGCGTTGCCGTGGTATTGGAACATATCACGTGATAAGATTTATGTACTTTCCTTCTCAGATACGTGTAATTTCAACAAATCCGTAATGAAACGTGCGATATAGACCGCTTGTATATGATAATTTGATCCGATTGCTTTCTTGATGAAGGCAATGCCCATTGCAATGATTACAATTACATCTGGTCTAGTGTATTTCAATTCTTCGTTAGCAAATCTCAAAAACTCCGCCATCAATCCTAGTGGCCCTTCCGACGTTGATGTGCAGATATTTTTATAAGTATTGTAGATTCGGCATATAAACTCTTGCACCTTCAGTTCTGTAGTTTGTACCATATCACCGAATACGACCATGTCGAGGACGTTTTGAAATGCAGCGATAATGAAATCGTTTCGCGGCTCCTCCTTTTCGAAGCAGTTTTTATCACATCTTCCCATGACTTATGGTATCGAGTACAAAATCTGTCCATCTTTTCAATATAGAGCAATTGTCTCTTCTGTTTTCAAGTGCACGTCTACACTTAATTAAAAGCATATCTATGTTTATTTTATTGATTAAAATTTTATTATCTGGTTTAGAATGCTATAATCTCCACCGGTCGTGAGAATTATTATTTTGACTTTGTTTCAAGTATTCACTCGTCCGATACTCTACGAGTTGTGAACTTACTGCCTGAAATAATTATTGTCTTCCATTTGGTTCAATTGTTCACTCGATTGGCATAAGTAAGTATCTCTAAGATTGGAATGCCTCATAACTCTGAGTTGCATTTCACATTTGATATTTCTGTGTGGTTCATTAGAAATTTCTATTGCAAGATATTACAAAACTTCATGTAATTAAATCGTTGCTACCAATTAATAATTTGGACTTTCTCTACATCTTCAATAACAATATCGCATCTCTACAAACTTAGCCGACTTGTCAACCACTTTGATGAAAGATTTCCGTTTCAGGGAAAGGATGCGAAAAGATAATGACCCCGCGAGTGATATCGACATCTATTTGCGCTGCACAATAAAATATATCGCATTTGAACTCTCTTATCTGACCTATAGAGCGTCCCGTTTGCAGGACGAAGTAATATAGCCGCTAACCCTTTGAGTGATAAAGCATGCGCAGTGCTTTGGCCATATAGATAGAGACATAAAGTCTCCCGGCTTTGAGGAAAAGAGTGAAAACAGTGCATATTTCCTACGTCTTGGATATCTCCATCAAGGTTCGTAGTGTTTGTTAGAATGAAAATTGTATATTGGTTGATTTTATGATGGTTCAATGATAGATTATTTTCCTCTGTTGTTGTTTACGTGTCGCCGCGTGTTCCTTTGTTCTTCATCGTTAAGTCTGTGCTATTTCGCCTTTGGTAGATTGATTACCTATTATTTCTCTATGTGTTGGATGGTGCGCAGGTTTGGCTCTCTATTAATTGTAGCTGTTGATTGTGTTGTTTCTCGTTATTTCCTTACGTCTATGCTATTCACTTAATAAGAAATTAAAAGTTGAGTAATGTTGGCATATGAAACTGAGATTCCCTATTGCGCTCGAAATGTTATGACAGATATTCACGCTATTGCATTGATGGTTCTCACGTGTAGGAATATTAATTTTCTGATGGGTTTGATTTTCTGAATGATAGATTACTGTGTTCTTTTGATTAGGAATATCTTCTTCGTAGTGGTATAGATTTTATTTCCTCTTGTGTTCGTGTCGTTCTTTGTTCTGTTTGTTGGCTAGGAGCGTGCTATGTGGTGAAGTTCGTTTTTAACATATCTATTTTCTGATGAGTTTGACAATGTAGTGGTATAGATTTTATTTCTTCTTGTGTTCTTGTCGTTCGTGTTCTGTTTGTTGGCTAGGAGTGTGCTATGTGGTGAAGTTCATTTTTAACGTGTCTATTTTCTGATGAGTTTGACAATGTATTGGTATAGATTTTATTTCCTCTTGTGTTCTTGTCGTTCGTGTTCTGTTTGTTGGCTGGGAGTGTGCTATGTGGTGAAGTTCATTTTTAACGTGTCTATTTTCTGACGAGTTTGACAATGTAGTGGTATAGATTTTATTTCCTCTTGTGTTCGTGTCGTTCTTTGTTCCGTTTGTTGGCTAGGAGCGTGCTATGTGGTGAAGTGGAATATCTTCTTTGTAGTGGTATAGATTTTATTTGGTCTTGTGTTCGTGTCCCATAGTCTTCCAGTGTCTCTGCTGTTCACAGTTAATTACATACAACTATCAGAACTTCCCGCTATTCAAAGATGGTTCTCACGTATATGAACATTAGACTTTTTATAATACAAGTTATAATTTTGTTTATAATCATATTGATTAAGAATATCTTCTTTGATTGAATGTGGTGATCGTTTTGATATGGTGTAGCTATTATTTCCCTACATGTCGGTTAGGTTCTATATTAATGCTATGTGTTGGTTCGAATTTTTTCCTTGTGTCTGTGCTATTCACTTCAATAGAAATTAAATTTGTGTCACATTGGAATATTAGCTATTGTGCTCGAAATTACTTACACCTATCAGATTCTCACATCTCAGACTTTTTATAATAGCACTTGAAATTTTGATTGTAATCGTATTGATTAAGAATATCTTCTTTGATTAAATGCGCTGTCACTTCTGATTCATTGAAAATTTCCACTAATAAAAAATATTGTGTTTGATTTGTGATACCTATTCAATGCTAATGTATCATACCTGTAATAAGTGTTGTACGTGTATTGTGTTCCTTCTATTTCAGATTTTTGGCTAAGTTTTTCCCATTCACGCAGAGTCATAACATAATTCCTAATGATTTTAATAAATATATTTTCACTTGTACTTTTGTGTATGGCTATCCTTTGCATGTAAACAGCCTACTGCACACCTGTTGTATCTGGAAAAAATATGATTCAAGTCGGCTCAGGCTGAAAAATGGCGAAAGTCGGCAGCCCAGGCTGAATGGTAAACGCGCACACAGTCCTCCACCCGAGCATCGCCCACCTGTCGCGGGAAGGAAGTCGGCCCAAGTAGGAAAATGGTGAAAGAAGTCAGTCCAGGGTGAATGGTAAGCACGCACGCAGCCCCTCCGGTCACACTCAGCCCACCACAGCAACCCTCCACCCGAGCACCGCCCTGTTACAGGTGGTGAAGGTTTTTCGGCTGGGTTTTTCTCCTTCACCTGATTGGCATCACAATTCCCAGCACTATTGGCTTTAATAAATATATCTCAACTTGATTGGCATCAATAAATATATTTTGACTTGTACTTTTTGTGTATGACCCTTCTTTGCATGTCTCTGCATGTAAACCGTTCACCTGTTGTATCGGAAAAAAATATGTGAATTCGGCCAAAGAAGTCTGCCCAGGCTGAGAAATATGCTACGATGAGCGCACGCGCAGCCCTCCCCCGCCGATAATCACGTGGACAACCCTCCGCACACGCGCCGTTTTTCTTTGAAAACGGTAAGGTATTATAATGATTATGAAAAAAAGTTCAAATTTTATTTCTTGTTTCAGATCATGAATCACCTCCACCGAGATGTATGTAATAAATTTGTTTAATTTTGACTTTAATATATGACTTCCATTTCAGACGATTTTGCTGGAGCTACCGATTGGTCTTGTATGTACTAACATATGACTAAGTTTAGTTATTACTAATTGCATGTATCTTTTTAACAACTAGAGAAGAACGAGCACATCACCAGGAATGTGAGTAAAAGTTACAGGATACGAATATGATAATAAATGAGATTCTCTTTCAGATGGTTGGGGTCCACCACCACATTGTATGTATTATTGGAGTTGATATTATTGTTGCTATAACGTCATTGTGATGATATTGAACTGTATATTTTCCAGATTATCCCATATGGCCACAATATTGTATGTATTATTGAAAATAGAATATGATATTAAATGAGATTCTCTTTCAGACGCTTGGGGTCCACCAGCATCATGTATGTATTAGTGGAGTTCATATTATTGCTGCTATAATGGCAGTGTGATGAAGAAATGTATGTTTTCCAGATTATCCTGGCCACAATATTGTACGTATTATTTAGTGCGAATATAGTGTCATATAAAGATAAGTCGTCTTTCAGGTCGCTGGTGTGGGGGTCTGTAAGTGATCAATTGGTAAGCAATTTGACGAATGTTGATTTTATGTTTTCTTTCAGAATCTAGGGACTGGATATAATACATTTTGTATATTATCCCCATGTACTGTCTTGTGTTTTTGTTTCTTCTATTACAGGTCGTGAAGGTTTTTCGGCTGGGTTTTTCTCCTTCACCTGATTGGCATCACAATTGGCAGAATTCCGAACACTATTGGCTTTACAATTGGCAACTTGATTGGCATTAATAAATATATTTTCACTTGTACTTTTTGTGTATGACCCTTCTTTGCATGTCTTCTGCATGTTATAATCGCCGCGCGGGGAAAAATACGCGCAGGGACGCGCCGCGCAGGGAAAAATACGCGCAGGGCTCAGGGCAGGGCCCCCTTTTAATGAAGATTTGAATCCGGATTTACATAAAATATGGTATTTCAAATTTCGCATCCTGCTTAAAGACGATGATGCCATGCTTTGTTGCCTACTGTAACAAAAATAAGAAGAGGTTGAATTAATCACCCGATTAATTCTGCCGCTTCTGCAACAAAATTAAACTAAAAAGGAGAAGAAAGGAAGGAAAATAAACTAAAACAGACACGAGGGAAGATCCCTTTCATACATGCGTATTTTAACCTGGAATATGCGGTTGTGCAGGACCTCTTTATACTCTCCTTCTCTGCTTGGCTATTGTTCTCCTTAGAGATATTGCGGCGCAACGCTATGCGAACATGTTACTCCAAAGGCACTAATCCGGGGGGAATACATTAGCTTAATCTTGAGGTCGTGCTAGGAAACACTCAAACACTCAAGGCCAGTTTACGTGGTCTGCTGCTTTTGTGTTTTTTCGTGAAAATGGGCGAGAGACGAAGGTAAGAAACTGCGTCATTCTAGGCCGTCAGTTTGTTGCAGACAGTCGTGCATACCGCATGCAACGAATCTAGCAATGAAGATTATAACAAGTTACAGCGAAAGAATGGCGTTGGTGTCCTGCGACGGCATCTCAACGATACTGTGCCTGAGGGACGATGAACTAATGCGCAAGCGCCTTACAGTGAGTAGTGTCATGTACTTTTTTTCGTGATAGGTGCTTGACGTAGCCATCAGCTATATTCTGCTCACTTCTTTACTGATGGCGCGCTATTTAGTGTCGCAGTGGGATAATTATGCTTTCTTTCGTTCCTTACAGATCTACGATGACGACTTTCACATCTGTGTGGATACAGCACGAGCAGGTACTTTTCGTTACTGTATAGCTCCCACCCTGCTCCTCTTTAGTACGAATTGACCATTTCTTTGACGAATTAACTAATGTTGAATTTCGAATGTTGTCCGAATTTCAATTTTTCGTTCGTTCAGATTAGAGAAGAATGCAATACGATCACAGGGACTGTCATTGAAACTGGCTTGGACAGAGGAGGAAGGGAGTTGCCTCAGGACAGAAGCCGCCGATATTTCTAACAGAGACTGTTTTTCTTCTGGGCACCGTCCTCACCATTGACATGGTATTTAAAGGGTTAGGTGTGATGTGTTTAAAGGTTCATGCGAATTGTGGGTCAACAGCCCGGAGGGAAGAAAGGTTCCGTACGGGCTTCTACGGCCGGAGTGAATGGCTGCTTTGTTAGAGTGTGGAGTGGATTATGTGAACGTAGTGATCTAGGCTACAGACCCGTTACAGAAAAATTGAGGGTTCACGAACACGTGGACGAAACGGGACAACAGGCAAGAATTGGCAAGCATAGCGAAAGATAAGGCGGTTAGTGGTTACGTGGGGAAAATTCCAGTTTTCCAAAGTTTTTTTTTTTGTAATATATTTGTAATACAAAGTTGTGGCATGCAATAAAGAAAGTAGAAAGCAGTGGCCATGCAGAACATAACAGATGATGATGGAGGTAGAAGGGAAAAGCATATTTTATTTGTGAAGTGTTTCTAGGGTGCCTTTCTACCCATTTGCCTTGGACAGAGTTCTGTAGAACATTTCGGAAGCGGTTTTGAGGTACAGTAGAAAGATGCGCCAATTGGAAGCATTCTTTGAAGCCTTTAGAGCCTGAACATGGTGACGGTAAGATGATTTGTCTTCCGAGATAGTTCACAGATAATTCGGACGTTTCACGGATTTTATCGCTTCCATAGCGCATATGGATTGCCAGGGTGTTTTCTTTAATTCTCGTGTAACGTCGGGTGAATGTTCATATTGTGATTATGTATATATGCAGCAATGATTGTCACACTCCTTGTGGTCCCCAGTCTGGTACATGAATGGTACGAGTCCTTCATCACGCCCCAGGAGAGTACTATAGCGGTCGTTCTTATTGTACATCGCAAAAGGTTTTGTTTTGTAGTTATGGAAACGAGCTTTCCATTTTTCGTACTTTATTATTGACGTCTCTAGAGCGACCGCGAAGATAACGTCCCGCTGAAAATACTTGGAAGATTATGTCTATGTATTCTGGTAACTTTCTAGGTGGAGAACGAACATGCCTGCCATGTGGCGTGCTTCCCCCGGGAAGTATTCCATCCGGGGCGAGCGCTGTTATGCCTGGAGAAGGAAACCATAGGGATGTCCAGCTTGAAGGAGCCTGTGAGAACCCTTGTCGCGCTTTACTGGCTTATGGACATCGAATTCATGCCGAAGTCCGCTTCTACACTGCAAGTGCTCCGCAAATTAATGAATGTACCCTTGGCATTGGTGAGCCCATTTGATAAAGCTGCTGTATCTTCATTGAAGTAGATTGTGCAGAATAAATATTTGTAATTTGTTACAGCCTTTTCGGTGTGCTTCAATGTAATCCACTTCGGTACAGCATCCATTAACTGCATGTCGTTACTGTCAGCGTCACGTGCACCCCAACAAGAGGGAACAGTTCTCATTTCAGTGGAAGAAGATTTCTATACATATAGTGGCAAATGCTTCTCCTGAATCGTGTGAAATATCCCTCCCCATCGGCAAAAGTATGTCCCTTCTAAGGTAGAAAAATATATCCGTTGTTTCCTTCAGGAGTGGAAATTTATAGCCCCGTAGGGCAGGTCACCTCTACCAATGGGAGAACGTCCCTCCGCGAAATGTATAGCATTTATCTCCAACGCGGAGGCAAATTTCACCTCCTCGAGGTAGACGTAGCTCTCCCATGAGGTATAACACATGTGCCTTAAAGGGCATAATATTCAACAGTGGACGAGTAGAACTCTTCAACGAAGGGGGTAGAACTGCCACCCCACTATGGGGTAGGTCTGTTCTACCCCTTGGGTAGAAGTGATGGGGTAGAACTGCTTCTACCCCTGATTTTCTACCCCAAAAGCGTTGAAAATTTGGGACCACGCTCTTCTACCCCAAAAGGTAAAAAAAAATATTTTTTTTTCCTTAGAGTGGGGCTGCTGTGGGCCTTGGTGTGCCCCGGCAGTTTCCTTGGCGTCTTGTCACCGCAGGCTGGTTGGACGCACGTCGGGCTAGCCTACGGTGGCGCTTGGCACACGGTGTTTAACATACGGCGTTCGGGATCGTCTGTCTCGTTTTATAGTCGCCACTCCTGTCTGTCCATTCTGTGCTTGCCACGAGACTGCAGAGCACGCGTTTCATCAGTGCCTTGTGCCCGATACTCTGTGGCACAGAGTTGAGGTCCTGTTCAGCATGCCCTGGTTTCGGTGGAGTCTTATTGAAATTTCTTCCAGCCTCCCGTCCCGCATCGCGATAGGAAACAGTTCCTTCTCCTGGCAGTCTAGATGAACTACCACGTGTGGATTTCACGCTGCATTGCAGTACATGGTGCGTCCGTACTGTAGCAGAAGTGCCAAATCTTGTTCGAAGAGGGGTTCGTCGAGCCCATCGTACAGAGAGAGAGCTGTGCTGGGAGCTGTGCACTTTGCTAGGCGATGGCAGACATCTTCGGTCCTCTTTGAAGATGTTAGAGGTACGGATGTGCTTCACTTTTAGGAGGTCATGTAGAGTGTGCCGTTGTCACGTACGCAACTTTCCGGGAGTCTTCGTTCGTTGCATTGTGATGTCCAGCACACATATTAATCTAGAGATCATATTGTTCTAGAGTTGGCATCTACGTAGTCCTAGTCTAGTCCGTGTGAAACGTTAGAGGGAACCAGTCTGTGTGGCTGTCCTTGCGCTCCGATATCAATACAGGGGCGCTGGCTTTTGTAAAAGGTCTGTTGTCTCAGTTGCAACTACGTTAACGAAATACTTCTGGAGATACCTTGACTCTGGCGTTTGAATTACTGCCCTCGTAATTATAATTTTGTTATCTCTCAAGTGTTCACCAACAGCGAAATCCTATTTTTGCAACACTTTTTGCACTACTATTCTTTAAACTTGCTCCTGTCCCATCCTACACTTGGCAATACAAGATTATTTGCCTCACAATGCATACAGAAGGACAAAAAAAAAAAAGAGAGAGAGACTGCCATCGGTCAGACCAAAAGGAGCTAAAGCATCAAAATATATATTGATCAAATTCATCTCATTCGAGTTATGAAGCGCTGTTGTTTGCATTGGCATTGCGGGAGAGTGATCGGCACATGCTGCTTTTTGAAATACAACATGTTTAAAAAAAGAATACGAAGAAAGTAATAAAGGATCAAGCACAATGTAAGCCTTCATTTGTATATGACTGTGCTCTGCAGCAATGTAATTCATGTGACCAATTAAAAAAACCGCAAAATGTAAAAATGAAAGCATATGTGTATTTCAGAGTGTTCATCATGTAATGCAATCACACATTGTGATATAAAATGATTATTGATTGCCAATGAAGGAAACAATAAAAAGGAGCATAGAACCCTGCATTGGGAGAACTGAAATGACAACTGACCATGCCACTTTGCCGCCGGTTGCAGTGTCATAACGTGTGCGTGTCTTTGCATTCCATTCGTTTTACATAATCATTGAAGCGTTGATACTTTTTCAACATTTCAAGCCTCTCAACAGTAGATTTGCTTCAAGAAATATGCTCTTTAAAATGTCAGGCTGGGTGTATGCCGGTAAAATGTCAGGCTGGGACTGTTGGTACTGCATCCCACTAAATGCGCTATCTGCGTGTTTTCGTTTTCTTGTTGTCATTTTAGCGCTTTTAGGAGGTGTATTTTTTATTCACTTTTGTGATTTTTTTGTCTGGAGTCCACGTTTGGGTACTTGAGTACTTGATGAGAAAGTACTCAGAAAAAAGTACTTTAAGTACGGTACAAAGTACACGATTTAAAATGTACTTAAAGTAAAGCACAAGTACACAGAAATATACTCAAAGTACTACTTGAATACTTGGTACTTCAAATACTGCCCATCACTCTTGCGGGGGCATTGCAACTATGACATCGGCGAGCTAATATTCGGTAAGATCACGTAAAATAGGTCTGCATACCATTGTCCTCCGTCTAGCACATGAAATTCGGAGACGCAAGTAATCTTGCGCAATCCACGACACCGATAAGCAACCCTTCTCGAAAATCGTATATTGAGTCTAGACCTATATATTCAGAGAGCGTTGTCAGAACAACTCTTTCGAAGATGTCCCCATAATGAAGATATGTTGTCTTACTAAAATTTATCTCACAAATAACCCGAATAACTTTCCGTTACACACGCCCTATTCGATTAGACTCGGATTTTTTGAGACAATAGTGAGTTTCAGTACATCGTACGCTATTGCCTTTGCGTACGTAAGGGGTACCGTTGATGGTTCTGCGCACGCCCATAACAGAAAGAGAGCTTCGTGCAGTGCGCAGGATCAGCAACACGATACCTTACGTACGCAATGGCGAAACCGTGCCATGTACTGTACCTCTCCAATCCTAAGCAACAATACAAAACTCAAGTTTACAACGTACGCAACTTCTACGTAAAGTTAGCAGTGCAACAGACTAGCGAGCGCTTTCGTCAACAGGGTTACGATTCCCAATACCTCCAACGGTTCATAAACCACGCTAGTTATATGAAAGAAAGGGTGTCATCTATTATTACACCAAGTTCACGAAGAGAAATAGCATGAAAAAGTGACAAAATGAAAAAATGGCTAAGACGCAAGGTGAAGACGACGCATAATGCAAAACCCGGAATTTACACTCTTAAAAGTGAACTTCACCGCATAGCACGCTCCTAGCCAACCATAATCTCGAATGATATCGTTATCTGCCCTGATTTGTTGAAAACGGGAGGGATATGCCTTTTTTGTGACATTTATGCTGTTCATAATTGTCACAAAAAAGGCGCACGCCTCCCGTTTTCAACAAATCAGGGCAGACAACGATATCATTCGAGATTATAGTTGGCTAGGAGCGTGCTATGCGGTGAAGTTCATTTTTAAGAGTTTAGGGAACACGAAGGGCAGACACAACACGAAGTCTCAAACACAGCCGAAAATATTATTTCATAGACCACAATACTATACACAACAGAGCGAAGGGAAACATACAGTTGAGGACAAAATAGGAAGTCAATCTGGCAGAACGAACAGTTTGCTCAAGGCCGGACCGTGTATTACGAATGGGTTGCTGACACAGTTCCCACAAGAGGTTATGCCAAGGGTCTGTATGAAAAGCCTTCTGTGAGGATCCAATTCAGAAGCCTTTCGAATTAGCATATTGGATTTTAGCTCATTCGGCCACGTAGTCATTGGGGATATTAATTGAATATACATGCTGGCCTATAGACTGGGAACCCATATTTAGGAAGTCGTGAAGATTGTATTTATAAAATTATTGCGATATGGGCGCATGAATATCTAAACAAAGAAAGAAGACAACAAGGGCAGGAACACTGTACTTTTTTGTCACAGGTCATAGGCAACGAAACTATCACTTGAACACTCCCACTTAGTGCAAAATGGCGCTGGTCTTCGTGGACGCTAAACGGTTTTGTAAACAAATGCATTTGCAGTATTTATCGTTGTTTTTGGTGGACGCCCCTTGTCTCAAAGAAGCTACTTCGAGCGTTGCGAGTGTTAATTGATGCGGTGGGCTCCGGAAAAAAATAAGCGGTTAGGGTTTACGGTAGGCTTTACGCGTACCGCTAACGGCGATGAGTAGAGTAAAGTGGGGCTACTTGAAGATGGGGACAAGTTGAGGACAGTATGGTTTTTTCGCGTGGCATTTTCTTAGTAATATTTTTTTTTCTCCTGACACCAGGGTGAGCACAACCGTTGTCTAGGCTTTGAAGTAACGTGTTGACGTTCTGCACGTGGTTCTTAGAAAGACGTGAGACGCTGTTTTGCAGATGTGGTCGAGGTAAGAGGGGTCTTTTTTTTTTGTCCCATCTGTAACTTTCATGAATATTGACTTCCAATTTGCTCATTTCTGCTCCTCGGCTAATAAAATATGACCTCACCCTTATGATGCAGTTCATTGCCCTGTGTTTCCATGTGCACTACTCGTGGCTGACCGTTTCGGCTGGCCCAAACAAAAGACAAAATTTAGAGCCGGCATTAGTTTTTTGATGTCCTCTCCTTACCCATGGGGTGGGGTAAGTTGATGAAAATATGTAGTCTGTCATTTTTGCCTCGTACGAAATAATTATCTAGTTTAGCACTACCGTAATCTGTGCATCATTTCTCAAAGGTTTGATGGTTCAGTTAACGAATTATGGTACAACTTAGGCGATTATTCTGACTGCTATTAACAAAATAGCTCAACTATCTTCAAGATAGACCACCTTACCCTATTCATAGTAACACGCACCATGCGGGCCGCCCTTTAACATCTTAAAATTAGGTTGGAAGTCGAGCAGTTCATTCAGAAACAGATCGTATTGATGAGATTATCCGTCAATGGATGTCATTGACCTTCATTTCGTGTCGGAGCTGCACACAGGTTGAGGTTGGGCACCGTGTGAACTACAAACAAGTGTACTTCGCTATGACGCACAGCTGATTCCTGTTTATTTTACGATCTCTCAATGCTTTACTACCAAACCTAGATTCTCGTTCAGAAAGTCTGTGCAAACTTTTACTTGCCTTTATTCGGGCTTGCAGATTGTTAGTCACACCCGCTCCGCAGGCAGAATAGATGCATCCGCATTCGACCGGATCCCCTAGAAGATGATTTTTTTCACTTATTGAGAAACGAGGCAGCAGTTTCCGTCCTTAGGAAGGCATAAGAGGATGGAGGAAAGAAGGAAAGGGGCGCCCTAATGGCTCTTCGACAGGGGCAAGGGAGGTGAGGATAGAAGTTGAACCGTAGCTTTTTGGGGTAACGTTACCTGACTAGCCGATTGAGGACGCTTTGCACACGTCACTTTGGAGGCTACTTCGGCGGGCTACGACCACACCTCTCCAAGTATTCTAAATCTATGCGTTGGGGTTTCTATAGAGATGTATGTAACCGTTACCGGGGGGGGGGGGGGGGCGAGCGGTGATGTGACTGTAGTGGCTCCCCGTCTCGGTTTCTTTTCTCAGAGCAATAGGGCTCGTTCTCTCTTTCTTTCCGCTATGCACAAGGGCAAAAGCCGCAGCTACGTAAGATGTCAGCTTAACCTTTGCATATCAGGCTATCTATGGTGATCTGGGGAGTTTGTGGCAACTCAAAGAAAAGGACCATTCTGGGTGACATCAACTAACTAACCGTTTAATTCGATAGCAGCGCGAGTCGAATGAAACCTTCTGGCCCCTTTGCCAGGTACCTCTCCCCTGGTGTCTGAGAGGTTGGGCGTCGCGGGTGGGGAGGTAACTCACTCCAGTCTAATCTTTCGGGGTATGACATTAATATTAGGGACGGGGCCTAGTGGCAGCTAGGGGCGAATAAATGGAGATGAGACTGAAGCACCCAAATCCGTCTTCAATGTACGCGACTTCAAGCGTGCTATAGCAACGGTTTCTTCGCGGCCGCTCAGATCGATGACAAAGGTGTAGCCGAAAGGTAATAGAAAATCGTTGGGACCGAAGTGCGTGGGCTGGAGTACGCAACGCACAGATTTCGTACGCAGGAAAACGTGCGAGGCTGTGTGAGGTATCGCAGAGACATATGAAGCAGAGCTGGGAACTGCTCGACATGGCCTTGACCGAAGTCGTACGAAGAAATCACGAGGGATCCTCTGGGATCCTTCAGGTAGTCCGAAGGTTCGTGGCTGGGAAAAAGTGCACCCTTCAAAATGTCAGCGGGAAGACGTACAGCTGAGCCATACCAGCTCGACGGTGGAGTTTTGTTTTATCTACGCTGATGTAACATTAATCAAATGTTGCGAATTACCGTGAATCCCATGTTGTCTATTGCTAACTCGTTCTAATATGTTACCTTAAAGTTCCAATTCTACTGGCGCAAAAGCGCAGGTATCCTGAAACCTAAATGTGTCTAAACATACAATACTACAGTGTCTACAATACTACAAGTCTGTAATAGTGAATATTCGAGAAGACAACGAGTGGCATCTTCTTTTACGTGCACGTTTATTAAAATTTTAAAGAATATGTGAAACATGTATAAAAAAGATAATCACTGATGATGGTGACAATAATAATATTAATCACATGATCGCTGCGCCTCCTGGTGACGGTCATTCCTGAAAGATAACCGATAATACAGTTCATGTCATCTATTGGGATAGCAGCTCGAACACTGTCATAAATAGCCGTAAAGAACAGACATTCTGCAACAGGAGGGAACAAATGCCTGACAGTGACTTACCGCAGCTTCTCTCGGTACTTCGAGAGAAGGTGACGAGATGGTTAGATGCAGAAGCTTACCAACTAGCTGGCTGCTCAAATAGGCCACCGTTGCTTTCATCACCCTTAATGCAAAGATATCACAAGAACATATAAAATAGTATCTGAATCAAAAAGATGTCAAGAAATATACCTGTGTTATGCAATATGCAACATCTAAAATAACTGCACTACGTACTATTTCAATGTTCGCCAAAATACATATCACACACGCACCACACGGAGTCCTGCACTTCGCATGAATTCGCCAGTGATACCCACCCAACTCTGCAGGTAAAGAAACCGATAGCTGTTTACTTCGCATAATGATCTGTTATTGCTCCACACCTCTACCGCATGTGATTGTTGAAAAAAAAAGCAAAAATCTTAGGTGAGCAAAAGAGAGAACGAAAACTTACCTCTACTCGAAAGCAGAACAAAGCATCGCTACCTCTCGCATACCACGGCATTCGCTGTTATGCTCAACCTACGCTAGATGTTACGCTAGATGTTCACCGTATTGGACAGTACTACCTCGATGCTCCAGAGATTAGAGTACAAAATAGGCGTGATCCTGACGTTCCAAAGCCCCTTCCGTGTAATAAAATGCCGTATCGTACCGAACCGCCACGATGATGCGCCTTGCCTATTGGATACTGCGGTGGGAAATGTCGATGGCGATGACGCAGACGGTATTTACCAGTGGAGTGCAGCTGTAACTTCTACAGTTTCGCCACGAAAACCACCGCCCTCCCCTGCCACGTGATCATCCGTAGCGAATCGCCAAGACAGAGCCGGAGTCCAGTGCCAAAAAAGCGCGCGCTGATCGAAGTGCGCATGTGCACTGCGTGCCCTCTCCTATACTCTCTCACTTTAATTCGCTCCCCCCTCTGTTCCCGGCGCAACGCCGGCTCATCTGCTAAAGGACGCGTCACACGACTTACTCACTCACTTAAGAGTGACCCTTAATTATTAAAAAAAAATACTTGAGATAAAAATTAGAAACCTTCTGCGTCATACTTGTGAATGTTTTTGCTGCTCAAACAGGTGGTTTCCATCAGTGTATCTCATTAATTTGTCTAATTAGCTTAATTGAACTAAAAAAATCCCCAAGGAAAGGTAGCCTTTCCTTGCGCTAATTTGAAAGCCCATGGCCACAACACCCCATTTCAGTCATAATTACAGGATCTTTCACGATCTTTCCACAAAAATTCGACACCCGAAAACTTGCCACCTCTGCAAGGCCGTTTCGGATGTCATCAGTGGCGGCGCTATCGGCAACGCACGAAGACACTCCCACTGCGCATGGAATCAGCATGAGAAAAACAGGGGAAAAAAGGGGAGGGCGGGAACCGGCCCCATTTTGTCTTCACAAGCTTATCTGTTCGCAGCCACCAGTTACCGATTATCACCGACATCGGATATTCTTTGCTGTTTCCTGTGTTGTTCTTCCTCCTCCCTGTACTTTAGGCGGAGCCACTTGAACGAGCACGCCTTGATGAGCGACGCTTTTTCGGCCAGTTTTTACGTGCTTTCAGGTGTCAAATTTTTGTGCAAAGATCGTGAAAGATCCTGTAATTGTGACTGAAATGGGGTGTTGTGGCCATGGGCTTTCTAATGAGCGCAACAAAAAAAAAACGTTACCTTTCCTTGCGAATTTTTTGAGTGCAATTAAGCTAATTAGACATATTAATGAGGTACACTGATGGAAACCACCCGTTTGGGCGGCAAAAACCTTCACAAGTATGACGCAGAAGGTTTCTAATTTTTATCTCAAGTATTTTTTTTTATCATTAGGGGTCACTCTTAAGTGAAACACCCTGTATAAACAAGAAGCAACACTCATTCACAGATTTGCGGGACACTGCTTCTGAAAGTTGGCTTGACCGACGTACCCGCTTCCCTCCATTGAAGCAATGTATTCAATCTGGTTTTGTTAGAATATCTGTCCACCCTGAGCTTCAGAAAGAAATGCCCACACATAGGTGCTACTGTGAGAGGGTCTTCAATGGCGTACAAGTAGAATGGAAGCGCAAGAGCGTCCCACTTTCCTTCCTGGAGGACTTATTTTCGCCGTGTTGGCTTCATGGCAGAAAGCACTGGTGTGCGATTTTTTCTTGTACTTGGCCAAAACAATGGGTTCTCCACAAAATTCCCAAGTAAGACATGAAAGGTGAAGTGATCTTCTACGCTTTGCAACTTTGTGCGCAACTGTGGGACGCTGCAGTTCTGTTCACACGACAAAAGAAGCGTTGACGAGCTCACTCTGGCTTCCGAAGCGTCTGTTCCGGAGGGTGATAGCAACGGGCGGTGTCAGCTCAGTGGTGGAGATGTTAGTCACATCTTTCGAGTACCGCGGCTCGATTCGCGTACTACTTTCTTTTTTTTTTTTTTTTTGAGAGTAGCGACAGCGATAGAGCGTCATCATGTTGCCATAATAATGCCGTACTGGTCATATTGTTACGACGACGAAGACGACGGCGTCAGCAGCGGCGTACGCATGTCATGCACGGCCATTCTCATTCCATCCATTAAATGATTGCTGTCACGACGCTGTGCTGCCCGTATCATTTGGTGGAAGTGCGAGGCATCCTCCTTCGAAAGCGCTGTTGTCGTGGCCATCGACGCCCCAGCCCCGACGCTATGACCACACGAGACGACGACGACATTCCGGACACCAGAATGACGAAGCCCCGAATATGCCCCAGCCCCGAAGACGCCCGCGACGGCAGCGCCCAGTGAAAGATACTCTCGGCACCGACGCCGTGGAGGCAGCACAGCGTCAATTCACCAGCGCCCCATCGTCACCCACCTGTCCACATTTTGTACGTCACCGCATCGAGACATATCTCCAACATCGGCCCCACCGTTGCCTTGCTCATCGTCAACTACATCACCTGTTGTGCCCCCCGCTGCATTACGTTCTCCATTTGTCGTGCCCCGGAGGTCACGCCTCGCCGAGGGGGGCAATGTTACGACGACGACGGCGTCAGCAGCGGCGGGCGCATGTCATGCACGGCCATTCTCATTCCATCCATTAAATCATTGCTATCACGACGCTGCGCTGCCCGTATCAATATCATACTGGTCATGTCATACTGCATGGCTGCTCTTTTTGCTCAGACACATGTCGGCACTGTTCCCTTAGTTCCTGGTTCACAGTTCCCCAGGACGCACATTCCCCCAGGGCGTCAGTCGTGACGTTGCCAACCTTCGACAACGGCGAGCCCTTTCACCAACACCACCACCAGTACCAGCGGTTGAAAAGCGATGAGTTCAACTTTCGGCCCATTGAACAGCGAATAGAGTTAAGCGAAAAGTACGTTCGGTTCACAGAGTGTTAAATAAGGACGGTGGAACTTAATGTCTGGCTCCAATACTGCTATCTCACGGAAATATTTCCCACAAAACATCAAGTTAACAAGTTAATCAATGAATTTTAGCTAATTAGTTGTCCAGTAGTTTCTATTCGGCTGACCGTATAACCCACCTGCTAGAACGGCATCTATTTTTTTCTGCTATTATTTCATAAAAATTTCGTAACGAATAAAAACAAAACACCCTGTATATGGGCTGGTTGCGAGCTATTCCCTATCCCTAGTTTCCTGCCAAACTCGAAATCAGTATGGCAACACCGAATTTCGCATAAATGTACAAATGTAGGAAATTGAGCTCACACGCAAAAACAGATCGTTACGTCAGGCCTTGAGGTAATCTGGAGCTGCACAAGACTCGTCAGTGATGACTCCCTCTCGTCCGTACCAGTGGTGATTGGTTTTATTTTTAGATATCTCAAGATATCTGTGCGTTTCTTCATTGGTCAATTTTCGCCTTAGTCTTGATCAGGACAGTGTTATTCCCTATGAGTGTGACCAGTGCGATCAGAGGAGGGAAGGCGCCGTTCACACGCCATGTAACTAGTATATGAGACGCTCATGCCATCGCAGCATTCCTGGAGGTCGCGCCCTTCTAGGTTCCTAGTGGCTCTCTTTTTTTTTTTTTTTCAGATAGAGGCATGCACTCCACATCCAGCATCTCCTCTTGCCACGTGTTCCATTGGAGAACGGCCAAACCACGCCACCATTTCGCGTGGAATTTCTGATAACGTGGCCCACGAGGAATACAATTACATATACTTTTCGAAATCGACCGGAACGGATGCGATTGTCCTTTCAAAGGATTCGAGACGTCGCACACTAAATTGTGAAGCTGGAGGCGCGAGGTTAAACAGAAGAAATATACAGTAATGGAAGCTCTTACTCACATAACTGGGAATACGTAAGAACGACGACGATGATTCCGAGAGCAATCATGTTCTTGGACCAGCAGTTGCAAATGAATGTACGGTGTGCGTGAACCAAGGAGGGTTTATGCGCAAGAATAGTTTCAAGACAAGTCTCTCACGCAATATAACGAGCGATTCTTACGTAACAGGATATATTCTTCCAAACAGCTGTATTAGTAAGATGACTCATTAGTGGTCCTGTCTGACATTGAGAACGTCTATGTAGGGCACCACGCCACCGTTTGCAGATGATGAGCAGAGCTGCTGTCACCTTAAGGTTTAATTAACGATGCCGGATTGTGTTCAGAAAGTGCGTAAGTTACGAACCTTTTTATTGACCTTTCATGAAATGGCAAGACATAGAACGCTTTCCTGGTTGAACTACATTCTTCGAAGCAGGATTTTCGGGGCAGCATTCTTTGAGCAATACACATCAAACGTGCCTATGTGACTTGGATGTTCTCAGTGGACTCATTCTTATTTTCGGCATATATTTTGGGGGGGGGTTATTTATGTGGGTGAAATCGTCGTGTTTCGGTGATTCTGGCTTGTGCATGGTTTAACCTGCAGTTATCGGCGAATACAAATAGCAAAGTAATTTCTAAACTGTGCGTCTCAAAAATAGCTGGTCTGCTTCTTCTAATTAATGAAGTTCTATAGCTGTTGAAAGAACACAATGGAAACGTTTGCTCACCTTGTTCTGTGCAATGTCTTTGCGGGGTCACAATACGTTGCGATTGAGCATGATCCCATAAGCGCAACTCACTTCTTTCGCCGCCCATATTAATGCTCCTGTTACTGGTGTTCCCTAATGACATATCGAGGCGCATTGATGTTACGTTACACAGATGGAAAATTGTATCTGCAGCACTTGCATATGCAGTCTAACTTGTAGTGGATGTATATTGTGCCATCTGTGTCATAATTGACGTGTGATGAAGCATCATCACGTTCACAATCGAACTTTTCAGGATACGGCTGTTCACAGGTCGTTTTGTGATATATTTCTTTACAGTGCACATCTCGGTCGAGGGCAGTAGCAATGTGGGGGAGGTAAATATTGCTTCTACACTCTAAATCCTGTGACGGACACGTGCCGGTTAAAAAAGTTCCCTCAGAAAGTACAGCCGGTACACAGCCGTAACCGCCAGGAAACAGCCGTAACAGTTACCAGACAGCAAGCACAGCGATCCCATTCGTCAAATTTCAGCAGGTACGAAGCCGTGACGTCGGTATGAAAAGGCTTCGTGCCGTGCACAACACAAAACTTAAGCTGCAAAAACGAATCTCTGGACAGCACAAGCGTTTCACCACAAACAACGCCGACTTTCCAGCCTACATTCCAAACAAGCGAAGTGTGCATGCGGAATTAGTGAAGGATTGCCGGCAGCATTTTCTGTAAAAGATTGACATTTTTCCATTTTTCAATAATGTAAGCTGGTTTCTGTATTAACATGCTTGCTGCACAGGAAATTGTTTTGTGTCTTGTTCAGCTGCACATTCTTGCTCCTTTACATTTCATTTGCTTGTGTTTCTCACGAAGCTTGTTCATTATCGTTACATGTAGTACGTGCTGCTCCAGCTATCGCTGAAAAATTGTTATACTTGAATGCTGTGCCATATACCACCATGAGCTTTACAAGACGAAACACGAAAGTGCATGCCAGATAACCTCCTCTGCCAGGTTGGCGGCACTCTGTGGTGACACACTCAAAACAAATTACGAGAGTATTATTGTTTTACCTCAAACTATCACCCTTGTTGTCGCTTCCACGCATGAGTTCAATGTCATTAAATACGTCCACTTTTATCAATGGCTGATGAAAAATACTATTCTTTCTTTCAAGTGACTGTGGTCCCAATACTGTACGCGACAGAGGCAATGGCAGCAAACTTTCCAGTTTTACTTAGAAAGTCCGACAAGGTGGTGAGGTGGCGGACAACGGTATCAGCCACACGCACCCGTGTTTCATCTCGTGAAGCTCACAACAGTACCATTCGAATATAAGACGAAGAGAGAGTGGCCAACCAGAAGATATCATTCAATCCTTCGAAATAGTCTGCAGTCTATAAAAATACTAAGCCTTCTGGGTGACGGTCATGAATGTTTTTGCCACACATTACAGTAGTAGCGTACTATGCACTAACTAGATTATAAGGGGTTGCGACAGGTCATCCCATGTTGTCCCAGATAGACGTAAAACACTGTTCGTGGCATCGACGTAAACCTGAAAGTTTCACAGCGAAGAGTATAATAGAAGCGGAGAAAAGGGCACCTGCGAATTATGAAAGTGACGCAGCTCTGATATCGCAGACCTCTCCGCCTCAAGCGAAGCAGCGCATCAGAAGTCACGTGCTTGTCACGTGCACTGTACCTCGTATAGGCCAGTTTCACGTCAGTTCAGGCAGGGAGGTCTCATCGACCTCCTGGATTTTCATTATTTTTTTATACTTAGAAGCTCATCGTACAGGACGATCGACAGCGGTAAAATGAATAATTTGTAACGAATAGTTTTCGTGCAAAAAGTAAAAATCAAGAAAAGCCGGCTCTGAATTCGAGTCTTTCAGTTTTGCCGTGTTTGCACGCGTATATCTCCTGAGTCTTAAATGATATTGTCGTGATATTGTTTTATGCATTAAAGGGACTATGAAACGATTTTTTTCTTCATTTCGTTCGAAAGAAGACATTTTTCTGAGTCTAGAACCGAAATTTTACTTTCGTCGCGCGAGCGGATTTCTCGGGAGCGAATTTAAACGGAGCGGCGAAGGGAGGACAGCTGGCGCCGCGCCGTGACGAGCTGCCGAGCGGAGACACAACGGGTAACTTGACGCGACCACGGCTGGCTCAGCAACACGTCATCGTAACGTGTTGCCGAGCCGAGGAATCCCGCGAGGAGCATGCGACGTAGGATCCCGCGTATGCGTTCATCGGGAGTGGAAATCTCTATGACAGCAGCTTTCGCGTGATCGGCAGATTTCGGCAGTGGCGGCAGCCACAGCGCGAGCTCGCGGCATTACTTGCCATTGTGCAACTCCGGTGACGTAACGGGGAACCGAAGAGCGGTCCGTACAGTTACACCATCGGCAGGGAAATATGCGCGGGAGAGGAGGAACGCGGAAGAGACATTTCCAGCGCGCGCTCCTCGCAGAGTGGAGCGATTTCGTCCAGAAAAATTTGTGGCATATTAGTTTCTCTGCGGGAAGAGCAGTTTCCATCGAAAAAAAGTATGGCGGTTCGGGAAATTTCATAGTCCCTTTAAGGTGCCTACAGGACAGCAGTGTGAGCGCACATTTTAGTGCGCAGGTGAAATGTTCTGTGCTATAAAAAATGACGAACATGCTCTCTCGCGCAGTTTTGTTCCAACTTCGACGCGTGATTTCTCTGGCTGTAGACGTCCCTCATTAACATACTTAATGTCAGTTGACTCACCTTTTAGTGTTCTTTCGTCTTGTGTATCTGTCGTGTGTATACCTCCGTCAGGTATCTGCTGAAACAGGCAAATGTTTATGCGTATTTCGGGAAAACAAGGATATTTCGCATCCGTTTCTCGAAAAGGCACGTTTCGATTTCATTTATATTTGCCAAGACAAGGCCCGACGTTAGACCTGTTTCAACCTGACCTGAGACCTCAACCTTTAGACCTGAAAGAGCTGTTTCAAAAGGTCTACTCTGGCGATTAGCGCGTTAAAACTGGGCTCTACGCTGCGGCGTACATCTCGGAGCCCGTTTGGTGGTACCGCGGGATGGCGGATATCTGTCGATGGCCTACAAGAAAAAGGGCAACTTTGTGTAATCAAATGTGGTAGTTTAATGTCGATATATTTACAAGGCTGCGAACGCGGATGCAATATTTTGCAATGACAGCGAGAAATGATTTCGTTCAGTTTCTATGAAAACGTCACTTTTCTGCATTCACTGCGCACGGTACGAGCTATGACTGTTTCTCGGCTTACACTTTCCGATGTCTTGCTTTACCACGCATGCGGACCTTGTATGCCGCCTTGATGCGACATTTACCGCATCAATCCGTATCAATTACAATCCTGTTTCTTTTGGATTCAAAAAAAAAAGCCACGCCCTCAGCGCGTAGCTGGAGCAAATGGACGCGCTTTAGGTGTTTTGGCAAGCACGTTATCATATCTTGTAACCCTACGGTGACGTCTTGCTCGGGTGAACGCAAGTTAGGTGTCGTGGCATGGTGCTGGATTATTTCACCGGCCCTGTCACACGCACTTTTGTCGTGGCCTGTTCCTGTGAACAGCCATCCCGAGAGGAAATTGCCGACTCCCAACCACCGGCCGGTGATCGGTTTTTGGTCGGCAAACGACTTAGTCGGCCATGGAGCCTTGGACCAACGTCAGTCAAATGTCGCTGACCGATGTAGCTGGCACACAACGTCGGCCCGAGAACCTTCAGCGACGTGTTACCGGGGAGCTCGGCACGAAAAGGTCGGGCCAGTCTTGGCCATGCACTGAAAGCAGACCCGAGAGCAACAAACGCAGTTGCTACAAAAGAAAAGGTCCAAAGACACGAGTTTTTTGTTGTTTTGCGATTTGGGCGTATCTGTGTTAATTTAAAGTGCTTTTCTGCAACGTGCAAAATTATCATGACAAGTGATGAATACTAGAAGGTTAGGGTCCGGATCATTCTTAAATCTAGTTGTCGAACGTGTTGAGTCATGTTTGACTTTTTCTATAACATGCCTTATTTAAAACATGGATTTTTTTTAAAAAGTGATGCGAACGCTTCGCATTTCCCCCGTCATCTACAGAGCAAGTTCGAGAACGGTGAAGGCAACACTGTGCAACGTTTCTCTTGGTTCTGTTTCTATACATCGTCTTTGTTGCTGAGGTTGTGCTCTTTGTCTGCGTTGAAGAACGACGGTGAGCTTGAGGAAATATATTTCATTTGCACGAGTTATGGTGGACGTGTTCATAAACTATATGTAAGCCTAAAGTTGTGACGTACTTATGTGCCCGTTACGGCATTCCTTTGGTAGACGTCACCATTTGACTTGGCTTCATTTGTTGGCTTCACCTAACACTGCCGTGTACCGCGGGCAAGCCCACTTCAAGGAATGCTGCGCATTGCTGCATTCTTCGTTTCTTCGCTGTTTAGCGTGATGTTTTCTGATTTTTTTGCCATTTTTTTGGTACGAACCAAGTTGATGTCGTCTTGGATTCGAGCTGCCACAGCCGCAGTAATCTAACCTATCTTGGGCTTCCTGCTTTTTTTGGGAAGTTGTGTAACAGTAGCCAATTATGTAAGGCAAGAGATAACTTATTGTAGCTTACCTCAGAGGTACCCTCCTCAGGGTAGCAAAAGTGTTTATGGCGAGAGCCCAACAGTGTTTATGATAATAAGTTGAGTGAGTAATGAGTGACCTCACTTTGTGCATCTGGTGCCCTTTTTAGTGTGTGCATATATTGGCAATATAAGGCACATTCATTGCAGCAGTGTAGCAAAAGGTTGTGTGGTTCCATTTTCCGAACCTATCTAATTAGGTAACTATTTCGGAATGTCAGATGTGTATTTCTATGATGCAATAAATTTCCAGCATTGTGATGTTGTCTTCTCAGACTAGTGTTTCAGAAAACACACCTGCCGGACAGTAGTAGTAAAAAAAAAACATTCACACTGAAGCAATAGAACAAAACCTCCGCGGGAGAAAGCCATCTTTGTATCCAGGCTGCATCCCTCGACCTCTAGTGAGGACCTGTCTGAGGTCGTATCAAACGCATTGAACAACGAGCAGTTTACATGTACCAAGCTGCCCGCGAGGCATGCGTCATACGCTTCATTCCACATATCGGTACAGGAGGCTGATTTTGATAGGCTTCTTTGCCCCAATGTATGGCCTGAAGGCTGCCTTTTTAGGCCTTTCCTTGGGCGGCTTCGCTTTGGTGCCAAAATTCATGTCGACAATCTGACGTCTGATACGACACGTGTTGACGGCGCCCCTTTAGGTTGCTAAATATCAATGCGAGGAGTGTTGTCAACGAGGTGGCGGAGCTGGAGTCAATATTGCTTGCGTTCGATCCTGCCATTACAGTAATGACTGAAACTTGGTTGAACGAAAGCATTCAAGATAACGAGATCTTTCCTGATGGATTCAGCGTTTTCCGTCGTGACCGTGGTTCGCGTGGAGGCGGTCTAGCCATACTTGTTAAAGGTCAGATATGCCGATTTTGAAGTGCCGCTGAACTGAGCAATACTCGCGCTGTGTGTTCATTACCGAACACTGAATATGTGTGCGAAATATCTTGCTCCAACTGTTCGTAGTTTTTTAGAAAACAGTTTTTTTAGTTCCCACGCCCGGCCGTCAGACCGTCGGCAGACCCTGCGCACGGGCGCACCGACGTCACTGCTCTCGGTTTATCTGTCTTTGGCTTGGCATGGACTCTTGGCTTGGCCGCTTGGCTTCTTTCGTTTCGTCCTCTGTGCATCGTACAAGATCGTACATAAGCGAACAGCTGTTGTATTGTTGTTGCTAAGCCGGAAACAAAGCATGTGAATATTTTTTTGGGGCACGGCGGCGTTTGGAAAGTGCACTTCCTTGTTCTGACCTTGCCTTTTATGGGCTGGGCTATATGATACGTGATATGCCATGGCGAAGTTGTCGAAGATGCGACGGTGCTACGCTGTTAGAACAATTCATCGGAGCATTCAAGTGTTACCTATTATAAGCTGCCAAAAGACCAAGCAGTGCGAAGCTCTTGGCTAACAGTGGTGCCTGCTAATTTCCACTGCAAGGATTTCGTCCACGACTGTTATCATAGGTTACGCGCGACTCCAGAGGCAATTTGGAATCTCGGCACGAAATCGTCTGATGAAAATTTGAGGTGCCCGACGCACAACATTTTGAACGTGCCACGGAGGATCAAGGCAAAAAACGAGAGCAAAAAAGGTAAGTCGAGGTTCAGATATAAAAAATAGCAAGCTTAATGAATCGATTGTGCAGCTGTCTATACTGCGCTTACTCTGATATAACCACGATTAACAACACAATAGTATTGATAATCGAACTTCTGAATTATCACAGGTGCACGCTGAAGGCGGAAATGAAGCATGATCTGTCTTGCATCTGGTGCATGAAGAAATTGCTGACACGTTAGTTGCAGTCTACCTCCACCAACAGGTATGACAATGTGATGTTATAATTTGAGTATTCACCTATGTTCAACTTTTCATGTGCACTCGCATGCAGACATCTTGACCACTTTTAAATCTGCCCTCAAAGTTACAACCTGTGCTTTCAGGGTGGAAAACAAAGGTCGCCATTCCGATTAGCTGCTATCTCGCAGTTCAAGCACTTTTGCTGTCTGGACACTGGTTCCCGTGGATGGGGCTTTACAAGCTTCACTGTCTGATATAGAAGGTATGTTACATTAGTTCAGTTAATTTGTCTTTTGCATATTTTTGTTACTGTTAGCTGGATTACTGTTGGACATACAATCCTTTGACACACAGAAGCTGGTGTCGCCTCTGATAACGTTTTAGAATTTTCAGTGTCATCAACGTCCATTGAGGAAGGTGCCTTTACTATCTGTTAATCTTTAATTGAAGAATAGCCCAGAATTCATGTTAACATTGTCTACTCTTATTAATTCACTGTCTATGTTCTGAGAGCTAAGAAAAATGGAAACTATTTATTTGTCACAACTTCACACTGGATGTGGTACTGGATTAACATGTAAGCTAAAATACCTGGATTCTACAATAATTGTGTTGAACTTGGTGCATTACCGTGAGCAATGCCATATTCCTTACATTTTTAGTGGGTCCGGTGCACAAATACTGTGTGCATACTGCATACATATACTGTTCAATAGGCAAAAATACCTGAGCAGTGCTGTGTAGTCTTTTTACCCAAAGTCCATACTCTTACTGCAAAGTCACAGTACGTAGAACAGCAATGTGCAGGTATGCTGCGATAGAGATTCACAACAGAAAGAAGACTGTTGAGAGCATTTAAATTTTAATGAGACGAGACTTTCGTGCACAAGGCTGCTCTTGTTAATGTCTAACATGAAGTTACAAAATGCCAGAATTTATAAAACATGTTGTAATGTAGAGAGCGAGGGTTGGTACAGACATAAAAATAATTATACGATCATATATAACAAAATAAAAAGGGGGTACAACTCCCCCCTCAACTCAACTCGACAACTCAATAACTCTACTTGTTCTCTACCTTACAACATGTCTTATATTTTCTGGAATTTTGTAACTTGATGTTAGACCTCGAGAAGTACAGCCTTCTGTGCGAAAGTCTTCTTTCTGTTGTGCACAATCATTATACAGTAAATACGGCTATCCATTTCTTGTCATTAAATGCTTTTTCTTTTTTTTCTGCAGTGATGAGCATCCATAAGGACACATGCCAGAAAGGATGTCTCTTTGGGATAACAAACCCCCATCACCTCATGAGGATACAATGGTTGACGAATGGTTCTCAAGCACATCGAAACTACAACAAATAATTCTGAAAAAGCCGGTCAGTGCTAGCACCAGGAATTGAACGTGGACCGTCCTGCTACCAGTCAGAGGTGTTACGTTTCAGGCGCTCATTGACTTTTGGTGAATTACTTGTTGACTTTGTCCCAAGGTGGAGCTCGCCACAGCTCATTTGCCTATCTGTTAATGTTGTGGCGTGTGTTCGTTTTTCTCTTTGTGTGTTCCAAACTCAGAACGGTTAATTTGGATCAGGTCAGGTACGTTTCATTTAGACATGGCAAACATAAAGTGGTGTTTCTCAACACAACTTAGCAGTGGCCTTCATGCATTACTGCTACAGCCATTAAGCGTGAATGGAAAGCTGCACATTATGCATGATGTAAAACCCCAAGACTAGGGAACACGAAGGGACAGACACAAACACGTCCCTTTGTGTTCCCTAGTCTCGGGGTTTTACATATGCCTCATCTTCACCAGCTCGCTTGCTTCCTAGCCATTTTTTCTGCACATTATGTTCACTCTACTTTTATCGTGTGCTATGTAATCTTGTTCAAGTTCTGTCAAACGACGTGTAATGCTATAAAAAAATTCTGTACACTGTTTATGTGGGTTGAATGGTAGAATGAATGCAGGAAGGAAACTGTCATGTTATGGCAAGTGTTTACGTATTGTACGTTTAACTACTAATTTTATTGGTTAGCTTTCGCCGGCGTATCATGTCAAGCCATGTTATATTAATTTGGAACATGTTCTTCTTAGTAGCCAGAGTAGCTGATACACAGTGAGAACATAGCCCGTGCGTGTTTGTCTTTTCCAACGCAGCCCTTGGGATTCCTCCCCGATGGCTACACATGTCAGGGATAGGTTTAAGAACCAGTAGTTCCAGCAAAGTGTGAATTGCTTTTCAGGGATCATCACGCTGGCAGGTGAAACATGTGGTTTAAATTATATTATATTATATATTACTTGCAGGACAGGAATTGCGTAGCTTCACACAAATACTACTACTACGACGTAAGAGTGGTTTCAAATCTAGCTTTTTTGTGTTCCTGACATTATCGCACAAGATGTAGTATCCACTATGATCCTTGAAATGGGGGTATGTACAGTGCAATCAACAGATGCTATTTACAAATCTGTGATTTCTACTGTGTTGAAATGGGGTAGTTTGTATCTGAGAGCCATAGTGAAACACAGGCAGCCAAGGACAGACTTTTGATGCCCTCGAGAAACATGGCAACACATTGCAGGCACTCTGGATGCTACCTAAATTTCCAGAACACACAGCTCAAGGCAGCGGTTAAATAACAAGTGGTTAGAGAAATCCAACAAAGTTGCATATGTAAGCAGTCCACTGTTGGATTTGCTTCTGTCCGAGATACGTTATCTCAAAGGGAATGCACGGACACACTCAGAATGATACTAGGGCTGCCTGTGAAATAGAATGAGGAGAGAAGAAGACATATAACCATTTTTTCTTGTCTGTTATTGTATTGGTTAAATTGTCATTTGCTTAGCAGCATATATGTGTATATTCCAGAGTCTGCTAATAAGTATATCAGTTTAGAGCTAGCAGTCGCATTGTAGATGTCTCATCCTGTCCTTGGCTGCTTGTGTTTCATTATGGCCATGCTTGCTATTGCAAAAACAGAAAACAAAAAAAGACAATAGAAAAACACGAAAAGAGCGACCTAAAAAGCTGCCTGTTCTAGTACTCACATGGAGGCAATGCAATGAGGTAACATGTTCCATTCATGAACTGTGCATAGTAGTACATATCACAACGGCAACGATTATTCAGATTTTTCTTGAAGTACTTTGTTTTTTGGAGCTTTGTTTGCACAGTCTATTATTGGAGCTTTATGTGATTCCCCTCTTGAGATACTTTAAGATTGCTGATGCTGTGCAGTTTGTTAATTTTGGAACTGTACTGTGCTGAGGTACAAAAAGAGAATTGTCATATTTGCATTTGAGCACATAGGAATAATTTGTAAGTACTTTCCTTGTTGACATTAATATTTGCACCAGGTCACAACATTGTTGATTGATGGAAAATGTAAATAAATATATTTATTTGCTTGCCAAACAATGCACAAATGTCTTCTTTTCTAGTGAGATATTCCCTGTTCACCAGACATAAATGTGGAAAAGTTAAAGGGGCACAATGATGATAGAGTCTAGCGTTGCTTTTTGCCACTTCACATATATTCACTGTTATTCGTGTGCACATGTAGGAATAGGAAGGTAGAGCATGCGCATAAAAAATTTCATATGCAGCCACACATATGGTTCACAAGATTAATTAGATGATGTCCAAGCATATATAATTGTGCTTCATGTGCAATGGGTATGCTAACGGATTGCTTCCATGAAGCCTTTTCATTTTTTATAAATTCTTTTTATAAATGTTATTTTTTATTTTATATAAATTTCATATTACCTATTGTATACTTATATTTTTATAAATTTTATAAATTAAAAATTCAAGTTACACAGCCCCTGTAAGAGTGCCCTTTGCAAATGGTTTGGTAACGTGTCTCTAACTGTAAAGGTAAGAGGCAATCGAGAATGCTGAAGACAAGGTTGCAACTTACATATTGCTTATCATGTTTTAGATACAAAGTGATTTGTACAATAATTCCTGAGGATGGAATTAATTCCGAGGCCGGCCAGTGATGTCACCCAGGACGACAAGTCACATAATTGCCTCTAACACTCTTACACCCCATGGACTGAGTTGTGAATTGAAAGAGCACTCTACAGAAAGATAAGGTGCACCTGATTTCTAGGATCTAAATGCTGTGCCCTAACTCTTCAGACACCACATATCTAAAAACACCATTTCTAAGTGGCAATATGTGCTCTGGCACTTCTTTTGCGTCTGTATAGTGTGCAACCACATGGCTACTGGAGCTTTCGTGTGCATGTTTTTGTGCGACGGGGCTCATTACAAACAATATCCAGATGTTAGACATAAAATGCAATAGCTTGTAGCGTGCCACACAACGCAGCGTGGCATATGGGAGTGTGTGATTCAAAGAAAGCTTCTGGAAAATGCACAGAATCCCACAAAAAGTTTAAAATGTGATTTGTATTTCGTTTTACGTCTCTCGTCGTTACATACCACCGTCGACGCTGTTGCACATTGATAAATCGTACGTAAAACTTGTCCCATAGCAGTATGCGGTTTCTCAAATGCATAGCACAATTTTTTCCTGCAGGAATAAAACGCTGTCGGCATTTTCTTGCTAACACGGCTGTCGAAAAGTCAGTCTCTACAATGGGCAAGTGCTGTAAAGGGGCTAACGCAGACGCGACTTGATACAAATTGTACGTGCTCACAAAACACAAACGACGAATTCCAGTCACAACATCGCACAGAGGTTGGTTCGCGAATGAGTTCGCAGCTGCTGCACTGTTTACTTATCGCGGAACGGTGGAACCCGGCTGTCCGCCATCTTCAAGCACAGATACGCGAAGCCGCGAGAAGCCGTAGCTGAAATCCACTGACAAGTACGAAGGCGGGTAACGTCACAATGCCCGTTCGGGTGCATCTACGTCATAAAAATGGCTGCGCCCATGTGTGTTTCGGAATGAATTATCTATTTTTTTTTACATGGTACTGTACCGAACTGAGAGAATGAAGGTGCATTTTGGGGAGAGCTAGATGTGGGCTTTCAGAATATCACAACCGTTTCGACTATTTGGGATATCGGCATAGCTGACCTTTAAGGAGTGCTTCTCTGCATCAGTTGTTGAACATGACCACGGGTGCGAGATGGTTTGGGTTGCTGTAAAGAGTCACACTTGTTCGATCTTGGTGGGAGGATTCTACAGGTGCCCTCGAGCAAGTACAGATGTACTTCATGAATTGTCCCACTTTCTCGACACGAAATCTAAGGAATTTCCATCTGTGATTTTGGCTGGTGACTTCAACCTCCCGCTAATAGACTGGAAAAACATGTTGCCTGCAGCTGGATGTGAACACTCTCGGCTCTTAACTGATATCGCTTTTGATAACAACTTATCGCAGGTGGTAGATGCTCCCACGCGTAGGACCCATGATGGCGAGTCGTTGATTGACCTCGTTTTCTTATCTCACGCTGCAGCAAATACGCTAATTGATGTGTCGATCGCAGACGGAATATCTGACCACGATGCAGTTGTTTGCACATTGAACATGTCAATTAACTGGGGGACAAATATTGAGACCAACAAATATCGTGATTTCAGCAGGGCAAGTGATACTGATGTTGTGGACATGCTGGAAGAATCTTTTGACCGATTTGTTGTGCTTTGTGAGGATACCGCAGTCTCTGTTGAAAAAAGGTGGCTTTTCTTTAAGAATTTGGCCCTGGAGTGCATCGAAAAGTTTGTGCCTTTGCGCACAGTGAAGCGGAAGAAGCGTAATCCTTGGGTAACGCGTGCGATTTTACAGTTGAAACGTAAAATAAATAGGATAGAAAGTTCCATCCAGGGGACAAAGCCTCACTCCCGGTACTGCGTCAAAAATTGTGGTCACTAGTACGCCGTTCTCGTTTCCACTTCTTTAATGTAACTATGCTCAACTTTCTTAAACATAATCCAAGATGGTTCTGGCGTCATCTGGTTAAAAAGGACAATAAGATTAAAGAGATTAAACTCAATGGGGTGGCAGTTGTCGACGGCGCGAGAATCGCGCATGAATTCAACGGGTGCTTTGCCTCTGTGTACACCAACGACGACTGTACAGAACCACCTTTCTCTTCTCCCTGCTTTGGTCTGAGCGATGTCGAAGTGTTCACAGAGGGTGTCTACGATAGGCTCCTCCGGCTGGACACGAAGAAGGCGTGTGGTCCAGACGGGATACCCAATGCTTTTTTACAGCGGTATGCAGAGTGGTGTTCAAAGTTTCTTTGTGTCATTTACCAATCCAGTTTAAGATCGGGTGAAATCCCGTCTGACTGGAAGGTAGCCAAAGTGGTACCAATATTTAAAAGCGGTGATAAATCAAACATTACTAACTACAGGCCGGTATCACTACTAAGTACTAGTAGCAAAGTTCTGGAACATATTGTCTTTAAACACATATTAGCGTTTAGGAAGAAAGTGATTTCTTGGTGAAAGAGCAGCACGGCTTTAGGCGAGGTTACTCGACAGTTACGCAACTTGTACACATAGTTCATGACTTTGCCTCTGCTGTAGACAAAGGTGGTCAAACGGACGTTGTGTTTTTAGATCTATCAAAGGCATTCGACAGAGTTTCGCACACTAAGCTGTTGTATAAATTGAAAAACATAATAAGCAATGATCGTATACTGCAATGGTTTCACTCCTATCTTACTAATCGTAAGAAGTTCGTGAGTGTTGGTGGAGCCCATTCGCATTCCTTGGCAGTTCTCTCCGGAGTACCACAGGGGTCCGTGCTTGGACCGTTGCTCTTTCTAATTTTTATAAATGACCTTTGCATCGCCATTCCGGGAATCCAGTGTCGTTTCTTTGCAGATGATTGCATTTTGTATTCTAGTATAAACACTTCTAACGACAAAGTCAAATTAAACAACTGTCTGCAATCTATTGTTACGTGGTGTGAAATGTGGCAGATGGAGCTCAATGTGAAAAAGTGCGTGTTCATGTGTGTTAAACGAAGAAAACGTCGTTGTCCTTTCCGTATAGCATTAACACTATTGTGTTGAGTAAAGTGGAGAACCAAAAATACCTTGGTGTATCAATAGCATCAAACCTAAGCTGGGCCGAGCATGTTGAACAAGTTGCTACCAAAGCATCCCGTAAACTTTGGTCACTGAGGAGGACGATGCGCCACTGTACGTCTGCAACGAAGCTGACGGCTTACACTGCGTTAGTGCGGCCAATTTTAGAGTACGCGGATATTCTTTGGGATCCCTACGTACAGACGCATACTACCATGCTAGAATCTGTGCAGAAAAAAGCCCTTCGATTTATATATAATGCATATGGTCAGCACACATCTTCGACTTCACTCTATGCTAAATCTGGTTTGCCAACCTTGGCTCAACGAAGGAAAATTCGGCGTCTCAAGCTTTTGCACGATATAGTTAGCGGTACTAATGGGCTCATGTTCTGCGATTACTTTACTTTACTTAACTTACACTAGTCTTCAGTGGTATTTGGCGCACTATGGCCTTTGTAGCTGATGCGCCAATAAAACCCGAATCAAATCAAATCTTAACTTACAATTCGAGCCGATCCACAAGACTGAAATATAGTAAATTAATCCGTGAGTTTCGTTGCAATAAAGACGTGTTTAAATTTTCTTTTTTTCCTCGTACTGTACGAGAATGGAACAGATTGCCCCCTTGACTTACACAAATTTCATCACCAACCCGGTTTTTACAAGGCCTTGTAGGCTAACTTTCTTTCTTGACTTCAGATGTTTAACACTTGACATTTTGCACTGTGTATAGCCGTATGTTGTATGTGTTGTATGCAGTGTACTCACCTCATCTGCCATGGCCATCAAGAGATGGCCGGCAGTATCTTTCAAATAAATAAATAAATAAATAAATATCTGTCAGGTCTGCCCTCTACATTGGCCCGAGCTTGTGCCGGCTAACTCGGCCCGAGTGAGGCCACTGTCAATCCCCAACCTTGGCCCAAGCTTTTTTTGCAAGCTTGGCCCGACAACTTTTAGGTTGGAAGAAGACGTCGGCCCGGCATTTTGCCGACGTTGTTTTTGCCGCTTGGATGTCTCGCTCGCAAAGGTAGATTTGGAGAGCTCATAGAGCCTATGACGATTTTTACAATGGCTCGCTGCTCCATCTGACACGTAAATCATTAGCTGCAAGAGGAACATTCTCGTGAAGCCACTCTTCAATAGCTATGGAAGCTAACAGTGAGGATGCTGAATCCTGACACCAGCCTTCGCTCACCACACCAGGTGTTACCACGCATGTGAATAGTGCTTCCCCCTCTGTGTTTCCCCAGTGGCAGGTTCATATTTCGCTAGGCATAGCTGCTGTCCAGTTTTCAGCGAAATCGAAGTTCATTATATGGGCCTTGGAAGGTGGATTAGTATCTTTCTCCGGTATGGCTTTGCTTTGAAAGCTGGTAAGCGAGAAGCTTTTGCTCTCAAATGTAATTATGACAAATGTGAGAACACGCCCACTTGCTTAGCTCTGAGATGATATGTACTGCTGCAACTTCAGCACACAACAGGCTTTTTCTGCTTAAAGCCCTCTGCATAACTTTAAGATACCGTAAAACAAGTGAAGCAAGCTTCGCAGGAACTGGCGGGGATCCTGGAAAAAGACACTCCTAACGCGATATTTATTTGTACAGTATGCGTATCACCGTGTACGCAGCTTGCAAGATAGAGGTTTCACCTTCGCTGACCATGTAGTCGCTGAAATACTGCTTTACGGCATCCCAAGTGAAAAACGTGCTTGGCCCAAGATCGGCTGAGAGGAGTTGGCCAACTAAGCCAACCTTGGCCCAAGGTAAGACAACATGGTTGGGCGGAGCTTGGGGATTGACAATGGTCTGAGACAGGCCATCCATTGGCCACCAACATAGGGCCAACCTTTCTGGCCAACGCTGACCCATATATGGCCCTATCACGGCCCAGTGAGAAATTTTGCATGACAACGCTACCTCCCAGCGGCGAAAGCAATATTGGCGAAACACTGGGCCGACGTCTGCTTCCAACCTAAAAGTTGTCGGGCCAAGCTTGCAAAAAAAGCTTAGGCCAAGGTTGGGGATTGACAATGGCCTCACTCGGGCCGACTTAGCCGGCACAAGCTCGGGCCAATGTAGAGGGCCGACCTGACAGATGTAGGGCCCATGTCTGGCCAATAAGGAAGCAAAAAAGAACTGATGTTCTGATTCGTATGAAGCAAGATAAGGAAGCAAGCTTGGGTACTGATTGGGTAAACGTGGGCCCTAAAATGGCCCACGGAACAACACCTGTGCATGGGCCAACCACGGCCCGTTGCAAAAAAATGCATGACCCAACTCACTGAATTGTCTCGCGGCGTAGGGGGAGAATCGTAAAAGCTCGCAATATGCCCGAGATCACTAGAATCAAACAGGTCAGTATAAATAAAAGAAATTGCATTTCCTTCCTGAGGAAGAACAGCAGATATTATGCATAGGTTTGTCTCCCCGCGAGCTTCCACAAATTCGAGAGTCCTGCTCGCGGGTGAGTCAAAATGAAGGGTGAGGTGTGTAAGTTTAATTTGATGCGTACACAAACAACACTGAAATGAGGAATTGCTTGTCGTATGAGCTCACCATGAAGATAATGTCTCTGTTTCTTACTGCTTTTGGTTTGAGACAATCACTTGGCCAATCGAAAGTTGAACTTATGCAGTGTTACACCATTCCGCGTTTCCCTCTCCGCGAGGCAACGTACTGAGATTGAACCAAGCTTGGCAAGAGCTTGGCTGGCCAACCGAGCCGTGCTTGGCAAGTGCTTGGCCAACGAGCTCGGTACAGAGCTTTCCTGCTACAGATCCGTCCTGGCCGGGGGCTTGCCAAACCTCGCTCTGCCTATCACAATGCAACATACAGAGGACGTTAGAGGACCCTTTCTCTTTTTCATATGGCGTATATGACTCTTCTGTGACAGTTTCAACGTCTACAACAGAGTCTGCATGACTGTCTCAATCTTAGGTAATATGTGCACTCCCGAGACCTGATTGAAATCGTCATAATGAGACATCATTGGCCACTCACCTTGGTACTACGTGAAGATGAGTTCGGTAACCGACTGACGGCAAGCTACGGTGGCGTCCCGTCGGCACGGCCTGTTGTCCCAACGTCATTGGTTAGGTCCTTGCCGACGTAGTTGGCAGTAAACGTTGCACAGACTTTAGAACGTGACTGGCTGGCCGACTTAGTTGGCTGCCAACTGGTCTCCGACTTTCTGCCGAGAGTCGGCCGTCGGCCAATTTCAATTGGGATCACAGCCTCTCATTCAGATGCTTTGTGGGGAATAACGAACACACAGCCGTGGATTCTTTCTTCAGCAGGACGTCAAAAGTTTGCCGAGGAATAGCTTAGGTAAGGCTAAGGCCGGACACCCTTGCCCAAACAAAGGATCGACAGGAGGCCCGCCATACCGCGGTACCGCCATCCGGGCACCGACACGTACGCACGCAGAGTTGGGCCGCGTTTTAACGCGCTAATTGCCAGTGTACGCCTTTTGAAGCAGAATTTTTTCATGTCAGATTAAAGGTCTAACATCGGGCCTTGTCTTGGAAAAATATAAATGAAATCGAAAGGGGCCTTTTCGAGAAACAGATGCAAAAAATCCCCGTTTTTTCTAAATATGGATAAACATTTGCGTGTTTCACCAGATCCCTGTAGGAGATATACGCACGACAGATATATCAGATGAAAGAGCATTAAAAGCTGAGTGTGCTGATACCATGTATGCTAATGAGGAACATCTACAGCCAGAGAAATCACGCGTCGAAATTGGAACAAACCTGCGCGAGAGAGCATGTTCGCCATTTTTTATAGCACCAAGCGTTGTACCTGCGCGCCAAAATTTGCGCTCGGACTGCTGGTCTGTAAGCATACTAAAGCATAAAAGAATTCGACTGCAATATCGTTTAAAACTCGGGAGATATACGCGTGCAAACACGCCAAAACGAAAACACCGGATTTTCCGATTTTTTTGCACTAAAACTATTCCGTAGAAATTATTCATTTTACTGCAGTTGATCATCATGTACGATGAGCTTCTAAATATAAAAAAAAAATAATGAAAATCCAGGAGGTCAATGGGACTTCCCTGCCTGAACTGACGTGAAACCGGCCCGGGGCTTCATCGCTTCATCGCCGTTGCGGTCGTCACAAGCTAACGAGTGGCGGGAAATTCCGGGTTTGGAGAGCGCCATGTGCCGGTCAAGGGACATTCTGACACTGCGACGTCAAAGTCAAGTCGAAATTGCAGTATTTCCCGAGAGGTACGCCAAGGCGTCGAGGGAAAGTGCGCAGGATGAGCTACACGTGTCTTCGCCCCGCGATCATTTTCATTATTTTAATTTGTCTGAAGCGCTCCGCTTGCTCGGCAGGTGCAGATAACTCTACAATGCAATACGCTTAGGTCACAAGAGCGTGCTAAAAGGCTATCGGTCTCCGTTCTGCTGAACAGTTGTTGCGGGCACGTGTTGCGGGCTGCGATGTGTAAATGTCAGTAAAGACGCATCGTCTACATGGTGTAATAAAGCGAGATTTCGCAGAACATCGGAATACCCACAAGCGTTGCAAGAGCACTGGAGGGTTAGCATGCTCCTGCAGCCCGAGCGCAGTGGGCTGCGGAGTTTAGCTTTTTGTGCACCTTATCAAAGACAGCGCACATCACAGTAAAATGAGGGGGATGTTATTGTCATCTCTGGATGTTACAGAAAAATGCTAGCATTAATTGTTTTGAACATGGGAGAACTGATGTTCTGAGGCTGGAACAACATAGAAGGGACAATCACATACAAGGCCTGTTCTATATTGTCCCTTCTATGTTGTTCCAGCCTCAGAACATCAGTTCTCCCATATTCAACATTTGCCGCTTGTGTCGATCCCTGTCGTATGAATGTGTGTATGAGTGTGCAAAAATGTAAGAGTGAAAGGAGGATGAGTGAGAGAGAGTGACTGGTTTGTCCCTTCAGACGACGCACCCTGGAATTCGCTGAGAAGGCGTGTTAGCTTAGCTCAATTGGTAGAGCCCTGGACCGGTAATCCAGAAGATGTGGGTTCGAATCCTACAGCTGGCTAACCTTTTCAGTGACTTTCATCTTTCATCATTAATTGCTTTGTTGCGATTTGCGTATGTTCGTACAGCACGAACAGAAAAAATACAGAACGGTTGCCAGTGTGTAACGCGAATTTCTGTTGTATGTGGACGTTGAGAATTTTATATTTGAGACTGATATACAGGGTCTCCCAGAAAGCGTGTCAATGAATTATAATTAAAAAAAAGTACGGAAGAAAGTGTTGTGCAAATTGTCATTGAAATGCGATAGTATGCAACAGCTCATCGCTGGAATTCTCCGACGATGGACAGTAGAGTACTGCAAAGATTGAAGTAGCTGACGTACTTCGCCACCACTAGCATGTCTATGCTCCTGGTGGTGACGCAGTCTATACGGGTCCTGGTAATTTATCGTCAACCGACTAGTCGTCGCTTTCCTTGATAAAGTCCGCGAACCAGTTGTTCTGGGACTGCTTAATGTACAGTGTTGAATAAAAGTTTACGGAACGTGCGAGCGGTGTATTTTCTCTAGGCAGAGACACCCTACTGGCGGCGGATGCGGGATAGTTCTTTCTAACAGAGAAATAGAAGAGCACGCTTGTGGCGACCCACCGTGGTAGTAGCGGTAACTTTGCTTTTGGGCATGAACGGCGAAATGGTTTTGTTTTCGGTCAACTGCACCAAGCGCGAGCGGCTACGCCATGAATCGAGGCGACAACCGGCTGCGGTGCCTGGCTTCTTTCATCTTTTTTTGTTTCACACAAACAAGCAAAGAAAAACTGAAGAAACGCATGTGCCCTTGAGCACAAACACAAGAAGAAAACAAGGGAAACGATGCTCTTTTAATACTTTGTCGCCCCCCCCCCCCCCAGCAGCAATAACAGAGGCCACCCGCTCAGGCAGGGAGCCGTATTGCGACCTTATACCCTCCCCATATTTGCTAGATACCTGCCCCAGTACACTATGTTATTCGAAAATGTTTCCTTATGGACTGAAAAAGTGTAGATTTCCCATTTGTACTCTTTTCACGTCAGATTTACTCCTGATCAAAGTAGAAAAGGTGGTTCTTTCTAGAGCCCTGCACGGGCCGACTTTTCCGGGCCCGACCAGGCCGGGGCGCATCAAAAAATGGCCCGGCCCGACCCGGGCCCGGACCTTCATATTTTTATGCGGCCCGACCCGGCCCGGCCCGGTGACCCAGTGACTAGAGCCCGGCCCGGCCCGACCCGGCGAGTAGATCCCGGCATAGTATTTCCAGCCGCGACGTATGCGTTTCTGGCGAATATCAAACAAATTTAACAGTAAATTTATAAGGAGAGAAGATAAACATACAAGTGATGGCGGTTTAACACAGGGTGTCGAACCGAAACGTTTTTCGTTCCGCTTTTCGTTCCGGTTACATCATAAACAATCCGGTACCGGTTCTGCTCCGGAGCAAAAAAATAACGGTTCATACCGGTTTTTAACCGGTTCCGCTTCTGCTGGGAATATTCATCCCCATAAAAAAAAGAAAGAAAATCAATGTTACAAAATGTAAACCCGTTTATTCCGCATACATGATATTTAATATTAATAGACAGCTGTGAAATTGGTAGCTCCTGGTTCCTGTTGGTTACTGTCTCTTCAAATGGGCTTTCTCCTTTCTTGAAGCGCATGCTACAAACGCACTTGTTTGTCGTGATGTCATACGTAAAGTGCTTTCTTGCTGGGTTGGAGCGATTGCGTCCCACCCGAATGTCTGTTGCTAATGTCTAGCCAGCAAGCACCACCGCACGGGTACGACGCAAATCGAGGAACACCTTCACTCACAAACGCGCTCGACGGCTCCGTTTTATTTCCTTCGTGTTCTGTCCACAAAAGAGTTGCCACTTTGCACGGGCATGCCCTCGCGTATGTATTCAACTTAGCTGCTCTCAAACAAGGGACACGTTGCGCGACATTACCGATATAGAAGCCGTTATGGAGCCCCCTTGGGTCGCTGTTTAGTTGAGGAGAGTTTGGGGGGATCAAATTAAAACGAACACTACGGCACATTGCTAGAGAGTCACATGTACCTCGAAGTCTGTGTGCGTGCGCGAACTACAAAGGGAGCCTAAGGGTCATACTATACCGACATACATTCCACCGTAACCGTCACCCTCGTATAGTATCCATGACATGACTTCAGGGCACACGACGTCTATTTCATTCGCCTATCCGTAGTCCAAACCGGCGAAGTTTTTTCTTGGACCGAAATCCGTTAAATATATTTTTCGGTTTCCCTCCTGAGCGAAAAAAACGTATACGGTTTCGATTCCGTTCCGGTTCGCACCAAAATAGCGTTTTTTTTTTTCGGTTTTCAGTTCCGGTTTTCGGTTCGCTCCGATACACTGGTTTAACACCATAACTGCACCAGACCAAATTAAACCCAGAACGTACGCGGGCATTGGCGTTATCGTTACACTGTCAAGATTTTGCGGAGGTAGAGGATGCTGTTGACAAACTCCTTCTCCCAGTCCATACCCCTCTCACCAAGCTTTGCCAAGTGATTGTGAAATACGTGAGGAGTGAGGAGCAATGTAAAGTGGCTTTCAGAATGTTCTAGAGGGTCGAATCATATGCCTTATGCAGTATCCCTTGCTTGTCTTTGCAAAATATGCACAGGAATGACGCAAGCGCATGATGATATGAACGAATGCATCTCCATTGTGTGGAATTAGCTGCGTTGCCCGGCCGGGCCTCGGAAACATATTTGTCGGCCCGGGCCCGGCCCGGCCCGCGGTGGTGGCATGTTTTAACGGCCCGGGCTCGGCCCGGCCCGCGGTGCTAGCATATTTTGTCGGATCGGGCTCGGCCCGGCCCGGAGCACACACCCAATAACAAGCCCGGCTCGGCCCGCGGGCCGGGCGGTTCGGTGTGTGCAGAGCTCTAGTTCTTTCCGCTTCATGTGAGAGGAATGTGTACAGGAGGTGTACGAACTTCGCGGAGAAGTGGTAAGCGTGCATCTTACTCCTTCTTTCAACTTGTCTTCTCTGCCGCCGTGCACTTTCATCCACGCATGTAGGACGCATAGTTCCCAATACTTTTAAACGTTTAAACACATTAAATCTTAAATGTACCTTTCCGTGATGACATAAAATAGGTGATTTCTGTCTCTCGCTGGTCGTCAATCGTCACCAACGCAAGCAAATTATTTGTGGACGCGCTTCTGTACCCTTACTCGACCTTTCACGTCGGTTTGGAGGGGCAAAGTTTTAACTGCGGCCGAGACGTTCAAGCTCAGTTATCAAGAAATTTCGGAACGCTTCATCGGACCGAAGCCATTCGTTAGTAGGTCCACCCACGGCTGTGAGAGACGTTCTTGAAAACGGTATTGCTTAACAGAACCGTTTCGTAGTCATAACCTTTGTTTGAAGGAGTCAATTCACCGAATACGTCCACAGTACACTGCCCCATTGCTCTTGTGGAAGGGATGAGAAAGTGATGATGATAGAAAGGTGTCCTATTAGAGCTCATCCATTAGTCCAGTGCTGGAGAGGAACTCAGCAACGACATGTAGGCATTGCACCAGATGTGATGGGCACCTTCTCGAGGAACGGGAGTCACCTACTGTTTTTGACATGATAAGTATGAATAGGGACAGTGCAGGGTGGCTTGGTTGGTAGCGTGATCGCCTTCTAATCTCAAGGACACAGATTCAGTGCCGACCGGGAAGGCCAACTATTTGGTGGCACTGTGTGAATTGCTTAGGCACATAGTCTTCCACAAGGGACGTTAAATGCAGTGGGCAATGTGTCGAAATTTTGGCACATGTTAAAGAGACCGCAGATATGCAAGAATAATGCACAGGCTGACCACGGCGTCGTTCATGATCACAGCTGTCTTGCGACATAAAGCCACGAATTATGGTATCATGTGAATGGGTCACTCTTTATTGCAACTCAGTGTTGTCTTCATACCTCTATTCCGATCGTTGATCATCCGATGATGCTGGGCTTTTAATTACTGTTTGTTTTGCAAGGATGGAGGAAAGGCTGTATTTCCCTGTATTTCCTGCATATACTTGTGCTGTGCCATGAGTCAGAAAGCTATCGTGCATGTTACTTTGAGTGACATGGCACATGCTATGAACAGTATTTTCTGAAACGAAATAGTCCAGCCACCATTCAAAATCGCTACACTTTATTTCAGATGTCTTAGCGCAAGCACCAAACCCACCAGGTCCGTCTCAGTCGGACAACTTTGGCACAAGCAGTGTTGGTAAGTAAATACAAGATGTGTGAATTGTTTCACATGGTTACATAAGAAAACTGTTGCACAAAGTGTTGACGAGAAAAATGCATTGAGTTCAAAGTTGCTGCACCCAGGAACTTCCGCTGCTTCTGTGTCCTTTGTCTCGGCTCAGGATGCGCAACACAAGAGTACACCAGATACAGCAGGTTTGTATGAGCTTCCGTTTCAAGCGACAGCTGTTCTCATCAAGGAAATCTGCTGGCTATGTTTCAATGTCAAGTGCAAAATCACATTCAGGGTATAGCCTGGTGCTTTTCCCTTGCCGCTAACCAGTGCCAGATTTACAGTGGCGGGGGCCCCCGGGCATAATACTGTGCTTCACTGCTTTGCTGAGTGGTGTATTAATACAGTTATGGAGGAGACATTAGTTACATACTCAGCAGGATCCCTCAATATCATATTTTCTAAATTTTACCCTAGGAAACTTGGCAGACATGTCTTCCATCATGTCCCAAGATGAACACCACCAAGCCTTCACAGACAAAAGAGGTTTGTCAAATGTTGTGGTTTGTTTTGTTTGAGTGGGCCCGCAAAATAATATTAACAATTGGTGGCTTTACATTGCGAGACAACTGTGATCATGAGCGACACCGCAGTGGTTGGTCTGGATTACTTTTGCCCACCTGAGGGATTTTAAACATGTGCCGAGGCTTCGAAAACTATTACAAGAAGGCATTCTTTTTCTCCGTATTCTGCTTATTCTCCGTAAACATGTCAGATTTGGCATGCGCCATGCAATGTAATTTAAGTAGAACACGCTTTCAAAGTTTCCGCATAGCGTGAAGCCAAATTCATTTCGAAGCATTTCAAACTCCTCCAAAACAATTGTTGTGACCGGTGTGTTGAACAGAACTGTTATTTTAACTAGAAACAAACCCAAATCTGAACTGCAGTTCCCATGGCTCATTTGAGCCAGAAGTGAACCAGAACAAAAATAACACTGTACTGCTATCTAGTAAATAAATGCTAACCAGCTCACAATTAAACGGTTCGAGTATGAAAAGAAGCCGCTGTTAAAGTTCCTTCCGCCGGAAGTGCCAATATGTGTTTTAGTAATTGATGAGCATCATGCGACAAATGGAAACGCTTATTTCCTAAATTTGAAGTGTGCTGGAGTGGAAGGGCTATTCCAGTGTAATGATGGTTGTCACATGATGCTTATCCATAACGTGAAAAAAGTACATTAGGTATTTTTGACATCCCGCTTAACACATCACGCCACAGTTTCCTGCGACGGCACCATCTTCACCTACGCTCTCAATTGCACATTTCCGACCAGGTCAAAATTAAAGTGCTTTGGTTATGTTTTAACAGACCGTGATCATCAGTTTGTGAAATGTTTTGTCTGAGTTGCCAAGGCGCTTGTGGAGCGGAGAGACGCCTCTCGAAAAAAGTTGTGCCTCGAGCCAAACTGGAAACAAGAGCTGGATAAAGAATAATGAAAGTGTTGCACTATACTGCAGCGATAACAAATCTGTGGTGATTACGGCTTTCCCCTTGTGGGTTAAAAAAAAATATACCACATCTTCACAGCAGTTTCGGCTCCTCTTTGTAGGAGTCTTTTTAAATATGTCTTTTAAATACGGCTTTTTGTCAGGGACTGCAAGAGCAACTCCGATCTCTTTTGCAGAGTCTCAAGCCTGCACCATCTTCATAACGCCCGTGGAGATGAGTCAGGGTCCCACACTTGCAACAAGTGTGTTTCCGTTGAGGTAGATCTGTATGAGGGCGATAACAACGCTATTCACAGGTGGAACAAGCAGTCCAAGCGAGCCTGCATCATCCTCTGTACTGCAACCCATCCAGAATATCCACCCTGCAGCAACATTGGGATCCTCTTCAAAAGAAAAGGTTGAAAACATTTGTGGATCTTGTGGGTTTTCCACTGCAAACTATCAACGCTTTAGGGTCCATTGCAAAACTTGTTCTCCCAACTCTCGTGCCTCATTTGTTTGTCCACACTGCCATGCAAGCATACGTTATGCTAAACGTTACAAAGAACATGTCGCTGCTTGTCGTGCATTGGCAGCACGTTTTGCTACATCATCTGCAGTTGACACCGAAGCCAGCTCCCGTGGCTCAGTGGTTAGCGTGCTGGCCATGTCACGTCGAGACTGGGATGTACCCGGGTTCGAATCCCGGTGCCGGCTGTGCTGTCTGGGGTTTTTCCTGGGTTTTCCTCAGATGCTTTCAGACATATGTCGGCACAGTTCCCTTACGAGACGGCCCAGGACGCACATTCCCCCAGGGCGTGAGTCGTGACGTTGCCCACATACGTGAGGCCGACAACGGCAAGCCCTATCACCACCACTGACACCGAACATTTTGACTTTTCTACTGGGGCTGATATGCAACGTGAGCCATATGTGACCCTGCTTCTGAGGCTCCTGGAGACACAGCACACAATGATGTTGAGGCACTTGTTTCTGACCTTTGTCGTACCCTAGAAGGGCACCACAGGACTTCAAAAAAGGCTATAGATGAAGTAGTTGAATATGTAGGTAACATCATGAGATGTTACAATATTCCTTGTGACTTGTCTTTGCTGTGCGGTGACAAGCGCAGAAAATCAGAGTATGTGAAGCGCGGAATTTATGTCCCCCCTGAACAGGTGATTTTACTTGATGTGAAGAAAGCGTACTTTGTCCCTGTTAGGCAGCTGCTTCCTAATTTACTGAGGCACACAGATGTGTATAGCTGGCTTTCTCGTGATATTAATAGGAGCCCCAATGGAGGATTTCTTAGGGACTTTCATGACGGCTTGCGGGTCAGATCTCACCCAGTCCTAAGAGGCAAGCAAAAGAATGCCCTCACAATTATACTGTATTGTGATGATATTGAAGTTGCAAACCCTTCGGGAATGAAGAGGGGGAATAGGGGGAAGTTGACAGTATTCTACATCATGTTTGCAAACATGCCTCCTTTTGTACGTTCCCAGACATGCAACATATTTTGGCTTGGTTTCGGTAATTCCAAAAGCTAAAGGTCTACTGATGCCAAAAAAAGTGCTCATTCGAGAATGCATTGAGGCTGCGAACACCTTATCATCAGAGGGAATTAGTTTCATGACAACGAATGGTGAACAACGGTTCCATGGGGCAGTTATCGCACTCATGGGTGACAGTCTTGCTTGCCACAATGTTGGAGGGTTTAAAGAGTCATTTGGCCCAAATGTGCAGCTTAGTTGTCGCAGATGCAAAGTTCTTTCACCAGGTATGACCAATTACAGCTACCACACCGAATGTCCCCTCAGGGCGGATACTGAAATTCAGTGAGGCGCTCCAAAATGGCCAAACGGAACTAGAGCGTAAAAGGCTCTCAGCTGGTTTTGGCTTGAATGGATTTTCAGTGCTCACAAAATTTCAGCACTTTTCCCTCACAAACGATATTTTATTCGATCCAATGCATTTTTTGTTGGAGGGGGTTGTTGTCAAGGAAGTCTCACTATTTTTCCGATACTGTGTAAGGAATGCATGCTTATTTAAACGGAAGACTTTAAACTGCCGACTGCAGAACTTCCAGTTTCACTCTAGCATTAGCTGCAGTGACCACCCTCGACCCCTCGAAGCAGACCTCTCTCTGGTACGTCTGCTAGCGCAAAAGGGCAAGGGTGCAGGCAGCTGGTACGTGGTGAAAAATTGGAACCCGAGAAAGAGACAGAGGAGGGAGGAAGAGAGTAAAAGGTTTGCTGTGTTCGAGAACGTGTCGCGTCGTCCCTCCTCTGTCCCTTTCTCGGGTTCCAATTTTTCACGTCTGCTAGTGCTGCCTTCATGCTACCTTTGCGTCTCCCTTTCACACTAGCTGATGACGTGCCTGAAGGTCCGCATATGTCGTGCATAGTGCTACTCGGCCAAACTGTTCAGGTTTGCTCTCACCGTTAATGAGCGTTGACTGCCTCAGTGACCTTAAGTCAGCAGTTGCAGAGTGCAATAACCAGTACATTCAGCGTTATGGCGCATCTTATTTCATTCCGAAGATTCACATGCTGGTACGCCTGGTAGAGCAAGTGAAGCAATTTGGCCCACTCAAACATCACTCCACAATGAGTTACGAAACTACAAACGCTCTTCCAAAATCCAAAAAGTACTACAACTTCAAGAATCTTCCATTCTCGGTAAGCAAGCTCTATCAAGTGTACTCGTCTCTGATTCTTTGAATGGGTCTGGTGCTCCAAAGAGGAAGTACTGCATCAGAGAAAATATTGAGCAGCACTCCGCTCCTGTTTGTGTTGACGAGAGGTGGATTTCGGCAGGTATGCCAGCTCAGTTTCTTGGTAGCGAGGTGAACTTTGCGGCCGCCACTTTTGTCGATAACGTCAACATCAAAGCAGGAGATGTACTGATTTCGAAAACTCCTTCCTCAGAAATTATGTTTGCAAAGGTAATGCAGATAATATGTAAGGGCACAGAAAAGTACCTTTTTGCTGAGCTACTGATTCAGAAGGAATTGAAGCGCAAAATCAACGCGTTTATTCTGCAGTCGACAGGTCACGAAGTAGTTTTGTCCACTGACAGGCTTCTGTACCCTTGGCCATGTTTTGTGTGTCATAAGAACAATAATGATGTGATTTGTGTGCCACGATGCTTGCATTTTGTGCCTCAGCAGCCCTTTTGAAAAGGCATTGAAGCTTGCTCCTGACCAGACTTGTAACAGTGAAAAAAGTTGTGCTCAAATTTTGCATTTGTATGTATAATGAGCCATGACAACGCTTTGTCTGTTTTGTACAAAAATATTGTAAACTAGTTCAGACCTACATATTTCATGCTTGCCTAATTTTTCCACGTCACGTGCCACAGTTCCAGCTGCCACTGTTTTCACCGATGGTTGGGCCACTTCTTGATCGCAAAGAACTTCCCGCGAAAATGGAAAAACTCCTCCAGCTTCAACTCCAGGATTAACTCATTGAGTACTTGGAGTAAGTACATACGGTACTCAAGAACAAATTTAAGGCACACAATTAAGAAATACCCATAACAGTTGGTAAAACCAAAGGGGAACCACATTGCGTAATGTACACAACATATTTGCTCTGCTATTCATGTCCTGCTTGCTATATAGCTTGTTATGGTAAGTGTTGCTGGTATTTGCTGCATAGGGTGAAGAAACTGAGACTCGATGTAGCTGCATTTGAGAACATCTTAAAGTGTTACCGGTAACAAATTTGCATCCAAGACCAACGCAATTTGCCCAGCTGAGTTCTTTGTGATTTTTTTTCTTTTCTAGTTTAGTGACAATGGACTGATAGTTAATGAAGAGCCTTGGACGCTGCGCGAGCAATACAAGGCACTGGGGCGATGCTTGGTAAAGTATTACCCATACATAAGCTGGCCTAAGGTAAAGCCTGGAACAAAGGGACAAAATGGCAAGCACTGTTGGGTGAGTGGTCACATCATTTATTGTGTCAAATCAACAGTAATCCCCCTGCCAGCTGCATGAAGTAACATTGGGAGCCTCTTGCAACTAAATTGATGCAGCTTTGGTACAGTTTAGCATTATGATTTGAGCATATTCCCCCTGCAGAGCATTTTCATGAACCGGTTGGCACTAAAACGGAAGATGCGCCGGTTGAGAGCAAAGCGTATTAAAAATAAGCGTCCCACTAGTGATGTCCAGTGCATCACAATGGAGAGTAGTGAAGACGTCCTTGGGGGTCCTTGGTCGTGCCGTGAGCTGTGATGAGGCACTGAGCGAACTAAATGTGAGTGAAGGCAATTAGAAATTTTGTTGCCTCTGACCAAGACCCGCATTTTCACAGAAACGCTTACCACTTACGAATTTCTGAATTATTACAGTTCTTCGGTTTATTTTAGGTCATGTAGTTTGCAACAGAGAGTTAAATTCATGGAGACAGCAACCTAACTCTGCAGATGTGTCATGATTCATGAACTTGTGCCTAGAGTGCTGTACTCTTACTACCCTCACTTACCATGCTCCTCAATGCTCCTTATTGCTGGAGCGGTCCCTGGAGACTGTCAGGATATTTAATATAACAATATAAACTTGTGTAGTACAAGTGCGATAGAATTCAAGACTTGGAGACTTGCTCTTGTTGTACAGATGTTACAATATCAGTGGTTTGGGGCCCTGTGTGAAGTGCTAGTGTGCACGTCACACAGGGAGCGCGAGGCCCACGTCCGAGCTCAATTTTTAGCCCCTAGTTTCAGCCAACCACCTATTTGTTTGTGCCACATGTTTCTTTTCGTTTTTTTTTAATATCATGGCTGTTCCCTTTCTATTTTATGTAGGAACCGGCACACTTGGCACACCGGCAGACTTGGACTGCTTCTTGCTGCCTCTTGTCACTGGCTGTGCTGTCTGAGGTTTTCCCTGGGTTTTCCGAAGACTTTCCAGACGAATGTCGGCACAGTTCCCCGTGAAGTCGGTCCAGGACGCATACTAACCCCCTGTCCCCCACTCCTTTCTGCTGTGCTCTCTCCATCTGTCCACGTCTGCATGCAGCTCATAGCCACAGTTCCTTCGCGGCACTAACACGGAATTTAAAAAAAAATGCTTCCTGCGGAGAAAAAAATTGCTTCATCGTATGAAGTTAGGAAGCTAGAGTACTCTGAGAAGCTGCCAGCATACTTACTCAACGAGGACGTAGTACGTGCTCACTTTTTTTTCTTCAAATTATTTCCTGCAATCAGTTTTGCCGCATTGGACTAGGTATAGTGCAGAAACTCGCAAACTGTAGCTGACAATTAGTGTAACAAGCGCGGCCCATACTTAGAAAGCGTAATTCTTGCACTTGCTTGTTCGAGATTTAGCCCCTTTTCCAATTGTACTATTCTGCACCAAGACAAGCAACAATAATGCATGCAGTGATTGATCTGAGTTACTGTCCTTGATTTGCATTGACAAGTAAATTACAAAGTGCATGACAAGATCAATATTGCAGCTAGCTTTGGAAACCGAACTGAGGTTCCACGGCCAATTGAAGGAGATGGTAGAAATGCTCAACTATGTACGCAACATGTTTACTCGGCTACATGGTGGGAACAGCTTCGCAGACATTGACCGCTATCGTCGCTTGAAGAAGTGCAAGGCCGCACTCATCACGCTAGTAAGTTCCTTGCGTGCGTAAAGTCCTGTAAGGCTTGGACATCATAGTAAAAGGGAAAATAAAAGTAAATTTTCATTGCAAACTTGCAAGGGTGTAACAGAGCCTTTCATTTCTGCCAGTGTGTTGGATTTTTGTATTTATACGCGTGCAATGTGTCAGTTACACCATGCATTTTTCTCAATGAACAGGAGGAGCCCACAGAGGTCCAGCGTGTCCCTGGTCCGGCCTTGTTCTTTTCTGGGAAGAAGTGCATCGTCACAAAGCACGAAAGAATCAATCTCCATGACGGCTGCAACATGGAGAGAGCCTTGGTACTTCTCTTATGCGTGCATTATGTGAAAAATTTGAGCTACCCTCACGCCTTTGGTCAGACAGTTGGCCTCATCCAAATGTCATTGTGAAAGACTCACAGTTTGATCCTGCTCTGCAGACACAACGACTCGTTGCATTCCTTGATGACTTACAATTATCCACCGAGCAGTCAGAAAATGCGCCCGCAGTGGTTTCATCCTTTTTTTTTTAACTAACACGTTGCCATGCAAGAGCTCGAACGAAAATACAGGGTGTCCGATGAGAAAGTGTCATTATATTTTCAAAAAAAAAAAGTTCAACTTCAGAAAATTATGAAACTACTTGGAATACACACACACACACTCTTTTGTTGCCAAAGATTTAGGCAGACGGACTGAATATGTTCCAAAAGTCTGTGTGTGTGTATTCCAACTAGTTTCATAATTTTCCGAAGTTAAATCTATTTTTAGAAATTTAATGACACTTTCTCATTGGACACCCTGTATATCCCTGGATGAATTACTCACCAACAGAGAACAGGGAGCAAAGAAAGGCTTACTGAAATAATTTCAGCTAACGGCCGGTAGCTTCGTACGTATCACTTTCAACGTAGCATGTCACTGGAAGAAGAGATTCATGGCCACCAAGACACACATCCTTAGTTGCATTTGTCTTGCTTCTAAATTTCAGGTTAGGAAGCGCATAGCATGTCAATGCATGTTTCAGGTGACAAATAGAAGGCTTTCCCGCAATGTGTGAGGAGCACACAACAACCTAACGTCTACATAACCTTTCTCATTTCTGTACGTTCATGGCAGTCACAGCCAATATTTTAGAGCAAAAAAAAAAAAAGAAAAGGAAGCTGTCCTTTCATGAGGTTTCAGTTCCCCCGTCACACATTTTGGACAACCTTTTGAAGCAATCTGAAACATGAATTGATATGTTGTGTACAAACCTGTACGCACTTAATATCAACACGGAAGCGCGAGGCCAGTAGCAATGCCGGTGCCACGATGCTGATTCCGCTCTGGCTGCCTTGCGCTCAATGTCCAGCTTATGACAAGTGAGCAGTACACTTCTGATACGAGTTGCCTTACCTACTTTTATCTGCTGCATTCTCATTGCCCGCAGCGCAAAGTACATCACGGAGCAGATAACAATGTATAAGACAACCACCTGCAGTATTGAAGACACGGACTGCCCTTGTTGTGAGGTGGAGACAGAGTTCACAGCAACCGGTCTGAAACCTTTGCAGAACCTGTCTTGTGGCGTTGGCTTGCCTGCAGGCCTCGTGCTCTTGTGTTACTCTTAAATGTTCACAGGTTTGTACATTCCCAACCAAAATAATACCAAAACCCCCACAGTCCTGTTAGGAGCACTCATTTGCACGTCACTTGTCCCTGTATCACTGTTGCGCTCCTTGTTTGTGGATCACCACCACCTTTGTTCACCTTGCGTGTTTTGAGAACGAAATATTTATCAGCATTCGTACAGTTGTGTGTACCTTATACTTTTTGTGTAGGCACTAATCAAGATGGCTGAGCAACGCAAGCTATATAGCCGATACACATCCATCGTCGAATGGTGTTTATTTTACTTTAATTTGTACACTTTAAAAGCGTTAAAATCCCCAGTGCCGGAAAGCAAATCAAAGGACGACACAGCACACGGGACAGACTGACGAAAAAGGATTTATTATTGTCAAAACCTGCTTCTTAAATACCCTGAGCCAACAACGCCCTCTTCCGCAAGCGCGTTTGCTCAGAATATTTAAGAAGCAGGTTTTGATAATAATCCTTGTTCGTCAGTCTGTGCTCTGCGTTGTGTCGTCCTTTCATTTGTTTCCCAGCACTGGGGTTTTCACCGCTTTTAAAGTATGAAATACCGAACAGCCCAATTATAAACCATTTTTTGTAACATGGATATCATTTTTGCTTTTGACATTTTTATGTGCATTAACTGTGCTCATCATATGTTGTAGTCTCATGAGACTAGACCACACTTTTTTTTTCATCTGCTTGCACACTATATGTGCTAATGTCCCTCACAGTGTATAACCTTTCTGCATTAAGAAGAAATAAAAACTTCTGAAATGTCTTCCGCTCTTTATTTGTTGCATGGTACATTAATGAAGGAGAACTTGGTAGAAGGAGAAGGAGAACCTTGATAGAATGAGGGCACAAGTAGGAATAACTTTTGTTTCGACTTGCGTACATGAAGCATCAACGGGAAGAGGAAACGAAGTGCAGAGCAAGAACAATAAAGTGTACTTTGATCTTAGGCACAATAGTAATGTGATGTTATCCGTGTTATTCTTTTTCTTTTTTTTTCAAATTTTAACCCTTTCAAGACGGACTTTTATCTCCGATAACTGCTAGCGCCGTGAGCTGCGGCGCGGTCTTAACGGCTGATCCTGAGGCGGTCGCCATGGGGAGCACAAGGAAACAGAAGCTCCGTGATTGGCATGTATGTAGTTTTACCCTGTCTTGCTAAACGTAACGTATTATTTGCATATATTTGTACGTTCACGGTTTTGTCCATCCAGGGAGTCGGAAAAACAAACTTGAAAAGTATAGCGGTTCGTTATCATGAAAGATGCAGGTAAGTTAGGGTAAGGTACCATTGTACTTTCTCGCGCATTTCTGTCTGAATTTCATCGGGAGGGCCCGCTGTGACGATTGCTATTTTTCTCCTGCTGTTCAGGTGAATCGCTAAGTGAAGCTGAGGTAAGTAACGTTGCACGAAACTGTTTTCACTGTTTTGCTCGCAATTATTGTAATTTGGATAGTTGCAGTAGACGCTCGGCGGAGGGTAAGTTGGCTGTATATTTTCTGAAACAAATTCCCCATTATCATTGGGAACTGTTTTATTTGTCTTTCGGTGCTCTGGTCGTTATGCCTTACGAGTATTTCCAGTATCCGCCGGCTGTATATGGTGAGTTCGCATGAGCAGAAATAACGCTTTCTTGCAGCGGTAAACGAGATCTGGGTAATGTTGACATTTTGCTCGTAATCATTGAAAATTTGTAGTTCGAATCTTTGCAGCACCTGCTCAGGAGAACGGTGACTTTGCATTAATGGAACTGATACCTTTTTGCAGTGATGATTTGATTCAGACATTGATGTGTCATGTAACTGAACGAGACTTTAATTTCAGAAACCTTCCAACAAAGGGTTCACAAGTGTCACATCGGAGAGCCCGTTACCAATTACGGAAACTGTTTTAAGCTTCACGACTGCCCATTGACACCGGATGTGTTTGCAGACATTGCGATGAGATATTCAACGTGTTTGTGTTGTGTGCTCTGAGGAAACAATCTCGGACGTGCGCACGTGTGTTGTATATGTGTATGTGCATAATATTGGATACCACATCCAATGTATGTGTTGTTCGTGTTTGCTGAATAAAATAGCATAACATTCACGACTGTTTCGTTGGTTCGATGTGTCAGCGTTTGGCTATTTTGGAGAGACAGCTGGTGCTACGATAGTCGTTCTGACGTGAAATATGCTACTTGTCTGCAAAAGCGTGGGCGGGCAACACCTGGCAAGCACGAATGCTTATCAGGATCTTGCCTGTCTGCTTTTGTTTAGGCTTTCAGTATTCCGTGAGAATAGTAACGTACCTAATATGTACCGCATGCCAGAAACGGTGCACTGTACCGGCGGTAAAAATGCGGTACATTTTTTAAAAAAATGTACAGCTTTTTTATTCGGTACAGAGGCGTTACCCGGTTAAGAGTGTATGGCAAGCACCACCCTGAACATGGCAGACTTCGAGCCGTGGTTCCATCGTACAACCTAAACCGGAGCGCAATACGTCACAGGCGCGTCTCGTTAGCTTAGTAGCACTGTAGGACCAACGTGAGTACCAAGGTTTGAAGAAACCCGGGCACCCTCAGTAGCCTATATTGGCCTATCGGATGGATCATACACTGAAATACAATTTGTTGGGGCACGTTCGTTAAATGTGGTGGTGCGCGAAACGTTTGTAGCGGTGACGGGAATGCGTTTTTTGGAATTAAGACCTACGCTTCCAACGAGTCAAAGATATCAGCTAAATTCCTAACATCTTTTCCTGTCAAATACTGTGTTTTTTAACTAACGTTATCGGCTATAATGTAATTACTTGCTGTGTAGAGCTGTGAAAGCAGCATAATTTTTCATAATAAAATGTGTATTGGACGTAAACACCTGTTTCAACACCGCACTTTACACCCTTAATGATCGACATTGCATAAAATGTGGTGTATGTCGATATTACACCTTCAGTAATGCTCTTCTTCCACTCTTTGCGGGATAGAAGATGGTGTTTTCATAAAAATACACCTGTTTTGAGCGAATAAAGGTGTAAAATAATTTACTGTGCAATTGTCTCACACCGCATCTCTCACAGAGTGGCATCTTAGCGAAGTTGTGTGTACTGACCAGCCGAAGGAAAACGATGATAATCAAATTTAGACGAAGAGAACAGTGCTCATACGTACGGGCGACTCTCGATTTCGCTTTCAGCCTGATGATTGCTGGCGATTACGAAACTCGAGCAAGTAAAACAAGCCAAGAAGAGCCAAAGCCAAAGCTGACCGTGATGTCAGCTGTTCAAGCGGACGATCAGACGGCAAACCAATAACGATTTTTCCGTAAATACAGGGTATTCGTCGAAACTATTTCGAATGTACATTCAGTAGGCACCGACCTTTGTGCCTGGTCGTTTTTTGTTGTCGTTTGTGACAATGAATTCACCTTGGAGCTGACCTTTACGGTGTACTACGACAAGGAATCATATTTTCAGTATTTCAGCAAGCCTTGATGGCTTGGAAACGCCAAGAAAGGCTGCGTGCCTTAGTCTCTTCTTCTATCTGAATATCTTCAAGCTAAGCAAAGTATACCCAACACAACCACACTGAATATTTTTGAGCATTACGATTATGGCTGTCGTAATGAATATACTGGCATTTGTAGGTGCGTTTCTTATAAAGAGCAGTCACCAGCCTACCTTGACGGAGAGAAACAGTAACGTCTACGAAACTAACAGGTTTGTCTGAATGATTACAAATAAATTTCATAGCTTGAGGAAAACGCTGCACAGACTTATCAATTGCATGCATGCCTCGACTCATGTGAAAGCGAAGCAAACAAACACCCTTTATTAACCTTATTTCATTCGCGGCAGCAAATACCAACTCAATCTTAACCCCTGAATTATGGTATGCATATGGTATGCTTGGAAGAGAGACAACTTATGAAGTTATATCATTATCTGGTAATGGATGTTTTTTTTTTTTACCGTTTGTGGGTGCAAATAAATAAATAAATAAATAAATGTGGTATTGTTTTCCTGGCACTCTTCACAATTTCACTCTTAAAATACTTTACTTGGAGAAGCCGGGAGAGGCCCATATGTATCCTACCATCATCCATCACACAGGAGATGACCTGCAAATTTCTGCATCATTCTCTGTTTTGACCGAAGGGTTCATGGTGGTGGATGCATGGAGGACACAATGGCATTGCTGGTCGCCACCTTAACCGTTAATGTTGTGTACAGTCCTGGAGCTTAACTGATTGACTGTTACATTAATGTGGAACCACCGTTTTAGCTTATATAGATTGACACTTTGCACAAATCTAATAATGTGCATCGATTAAGAACTACTAGTTGCCATAACTAGTTGCTGTTCATTAATTTCCAGGAAATGCACCATCTTAGAGTGGGTTGCCTCGGAAAGCCCGCCCCTATTCAGTATTTTGCGTGCTACAGCTGTGTGACGGACACCTCTGAGGTTGCAAGAACACGGCGCATATTCTTGTTATCAGGCGGGGAGGACTGGAAATTAATTTTGGAGTAGCAGCAAAACGTTACTGGAAGACATGTAACAGCATACAGAAAGATTTTGAAGACAGTGCGTAAGTGTGACTGGCAAACTTCTTATATGTACAGTAACGATGGCGGCATCAACGGAAAGTATGCACGTGTTACATGAATTCTGCAGCAGCATCACCAGCCAGATCATCAGCAAGGTGTTCATGCTGTTGTCAGAAACCTTTTTCATTACGTTTTGCTCATTTTTTAGGAAGCTTTTCATATCGAATCACGTTCAATTTTCTCTCCCGGTAATGAGAATTCGTTCTCTGCCAGTTCCATCGAGGGATGGCAGCACCGCTGCGAAATTGTTTTCTTCATATTTTTTTCCCCTCGGCGCTGGGGGCGGAGCATCCCGCTTGCGCATGTGCCATGTGTCGCTGTCGCAGATCGCAGTGGCAGTGGCTTTGGAGGAAATTGTCTTCTGTCTCTCGCGCGGCGGTCTTTCCGAAACCTTCGCTCGGAGGGAACGTGGCAACGAGGCTGGTTTCACACAAGTTTTCATGGGCCGAGCACGAGCATATTTATGTGTATGGGACTGTTCACACAACTGCTGCTCTCAATTCCATATGTTTCAATGGGATCCGTGTTGCGTCTGTGAGGCGCACAGACGAGAAACTCTCCTGACGCCGCTGTTGCGCCGAAACTTTTCTCGTTTCATTGGCGCCTTTTCGTTTTCTGCAATATGCAGTCCAAGTTTGCGGACTTTGTTTTCGTCGGCCATGACGTCGTGCATGCGTCCAGCGTGTTACATCAACCCTGGGCTCGTAACTCAAGTTTCTGCTCTGCGCATCACATTCTCATTATGATCATCATTACAGATCTCATAACCCCCCTGTGAGCCATGGGGTAGTGGTCCAATATTGTAGTGTGGAATTTCCTCAGTCATCATCATGCCGTATGTGTTGTTGTGGCTGTTTGCAGACTTGAAACTCTGGAGTTTGAATGATTCGGGAAAATATTCTTATTTTTAGAGGGTGGAATGAAATGGTGACAGTATCAAGAGAGGGGGAATATACGCATACCGCTGCTTCAACAAAATGCAATAGCCTTGGTGGCCCTTTGAGAATCGTTCTTTCGAACAAACGACCAGTAAGTGGGATCCCCTAGGCTTGTGATGTAAGGCTGTAGATAAAAAAAAAAAACAATCGGTGTATAAAAAGCTATTTTTTTATGCTTCGCTTTTTCTTTTTTCTTTTTTTTCACGCTCCTTGCTCTCCTTTATGGAAGTGACGGTTTCCTCCTAGTAAGCGCGGAGCCGTCGAGAGCAAGCGGGTTGCGGCCTGACCTTGAGGTATGATTCACGTATCGTTTGCGCCTACATTTGTCGATGCTTTTATTGTTTTTAGTGGCGGCGCGTGTGCGAGATGTGGCGTGTATCGCTCAACTGCTCCGATCGTCTCGGCTGGTTTGTCATCGCTTCGCAGTTTTGCTGACCGCTTCGGGAACGGCTTGAAGTGATAATACATTTGGACTTGCTTACAGAATGAGGGACGCTAATTGGGGAGACGGAACTGAGAAAAGCCGAGCGACCAACTTGTGTCTGATTTTTCGTTCTTCGCAATTTGGGTGATGATAACATTGTGCACAATTACAGCATGCGGATTAGGCGATACAAATCTATCAAGTAGCTATGCGTGGCGTATTACAGAGAAAGCACAGTATTCTGTACATGTCTGCTGCAGTCCCAGTTGGAATCACACCTATATGGCTTTATGAGCAACGATAAAGGTAGGAATGGACATAGTCGCTGGTCATGTCTCCTGTTTATATGTTGGTATCCGGCTTTCTCTTCTACTGCCCACGCGTTGGAGATAGCGAACTTGGGGAACCAAACAACCACTACATTCTAACTATGGCTGGAGACACAGTACAGGCTGCACAGCGGCGCACTATCGCTATGATTTCACGTGCCATGCGCCTCACCTTATTTTGAGTGTGCGTGCCTGTTTAAGAATAGTGGAACACAAAACAAATAAATAAAAAATAAAATAATGAAACGAAGCGGTCTTCTTGCTTGACACATACTCTCACGCACACACGTAATAATGAAATGACCGATGGAATGAGAAGTTCACGGAATGTGTGAACGTTTTCAAGTGCACTGGAAACACGAAGTAATCTTGTTCTTTCGTACTGTTTTTGCACTAATGAAACGCATCAATGACTGATATCAGGAGGTTGAAGAGGTTGAAAAAAATAAGCCCACTTCGCATATGTAATCATAAAGGTCAGAATGGAAAAACAACAGGCGCCCTGCGACAGATTTGTATCTGTTCCCGCGGACAGCTTCTGCTTTCGACAATGCATTTTCGAACAAAGTAGAGGGTTACCTCTTCTATTCCATACATATTTTTATATTATTAACTAATACTAATCGTTTGTTTTTCTTTCTTTCTTTTTTGCCTTGAACCACCAGCAAAACTGTCTATACTGTGGTGTGATATATACAGTTGTACAAAGAAGTCAGGGTTGGACTTATCTCCACCCTGGAGTATCGTTGTTCCAAGTCACCTCTGTGCAGTTTCACTCACTTCGTGTGGATGGAAAAAGTGACCGCCGCAAACGACAGCATAAATTTTGATTTTGTTAGAGGATGCCTTTCCATCGGGATCGGGTACAGGCAGGCACAAGAACTAACAGCATCAGTCGGCCTCCCATTCCTGTCGCGTAAGCTCTACCAGAAATGTGGGAAAACAGTTGTGGAAAACCTTCAGTCAGCGACATTAGACTCCCTGAAGAGAGCCGCGGCCGAAAAGGTTGAGCTTGCCAAACAACGGAAGGAGTGTCGCGATCCCGACGGCTTTTCGAACATCCCAGTCATTGTAGATGGATGATGGATGGAGCAAGCGATCTTTCGGCCATGGGTGGCAATGCGAATAGCGGGGTGGCTGTCATTGTCGGTCGTTACACGCTCAAGATTCTCTACATCGGAGTACGCAACAAGTCTGCACAACCTGTCGACGCGCTGAGTAGGAGCATAAGGAGCCTCTACCACACTCGTGTTCTTGCAACTGGTAATCGTCTTCAACGTCCATGGAGCGAGACATTATTGTACAGGGATTCAAAGAAAGTGAAGAAATGTACGGCGTTAGGTACACTACATTGATTGGAGATAGCAATGTTTCGTTGCAGTCCAGGAACAGGTTCCTTACGGCTGTTCAGTATCCACAGCGGCTGTCCAAGCGAGCACTGATCCGTCAAGGGGGGGCCGTGGAACTTGAAAGCAGAACGGAAAAGGGCAATCTTCTTCTGAGATCCAACATGATGACTGAAATCAAGAAAGCAATAGACGTACTCGCAGACAGATCCGATATGATGCTCCTCGACGCAACAAGTAATGCCGCTGAGACTTACATTAGCATGGTGGCGCGTACAGTCGGTGGCAAACGCGTTGACTAGGCAAAGAGTAAAAGTTACGGTAACAGATGTCGCGTCGCAGCACTTGCATACAACATGAGAGGTGAAAGATGGCACGACTTCTATCTGCGCAAGTTCGTCGCGAAAAGTCCATCATCCGCTTCGAAGAAATAATAACATCAAGACAAAACGCGCAAAGGCTCCAATGTCGAGAACACCAAACTTCGCAAGCACCGTTGAAGACAAGGACTATGGAGGACAGTCTCAAAGACCCGATCTGGACAGGACAATTTTTATTGAGAAAGCTAAAGACTTTGTGCGCGGCATACAGTTGACCAGCCAGGAAGCTCACAGTCTACAGAAGTCTACACTACGACACGAAACAAGTCCGACCTATGGCACTCACAAAGAAAGATGAGGATATCATCAACCTGAATACATAGTATATGTCGCCCACATAGAAAAACATTCAAGCACTCTTCTTTAGTGAATGTCATAATGTATCCCAAGTCGTTCCGCAGCAAAGATTGTCAGTACGTCATCGACCACGAGAAAACGCAGCATCATCATTCAAGCGAGATGCCCGAACGTTGAAGTGAATAAATGTGGCCTTTCGTGGACCCTGATATACCCTACGTATGCACCACTCCTGACAGCCTTATCAACAACGACGGAATCCTCGAAATAAGATGCCCTGTAACAGCACAGAATTACATGACCATCGCAGAAACCGCTCGCAACCATTCCATCGGCGTAAAAATATCGAAAGACGGCAGCTTATATCTTCCAGAATCACACAAGTACTTCTATCAAATACTAGCTCAGCTAAACATTGCGAAGAGGAGCTACTGCACACTCGCAGTGTGGTCGTCGACGGACCTGCAAGTTGTAACCATCAACAGGAACCTTGCGTTCTGGCAAAAAATATTGCCTGACATTAGGAACTTTTATGTAGGATATATGATTCCTGAGTAGTTGATCCACGATTCACGAGACACATGGAACTACGGGATAAAGCAGTGGACATGAGCGAACTGGACGAACTTTTTAAATTCTGTGGCAACTTCATCATCCTGGCAAGCTGCATAAGAATGCTATTCGCGTGCAGTGAGTGTAGATATCGTGTGTGTATACGGTCAGTCCAGACTTGTACGTATTTTGAGTACTGTATTTAAAATAATGTCTTTCAAATACCATTAACGGTATTTTGGCACTCTACTTAATACGTTTTGTGTATTGTGTATTTGTACGCTATTTAAAATGCATGTTATGGTATTTTCTACTCCCATACCCTATAATTACATATTTTTAGATCTCCCTCTCAGACTTTCTAGTTGCTCGTCTTTCTATTATCTTGCTTGTTCAGTGGAAATTCCTGAGTGCCTCGACTTGACCCGGAAATTGGCCCTTCTTGAAGTCTCCATTTAGAGATCTTGCCCTGTGTGTACTAATCCTTGGCCAGTGAGGGTTTCAATTATGTGTACCCCTGACGCGGTGACGCCGAATTCTGACCTCGTCGAGCAGGGACCTGCTAGAAGTTTGGCTTTGTCTTTTGGGTCACATATACGTAGTGGAGTTATGTGGTACCTCTTTGTCAACTTTTTGGGGACTTATGTTTAGATGACTTCTACCACACAGAGGCGGCCTAGCGTAGTGCGCGGAGTTTAGGTGATTCATGTCACATAGCAGCAACTTGCCGCATTGACCAGTGACTTTTTGCGTTCAAGGATGAATTGTACCTTAATTGTATTTCAAATACCATATGATGTACTTTACTCTATCTTAAATACTTCGATTTTCATGTGCTTATACTCTATCTTAATTACAATCTAACGTTAGTATTTATTGTATTTTCTTAAATACATTTTCGAGTATCTTGTACACGTCTGACTCAGTCTGCATGCAATGCAATCCCGGGCTATACACAACTGTATACAGGGTGTTTCAAAAAACGTGTCATTCGACTTTATAAAAAAACGGGGCGATGGAAAAATACGGGGTAAACGGCATATGTGTGGCAACTGAATTCGCCATCTTGCAAAAATATTTTCATTTGATTTTATTTAAAATAAATTGAATTTGTTTATTGGACTCCAAAATTTCCCAAGTCAACCTAACGTATTTTTTTTACAGAATTAGAGAGCCTGTAGCGAACTTAGTCAAATCCACCAAAGAAATCCGCTCCGATATTGCAAATGGTAACTGCCCAAAAAATTACCGAAATTGAGGCTTCAAAGTTTCGGGTATTCAACGCGCGCACGAAATCCAGACGCAAAGATTTGTGGAGAGAAGGACTTTGCTCCTGCCCACATGAAAGTATAGATGGTCGAAAAAAAAAGCAGGGCGGGAAAAAAGAGGCGGAATCATTTTTGTTTGCCGCTTATCTACGTATGGTGGAATGTCACCCGCCTTGTTATCTGCGCGTCATTGTGCTGGACGCCGGTCCGGCGATAAACTGTTCTAGCGTCCATGGGGGCAGGAACATGTCCTGCCCTCGCGCACTCTTTGCGACTCGATTTGGTGCGCCGTTGAATACCCGAAACTCGAAGTCTCAACTTCGGACTTTTTTTGGGCAGTTCCATTTGCAATATCGAGCGGACTTCTTTGGTGGATCTGACTAAGTTCGCTACGGACTCCTCAATTCTGCTAAAAAAATAAACGTTAGGTTGACTTGGGAAATTTTGGAGTTCAATTAAAGAAAACTCAATTTATTTTAATTAAAAACAAATGAAAATATTTTTGTCAAGGTGCAAATCAGTTGCCAGCAAAGTGCCCTTTAACCCCGTATTTTTTCCGTCGCCCCGTTTGCTTATAAAGTCCGAATGACACGTTTTTTCAAACACCCTGTATACGCTCCTGTTGGTGAGCGCACTGCGGGAGCAATCGGACTGTGCATGGCTGGCGCTTCCCTTTCATTCTTTATATATATATCCGCCCTCCCCCCATCCCCCCATCGAAATGTTTGCAAATCACACCATGGGGATAGGGTGACGGCAGGAATATCCCCATGACTTGCCTGCGTCTGTTATTTCACGTATCATAATCGCATAATTCAACATAGGTACACGGCCGAAAATATGATGTGCTGAACCATCGGTGCAAGCACGCGAATAACTGTGGATGAAGCCGTGTGGTAGGTCTCACACAAATCCTGTAGCTAGACCCGGAAAAACTCAACGGACATCCATAACGATGAAAGATGAAAGTCACTGAAAAGGTTAGCCAGCTGTAGGACTCGAACCCACATCTTCTGGATTGTATGTATTTGTCCCTTCTATGTTGTTCCAGCCTCAGAACATCAGTTTTTTCATATCCATAACGAGCAAGGCGCAGGCAAGATCAACCGTCGTCTTATATGCCCAGTGTCAATAACTTTAGCTGGATTTTTTTGTACCTCTTGTAGTCACGGTCACCCGCATACATGTTATTTGCGCTCACCTGTGTATACGTGGTGCAACTAAGCAGAAGTGAATAACACTTGTCTATGCAGATGAACAGTCCATTTGATTGCCTTCAATTTTGTCCTCTTGACAACTAGTACACATAGCTCCCACACTTAGGAATGACCTAGAGTACATAGAAGTGGCACTAAGGAACGAAGAGAAGCACATGCACGACAAAATTCCATAACAGATGGTCTGATTTATGACGAACAGAACCTGCTGTTGTATATAACCAGCCGCACACGGCGTTCGAAAGGTCCTCATGAGTGGAATGCTACACAATAATAATGGTACACAATTCAAGCGTCTTTCCGACACACTTGTTCAAAATCAAGGCACGTCTTCTCGTTCTCAAGCCACATTTCACGGAGATCCTTCCCGTAGCGGCCGCTTAGTTACATCCTGGACACCTTATCACGCACACCTCATGTTATCGTGCACTTGTGTTGGTCGCATGAGATGTCAGCACATCTTGACCATGCCAGATTCAGCTATGAATACTGTCCTTCGCACCATATTTAGGCTGAAGCATATACTGGGACGTGAACCAGTGTAATAAAACAAGCGCACCCCCGAAAACATCACGCAACTGACACACAGAAAGTACAAGACGTACCTTCTCTTCAACACGTATTTGTATCGTGCATTACGCCATGATTACGCCAATTTATGTCCTACTGATTGCAGCCGAGGTCGCAGTAACAGGCCATGCGTGAGGAATATCGATGCACGACGCTGACGCCGGATAGAGCAGGCAATGTAATTCACCACGATAAGACACGCGCCGTTCTGTCCCGTCGCCAAGGCAGGTTGAAACAACAACCTCACGCAGTGCACGTAGCCGTTTGCCTTCCCTCTCGCTCTCGCACCTCCCATCTCGATGTATCCCCTCTCCCGGAGCGGAAGCCCACTGGGGGCAGCACAATGCAGCCCATGCTAGCAGACGACAAATGTCCACACATTTGTCCCGTTCTTCTTGAATAATACGAAGGTTAACGTTGCAACTTAGCTTGTACTGTCATCAGGGGACACAGATGCACGTCCTGACATATTTTTCAGGCGTTTTTTTCGTCGCTGAAAGATCTGAGGAAGTGATTTTTGCTGCTCCCATAGGACTCCATGTATTCGCATTCACAGAAAAAAAAAATCGTCTAAATTCGCCTATTTGCTGTATTCAGATAAAAAATATGTCAGGACGTGCAGAATTTGCCCATGTATTACCAGCTCGGCGTACTGCTCCATTACTGCGGTAGTTTTCGAGATGAACTTCCCAAAGCAATGCCCATAGAGAATACATTGGGTTGATTCCGCCTTAATCGATGTGGATCATCAGATTTGTGCAGGGCTGTGAACAACGTCAAGGTTAAGCAGGTGGTTCAGGTGTCTGAATTTAAAGAGCAAAGCGTGTGCAACCTAGTCGCTGCAGCCTATTGCTGCTATCTTGTCTCAAAGGATTGCTAGGTGTCAAAGCAATAAAAATCTCAGATCTTAAGCCTATAGTTTGGAACCATTCAGTAACTCCCCCCAAAAGGGTCACTTGATGCTGGTAGTCAAAACGGATCCATGCCAGTGGGAGTCAAATGACTCCTCTTAGTGGCATATGTAACGATGGCTCTTGTGATAGCGGTTAGCGTACCCTTGAAGGTCAATTGATACGACAAGGTGGCTACGCCCACCGAGGTGATAACGATGCGCGAGACACTGTGTCTGATGATTATTGTACCTCTCTTGTTCCTGAATAAACGTCTGTAGGCACGGTGTGCCACAGTTAGTATATTGGCGACGAAGATGGGCCTCAAGACTACAGCATCCAACACGTGAACCCTCGAAAGGTGAGCAACGACGAAACGTTGCTCTCCAAAATGTTGAAACCAGAAGAAAGGACAGAGGGCTTCTGGAACCTTATCGGCTGTATGCCAGAGTTCGTTACAGTGTCCGGTAACTTCGACGTCTACTACGAACGTTTTGAAGCTTTCAGCGCCGTCAATGGGTTCACTGGCGAGACAAAGAAGCAAGTATTCATCACAGTGTTGGGAGAAGTTGCGTACGTTACGCTGCGAAATCTGCTGTATCCGAAAACTGCCTCCGAGACGGCATTAGCTGACATTGTTGAAATGCTTCAGAAGCACTACAAGCCAAAGCGCTCTGTGGTTACAGAAAGCTACGAGTTTCAACGTAGAGTGCAGGGGGAAGGCGAGACTGTGTTGGACTTCGTCGTGGCCCTTCGGAAGCTGGCAGCTACTTGCGACTTCGGGTCCTATCTGGACGGGGCCCTACGAGACAGGTTCGTATGTGGACTACGAAATGGGAATATTCGCTTTCGATTACTTGCGAGTGACGACGGCCAGGAGTATAAGTTTGACAAAGCTGTATCAATGGCAAAAGCGATGGAGGCTGCCGAGAGGCAGTCGAAGGGACTACAGCTTGACGGTGCATCTACAGGGAGCAGTGACACCGACACGTCTGTCAAATGGCACGGCAGAACTGCTCGACGGGAACCCAAACGAGACAAGTCACCGCAGAAGTTAGTAGAGAAGAAAAGAAGTAGTCAGTGCTATCGATGTGGTCAAGGACATGCACCGCACATCTGTCCGCATAAACGAAGTGACTGCTACTTTTGTAAAAAAAATTGGACATGTAGCAAAGATGTGTAGAAAGAAAAGCAGCGCCATGTCCCATGTGGAACTAGAGAGAGAACGTTTCGTTGTCAAAGGCAAAATTAGTAAGCCGTATGTGGTGCACATGAATGTCAATGGTAAAGAGTTACCAATGGAAATTGATGCAGGCTCTGCAGTTTCAATTATCCCAGAGCGGGAGCTAGAACGAGTGTTTGGAAGCGTTCCGTGCACAGAGTCGGATATAAGGCTAACCACCTATAACGGAACCCCGCTGCAAGTTAAAGGCACATTTGAAGTCGACGTAGTAAACGAAGGCAAAGAATATAGGCTTCCGCTGGTGGTAGTGCGGCAGAGAAAGGGTTGCCGCATGCCCACGTTGATGGGACGAAATTGGCTAACGGAGGTTAGGCTCGATTGGAATACTATTAGCTATATTCGTGAGGGCAACCCAGAAAATAGGTTCACCAAGTACAAGAACGTGTTCGAGAAAAGCTTCGGCAATATTAGAGGCTATGCCGGGACCTTGACGCTGAAAGAAAATGTGAGACCAGTATCCTGCAAGGCTAGAGCCGTGCCTTTTGCCCTACGGGAAAAAGTGGAAGATGAGCTACGCACCATGGAAAATGACGGTATATTGTACCACGTACAAACAAGCGATTGGGCCACGCCATTAGTCATCGTTCCCAAGAAGGAATCTAACAAGATTAGGCTGTGTGGCGATTATCGGGTAACTGTTAACCCGTGCTTGAAAGTGAACCACTATCCCCTACCGCTCCCCGAGGACGTCTTTGCAAACTTAGCAGGTGGAGAGTGTTTTACCGTATTGGATCTGGCAAAAGCATATTTGCAATTGGGGATGGATGAGTACTCCCAAGAGCTTTTGACCATTAATACGCATCTGGGCTTGTACAGGTTCACACGATTACCTTACGGAATCGCTAGTGCACCAGCCATTTTCCAATCCGTTATGAACCAAATACTGCGCGACGTACCAGGAGCTGTATGTTATCTCGACGACGTGTTAATCTCGGGAAAAGATTATCACGGGTGCAACGAACGTGTGAATGCCGTCCTTGCAAGGCTGCAAGCGCATAACATTCGTGTCAATAAATCAAAGTGTCAATTCTTCCAAAACTCGGTGAAGTATTGGGGACGCGAAATCGACGGTAAAGGGATTCGTCCCACAAAGGAACACGTTGAAGCTATCGCCAAAGCACCACGGCCGAGAAACCTGACAGAGTTGGAAGCCTTTCTCGGTTTATTGAACTACTACGGTCGTTTCCTGCCAAATATTGCTACAACGTTAGAACCGCTACATCGTCTGCTGCGTAAGGGTATCCCCTGGAAGTGGACAGTGGCCTGCCAGAAAAGCTTCGAAGACGCGAAGCAGCTACTTTGTAATGACGTAGTCCTTTAACTGTATTACCCTCGCAGGCCACTTCGTCTGACCTGTGAGCGCGTCATGTTACGGCTTAGGTGTGGTGATGTCGCATGTTATCAACGGAATGGAGAAGCCGGTAGCGTTTGCTTCGCGAACATTGAACCATGCAGAAACGTAATTACGCTCAAGTTGAGCGTGAAGCGCTTGCAATCGTGTACGAAATTCAGAAGTTCCATAAGTACCTATATGGGAGGACACTTGAAATCATTACAGATCATCAGCCTTTGACACAAATATTCAGCCAACAAAGGCATACAAGTCCGGTCGCAGTAGCTAGAGTACAGCGGTGGATTAATGTGCTTGCGGCCTACAGCTTCACCGTGAAGTATCGTAAAGGTGATGACCTAGGAAATGCAGACGGCCTCTCCAGGGTACCATTGCAACGCACCGTGGCGGTGCACAAAGAAGCCACAAATTACGTTTCACCTTTGAAGGATTTTCCCTTGACGGCGAAGGAAGTTGAGCGCGAAACGACGAAAGACAATATGTTACGTAAAGTTCGAGAATTTACTCAGCAAGGTTGGCCAAAGAAGTGGAACCGAAAAAGGCTACCGGAAGAATTCCAGCCATTTGAAGTAAGAAAAGAGGATCTCTCCGTAGACTGTGGGTGCTTGCTGTGGAACGGCCGCATAGTAGTACCCGGTGCACTTCAGAACCAAGTAAAGGATTTGCTACACGAAGACCACATTGGTTTCAGCAGAATCAAAATGTTGGCACGGACATTAGTATGGTGGCCGAAAATTGATCGGGACCTGGAAGACATAACAAGAAACTGCAGTGTATGTCAAAGCATGCAAAACGTGCAGCCAGCAGCACCATTGCAACCATGGGCCTACCCGGCTAGGAAATGGGAACGGGTCCACATGGACTTTGCGGAAGCCGAGGGGTCTCATCTGTTAATCATAGTCGACGCTCACTCAAAATGGGTGGAAGTAGGAGTGATGCCATCAACGAACGCCGCTCGGACAATCGAAAAGTGCGTACCACTTTTGTGCGATACGGACTGCCGTTAGAGGTGGTTACGGACAATGGCCCCCCCTTCCGTTCGAAAGAATTTGAGAACTTTTTGCGGAAAAACGGTGTACGACACACTTGCAGCCCACCATACCATTCACAGTCGAATGGAGCAGCAGAAAGGATGGTGCAGTCTCTAAAGAAATCTCTGTTGAAGTCTCTAACAGAAGATCGCCACAGAGAGGAAAAGAGAACGTTGCGGCACCGTATCGACCAGTTCTTATTCACGTACCGTGCGACACCACAGTCCTTCACGGGTAGGACCCTGAGTGAGCTGTTTTTAGGACGAACTCTGCCCACGAAACTTTCGATGTTAAAGGGACAGTCGCATTCTCCGAGGTCAATTCGAAACTAATTCGAATTCTAATTCCTTGGCGACCACTGAAGTGGGCCCGAAAATACCATTTCGATCCGCGGCGTACTTTTCGCGCAATCCGATGAAAAAGAAACCTGAATCTTGCGCCCTCGCTCTCTAAAAGTGGGAGGAAACGTCACCCGGATAAGGCCAATCAGCGCGCGCCCTGGGCAAATGCGAGCCGCGCGCCTGTTTGGCGATCGCGAAGCGAAGGGAGCAAACATGGAGTCGGAGAACGAGAGTGATGTTTCTCTGTCTGGGGGAAATTCTGACGAACACGTTAGTGGTAGCGGCGACGAGTTAATGCTGGATGATGACCCATACTCTAGGGACCCAATGCCTCTGGAACCCGCCGACCATCCACGACATGTGGCTGCGGCTAACCCGCGGGATGACATTTTTAGGTGACGTATCTCTTTGCATGGTTGCCGTCGGATGTGCGAAACAGTTTAGAATGTTGAAATCGGCAGGTTTCTGTGTGGAGTTCGTGACCCACAGGAGCCCGACGAGAGCCTGTGTTGCCATTCTGTTGCCAGGGTGGTAGAAATGTGCAACAGTGCCGCCGTGCAGTGCATAGCACAACACCCATTACTCAGGGACATCTGCCTTCGCAGAGAGCGTCTAGTGGAGTACGCGCCTCAATTCTGCCGCTATGATCAACATTTTAGGCGACTCAATCCCCAGGACCACAGGTAAGCCTGCTGCAGTGCTCTCCCGTTTGCTATATGATTACGACCGTAATGAAATTTTCGGTTTAAATGACCCCCCCATCAAGATTCGGAAGGGTAAACTCGGGTGCTTGTCGGGTGTTGTTGGTTATGCAAATTGTCGCACCTAAAGTGGACAAGGGCTGTATACAAACGGGTGACTATTCTCAGCAGCTTTTTGGCCTACACAAGTTTGTCCCCCATAAATCATAAGCGTGGACGACAGCCGTAGAACAATCCAGAAAATTCTGGTCCAACAATTCCATTAGGAAAAGTGAAGCAACACAGCCACCTCAGCTAGTCTCGACATGCTCTCAATTATGCCAGTTAGCCATGGCCTGATTGGCAACACAAATCCCTGATTGACTGGCAGATATCCAGTGGGAACTCTGAAGGAAAGTCTTACAAGTCTGAAACAGAAGCATTTGAGGTGCCAATGAAGGGGGGAAGCATGTTACTGAAGAACGTAAGAGTAACGTATTTTGGGAGAAATTGGATTTTGCCAAAATTGGAGGGAAGCTGGTTTGGGAGGGAGTTAGCAGTTGGAATCAGGCTCATCCTGAAAGAGGCGGACATTTTTTTGTTGTACTATGTTGCACATCTGCCAACCTTCCACATTCAAAATGCGGGAGACCCTGGAACTAAGGAAGGAATGCACAGGCTTTGAACTCCAAGGTTGGGATAGTGTCTGTTCATTGTCTTCCCAACACTGCGGGAAATTTGGCAGGTGTGCAAATGCCCACAAGATATGATTCTAAACAAAAACAAATGTCATGTGGAGTTGTCTTTTCCAGCTGCCTGAGGTTCACGGTATACTCGTCATTCACAAGATGTCCTGGATGCGTTGTCCAAGCAATCAGGAGGGAGTTCCCGTCTACGTCTTATCAAGGCTATCAGCGCTAGGACCATCGAAACAAGGGTGTCTTGACAAGAGAGACAAGCTGGTGCATACTGATGACTGGAACTGGAGACATGTAGTGGCAAGATGAAAATTTTGCTGACATAGGCACACTTTGTGCAAGTGAGCCCTTGGTCACCTCCCTTGCCTCCCATCAGAGGTTTTCGAGAATACTATAGGCGTGTGGTGTTCTCGAAAACATCTGATGGGAGGCAAGGGGGATGACCAAGGGCTCACTTGCACAAAGTGTGCCTATGTCAGAAAAATTTTCGTCTTGCAGCAATTTTCGTCTTTTCGTCATTGCAGTGTGGGGGATGTTTTGTCTTGTCACTCTGTATCTCCAGTTGCAGTCAACAGACTGGCTACCCGTCTGTACAGCAAAAACTACTACAACGTGACGGTATTAGCTCTGGCATCAGATCCAGACCGTACTGCACTAAGTTAATGCCGAGGTGGGAATATTTCGAACTCTGTGCAGATTGTCAGTGCGGTGTAGTGACAGGAATAAAGAATGACCCTATAATTGCATCGATTTATTGTACAGTGGAGTATGACGAAGTGAGAATAACAAAATAGCTTAGGTTTATTTGCCTCTCATTATGTATGGCAGGCAAATAAACCTAAGCTATTTTATTATATGTTGTGCTGTGGTTCTAAATTAATGTGGTGTGAAGTCTGAGTGGTTACAGGTATGCTGCCACAGGGTTGTTAGGAGGGTTCATGTTGGCAGATCCACATCTGATGTACTAATACGCTATGCAAGTGCGTGTCCTTTGTTTTCCTCTTCCTGGAAACAAGGGATAACAACACCCTTGTGAGGCGCCGTGAAGTGGGTCCCCAGCACTTGCTTCAGCCATGACCTCTGCATCTGAAATATGGCCTTGAGTGTTAACACTGAAAAGAATACGTTGAGGGCCTAGCGGGTACAATAACAAACATAAAAATTACTATGCAAATAAATCTTCCCCTTTGCAGCCCCTGTTTCACTGGCACAGTTATTTTCCTGTCGGCATTACGTTATAAACGATGGCAGCCGCATCACACAAGATTCCTTTCACAGGATTCGACAATTTTCAGGGCTCGTACATATCCATTATGTTGTGGGACGTGCAAAAATAATTGCATTATTTTCATGGCTTGACACGTGGAGGTAAGAAACTAAGGAGAGGGCTATAAGATCGGAGGGCCGTGGGACCCCTCTAGCGGTCGCTCCTGGCAATACCACGCCCATCTAGTTGCCCGGTCACGTGATCCCCACATGTTTCGGCGTTATGGCGGTCTGCTCGGAGGATTGGAAGTTTAGCAAACCTCATCTTCAGCAAACGTCTTACCTTCAAGGAGTCCATTCGCACCATTCGCACAATACCTTGAAGGTTATGGGTTGTTTCAACATTTGCCGCGTGATAAATCACAACAAAAGTTGAGCAAAACAGAAGAGAAGCCAGGCAATGTCACGATGACGTACGTACGTCTTCTAGCGATTTAGTGATCCATTGCTTCCACACTGAGATGATCTATCTTGTGTTTCAACGGGTGTGATAACTTCTAAGATGTTATAAAAGCGGAAACAAGTTATTCGGCCGCAGCTCGTCTCTGTATTCAGGTAAGATACGCCGCGGACATAGAGGGACGCCATGTTTTATGACGTCTTGCCGTGACGTTTATGGGTCACGTGTGTGGGCAACTAACCACAATGCCATGCGCGGGTCACAGCACGCTCACTTGCATTGGGAGAGGCGCTTAGGGCATCTCCTTAGTTTCTTACCTCCATGGCTTGACAAAACATACCAAATCCAGTTGATTCCGTTGACGTGCTTGCTGCCGCCTGAAATAGGGCCAGAAATTAGCAACAAGGCTGCAGTCGAATACTGATGCAACGTGAAGTGTCTCGGACGTAGCCAAACACAGATTGCGATGTTTCTACGTCCCTGAATGCTGCCATCGGGCTTACACTATGAACTGTAGAAACATCCACAAGCTGCAATAACATTAGAATAACGCTGTCATGTGGGAGTGTTACGTTACTCCTGAATAATACCGGCGACAATTAGCACAGCGACAACACACCAATCTTTTTTCTCGAGATTACGCGTACTATTGCGTCAGGATGCTGCAATCATTGTAATAATTTGTGTACATTAGTAGGCGGTGTGACTGTGACAATCGGCGGCGAGGCCAGGTGTTCGCGATGATGTTTACTGTAACAACTGATAGTTTTCATCGTAGCGTAGCTGTGACCACGCAGGATTGTCACTTACCTCCGTTACTGGTTCCTGCCCTTGTTCCTGATCGAATACTCTAGGCACGGCGTCAATCTTCAGCCGTTTCCGTTTTTGCCGTAGCCCGAGCCGAACTTGCAATACATCTTCATAGATAAATAATAAAATAGGCGTCGTCGGCGAAATGACAGGAACAGACGCGTGAAACACTCAATCCTTGGGCCACACCACAGTAGTGGCTGGCGATCGCTGCCTCCCACTTTCGTTTCGTCTCGCCATTGCGAGGTTGGTGAAATCTAAGCTCGGGATTCGCGTTATAAGTCTTTGTGCACCCGGGCACGTAGCACCGGTTTCCTGGCTGTGAAATCGCACGTCAACGGCGTAAAATCCTAGCCCACGCAGCACAGCGCGACGACCCAACGTCGGTGCGCTTGCGGCGACCGACCCGACGGGATCGGCTCCCGACCATGGTCCGGCATATGGTTTGCAACACGGGGATGTTAATGGTCCGTTATCGGCAGCCTTTATCGTACCCCAACGATTTCCCGAGGTGCAGCCAATGGACAGTTACGGGTACCTCTTACCCCCAAAACAAGAGTTAATTTGCGCGCTTTTTAAAAACAAAATCAATATGTCATTGTAGAAAACTCTTTATTGCATCATAGTCACAAGATACATGGGTTCTTTAATGCATTACTTCACCAGCAATGAAAAAAATTAGTGTTACATTGAAAGTATATAACCACCAGTCCCGCAAATGTACTATTTACTTCACAAATATTCACTTAACACAGGTTATATGGAACAGAGATAGAAGTTGGAACTCGTTGCCAGTTAAGTTAGACTGTTGAAAGATGAAAGTCACTGAAAAGGTTAGCCAGAACATAATTGTAGGCCGGTTCCACGTTAGCTCAGACAGGAGGTCCCATAGACGCCTGAATTTTCATGATTTATATATATACAGTATTTAGGCGCTCATCGCAGATCAACATTGATATGATCAACATTGGTAAAATTAATCATTCGAATACTTTCCGTGCAAAAAATCAGAAATCCAGCCCTGAATTCGATTGTTGCAATTTTGCCGTATTTACACGTGTATACATCCTGAGTTTTAAAAGATATCGTAGTGCAATTTTTGTGTGCTTTAGTATACCTACCTGCCAGCACTCCGAGCGCAAATTTAGGCGCACAGGTGTAACACTGCATCGTATAAAATGCGGCGAACATGCTCTGTCGCGCAGTTTTGTTCAAACTTCGACGCTTCTTGCTCTGGCTCTAGATATTTCAGACACGTTCGTACGCAGTGCGGCCGCCTTTTAACGCGCTAATCAGCAGTATACGCCTTTGGAGAAGAAGTTTTTGCGTTAGATGAAAGGCGTAACATCGGGCCATGTAATGGCAAAATATATACGAAATCAAGTGGAACCTTTTTGAGAAATACACGCGCAAAATCCATGTTTATTTCGAAATATGCCTAAACATTTGCCTATTTCAGCACATGCCGCTAGGAAGTATATGCAGGATGGATACATCAGAGGAAAGAGCATTAAAAGCTGAGTGAGCTGATACCAAGTATTGCGATCAGGGACATCTTTTGCCAGAGATATCAAGCGTCGAAATTAGGACAAAAGTGCTCGAGAGGGCATGTTCGCCATTTTTTATAGCACACAGCGTTGCACCTGCGCGCTTAAATTTGCTCTCTGACAGCTGGCCTGTAGGCATAATAAAGCAGCATCAAAAAATTTCAGAACAATATCTCTTAACACCTGGGATGTGTACGCGTGCAAGCACGGCAAAACTGAAACATCCGAATTCAGGGCCGGATTTTCTCGATTTTTGCACGACAGCTATTTGGCAAAAATGTTGATCATAATATACGATGAGCTTATAAATATAAAAAATATTGAAGACCCAGGAGGTCGATGGGACCTCCCTGCTTGAACTGACGTGAAACCGGCCCGTAACTAAATTTCAAACGCAGTTACACGTAATAAAACGTAATGAAAATTGACGTGAAGTTCCTAAGCTACTTTAGAAATGTAACAGGTTACCTTCAAGTTATTTTCTACTCAATATCTATACTTTTCAGCTCTTGACCTGCCTATATCGTTAATTCAGACCTTACTGTCACAATTGGCGATTCAAGACGTTTCAAAATAGTCTTGATATACAAAAATGATATCAATATCTGCTACGACAAAAGAAGCCTACATTTATAGGCTTCTTTAGGGAGGGATTTGATGATTTTGATCTCGTAATAAGGCACATGAAAAAGCACAAAGCAAGTTGATGCCCTACGAGTTGTCCCCTACATACATATCGTAGAATCGTGCCAAGTTTTAATCCTGATACTCAACGCCCTCTATCATTATCAATACACTGCTTATCGTTAAGATGCGCGATACCTGAGCTTCCTAATGCTCGGCTAAAACATAATTTGTAACATTCACCGTGTAACAACGGGAGTTAGTCGCGCCGTGTACGTGCCATCTTTCATCTCAAGTCATGGGGGAAGGACTCAGCCTGCGATGTTTTTAGACCAGAATCGAACAAAAGGAACTTTGAACTTTCCTCAAGTTACTTCGACGAACTTAAGCCCCCCCCCCCCCCGCCGAAACAAAAGAAAAAGGGAAAGGAACGAGCTCCTCAAGAAGTTACTGGAGCTCAAAAGCAAAGAGCTATGCAAAAAGTTACTGAAAATAGCTAAGCCGAGTAGCCTAGTTACAGTATCGAGTTACTGGTAACGAGTTACGCCCAACAACATGGAACACGTGAACAACTTGAGAATCCGTACTATATGTGTCATGATCGATCTATACCTCTTTAAGAAAATAGAAGAAATATTTGCGCACCTTTGCTAATACGAGGGCAACATACACACAATTTGGGAACCGCAATCTAAGAAAAAAGGTGTGACAAGGTGGTGACTTCCTTAGTTACCTCCTAAGCCAACATAGCGTCTGATAAGGGGTGTAAAATGGTGGTAAAAGATGTACGTACCAAATTACAACATAAAGATGTACGCCCCCCTCGCTCACCGAATCAGAAGCGGTAATCCTATTATTCGTTGCAGAGAGTGAGGTAGCAGGTAGAACTTTGCAACCTTTTAGGCGCAACATATGCGACAACTATTACCTCCTAAAAGGTCTAATTGCTCCACCCTTTTCTCTGAGAGTGCAGTATGGCACATGTAGTGCGACTCGTACCCTTATCTTTAGGAGAAAAATTAATGTATCACAAAGATGCCTTTTCTTATGGCTTTCTTGCTACGAAGGCCTCTTATTATGGATACCTGAAGTATTTTTAAAAGAAAAACAACACAGCTTGCCAGATCGTATTCCTTTCAAGCAAGCATCACAGCGCGATAGGTTCATAGTGTTGAAACCGAAGTGCGGGGTGGATTCTGAAAGTGGAAGATAGCTTGAGGTCAGGGTTACACTGAGAAAAGTACACCACACCACAAGATGCACACGCTTTTGAATAGAGACCAAATAGCTAAACTTACAGTTTTCAGCATGACATGACAAGGTCCGCTAGAAAAATCTTGACCATCATCACTGGCTCTGAGGCAGAGATCTGGTGGTGGGCACTTCGGTGATACCTTCATCAAGGCATTGATTTCTTTAAGCACGCTCTGGTAGTGGTCCAGCATGACATTCTGAATGAAAGATCAGGATAGCTTTCATTCACTCACAGTTTCAAACAAATTGACATATCATGCGACGATCACATAACGCAAACAGATTAAAGCGGAATAATTTATTCACTTTGGAGGTTCCTTTTTTTCTTTTCTTTTTATTTAGAATGACTACAAAAACGTACCTTGAGCTGAAGTCCTCCAGCATTCCAGTTTTGTACGCACGCAGGAGATGGAAAGCACAGCTGCAGGACGCAGTCGTCCTGAGAAATGATTGTATTTCGTTTGATGTCAAATACACAATACATACAATTCCACACTTTACTGAACCATATTTTCACCAAAACGGAGTCCGTTATCCTAAAAACAACGCATAAACCACAATGGATCACTGAAATCGAAACTATGCGATGCTGCGCTGCTAAGTGTCGAGAGAAGCCTTCTAGAACGGTGTCACTCATGTTGAAAAGCATCTATGAGTAACGTTTATCAATGCGAGGAATATCACAAAAAGAAATAGCACTTACCACTCGATGAATCGCTTAAAAATGTTGGAATTCCTCTAAAGTTTCGGGAGCACGGCCGGATACATTCGTTTCTCGCAGCGAGAGCGACGGGGACTCCGACAGTGCAAACGCGGCTGGATGATCGAGGAACATCATTGGCCAGATTCGAAACTGTCGGTTACGTGATTGCATCACTCGGCGCCTGACAGTCTGGGAAGAGAAATCCGTTGCTGCACCCCGGTCATGTGACTGATTATCGTGAAGATCAGCATCGGGGAGCGATCCTATATTTTGGTCACATGACCAAGGTCAGTCCAGACCGGGAAATGATCAGAGCAGCATCGGGGAGCGATCCTATATTTTGGTCACATGACCAAGGTCAGTCCAGACCGGGAAATGATCAGAGCAGCATCGGGGAGCGATCCTATATTATTGTTTACATGACTAAAAGGAGACCGAGCGGGAAATGATCAGGGCACCGTCGGGGGTCTACCTTATCTTCTCTTATGTTCTCCCTCCTCAGTTCCCACACCGCTGGGAACCAGTCGGGCACTATCGCCCGTTCAGGAGCCGAAGCCCCCATTGCGTTCCCGTTCTTTTCCCGATGGCTTGTGCTGCCTGGGTAGGGCACACGCTGTGGTTCAAAGTACTTCAAAGCAAACGCGACAAGACAACAAGAAAAAGGGTCAGACGCACGCTCAGACACACGCAAAACTCCAGCGGGAAGGAGCGCCTCCTGATGGTTGGTTTATCCGGGTGACGTCATCCAGTGTCGGCGCCTTGCGGGGATTGCCGTGCGCGCCGGAAGCGCGAACATTTAAAAATCGATTCTGGGTCAACCAAGTGGATTTGTGCGGAGAAAATTTGCCGGCGTACATTATGAACGACAGGGAACATGACCATAACAGTTCCGGAACACGCTTCCGGATGCGACTGTCCCTTTAAAGCCAGACTTCCAAGGAGCGATGAAAACGAAGACAACGCATATCAAGGAATTGCGCAACACGAGTAGGGGTACAGCGCGCCGCTTCTGTGACGGGGAGAATGTGTACGTAAAAACAGTGCGTGGTGAAAGTGAAAAATGGGTCCATGGCATTGTGATCGAAGTACTATCTTCCGTGTTGTACGTTGTAAAGTTAGGAGAAGTCGAACGTGTTGTGCATGCAGATCACTTGCGCGCCAATATTGCGTCTCATTTACAGCCTGCAAGCTGGCCAGTTGATGTTTGTCAGCCGATCAATGAACCAAGTGTGACTGATCAGGCGGTTAGTAATGAAAGCTGTGTTTCCTCTGCAAGTACTCAGGATGAGAATACAGTGCTAAGACGTAGCACACGGATCAGGAAGCCACCTGAACGTTTAACCTGTAGCAGCAGCGTCATAATCATCACCAGCACCGCCATCGGTTACGCGCAGCACCGCGCGTGACCCGAGCTTTCGTTTTCGGTTCATCGCCATTAACCGTCATTAAACCCATCAACCTCAGTAGAGCCTGGTCGCCTCATTTCTCGCTCTACAACTGGTGACCCGGACGTGATGTCTTAGCGTTCCACCATCATGAACGGCGACCAGCACTCCACCAGCTCTTCGCCTCCCAGCCGGCCACCGCCACTTCCACCGCTTGAGGCACCGCTCCGCCTGCCGCCTTTCTCCATCTCCGATCCTCAGCTGTGGTTCGCGCAGGCGGAGGTTCTCTTCGACGGACGCCGCGTCACTTCTCAAGCCTCAAGGTTTGGCTATGCCATCGCAAACCTTCCTCCCGAAGCTGCGGCGGAAGTCCGTGACCTAATAATCCACCCTCACCCCGAGTTGCCCTACGACACCTTACGGGACGAGTTAATTCGCCGTACATCTGCTTCGGAGGAGCGGCGATTGCAGCAGCTTCTGAACAGGGAAGAGCTCGGCGATCGACGGCCCACCCAGCTCCTACGCCGCATGCGCGACCTCGCCGGCAACCCTACCACGGACGACTCGCTACTACGCGAACTCTTCCTACAACGTTTGCCCCACAACGTACGCATGATCCTGGCCGCCGGCGAAAATTCCCGCCTGGATGACTTGGCGAAGATGGCGGACCGTATTATGGATTTTGCTGGCCTTCCATCTCCAGGAGCCGTTGCCGCCCTGGCACCCCGCACCTCCCCTCCACCGGTGGACGTTGCAATCAATGCCATCAGCACGTCGCTCCAGCAACTCCAGACTACGGTGGCGGCCCTGGTGAACCGGGTGGACGCCATTCCCCCGCAGCGACCACGTTCCCCTCGGCGCCCGTTTTGCCGTCGCTGCTCACCATCCCGTCATCGGTCTCCTTCGCCCTCTCAGCACCACTTCTGCTGGTATCATCGAAAATTCGGCGATGCCGCAAGGAACTGCCAGGCCCCTTGCTCGTGGCCGGGAAACGCTCCCCCCAACCATTAACGGCTGGCATGGCTGGGGGCGACAACAGCCGGCTCTTCCGGATCACGGACCGCGTGTCCGGCTGTCGCTTCCTGGTGGATACCGGGGCTGACGTGAGCGTCGTTCCACCAACCCCCGCAGAAAAACGACACTGACAACCAGACTTGGCTTTGCAGGCCGTCAACAAGTCCACCATCTCAACTTACGGTCAACGCTCCGTCACCCTTGACCTCGGCCTGCGCAGAGTATTTCGTTGGGTTTTTACCATCGCCGACCTCCCCTTCGCAATCCTTGGCGCCGACTTCCTCCACCATTTCGACCTTCTTGTGGATATTAGACGCCAGCGCCTCGTCGACAATACTACTTCTTTGCACGTTTATGGAGCCCCAGCGCATATAGCCGCCATTAGTCCCACCATACGGCTACCGTTGCCCACTGCTTTCGCAACCATTGTCACGGAGTTCCCCGCTGTCCTGCGCCAATCTCACGCCTCTTGCCCACCTCGCCACAGCGTCACTCACCACATCGTGACACGGGGCCCCCCTGTCTTCGCTCGCCCCAGACGGCTGGCTCCGGAGCGCCTCGTCATTGCCAAGAGGGAATTTGAGCACATGCTCGAACTGGGGATCATTCGGCCTTCCTCCAGCCCGTGGTCTTCCGCTCTCCACATGGTGCCCAAAGCAACACCTGGTGATTGGCGCCCATGTGGGGACTACCGTGCACTCAACATCGTCACGGTACCGGACAGATACCCGCTTCCCCATATTCAGGACTTCACCGCGAATCTTGACGGAGCGACCATCTTCTCCAAGATAGACCTCATCAAAGCCTATCACCAAATTCCCGTCCATCCCCCTGACATTCCGAAGACTGCTATAACCACCCCTTTTGGCCTCTTTGAATACGTGCGGATGCCCTTTGGCCTGCGTAATGCTGCGCAGACATTCCAACGATTCATCAACGAAGTGCTCCGCGGCCTGGACTTCGCATTCGCATACATGGATGACATCCTCGTCGCAAGTCCATCTCCGGAGGCTCATCGCGCCCATCTGCGCGCCCTGTTCTCGCGCCTGGAGGACTACGGAGTCTCCATCAATGCCGCGAAGTGCGAGTTTGGCGTTACCACCCTTACCTTCCTGGGACACACCATCACCCCGCAAGGCATCCGGCCACTCGCATCCAAGGTCCAGGCCATCCGAGACTTTCCTGCCCCCACTTCTCGCAAAGGACTTCGTTCATTCCTCGGCCTCGTGACTTTCTACCGACGTTTTGTGCCTCGCTGTGCTGCCTTGCTCCAGCCTCTCTACGCAGCTCTCGGCGCTGACCATCCGAAAGAGGCCCGTGCTGCCCCTCTGGAGTGGACACCGGCAGCAGAACGTGCGTTCGTAGAAGTCAAGCAGGCCCTGGCAGATGCTGTGCTGCTCCACCATCCTCGTCCTGACGCCGAGACAGCGTTGTTCGTCGACGCCTCCACCGCTGCTGTCGGCGCAGTCTTGCAGCAGCGTCAGGATGGCCACTGGAAACCTCTCGGTTTCTTTTCCCAACGCCTCTCGCCAGCCGAAACACGCTACAGCACCTTCGGGCGTGAGCTCCTCGCCGCCTACCTGGCATGCAGACACTACCGCCATTTTCTCGAGGGCCGCCCGTTTGTGCTGTACACCGACCACAAGCCTCTCATGTTCGCCCTGCGATCGGCCTCCCTCAACCACTCGCCTCGTGAAACCCGCCACATGTGCTACCTCTTGGAGTTCACGACCGATGTGCGACACGTCGCAGGCGAAGACAATGCCGCCGCCGACGCACTCTCGCGACCGGACATCAATGCTCTCCATCCGCCCCCAGCGGTCGATTTGGACGGCATCGCCCAGGCGCAACAGGCTGATCAAGAGCTAGCCGCCCTTCGTTCATCCCCCGCCTCATCCACCACTTTTCGGGAGATCTCGCTCCCCGGTTCGACGGCAAGTCTATGGTGCGACACCTCTACTGGTACCCCGCGCCCTTTCGTTCCCCTGGCCTTCCGCCGGCATGTTTTCAACGCCCTCCACTCGCTGTCCCACCCTGGCGTGCGCGGCACGCAAAAGATCGTTGCAGAGCGCTACATATGGCCTCGCATGAATGCCGACGTCCGTGACTGGGCGCGGGCCTGCCTTGCCTGCCAGCGGTCCAAAATCTACCGCCACACCATCTCGCCTCCATCGCGGTTCCTTCCGCCAGATGCACGTTTCGACCAGGTCCACATCGACTTGGTCGGCCCGCTTCCTCCGGCCAAAGGCTACCGCTACCTGCTCTCGTGCATCGACCGCTTTACCCGCTGGCCGGAGGTAACGCCGATCCCTGACATCACGGCAGAGACGGTGGCCCACGCATTCCTCTTCTCCTGGGTTTCCCGATTCGGCGTCCCGTCCACTGTAACCACGGACAGAGGACGCCAGTTTGAATCGGCCCTCTTCGGTCACCTGTGCAGCGCCCTCGGAACCCATCACATCCGAACCACGGCCTACCATCCGGCTGCCAACGGCCTGGTCGAGCGCCTTCATCGGCAGCTCAAGGCTTCCCTCCGCGCCACTGACCACGGCGACACAACCTGGCCCGAGCGTCTACCCTTCGTCCTGCTTGGCCTTCGCGCCGCGATCCGCCAGGATGACTGCAGCGCGGCCCACATGGTCTACGGCTGCCCGCTCCGCCTTCCCGGATCATTCTTCACCCCCTCGGCCCCGCTCGTGCACGACCCTTCCTCCTACATCGACCGTCTCCGCCAGCTCTTCCGGGACCTCAAGCCCACGCCTACCCGCTCCGCTCCCGCAACACGCGTGTTCGTGAGCCCCGACCTTAATCAAGCCACCCACGTCTTCGTCCGCCGGGACTCTGTGCGCTCCAGCTTGCAGCCTCCCTATGACGGCCCCTACAAGGTCATCTCGCGAGCCGCGAAGTTTTTTCGCCTCGATCTTCCGCGGGGACCTGACACTGTGGCCATCGACAGGCTTAAGCCCGCATTCCTGGAGTCTGCACCTCTGGTATCGCCCGACCCGCCCTACCTACGTCCGTGCTCAGCTCCTGTCTCCAGCATTCCTTCCCCTCCACGTCGGGTGCATTGGGCGCCGCAGCTCGCACACTACGAGCCGCCCGCCGCCTCGGGTCCGGCTCCTGCACTCCTTGGCCTCGGCGCCCGACCTTTCCGCCAACCTCGGCCCTCCTCGCCAGCCTTGTCATCCGCCACGGGGGGGAGCCCTGTAGCAGCAGCGTCATAATCATCACCAGCACCGCCATCGGTTACGCGCAGCACCGCGCGTGACCCGAGCTTTCGTTTTCGGTTCATCGCCATTAACCGTCATTAAACCCATCAACCTCAGTAGAGCCTGGTCGCCTCATTTCTCGCTCTACAAACCTATAAGGAGCACTGTATCGAATCACTTGTATGCATTCTGAACGGAAACTTTGAAGCATGTACAACATTATCGTGTTATTGTCATTATCACTGATAAGTGTGCGGCACATTGAAAGAAGTGAATTGTTGTGGTTTGCTAAAAGAGGGAAGGAATGTAACGATGGCTCTTGTGATAGCGGTTAGCGTACCCTTGAAGGTCAATTGATACGACAAGGTGGCTGCGCCCACCGAGGTGATAACGATGCGCGAGACACTGTGTCTGATCATTATTGTACCTGTCTTGTTCCTGAATAAACGTCTGTAGGCACGGTGTGCCACAGTTAGTACAGCATTAAATGACCCTCCTGCCTTGATGGAGTCATAGTGACTCCAGGAGTTGGGTTGGCAGGGTATGACTCCCCCAAGGGGAGTCACCCTGACTCCCTTTTAGAGTGTACGAGACATGACGGTGGCACTACAACCCCTGGGAGCGTCAGATGGAAGCCGTAGTATCCGATTTTGGTGTCTTTTTGTGGCGGCGGTTTTCACGAGGCATAAAGAGAACGATGCAGGGTGGGCGGATTTACAGTTAGCACGCGTTGGCTCTCTCTTATTGCCACAGTCTGATCGGCGGTGAGGCCCAGCGCATATGCCACACCTAGTAGCACCTCCGCAGTTTTGAGCAATATGGCCAAATCGTTGTCAGTTATAGCACTGCATGGGTCCTTCTAGGTATTCGTGGACGAGAGAGGTTTAAAATCCGAGGGCAATTAGGTGTGGAAGAGGGATTGTGGGTTGATTATGATAACCCTGCTTAACGGGGTGAACACATCACCGCCGTCTTCTGTCATGGAATGCCGAACCTGTCGCCTTGCAGATATCACCACTGCGCCTTTCAGGTAGAGCATTAGATCGTCATACGAGTACTCTTTAGGTACAACATCAATCTTGCCCATATTTCTGCCGTACGATTGAAAAATTGATGGTAACACAGGGATTCCAGCTAAATACTCAGCTGACAAAAGGTTGCGGACAGCCGCTTCTGACTGGACGGAGACAAAGAGAGAACCATCTCGGTTGAAACGGTAGTGCATAACCTGTTGGGCTAGCAGGCGTATCTCGCTAGCGACTGCTTTAGGATTGACCTTCCAGAAAGAGTAGTGACTAGATGCTGGCCGAAACAGCACAGGAATACCACTGGCTCGGTTCTTCCTGTAGGTGACAGTGGTGAATGGGTCATGAAGAGAAGTGGCAGTGTTGGCGTCGTTCATCTCATCGTGTTGGGGAGCGGCCGGTACCGAAGTGTCCATGGCGTTATCAGTCTGAACATTCACGTCTTGCCTATAACAAGCACCTCACGTAGGAATAGCTCTTGGAATAACTTTGAAAGAAAGAGCCATGTCATATTTATACAGGTTTGTTTTCTGTGCAACTTATTTATCTTGATTATCAAAACATGATATTGTAAGTCATGCAATGATCGCAATTTGTGGTTCTTGTTGGACCAAAAAAGCATGAGGTCACGTGGGCCGCATGACAACCGCCGGACTGAAACGTGCAGCCCGCTGGCCGCCACTTCGGTACCCCTGCTACACACGGTACACGTGCTTCACGAGGACCCATACAAGGGGACACCGGAACACACGTTTCAGAGCCCGCACACTTCCACGGAAAGTCTTTGTCAGCATGAATAAAAGCGCTAAAACCCACAGTGCCGGGGGGCTAAAATAAACGACACAACCACATACCACTGTTGTTGTGTCGTTTATTTTAAATCCCTGGCACTGGGGATTTTAGTGCTTTTTGTTATGGACTACCGAACCGCCCAGGTTTTAACCCTCTTTGAAAGTATTCGTTGGTGGATCTTGAAGCGATGAGACACCCCATCATTATCATTAAAAAGTCGGTTTGGGGCTTGAGGTTTCCTGCGCCCTGGAAATAAAACTGTAGTCGCGCAATGTAATTTAATTTGGCGTACATTTACACGTAATGTTAGTCAGCCTACATGTGTGTGGCGACATGCTGCACGTGCCGCACAGACATCAGCAACGCATCTTGGGAGTACTAGTGACTCCTGGATTTGTCTGTGTTCGTGTTTATGTGTCAGTTGTGCAGGAACCATTCTGTTTCATTTGGCGAATACTTCAGCTCATAAATAGGACATGTCCGATATGTCCAGCACCGATCCTATCTGACGCGAGCTTACGGAGGTCGTCAAGCCGAGATAACTACAGCAGTTAGTTTCGGTTTTCTCAGCTAACGCCACGCTGATCCGACTCAGAGCAGCAGTGGGATATCGACAGCATCGGCCAAGGTGGGGGAACCCACGTAGTGTGCTTGGCGGGACCTCGTTTTCGTTGGAATGTTTTGTGCTTCTGGCTTCTTCCGAGTTGGAATACTGTGTGTGTTACAACTGCAAACTTCTATGGATGAAGTGTGAAGGGCCGTAGTAACAAACACTGTACATCGGTACCTTACGGTTGTTGAACGTCCGTGCAGCTGCTGGTTTTGTCCTCTTGAATGTTTTCAGAACGCTAGTAGCGTGTTTACTTCGTACATTTGTGTTACCTTTTTGTCATGCGTCCTCCCCTAGTGTGATGCAGTGGTATTTTCGTTCGTCAGTGCAATGATATGTGCACAGTGTGTTGTATTCAAAAGTTGTGTTTCAAGGCCTGCGGAAGGCGCCAGCGACTTGGTGGCAGGGTACACGTTGCTTAGATACGCAGTCGTCAACGAGCTACGTTAAGTGCGGTGTTCAGTGTGTTGAGATCTGGATGCACGTTATAGATCCTCTAGCTGGACATAATTAATGCACACCAATCACGCGGCGTCGCTCACGAGTCACGACCAAATTGTTTCGTGTCGAATTATGGAGTTATCAAATTGTGTTGCATCCTACGCAAGTATAACTTGAATAGGAAACCCGTCACCAATGTCTAGCTAAGGTAGAAGTGATGAGACAGAGGGTCAACATTATATGGGCCTTGTTTGTGCAGTGATATTGCTAGTTTCTGGTTGTCTACTACAACGGCATGATCAGCCATTCCTCGCTAACGGGATTATGTACTTCATTTGTTGTTTTCGGGAATTTGAATTTGAAGTGGCACGCACACTATCCGTGTTACGTCGCTTGCTGTTTCGTCGGTTCGGATGCACCTGACCGGACGTTTTACGGGACTGCTTGACAGATCGCACCATGCAACCGTCCATGACCACCGCGAAATAGACGGAGCTGTAGATGCCCGTCCTGTCCAATACCTACAGAAAGGCCTATCAATTATTAGAGAAAGACGTTGGATCTCTGCGTGAACGTGTAAAAAAGTTTGCCTTTGCTGCAGTCTTGCCTGGTGTTTTGAAATACGTGTTGTAGTTGATGTTGCGGGTAAAGGTACTGCATGTTTCAGATGCATCTGTTGACTCAGAATGTTATTTTGTTTCCCGAGGCTAGACAGTGTACTGTTACCTAATGCGTTGCTGCTCACTGTTTCGTTTCGCATTTCAGAGGACATCCGCGACACAGGTTCCAAGCAACTGCTCAAATAGTGTCTTGTGACGAAGTCGTGCTTCTAGCTGTAAATATCCTCATCTTCAGAGACAAGATCCGTGCCCCATGCCGTTGTACACATGATTTTATGGAAGCACTTATGTAGAACAGAATGGTTTGTAATATCATGAAGGTTTGTGCAGATAAGTTTGAAACGGTGTTGCGTTGAGAAAGGGTTATTTTTGTCTTCTACTTTGGAAATAGTATTGAAGAATTTCTTCAATTTTCAACATGCGTTAGGACAGAGGCAACACGTGGCCTGCTCCATACAAACGCACGATCCGAAGGTTATACTCCTCCTAAGGTGACGGGAGTGTCGTGTAGACGTGTGGCAACATTTGCACACTAGCATCCTTTCCTAAGATCTCCTGCCTTCCTTTGTGAGAGAACGAAAGAAGAGTGCGAGTGCAGCGTACTTATTGTTTTTGTGTATCATACATTTGCGTTTTGCGTGCGTCTTGATGTTACAAATTCCTGCGAAGAAAGGATTCTGCGCAGACATTTCACCAGAACTACATCATACCCGCTAATGCTACACGATCGTTATTACAACACTCCCTAAAACTTTCCGAGATGACTGTATTCTATATGAATATGTACGGCAGGTAGCCATATTGTCATACAGCCGCCCCGTTCCTGAGTTCGATCATTAGCTCAAACGGAAATCCTGCTTAAAACCCTGAATCGTTAAGAGGAACCAGGAGGATTTTGTCTGTCATTTTCTCTCTGTGTACATCCACGACATTAGTGTTTTTTTTCACTATCCAGTAACTTGCTTTCAATTACTTCTGGCTACCCAAACGTAGCTTGCACCATGAAATATACAGACATCTTCCTCCAAGGATGCAAAGCAAATCATGTTGTATTTCCCTTTGCATGTACTCGCTTGGCGTATCAAGTCTTCGAGCTCATTTCCAAGGAATGAACCAGAAGTCTGGATAGAAGCGTGAAGTGACCGACTTCCCTGCGTCTTGTAGAAAACATCACTACCCTTCGAATCACCTTCAGCAACTTGTGATACATTGATACAGACATTTGAGTGGAATAATTATATTTTTTAGCAGGACATCATGTTTTACCCTGTAACCTATTTACCTTGTAACCTATCTTGGGTGCCTTGATGTGTGTTTTGGCCTCTCATACAGTTGGTGTACTCTGTGTCTGACCTCTAAACAAACAAATTATTGCAGAAGGTGAGAACGCTCAATTTTGTACGCTTAGGTAGAGCGCTCCGTTACCAGTTATGTTCTTAATACGAACGTAAGTGGAAATATATATGGGATCATCAATTGCGCCCCAATTACAACACGCAATTAAACGAACGAATTGCACAGATTCGGATTAATTGGAAATATTTTGTTCCAGAACCAAGAGAGGCAACAAGAGTCATCAGCCGGTGGAATTACTCTCCTCGTGTTTACTCGCTGTGCATTTACTCTCGAAATTGACCCAATTCGATATCATAGTCTTCTATCGTTGGCTCCGTTCCTCGGTTCAAGCTGTTTCTGTTTAACGTTGCCCAAATACAACACGTTGACAAATGGGTACGTTAGGTTGCGGTGGATCACTGAAACCGCAGGAGCCTCGCGCTTAATGTGTTTCTAGAAAGAGGTCCCAGTGCCGTGTCTAACGTCAACTGTTCTGACGATAACATGGTAACGTGAAGTCATTTTGTAATTCTGCTGCAGGAACTATCAACCCAATATCAAGACGAATTGGTGTATTCAAGTGTACGTTCTGTCCTTATGCTTCGAAGTGGATGTCATGTATTCGTAGGCATGAAAGGACGCACACAGGGTCCAGGCCATTCACGTGTGACATCTGCAAGATAGGCTTTTCCCAAAAGAGCCATCTCGTTATTCACTTACGTCGTCACACTGGAGACAAGCCTCACAAATGTCAGCTCTGCTCAAGGTCGTTCACGCACAAAGGGACAATGTTCTACCATATGAATACACATAGCAACATCAAACCATATCGTTGCAGTATCTGTGGCAAGGCATTCAACGCCACGAGAGAGCTGTCCCGGCACAAGGCTGTTCACCGTGGAGACACTCGTTGTGTGATTTGTTCTCGGTCGTTCTCAAGCTATAATCTTCTCGTGGAACACATGATGCAACATACAGATGAACGTCCTTACAAGTGTGGCCTCTGTTTGACAACATTTTGCAGAAAGGGCAGCCTCAGAAGCGATCTCCACCGTCACGTGAATAATGCATCATAATTACGCTTCTCTTCAGCACCTTCAATTTATTTCTTGTGCCACTGCGAGCTGCAATGAAAGCTATTACCATCTATTACGTTTTGTGTTCTTGTCAACTTCCTAATTAAAATTGAACTAAAAAGTGCACGGGACTATCCCTGTTCTAACCATCACTTGCACAGCATGGCCTGCAGGATAACGTTTGTACGGGGGGTGTTCAAGTCAAACCGGGACTTTTCATTTTTCACAAAAGTAAAATGAACTTACAGGCGAGAAATTAGTTTTATTTTTCAACATAATCTCCAGCTGCACTAATGCACTTGTCCAAGCGTTTCACGAGGGCTTGGATGCCAGCAGCGTAGAAATATTTACCGGCGCGTAGCAGCCATGATCGGACCGTATTCTTGACCTCCTCGTCGCAGCTGAAGTGGCGGCCCCCAAGGAACGCCTTCAGTGGCCCGAAACGATGAAAATCGCTGGGGACGAGGTCTGGACTCTAAGGGTGATGCGGCAGCAACTCCCAGCCATGTCCCTGTAAAGTGCGTGACGTGAGATGCGCGGTGTGCGAGCGTGCATTGTCCTGTAGGAGGAGGACTCCTTTGGTGATGAGGCCCTACCGCTTTTGATTCAGCGCCTTATGCACATCCCTGAGAACCTGGCAGTAATATGCACTATTGATGGTGGTACCACTGGGCAGAAAATCAACATGAACAACGCCAGCCTTGTCCCAGAAAACCGTGGCATGACCTTACCCACAGACGGGATGCTCCGGAACTTCTTGGGAGTTGGCGAGCCCGGATGCTTCCACTGTTTTGATGTGCGTTTAGACTCAGGAGTAAAACGGTGCACCCACGTTTCATCACACGTGATGATCCGATCAAGGAACGGCTGTCCTTCAGTGTCGAAACGGTACTTTAGCTGTTGGGAGATTGCCAGTCCTCTCTGTCGGTCAAACACGGACAGCTGCCTCGGGACCCAACGGGCACTAACTTTCCGAAACAGGAGAGTGTTCTTGAATGATAGTGTTCAACGCTCCCACAGAAAGGTCCGTCTTTTGAGCCAGTTCGAGACATGTTATCCGTCGGTTCTTGAGGATCAGGCGCTCCACAAGTTGGATGTTCTCAGGAACTGTGACACTGGGCTCTGCGCCGCCCCGGCTGGGATCGTCCTGCACTGACGTACGCCCGTCTGAGAACCGTTTGTACCACTCAAACGCTTTGCTGCGGCTAAGTGTATCGTGGCCATACTGAGCATGAAGCCTTATGTGAATTTCAGATGACTTTACGCCTTCATTCACGAGAAACTTCATGACAATTCGCTGTTCGATGTGCGGGCTCACCTCGTTGTCGACCATCTTGTCCAGCACGTGTTTTCTGTTTTGTCTTCAGTGCTCTTAAGCTACAGACCACCAAATTACAAACAGCAGGATATGAGTTTAAGCTAATACAGCACAAGTTACTTGCTCAGTTTCAAGCTGCAGGCAGGCCAAGCTGTCTTCTGCTTTGTCGCACTTGGTCTTCCAGGCCGTTGAACAAGGGATGCCCCGCACCTCCACCAGAAATGTCACGAAGCGAAATCGGCCTGCGAGTAGTCGAATAAACAACAAACGGTTTATTAAACTACTTACTGCCCTGAAAGTTTCTCGAAGATGATTCGTGGCAATACATTTTTGGAGCGTTTTGGACTCCGGTCTCATTGAATGCAGTGAACAAGGAAACGGCACCGATGGCAAGCACCGTGTATTCCAGCCAAGAAAAAACAAGGATGATCATTGCTCTAGGGGCCGCAGTTATGGACTATGATAGAGCAGTCCTCAAATGCAGTAAAGTGTTTCCAGGAACTAGGGTGGTGAGCTCTTGTACCATAAGGCGTGCATTTTTTAGACTGTCCGCAACAGGAAGTTTCCATTCCGGTACCCAGAGCCGGTGACACCCAATCACTGCCAATGGGTCGAGACAAACCGACAAGATCCTGAAAGAAGTAGGAGATGATCCCCACGTAAGTCTGCGCACCCTGGCAAAGCGAGTACAGACATCAAAGTCAAGTGTGCTGAGGATACTACAGAAGCACAGACTCCACCCGTACAACATGAGCCTTCATCAACATTTCCAGCCGGGCGGCAAAGAGAAACGGCTGGATTTCTGTAACTGGATCCTATGTCAGACCGAGGAAAGCAGAAACTTTGTGAACAGGGTCATTTGGACTGATGAGGCCCACTTCTGCCATAACGCTCAAGTGAATCTCCGCAACGCGCATTATTCGAGCCAAACGAACCCACACTGGCTACGGGACTGCAAGCATCAGTACGAGTGGGGATTCAATGTATGGGCGGGGGATTGGTAACGGAGCCATTATTGGGCCAATCTTTTTCATGGGATCCCTAAATGCCAACCGCTACTGTAACGAAATTTTATATGCCGTGTTCAGCTTTGTTGATGACCTGCCTCTTGCTGAACGGAGGCGCCTATGGCTCCAGCGCGATGGGGCTCCACCTCACAGCGCGCGGCGTGAAGTACGGCTGCTCCGTCAGATGTTCCGGGAGAAGTGGGGTTGCCCGATTTGACTTTTACCTCTGGGGTCCTATCAAAGACCAAGTATAAAAAAGCGAGCCACGATCTCCGGCTCACCTGCAGGGGAAAATCACTGCTTTCTGCTCCTCGCCCTCCAGATCCGTAATAAAAAGGGCCGCGAAAGACACAATTCAGAGAGCCCACCCGTGCATTGCAGCCCCCCCCCCCCCCCCATGGCGAACACTTCGAACACTTTTAGCCATACCTGGTACATGGTGATATTTTGCTTTAACGCTTTGCGTTCTGCTTTCAACTTTCGTTTTTTTTTTTTTTTTTGGTTGTTGGTTGTTTGTTGTTTGTTGGTTTGTCTTCTATTGTTCAGGGAAAAGTATCCTGTGCTGCATTGAAACTGTCGCTAATGATAACCTAATAAAAGTCCACAGGAAGTGCGTTTAATGTGAGGAAATCCGCAGCATGTTGAAACAGTCAAACTGAAAAAAAGAAGAGAGCTGACAGGCGTTGGTGCGTACAAACCTCTCTCTCTGTCACACAAACACACACAAGTTTATGACAATCAGGTGGTGCAAAAAAAGTGCGAGACCGCTATCTGCGGTCATAGTGAAAACTGTCCAGTACAGGAAGAGCGGGTTCACGCGCACCAAAACGCAAACACACACACTGAAAAAAAAAAGAATAAAGGGAAAACAGCGCGACCCTGAAACTGACCTGGGCAAAGCTGATACCTAGCAGCGGAACTCTTTTGTGGGATGGGTTTGTAACCCTTTCCCCCTCGTGTGGCGTGTCAGTGTAACCTCCTGTTTTTGCAGCTTTGCGCTCAAACTGCAGTCGTCAAAAAAGAGGCGGAGCCAAGGGCTTATTTCCACGGATTTTCGGCGAATTTATTTCTGCAATTGCCATTGCATTACGAGTGGGGTTATTTGCTATACTGAGTAAAATGACCACGGGTAACCCATTTCCGCAAAAAAAAAAGAAAAGAAAAAAACGTAGGGTTGCATTGGGAAATTCTGGAGTCCAATTCAAGAAATTAACTTTCCGTCAATGAAAATGAAATAAAAATGTTACCAATATGTGGCAAAAGTTATTGGCAGAAAAGAATTCCTTGACCGCATGTCTCTCCGGGGCCTACGTTTTTTACTATGAATTTCTATCACGGTTGGTGGACCACCCTGTATATTACTTACACTTTTCAAAACATTATTTAAGCCGAAATTAGAGCACGCATCTGCAGTGTGGGACCCCGACAACTGTACACTAACCGACCGGCTCGAGGGCATTCTGAATCACGCCCCTTTCTATGTTCTATCTAACTTTCATTGCACGGTAAGTGTCTCATCCATGAAAGATCCATTGTACTTACAGACATCAGCTTCACGTCGCAATACCAGTTCGCTTTTTCTTTTCCGCTCTAGCCATTTTCACCCCCCCCCCCCCAACCTCATCTTAAAGATCATCTTCTCGCAGCAGTACCACGTGTTATCTCACATTGAACATCAGTTCAAATTAGCGATACCACACTGGAGGACAAACACATTCTTCAATTCTTTGTCACCTCAAACGAGTGTGGAATGAACCCATCTTCCATCATCATTGTTTTGCATAAATGCTGAAATGTTACGTTGCATCATAACTATCGATTCCCCTCTGTAGTTCTCTGCCTTGAGGGCATATTAAGAACTAACTAAGTAAATAAATAAAAACTGATGGCATTTTTGTACATGTTGTACTGTTCTTGATGTAGGGGTACGTACAGGGTCTTGACGTCCTTGAGAGTTCTGGAACCAAAAACAGCACATTTCAAGGCGTTGAATTTTGAGGCGCCCTTGAAAACCCTGGAAATTTGTTACGAAACGTCTGCGTGAAAATCATCAGTGATCAGCTTCCCAAGCAGCACAATGTTCTGAAAGTCGAGTGCAATAGGGGGGGACGGTATGTTTCTTATTAATGTTCTTTAGTTTGACAAGTCTGTTCAAGGTCTTCCACCTACCCGTCCACCCCTATTGCACTCAACTTTCAGTACATTGTGCTGCCTGGGTTAGAGTAAGCGCGATAGCTCTAACACCTGCTTTGTAAATCATCCTCTCGAGGCCAAATATGCCAATTTATTTCTCCTGCCTCGGTCATACTCTGAATGAGGACCATGTCACCCGCATCAGCATTATTTGTAAAAGCCACTTGGCAACTTTTGTTGTGAGCATTCAATCGGCATGGAATTGGGTTACAATACACGAGCAGCTGGTGACGCTGTCTCAGTGTTTGCCTTGGGATATTGACTAGCCATCTAGCTGTGAGAGTTGTGTTTATCAAAATGAAAGTGAATGACCTTGTCTGAAAAATCACAGTCCAAATGTCCTTCAACCTGCCGCTACACTTCTTTCCTTGTTCCGATAGATAACGATTTGTGAGAAAGAACTGCAGTCAGTCTCTAGTGGCATAAATGGGCTCATATTGTCACAGATGAAAATGAATAATCCGCGAACGCTTTATTCTAGCTGCTTAGCTGGCTAACACAAGTGCGGTAGGTCTTGGACAGAACTAAGGTAAAGAATGATCCGACTGGGAGCTCACAAGCTTTTATACACAGCGGTGAACATTGTAGAAAACACGCGTCGGTGGAGAGGAGGAAATACCGAAGCTTCTCCAAGGCCGCCGGCCTGTCCTTGAGATTGATGCGAGCAAAGGAGCAGATGCTTCTGAAAGGATCGCTCGCTAATCAGCGCGGCATGTCGTGGATTTCGGCCCGTCGTTCGACGCCTCGTTGGCTGTTGCTGCTGTTCCGTGTGGTCGCTTCAAAGATGATACGTGGCAATATATGCACAGAATGCTGAAGCGTGCGACTGATACCACGTTGACTGCAACATATAGTTGTCTTCGACATTCAAAGATGATACGTGGCATTGCGCCCATCCGTAGACGTGGCATCGTCCCGATGTCAGAACCTGTGTCGGCTCATTGCACTTCGTTTGCACCCTGCGAAGATTCTTAGCTAACGTAGCAGTTATAACAGAGTCGTCGGCGCCGTTATCGATTAACGCAGTTGTCTCGTGGTCGTCGATGAGTATTTGCAGGGGCCCTATTCCGAGCCGCTGTCGAGCGGCAGCGACGGTGTCGATAGAGGAGCATCGGCAGAAGACGATAACGAGCACCGGGAACGACACCTGCCACTTTTGGCATTCCCATGTAGCTTTTAACGACAGTGCGCTTGGTTTGTTGACTGTCGTTAGAGGTTAAGACGTCTGGGAACGAGACGTCGCACTCTGAGCCAATAGTGTAGCAGAAGGAGAATCACGCGGAATGTCTTATTTTGGAAGCAGACGACGACGACGACGCGTTGACGATGGAGAAGTCTCGCGCATCTCGCTCAGCGCACGAATAATATGAAATTGTGTTACTGTTCGTGACAGAGCACCGTGGTTTAGTCACGGACATTTTGCTGAGGACCTACACGCAATTAGAATCAGTGGGCATATTAAATTCCCAGAGAAGGAGCTGTCAGGACAGTTAACAAGTGGAGAAATGTAAGCTTTAGGCAGATCTTTATGTATTGTTTGATATGTATGATAGCGGAGAATTGTTTCTGTGGCAAAGTGGTTTCAATAAAGACGTTTCATCTTAAACAAACCCGTTGTCGCCCGATCTAAACACCGGTGCCAACCGTGATTGTGTTTAGCCACGCGAAGTAACTTGCAGCCGTCTTGAGAGCTCTCGCTCCGCTTAACGACAGTATCATCCACCATATCGACAGGGTGGAGGCTGTCGTTCCCGTGAGCGACACCGTCGCTTACGGGCGACGCGTTTGGAGCGCAGGGAATACTAAATTCTCTTCGATAGCATTACGTTGCGTCACATACCACGTGTTCTCGCTCCCAAACGACACGTTCGCGCTACCGACATAGATCGGAATAGGCCCCCAGGTCACTGGTAAGGTTTCGAGCGTCGCGGAGGTCTGTGTTGCTGTTCGTCGAGTTCGTCGAGCCCGTGGAGTGGTCGAGTCGTGAGTCAGCGGAAGCATTCTGCTGCCGTAGAGTTTCTCCACCGCGGGGCGACTACCGCGCTGAGGGAGGGAGGCGTCAGGTGAAAATCCGGGTAGACCCAGTCGTCGGTACGGACAACGGCGGTAGACGTGGTTGACTTCTCCACAGTGGTGAAGCAAAGCAGCCGCAAGTCTAACGTTCGCCGTGCGTCTGTCTTGTGATCGAGTTCCTTGTGCGCGTGCCGGGTAGCTGAGTGGTGCACGTTGGGTGGGTGGTGAATGCGCACAGCTGTTGCCGTGACGCTCTGCCGATGGTGGTTGTCGCATTCATCTTCTTGCTGGTTGGGGGTCCCAATGGGCCGAATGCCGCAGGTAGACCACGCTGTCTGCGACTCAGTCGTTTCTGTTCTTCCAATCCGTTGAGCAGGGATTGACCTGCACCTCCACGAGATATGTCACGGGTGAAAACATACGAGCGAGACGGCGAATAATCGGCGAACGCTTTATTCTAGCTGCTTAGCTGGCTAACACAAGGGCGGTAGCTCTTAGACAGAATTAAGGTAAAGAATGCTCCGACAGGGAGCTCACAAGCTTTTATACACAGCGGTGAACATTGTAGAAAACACGCGTCGGTGGAGAGGAGGAAATACCGAAGCTTCTCCAAGGCCGCCGGCCCGTCCTTGAGATTGATGCGAGCGAAGGAGCAGATGCTTCTGGAAGGATCGCTCGGTAATCAGCGCGGTATGTCGTGGATTTCAGCCCGTCGTTCGACGTCTCGTTGGCTGTTGTTGCTGTTCCGTGTGGTCGCTTCAAAGATGATACGTGGCAATATATGCACAGAATGCTGAAGCGTGCGACTGATACCACGTTGACTGCAACATATAGTTGTCTTCGACAAACTGCAAGAGCGAAAGTGGAAGCCGTCATGTGTATACATCATGAGATTAAGCAAACCGGGAGCAACACTAGACACGGCATGCTCCAATTAGTCAACGTGCATAGGTCCCTGTAACCTTTGGGGGAAAAAAATTATCCAATTCTCTGTATGAACCATGTATATACATAGCCTTGGTTATCGACAAAGAAATTGTTAATGCAGTAAATAATGTTCTTTAAATAAACTCATAGATGACAGCAGCTATTCCAAAGGAGCAATGTGGCGAAGGAGCAAGAGTTCTGGAGAAATATAAGGTGGTCTTCTAACTTTTTGACTTTCCTGGGAAGGTTTGCCCTATTTGCTTATCATTTGTTTATCATTTGATGATGTTTGTGAACAGACCACTATTTATGCTAAGGGCCCCTGCAAAGGGGTATTACATAATGGAGAGCACTGAAAAAAGTGCGGTACCAGCTGCTCCGTTGAATGCAGCTGTCTCCATGCACCTATTCTGCCGTGTGATGGCTCTAGCTTATAAATATTTTTGTGAAATATGGATGGCCATAAAACTTACACACCTGTCAGAACCACTGTTGAGCCTTGAAAAGTCCTTGAAACACCCTTGAATTGTTTATCCAAAATAGATTGGGAACTGCATTTTCCTGTCGGTAATATTTATTTCACTTGCGGAAAAACATGTGGAAAGTAGGTCTGTACTTTTATGCACTGCGCACAGCCCTTGTATGTTACAAAAAGTCGGTCTGCAAAATAGAAAGCCTCATTATTCAACTCATCAAACTCCTCAACTAAATGGTTTCTTTATAGGCGTAAACAGTAGACAAATAGATCGCTGATTCTTAAATCACTGAATGTGGTCATATCCTCCACCCTCTACATTATACACGCATAAGTTCTTTTTAAAAACAAAGTATGTCACGGTATATGGAATTTGAGACGTTTTGTGTGGTGTTTGGAGAGTCCCATTCTAATTTTTCTCCACTCTATTTTGTAATGGAACTTTTCTAGACTAGTTATTACTGCCCTGACCTTCAGAGTGTACTGGTATGTAGTAATTGTCAACAACAGGTCTGGAACTCTTGTGGCACCTTGTGCCACATAGAAGTAATACATAAGTAGAATACATGATCTGTATGACTTTGTATTGGGATGCCATCTCCTCTACATTCCATATACGTAGAATCATCAAGAGGAGCCCTACTGCTCCGAGAAGTGAAGTCGAGATTGGGGGCCACTCCAGTGACATCACCGCTCGCTTTCCGGTTTCGGTTACATGCATCCCCAACGCATACTCTCGGAATACTTGGAGAGGTGTGGCGGTAGCGCGTCGAAGTGGCACACAAAGTGGAGTGTGCAGAGCGACCTCATTGGGCTACTCATGTAACGTGACCCTCACGCGGCTTCAAAGAAGCTACAGTTCATCTCATATCTTCACGTCACTTGCCCCACGCTTCTCTCTTCTGTCGAAGAGCCGTTGAGGCGCCACCTTATTTTCTCTTTCCTTTTATATCTTCCTCCATGCCTAGAATTCAGACATAGTTTTCTTCTCATATAACTTTAATAAATAAATTACCCGCAGTGACAACCTCGTCTGTCATCTCGGCTACAGTCATTGCTCTTACACGGATGATGAGTCACGTGAAGTCAACGTAATTTCCTAGGGATGGAAGTATATGCGCTGACGGTAAAAAATGATGAGACGCGAACTAAGGTAAACCAAACTCTACACTACTGCTACAATGGACACCCGGCACAATTTTGACAGCGACAAAGCAATACCTCAATAAATATTTTGACTCATAAGCACCAAATAAACTACGCGCACAACACAAGCCAATCAACACAATACTAACCAACACAAGCAGTCGACCGCAGCACATCAAAATATGAGAGCCGTCGAAAAGGCTAGGCAGCAACAGGTTTTTCATTGTCTGGATAATCCTCTTCATTCCCCATCCACCAAGCACAGCAGAACAGCTCATTCACACAGATCCATTGGTCGACATTTGCATCAAAGAACAATAAATGGCAGAAGGGCACGGGCGAGCTGGTACCTGGCACTTCCGGTAGATATTCTCGTCCCCAGGAGAACACAAGATATATCTAAGCAGGTAGCGGAATTCCCATAGGCCCCTACGTCTTCCGAATGACGCCATGATAGAGACGGTCAGCGCCATCCATCCATTGAACGGACTACTACCATTGTAAATAAATGACGTCAGAGATGACGTCAGCAGTATGAATAATAAGTAGTGCATAATTAGCCATGCCACGTTTACATTCGCGCACTTCGTTTGCGTTGTATTCCCTTTTCCTCACCCATGCAACAACACCAGACGAGAACACCGAAAAATAAATCATATCAGGTTTAATTTAATATACCAATTTGAATACATAGTTATCACAGATTTTGACAACTCCAAACGGAAGGGCATCGTGATGCCCACACAGAAATGAGGAAGGTTGACTTAAGGTCCATTTCTCACCTAGAGCTATCCGTACACGTAGTGATTAGACGTTTGCATTTATTCAATGAGTGGCCATTATAGGTACATTGCAACAAAACAAGACATCGTTGGTGCACAACTGATTCCTGCTAACACTCACGCTATCATGGCCGCTCGTCCCATGACGGAATTTTTTTTTCGCGGGGCCAGCAACAAGGGATGCATTGTATTCATCTGTTCACGCGTGTAAATCTTGGTATACAGCTCCGAGATGTGAACGTCGCTTCCTGTTTAACCCAAAAAAATGTTCGAACTCCGTATTACAACGCACGGACACACGGCACGGATACAGAGATGCACGGATAAAACACGGCCACTGTGACACATGCGCAAAGGGAGCAGGACACGGAAATGTACTCGGGTGGTAGACGATTTCGTATACGTGCACGAGTGGGGCAACAGAAAGTTTTCCTACATTGAAAGTATGAATAACCTCTTAGTACACACACAAGCCATGCTCATGTTGTAGAGTTTTTTTTTTTTTTTTTTGTTTACGGTCGTACCTCTACTACCAACACCCAGGATCACCCGCGCCTCATGCTGGTAGCTTTGCCGATGGGTCTGATTTGGTATTTTCGCTTGTTTTCGCTACCAGTTTAGATATACCTTGGAGAACACACCCAGACAGGGAACTACATTAGACGCGGATGCAGAGAGCCCTGGCTGCTGATCTTGTCGACCAATCACAGAGGGTTTATTTCGAGGGGTTTATTTCGCTCAATTTATTGTACAAAGTTGATGTTTTCCATCGTGGATATGCACACGATTGGTTTTGACGTGTTTGTTTCGACGGTTTTATTTGTGTTTTGGTATTTATTGCCGTGTATTTGGTGTTTATTGCTAGTTTTCATTTATTTCTGTTCTGCGTGTTTATTCCACCATTAGACACAAGAATACATGTATCAGGTAGTCAAAAAGTGTCCAAAAGCCACTTGACTAGGGCACAACCCTTTTACCACTCGTCAATGACGGGTATTGCAAGACATGCACAGAAACGAAAAAGGCAAATGCACGCACAATGATACTGTATAAGGACAATAAAAGCGAAAGCAACTGAAAAATTACAACGTGCACTATCCGAATTTTACAACTCGTTACACGAATTACGAGCATACACCTTGTAAGAATAGTGTTTTTTTAACGAAGGCAACGAGGCTTCAAGCACGTTCACCTGACTAGCGGCACGGCTATTTATTGTACGCGGGAGATCATAAGTTAGCGATTGGCGTGCGTAATCAGTTCTGAATTTGGGAATCTTCCATCTTGCGCTGTGGCGGGTCCTCTCAGTGAAAGAATGAAGTGAAAAAAAAAGTGACAAAAGGAAGACGTTATCGTTCTTAACGGCAACCATGTAGGATTTCAACAAAAATAATAATATAGCTTGTTACTTTCATGATATTAAGTGTACTAAATAATTCTTTAGTGCGACTGTCAAAAGGGGCATCAGCGATAATTCTGACAGCCCGTTTCTGCGTCATAAATAAACTGTTGATATTTCCAAGGGTTCCGGTGCCCCAAACCAACGAGCCATAACGCAGCACAGAAAATACCCATGAATTGTAAATAAGTAGTTTAACATTTCTAGGCAGAGCAGAGCGTAGTCGATTCATGAGGTCAATAGGTTTACATATTTTCGCTCTGACGGAAGATATATGCGTGTCCCAAGACAAGTTCTCTGAAAAATGTACTCCTAGTACTTTGATTGAGTTTACAACTTCAATACGATTTCCGCCAAAAATTATATGAATTATGCCGGATACAGGATTACTTTTTTATCTATAGAGTACTGCTTTCGTCTTAGTTTCATTCACTACTAAACCGTTGACACTCGCCCAAAGTCTTATTCCCTCAAGATCGCTGTTTGCTTTTTCAACAACTTGTTCGAGATGGGCACCGGGCACGAATAGGGAACTATCATCAGCATAAATGAAAAATGTGTTATGTGACGATACTTTCACAACGTTATTGATGTAAATAGAGAACAACAAAGGACCCAAAATACTGCCCTGTGGAACGGCACTCATCACCTCGAGCCTACCCAAACAATCAGTATTAATTGAAACATACTGTTGTCGCGCGGATAAGTATGGGCTGAGAAACGACAGACCCACTCCACTGACCCCATACTTTTCCAATTTATCCAAGAGCACTGAATGATTGAGAAGATCAAAAGCCTTAGTGAAAGCTATGTAAATTTCTAATGTGAATAGCTTCTCCTCTAAATTGTGTATAATCTCTTCCTTCTGACAAAGAAAAGCTGTTTCTGTGGATCGTAACTTTCGAAATCCAAATTGCAAGTCACTAATAACCTGGTGTTAGGGAAAACCTCTGTTAGCCTCTTGTGGACAATGCTCTCGAGCGCCTTGGGAAAAAATGGGGAGCAGGGATATAGGCCTGTAATTTCCAAACACATTGGGGTCACCGCCCTACAATTTTCATACTAGAAGGAAAGACGCCAGTGGTAAAAGACAAGTTATAGATCTGAGTTAAAAAGGGAGCAAGGAAACCATAAGCTAGGACTCAGACTGGTGAACTTGCTCATTACACACGATGTGCTTTCAAGTAAAAATAATGACGAATATCGAAGACCTTGCCTGAACTTGCCTGAAAAGACCTTGCATAGATTGAGATGAAATCGGCCCCAAGGGTGGCTGTTATCGCGCTCGGAAACGACACCGAATTTTTGCCAGTGTTATTATTAAGGTTGACGGGAGCTGTATGCTGGCCCGATAATCTCTCTTGCGAGACGAGAGGGAGGATTCCATTCCACCACAGCATCATCGAAATTCTACTGCCATTTATTCGAATACGATTGATGGTCGGGGTCGTGTGGAGCGAGAAATACTTTTTGCTGTTTTTATAACTAAAGAAGCACGAGGTACTATGAGGTCATTGGTAGGCTAGTGATACATATTAAATCAATAGAGAATAAAGAACGCAAACTCCGTATTTACCCATGTAGTTTTGCGTATTGTACAAGTGTAGCCCCTGATAACTTCTCCATTGGCTCCCATCCTCAGATTTTCAAAAACGCATTGACATACAATTCACCTGAAGGAAGGAAAGCATCGACAGGAGATACTGCGGGAATCATGACATGCAATGACATGCAATACTAGCTGAACTCGTGCTTCGACGAACCAGCTCTGCATTGTGATTGGCTACCACAGTAAAGCTGATATAATACTACTGGGTTATCAGGGACGGCCAAACCTAATATTTTTACGAAAAACATCGACGCTGGAGGATAATTTAAGGTGACATCCGAGCCATTACTTCAGAATATATAAATGCAGAAAAAATAATGGTCCTATATGGACAGGCGTTACGAAACGTAACGCTTCGCGATCAATTGCCAGGGCAACACCCATTCAATCTGCCACATCTCCGCCGGGATAGAATTACGCGCCACGCCCTTTTCGCTGAACGCGCCAGACGCTAGCGAAATTTGGAAACATTACGAATTCGAGTACTTAGGTCACAATACCCTAACGGTAAATTCGCGCATTTTTATGCGACACAGCGCAGAATGAAATAGCCATACGTTCCAATGATCACTCAAGAGCATAGCTGGGCGAACTCACCCATGAGAGCCCTCATGAGTGCCCCTCACACTCATCTCACGCCTTTGAGGTGAGGGTGAGTGAGGGCAAGCCCGCGATGAGGCCATTCGTGAGTGCACTCATGAGGTCTTACCCTCATGATGTCTCCTGTGAGTGCACTCACAATGTCTTAGGGGCGCCAGGTCTGTGTGAGTGAAGTCACTGGTGAGGACTTCACGAACGCGAAGTCTATTGACGGCGATCAAGACATGATGCCTATTGGTGAGTGCACTCACCGATGAGCGGCGTGGCAATTTTGTCTATGTCGCGCTTGGAACACAGCCAAGCGTTCTGTGCTGACTGATTACTTGGTGATATGGTGCCAGCGACCCAACTACCGGCAGTGTGCACTTTAAGGGGCTGGTATGCACGTTTTAGTAATTTCGAAATACGTGGCGCTGGGAACGCGGCGAAGCGTCCTGGGGGCTTAAATCGCTTCATTGTCGTAACGGTCCGTTACAAGCTAACGAGTGGCGGGAAATTCAAAAAGGCGGGCGGGAAATTTAAAAAGGTGGGCACGTGATAAAACACGTGCACGGTGCTCTTCGCGCGATACGTGGAGGCCGTGGTACACGTCCACGCGCAATGTGTCACGTGCCCACCTTTTGAATTTCCCGCCACTCATTAGTTTGTAACTACCGTAACGACGATGAAGCGATTAAGCCCCCTGAACTGACTGATTACTTGGTGATATGGTGCCAGCGACCCAAACTACCGGCAGGGTGCACTTTAAGGGGCGGGTATGCACGTTTTTTAGTAATTTCGTCTACGTCCGCGCTGGGAACGCGGCGAAGCGTCCTGAGCTGACTGATTACTTGGTAATATGGAGGCAACCAACCCAACTACCGGCAGGGTGCACTTTAAGGGGCTCGTATGCACGTTTTTAGTAATTTCGTGTATGTCGCGCTGGGATAGCAGCGAAGCGTCATGAGCTGACTGATTACTTGGTAATATGGGTGGCAGCGACCCAAGTACCGCAGGGTGCACTTCAAGGGGCTGGTATGCACGTTCTTAGCAATTTCGTCTATGTGGCGCTGGGAACACAGCAAAGCGTCCTGTGTTGACTGATTACTTGGTGATATGGTGCAGCGATCCAACTACCGGCAGGGTTGCTCTTTAAGGGCTGGTATGCACGTTTTTAGCATTTTCGTCTACGTCGTGCTGGGAACACAGCGAAGCGTCCTGAGCTGACTGATTAATTGGTAATCTGGTGGTAGCGGACCCACCTATACCGGCAGGGTGCACTTTAAGGGGCTGGTATGCACGTTTTTTGCAATTTCGTCTGTGTCGCGCTGGGAACACAGCGAAGCATCATGAGCTAACTTGGTAATATGGTGCCAGCGACCCAACTACCGGCAGGGTGCACTTTAAAGGGCTGGTGTGCACGTTCTTGAGAATTTCGTCTATGTTGCGCTGGGAACACAGCGAAGCGTCCTAAGCTGACTGATTACTTGGTGATATGGCCCCACGGAACTTCACCATCAGGCACCTCATCGCCCAGCAGGGAGTGACCATCACTTCACGTTCATCTCCATTCCGCATACATCTTCCCTCATCTTAACAGGCCTCACCCTCAAGTGCCTTTCACCTTCGCGGTGGGACTGGTGCTCACATTACAGTTTGGTGAACCGCCCCCAAGTAGTCACATATATGGTTCTTCTGCCGCAATCAGAGCCGTGTTGACCGCCTTAAAGTGCTGCTATGCCCAGTTTTTGGGGAACACTCTGCCCTATTAGCAATATCCCAGGTCGATGGTGTATCCCAAATGGTTTTAGATATGGTACTTGCACCGCGATTGGAGGGATTGGTTCCCGACCACTTGAATGGTCTCCTGAACCGCATTCTTCGCAAATTCTCGGCCAACAGTGACAATATCCCAGTAGGAAAGAACCCGCATGGTTACAGGTATGGTTCTTGCACCGCGATCGGAGCCTTTCCAACCAGATTAAAGGGCTGCAGTGCTGCGTTCTTCGGGAATTCGCGGCCAACACTGCCAATGTGCTGTGGGAAGTGTCCTACATGGTTGCAGATAAGGTTCTTGAACCGCGATAGGAGGCTTTCCGACCGCAATAAAAGGCTGTTGTGCCGCGTTCTACCACCACGGACCCAGCCCCCCAGTCCCAAGGTGTTATCCGTACCGTGCCGAGGGGATGTGAGGTGAAGGGTAGAAGCCTTGAACGGTGGTGGTCAGGGTCCATGGTCAGGCCCTGCCGACGGGTTTTTCAGAAATCTCAGGGAACAGTCTATGGAAAAAGAAAAACAGTCTATGGGAAAAGATTCATTAAACTCCTTGATCGGAGGTGGTAAACGCCCCCCGGACCGATGCTCCAGTACTGACATTCAATGTCTTTCATGGCAAATATATTGTCCTTCATCGTGGGACCACTGAGAAAGAAGAAACCGTGCCACTTGGCAAAATGCCATCGTTCTATATTGAGAAGGCAGTGGCAAGTCTGTCAAAGAATGTATTATATATATATATAGAAATTAAACGCCTCAGATCAGGTGACTTGCTGCTTCAATGCACCTCTGACAGGACTGGAAGCAAATACTAAATGCCAATAGGAAATGCTGGGAACAAAATATCAGCCAGTTTGCACAACAGCCCTAAACACTAGCCGGGTATAGAGTCGCTAAGGGACTGATTGATGTTCCACCAGAGGAAATTCTCGAAAACCTAAAAGATCAGAACGTGATAGATGTAAGGGAAAATAAAAATAAGGAAAAACAATGGAATACATCACTCACAACGGTAACATAGTTCTCACATTCGACTGTCCTACCCCACAAGAAAGGTTGAAGGTGGGGTATCTGACCGCGGAAGTGCGGCCATATATTCCCAACCTCTCAGGTGCTTCAAGTGCAAACCGGTATTGCCACCCTTCAGATACATGTAGAGGGTCTGTGTGCTGCGCCAGTTGTAGCAAGCAGGGTCATGACTCTAAACAGTGCGAAGGGCCCGATCACTGCATCGATTGCGCAGGTGATCCCCCTTCGTACTCTAGGTTGGAAGTTCGAGAAAGAGGGCATGCATATTAAAGTAACAGAAAAGCTGCGCTACGCAGAAGCCAGGAAGAAGGCTTCTCCTTGTGGGAACCTGTGTTTCCACAACCTCGGGGCGCCAGCCCGTCCGTTCCGTCACCAAGGAAGACACAGCAAGCAAAAGGTTCAAACAACAAAGGTTTATCTCATACCTTGTCACACAGTCACACAGGCGTGATCCCAACCGCGCAGCCTCGTCCAAAAAACCAAGTCACGCGAACCACACGCGCCCGTGTGCCTATATCCCCCTCACCCGCCACGCCCCTCTCCTACGTCGCTCACACCTTCGCCACCTTGCATCGAATAAACCAAACCGAAAAGAAAGAAGTGCCCACACTCCCCCACCCTCAAAGTGTCCAACCGTCTATAGTTCGTCGTCCGGCATGTCCAGGACTACGTCCTCATCTGTCCTGCGAGGGAAGGACGCTACGAAAACACCGGGTGTCGTCCGGGTTGGGGCTCCGGGAGCAGCATTGGGGCCAAAAGGTCCGGGGTTGACGAGTAGGTCAGGGCGGTAACGTTGAATGGTGGCGATAGCGGAGGAAATGTCAACGGGACACCGGGTAGCGTCCAATTTGGCGAGATGAAGCTGGCTTCGACGATGAGTGCGACGGTGTAACTCGGGAACGCCACACAGCTGGCACAACTGTCGACGCTCATCCTCTGAGAGCGCGATTGGGGGATCGTTGGGGTGCCTATCTGCCAACGTTAACCCCCGGAAGGGAAGCGGCACTCTGCTGGAGTCTTCACCTCGAAGAGGGCGAGGCTGCGACTGCCACTTGGACCGGGAAGCCCATCCTACCGGACGTCCAGCGGAGACCACCGTCCACGTGGACACCGACCTTCGTAAAGGTGTCCCAGAACCCGGCCTCGATGGGGAACGGGAACGTCTTGAAGACCCCCCAGGCTCAGCAACGGATCTTGGGTGGCCAGAGGCTTTCCGACCACGCATGTTCCCACGAGAAGACATTGCACCTGCGAGAGGGCAGAAGGGAAGTACGGTGAGAAAGCTATTTCAAACCGCGAGAGCCTGAAAAGGCTCTCCCCCAGAAGATTATAGTTGAAGACTGCGAAACAGAAATCACACTAAGAAAGACCAAGTATCAAGAGCACTAGGATTTAGCGACTAGGATAGTGGCAGCTACGTGCGCCGCCTGCGGGGACGCAAACTGTAGCGCCTGGAAGGTCCTGGAACAGGATCCTGGTCCAGGTCTAGAGGAGGAAGCTGACCGTCTGCTTCTTCACTCTCGGGGTCTCGGAGGTGGTAAGTCTTCAGGTCCGAGATATGTACTGGCCCCGTTTCTTCGTCCGTGTCACAACGACGAAGCCGTAAGTGAGGCCGGAGGAGCACGCACTTACCTCGAAGGGGCCATCCCACCTATCTGCGAGCGAAGCTGCAAAGCCACGTGACGCATCACTAAGCGGGTGAGTCCGTCGAAGGACAAGATCACCGACGCTATAGGTGAAATTCCGTCGTCCACGGTTGTACTGGCGAGCCTGGTCCAACCTTGCGACGTCCAAGTGCTCTCGAGCCGTCCGAGCTGCGACGTCCAGTCGGCTCTGGAGGTCCTCAGCGTACCTTGAATAGGGAGGCTGGGTACTGCCATCCCGGAGGCCCAGAGCATTCTCTACTGGAAAAGGAGCCTCTCGTCCCAAGTTCAGGAACGCCGGGGTGAAGCCTGTAGATCTGTTGACCGTTGTCCGTGTAGCGAACGCCAGCTCAGTCAGGCGCAGATCCCAATCACGGTGGTGCTGACTAGTAAAAGCAACCAACATCATCTTTAGGTTCCGATTAACACGTTCGGTAATATTAGCCTGAGGGTGATACGGGGAAGTCTTCTTGTGCTGAATGCCTAAGACAGCGCAAGAATCTGAGAACACCTTACTTGTAAAGTAGGTTGCGTTGTCAGTGATCAGCTGAGCGGGAAACCCGAACCGGCAAAAGGTGTCGAGTAGTCGTTCCCATACTCTTTGGGAAGTCAGCGTCCTGAGAGGAAACAGCTCAACCCACTTTGTGAAATGATCAGTAACCACAAACAGGTACTGGTTACCTCTAGGACTACGAGGAAAAGGTCCCATCACATCACAAGCAACTATCTGCCAGGGCCTATTGCTCTGAACCGGCTGTAAGCGCCCGGGGGGTAAACCACCACGAGTTTTGCTCTCTGGCATATCGGACAAGTACGAACATACTTAGTTACGTCCTGCCTCATTCTTGGCCATGTCGCAACACGACATAACTTTTCATAAGTTTTCCTGCCACTGCTGTGACCTGCCAAGGCCGAGTCATGAAAGTAACGTATGAAAGACTTACGCAGCTTCCGTGGCACTACGACTCTGAATGGGGATGTACCGTCATCGTCATCTGCCTGGGGTATGTACCTGAACAGGATGCCATCCTCGCCCAGCAGATAGGAGTCGTGCCGTCCGTCAGACGTTCCGGTGTCTGCCGAGACCTGCTCAGCTAACCATTGAGACACCCGCTGACAAAGGCCGTCTGCTCTCTGAGCGTCTAGGAGCTGCTCTCTGCTCACGACCGTGCCCCAGGACGAGGATCCGTCCCGTGCCACTTGTGCTGCTGCCAGGAGTTGAGAAGGCGCCTCGGTACCTACCTCTTCCCCCTCCGGTAGGGGCGCACGGGATAGTGCGTCCGCTACCACGTTCGTGGAGCCCCGCCTGTACTCCACGTTGAAGGAGTAGGCTTGTAGCTTCAGGGCCCACCTGGCAAGACGTCCAGCTGGGTTGTGGAGCCGCTGCAGCCATGAGAGTGCCTGGTGGTCAGTCTGGACGGTGAAAGTGCTGCCATCCAGGTAGAGATCAAACTTCCTGAGAGCGAAGATGATCGCCAGGCATTCCTTTTCCGTGACGGAATAGTTCCGTTCTGCCGGATTGAGCGTGCGACTTGCAAAAGCCACTGGACAGAGAATAGCGTCATGTTCCTGCAAGAGAACTGCGCCAACACCATAATCGCTAGCATCTGTTTGCACAACAAACGGTTTATTTAGGTCGGGCAAATATAGCCTGGCCGTATTAGCGATTGCATGAGATAGAGCTCGGAAGGATTGTTCCTGCTGTTCTCCCAATGCCAGCGTGTGTCTTTGCGCAACAACTGGTTAAGCGGCTGCGCTAACTGAGCACAATTAGGAATGAATTGCCGGTAAAAACCAACCATACCTAGAAAACGCTGCAAGGCTTTTACGTTACCGGGAACCGGGAACTCCATGATTGCCTTTAGCTTGTCATCGCTAGGACTGATGGTGCCTCCGTCCACCATGAAGCCGAGAAGGCTGATCCTAGGCGATGCCAGCTGTACCTTAATGGTTAACCTGGGGTTAATGGTTAGCCCCGCCTGTTTCATCCTTGCAAGGACGATTGACAGGTGTTCCAAGTGTTCCTGAAAATTTCTGGAAAACACTACGACATCATCCATGTACGCCATCGCGAAATTGTACTTCGCATCTCCTAATACGGTGTCCATCAACCGCTGGAAACTGGCTGGTGAGTTAGACAGACCGAAAGGCATCCGTACGAACTCGAACAGACCTCTATGACAGGTAAAGGCTGTCTTCGGGACATCCTCCGGGACAACTTGGATCTGCAAGAACCCTCTGCTACAATCAAGCGTTGAAAACACCGCAGCGTTGCCCAGGGAATACATGATTGATTCGATGGACGGGAAGGGATAAGAGTCCCTTACAGTTACTGCGTTAAGTCGACGATAGTCGACGCATAACCTTGCCGTACCATCACGTTTCGGAGCCAGGACGACAGGAAACGCCCAAGGGCTCTGGGATCTCTGAACTGCACCGGTTTGGAGCATTTCTTCTAGAGCAGCGTCTAACAAAGCACGCTTATGTACGCTCAAAGGTCTTGGATTACAACGCCAGGGCCTGGCGTTACCCGTGTCTATGCTGTGCTGTAACAGAGACGTCTTACCGGGTTTTTCCGTAAAGCTACCGTCGTACTGCCACAATACTTGTTGAAGCTGGCGGCGCTCCTCCTCAGGACCATGGAATGACCCCAAGACAGTCGGGAGTGCAGACGGTTCGGTGGAGACTGCTGCAGCTTGCTGTGCTGTGCAATCGTCCGCTGCCGTGGCGAAGGGGAAGAACCCTGTCGAGCCGTGGTATACGTATCCTCCATTGGGCAGGTCCAGCGCCAGCTTGTGCCGGATGATGAAATCCCTGCCCAGGATGACGGGCACTGCCAGGCCAGGAAGGTGGACGAAGCGCTGCTTTCGCCGTCTCCCATCAAAACGGAGCCAGAGCACAACTGCAGATTGTGCTGGAATGACGTCATTGGAAGCAAGACGAAGGGTGACCTCAGTAGTCTGCAGAACTACTTGTCTTTGCAGGCAGTGCTCGTAAACACAGTCGCCGATGAGAGAGAGTGTAGCTCCCGTATCGATAAGGGCGATGTAATTTCTGCCCAAAATGCGAACTGCGATATTTGGTTCTCTGTCCTGAATGCCATTCCGAACAGAGAGAGCAAAAGGAGCTAATGCGTCTCCTTTGGTTGTCTTGCTGCTTGCAGAGCCAGCTTTTGCATGATCAAGGCCGCTGCTAGCGACCGTTCGTTCGCTCTCTCGGCGGATAGCCGACGTCGTTAAGCGAGCGTTCATGGACGTCGGCTGCGGCCGTTTCCCGTTGGCACATTACGGGTATTCGGCCCTCGATGCGGACAGTCCCGACGGAAATGTTCGGGGCTGCCGCAATTCCAACAGCCGACGGACCTTTGCGGCTGCGGGCGCGGCAGACGCTGCCGTTCCCGCTGCCTGTCGGTAGTTTCGCCAGCTGTATTGCCGGGTTGACCACGATAATTAGGCAGGACGGGTCTGTCATGGCTCGTTCCTGCGGGGATCGCCCTCTGTCCATGACGGAAGGGATCAATTGCTCGGCGGGATGGCTCCGCATAAGGATTGCGGTGGTGCTCATCCTGTCCCACTGCAGGTAGGCGTTCGACCGAGGCTGCTCCCGCTGACCACGCACAGCGTGGTTCTAACGCCCATTCAGGCGGCGGCGGGGGCCGATATTCGAGTTCGGCTAGGAGGTCGCCCTGTATGGTACGAGCCTCCTGCGCCAACGCTTCAAGACTATCAAAGCGATGGGCTCGAAGGTAGGGCCGGAAGCGGGGGTGGCACTGACGGATAGCCCGTGCTACTCGCTGCTGCTCTGTTGCAGTTGGTTCTGCTCTGCTGTACAGCTCTTGCAGGGCCCGTACGAATTCTGCCAACGTCTCATCTGGATGCTGAGTACGTTTGTGCAGCTCCTCCAGGATACGATATTCGTAATCCGGGGGAAGGAATTCGTTTTTGAACCGCTGCTTGAAGTCCTGCAAGGACGTGAACCCCGACTGCAGTCGAAGCCAGCGGGCGGCGTCTCCTACCAAAGCAACCTGCAGGATGCGTAGGATCAAGACCTCGTCTGAGATTCCCATACCAGCCTGATAGGCGGTAAGATCATCCAAGAAGTCTGCGACTGACTTTCTATCGGTATACCCTGAGAAGGTAGGAACAGGGATTGTCAGTCGGACGGGCGCTTGTGCCTGCGGCGGCGAAACCAACCCGGCATCAAGGCGTCGCGTCATCAACGAGCACAGCTCTGCCATACGTGACAGAAGCTCTGCCGTTGCTGTGGTGTCTGACTGCGGCACTGCAGATACCGTAGTCGACGTACCTTGGGATGGAGGCACGGCAGGTGCCTTCACATCGTCGGCCGGTCCTCTCGGCTCCGTAGGCGCCGGGGCGACGTGTACCGGCCGCTCCTCCGAGTGGGACCGTTCGGGTACCGGAGCTTTTGCTCCGCTCCGGAGGTTGTACGCGCGTGGAGGCGTACGGTCCATCAGCTGTACGGGTCAGGCACCGGACACAACTAGAATACTCAAACAAAACCAGCAGCAAAAATGCTGCCCCAACAAAGCGAGATACAAAGAAAAAAATGAAAGAACACGAAGTAATTGAAGTACCACAATCCGGCGGTATCACACTGAAACAAAACTTGACACACTAAAATGGAACGAAAAAAATAGAACGTGCCACGTCCTCCACGTCATCGAACGAACGAGCTCGGGCCCCACGTCTGGGCGCCATTTGTGGGAACCTGTGTTTCCACAACCTCGGGGCGCCAGCCCGTCCGTTCCGTCACCAAGGAAGACACAGCAAGCAAAAGGTTCAAACAACAAAGGTTTATCTCATACCTTGTCACACAGTCACACAGGCGTGATCCCAACCGCGCAGCCTCGTCCAAAAAACCAAGTCACGCGAACCACACGCGCCCGTGTGCCTATATCCCTGTAGAGGAGGTGGTGTTCCCCTACATGAGTCCTGACCGGCGATGATGGAATGTCCCAGCGGGCAGATGGACGTGGCCTCACACTAGGACGGTGCCGGTAGAACTGCCGTGCCAGCGCCGTAGCGCGTGGCAGCAGAGGCGCGTCGTCGTCTTCCACGGGCCGCCACATCACTCCCCCCCTCAGACGCGGAGCGGTGCATGCGGTTGAGGTCCGCGTCGATACCATGAAGAGGAGAATGAGGACGACTCGTGGATGGTGGACGATTGGAGATACGGCTTGCGATTGTGGCTGTTGACGCAGCAGCGGGATGTCGGCAACAAGAGCGCTGCGATCCGGGCGGGTTCCAGTGATGAGATGTGAGTGCTGATTGGTTGGGTGCTTGAGTAGTTGCTGATTGTCTGCTGAGTGCGTTGAGCCCTTGTTGACTGCGCTGAGTGCTTGCTGAGAGATTGCCGCCGAGAGTTGATTGTTGCTGAGTGATTGAGTTGTTGAGGGCTGATTGTTGCTGGGTGAGTGCGTTGATGAGTGGGCGACAGTACCGCGACCGGTACGACAGCATGAATGCTGGTTGCCGCTAGAGAAGTGCCGGGGAGGACCATCATGAAGCAAGTGGAGGCCGGAAAGCCAGCATACTGTGGTCTCCCTGCGAGTCCCCGGTGGAACAGTGGTCCCGGAGCGCCTTGCCTGCTAGAGGGTGGTTCGCTGCTGGTGTGCCGCCGAAAAATTTAGGATGTTGAATGGCCGAATTACGCCGAACATGGTGTTCGTTGTTCGGGTCACCAAATGTAGAGGAGGTGGTGTTCCCCTACATGAGTCCTGACCGGCGATGATGGAATGTCCCAGCGGGCAGATGGACGTGGCCTCACACTAGGACGGTGCCGGTAGAACTGCCGTGCCAGCGCCGTAGCGCGTGGCAGCAGAGGCGCGTCGTCGTCTTCCACGGGCCGCCACATCCCCCTCACCCGCCACGCCCCTCTCCTACGTCGCTCACACCTTCGCCACCTTGCATCGAATAAACCAAACCGAAAAGAAAAAAGTGCCCACATCCTTTACCTTTTCAGAAGTCTTTTGCAATTGTGGTCAAAGAAAAACCACGAATGGTCTCATGCTCAACACAAACGAATACCGAACACTTAACTCTTTCCCAAGAACACCAGCTCCTCCTGCAGCAGTAGCTGCAGTCTCCCAAACCTCTTCGGTGGCGTCTTCTTCGCAGGTGCCACCCTCGTCATCACTAACCTTTGAGCCTAGCTCCATGGATTGTGAAGGCTCGCAAGACGCAAGGCTCGTTTGCGAGCGCGAGCCCCAAGCCCCAAAGAAAAACAAAGGGAAATCTTTGGGGAAGTAAGATGTCACTCCACATATTTCCGAAATAATTGGCGGCTGTTCGGAAACAAAGTTGCGAAGCTGCCCAAAACAGGCCCATAGAAGAAATAAGCGCTTCTTTGAACAGCCCTGACAAAATACATAATCGAATAGTTTTCCTAGTCGGCAGAGGTTTACTATACACATCATACTTTTCCTTGGTACTGCCATAATTATGGGTGGAACGATTCTTCAGTGGAACTGCCGTGGGCTTATTTCATATCTAGATGACGTCAGCGATCTTTTCGACAAGTACAGTGAGTAGTGATAGATATAGCACTTGTTAACAATGGGCCGCTCAGGTTACATGCGACACGCACACGCACGATAAGATATATCAGAAAACAATGGAAATCATGTATCGATAGTGTGAACAATGGGTTCCCAGGTTTCAATAACATGCGCCGCCAGGATAAGGTAACGGTTAACTCAGGTAAACAATGGGAACTCACGTGTCGATAGTGTTTGATGGGCACCTGGATGCACGTTTAATGACATTTAATAACACGCAATGACATGTAATAACGCACAATGACATGTAATAACACGCAAATGACATGTAATAACACACAAATGACATTTAATAACAGGCAATAACATCTGATGACATTTAATAGTATTTTTCCGATCGGGTTGACGTCAGTCCGTCACCTAGTTTGGTTGCCGCGTCAGAGCGCCAGGTAGTTTCGGTTCCCACCAAGCGCCCTCTAGTTTTCAAGCTTTGGCCGTCTGTAGTTTCGGTTTCGGTTTTAAATGAATGGACGCCAAGCTTGGTTGCTCCACGTGTAGTTCTGGTTTCAGTTTCGAATTCCTAGGTGTTGCCAGGTGCCCTCTGGTTTCAAGCTATTGACCGACTGTAATTTCGGTTTCAAACCGAAGCACGCTAGTTTCGCTGTGACAACGTCAACGCAGGTTTTTTGAATGGTTGCCAGATGTCCCTCTAGTTTCAAGCTTTTGACCGTCTGTACTTTCGGTTTCATTTGACAAAAAATAAATGCCGCGTCACAGCATGATTTCCCCCCCCATGCTACTTTGATAAGTACACTCAAATAATGATGTATATCAGAGACCAAACAACACTGTATATATTCCTTTTTTATTTCAGCCACATTATTTTACTAATCTTTTATTCAATTAACGAAAGATATGTTACAAATTACCAGAGTCTTGCTTGACTTCATCCTTGTACAGAAGCAATCTGCAAAAAACAAAGGGAAAACGAAACATCCTGTGAATGCTCTTCTCAATCAGGACAAAGTCTAGGATGACTGAAATCTCGATCAGGTGCCATGCAACAACAACAAGCAGCATTATCAAAGAATCGTTTAACGTTTTCCACTTTTCCGATATGTCTCTGATACTGTGTCATGCATTTGCATTGGAGTACGACGTTTGGAAGTAAATAACCCAGTGACAACAATCACTATAAAATAGAGGTGTTCTATACACACGCATTTCCAAACTTGTGTTGCGCATTGCGACAGCATTGAGAAGCATTGCATGACTACGCATTGCGGTTACCAGCTGTGATGGTTTCGAAATAAAAATAACAAAAAATAAAATGGCATAAAGACAAGAGGTATACTCACATCCTTTCAAAGTTGCGTCGTCGATGAAGGTCTGATCGGTCTCAGTCGTCGACAGCTAGCTTATAAGACCCTTCATTTTTGTTTTATTTCAAGGGAAGGAAGGATCACGTGAATGCATCGTGGACAGCTTCTCCTTTCGCAGGAGCAGCATGTGAAATGCGATACCTCTTGCCGACGCGCTCTTTTTTCTTCTTCTTTTGGTATGATAACACAACCGCGAAACACCCGTCTGGCTTTTTCCAAACGCTCTTTGGGAACACCAGCCACACACACACACAAAAAGAAAACGTTATCGCCCTCGCAAGATGCATTTTCGACCGGTGGTATACGCTGTCTGCCACGTACGAGCTTCCAGCAGTGAGTGTGGCACGTAAGAGCCAAGTGATGTGAGTATTTCAAACCATTCTTGTGTTACAGTGTATCTTATAGCTAAATGAAATGCGGGCATGTATTTGTTTTAAATTCTTTTTATTGTTTCGCTCAGATGAGACAGCAGAGACATGGTAGCCGATTTCGAAAGAGTGATACCGTAACTGCTGTGCTTTCCATTCCCAATGAGTCTTGCAATATTGTACACATTGCCGGGACATCGTTCTATTACTTGCCTGGGTTCGAAGCTTATTTCACATAGCTTCGAGCACTCGAAGTTATAATAATTGTGCGCGACATTTGCTTCTTTCAAGCAATGCCATAGTTGACGTGTATCATTTTGCGACAGATTTACTCCGTATCTCGTCGGATGACCATTGCTGAGCCAAAGGCGTACGGCAGTTACTGCAGCTAGACATCGGTGGACGTAGATGTTATGGTCAATCTGAGTCACGGTAGTGCATTTTCCCTGTTTCAGTGTTGGTTTTGTAAATTCTGTTGTAGCTACGAAAACGAACAGCGAAACAGCACTCAGAATGGACAAGGTGTAGCAGAACATCTCCGGGCATCTATTTACCATGACGACCTACAGTAAAATGAGACAACTCGTCATGGATTTCAATATTTATTGGTAAGCGTCTTTGGGTGACAACCTATTTTGCAACAGGTCAATTGTCATGTCGTTTATGTACACAGCCAGGTAATGGTAGCCAGTCTTCATTGCGTAGTACATGATACATAGACTTTCGGCCACCAGTTGCATAACTTCGACGTCACGATCACCGTAATAGCTGAATATGGAGCTCATCTGTTTTCCCCATTCGGAGACCAGGTCGAACGGGTGGTCGGATAGGTGTTCACACTTCCTGTGCACCCTGGCATACATTGTTTTTGAAGACTCCCACACAGTCTTTTTTGCGGGAAGGTTCAGAGGCAGGGACTGGAACAGGAAAATGTCTCTGGTTATCTTAAATGCTGCGACGAGCACTGTGTCGTCCGTTGACTTCGATGAACCGCATTCTAACACGTCATTCCAACAGGTATGAGGACGGCGACATTTTCCTTGGATTTGATGATCCTGGGTAACGTCCCGCATGCCGCACACATCATCACCCGATTGGGACCAGGAATCGCCAGCGTTGGCTGGCTGTTCGACATCGGACCAGTGATCGCCAGTCATTTCGTCGTCGGTGGTGGCAGGTAGTTCTCCGGAACCCAAGTCCTTCTACGACTTCCAGAAGGTTGCAACAGGTACTGCACCTTTCCGTTCCGAACGCGTCTTTTTATAATGCGGTGGCCCTTTCCAGGCTGCACACGTGTTAATTCGCTTGCATAAAATTGACCTTCAATAGGTTCTTCCTGCTGGTCACGTAAGAGATAGGTATTCGGGTAACCAATCTTGACTGCTCTCACCACAAAAATTTCACGCGTAAACGAACCAAGATAACTTTTGACTAACTGGTGTCTAGACTTTGCTTTTCTGACAAGGTCGCCAACGCGAAAACGTGGCTTCTCTGGGGGTTTGCTCGGAGTAGAATAGAGCTTTTGTCTAAATAAATGTTCATTTTCTTTGTTGACATCCACAGGTCGTGCCGACAGAGTTCTATGAACACGATGATTATATGCTTTGACCAGAGGCTGTAAAATTTTCAAGTACGATTTATGTCCCTGATATTCAAAAGCACGATAAAGTGGCGTCATAAGACTTCGAATAGATCGTTCTGCAATACTTGCTTTCGTATTTGAATTAGAGTGGAAGAGAGATATCCCTTTTGATTTTAAAAATGCTCCGACTGACTTATTGGTGAACTCTGTACCTCTGTCTGAATGAATCAGTCTCAAAGTCCCAATACGTCTAAAAGCGAGTCTCAGTCCACGTATAATTTCCGCTGCTCGTTTATTCTGCACAGGCACTACAGCAAGCATACGAGAAAATGCGTCGATACAAAACAAAAGATAGCGAAAACCCTTGTTGTATCTCGACAGTTTCTGAAGGTCTTTCAAATCTATTTGGAATATATTCTTCACACCCAAAACGATGGTCTTCCGGAACTGACGTGGTCGCTTAAGTTCTCTGAAGAGAGAATACACATCACTGGTTTTCAGGAACTTGGCAACCTTCGTCGGCTTTTCACCGATCGCTCGTGCGAGTCGTTGAACACCACCTAGAGCACCAGGATGGTATACGTCCACGTAAGCAGCCATTAGCACAATTTTCTTCCACGAACACGAAGTCCGTCGAATGACAAGTAGGCATTTATAACGGCTGCAACGTCACCTTTGTACCAAGAGGGCGATCGATTGTGCAGTTCGTATTTTATAAGCTCGATGACGGAACTACTTGGAACAACGCGAGAATGACAGATAATCCTTCCCTCTTCATCTATCGCAAATACGGTCTTTAGCATCTGCAGAATGGCGAGGGCCTTCTTCCTGTGTCGTGCGGGAAAATGCGCCAGAATGTTTTCGTCCCGAAGGTAACCACAGTGTTCCTGTTGCGTTTCCAACTGCTCAATACTGGTTCCATTCTCGAAGTCTCTTAGCCACTCTTGTGATAACCGGAGAAATGGGTCGACGAGGTGTCTCAGGTGTGAACGTAGGACTACTGGCTGATGGCTCTGCAGTCTCCTTTTCAAGTCGAGATGGATGTACGATAAGTGTCGGTATATTTAGCTTGACCAATAGTGGTAGGATCCTCTCGAGATACGCGGGTCGCCACACATTTCGCGCTCTTGTGACCAAATAATAAACAAGGTCTACAACGTTGGTATTTGGTATTTGTTCACCATTGACAATGAGCTCAAACGTTTTACTATTCCAGCCGAGCACGGGTTTTAGTAAACGCAGTAATTGGCTTGCTCTCATCTTGTAGCCGCTGCTCATAAAATTAACGATGGCATCTTCCTCCTCGTCCGCTTGAATCTGTGTCTGCTCTCTAGTCGATGCCACATGATTTGTCTCCTCACCTGCTGCACTAGGCTGTCTTAATGTGTTCGCGGGAGGATGCAATAGCTTGTGCAAGTACTGGATGATCTCCTTGGCCTTGATATCATCAGGCTCCTGTTTATTCAATATCGACGGAATAGTGCTTTCCCGATAGGGAACAAGCTCGTATTTCTGCATAATTTAAATGCCGATTGCTTTTGCGATGCTTTTGCCCACTAAACTTGAAACGAGACCTAACAAGGGGGGCAACAAAAATTGCAAAAACCCGCCGGACTGATGAAGAATCCGTTTAACTTTCTTCACATCTGCACGGTCTTGCCTGGAAGCCAGTGTCCTAATGGGTGTTGCAAAAGGCTGCAATTGCTTTTTAACTTTCGGCGGTACGTCGATGTTTCCTTTGCAGAGGTTCATACAAATCTCCCTGATTGTTCGTAGCTGTTCCCTGCTGGCATGTTGAATCAGGTTGTAACGATCTTCCCCTGTCTTTGCTTCAGCGATCATACGAAGGAAACGAATGTGTTTAAGCCTTTTCATGACCTGTATACGATCTGTCTGTGATCATCCGGGAAAATGTTGGTCCACACCTTATAGTGATCGTTGCTCTGTTGAGACAAGTCGATAACTAAGTATGAGTATGGTTTCTGGCAGGCATCTTTATATATCGTGGGCAACAAATCATTTCGCCCGAAAATCTGCCTGGACAGCATACGCAGCTGGTCTGTAGTGCGTGGTGAACGAAATAAAACGAGAGCCGTGCTATTGAATTGTATTGTGCGATACAAAGGGTCGTTGACAAACAGGTATTGCGAGATGAACACAGCCGTGATTGACAGGTGGTGACACCCAGCGATATAAAATTTGCAGATTTCTTTGAGTCTTTGCCGGTCGGCTAAACAGTCGTCAAATATAAATAATGAGTGGCTATAATTCTCCGGATCTGCAGGGATGTCTTGACTGAAATTTACTTCAGGAAGAGTATCGAATACCGGCTGCTTATAAAGATAGATATACCATATTTGCTTGAACGGTTTGTCAAAGAGGACAGCTCTGTGTTTAATTAGTCGTGCCACGAAGGTGGATTTCCCACTTTGACTAGCCCCTGAAATTGACACCGAGGCAGGCGTCACGAACCTAAAAGGTGCTATCACTGTCATTTCGTGCAAGAGAATGAAGTCTGGTCAAGATACGTTTCGTTAGATAAACAAGTCCGTGCTTGCAAACTGCAGGGAAAAAAAGCAAACTGCAAAGGTAGGTTCGACTGCAGAGTTGACGATGTAAAAAAAAAGAAGACTCCTCAAGGTTGCCATGCTGGCAACTTCTTATATAAGAACTGTCTGACGCTCAGCTCCTTCACTCTCGAACCTCCTTCTGAGGAGGTATGGTGTTCAGAATGATGAATATTTTGCAGTGTTCTAACATGTGCTCCTTTTGTTTTCAGCCGGTCCAACGTGTCCGAAGGATCATCGTCGTGATCATTGCATCAGTGTACAAGTAAGCATCATGTCTTCGTCGATCTTGCATAAACTTGACAAGTTAAAGAAATGTGGAGAGTTTCAAAAAATGGCGACAATTCCTAAAAACATCAAGTATGATGTGGCTGATGTTACCGAAATTGAAACGAGGTATGGCGAGGCGGTCTACGTAGAAATTATGAAGGATCACGAGCACGTAAAGGTGTTCCTTCCAGCTCGGTTTCATAAACTAAGCACTCAAGACATCGAAGACATGAGGAACACGAGCGGACTCTGGATGGAGAAGAAAGAGCGAGTTGGAAAAGACGGGAAACGTCTTCTTTCGCCAGACATCGTGTTCGGTCAGCCCGAGTAAAAAAATAAAAAGAAATGGTGACATGCCACCTTTGTCCTCCGGCCGATCGGCAGCACTACACAACAGCGCTGGGACTTCAAGTTCATCTGGCTAACGTTCATAACCTTGCAACACCCTGTATCCCATTTTGTGAGACACTCTGTACGCTCCGCAACTATACCAACCGCTATGAGCTTCATCTACATGACAGAGACGACGACGGGCAGGATGTCAGCACATTCTTTCATGAAAACGGACGCTACCTTGCCGGTGTACTTCGACGTTTCGGATTTCCGTTACGCTTTTATGTTTTGCTGAAGGCGGAACTCGGTCGACATACGCCTGAGGATGAGATCATATTTGTCACTCAATTTATTCCTTCGAGTGTGCATACGCTGTGGTCGGAACGAGACGTAGAACGTGCTGTCATTGAAGTAGGCACTGAAGTCACCAACAATTTAGAAAAGCTTGAAATGCAAGGGTCGGGATTTTTCTTATTTCGAATTCACGCCTGCATTCTTCATGTCGGTCGTCTCGCACCACAGCTCATTGGTTGTACCGACTTTGAATTGCCAAACGAATTGAAAAAAAAGTGTCGGTGTCTTCTGAGTGTCGACCTTCACGAGGATAGTGAACAGAACATGTGTTTCGCATTTTGCGTACTTGCCGGTCTACATCCTGCAAAGGGTTCTTACAGACGCAGAGCTTCATCCTACAGGTCATACCTGTCTCAATATGTATTTCCAGAGACGTTTCCTGTAGTGTTCCCGAAAGATGTAGAAATGTTTGAGAAGCAGAACGATGGAGCATTAACGTGTACGGTTATGACAAAGATGAAAAATATGTTTACCAGATTAAGGTTGTCGACGACCAGTGCAAGAAGCATGTCGACCTACTGCTGATTGACTTCCATTTTGTACTCATTACTAATTTCAATGCTTTGTTCACACCACCTGGTTATTTTCACTGCAAACGGTGTACGATGGGTTTCACCACCTCGGGTGTACTCGCCGATCATCTACTAATGTGTAAACAACAAAAAGTGTCCAAGACTATTTTTCCAAAGAAGGGTGAGACACTGTCGTTTGCCGGAGAGCATTTGATGTCGGAAGTTCCCTTCTACTGTGTATTAGAGCACTGCACGGGCCGACTTTTCCGGGCCCGACCCGGCCCGGGCGCATCGAAAAATGGCCCGGCCCGACCCGGGTCCGGACCTTCATATTTTTATGCGGCCCGGTCCGGCCCGGCTCGGTGACCCAGTGACTAGAGCCCGGCCCGGCCCGGCGTCTAAGCAAATAGAGCCCGGCCCGGTGACCCGGCGAGTAGATCCCGGCCTAGTATTTCCAGCCGCGACGTACGCGTTTCTGGCGATTATCAAACAAATTTATAAGGAGAGAAGACAAACATACAAGTGATGGCGGTTTAACACCGTAACCGCACGAGACCAAATTAAATCCAGAACGCACGGGGCGTTATCGTTACACTGTCAAGATTTTGCGGAGATAGAGCATGCTGTCGACAAACTGCTTCTCCCAGTCCCTATCCCTCTCACCAAGCTTTGCCAAAGTGATTGTGAAATATGTGAGGAGTGAGGAGCAATGTAAAGTGGCTTGGAGAATGTTCTAGAGGGTCGAATCGTATGCATAATGCAGTACCCTTTGCTTGTCTTTGCAAAATATGCACAGGAATGACGCAAGCGCATGATGATATGAACTAATGCATCTCCAATGTATGGAATTAGCTGCGTGGCCCGGCCGGGCCTGACTCTCGGGAACATATTTGTCGGCCCGGGCCCGGCCCGGCCCGCGGTGGTGGCGTATTTTAACGGCCCGGGCCCGGCCCGGCCCGCGGTGCTGGCGTATTTTGTCGGCCCGGGCTCGGCCCGGCCCGGAGCACACAGCCAATAACAAGCCCAGCCCGGCCCGCGGGCCGGGTCGGGCCCGGGCCGGGTCGGGGGCCCGGGCCCGTGCAGTGCTGTGTATACGACTTTGAGAGTGTACTATCACCGTGTTCGGGAGGCGGGAATGTCTACGAGGAACACATCCCTTCATCCTTCTGTCTCCTCGTCATACGCTCGTGCGATTCGTATGTCTTGAAGAAACATATTTACCGTGGTGCAGACTGCGTTTCCGTTTTCATGGAACTATTGCGTAATTTGCATGATGAGCTGTATGCGATGTTGCACGAGACTGTGCCCTTGCAAATGACCCCAGGAGACGAACTCGAACATTCTGAAGCCACTCACTGTAACATCTGTAAAGAACCATTCACTAAGAAGCAGAAAGTGCGAGACCATGATCACGTAAGTGGAGAATTTCGCCAATCATTGTGTCAGGGATGTAATCTGAAACTGCGGATACCACGGAAAGTGCCCATCATTGCACATAATGCCAATTATGACCTCGGATTCATAGTAGCTCATCTGCACCTGCTTCGGAAGACAGACATCAGAGTGATAGCCTCCAGTTGTCAAAAGTTTAAGGCTATAGACATTGGTGTGTTCCGCTTCATAGACTCGTTAAGCTTCCTCAATGCTAGTCTCGACACATTGACGAAAAATCTATGTGACAAAGGTGAATCTAACTTCAGGTGTCTGCGTCAGTTTTTCGCAGAGGAGGACTACTTCAGGTTAGTTGTACGTAAAGGGGTTTTCTGTTATAACTACGTTACCTCTTTTGAACGTTACGACGAGCCCTGTTTGCCATCACGTGACCAGTTCTTTAACCAACTGAACGGATCAGAAGTGAGCGAGGAAGATTACCGCCATGCGCAAAATGTGTTTGAAAAATTTCAACTGAAGAGCCTGGGCGAGTACTCGGATTTGTACCTTCTGACGGACGCATTGCTTCTGGCAGATGTTTCAAAACTTCCGAATATGGGCGTTGGAGACACACAAAATTGAACCACTTCATTTCGTGTCACTCCGGGACTAAGCATGTCTTGCGCACTAAAAATGAGCCGGATTAATCTCGATTTAATTCATGATCCCGATGCCTATCTGTTAATTGAACGGGGCCTGCGTGGTGGTATGACCCAGTGTTCAACGCGAATGGCCACTGCAAATGTCCCAGGGACAGATCAGTACGATCCCGAAAAACCAAAGACCATAATTCATTACATGGACATAAATGGACTCTATGGCACAGTGATGCGTGAACCACTCCCATTCGGAGACTTTGAATGGCTGTCACCCGAAGAGGTTGCAGGTTTAGATGTAACCCTTGTTGCAGATTATGCAGACATTGGTTATTTTTTAGAGGTAGACCTGGCCTACGTACAAGAGCTCCACGAACGACATAAAGATTTACCGCTCGTGCCCGAAAAAATGAGCGTCCCGTATGAGTTGCTTTCGGATTATCAGAAAGACCTGGTGAAAAAATTTAACCTCCCACAGCATGATATAGAACCAAAATTACTCCTTACATTGCTTGACAAGAAGAAGAATGAAAGTATTTTTCTTCATTATCGCAGTCTAAAGTTGTACCTACAGTTGGGTCTTCGGCTCGAGAAAATTCACCGGGTGCTCAGGTTCAAACAAAAACCATTCCTGCGATCCTATGTTGACTTCCATCATGAACTACGCAAGCAGGCAACCAATACCTTCGAACGTAACCTGTACAAGTGTTTAATTAACTCCGTATATGGGAAAACATGTATGAATGTACGAAAGTTCGTCGACTGTCGCTTAGCAACTTCCGAGGAGCAAGTGTTGAGATCTTGCGTAAACCGAACCTCAAACAATTCAGGGCTCTAAGCTCTAACGTAGTCTTGTTTCAGTTCGCTCAATCGATAGTCCGTATGCCACAGCCTCTGTACCTGGGGTTCATTATTCTCGAGCTGTCTAAAGTCATGATGTATGACTTTTATTATAACAACTTGCTTCGGGTAGCCCCGGACACAAGGCTCTTGTATATGGACACAGATTCTTATATCGTGATGCTGAGCGATGAGAAGGCCCTTGCGGAGCTCGCCGATACCCACCTTGATACATCTGGTCATTCTTGTGATGACTCGATGTATTCTACGAAAAACAAGATGGTGCTAGGAAAATTTAAGAACGAAATGCCCCACGACCACATCCTAGGGTTCTGTTGCCTGAAACCAAAGCTCTATGCACTAGACCTCCATAGTAAAAGACGATACAATCGTGCTAAGGGGGTGTGAAACAATGTGAAGCCCAGAAGTTGCATTATTCAATGTACATAGACTGTCTTAAGCTTGGTGAAGTGTACAAAGTTTGTCAGAACCTCATTGTGCGCAAGGAAAATATAAATAAAAGTGTATGTGTTACGAAAGTAGCTTTAAATCCCCTAGACACAAAGCGTTTCATTTGTGAGGATGGTATCCACACGTTACCCTTTGGGTACGCATCCAAAGGAAAGATGTAGACAGTTTTTATGCATATGTTGCCCTACCTGGCTGTTGTTGTTGTAATGCTGTTTTATATATATATATATATATATATATATAAGATTGTGCCTGTAACGACATGGAAATAAATACAATTTTATTGTGTCAAAGTACACTGCAACATGACATGTTGTCTGTCTTTCTTGGGAATTGCTTCCGTACAAGGACGGGTACCAGCTTGTCGTTCAGTGTGAAGTTCGTTGACGAAAATCTCTGAGTGCACTCTCGGAGCGAGAATCCACAAGCGAGCATGCTGCCTACATACAGGCTGTAGAGGCCACATGTAGCTGATCCATAGCCCTGAAGTCTTTTCTTGTTATAGTAAAATGACCTGGTAGGATGAATGAATTGGTAGAATTCTTTGTAGACGGGCTGAATGCCGTAACTATCAAAATACGTAACCACATTGTCACCGGAAACATAAGTCATGGTCCAGTGTTCACCGTTACTGCTCCTTGGAGCTGTGTTAATCACATAAATCCCGGGTATGGCTTCCTGTCTTGCGATTTCATTGCATGCAAAGGTTCCCCGAAACAGTTCTCTGGTGCAGTAGTGTCTACTGAATGCTGCATAGAACTGCCACTCCTCCATGTTTATTTTTCAGACAAATTTCACTCGTCTGTCTTTGTTGATTTCTAGCACACGTGGTGTTTGGATACAAACAACACCGTAACTGCTTCTGTTAGATTGGCAGCAAACGTTAGGGTCAGACGAACGTTGGCTTGAACAACAGGACAAAGAGCATTCACTTCTGCATCTGGAGTCAGATGGTAATAAAGCATAAATGTCTCTTTTGCATACGCAGCTGGAGCTATTGGTATATCCTTGCGTTTTAGTTTGTGAAGCAGGTGTATATAGGCTTTGGAATAGATGTCTCGTTGGAAGTCGAACTCATCCGTGTACTGTTGTCCACCAACGTCCAGTAGTGCTCGTTTTAGTTTGAAGTTCTCAAGCTTGAATGGGCTTCGTGGTCTGCTACCTTGGTAGGCATCGCTCCTGACCATCAATAATGTTAACTTGGAGGGAACTCGCTCGCTGTACAAGTCGTCAAATATCACCTGAGATTAGTTAGGGGCGATGGTTCTGTACTTAATTTCCAGTCCTCGGAGAAGGTATACTGCAGGTGTTGTTTGAAGCTCGTTGAAGTTCGTTCTATACCAACAAGTATACTCGGTGATAACTGAACACGTCGGAGATAGAGCACGATACGTGAAAATTCCACAGTGTGCTTTTCTGTTGCACCATCAGCTTGCAAGAGACGAAAATCGTCCGACGCTTGACGTAGCACAACTCTTATGTCGGTTCCGTTAAGAATGAGCTTCTGTTGTTGACATATGTCGCTGAAGATTGGGCTGTACATGTCACACAGTGCCGATCCTTTGGTTCGCTTGTAACGAGCGAAAACTCCTTTTGAATCAGATGTGGGAGCATATACCTCACTCGTGCCTAAAGGGTCTGGCTCGTATAACATTGCTGAAAGGGTGTGTGTTTGAGTTACATTTTTGGCATTCGTAATGATGTCCAAGTAGGAACGGTAGCCATAATGTTCGAAACTCGAAACCAAGGTTGAATTCAGGTAGATATGTACGTGTTGAAACAATGATGAACCAAACGCTTGGACAGGTATGACTGCATCAGGTGTTGTTGAAGTGCTTGTTGTAGTTACCGCTGGATCTCCATTCTTTCGAATGATCTTGCACTGAATATGCAAAAAGCTGGATTGAAGATCAAAGAAGCCCCCACCGAGTCCCGGAACATTGTACTCGATCACTCCGCTTGATGTCGGAGCAGATACTGGGAAAAACTCGACGTATTCAGACTTCTCCATAGCAAAGTTTGTAGGTGGAAGAGAGAAGAGTTCCAGCTGGTTTGTAGTACACAGACAGGAATCTTTATGCACTACTGCAATAGACATTTCTTTTTTTTTCTGTCAAGTAAAGAAGTCAGATTTCCTCCGCTTCTCCGCAGGTCGAGCTTTTTTAATGGCCTTGCGTTTTCTTCCTTTCCCTGTGAGTCTCTGAAGTAACTCGTCACGAGTTTTATGCACTGTGCGGTCTACTCCTTTCTTGACGGCTTCTCGAAATGATGCTCCTTGCTGGACTTCCTCGGCTATATGTCTTCCAGTATCAAGGAGCTTTCTTCCAACGTATGGCGCTACCTTCTTGGTCAGTATGGGCAAGAAACCCCTCAATACGTCACCAAATATGCCTCCTCCAATCTGATAAAGCTCGGGAGCAGTATAGTGTGGTAGATGCTCTCGCTTTCCTGCACCAAAATGTGCTATGCAACATGGTGGGTTTGTTATATACATTTACGTAGGTGGATCGTCAACCCGACACGTCCAGAGCCAGAAATGAATGGAATGAAATCACCTATCTCGTTTGCCAACTCGATTTGAATGGTTGTCAATTCCTTCGCAGATACATATTTATAGTACAGGTTTGTGAATAAATAAGACATCACATCATTCCTACCCTGGACTCTGAACGGTATCGATCGAAGAAGTGGTGCTGTCACGTCACCCACAAATTCGTTCTCGATGACATCGCAGTATATGAAAATATAGTTTTGAGCAGGGAATAGATAAACGTCTCGTTCGGCGACTGCATAACTTGAGAAAGTTGTCCTCTTTCCGAAGCCCAACATCAAAGCCAAATAAGGATGAAAGGTCACATGGCCATCGTTCATGCGTTCCAGGTGACAAATTCCGTTGTATGGGTTACATACGAGGAGACGAGCATCTTGCGACAAATGAAGTTTTGTTCGATAGGCATGGTTAATGGAATTAACGAGGTCCTTCCCCGATTCGTAGTAGCCTTCTGGAACTTCATACTTTACCGTTCGTGAACGATAGGTAACTATGTTAATCGTTTCTTCCGTATCCACCTGGTATTTGAGTAGCTTCACGGGTGACCCTCTGTCCAACTCTCCACAGCCGATTATCTTTTCAGCCATGCCAAGCTTAGCGGCAAGAGTTGCGCTAATTTCCAAACCATGGTTCAGAGGAAGTTGTATCTCATAATGACCGCTACCACGTATAATTCTTGTCTTATACTGCAAATGTTTTGCTAAAAATTGTCTCAAAGACAAGAGAATGTTTTCATTAGCGTTGAACTTGACCTTCTCTGTTGCTTCAATCGTAGAACCAAGGAATGTCGTTTCCGATATACTATTGACTGTGTCAGTTACATTTTTAATCGCAAAAGGGATGTTGATTTCTGTTAAAGCGGCCTCCCACCTACCCTCCAACGTCTGTGGATGGGCTAGCTTTACTCGGAACTTGCTCATTGTGTTGTCGGGAAACACATCCAAAGATGCATTTGAGAGCAGGTTCACATAGAACTGGTCAACCATGTTTTTTTTTTCTTTTTCTGATGAAATTTCTACGCGTACGCTTAATTTATATCGCCAGAAAATGCGTTGACGTTGTCACAGCGAAACTAGCGTGCTGCGGTTTGAAACCGAAATTACAGTCGGTCAATAGCTTGAAACCAGAGGGCATCTGGCAACACCTAGGAATTCGAAACTGAAACCAGAACTACACGTGGAGCAACCAAGCTTGGCGTCCATTCATTTAAAACCGAAACCGAAACTACAGACGGCCAAAGCTTGAAAACTAGAGGGCGCTTGGTGGGAACCGAAACTACCTGGCGCTCTGACGCGGCAACCAAACTAGGTGACGGACTGACGTCAACCCGATCGGAAAAATACTATTAAATGTCATCAGATGTTATTGCCTGTTATTAAATGTCATTTGTGTGTTATTACATGTCATTTGCGTGTTATTACATGTCATTGTGCGTTATTACATGTCATTGCGTGTTATTAAATGTCATTAAACGTGCATCCAGGTGCCCATCAAACACTATCGACACGTGAGTTCCCATTGTTTACCTGAGTTAACCGTTACCTTATCCTGGTGGCGCATGTTATTGAAACCTGGGAACCCATTGTTCACACTATCGATACATGATTTCCATTGTTTTCTGATATATCTTATCGTGCGTGTGCGTGTCGCATGTAACCTGAGCGGCCCATTGTTAACAAGTGCTATACGAGGGGGGACCCAAAAGAAACCGGAATTATTTTCTAAAAAATTGTGTTTTTATTCTTGCATGCTTTAAGTTCAAACACCTTCAAAGTGATCTCCCTTTGATGCAATGCACCTGTCCAGACGTTTTTTCCACTGCTCAAAACAGTTTTGGAACTCGTCGACGTTGATGCTTTTTAGTGCTTGTGCCGTTTTCTGTTTCACTTCTTCGACATCGGCAAAATGTTTCCCTTTGAAGACTTTCTTCATCCAGAGGAACAGAAAAAGGTCACAGGGGGCGAGATCAGATGAGTAGGCTGGGTCGTGCACAGGGGTCATTCCATTTTTGGTCAAAAACTGCTGAACACTCAGCGTGGTGTGGGCAGGTGCGTTGTCATGGTGAAAGAACCAGTCACCTGAATGCCACAGCTGGGGACGTTTCTTCCGTAGATCTTGGCGCAACCTTCTTAAAACTTCCAAATAAGAGCTTTGGTTGACCGTTTCACCCGGCGGAACAAATTCCAAGTGCAGAAGCCCCTCACATCAAAGAAACAGATCACCATTGTCCTGACGTGCGACTTCACTGGTCGTGCTTTCTTGGGACGTGGTGAACTGGCTGTTTTCCATTGACTAGAATGCTGTTTCGTTTCGGGTTTGTAACTGTAGCACCAAGATTCGTCTCCTGTTATGATTTTAGAAAGAAAGTCGGAGTCCGTCTCCAACTGGTCCTTTAACGCAGCCATGTTCAGCTCTCTCTGTTCGGACGTGAGCAGTCGAGGCCAAATTTCGCTGCAGCTCGTTTCACGTGCAAATCGTTCGATAAAATTCGCTGACATGAGCTCTACAACATCCCTGCCAACTCCACAAGCTCATCAATGGTCCGACTGCGGTCTTGCAAGAGGGCTTGACGAATTCTGTCGACATTTAATTCAGTGTGGCTGGTCGAAGTCCGTCTGGAACGAGGTTGATCGTCAATCGACATTTCGCTTCGTTTAAATCGAGAAATCAATTCCTACACTTGCGTTTTGCTCAAAGCAGCCTCCTTGTAAGCCGTCTGTCGCATAACTGCCGTTTCTGATGCGTTTTTGCCCAGCAGGAAACAAAATTTCACTGCCGCACGTTGTTCGTGCAAATCAGCCATCGCGAAATAGGCAAACGCATTGAAGGGGTCTACCAATAGAACTCACTGAAGCCGAACGCAGCGTTGCACAACAACGCCATCTTGTGCACTGATGCAAAACAGTTCGTAAAGCTCTCACCTAGTGGTGGAAGCCTGTATTACAAGGGATCCGCCCTCACGAGGACAATTCCGGTTTCTTTTGGGTCCCCCCTCGTATCTATCACTACTACAGTGCTGCATGTTTCTGTCTCCAAGAAACATACTTAAACACACAAACGCCAAACCCACTGCGCAGGCACAGTATGTTTCGAAAAGGTCGACCAGGTACATCTCGATCATCTGGAGGTGTAGCGATCATAACAAGGGTTTCTTTTCCAACCAAAGAAATTCCCCTGACTACAAACTTGGAGGCCGTGGCTGTGCAGATGTGTATTGATGCAATCGTCACCATCAGAAACCTACACACAAAAAGACATAGAGGATTGGTGCGCCCAGCTCCCACCTCCTTTTATTCTGAGAGGTGACTTTAATGCCGATATCCCGCTTTGGGGCGGTACAAGAACAGACACACGAGGAAAAATGATAGAGGGACTTCTGTTGACATCTTCAGTTTGTCTTCTAAACACTGGAAAACCCACATTTGCACATTCATCTACCCAATCATTCTCAGCTTTAGATCTATCACTTTGCAGTCCATCTCTGCTTCAAGATATAGAATGGTCTGTAAAGGAAAACCCATGGGGAGTGACCATTTCCCAGTTGTTTAACATATGAACGTGTCGTCACGAGCTTAACGACACGTCCTGCCAAGTGGAAGCTTGAAAAGGCGACTGGAAGCAGTTCTCTGAAAAGTGTGACTTATCATTGATTCCTTTCGATAGAATGACGACTGATGAAACCAACGATCCTGTCACCAATGTAATTCTTGTTTTAGCAGAGCAATCCATACCACAAACATCCGGTAAACTGCCAAGGCGACCTAAACCTTGGGGGAATGACAATTGTGAGGAAACTCGCAAACTCCAAAATCGGGCACGGGGTACGTTTCGCAAGAGTAACGGCCAGGTGGACAAGGCGAAAGAAAAATTCTTTCCCGGAACAGCACCGCAAGCGGTACTGCCCCGACGACCCTGTTATCGGCCGCGCCGTTCAAAGAGACGGCCCCACTTTGTAACTTCTCTATGTCGTTATACCCCATCTAAAGTGGTTTGGGATAGGCTACACAAAATATGTGGTGAGCATATCAGTCGCTCTGTCCCTCTTTTGCAAGTAAATGCAAAAGTGTGTGACAGCCTGGAGGAACAGGCTAATGCCTTCGGGCATCACTTTCAAAGTGTATCCAGTTCATCCCACTATAGTAGCGAATTTCTTAAACTGAAACAAGTGGCTAAAAGCAAAAAATCCACTACACGGAGATGATGCTTACGCACATAATCAGCCTTTCACCATGTTAGAACTGTCACGCTCCTTAGAGTCTACGAAAGCATCTGTTCCAGGTCCAGACCGGATCACATACTAAATCCTGGACCACCTGTCTGAAGTGTCCAAATCATGCTTGCCTGAATTCTGCAATAATGTTTATACTGTTTATCTGCGATCAGGAGTATTACCTGCGCGATGGAAAATTGCTACCGTAATTCCCCTTCTGAAACCGGGAAAGAAATCCTCGAATCCCTCAAGTTACCGGCCTATTGCTCTTACAAGTTGCATTGGCAAGACGTTTGAGCGAATGGTCGATAACCGTCTCATTCATATCCTAGAAGAGGACAATTTAATATGTCGCTTTCAGTGTGGCTTTCGAGCGAGGCGCTGCACGACTGATCACCTCGTTCGTTTACAAATGATTATCTGGGAGGCTTTTGTTAGAAGGCAACACTGCTTATCTGTATTCTTTGATTTAGAGAAGACTTATGACACTGCTTAGCGTTATGGTATTCTACAAGATTTATATTCCTTTGGCATTAGGGGTCGTCTTCTCAAATGCATCTCTAACTTCCTTGAAAATTGAACATTTAGGGTACAACTGGGTACCATACTGTCACGTGATTTTGTGCAGGAGAACAGTGTCCCACTGGGATCTGTTCTCAGTGTCAACCTATTCCTCGTTAAAATCAACTCTGTAGCCAGTGTAATGCCATCGACTATAACACGCTCTCTCTACTTAGATGATATCCAAATCTCTTATTCTTCTGCAGCCTGACAATATGTGAGCGACAGATGCAACTGGCTATAAATAAGTTGGTGGAATGGTCTACTGAGAATGGTTTTAAGTTATCAGCAGAGAAAACTGTATGTGTTCCTTTCTCGAGAGTTAGAGGTGTTTTCCCTCAACCATCACTGAAACTGAATGGCCATGACATTCTCGTAAGAAATCAGCACAAATTCCTCGGAGTTACATTTGACAAAAAGTTGTCTTTGCGCCATTAAAATCCTAATCATCATCGTCGTCAACATATGACAAAAAGCTCACTTTTCTACCCCGTCTTAAAAACCGAAAAGTCAAATGCATGAGATCAAATAATATTCTTAAAATCCTTTCTCACAAGTCCTGAGTTTGCAGATCGAGAGACGCTGCGTAAGGTGTATGTTTCGACTGTACGTTCGAAGCTAGACTATGGGAGTATAGTTATGGTTCAACCCGTCCATCTGTTTTAAAAATACTAGATCCTGTACACAATCAAGGACTTCGTCTGATAACTGGTGCTCTCAGAACTTCACCAGCTGGAAGTTTGTATGTTGAGTCACATGAATACTCGTTGACGAGACGGAGATTTTACCTCGGGATATCTTACGCGTTAAGTTGTAAGAAGTCATCCACAACACCCTGCAATGCCTTGTGTTATAGGCACTCGATTTGAACAACTGTTTATCAAAGACACTCAGTTGTTAAACCATTATGTATGCGACTTGCGGGTGAGTGTGAGTCTTATAATTCCCTTATTACAATTCTCTAGTTGTAGAACGTAGTAAGAGGATCACACCCTGGGCACTACCTCCGATATTTGAGACTACACTGACAAAGTACAGCAAACACAACACTGCCATACCTGTACTACAACAAGAGTTTGAACATTTGAAGCAAAGCTTTGGGGATCACGTTGAGGTGTACACTGATGGATGAAAGTCTAGCACAGGAGTGACTTGTGCCATGGTTTCTGGTACATGCACAAGGTCCTACCGCATAAAAAAGACTGCATCCATTTTTGCAGCAGAAGTTTATGCTATTATCCTTGCTCTGAACTACATTCTTGAAGGCTGCGTAGAGTCAGCAGTTGTGTGCACAGATTCCCTCAGTTCTGTTAATGCTATCTGTAGCATACGTAAACAAAATAATTTTCTTGTACAACGAGCACAGTACATAGCCCACACAATAAACTAGAAAGGCTATTCTGTAGTCTTATGCTCGGTGCCCATCCACATTGGCATACAGGGCAATGAATTGGCAGATAGGGCTGCTGGAGCTGCAGTTTCTAGCGATGTTACGCCTTTCGAATTACCCTTACAAGACATTGCATCTACATTAACGAAATCAATTTATACAAACTGGCAAAATTTCTGGGATACACAAACACGTAACAAGCTCCTTCTCATTAAGCCAAACATCCAAAGACACGAACATGGTTCGGAAAACCATCTGCTGAGTGTCTTACTATCAAGGTTGCGCATTGGACATACTTTCATCACTCATGGGTTTTTACGTCGCGGAGAGGAGCCACCTCAGTGCGAGCACTGTGGTGAACTTCTGTCATACACATACTCATTTCATGTCCCCGCTATGAGGCCCATCGTAAAAATCACTTCAGACAGTTTTATACACATCATTTGCCTCTTCGCCCAGCCTTATTGCTTGGTGATGAGGCAATCATCCCCTTTAGCAGAGTTTTTAACTTCTGGAAAGACACCGGGGTGGTCAGTTTTTCAGGTTTTTGTAATTTTATATAGCTGTTTTATGAATTTGTATTACTGGACATGGTATATAATTTTAACTGGTCACGATCCTATCATTGTTCACGCACATGTTTAACTAGTCATAATTTTACCACAGTTTTGGCGCACTATGACCTTAGTTGTCCGTGCGCCACGAAAACCCGAATCATCATCACCATCATCTGGGCGCGACATAAACAAAATTGCTAAAAACGTGCCCACCAGCCCTTTAAAGTGTACCCTGCCAGTAGTTTGGCTGCTGGCACCACGTCACCAGGTAACTATTCAGCTTAGGGCTCCTCGCTGTGTTCCCAACGTTACATAGACGGAATTGCCAAAAACGTGCACACCAGCCCTTTAAAGTTCACCCTGCCGGTAGTTGTGTCGCTGGCACCATATCACCAACTAATTAGTCAGCTTACGACGCTTCGCTGTATTCCCAGTGTGACATAGACGAAATTGCCAAAAACGTGCACACCCGCCCTTTGAAGTGCACCCTGTCGGGAGTTGGGTCGCTGAGTTGAAGGCTTCTGATGAAGAGATCGTGAGGGCTTTGAATTGATTTGATTAAAGCCAAGGTTGGTGAGGCCAACGTTCCAAAGTGGGGGTGTGAGGGTGAGGGCCAATAAAGACACGCATTTGAGGGCCGTGATGGTGAGGGCGGGTAAAGGTACGCGCTTGTGAGGGACGTGAGGGTGGGTGAAGGCGTGCAGTCGTGAGGGCCATGAGGGCATATGCGCGTGAGGGTGAAGGCGAGTGAGGCTTCACCAAAATGCCCACCTATGCTAAAGAATGCACGTGTGACACGCTCAAGGCGGACTAAAGCACATGATGACACCGTTGTCACCTCTGAGTGACACCGGAGAGTGAGTCCAGAGGTCATATCGGCAGTATAAATCAACGGTGAGCTGGAGAGTTCCAATTTTGCCCCAGTAGTCCATGATACCAGTTCGGAGCGAAGACTGAGTCAACGCTCTAAAGTACGCACATGGTGTGATATGTTGTGACCTGAACAGGACCTAGAGGAGGTCCCTGCGATGATAAACAGCTTTGGAGAGTGAGCCATCCGTGTGTCTTATCAGGGTAGGAGCTTCCCGGCGGGTACATCTACACACCAAAAAAGAGACAATATCGAGTTGTGAAAGAGACAATATCAGGGTGTAGTGAATGCTGCAGCCACACACAGACGGCATCAAAGCTTGTTGCTAGGTAGGGTGCCTCAATACTAGCTCCATCTGTGTAGGCTCGAGTCACCCTTTTTCGCCCTTGGAGTCACGTTATTTTCGTGATGCTATAATGTTACATCCTGTGAAATTTACTGTCCAACAGCTGCACACAAAATACGTATTAATACGGATACCCGTATTTTCTCGCGGTATGGTGCATACTTTCTCTCTCTCTCTCTCTCTCTCTCTCTCTATGTCCTTTCCGTTGTCCCATGCCCTCGTTCCCTTTACTTTCCCTAACCTTTGTGCGTTCTCGCGCGCGTTCCCGTCCGAGCGTGCCCCTCGATGAGATACCGGATGTTGTGGTCAGAAGAGGATAACGGGTCTGCTGTGTTTTATGTTGTGCCCTGATACTGTGACGGCCAACTGTGACAGAATGTTTCGACTCCCGTTGTTTCATTCCTCTGACTGTTACTATGGCTCTTCGTTATGTTTCACCGATGGAACCCTTCTTACCGCCGTTTCCCCTTCCCATTTTTTCTTTGTTCTTTTTCTTACTACGAATGTGTCAGTACACAGCCCTGAAACCCTTGAAAAGCCCTACATCAAAAAGTGCACATTTCAAGACGTTGAATGCCCTTGAATTTTTCGCCGGTTGAAAACACGTGAAACTGGAGAGAAAAGTTCTGCCTGAAAATTATCAGTTTAGCGAAAGCTTCATAGCTCCGACAGTTGATTTGCAAATCGTCTGAAGAGATGATTTACAAAGCGAAAAATTCGCACGGATTTTCTTCCTGTCTGGGCCATACTACGAAGAGGCCCCTTTCATCCTCCTCAACGTTGTTCCCAAACGCGATGTGGCAACTTTTCATGGCATTTGATCAGCATTACCACATTGGGTTAGAATACACAAAGATCTGGCGATGCCGTGTCCGTGTCTGCTATGCGATATTGACAGTTGACACGTCATATTTCCGTGACAGGTTCTGTTTTTTCTTGTTTTTTTTTTTCAAAATGGAAGTGATTACCCAAGTCTGAAAGGTGCATGTTCGTGGCGTCCTGGACCTATCGCTACGTTTATTCTCTCTTACGATAGCGAGTTGTCATAAACAATGTAGTCAGTCCGTAGCGGCGTAGGTAGGCTCCTATGCAGAGAATGCTGAAAAGTACGACTGACACCACGTTGTTTTCGAAATGCAGTTGTCTTCGGCAAACTGCAAAAGCGAAACTTTTTAACATGTAGGGGGCCTACAGACACACATGCCGCATGTAGATACATTCAACGCTTTTACTAAAGAAAAAACAACCCGCGAATGAAAGAAAATTCTGGTCAGTCTCACGTGACGCACCCTGTATATCTATAGACCGTTTACAGCAGCCAGTTGCTTCAGGCGCTAGTAGATAGTGCCACAGTAGCCACGCCCTTGCTTACCTTCTGCGAGGGCCTGTGTGCCTTTGGCTATGTGAGTGCTTCCGACCTCTTTTTCCGCTGTGCTAGAGTTCTGTGCAAAATCTGGAAAAGCAGAGGAAAGATTTGTTCCGTGATTGAGTGTAGAAACTGTGACAGAGATCTGCTCGAGCCGGACGAAGCTGTTTGTTAAACTCACGAGCCGTTGCTATACAAACACTGCCCGCGTTCGAGGCCTTTTGCAATGCACGGGTTTCCACAGAGAGAGAAAAACAAGCTGATTCGACAGCGGTAGGTATCGAATCTTCAGAGGACGGATATGAAACCGGGAAAGTCAGCGAGGGTAAGATGTGCAGCTCTCAAAGTGGCGCAGCATTCCTGTGTGACCTCCAAACTGTGCTGTAGGCGTTGGCTGCTGCTTGTGAGAATAAACTTCCCCCACGCCACACAGGACGGGCTGCCCTTACAACGGGTACGTTTGCAACTTCCTGTCAAAATGACGTAAGGGAAGTTGCAATGTAACGTGGATTTACGTTTCCTCTCCGGAGTACTGCTGGAGTCTAATAGCGTCAGCGTGTTTTCAACGTAAAAATAAGCGTATGTCAGCGTATGTTCAACTGCATTAATTGTGCGGAAAAGGGATATAAAATGTATCGCGTGCCCTCTGATTCTGCGCCTTTGGAGAAATGTTATCAACGTAAACGAGAATTGAACTAAGTGGTGTAGGCACTTGCCACCAAATGCGCTGCCGTGTACTTATCATGTTGACTCGTGCGTGGCTGGGATAACATTATCAACTCATAATGTGAAAATAATTTCACTAAAGTCGCAGCCTTGTCCCAAACTAAAAGGAAACGGCTACGTGCGTGCTATCCTCAGAGGAAGATTGCTGGGTAAAATACTGCCCGTAGATTTTGTTGTGCCATATCTGAAATGTTGCTTGTTATGTTTGCTATCCGAAGCGCCAAGTTAACCGCGTTGTAACAGAACATTTCGCACAGGAAACATAGCGATTTCAAAGCGCACGCCAAACGAAATCGAAACATGCACGATGTGTCACGAAA